>NC_044562.1:20389497-21661822 GCF_007565055.1 Rhinopithecus roxellana
AATGGTGAGTATAATTGCTTATGTCTTAGCATGAATTTAGGAAATATCACCACAATGTACTAGTAGTCATTGAAGCCTTCACAGCCACAAGCTCACAGTTTCAAAAACTTCCCAGTTTTAGTTTTCCATAAGATATGTATATGTGTGTGTATATATATAATTTTTTTTGAGACAGGGCCCTTGCTCTGTCACCCAGGCTGGAGTGCAGTGGCATGATCACAGCTCATTGAAGCCTCAACCTCCTGGTCACAACCAATCCTCCCAGCTCAGCCTCCCAAGTACTTAGGACTACCAGCATGCACCAGCGCACCTGGCTAGATGTTCTTAATAAAGCAGAAATTATGGTTAATTTTTATTAAATTTTGTTCTTTGAGTACATAGCTTTACAATCCTCTGCATAATGAAATAGGAATTACACATAAGGCACATCTGCTGAATATGAAAATATAATGGTCATCTCAAAGAAAATAAGCTCCTTATTAATGGAATATCATTTTTACATTGAAATAACTGATGGCGAAACTGAGTATATTAGTCCATTTTCACACTGCTATAAAGAACTGAGACTGAGTTACTTAAAGGAAAGATATTTTATTGAGTCACTATTCCTCATGGCTGAGGAAGCCTCAGGAAACTTACAATTTGGTGGAAGGAGAAGGGGAGGCAGGCACCTTCTTCACGAGGTGGCAGGAAAGAGAGAGAATGAGGGGGGAACTGCTAAACACTTTTAAACCATCAAATCTTGCGAGAAATCACTTGCTATCATGAGAACAGCATGGGGGAAGCTGCCCCCATGATTCAATCACCTCCCATCAAGTCTCTCCTTTGAGATGTGGAGATTACAATTCAAGAGGAGATTTGGTTAGGCATGCAGAACCAAACAATATCATTCTGCCCCTGGCCCCTCCCAAATCTCACGTCCTGTTCACATTTCAAAATGCAGTTATGCCTTCCCAACATTCCCCCAAAGTCTTAACTTGTTCCAGCATTAACTCAAAAGTCCAAGTGCAACATCTCATCTGAGACAAAGGAAGTCTCTTCTACCTATGAACCTGTAAAATGAAAAACAAGTTAGTTACTTCCAAGATACAATGGAGACAGGCATTGGGTGAATTCTCTGGTTCCAAATGGGAAAAATTGGCCAGAACAAAGTGCATATAGGCCCTATGCAAATCTGAAACCCAGTGGGGCAATCATTAAATCTTAAAACTCTGAAATGATTTCCTTTGACTTCATGTCTCACACCCCGGGCATGCTGACATAAGCGTTGGGCTCCGAAGGCCTTAGACAATTCCATCCCTGTGGCTCTGCAGGGTACAGCCATCAGGGGTGCTTTCACAAACTGGCATTGCATGCCGGCTGCTTTTCCAAATGCATGGTGCAAACTGTTAGTGGATCTACCATTATGGGGTCTGGAGAATGGTGGTCCTTTTCTCCCAGTTCCATTAGGCAGTACTCCAGCGGGAACTCTCTGTGGGGGCACTAATCCCACATTTCCCCTTTGCATTGCCCTAGTAGAGGTTCTCCATTAGGGCTCCATTCCTGCAGCATACTTCTGCTTGAACATCCAGGCATTTCCATACACCCTCTGAAATCTAGGCAGAGGCTCCCAAATCTAAATTTTTGCCTTCTGTGCACCCACAGGCCCCAAACCACATGGAAGCCACCAAGGCTTGGAGCTTATACCATCTGAAGCTAATGCCCAAGGTGTGCCTTGACCCCTATTAGCCATAGCTGGCGCTGGATGGTGGGGATACAGGGCACCATGTCCTGAGGCTGAACAGAGCAGTGGGACCCTGGGCCCGGTCCACAAAACCATTTTCTCCTCCTAGGCCTGCAGGCCTGTGATGGGAGGGGCTGCCATGAAGATCTCTGATGTGCCCTGGAGACATTTTCCCCATTGTCTTGGCTATTAACATTCATGTCCTTGTTACTTATGGAAATTTCTGCAGCTGTGGCTTAAATTCCTCCCCAGAAAATGTTTGTTTGTTTTTTCCTTACTACGTGGTCCTGCTACAAATTCCCTTTTAAACATAAGTTCCAATTTCAGACCATCTCTTAGTGAATATATATGACTATATGTTTTCAGAAAAAGCCAGGTCACATACTGAATGCTTTGCTGCTTAAAGATTTCTTCTGCCAGATACCTTGTATTAGTCTGTTTTCAAACTGTTGATAAATACATGCCTGAGGCTGGGAAGAAAAAGAGGTTTAATGGATTTACAGTTCCACAAGGCTGAGAAGGCCTCACAATCATGGTGGAAGGCAAGGAGAAGCAAGTCACTTCTTACATGGATGGCAGCAGTCAAGGAGAGAGAGGTTGTGCAGGGAAATTCCTGTTTTGAAAACCATCCCATATCATGAGACTTATTCACTATCACGAGAACAGCATGAGAAAGACCTGCCCCCATGATTCAATTACCTCCTATCAGGTTCCTTCCATGACATGTGGGAATTGTGGGAGTTACAGTTCAAGATGAGATTTGAGTGGGGCACAGCCAAACCATATACCCTAAATCATCTCACTCAAGTTTAATGTTCTACAGATCTTTAGGGAAGGGGAAAGATGCTGCCAGTCTATTTGCTAAAGCATAGCAAGAGTCACCTTTACTCCAGTTCCCAATTAGTTCCTCATCCATCTGATACCACCTCTGCTTCACTATCCATATCACTATCAGCACTGTGTGCTGTGCTTCACTATCCATATCACTATCAGCACTTTGATCAAAACCATTCAACAAGTCTCTAGGAAATTCCAAGCTTTCCCACATCTTCCTGCCTTCTTCCAAGCCTTCCAACCTGTTTCAACCTCTGCCCATTACCCTGTTCCAAAGTTGCTTTCACATGTTCAGGCATTTTAATAGCAGTGACCCAAACTCCCAGTACTAATTCTCTTTATTAGTCCATTTTTCATGCTGTTATAAAAATAATTGAGACTGGTTAATTAATGAAGAAAGAGGTTTAATTGATTCACAGTTCTACATGGCTGAGGAGGTCTCAGGAAACTTACAATCATGGCAGAATGTGAAGGGGAAGATGCCTACCATCTTCACAGGGTGGCAGGAGAGAGACAGAAAGCAAGAGGGGAACTACCAAACACTTTTAAACCATCAGATCTCATGAGAACTCAGTCACTATCATGAGATCAGCATGGGGGAACCTGCTCCCATGATCCAATCCCTTCCTACTGGGTCCCTCCCTCAACATGTGGGGATTACAATTCAAGATGAGATTTGAGTAGGGACACAGAGCCAAACCATATCACTAAGGTTATTCATATTTGGGAATTTTGCAGATATTTTCTCAAAAATGAATTAAGTGAGCCTGTCATATCAAGGAAGGTAATTGACAACACTTGTCAATAATAAAATTCAAATTTGCAAGTCAAAATTACAACTATGGAAAATCTTTATCTACCATTCTGAGCTTGACATCTTCCCAACACTTACTGACTTCATGATGAGTTAAGTGGTATGTTGACAATATAATTTCTTAATATCACACAATAAAGTATGTCAACATTTAAAAGATCTACATAACTGGTGAACCAAATGAGCAATTCATGATATTATAAAGTCAAGTAAGATTCATTCAAAGGGTGAGGTAGACCAATGGATCTTCTGTACTACAGTAAGAGAAGTTCATTGTTGTGGATTTATATTCCACACACCATCCTCTAGGAAACTGCTTTTCAAGTTTTGTCATATTAAAGAAGTTTTTCCACAATTATTTGAATAAGCTTATAGTAAAATACTATTCCAACTACATATCTGTGTGAGGTCAAATTTTCTTCATATACTTCAACCAAAACCGTATCTCAACAGAAATAGATATAGAATCTAACTTTTTTTCCATTAAGACAGACATTAAAAGATTTAAACATGTAAAATAGTATCACTCTTCTCACTAATTTTTTTGGGGGGATGAAAAATACAGTTATACTTTATTAACATTTTTATATTTATGCTAAAAATCAATGAGTCTATTATTAATTTTAAATACATTGATAAATGTATTTAAATCACTTGTTTTTTTATCTCTAATATGATAAATATCGGTAGATACAGCCCACAGAAACAGAAGTCATTTGATATTCTTATTTTTTTTTTTTTTATTTTTTTTTTTTTTTTTTTTTTTTTTTTTTTTTTATTTTTTTATTATACTTTAAGTTCTAGGGTACATGTGCATAACGTGCAGGTTTGTTACATATGTATACTTATGCCATGTTGGTGTGCTGCACCCATCAACTCGTCAGCACCCATCAATTCATCATTTATATCTTGTATAACTCCCCAATGCAAGCCCTCCCTCCTCCCCCCTCCCCATGATAGGCCCCAGTGCGTGATGTTCCCCTTCCCGAGTCCAAGTGATCTCATTGTTCAGTTCCCACCTATGAGTGAGAACATGCGGTGTTTGGTTTTCTGTTCTTGTGATAGTTTGCTAAGAATGATGGTTTCCAGCTGCATCCATGTCCCTACAAAGGACGCAAACTCATCCTTTTTTATGGCTGCATAGTATTCCATGGTGTATATGTGCCACATTTTCTTAATCCAGTCTGTCACAGATGGACATTTGGGTTGATTCCAAGTCTTTGCTATTGTGAATAGTGCCGCAATAAACATACGTGTACATGTGTCTTTGTAGTAGAATAATTTATAATCCTTTGGGTATATACCCAGTAGTGGGATGGCTGGGTCATATGGTACATCTAGTTCTAGATCCTTGAGGAATTGCCATACTGTTTTCCATAATGGTTGAACTAGTTTACAATCCCACCAACAGTGTAAAAGTGTTCCTATTTCTCCACATCCTCTCCAACACCTGTTGTTTCCTGACTTCTTAATGATTGCCATTCTAACTGGTGTGAGATGGTATCTCATTGTGGTTTTGATTTGCATTTCTCTGATGGCGAGTGATGATGAGCATTTTTTCATGTGTCTGTTGGCTGTATGAATATCTTCTTTTGAGAAATGTCTGTTCATATCCTTTCCCCACTTTTTGATGGGGTTGTTTGTTTTTTTCTCGTATATTTGTTTGAGTTCTTTGTAGATTCTGGATATTAGCCCTTTGTCAGATGAGTAGGTTGCAAAAATTTTCTCCCATTCTGTAGGTTGCCTGTTCACTCTGATGGTAGTTTCTTTTGCTGTGCAAAAGCTCTTTAGTTTAATTAGATCCCATTTGTCAATTTTGGCTTTTGCTGCCGTTGCTTTTGGTGTTTAGACATGAAGTCCTTGCCCATGCCTATGTCCTGAATGGTACTACCTAGATTTTCTTCTAGGGTTTTTATGGTATTAGGTCTAACATTTAAGTCTCTAATCCATCTTGAATTAATCTTCGTATAAGGGGTAAGGAAAGGATCCAGTTTCAGCTTTCTACTTATGGCTAGCCAGTTGTCCCAGCACCATTTATTAAATAGGGAATCCTTTCCCCATTTCTTGTTTCTCTCAGGTTTGTCAAAGATCAGATGGCTGTAGATGTGTGGTATTATTTCTGAGGACTCTGTTCTGTTCCATTGATCTATATCTCTGTTTTGGTACCAGTACCATGCTGTTTTGGTGACTGTAGCCTTGTAGTATAGTTTGAAGTCAGGTAGCGTGACGCCTCCAGCTTTGTCCTTTTGACTTAGGATTGTCTTGGCAATGCGGGCCCTTTTTTGGTTCCATATGAACTTTAAAGCAGTTTTTTCCAATTCTGTGAAGAAACTCATTGGTAGCTTGATGGGGATGGCATTGAATCTATAAATAACCTTGGGCAGTATGGCCATTTTCACGATATTGATTCTTCCTATCCATGAGCATGGTATGTTCTTCCATTTGTTTGTGTCCTCTTTTATTTCGCTGAGCAGTGGTTTGTAGTTCTCCTTGAAGAGGTCCTTGACATCCCTTGTAAGCTGGATTCCTAGGTATTTTATTCTCTTTGAAGCAATTGTAAATGGAAGTTCATTCCTGATTTGGCTCTCTGCTTGTCTGTTACTGGTGTATAAGAATGCTTGTGATTTTTGCACATTAATTTTGTATCCTGAGACTTTGCTGAAGTTGCTTATCAGCTTAAGGAGATTTTGGGCTGAGACGATGGGGTTTTCTAAATATACAATCATGTCATCTGCAAACAGGGACAATTTGACTTCTTCTTTTCCTAACTGGATACCCTTGATTTCTTTCTCTTGCCTGATTGCCCTAGCCAGAACTTCCAACACTATGTTGAATAGGAGTGGTGAGAGAGGGCATCCCTGTCTTGTGCCAGTTTTCAAAGGGAATTTTTCCAGTTTTTGCCCATTCAGTATGATATTAGCTGTGGGTTTGTCATAAATAGCTCTTATTATTTTGAGGTACGTTCCATCAATACCGAATTTATTGAGCGTTTTTAGCATGAAGGGCTGTTGAATTTTGTCAAAAGCCTTTTCTGCATCTATTGAGACAATCATGTGGTTCTTGTCTTTGGTTCTGTTTATATGCTGGATTACGTTTATTGATTTGCGAATGTTGAACCAGCCTTGCATCCCAGGGATGAAGCCCACTTGATCATGGTGGATAAGCTTTTTGATGTGCTGCTGAATCCGGTTTGCCAGTATTTTATTGAGAATTTTTGCATCAATGTTCATCAGGGATATTGGTCTAAAATTCTCTTTTTTTGATGTGTCTCTGCCAGGCTTTGGTATCAGGATGATGTTGGCCTCATAAAATGAGTTAGGGAGGATTCCCTCTTTTTCTATTGATTGGAATAGTTTCAGAAGGAATGGTACCAGCTCCTCCTTGTACCTCTGGTAGAATTCAGCTGTGAATCCATCTGGTCCTGGACTTTTTTTGGTGGGTAGGCTATTAATTGTTGCCTCAATTTCAGAGCCTACTATTGGTCTATTCAGGGATTCAACTTCTTCCTGGTTTAGCCTTGGGAGAGTGTAAGTGTCCAGGAATTTATCCATTTCTTCTAGATTTTCTAGTTGATTTGCGTAGAGGCGTTTATAGTATTCTCTGATGGTAGTTTGTATTTCTGTGGGGTCAGTGGTGATATCCCCTTTATCATTTTTTATTGCATCTATTTGATTCCTCTCTCTTTTCTTCTTTATTAGCCTTGCTAGCGGTCTGTCAATTTTGTTGATCTTTTCAAAAAACCAACTCCTGGATTCATTGATTTTTTGGAGGGTTTTTTGTGTCTCTATCTCCTTCAGTTCGGCTCTGATCTTAGTTATTTCTTGCCTTCTGCTAGCTTTTGAATGTGTTTGCTCTTGCCTCTCTAGTTCTTTTAATTGTGATGTTAGAGTGTCAATTTTAGATCTTTCCTGCTTTCTCTTGTGGGCATTTAGTGCTATAAATTTCCCTCTACACACTGCTTTAAATGTGTCCCAGAGATTCTGGTATGTTGTATCTTTGTTCTCATTGGTTTCAAAGAACATCTTTATTTCCGCTTTCATTTCGTTATGTACCCAGTAGTCATTCAGGAGCAGGTTGTTCAGTTTCCATGTAGTTGAGCGGTTTTGATTGAGTTTCTTAGTCCTGAGTTCTAGTTTGATTGCACTGTGGTCTGAGAGACAGTTTGTTATAATTTCTGTTCTTGTACATTTGCTGAGGAGTGCTTTACTTCCAATTATGTGGTCAATTTTGGAATAAGTGCGATGTGGTGCTGAGAAGAATGTATATTCTGTTGTTTTGGGGTGGAGAGTTCTATAGATGTCTATTAGGTCCGCTTGGTGCAGAGATGAGTTCAATTCCTGGATATCCTTGTTAACTTTCTGTCTCGTTGATCTGTCTAATGTTGACAGTGGAGTGTTGAAGTCTCCCATTATTATTGTATGGGAGTCTAAGTCTCTTTGTAAGTCTCTAAGGACTTGCTTTATGAATCTGGGTGCTCCTGTATTGGGTGCATATATATTTAGGAGAGTTAGCTCTTCCTGTTGAATTGATCCCTTTACCATTATGTAATGGCCTTCTTTGTCTCTTTTGATCTTTGATGGTTTAAAGTCTGTTTTATCAGAGACAAGGATTGCAACCCCTGCTTTTTTTTGTTCTCCATTTGCTTGGTAGATCTTCCTCCATCCCTTTATTTTGAGCCTATGTATGTCTCTGCATGTGAGATGGGTCTCCTGAATACAGCAGACTGATGGGTCTTGACTCTTTATCCAGTTTGCCAGTCTGTGTCTTTTAATTGGAGCATTTAGTCCATTAACATTTAAGGTTAATATTGTTATGTGTGATCTTGATCCTGCCATTATGATATTAACTGGTTATTTTGCTCGTTAGTCGATGCACTTCTTCCTAGCCTCGATGGTCTTTACATTTTGGCATGTTTTTGTGATGGCTGGTACCGGTTGTTCCTTTCCATGTTTAGGGCTTCCTTCAGGGTCTCTTGTAAGGCAGGCCTGGTGGTGACAAAATCTCTAAGCATTTGCTTATCTGTAAAGGATTTTATTTCTCCTTCACTTATGAAACTTAGTTTGGCTGGATATGAAATTCTGGGTTTAAAATTCTTTTCTTTAAGAACGTTGAATATTGGCCCCCACTCTCTTCTGGCTTGTAGAGTTTCTGCCGAGAGATCTGCTGTTATTCTGATGGGCTTCCCTTTGTGGGTAACCCGACCTTTCTCTCTGGCTGCCCTTAAGATTTTTTCCTTCATTTCAACTTTGGTGAATCTGGCAATGATGTGTCTTGGAGTTGCTCTTCTGGAGGAGTATCTTTGTGGCGTTCTCTGTATTTCCTGAATTTGAATGTTGGCCTGCCCTACTAGGTTGGGGAAGTTCTCCTGGATGATATCCTGAAGAGTGTTTTCCAACTTGGTTCCATTTTCCCCCTCACTTTCAGGCACCCCAATCAGACGTAGATTTGGTCTTTTTACGTAATCCCATACTTCTTGCAGGCTTTGCTCATTTCTTTTTCTTCTTTTTTCTTTTGGTTTCTCTTCTCGCTTCATTTCATTCATTTGATCTTCAATCGCTGATACTCTTTCTTCCAGTTGATCGAGTCGGTTACTGAAGCTTGTGCATTTGTCACGTATTTCTCGTGTCATGGTTTTCATCTCTGTCATTTCGTTTATGATCTTCTCTGCATTAATGAGTCTAGCTGTCAATTCTTCCACTCTTTTTTCAAGATTTTTAGTTTCTTTGCGCTGGGTACGTAATTCCTCCTTTAGCTCTGATAAGTTTGATGGACTGAAGCCTTCTTCTCTCCTCTCGTCCAAGTCATTCTCCGACCAGCTTTGATCCGTTGCTGGCGATGGGCTTCGCTCCTTCGCAGGGGGAGATGCGCTCTTATTTTTTGAATTTCCAGCTTTTCTGCCCTGCTTCTTCCCCATCTTTGTGGTTTTATCTGTCTCTGGTCTTTGATGGTGGTGACGTACTGATGGGGTTTTGGTATATGTGTCCTTCCTGTTTGATAGTTTTCCTTCTGACAGTCAGAAGGACTCTCTGTTGGTCTGTTGGAGATTGCTTGAGGTCCACTTCAGACCCTGTTTGCCTGGGTATCAGCAGCAGAGGTTGCCGAAGATAGAATATTGCTGAACAGCGAGTGTACCTGTCTGATTCTTCCTTTGGAAGTTTCCTCTCAGGGGTGTACTCCACCCTGTGAGGTGTGGGGTGTCAGACTGCCCCTAGTGGGGGATTTCTCCCAGCTAGGCTACTCAGGGGTCAGAGACACACCTGAGCAGGCAGTCTGTCCGTTCTCAGATCTCAACCTCCGCGTTGGGAGATCCGCGGCTCTCCCCAAAGCTGTCAGACAGAGTCGTTCGCGTCTGCACCGGCTCCCGCTACTTCCCCTGTTGGTCTTCAGCTGTGCGCTGTCCCCAGAGGTGGAGACTACAGAGACAGGCAGGCTTCCTCAGTTGAAAATGCAGAAATCACCGGTCTTCTGTGTCGCTCGCGCTGGGAGTTGGAGACTGGAGCTGTTCCTATTCGGCCATCTTGCTCCGCCCCCCTCAAACCCCTGATATTCTTAATATTGTTTCATGCATAACAACGTCCTGAGGCCACAAAAGTTTGACATTGGCTGATGTAGTGGTTAAGAGTGTAGACTCCAGGGCCAGATGGCTTGGATCCAAATTCAGACTACCCTCTTCTAGTTACATGACCTCAAGGAATTTACCTAACTCCACTAGGTTATTTAAACCCTATGGGCTTTCTGTTCCCTCATCTGTCAAATAAAGACAATAGGAGTTTTTAACCTATGGGTTATATTGAGGATTAAATATAATATATGTAGAATGCATAGCATTTTGCCTGGCAGATAGTATGAGCTATATATGTTACTATCAGATTCATGACAATAAATATCATATTATAATTATTCAGATTTTATTTACATTATGTATTCTTGGATAGATATTTTGTGAAATTTATTTAGGGAAGGAGCAAAGTCCATGCCATAAACTATGGGGAATTCTGTTCATAACTTCAGGTTGGGCATGTGAGTTCCTTCAGTCTTTGCTGTTTCCCAGCTGGGATGAGCTGCTGTAGAATTCCTTAGTATGTGGTGTTTTTCCTCCACCTGCCCTCCTTGGTGAGTGGCTTTGGTATTATTTGATTTACTTGGTGATTCCTCATTCATACTTACTTTCCCTGCTCCTCGGAAACTTATGCTATAAAGGTTCAAGGATGCTCCCACTGCCAGCATGTGCATCCATTCTTGCCATACTTAGGAGGAAAGCTTTGGACTTGTTGCTTTCTTTCAACAACTGCGATCTTCTGGCTCTTCTGCCAAGAGGGTCCTTGCCCAGCCACACCTCTCACTCCTCTTTGGTCTCGCCTGAATCAGCCAGCCTTTCTCTTGATAATGTGTTTCAGAGAGACCAATTTTATTTAGTTTCGTCAATGATAGATTTTGGATTTCACCTTTACACTCATCATCTCATCCTTCTTGCCACTTTTGGGACATTTTCAAGAGGAAAATTTAAGGCAAACAAACAAACCTTTATTCTACTGCTAATACTAGGCATGTGTTTTAATATTAGCAATTCTATATTAACACAGCTCATGGCATATGTTATTTTCATGTTCTAAATATGTGTTTTGAGCTGATGAAAAGACAACTCTAGGAGAAGAGTGATGTAATGATTGTCTCTTATTGTGAAATTACGTTTGTGACTTAATATTTTTATTCCACCAAGCTAAGGATAAAGTAGAACCTAAGGTGGTTTCAGCTTATGTCACTGTTCTCTAGTCTAGCCACATATATTCTATGGAAACTAAAAAGCAAAGCAAACATTTTCCTCCCAAAATCTTGTTTTTGGGAACTTTTGCTGAGCCTCACTCCAAGGTTACCATCCAGTGTTTGTTCCACACTGGATGTCTCCTTTACTTTCCCAGAAATCACATCACTCATCTGACCTCAGCTATGTCTCTTCAAGCAAGATATGTAAGAGGATGGAAAAGAAATGTTTTAGAGATACTTACAAGGGGAAAGAAAAGTTGCATGATTTTAAAGTAGTATTTATTCAGAATAGCTTTACTCGATTGTCCACCTTTGCTTCTCTCTGGTATTCCAGCCTTAGCAAACATGGTTTTAATTTTGAATAATACCTGTTGTTAAATTATTTTCCACCAAACCAAAAAACAAAAAAATATGTAATGAATTCCAGATTCAGTGCAGCTTCAAGAAACATAATCTATTTTAGAGCCCTAGAGGACAATTAAATGCTAGAAACACTCCAAAGCAAACCCCCAAGAAGAAACACTCAAAGTCATGTCTTAATCTCTCTTGGCTCTTTTTCTAACCGTGAGAGAGGCCAACCTTATTCAACCATAGGAATAGGTTAAAAAATGGATAGTTAACATAATATAATAGTTTTTCTTGCTGTTCTTAGAGTGGATACTTTTTTCTTCTTCTACAACTCTAGAGCTGGAACATGATTAATTTCGATTGTTCTACGGTGAATGTGAAATGGGTGCCATGCTGAGTTTCAGTCATATTATTTAATCACTGTGCTCTTCATGTGGCAGTGACACCTGGTCCAGGACCACAGCACTGAGGGGGTAGGCCAAGTAGGGCTCATGGGCTCCTGTGGACAGCTTTGTTCATGCTTCTTACTCTCAATGTTTGGCCGGAACTCAGGGGAGGTCGGCAACTGTGGTAAGTCTGAATTCGATTTTTTACATTTGGAATAGATGTAATTAGGCACAGATATAAGACTGGATGACAAACTCTATTGCTGTAGGTAATAAATAAGCAATAGTGCCAACACTTAGGGGAGTCAGGGAAAACTAGTTTGATTGGGAGAGTAAGGTGTTGAGAAGAAACTGCTAGATTTCTATAAGGATTCACTCAGAGGTAGAACATTCTTTATCCCTATTTTAAAAGTGACCTACCACGTTTCTTCTCTTAGGGGATGCTGTAGAACTTTGTATTTTTAAGAAGCAGAATTGGAAAATTTGACTTTCACCTTCAAATTCAGTACCTGGCCACTGAATATATTGAACTCCTGTGCTGCCAGGAAGGTGATTACGGGGTTTTAAAAAGGCTTTCAAATTCAGGAGAGAGAGAAAGAAGTGTGACATTTGGTGATGTTAGGTGGAAGAGGAAGCTGAGTTTGGGGAAATTCAATGAGATCTAGATGGCCTACAACATAACTGTACAATGCCCTTGGCTAGAAAAAAATAATGACTCCATCAACTTACATAACTGTGAGCCTTGGAACCCCATAAACTGGGTTTGAATTCCAGCTTCATCACTAATTAACTAAGGGTTGGGTATATGAGACCTCTCTCTGTAACATCCTCATAGTTTTTTTTTTTTTTTTTTTTTTTTTTTTTTTTTTTTTTTTTAAATGCAGTTCCCTTTGTTCAAAAGGCAGGGGGAGAAAAGTGCTTGTCCTTTTTGCCTGCATTCTGAAGCCTTGATCTGTCAAGATGTTTTTGCTATTTAAATGTCTTCCTACCTCAGGTATAGAATACTCCTGAGGCATGAGGGCCTTATCCCGTGACTCAGCCTGTGATGGTGTCTAACAGCAACCCTCCCTGCACCCATTCCTAAGCTGTAGCCCAGGTATATGGTGGCGGCAGGCTTTGTGCAGTGTTGAGGGAACTGATGGTCAAGAACCTGTCCTAAAGAGACAGGAAGGTGAGGAGGAGGTAGTAGGTGGATGAACCAAGTCTCCAGGCCACTGGCACATGTTCTGTTTTTCAACGGACTTAACTTACAAAACTAAAACCCAATGATAAAATTTTTAAGAATTTCAAGATGACAACTGCAGAGCATTAACTCCAAGCATAATCTCCCCTTCTAAGTATGGGGCTCTGTGTAACTGCACTGGCCACATGCCCATGATACTAGCCCTGCTTCAGGTGAGTCCTTCACCTCATCAGCTCTTCCGTTTTCTCTTCATGCAGCACAAGCCACTATTTGTGACTTACAGCAGAGTTCCAAATCTTTTAATTCCGTGGATTCTTTGGTAATCTGGTGAATCTTATCGGCCTTTTCCCAGAATAAGTTTTAGTACATCATTTTGTATAGTATATTTAAACTATGCTCTTCCACATGATTACAGTTTTCTGTATGGATTATCACGCAAAATAAATGGCCAACTATCAGATAAGTCTACAGTTTAGCAACACATTATATTGGTGACTGAAACATCTACAATGCATTACAGTATATCCTCTCTATTTAATCTTATGTTGATCAATATTTGGATAAAATTTAGTCAGAGACCACTCCACAGTATAACATTCAAGTTAAAGAACAAGAGCCTTTACAATGAAAACCTTTCAAAATGAACATGACTCTGAAGATTTGGAACTGCAATTGTCTTAGAGAATACAAAAGAGAATTGAGTTCAATTTGCATAGGTTCCCTTAGTTTGGCTGAAATGATATTGATGGCAGTGGTGGCCCATCTGGAGTGGCTGCTGCCATCACTCTGGCTGCAGCAGGGAAGGATGGCCAGGGCTGTACTCTCCATCCACAGAGCCAGTGGGAGCCAGGGACAAGTGGGAGCCCTGCTTCTTCCAAGTTGGTGGGGCAGGAGCTCCCCAGGTGCAACTGCAGCCACCCAAGTCACAGCTGTGGACACAGGCTTCTCACTCCATGGAGCAGGCAGGAGCTCCACCCTTCTGGGTGCAGCTATAGCTGCCCAAGTCATGGCTGCAGACCCAGGCTTCCCTGTCCTCTTGGGGGTGCCAGGAGGAGGCAGGAGTCCTGCCCTGCTGGGCACAGCTGCAGCCACCCAAGTGGTGGCTACAGACCTGGGCCCTCTGCTCCACAGAGCAGTCTGGAGCCCTGCCTTCCCTGGGGAAGTTATATCCACCCAAGCCACAGCTACAGAACTGGGAACCTCTATACTTTTGGGGGCCCAGGAAGGACCTACCACCTGCCCTCATGGGCTTGGTGGGGTCTGTTCCCACTCCCTGGCCCCTCCCCATTTCTGGCGCCCTCTCCAATCTGAGAACAAGGCTTGGGTCAAGCCCAGGTGCTGTTGCAGCCTGGCCAGCAATGGGCATGCTCAGGGCAGTGCTGACATGCCAGCCCACTGCCACCTAGCCCCCTCCAGACTTCAGGTGCTGCCAAGTATGGGAGGGAAGTTGAAGGGGTGCTGAGGGCAGCTTGGCTCTTGCCTGCAGGTGCCCCTTGGCATGAAAGCCTGGGCACCATGAAGAGCAATGGGAGACAGAGAGGACAAAATAGGGTGGGTCCCTGGTGAGGCTCCACTTTCAGGCCAAGGAGGACCTGAAGGCTGGGGACCAGGCTGCCAGTCCCATGGACCACAGTGGGAACTTGTGGTGCCTTTTCTGGGCCTGCTGATGGCTGCCCATGGACCAGTTGGCATGCACTTCCTCCTATCTTAGGCCCATAAAAGTCCTGGGCTCAGCCAGAGCTGAGCAGATGGGATGAACAGCTACAGAGAGAAGCTACCCACTCCAGGGCCTCCTTTCCGCAACTCCCTGCAGAGACAGTGGGACAACCTGCCTGCAGAGAGAAGCTACCCACTCCAGGGGCCTCCTGTCTCCTGAGAGCTGAACACTTGGTGTGACAACCTGCCTACAGAGAGGAGCTACCTACTCCTGGGCCTCCTCTGAGCTATTCTGCCACTCAATAAAGCTCCTCTTTGCCTTGCTCGTCTTCCACTTGTCTGCATACCTTGTTCTTCCTGGACACAGGGCAAGAACTCAAGACCTGCCAAATGGCAGGGTGAAAGAGTTGTAACACAAACACAGCTGAAACATGCCCCTTGCTTGCCACATTGCAGGTGAAGAGAAGGAGAGAAGAGCTGTGTCCCTTGGGGAGCACAGACCTGGGAGCCCCCCCTGAGCTAGGGCTGTGACTTTCTCTTCTGGGGCCAGAGGCTACCGGAGTCTCCAGTATTTTGGGTGCCACCACATTCCCCATTGGCATTTGTGGAAGCTGCTTGCAGAGAGCACCTGGTCCAGCGCAGTTTTGCAGAGAGCCAGTGCCCATGCCAACACCTGGAGCTGCCTGCCCCACTGCAGCAGCTAGCATGCCTGACTTTGTGCAGTGGCCGGACCCCACAGTTACTCTTTCACACACCCCTCACCACTCCACACCTGGCTTGCCCTTGTGAGGCATGGGATCCAGGCTGGTAGTGTGAGCCAAGTGCAGCCTTGCCAGGCTGAGTAGGTGGAACCGGCACAGTGGGCCCAAGCAAAACTTAGGCAAAGGTGCCACCAGCCATAGAGTTTTCCTGCCAGAAAAGTGACACCCCAAGGATCCTGCAACAATATGATTAAAAATGAAGACAGATTGGGTACAGTGACTCACTCTCATAATCCCAGGACTTTGGGAGGCCAGGAGCTTGAGACCAGCTTAGGCAATATAGTGAAACCTTTTCTCTACAATTTTTTTTTTTTTTTTTTTTAATTAACCAAGCATGGTGGTATGTGCCTTTAGTTCCAGTTACTTGGGAGGCTAAAGTGAGAAGATTGCTTGAGCCCAGATGGTTGGGGTTGCAGTGAACCAAGATTGTGCCACTGTATTTCAGCCTGGGCAACAGAGCCAGTCCTTGTCTCTAAAACAAGAGAAGTAGGAGATGACAGAAGAGAAGAAAATACAAAAGAAATAAAAATAAAAGGGAGCAGAGGCAACACTTCATTTTCTAAAATTCTTAGAACTTTTTTTTGTTAATATTGTAACTTTTATTTTAGGTTCAGGGACACATGTAAAGGTATGTTATATAGGCAAACTCGTGACTCAGGAGTTTGGTGTACAGATTATTTTGTCACCCCGGTGCTAAGGAGATTACTTAGCAGTTTTTTGTTTTTGTTTTTTTTGATTTTCTGAATGCTTTCCTCCTCCTATCCTTCTCCCTCACGTAGGCCTCAGTGTCTGTTGTTCCCCTTTTCCTATTCATATGCTCTCATTATTTAGTTCCCACTTATAAGTGAGAACATGCACTATTTGATTTTCTGTTCCTGCTTTAGTTTGCTAAGGATAATGGCCCCCAGTTCCATCCATATATTCCTGCACAAAGGATATTATTTTATCCTTTTTTTATGAATGCCTAGTATTTCATGGTGCACATGTATCACATTTCCTTTATCTAGTCTACCATGAATGGGCATTTACATTGATTTCATGTCCTTGCTGTCATGAATAATGCTGCAATGATCATAGACGTGCATGTGTCTTTATGGTAGAACAATTTATGTTCCTTTGGGTATATACCCAGTAGTGGGATTCCTGGGTCAAATAGTAGTTCCATTCTTAGTTCTTTGAGGAATCGCCATAGTGTCTTCCACAATGATTGAACTAATTTACACTCCCACCAGCAGTGTATAAGCATTTTCTTTTCTTCGTAACCTCACCAGTATCTGTTATATTTTGACTTTTAAATAATAGCCATTCTGGCTGATGTGAGATGATATTTCATTGTGTTTTTTATTTGCATTTCTCTAGTGATTAGTGATATTGAGCATTTTTTATATGTTTGTTGGACACATGTATGTCTTCCTTTGAAAAGTGTTCATGTCCTTTGCCCACTTTTGAATGGTGTTGTTTGTTTTTTGTTTGTACATTTGCTTAAGTTCCTTGTAGAGTCTGGATATTAGACCTTTGTCAGCAGATGTAGAGTTTCAAATACTTTCCCTCAATCTGTCGGTTGCCTTTTAACTCTGTTAATAGTTTCTTTTGCTGTGCAGAAGCTCTTTAGTTTAGGTTCCATTTGTCAATTTTTGCTTTTGTTGCAATTGTTTTGGGGATCTCATCTTCATCATAACATTTTTCCTTTTCCTATGTCCAGAATGGTGTTGCCTAGGTTGTCTTCCAGGGATTTCGTAGTTTGGAGTTTTATATTTAAGTCTTTACTCCATCTTGAGTTGATTTTTGTATGTGGTGTAAGGAAGGGGTCCAGTTTCAATCTTCTCCATATAGCTAGCCAGTTATCGCAGCACCATTTATTAAATAGGGAGTCTTTTCCCTATTTCTTGTTTTTTCAGCTTTCTCAAATATCAGATGATTGTAGATGTGTGGCCTTATTTCTGGGTTCCCTATTCTGTTTCATTAGTCTATGTGTCTGTTTTTGTACCAGTACCATGGTTTTTTTTGCTGTAGCCTTGTACTACAGTTTGAAGTCAGGCAATGTGATTCCTCCAGCTTTGTTCTTTTTGCTTAGGATTGCCTTGGCTATTCTGGCTCTTTTATGGTTCCCTATGAATTTTGGAATAGTTTTTTCTAGTTTTGTGAAGAATGTCACTGGTAGTTTGATAAGAATATCATCGAATGTGTAAATTGCTTTGGGCAGTATGGCCATTTTAATTTTACTGATTCTTCATATTTATGAGCATGGGGTATTCTTTTATTTGTTTATGTCATCTCTGATTTCTTTGAACAGTGTTTTGTAATTGTCACAGTAGCTATCTTTCACCTCCTGGTTAGCTGTATTCCGAGGTATCTACTTCTCTTTTGTTGTGGCAATTGTGAATGGGATTGCCTTCCTGATTTGACTCTTGGCTTGGGTTCTGTTTGTGTATGGGAATACTACTTACTTTTGTACATTGATTTTGTAGTCCAAAACTTTGTGAAGCTACTTCAGGTCTAGGAGTTTTGGGGCAGATACTAAGGGGTTTTCTAGATGTAGAATAATGTCATCTGTGAACAGGGATAGTTTGACTTCCTCTCTTTCTATTTGGATGCTTTTCATTTTTTTCTCTTGACTGATTGCTCTGGCCAAGACTTCAAATACTATGTTGAACAGGAGTGGTGAGAGTGGGAATCCTTATCTTGTTCCAGTGTTCCAGTTTTCAGGGGGAATGCTTCCAGTTTTTGCTCATTGAGTATGATGTTGGCTATGGGTATATTTGGCTCTTACAATTTTGAAGTATGCTCCTTCAATGCCTAGTTTTTGATGGTTCTTAACATGAAGGATGTTGAATTTCATTCAAAGTCTTTTCTGCACCTTTGATATAGTCATGTGGTTTTTGTCTTTAGTTCTGTTTATGTGATGTATTACATTTATTGATTTGCATATGTTGAACCAATCTTGCATCCCAGGGACAAACTCTACTTGATCATCGTGGATTAGCTTTTTGATGTATTGCTGGATTCAGTTTGCTAGTATATTTTGACAATTTTTTCATCTATATTCACTAAGGATATTTACCTGAAGTTTTCATTTTTTGTTGTTTCTCTGCCAAGTACTGGTATAAGGATGATGCTTATACCAGTACCTTATACCAAGTACTAGTATAAGGATGATGCCTATAAGTACTGGTATAAGGATGATGCCTCATAAAATGAGTTGGGGATGAGACTATCCTCCTCAATTCTTTAGAATAGCTTCAGTAAGAACAGTACCAGCTCTTCTTTGTGCATCTGGTAGAATTGGTCGTGAATCTGAACTAAAACAGTATTTCAAGGATAAAAATAGAATGGAAGGAATTGCTAGATTTCAGAAAGAAATTAGGAGAGAGAGAGACACAGAGAGAGAGAGAGAAATTAGGGGAGAGGCAGAGAGGGAATAATTCTATTTCCTTCCCATTCAAATGAATATAATTACATTCTTGGATAACCAATGTTGAGAACCCTCCTGTAGCAAGTATGCAAGAAATAGTTCCACAGCAAGCCAGCATGGAGAATCTACCCAGTCTCCTTTGACCCCTGCACAATGGCATACTTGGCTGATATATCTGGTCACAGTAGAATGGGCTGCTATGTCATTGACCTGGAGCTGTAATTTCAGGTGGTGATGCAAGTACCCAAATTTCCACCTGGGAGTGTAGTACCAGACAACCGGGTGTAAAATGTGCTGAGTAAGTTGAGCATCATGAACACTCCTTTGAAGTATCTGATGATTGCAGACGTCCCAGGCCAGCTCACTTATGTGTGGGCCCTGTCAGGGAGTCTTGAGTTCATTTTGTTGTCCTTTAATAAGGACCAGGAAATGCACCAAGGAAAGAAGATTAAAAACTCATTTTCTTTTTTTTTTTTCTTTCTTTCTTTTTTTTTTTTTTTTTGAGACGGAGTCTTGCTCTGTCACCCGGGCTGGAGTGCAATGGCCGGATCTCAGCTCACTGCAAGCTCCGCCTCCCGGGTTCACTCCATTCTCCTGCCTCAGCCTCCGGAGTAGCTGGGACTACAGGCGCCCGCCACCTCGCCAGGCTAGTTTTTTGTATTTTTAGTAGAGACGGGGTTTCACCGGGTTAGCCAGAATGGTCTTGATCTCCTGACCTTGTGATCCGCCCGTCTCGGCCTCCCAAAGTGCTGGGATTACAGGCTTGAGCCACCACGCCCGGCCAAAAACTCATTTTCAAAGCTTTCTTTTGCCATGCTTTGGAGAAACCCCATCATTTTTCATTCATTATCACTTATTTCATCTGAGGATCACGAAGTGTGACCCCGGATGTTTTCCAGATGACTAATGGAATGTGTTTTGGAGACAAATAACTTGTTTTTGTTTAGTGCACATATTTAGCTCTGTTATTTATATCGCAGAAGAAAACAAACAAATGGCACCTGAGAGCATCCTTTCTACTGTTTATCATTTTAAGTAAAAATGACAATAATGTATAGTCAAGGTCAAAAAATACTGAACAAAATCAAACATTTTAATTTATAATTCTCTTTCTTTGGTTATTTTTAGTTAAGAGCCTGAATCATTTAGACCCTTTTTGAAGCCCTTCTACTAATTAGCTCATTTCTGATTCAATAATGAAATTATTTTTGTCCCCATCCCAATCCTACCCAAATACTTTAGTATTGCTTACTCATTGCATAGCTATGGTACCTAATAAACTTTGCTTCGTAGAATACTAAAGATTTATATCCCACTAACTTCTAAAAGGGCTCGAGTCAGCTAGTAACATATATGAGTATAACCAGGCCATAGGAATTTTTCTCCCTTCTTATGACATGTCATTCTCTTTTTCTCTATAAATACAAATGATCTCACTTCCTGTTTGTGCTGCTGATGAGAAGGTAATGAAAATGAAGGGAAAATCACTTCCCAGTTCTTCAAACTGACATCACTAATTCCCTGCTTCTTTAAGACTTGGCAGTCAGGCCGGGCGCGGTGGCTCAAGCCTGTAATCCCAGCACTTTGGGAGGCCGAGACGGGCGAATCACGAGGTCAGGAGATCGAGACCATCCTGGCTAACACGGTGAAACCCCGTCTCTACTAAAAATACAAAAACTAGCTGGGCGAGGTGGCGGGCGCCTGTAGTCCCAGCTACTCGGGAGGCTGAGGCAGGAGAATGGCGTAAACCCGGGAGGCGGAGCTTGCAGTGAGCTGAGATCTGGCCACTGCACTCCAGTCCGGGCGACAGAGTGAGACTCCGCCTCAAAAAAAAAAAAAAAAAAAAAAAAAAAACTTGGCAGTCACAATGTAAGATGACTTCCTGAAAGAGGAGAAATCTCAGCCGTGCACCAAGTTGACTTTCCACACTGCCATGATATGACATGTTATTCCTTCAACTATGAAACCCTTTGAGTTTACCGACTCCTTATTTACTCAGTAATTCTGTTACATATTACACTAGATTGTTTGAAAGATCATTTATAGGAAACACAATGACTTCAAGGCCCAAAGACACCATATATTTTAGGTTTCAGATGCTGAAAAAAAGATGAAAATAATACACGTTAAAATGGTTCTGGCCAATATATGTATGTGTTTCCTCAATGGTTTCCCCTCCATCCTTCTAGTCCAAGCATTGCGAACTCCACTCCTTCCTCCTCTCGGTCATATTTCAGTGCTCACATTGCAAGGAATTCTTCAAAATTGGGAGCCCATTGTAAGGGTAGGAAACACTAGGGAAGTGAGGTAAGTAGTGAGAACACAATGAGAAGTGTTTTAATCCTAGGCCTGGCTTTCAGGTAGGTTATTAGTGGTTATAGCCAACTCATTTATGTGGTGGTAACACAAGAACTGCACCATGGACAACTTAAATAATGCCCACATGAATATCTAACTGTTAAAGGATCCTTGAGAATGATTTCATGGGATAGGAAATTTTAAGATTCAGGAATACATTTTATTGTTATTCCTCAAAATAAACTGAAGTGCTTAAGATGTGTGTGTGTGGGGGGGGGGGTGTGGTTTTGTTTGTTTGTTTGTTTTTCTTGTTTTTGTTTTTGAGACAGAGTCTTGCTGTGTTGCCTAGGCTAGAGTGCAGTGGCGCAATCTCAGCTCACTACAACCTCTGACTCCTTGGTTCAAGCAATTCTCCTGCCTCAGCCTCCTGAGTTGCTGGAATTACAGGCGTGTGCCACCACACCAACTACTTTTTGTATTTTCAGTAGAGATGGGGTTTCACCATGTTGACCAGGGTGGTCTCGAACTCCTGACCTCAAGTGATTCACCCAGCTCAGCCTCCCAAAGTTCTGGGATTACAGGCGTAAGCCACCATGCCTGGCCAAGATATGGTTTTTTTACTAATATGATTAGTAGTAATTGCAAAAATTGCTAAGAAATGGTATCCAGTGAATATGTCTGGAAGATCAATATTTTCACCAACATTACAATAGCAACAGCAATAGTGATGATAGTTGCTACCATTAAGTCATTAAGTACCTACTTTCTGTTAGGCTCTGAGCTGTGTGTGTGTGCAGCTTTCTTGCTTTCTTTCTTTTACTTTCTTTTTGTTTTTGATAGAGTCTCGCTCTGGCGCCAGGCTGGAGTGCAGTGGCACGATCTTGGCTCACTACAACCTCTGCCTCCCAGGTTCAAGTGATTCTCCTGCCTCAGCCTCCCAAGTAGCTGGGATTACAGGCTCCCACCACCATGCCTGGCCAATTTTTGTGTTTTTAGTAGATATAGTGTTTTACTATGTTGGCCAGGCTGGTCTTGAACTCTTGACCTCAGGTGATCCACCTGCCTCAGCCTCCCAAAGTGCTGAGATTAAAAGTGTGAGCCACTGCGCCCGGCCAACATTCTTTCTTCTTTATCCTGTTATGTAAACAGTGGAACAAATGCTCAGATAACCTGAGTGCATTGCCAGTGCCACATAGCTTGTTAATGGCCAAGTGAGGATTTCAATCACATGACTCTGGTCACTAGATAGTTTTCTCCACCCTTATCTCTCTCATGACTCCTTTTTTTAGTAAGTTGTCAAGCTATTTGTGGGGAACAGTGTAACTGTCAGGCCTCCAAGAGACTCTGTTAACAACAACAGTAGGGTACACACACAGAGACACACATGCACATGTACATACAACACAAACCTCAAAGAGCTTTCATAGCTTGTCAGGGCTTAGGGAAAATGTAAAATTTTTCTTTTCTCTAGAAAATATTTGGAGCACTAACCACTCAAAATATTACAGAAAACAAAATGAAAAAAATAGCATGCTCCATTAAGAGACAGAAAAATGGTGACAGACTGGTTGAGAGAAGCAGAGAGGAAGCTTTATAATAGGTTTTCAAGTACTTGAGAAAGATCAGTTATTTCCCATTTCATCTGTGCAAAAAATAGAGAGGAGCTTGGCTTAAAATATAGCATAAAAGCAATAACAAAATAACTAGCAAGAGAATTAAGACTTGGAGGAGGATATTGATGATGCTTATGGAGTCATCAACTCTCTTAGTCTTAACAAGATGTAGAGCTCGTTGTGTCCTGGAAATGGTTCTTTAGTGCTCAAGAAATAGTGCATCCCAGTGGTTAGGAGTCAAGGTTTTGTAATCTGACCAGCCTGGTTTGTTGCTTGGCTTTGCAACATTGAGCTGTATGAATTTGAGCAGGTTACTTAACCATCTTAAACCCCATTTTTCTCATTTCTATACAGGAGATACATTATCTACAATAAAAGGGTATACCATTCTTTTAACAAGTGGTTAGCACAAAGGAAATGCATGTTGGCTGTTACTGCTACTGCTGTAATGTTTAGGTATAGTTTGGCTTGAAAATACGACTGTGGTTTCCACTGAGTTATCATTCCCCTTCAGACAAATACTTGTAATAGACATTTGTCATTTTATAGCTACTCGGATTTCATATACCTCTTACATGCTTCAGGAATCACAAGATTGTTATAAGCCACAGCAAGGAGGATATTCCTTCTCCCAACTTTCTGGCAATGAGAATGGAAACTTGTGACCTTGGCTGGCTAATTACATGGGTTTTGAATATGGAAAAGCAATGAGGCCACTGGAGATTGTTTTCTGAAGCTGTGGCTGAATAGCAAACTCTCAGCATGTACCTGGGGTTTGTAGAATATGCTGGGAGACTGAGTATCCAGTGGTGATGAGACCTATAGTACCCTCCTAAGAAACCACTTCTGTGGTCGAGTATTAGCTATTCCTAGTTTCTTTTGGCTCTTGCCTCCACTCTCAACCTTAGTTATCTAGTTATTCTGGTGATTCTCTGATCTCGTGATGTGTCCGTCAGCTATATCCACAAAAATTCTTCAACACAATCCTCCCTGCTCCCTCCAAAAAAAAAAAAAAAAGTCAATGGCATTCAACATATTCAACATAAGCTTTTGTTTTAAACTTTTATAGATGCAGGTTGATAGAAGATCGCCCTTCTAGGCTGGACTTTGCCGGTTGTGGTTATAAGCTGTAGTTAGGTCCAAGTCTCTTCCACATTTTCTTTATGTTTCTTGGACTACCAGTTATTGGAGGTATGTCGTTCTGATGATGAAAGGTAACAATACATGACAGAAGGCCCAAGTGAGCAAGCACATTTGAAGTCTCTGCTTACGTCACACCTTCTAATGTCTGATTGGACTGTGCAAATTCCATGGTTGAGCCCAGAATCGATGGGGTAAGGAATATATGCTTCCTCTAGTGGGAAGAAATGTAACATTTTAGGGAGTGGATATTACAAAGGCTGAGGCTGTGAATACGAAGAAGGGTGAAGAACTGAGGAAGGTAAAGCAAATGACCATACATGTGTTCTTCAGTATCTTTCCAATGAAAGTCTTTTCTGCTTAAATCAGTGTTTGCTTCTACTTCTTGTGACAAAGAACCTTGATATATAGTATAGGGACTATTAAGGGAGTAAATGGTCTTTCCTTATGGGGTTTGGGGGAATCTCACATTGGCGTCTGACCTGTACGGAAAAGAAGGCAATGAAAAACTAGTGCCTTCCAGAGTATTAAAGGATGAGCCTATAGCAGCCTATGATATATAGTTCCAACATAATTTGTTAAATTATTGCCTAATTGTGACCTAGAATACACACTGAAAGCCACTACGTGACTACTGCCATACAGTATTATAAAGAACATACATTATTCAAAGAAGGAATCATGTATTCATTATTAGATGTGGGGTGGTCACATCTAAGAGCACTGGATAGCTTGAAAAGGAATAATAAACTGAAACCAGTATATTCTTGTATCAAAGCACAAACTAAAAACTAAGAACTTTCTATAACTACTAAAATAGCCTCTTTAAAACATTTTATACCTAAAGTGTTGAGATCATAAGCTGAAAAACAAATGCGTTGAGGATTATATGCTTTGCCAAATTACAACATTGGTTAAATATATAGTGTTTCCAAATCACTTAGGAAATTGATTAAGAAAGAATGGGCCCTAAGAACTCCATAGTAGCATTTGGAAAAATTGGAGCTACCCAAGCTTCTAATGTTGCTGAGCCTACCTTGCTGGCTGAAGCAAGCTTGTTTTTGTCTAAAGAGTCTGTTCTAGCTTGACTTAAAGTCATTGTGTCTCCCTTGTCTATTTTGCAACAGAACCTCAACTTTTTTCATTCCCTTCCCTCCCAACCCTCATTTTCTCCAGATATATAGGTGCAGTCACATTGCAGCATGCCTAAGAGGTCTGAAGAAGTCAGTTCTTTGTTAATTTGCATCAGCAAAAACAATCTGAGCAGTACGTGTAGGAATGGATTCCAAGGATGATAGAACAAATAGGGAAGAATATAAATATAGATCAGACTAATTTATTTTAAAATCTGGAAGGCATATGAGATTCTGGATTCAATATGCTACTTAGAGCAGTAGGAGTAGTTTTAAACGTTTGCTTGGTCTACTCGAGTGGCACAGTCTAAGTTAATTTGAGATACCATAAACTCTTTTATATAACAAAGAGAAAAGTGCTGGGGTGGAATTATTGAGTGTAATCCATTCATTATTCATCTACGGTCTATAGGAAGACACAGAAGACATGACTTTTCTAAAACCTTAAAGAAGTCATTAGTGAAGGGAATATTAGTATTTATTTTTTTGTCAACAGGAATTTAGTAGATAATTATCACTTTGAATATATTAATTTTATAGCTTTTTTCCTTTTTTATTTTACTTTAAGTTCTGGGATACATGTGCAGAATGTACAGGTTAGTTACATGGGTATACACGTGACATGGTGGCTTGCTGCCCCATCAACCTGTCATCTAGGTTTTAAGTCCTGCATGCATTAGATATTTGTCCTAATGCTCTTCCTCCCCTTGCCTCCCACCCCCCGACAGGCCCCAGTGTGTGTTGTTTCCCTCCCTGTATTCATGTGTTCTCATGAACATTCGTATTTCTTAAAATAGTTTAGTGGTTCTCTCTGGGCTGATGATGCATGTGGAAGACAAAGTGGTTAAAATGGGTTATCTAATTTTAATGATATTAAAGTATGTAGGATGACAGACACCAATGAGTAGCATGTGATCACTACAAGCATAGTGGAAAAGGTACTCACATATTGGGCCAAGAGGGTGAACTAAACGTCCTAACTCAGAGTGAGCTTCGATTATGACTTTCTGATTACGGACTCCTAGGGGCTAAAACAAGGGATAGCTTACTAAACAGCTATTTCACATTAAAAAAAAAAATTGAGGTCTCCTTGAGAAACATAGTTTCTTATCCAATTCAAATAGATGTGCCATTTCACATATCCAAAGCCCTAATAAAGTGAATGCCTAGGAACGCAAAAACAAGAGACTCACAATATCGTCACAGGCATGTCACGTGAATCTTCCTTCAGACTTTCTTAGAAGAACTTGCATCCATTCAGCAGGGTAATGCTTAGAGGCGTGGAAGTTGTTTAACCCTGTCATACAGAGACCTAGAACAAACCTTCAGTGATTTGGGATTTAATGGGTCAAGTTATAAATAAAATTTTGAACTGAGTCTGTCTCCCAAGAGGTCCACCTCTCAGTTCATCCTACAGTTATTTCCCTAGTTGATGAATGCAGATATATAACTCCTCAGCAAAAATGAGAATCTTCATGCTCATCTGCTGATCCGCAGAGTGAGTACTATGTTTGTAACATAAGCTCTAATTTCATGACAATATAGTAAATATAAAATTATTAGTAGGGGAAGCAAAGGAGGTCATTCCTAACTTCTCAAGCAAACAAACAAAAAAACCTTCAAACAAGAAAACCCAAAACAAGATACCCCAAACAAGAAAACAGAGGCCATTCAACCTTCAAATTAATTGTAAGTAGAAAAATAAATACCAAATCCTGGCAAAGTGTCTCCTACCATTCTTGATGCAAGCTTTCAGGGTATACAAAAATAGTTCTGGAAAAATTGTAAGGCATAGAGTATACAAAATTTATGACAAGCCTAAAATTGATCAGAAAAACAATAACAAAAAAGAAAGTAGGCACAGATGCAAAAACACTGAAATAATGTATTGTTCAGGGCACAGTTTACAGGAAAAACATTAAAAATGCATCCAGAACCTAAAAAGCTGCGCCTTAGAAAAGTATTGTTTGAAGGGAAAAATATTTTTAGAAAAAGTGGAGTGGTGCCTTTTGGAAATCGAGTAGAAAAAGAAAAAATTAGCAAGAAGAGGAAATTCATTATCCTGAAAGATTACTAAATCAAATAAAGAGGAACACAAAACACCTTCTTATATATTTTCTCTCATTTATTTATCTCCCATTACCAAATCAGCAAAGAAACCCTTCTTTTCAGCCAGTAGGCTGAAGATATGCTTTGTGCCTGGAACCTCATAAACCACTACAACCTCTGTCCACAGACTACAGATACAAAAACAGTATATATCTATTTATTCATCTGTCTATAAGTACTTTAAATGATTTAGAAAATTGAAATCTAAACTTTTTAAGTCAGGAAAATTTTCTCAATGACATTAAAATTAATTAAACTCAAAAAATAAATTTAAAAAGACAAAATACACCAGTAATGAAGATAAAATTAAAAGTTGCGTAAGGAAGATAAAAACAATTTGAAACAATACGAAAAACATTGAGTAAAAGAAGGAAAATATAAAACATAATAAAAATTATATAAAGAAAGCAGTAAAAAGAGAAAGAAAGTGGTTTAAATGAAGGACAAGCAAAGAAATAACAACATATGTATAATTGGAGTACTGAAAAGGACTTTAAAAAAAAAAAAACAAGAAAACAGAAATAATGTTTAAAACTATAATCCATTGCTTCTATTTTCAGTAATGGGTGAGGAAACTCCAATTAGACAGACAAACTCTACTGCAGATAACAATAAACTCTGAAAAAAACACAAAAGGCAGTTACTGGAAAACAATAGATAGAGGCAGATTCTAGGGGAGTCTATGCTGGTAAGCAGGAGGTGTATAGTAAGAAATCTCTATTTTTATCCTTTTAGCCTGAAAAAGGTGCAGTTGTCGTGGGCACTGTTGGAAAAATGACAATCTTTTTGGTTAATTAGAAGACTTAGGATGAGACAACCATAACCGTTGGAGAGGGAGGAGTATTCACAGATGAGGAAGAGTCAGCCAAGGACTAGTTGGTTTGTGTCTACCTGGATCTCTGAACAACTGATGAAACCTGTGGTTGGAGCATACTCAGAACCGTTTAGCTGTCTTTGCTGAAATAGCTCAGCTGGAGAAGCATTAGATTGAAGACAGCTTAACTAAGAAACAAAATTCTTATTTTAAAATTTTAGCTAACTCTCAGGAGTGCATTTGTAGTTCAGTCCAACCAAGTTAAGTGCCTGTTAGAACAGAAAAGAACAATACTCCTAAAAACCAATTATCAGATAACAATAAATAAGTCCAGAATCTCTACAGCTTAACATTAGAATGTTGAGGATATAATCCAAAATTACCTGACATATGAAGAACAAGCAAAATAGAACCTATTTTCAATAGAAAAAAAAAGCAATCAATGAAGGCTAGACATGAGATAGAATAAATGTTAGAATTAACATATGAGTATTTCAAAGAATCTTATATAAATATCTTTGACAATGTAAAGGATTTTATGTTTTCAGCAGAAAAATGGATAAAAGATAACTGCTTCAAAACATTAGAACTGAAATAAGCTTACCAGATAGCAGAATAGGTAAGACAGAGGAGAGACTCAGTGAACTTTAAAAGAAATAAATAAAGTATTCAATTTGAAAATAATGAGAAATACAGTTAAGAAATAAACAGAGCATTAAAATCGTGTTAAATAATATTAAAAAATCAAACACATATGTAACCAGAGTCCCTTGTCATGAGGAAAAAAACTATCAGGCAGAAAGAAAAGTATTTGAAAATAATAATGACTGATATTTCTCCAAATAGGGAAAGACATATATTTACAGATTTGAGATACTTGTCAAACATCAAGCATGAAAAAGATGAAAAAAATAAATGGTTATGCCTAGGCACATTATAGTCAACCTGCTGAAAGCCAATCTAAAAAAGAAACTTTGAGAGCAGCAAGACAAAGATGACAAGTTTCATAAAAGTGAGTGATAATTTGATTAAGAGGTGTATTAGTCTGTTCTCATGCTGCTAATAGATTTACCTGAGACTGGGTAATCTATAAAGGAAAGAGTTTAATTGGCTCACAGTTCCACATGACTGTGG
Source organism: Rhinopithecus roxellana (assembly GCF_007565055.1). Classification (NCBI taxonomy): domain Eukaryota; kingdom Metazoa; phylum Chordata; class Mammalia; order Primates; family Cercopithecidae; genus Rhinopithecus; species Rhinopithecus roxellana. The sequence goes on from NC_044562.1 coordinate 20,418,620, forward strand.
AGGCCTCACAATCATGGTGGAAGACGAATGAGGAGGAAAAGCATGTCTTACATGGTGGCAGGCAAGAGAGCATGTGCAGGGGAACGCTCCTTTGTAAAACCATCATATCTCCTGAGACTTATTCACTACAATGAGAACAGCATGGGAGATACCCACTCCCATGATTTAATTACTCCCCACTGGGTCCCTCCCATGACACGTGAGAATTATGAGAGCTGCAATTCAAAATGAGATATGGGTGGGAACACAGTCAAACTATGTCAAGCAGTGACATCAGAAATTTTGAATCTTGAAGGAGAGTGGAACAACATTATTTTTATGTGTTGAAAGGAAACTATAATTTAATAGTACTTTCTGGAAATAGAAGATCTGAATGTACATAACAATAGGGTCATCTTACTACCAGGAAAATTTAACAAAATGTTAAACTCCAAGCCATATCTTAGAAAAAATATTAAAGATGGAAGATAAAGAAAATGCCACCAGACCTCTAGGGAAAAGATCAAATAACTTACAAGGGGAAAAGATTATTATCACATCAGAAACAACATACAAGGCAAGGCAATAAAGGAAGAGCATTTTCAAAAGCCTCAAGGGATGAAAAAATGACCTAAGAATTATGTACCCAGTCAAGCCATTCTTCAAGTATTATTGCTATAAAAAAAGTTTTAGACATTCAAGACATCAAGGCATTTTATACTTCTTATCCCATCTTAAAGAATCTACTATAAGATGAACTTCAACCAATTAAGAAATGGCTTTGGGAACTTAGCAAAATGACAGATAATGAGTAAAGAATTGTTGTAATGAGACCAAGATGAAGGTGAGGTCAAGGGTGAAATGTTATACAACACATGCTATAAGTTATATCTTGTATGTTCTGACAGAATTAGGGCAACTAAAATTTGGGAGGAAAAGTCTCAGGGCAAAAGGAAATTGGAGTGAAGTGTTTGATTGTTATATAGGCAATAGGTGAGAATTAAGGATATCATTAAAAACTGACAAGATTTTTTTTTTTTTTTTGAGAAGGAGTCTTGCTGTGTTGCCCAGGCTGGAGTGCAGTGGCGTGATCTCGGCTCACTGCAAACTTCGCCTCCTGGGTTCACGCCATTCTCCTGTCTCAGCCTCCTGAGTAGCTGGGACTACAGGCACCCTCCACCATGCCTGGCTGACTTTTTTGTATTTTTAGTACAGACGGGGTTTCACTGTGTTAGTCAGGATGGTCTCGATCTCCTGACTTCGTGATCCAACCGCCTTGACCTCCCAAAGTGCTGGGATTACAGGCATGAGCCACGGTGCCCGGCCAAGTGACAAGATTTTAAAGGTTAAAAAAGGAAACATAAAATAACAACATCAGAAAGATAAATACAAGGTTATCACTTGCACAAAACACAAAGCTTCCTAAATACTAAAGGAAATTTTAGAAACAGGCAAACAATAAATAAATGACAGAGAAAAGACAACTCTTCCTTAATGTGGAAACCAAGCTTAAACAAACCAGTAGATACCGTCTTAACCAAATGGTGAAAAGTAACGTTGCCAGCAGTGGAATAAGCAACACCATGTGCCTCCTGGTATTACTCACTAAGATGTCAGTCTGCTTTCTACTGTATTTCTGACAACAAGGCATAACTTCAATCTAACCATAAGGAACCATCAAACAAACATAAATTGAGGGACAGTGTATGAAATAACTGATCTGTGCTTCTCAAAGTTATCAATGTCATAAAAAACGAATAAAAAATCATGAAGCACTTCAGTGCTCTGTCACCCAGGCTAGAGTGCAGTGGTTCAATCTCGGCTCACTGCAACCTCTGCCTCCCAGGTTCAAGTGGTTCTTCTGCCTCAGCCTCCCGAGTAGTTGGAATTACAGGTGTTCACCACCACGCCTGGCTAATTTTTGTATTTTTAGTAGAGATGGGGTTTCACCATGTTGGTCAGTCTGGTCTCTAACTCCTGTCCTCGTGATCCACCCTCCTCAGCCTCCCAAAGTGCTGGGATTACAGGCGTGAGCCATTGTGCCAGGCCAAGAAGCATTCTTTTCTATGGAATTTGGTGATAGATTATGAAGGCATCAGAGTTTGGTTTAAATTAACTCATGTAAATCTATAAGCATCCTAAAATACCAGAGAATTGTCACACTGTGAAATTATCTTTTAGGAATGACAGTATGGTGGCCCTCTGTCTTTTTAACTATCTTTTACTTATTTATTTTTTTAAATTTCAAGTTTTATTTTAGATACAGGGAGTGCATGTGCAGGTTTGTTACGTGACTATATTGAATGATGCTGAGGTCTGGGATATGGATCCCATCACCCAGGTCATGAGCATAGTACATACTAAGATGTTTTTCAACCCACATCTCCTCTCCCTCCCATCTCCAGTAGTCCACAGTGTCTACTGTTCTGATGTGTGTGTCCATGTGTGCTCAATGTTTAGCTCTCCCTTATGTGTGAGAACCTGTGGTATTTGTTTTTCTTTTCCTGTGTTAATTTGCTTAGGATTATGGCCTCCAGATGCATCCATGTTGTTGCAAAGGATATGACTTTAATTTTTTATGGTTGTGTAGCATACCATTGTGTACATGTACCACATTTTCTTTATCTACAGTGAGATACCATCTCACATCAGTTAGAATGGCTATTATGGAAAGTCAAAAATCAATAGATTCTGCCAAGGCTGTGAAGAAAAGGGAGCATTTACATACTGTCAGTGGGAATGTCAATTAGTCCAGCCACTTTAAGAACCAGTTTCTCAAAGAACTTAAAAGAGAGCTACCATTTGACCTGATGATCCTATTAATGGTTGTATACCCAAAGGAAAATAAATCATTGTACCAAAAAGACATATGAACACATATATTCATTGCCCTCTTTTTTTTTTTTGGAGAAGGAGTTTCTTTCTGTCACCCAGGCTGGAGTGCTGTGGTGTGCTCTCGGCTCACTGCAACCTCCACCTCCTGGGTTCAAGCAATTCTCCTGTTTCAGCCTCCCAAGTAGCTGGAACTAAAGGTGCTTGCTACCACACCTGGATAATGTTTTGTATTTTAGTGGAGACAGGATTTCACCGTGTTGCCCAGACTGGTCTTGAACTCCTGAGCTCAGGCAATCCACTGCCTCGGCCTCCCAAAGTGCTAGGATTACAGGCATGAGTCACTGTGCCCAGCCTCTCTTTTTATCACTACCCAGCTAAGCATAAAATGACGTTGTTAAAATTAACAAACAAAGCCTTCTACAAGGGTGTAGGAAAGCTCCCATCCAGAAATTTTAGTAAAGACATTCAATTCAGATCTCTTACTGATTCCACCTGTGCTTTCTTTCTACAGTTTTTGTTTGTTTTTCTTGAGATGGATCTTACTCTGTTGCCCAGGCTGGAGTGCAGTGGCTATTCACAAGCACTAATATGGCACACTATAGCCTTGGACTCTTAGAGTCAAGCAATCAATCCTCCTGTCTCTAGAATTCTTTACTTGCTCAGTTCCTTCTAGATAAACCTATGTGAAAATGTAATTCAAATCAATGCCTGATTATTTATATCATTGAGCTTTTGTCACTCTTCAAGAAGCATCCCTGTTTCATGACTTTATGCACTCAACTGACAAATCATTGGCACAAACTTTCAACAGTACTGAGGTTGGGAGGTAAAGGGTGGGAGCTCACCCACAGAGTGGGCTGGATTGGCAGCAGTACCTGAAATCCAGTATGGGGTAGGTAGGCACAGTTATGAAATTGCTATCTAGACCCTTATTTGAAAGACTTTAGAAAGTTATGCATATGAAGGATGAAGTGCTTATATAATCATAAAAATTCTTTAAAGATTTTGCTGAAAAGTGTTGCTGAAGACTGATAGAATGTTCCCATTTTGTATGTGATCAAATTTTTGTTTGACATTTCTTATATACAAAGTATTTTTAAGCAGATTGCATTTTTAAAAATAAACTTTATTTTGTGGAATAGCTTTAGATTTAGAGAAAAATTATAAATATAATACAGAAAGTTATCCTATATTTCCAGTTGTATTCCAGGACTATTTACAGTTCCTCTGTATCCAGTTTCTCTTATTATTAACATTAATTTAGTATGGTATATTTGTCACAATTAATGAACCTATACTGGCATACTAACTGAAGCTCATGCTTTATTCAAATTTCCTTAGTTTTTATCTAATGTTGTTTTTATTTTGTTCTGGGATATCATCCAGGATGCCACATTACATTTAGTCATCAAATCTCCTTAGATTTATCTTGGTCGTGACAGTTACTCAGATTTTCCTTGATTTTGATAACTGAGTCTGCGGAGTATTGATCATGTGTTTTCTAAAATCTCTACTGTGGTTTGTCTGATGTTTTTCTCATGATTAGACTGGAGTCATGGGATTTTGGTAGGGAGAGCAAACAAGTGAAGTGTCGGTTCATCATGCCACAGCAAAGGTACATTCTATCAATGTGACTTTTCACTCTCGATGTTGACCTTGATCACCTGCTGAATGAGTGTCTGCCAGGTTTCTCCACTGTAAAGTCACTCTTTTAGCTTCTCTCTTTCCATCCTGTGCTCTCCAGAAGAAAGTCACCATACAGAGTGGGGAGTTACTTTTCCCCCTTGAGGGCGGAGCATCTACATAATTTTCTGAAATTATTTTACATGAGAGATTTGTCGCTTCTCCCTCATTTATTATTTGTTTATGCAACAATTTATTTATATTAGTAAGAACTCATGGATATTTATTTTATGCTCTGGGTTATAACCCAATGCTAGGCAGCTGATATTTTAAAACATTTTAAATTATATTCTATAGTTTTTATGTTATTTCTATTGTAACAATACAGTAATATTTCAGAGTTACTTTTTGAGTTCAAAACTAGATTTCTAAGTCAATGTGTGCATTTCAGATTATAAAATTGTTAGTAGTGAAAAGTGTTGCTTATATACAACCCACTTTTTCCACGTCTATATAATATAATTTGCATATTTTGTGATATTGAAGTTACACAAAGTTTAAAGTGTCAAACATGCATTTAGTGTTTATTTTAAGAAAACATTTGTGGACATTAGACTATTTTGAAACAAGGGCATTGCATTTCAATTTGTAAAGTCTCTGTTTTTCTGTTTAACCACTACTGTGTCATTAAGAATGAGCTGAGGACGCAAAGACCTAAGAGTGATACAATGAACAATGGAGGGACTTGGGGGAAAGGGTGGGAGGTGGGTGAAGGATAGAAGACTACAGATTGGGTACAATGTTTACTGCTCCGGATGATGGGTGCACCAAAAGCTCACAAATCATCACTAAAGAACTTACTCCTGTAACCAAACACCACCTGTTCCCCACAATCCTATGGAAATAAATAAAATAAAATAATGCTTTATATAATGTTAAGTCATCTCTGAAGAAACTAAGTTTAGTAACTATCAAATAGATGTTCTGTATTAAACTTTAAAAGAGAAATAAACAGCATCCATTATTCTCTGGGACCATTGCACTAAACCTAGACTCTTGTCACCTCAAGCAAAAGAAGTCTTCAGCTTTTTAGAATAAGCAAAATCTCTTTCATTTTCTATGGGTATCAATAATTCTAATAATTGATTCTAAATTGCAGAAGAAAACGTGCCATGCCAAGAAAGGACTGATTAGGAAGCCTTGTCTTGCAAGCCACTTATCATTCTAAATGGCTCTCCTTGTAGCCTGCTCCTAAAACATACCAGCAATCTTCCAGAATTCTCCCATAAAGTGTGGATAAGAAAAATTAATACATCATTTGTGAATCATATTTATTCATGTCTTATTAACGCAGGCTAGCAAGGTAGTGGCTTTTAACCCTTTTAATATTAAGAGCTATTCTGAGACTTTGAGAAAGTCTCTATGAATAGATAGAATGTGCAAAGCACAAAATGGCTACATAGACCCCTCCTAGAATCCATGGGCACCACATTAAAAATGATTAGTCTAAGTCATTTGCCATATCTAAGCCCAGAGCCAGGGAGACGGAGAAACTTGGGTTTCCCTCTCTTAACCTATGAGAAGTAGACACTAATTCCATCCTGACCTGTCAGGCCAAGTGTTTCTCCTCTTATCTTCTCAACAAAAAGCCACTAGCTCTGAGATGGAAATTACTTGAAATCAGGGATGGAGAATATTTGTAAGCTGAACACATTGCCTTGAGTGTGCTAAGCCCTCAATAAACTTGTTTGAATAAAAGAATGGATTAATAGATGTATGGATGCAGTAGGACTCAACACAAGTTTCCCTGTTAGATTCGTATTGACAACACCAACAATACACAGACACATAATATTTGCAACTCTTCATAGAAAAACTGAAACTAACATAGGACAGTGATAAAAAATAAAATTCCTACAATTTCTAAGATTTTATAGAATCAGATGATGAAGTATAATTTATTCATTTCACAACACTGTTCCCCTCTTAGCATTGGTCAGGTCAACGAAAGTATTAGGATTTCTGGGTCAGCAGAAGAAAATCCTAGTAATACCACAGGAAACAATGTCAACAGGCTTTAGTTCAGTAAGCAAGGGATATAAACAGGAATAAGTGTTCTCCTGTAACTCCTCTGCTTACTCTAGATCACAGTGTTTATGCTTTTGTGATTCATAAGACTTGATTTAGCAACTCACAGTGTTTACCACCGTTCAAAGAAATCATCAAAGCTGAAGTAATTCCTAGTACTTATAAATAAAAAAATTTATATCAAGTCACATGTACTTCAGTAAGTCAAATGTATTTCAGTGGCAGGTACTTGTAGTTAGGCAGATGCCAGCGTAAAATTTTTCTGGGTTCAAGAATATCCAGGCCAAATGAAGACAACAGATATATTCTCATATTTAGCTTTCATAAATACATTCTTATTTTTCTTCCCTGAAAACGTACTACCCATAGTAATTCATGAAAAAGGCTACTCCAAAAGATATACTTATTCCCACATCATTCAAAAAATGGAAAGAAGGCTGGGTGCTGTGGCTCAAGCCTGTAATCCCTGCACTTTAGGAGGCCGACACGGGTGGATCACAAGGTCAGGAGATCGAGACCATCCTGGCTAACGCGGTGAAACCCCATCTCTACTAAAAAAGTACAAAAAACTAGCCGGGCGAGGTGGCGGGCGCCTGTGGTCCCGGCTACTCCGGAGGCTGAGGCAGGAGAATGGCGTAAACCCGGGAGGCGGAGCTTGCAGTGAGCTGAGATCCGGCCACTGCACTCCAGCCTGGGCGACGGAGTGGAAAGGAAGTTGTAGCAGAGACTGGCAGTGATTGTTAAAATCAGTTCATATGTGTTTATACAATTGTAGCAATTAAAATGTTGTTAAAGTGATAATTTCAAAAATATACAAAAAGAGAAAAAAAGCGTAATGATCTCCCATATATACACCACTCAGCTTCAACAGTTGCTCATCCAGGACCAAGTTTGTTTCCTCTATATCCCAACCCTGTCTCCCTAACAGCCCCCTACTCCACTAATCACTGGATTACTTAAAAGCAAATTGAAGACCATATACTTTCATTAATAATTATTTCAATATGCATATCTAAAAAGATAAGGACTTTTAAGGCAAACATAACCACAGTAGAAAAATCACACCATACAATTAGAACAATTTCTTAAACTTATCTAATATCCAAGCAGTGTTTGCATTTGAAATAATTATTTATTTTTAATTTTTAAAATTATGGGATTATATAAACCCAAGTCAGAAGTACCAAAATCATTAAAGTTATTTTAGTTGGGAATGGATATTAAAATTTATTGTTTTATTATCTATCTATGATATTATGTATATAGTATATTTTAAAACACTTAATGTTTTTATTTGTAAATGGATGTTAAAAACTCAGTTTTGCAATATATATAATATTAGATACATGTGATATAATGTTAGTTACTTTGAGACATTTTAATGGGACCTACCAGTTGGAGTTACTTTTAATTTTATTTTTGCAGAAGATAAATGCAAACAAAACATAACTTTATTGCAGGGATAGAATGAAAAGGAAGCATGAGAAAGCAAAAAGATCGATATGGTTACAGCAAAGAGTGGACATTCTTATCTGTTTACTTCTCCTTTCTCTGTGAAGTAGGAGGTGAATTTATTTGCTAAGAGTGAGTGGGGATGTGAGAGCAGAGGACGGATGTTTGAAAAAAGAAGAGGAGGTTGGGATAGTCTTTTTTTTTAATTTTTTAATTAAAAACTTTAAGTTCTAGCGTAGATATCTAGTCTAAAATGAATTCTCACTAGCAGTCTCCAGTGCAAATTTTCTTCAGAATCCCTGATGATATGTGAAAAATAAAAGAACAAATTTTAAGAATCTAATACTGAAAGTTAGAATCGAAAAGGAAGAGATACTCATTTGAAGAAAGAGTGTGAGTTAAGAAAGTCTCTGGAAAACCTCATTTTAGGGCACAGTATGATTCCATGTCATGAAACAAATATGATATTCTTGATCCAAAACTTCAAATAGATTAATAGATGAAGCAGAGTAAATTACACTCTCATATAAAGTTCATCTCATATAAAGAAGACCAAAATGAACATTTCATTTTAGTCTTTGATATTTAGATACATATATGTTGAGGAGTAGTCCCTGGAAAACTTACAGGGAACTGTTAAAATTATCACTGGCATAATCACCTTCAAAAATACTGCTTAATTTAAGCAAAACAACTATCACGACCTCCACCAACAAATTTTACACATGAAAAGACAAGGGCAAGAGATATTAGTGAAAAATTAAAGAAGAAAAGAAAAGCTTAGAACCAAATGATTATAATTTAAAAAGTAAATCAATTAAATTCCCCAATTAAAAGTCAAAGTCTTTCAGATCAAAGAATAGCAACTAAGTTCTGGGTACAAAAGATGAATTCATAACAGAGATTGAAAGGTTAAATGTTAAAAATGAAGAAAGCTATATCAGCAAAATCTAAAACAAAGTAGAGCACTACAATATTAATATTAGGAATGCAATAAATATAATAAAGATCTACAGGAAGATTTCATTAAACTAGTTTTTAAAAAGGCTGTCATAAAACTAAATGATTAAATTTATATTAAATATATAATGACTAAGAAACTTTTTAACAAAGAAGTCCCCACTAAAATGCATGCATGGCTGTAGATTTGTGGTATTATTTCTGAGGACTCTGTTCTGTTCCACTGGTCTATATCTCTGTTTTGGTACCAGTACCATGCTGTTTTGATTACTGTAGCCTTGTAGTATAGTTTAAAGGCAGGTAGCGTGATGCCTCCAGCTTTGTTCTTTTGACATAGGATTGTCTTGGCAATGCAGGCTCTTTTTTGGTTCCATATGAACTTTAAAGCAGTTTTTTCCAATTCTGTGAAGAAAGTCATTGGTAGCTTGATGGGGATGGCATTGAATCTATAATTACCTTGGGCAGTATGGCCATTTTCACAATATTGATTCTTCCTATCTATGAGCATGGTATGTTCTTCCGTTTGTTTGTGTCCTCTTTTATTTCACTGAGCAGTGGTTTGTAGTTCTCCTTGAAGAGGTCCTTTACATCCCTTGTGAGTTGGATTCCTAGTATTTTATTCCCTTTGAAGCAATTGTGAATGGAAGTTCATTCATGATTTGGCTCTCTGTTTGTCTGCTACTGGTGTATAAGAATGCTTGTGATTTTTGCACATTAATTTTGTATCCTGAGACTTTGCTGAAGTTGCTTATCAGCTGAAGGAGATTTGGGGCTGAGATGATGGAGTTTTCTAAATATACAATCATGTCATCTGCAAACAGAGACAATTTGACTTCTTCTTTTCCTAACTGAATACCCTTGATTTCTTTCTCTTGCCTGATTGCCCTAGCCAGAACTTCCAACACTATGTTGAATAGGAGTGGTGAGAGAGCTCATCCCTGTCTTGTGCCAGTTTTCAAAGGGAATGCTTCCAGTTTTTGCCCATTCAGTGTGATATTGGCTATGGGTTTGTCATAAATAGCTCTTATTATTTTCAGATACGTTCCATCAATACCTAGTTTATTGAGAGTTTTTAGCATGAAGGACTGTTGAATTTTGTCAAAGACCTTTTCTGCATCTATTGAGATAATCATGTGGTTTTTGTCTTTGGTTCTGTTTATATGCTGGATTACGTTTATTGATTTGCGTATGTGGAACCAGCCTTGAATCCCAGGGATGAAGCCCACTTGATCATGGTGGATAAGCTTTTTGATGTGCTGCTGGATTCGGTTTGCCAGTATTTTATTGAGGATTTTTGCATCGATGTTCGTCAGGAATATTGGTCTAAAATTCTCTTTTTTTGTTGTGTCTCTGCCAGGCTTTGGTATCAGGATGATGTTGGCCTCATAAAATGAGTTAGGGAGGATTCCCTCTTTTTCTATTGATTGGAATAGTTTCAGAAAGAATGGTACCAGCTCCTCCTTGTACCTCTGGTAGAATTCAGCTGTGAATCCATCTGGTCCTGGACATTTTTTGTTGGTAGGCTATTAATTATTGCCTCAATTTCAGAGCCTGCTATTGGTCTATTCAGGGATTCAACTTCTTCCTGGTTTAGTCTTGGGAGAGTGTAAGTGTCCAGGAAATTATCCATTTCTTCTAGGTTTTCTAGTTTATTTGCATAGAGGTGTTTATAGTATTCTCTGATGGTAGTTTGTATTTCTGTGGGGTCGGTGGTGATATCCCCTTTATCATTTTTTATTGCGTCTATTTGATTCTTCTCTCTTTTCTTCTTTATTAGTCTTGCTAGCAGTCTATCAATTTTGTTGATCTTTTCAAAAAACCAACTCCTGGATTCATTGATTTTTTGGAGGGTTTTTTGTGTCTCTATCTCCTTCAGTTCTGCTCTGATCTTAGTTATTTCTTGCCTTCTCCTAGCTTTTGAATGTGTTTGCTCTTGCTTCTCTAGTTCTTTTAATTGTGATGTTAGAGTGTCAATTTTAGATCTTTACAGACAAACCTGACAAAAACAAGAAATGGGGAAAGGATTCCCTATTTAATAAATGGTGCTGGGAAAATTGGCTAGCCATAAGTAGAAAGCTGAAACTGGATCCTTTCCTTACTCCTTATATGAAAATTAATTCAAGATGGATTAGAGACTTAAATGTTAGACCTAAAACCATAAAAATCCTAGAAGAAAACCTAGGTAATACCATTCAGGACATAGGCATGGGCAAGGACTTCATGTCTGAAACACCAAAAGCAACGGCAACAAAAGCCAAAATTGACAAATGGGATCTAATTAAACTAAAGAGGTTCTGCACAGCAAAAGAAACTACCATCAGAGTGAACAGGCAACCTACAGAATGGGAGAAAATTTTGGCAATCTACTCATCTGACAAAGGGCTAATATCTAGAACCTATAAAGAACTCAGTCAAATTTACAAGAAAAAAACAAACAACCCCATCAAAAAGTGGGCAAAGGATATGAACAGACACTTCTCAAAAGGAGACATTCATACAGCCAACAGACACATGAAAAAATGCTCATCATCACTCGCCATCAGAGAAATGCAAATCAAAACCACAATGAGATACCATCTCACACCAGTTAGAATGGCAATCATTAAAAAATCAGGAAACAACAGGTGCTGAAGAGGATGTGGAGAAATAGGAACACTTTTACACTGTTGGTGGGACTCTAAACTAGTTCAACCATTGTGGAACACAGTGTGGCGATTCCTCAAGGATCTAGAACTAGAAACACCATTTAACCCAGCCATCCCACTACTGGAGATATACCCAAAGGATTATAAGTCATGCTGCTATAAAGACACATGCACACGTGTGTTTATTGCAGCACTATTCACAACAGGAAAGACTTGGACTCAACCCAAATGTCCACTAGTGACAGACTGGATTAAGAAAATGTGACACATATACACCATGGAATACTATGCAGCCATAAAAAAGGATGAGTTCATGTCCTTTGTAGGGACATGGATGCAGCTGGAAACCATCATGCTCAGCAAACTATCGCAAGAACAGAAAACCAAATACCGCATGTTCTCACTCATAGGTGGGAACTGAACAATGTGATCACTTGGACTCAGGAAGGGGATCATCACACACACACTGGGGCCTATTATGGGGAGTGGGGAGGAGAGAGCGATTGCATTGGGAGTTATACCTGTTGTAAATGACAAGTTGGTGGGTGCTGACGAGTTAATGGGTGCAGCACACCAACATGGCACAAGTATACATATGTAACAAACCTGCACGTCGTGCACATGTACCCTAGAACTTAAAGTATAATAAAAAATAAAAATAAAAAAATGCATACAAAAAATTTGTTCAAAATTAAGATAAAATGTACAGAAATACCATAAGGATGAAAGATTTCACCATATCATCCTCAGTTATTAAAGATGAAGTAAATAAAACATAAAGGAGATTATATAAGTTTAGACTAATACACTTTATCAGATTGTTTTATCAGATTCGTGCCATAGAGAGTCACGTCACTTTTTTTCAACATCTACACTGTATTTACAAAATTTAGTGATATATTAAGCTATAAATAAAATCTTAATAAGTCCTAAATAGCTGAAACTCTATGAACTCCACTTTCTAATTGCAAAGGCCTTAGAAAAGGTTACAACCAAATCCATTGACCAAAATAAATACAATGATGTAGAGTGAAAGCAACTCAAATTCAGGGTCAAAGAAACAAATAAAAAACTGCTATATTTGATGCATTATTTCCTACTGTATAACAAATTGCCCTAAAGTTTCAAGACTAAAACGACAAACATTTATTATCTCTCAGTTTCTGTGGGGCAGAATTTAGGAGCAGCTTAGCTGGGTGGTTCTACTTCAGGGTTTCTCCTGAAGTTACAGTCAAGATGTCAGCTAAGGCCACAGGCATCATTATATTTTGGGAATCTTTGAAGTGCTCTTACTTCCTGGTCCACTTATTTTCCTTCTCAGAAAAGAAAGTCTATCTTAAGAAAAACAATCCTAAGTGAGGGGATAAAAACTTTATGACCAGAGGTAGTAAACCTCTAGAGGTAGTAAAGAGTAATAATTGAAAACATGGACTCAAGGGCCAGACCGTCTGGGTTAGAAACTCTGGTTTGCTACAGAAGCTGGGTGCATGCTCTGTGCCTCGGTTTCTTCGTTGTAAAATGGAAATAAAAATCCTCCACTTCACAGTCCCCCCACCGCCCACTGTATTACATGAGTTAGTATATGTAAAGTGCTTAGGATAGTACATCTCATTTACCAACTGGTATATATGCATGCCTGTTTTTATTAAATTTATCAGCTCTGTTAGTTTCAATGGAAAAATGATGAAGAAAGAGAAGAAACTATCCAATATAGGAAGGGAATTAGACATATTTATATAGGAGTGCTATGAAACCATTAAAAATGATGGCTAGGAAGACAACATGCAAAAATTAAAAATGCTAATGATATACTGTTAGGTAAAAAAAAAAAATACAAATGATATTTTATATTGCATTACTACCAGCATATACACTAGATTTTCCATGCATATGAGAAAATGGAAGTTCACACAAATGTTAATCATAGAGTATTGCAAATGGATAATTGTTTTTCTGTTATTCACCTTTTTATTTTCTAAATTTACCTTTTTGGAACTAAAAAAACCCAAACATCTCTGTTTATAAATAAGATGCCCAGAATAGTTGCTTCACAATCTTCTTCCTTGAAGTTGAAAAAGAACATTTGTTAGGTATTTCATTATTCTATTACCTTTCTCTTGGTGAGATAATCACAATGATTGGAGGATAATTTAGACCAGGATTCAGAGCTAGTGAAATCATTATTGCACTTCGCTTTGGGTGGTTGGACTGATGCTGGAGTCCCAGCTGCAGAATCAACTTGTCACGACAATCATGGTTTCTGGCAAATTTGTATATGATTGCCCCATTTATTTTCTGTTATACTGTTACAACTGAAGGCCTCACACAGATTTTCATGGGCTCGTTTTTGAATTGTAATTTTTTGCTGCGTTTGCTCCCGTACATGTTTGCTTTTACTATGCTGAGGCAAGGGTTTGAACTGGCCACACTGGAAGCTGATGGCATTCTCTTTGTATTCTTTCACCTTCCCTTACATTTATGTTCAACGCCATCAACTTCGGACATAAAACATCCACACTGCATGTTTCTGAGACACAGGTTCTGTTGCAGTCTTGCGCTGGAAAGTGACATTGATGCAATACATGTCTATTCAATGTTGGCCATCTCCGTGGGGGGCGAGCCACCACAGAGGCAGACCAGCTTTCCACGAGCATTTCATATGCTCCTTTTGATAGCTCTGCTGAGTGATATTGGTCAAGTTTAGAAACAGGAATAGCTCTATGTCATTTGTCAATTGACTTCAGGTGGATTGTCTCTCCTATGCAGGTTGTTGCAAACAGAGGACTTTTCATAATCAGCAAGCAGAGCTCCAGCAGACTTCAGCATGTCTGTTTGAGCTGAACACTTGACAACAGAAGAAAATTGGTTTGGAGGATAGTAAGGACACTTGACTTTGCATGAAATGAGGTTTTGTACATTTCTTGAGGTATGCTTCAATTCCGTCACAGCAATTCCAGAGATGTGGCTCATCTCCCCTTCTATTGATCACAGGCAATTCTGAGTGTCTTACAACTCTTCTTTAAAAACTGGCTGTGAATTTAAACAGCTGCTGCACACGGAGAAGGGTGACAGAGTCAATTTGGCTTCCTGGGAAGAGTGTTACCACTGTTTTGTGGAGAAGATTAGAGAAGCATGTCTAATCTAATTGTCTCCCAGTAATAGAGTCACTTTAAGACAGTCTCTTCTAATGGAATTTGCTCCTGGCTTTTTAAATGGTGCTTTCTGAAAAATCTAGAGAGGCTGGCTTACTCTTAGTGCTGTGTGATCTGAAGAGCGAGGCTGTTCCAGGAGTCCACCTCCCAGTACCAAGCCCTGACCTTGGTTACCCTAATTGGACCTCTGAGTGGTCCAGATTTACCCCAGAAAGTTTTAGGATGGGTCAGAACAGTGTATTGCTCAAGTCAAAACCCATGGTCATTCGTTGCTCAGGGCTAAAATTTGACATCCTGTTGTATTTCTGATCCCAAATTATGTCCAGCCACCTACAAGTAAGCCTAGAGATTAGAGATCATTGAAGAGCTCATGATATAAGTATTTTTTCAGTATTAAAATGTCAATATTAGATGCCCCAAACTTGAATATAAATCCTCTTTCATTATTAATTTTTTATGAAAACCTGAAGTCACCTTGCAGTAAAGTTATTAATGAGAATAGTAATTGAAGTTCAAAACAAGGGCAGAAAGAGAAAATCTTGGGTTTTAGCTTCTCCATAGCGGTTTTCAGTCTTAGTGATCAGTCAGAATACATGATCTGTGAACTTAAACTAAATTAAGAGAAGCTTCTTAGCAGACCTACCTAAGTACTCTGAGATACTAAGTACTTGCTAACTAGATACTTAAGTACTCAAAGACACCTAAGAAACCTGAGTACTGTGCACTCACCTTACCCAGGAGGAAATCTTTCTACAAACCCATTTAAAGGGCAATATTAAAAACTGCTACCTTCTTGCAAAGACCAGAAATTTGCAATGGTATAAGCTCCAATCACAAGATTTAATTTGCATTTATTTTCTTCATTGATTTAATCCAAAACCTCTTAATTCTTATTTCTCTCGTGAGCCTCATGCCCCTGGCTCCCAAGGACCAGATGGAGTACAGACTCTGTCCAGTGCCTAGTGTCCATACACCCTTGTGAGGGGGTGTATTTGTTTGCCAGGGCTGCTGTAACAAAGCACTACAAACTGGGTGCTTACTCAACAAAAATGCTTTGTCTCAAAGTTCTGAGGGCCAGAAGTCCTGTATCAAAGGACTTGGCCATCCTGGTTGGCAGTGCTAGTTTCTTCTTAGGTTTGTGAGGGAAGGATCTGTTCCAGGCTCTTCCTTGGTTTACAGGTGGCCATTTACACGTTCATGGCCATCTCCCTGTGTGTGTGTATGTGTCTGTCTCAAATTCCCCCCTTTTTATTAGGAGGCCATCATGGTGAATTAGAGACCCCCCCCAACAATGATCGAATTTTACCTTAATTACCAACGTAAGGACCTTATCTTCAAATAAGGTCACATTCTGAGGTACTTGGCATTAGCACTTCAACATACACATTCAGGAGGGAGAATAAAATTCCACCCATAACAGTGGGCACTTTCATCCTAGGCTTCTCTCTGTATGATGTACAAAACCGCCTCTGAGGGCAGGTGCGTCTCACCCTGCAATGTGTTTCAGCTGGGGAAAGGCTGCGTCCTGATCCCTGAGCTCATATTGCTCTTGATGCTTCTGAAGCTTCAAGCTGGGCGGCACATGAGGCCTGAGACCCGGCTTCTGTTCTGTATGTCACACTCATGTGCAGAAGACAGACATGCCTTTCTGGTTTGATTTTCTTCTGCTCTTTCCATGCTTCTCTCAGAAAGATTCAGACGAAATGGTAACGGTTTAACCTGCCTGCTAAGGTGGATGGACTGCTCCCTTCTCTAACACAGGTGCTGTCTTCTGGGATAAATACCTTTTTTTCCTTGTATATTTCTTTGATTTGGAGTATTTCCCAACTCCCCAATCTGTGAAACCACATGGCAGAAAGATTGTTCTGCCACAATTCCCTCCTTGGCGCTACAAACAGAACGGAATTTGGGGCAACGGATACAGCTTCGTAGGCCCAGAGCTAAAAGTTTGAGCTTGATTCTCAGTAATGAATGTATCATAGGGCATGAAAAACTAGCCGGCCTTGGCTTCTGAAAAATAGCATATACTTTTCTATTCACTAAGACCTGAAAGGCCCATATGTAGAAAGGTACACTTTTCTTTTTTTCTTTTTCTTTTTTTTTTGGTCTATAATAGATCATTGTCTCAGCTATTCCGCCTTAAGAAAAGCTTAAGAAAAGGCCAATTATCTTTATAAGTCAAGTTACAGCCCTATTGCTTCCTAGCCAGCATCTGATCTGGTCTCTGAGGCCTGTGCCTCTGCTGAAGAGTTCAAATTTGCTTCAAGAAAGTAAGGCCTGCAAGCTACTTACTTCAGGTCTAATGTCCACAGCCCTGACTTTATTAAGACAGCCATTTGCCTGCGGACATGGCCATCATCTAGCTACAGTGAGCTGCCAAGTCTGGCTGACACACAACTGAACTTACACCTACCCACCAGGTATCAAGAGTCAAAGGTCTATTGCAAACTCAATCTGCATCCAACCTCATGACCCAATATAAGTCTCAAATCGCAAAGTCTAGACATCCATTCAAACATTGCACACTGAAGTTCAAGATCCAAAGCTATGTGCCTCAAGCTCACCTACATTTTGGCCCACGGATTCCAGTCTTTCTTTCTTAAGGTCTCTGGCCCTGAGTAATAAATACGGAGTTTGAGAGAGGCCCAATAAGCAGTAACCTCCTCACCTGAGTTTTGAACCAACTGAAAAGGCAGATGGGAAACGAAAATGCTATTTTAATTTGCAATAATACTGATTTTGAGGAATGCAGCACATACCTGGGGGCAAGTGAGCTTTGTCAAACTGAACTCCAACCTCAGCTGTACCTGCTGGTCACAGGAAGGCTGGACCATCGTAGGCATTCCCACGCAGGTCACTGTAAAACTTGGAACAAGGTGGAACAGACCAGAACTCATGCTTTTGGGCACGGCTGGCTCTGGAAAAGAAAGGGAGAGGAAGAGGCAGGTTTACACATGCCCAGTCCCTCTCTTCACCTCATCAGTAAGAGCTTTCCTCCCCTGGGGAAGGAGCAAGGTGGAAATGTTATAATAACAAAGCCCCTCCACGTGGAAGAACACAGCAGACATAGGAAGGAGGTCCCTGCCAACTACTCCACACTTACCCCTTACCAGCAGCAAAACCAATACATTAAATAAAAAATATTTTAATAAATAAGATAAAAATAAATAAAGGAGAGAAAAAATATTTTTGCTCTGCACATCACACTAACCCACTTTACCCTCCACTTCTGTTCTGTTTCCTCTTTTTCAGAATCTCAGGGCTCTTGATCTCTGTCTTGAATGTACAGAGCCCTCGAGTGTGGCACCCCATAGGGCTCAATTATCCCTGGGAAATTCCACCATATTCCTTGATCTTCCATCAAAATGCACCTGTCAATTGCATCAGATGCTTCTCCACCTGGAGTGCACCTTGTTGGTGTGATGGGAGTATGTAGAGCCACAGTGCAAATGTGGCTTCTCTTTCAGGGGCAATGATATTTTAGTAGACGATCTGAGAGAAAAAAAAATTGCGAAAGCAACAGTGATATGGTTTGGCTGTGTTGCCACCCAAATCTCACCTGGAATTGTAACAATTCCCCATGTGTCAAGGGCAGGACCAGGTGGAGATAATTGAATCATGGTGGTGGTTTCCCCCATACTTTCCTCGTGGTAGTGAATAAGTCTCTCAAGGTTTGATGGTTTTATAAAGAGGAGTTCCCTTGCACAAGCTCTCTTGCCTGCCACCATGTAAAACATCCCTTTGCTCCTCCTTCATCTTCCACCATGATTGTGAGGCCTCCCCAGCCATGTGGAACTGTGAGTCAATTAAACCTCTTTCCTTTACAAATTACCCAGTCTTGGGTATGTCTGTCAGCAACGTGAGAACAGACTAATACAAACAGCAAAACCACATTATCTTGATCATAATAAAATTCATTCCTATTTTGAGGTACAAGGCAAGATTTACGTAAATTTTTAAGTAAAATATGAGGTTTTAAGGGAAATTATCCCTGCCACTGGCTGCTTTGATTTTTTTCTCCCAGTGCCTTTGGGAGCACACTATTCGCTCTGTATTTGGATGGGAAAGCAGCTGTAACTTAGTTCAACAGTAGGAAAAAAGCACCAAAATAGTGGTAAAAATAAAACCTTTTGAGTCATGTAAATGTTGTGGGCAAAGTCCATTTTCTTTCTAGGTAATATAAGTAAAGAAAATGAACGGAAGCTCGGCTGTCTGATTTTAAACTTGAAGCACAATTAAAGTTTCCCACCTCAGACGGTTGTTGTCCTGCGTGATTGAGATAATATCTATGTAAGTCATCAATGCAGCGATGGGCACAGGGTGTGGGCTGCTCCTGGGATGGCTCCATCTTCATTTATTTGTGTAGTCATTTGTTTATCTATTCTGCTGACCATGAGTTCACTTGTTCGCTCGTTTAATGACTGTTATGTAATTTTATCTAAATATATAATTGTATATCACATAATAATTTTATATAATAAAATTAATATATGACAACCTAGAAATAACACCCTCGGAAGCACGGTCTGCTCTGTGCCCCGTGTGTAGGAGCTTATTTAACACTCACAGCAACCCTTGGGGCCAGTAGTAGCCTTATTGCCTTTTTTTTTTTTTTTTTGAAAAGGTAAATGAGACATAGGTTCACGTAATGCAGTGAATCATATTATTGAAAACACGGGCCCTTTATTTTTAGCCAGAGTTTTTCACATATTTAATGCAAGTTAGACACTTCAAGCCCCAGAGGCGTTCACACGAATTGGAAAATGTGGAAATCGCTGTAATGACGGGATGATTTCTGCCGAATGTCAGCCCACAAGTACGGTGGGCTCGGTAACCGAGAACAAGGCAAAGCCAAAGGCAGAGCATCATCAATCTGGAAGTCACTGGTGGAGAGGTGAGGTTTGCACAACACAACACATTCTCAGGACGTGGCAGCTATGAAAGCATCCAGATCCTAAGGTCTCAGGAGCGCTTGTTTGTTGCCTTTGCAAAGGTGCATTAAATAGGATAATCAGGTGACTAAAGACTCTGTAACTTGTAAACAACTCCCGCAGAAGGAAGTGGGAGAGGGATCCGTGGGCGTCAGCAGGGCTGAAGCATGGCTCTGGCACACGCTGGTGGGCACTAATGTCCTTCGCTGTGTGTCTACCTGACTGTTACAGATCCAGCCAAGGTCGCCTCAGTATATTCTGAGTAAGTTATCCTGTAGTTTAATTCTTTCTTTAACATACTGTACTGAAAAAAAAAAAAAAGACTTAGGGCACACTGTAGCTTACATGGACTTAGAAAAATTGCCTGGTCCAGTTTTCATAATCTACACTAGAAGAGACTGAATCAGGTTGGATCTGACCTACCTTATGATGGTGTCAGCAAGTAAATAAGATTTGGGAAATCCTAGCCAGATCCCATTACCTGCAAGAATTTTGGCGTCTGTAACCTCTCCTGGCATGTTGCTAAATCAGATGGTCTTTATCTAAGTGGCACAGTTGAGTTGTTTGGTGAAAGGAAAACAGAGTCCATAACTTGGATAACAAGCACTGGGAGGAGGAAGCCCCTTGCCTCTCCAGAGGTGAACTCCTTGCTTGAGCAGTGACAAGGATTCATGGATGGGCACTGAGGAAGTGTGGTGGGCAGGGCTCCAGGATATGTGATTGAAGTTGATTTCAATAGTAGAATTGAGATGAGAAAAATGGATTGGGAGAAATCCATGGGAGTGACCTCACACTGGTCCAGGATGATGACTGATGGCTCCCGTAGTGTGTGGCAGGTGTGGTGGATGCTCCTGGAGAGGTGGACCATGCTGGTGGGACACATGGTCTGGGTCCTGCTGGTGGCCTTTGTTGAGCACTTGCTGAGTGCCAGCCACAGTCTGCGCTGTCCTTCGTGTGCATGGACTCATTTAACACTCACAGCAACCCATGGGGTAGGTACAAGCCTTATGGCATTTAATTCTTTTTAGAAAAGGTAAATGAGACACAGGTTCAGGAAATGTCATTAATAAAGTCAGAGTTTCAACACGGATCTGAGGAAGCCTAGAGTGAACACACCCAGCCATTTCCTTGTGTGCTTGTAAACACTATAAGAAGGCAACTGGGAAACACGTGTGTGGAAGAATTGGAAAAGCCTTGCCATTGAGCACAGAAAGAGTCCAGTGTTTTGATGGCATCCCGGAAAGCAAATTTGCATAATGGTGAAGAGTGGAAGGGATTCCAGCTCTGAAAATGATGAGTTGCATGAGAGTTTTGCAGTTCAGCAAATCTCTGTGTGTCACGTAACAACGGAGATAATCATAGTATTTACTTCGTATTTTAAGGACTAATTGATACATTAAATGCTTGGGTTCATGCCTGCACTACAGTGAGTCTTTTTCGTATCACAACAGAGTTTAAAGAGTGAAGATGAATTTTTCAGTGGTTTAAAGTAAATGTTATTTCCCCATAATTACTAGTCAGTATTTAATCCATATTTATTAGTTAATATTTATTTTTGATTGCAAATGATAAAAGCAAAACTCAAACTAGCTTAAGTAAAATAAAAAAAAGTCACAGGCTTCAGGCAAGGTCCAATTCAGAGGGTCAAATCATGCCACCAATTGTTCTTTTTCCTGCTCTCCTTTGAGTTTTTCTGTTTGATTGGCTTTAATCTCAGGCAGACTTTCTACACAGGGTCCCAGATTAAAATAAGCAGATCTTTCCCGATTGATCTAACAAAAGTCCAACCAGGGGAACATACTAATTGCTTGACTTGGGCCATGGAACTACCCTTCTGATGAGGATGACTGATCATAGGATCATCGATTTGGCAGCCCCACCATGAGAACGGGTAAAATGAAAATTCTCACATAAAAAGATTCTGGGCAGACAAAAGCTAACAAATATAGCTGAACCCTATAGTTGGCAGTAGATGAGGAATAAAAGCCCTGCAACACTTGGTTTTTCCCTTCTACAATTTAGTATTGAATATGTGATAAATGATGTATATTAATATGTTTCAAATGTATTTGGGAAGGTTTTGGGAATGAGCATCTTCCTGTAGGAGCCCTCTTTATTTGCCTCATATCAGCCAGTAGCCAAAAAGTCTTTATCAAGTGATTCCCATAACCTAAGACTCCTGTTTGCACACAGCACAAATCAAATCAAAGCACAGTCAACACCACGATAATGAAAATCTTTCCTGGCAAGCAATGCCCAGGCCCCAGCTGCGAGCACGTTTGTTCCAGTGACATTCAGAACCACCCCTTCAGAGCAGACCAAGAGTACGTATCGCCTTTGCAATTTGCATATGGCATGCCATCTACATGGTCAGATACTTCAGGTGCTTTCACTTTTGTTTGCTTTAGTGCACTTCTTTAGGAGATTTCATTCTTTATTAGCACCCTCTAAGAGCTAAAAAGGAATGCAGATCTCTGGTTAATCTGCATGGTTACCCCTGGTTTGTCAGAGAGAGGAGTATAAAGCTACAGGGTGAGTTACGGACTTTCTTCAGGTCATTATCAGAGAGATAAATCCTAGCACAATGAGGAAAATCTCCTTTTCCTACAGAAAATCATATTTAGTATATCTTAGACTAGAAGTAACTGCCAGACATCAAGCTCCGCTTGGCTTCAAATCTTACATCAGGAGTCTTCATCTGGAGGAGGCTTCGTCTGGAGCAGTGGGCAGTCTGGAGAGCTAGACTTCATCGTAGCTCTTGGAAGCACTTAAAAGGTTTGGAAAAAATGATAAAATCAGATTTGTGGTTTAGAAGAAACATTCTGGCAGGTGGAATGAAGTAAAAGAAGACAGGAGCTTTTACTGTCCAGAGTACAAGCCATGGTGCTATTTACTTAATGCGGAACTCTTGGCTCCCCTGTTATCCTCAGTGATGGTGGCAGTGAGAATAGAAAACGTAAAGTGGTGGTAAGCATCCTGAAGGTAGATGAGGCTCAGAGTAGATTGCTTATGTCCGGAGGACAGTGGTGGAGAGGGAGATCAAGGGAGAGCATGGATGGAGGTCTATATTGGAGAAGGGAAACGTCAAGATGCCACACATCATCGCGATTGGCTGGTGGACTAGTCCTGCTATCGCCCTCCCCATGCCCCGGGAACATTGCATTTGTTTTTGCACTTGAGTGTGTCCAGTCTGAGAATTTGCAGCAGATGAGACCACGATGCCGGGCTGAGGCGACCTTGTGGAAGAGGAGATAGAATGTTGCATGTTTTGTGTTTCACCATAGAGACTGCCTGGTCTCTTGATTATCCAACCACTAAATCCCATGCCTTTTTTAAAAAGCACATATTTTGAGAGTTTCTCTTTACTGAATTATGATAATAGATTGTGTAACCCACCTACACACAAACATAATTTCAAACTGTACTTTGAAGTAAATTAACCCACCGTATTGTGCATTACAACATGTAACCACTTGTAAATGACTCTACTAGAAGATAAAACCAACAAGAACAACAAAACACTGCTACAGCTTCCCATAGCACTCCATAGGGGCCTGTATTACTCCCATTGCCACTCACTGGGTCAGTCTCCACTCCTCTTTTTAGAGGTTGATTACCTGCCCCAGGGCCCACAAGGAGGTAGATGCACCAGGAGACAGAGCCAGAGATCAGCTCTGCCAGTTCAGTACCCGGCCCATCCTCAGCTTCCTTTTCTCTGAAACAAACTCTTGCCATAGAATATCTGGATGCAAACTTTGACCACATTGAACAGTCCACAGAGCAGGGATAAATAGCATGGCTCTCAGATCATCTCTTTCTGTCCAATAGGGTACGGCAAAGGGCACAAAAAAGGAGGCAAGAACTCAGCAGAGCTATTATCAAGCATGTCCAATGACCTTAGTAGTTCATTTTTTGTGGTATGTTCATTTATTCATTCATCCTGGACTTTCAAGACTATCCATGTTGTCGTGGAGTCTGTATCTCAGTATAGTATCTGATCGGTCAGGTACCAATGAGTGCCTTGAAGTAAATAAGGGAGGATCTGGGGGTCTGGGAAGTGACTGGGCAGTGGAGATACTTGTGATAGGATAATCAGGAAAGAGCTCTCTGTATGGGGGACATTTAGCTGAATCCTAAATGATGTAATGGGCCCAGCCAAGCTAAGATCTGCATGCCAGCCAGGGAGGCTAACACCTTGTGAAGGCACTGAAGTAGACAGAACTTGTCATTGACAAATGCAAGTGTCAGAGCAAAGGAGGTGAGTACCATTATCTGTTGTTTGTCCTGCCAGCATCTCTCCCTCCTTATTCTGATTATAAAACATCATTTCTCCTTGGGGGTAAACATCCCTTTGTCTTTTCCATGTGGTCCACAGGGACTCTGAATCCCAGAATTATCTTCCTGCCTTTCCTCTCCTCCAAAGTTGAACATAAGACCCAAGCTTTGATATGTACATCCTTTTCCTCCAGACTTTCTGGAACTAAGGCTTTCTGAGCTTCCCTGGAACCTGCCCTTCCCAGACCTAATTGTTCAACTTTCTATTTGATTGAGTACCCCCAAACTATTTTCCGAATTTATTTTTGTGCTTTTGTTAGCCAGAATGGGCTTCTGTGTTTGTCAACTGATTGCTAAAAAAATTGCCTGCTGTAATCAGCTCATCTTTCGTAGAGATTCCTATAGATACTGAGATTTAACTTCATCCATTAATAAATAGAAGAGATTGGTTGCATATCATATTGGAGAGGTGTCAATTCAGTACAATAAGTATTATGAAAATCATCACCTTCATCATCAAATAACAATTTGAATATAATAACTAATTTCTTGGATTTGCCACCACTTGGCCATAATATGGACACTTTGTAAATATTGTTCCTGTCAACTTGCTTTATATCAAATGGCAAGGATCTTTTTAAAACTTGCTGTTTGTGCACTAGATTTATTTTCTGTGAGAATGCCAGCCAAATAATGAAAAGAAAATGGACTTCACTAAGTGTATAATAGGCCAAATTTCTCCTAGGAGGCCCGTTGTATTCAAGAAAGAGTTTGTCTTTTAGTTAGCCAATAAATAAATAAATACATTTTGCAATCACACAACAAAATGTCAAGTGAATCCTTTTTGGTAGACACGAAGTGGTCAGATGCCCAGTGGAGATGTGTTTAGCATCTGGGTGTGGAGATGATGTCCTTTGCAGTCCCAAGATGTGCCTAGAGAAATTTCAAGGAGAAGCACTGGATAAACACCAAGGTCTTCTTTAAAAAGCAAATTTCTAAATTATTATTTAAACTGATATTTTAAAGTACGGCATATGCTTTGGGAAGTGCTAATTTTGTACCTATAATTATCTCCTTAATTTTGTCTTCTTTTTCATGCTTTCCTGATTTAAAGTTTTTCTCTTTTCTACTTCCTTATAGTCTTTTCAACATTAAGAATTTCACTTTTCTTTTATTTTCTTAATTTTCTTTTAAGTTGCTGGCTCCCTGGGTTTAAGGTTTCTCTCAGGTAATCTATTATCAGTAACAGATAAATGCATGTTGTTAACGTCAGAACACTTGGCTTCCAGTTTCGTCTAATTTATGAATCTCCAATAGCACAAACATTTCCCTTGCTAATTTTTAAAACTGTTTTAAATCTGTATCTGAAAATAAATGTATTTTCCCTTAAGTATGTGTTATTACTTTATATTTAATTTTATGCCTCAACCAGCCAGCTTTCTTCTGTTTTTCTGGTAAAGTTTCTCTTTTCTCTAAACTTTACCTTTGTTTCTCTCTATATCTTTTTGTCATTATTTGCTATTCAAAATTCCGTTTTCTTTTTTTGTTCAATAAGCCCTTTACAACACAAAGTCTTAATGGCAGCAGAGCTAGACGGTCCATTAGAGAGGGATTTTGCTGTTGTTATCACCAAGAGCAATACTGTTTAGGTTACCAAGCTCAATGATTATAGTTTAGACATGTGTAATGCTAAAAGTAATTTAAAGTACTTCCATATATTTTAATATTTCATGCAGTGCAGTTTTGGGAAAGAATGGAAGTGTTGAACAGTGTTAGACAGATTTGTGTTCAATTCTTGGCTTACCCACTCATTGAACTTTGTGTGGTTGAGTAAGATCGGTAACTTACTTTTCTGCATCCTGATACTTTCATGAGGAGTAGTTGAATTAGACATAATGTCAATGAAATACACATAATATGTGCTCTAAAAATCCTCATTAGTATTTATTGTATTTTATTTTTAGTGCCAACATCATGATTATAACAATTCCCATCACTTGGGATTATGCAACATTTTGGTTTAGTAATAGGAGTGCAATCTAAGATTGTTCTCTTAATCTTGAGCAAGTTTAACTATCTTTAAAGAATTTTTTTTTTTTTTTTTTGAGATGGAGTCTCACTATGTTGTTCACGCTGGAGTGTAGTGGCACAATCTTGACTCACTGCAACCTCTGCCTCCCGGATTCAAGTGATTCTCCCGCCTCAGCCTCCCGAATAGCTGGGATTACAGGCACTTGCCACCACACCCAGCTAATTTTTATATTTTTAGTAGAAACAGGGTTTCACTATGTTGGCTAGGCTGGTCTTCAACTCCTGACCTCAAGTGATCCACGTGCCTTGGCCTCCCAAAGTGCTGGGATTACAGGTGTGAGTCACCGCACCTGGTCTCTTTAAAGAAAATTTGAACTGTGATTTCTGGCCATCAAGGTGACTATAAAAGGAGAAAATACAGTAAGGTTCAAACTTTTGCAATACCTGCCTTTTCAATATCTCTACTTGGACATTCACTAAAAGTGAATGGAACTTAATGTTCTGTAAGCCAAATCCCTGGTTTCTGCCCTTCTCACACCTCTCCATCTGTATCTTTCTTCCACATGTTTCTGGTACTTCCATCCTGCCAGTTGCCCAAACAAAAAACTTTGGAGTCATCCTGGATTCCTCACTTTCTTCCATCTCTGACATCAATCCACCAACAAATCCTATAGATTCTAACTTATTGCCTGGGTTATCTCATAGCCTCTTGACAGATTGCTCTGTATCTGTCCTTGGGAAAGGTCTTGGGAGATCAAGGATATCCTCTTGAAAACATGATTTATATCATGACACACCTGTCCTCAAACATGTGCAGCACTCCCCCATTTTATCCAGAATAAGAACCATAGTCTGCTGGAACCTACTAGTCCTACATGGTTTAGCTCCCCAAGCCCTCTCTGCCCTCTTCTCCTGTTTTCCTGCTCACTCTCATCTCCGTCAGCCACACTGGCCGCCCTTGCTCTTCTCCCTCTCTGGAAGTGAGTTTTTGCTCTCGCTGTTCACTTTGCCTAAAATGCTCTCTTTTCATCTTCTGAAATATCCACCTTGTGGATCATCTTATATATTTATGTGTATATATATGCATACACACATGACAGCTTTATTGACGTATATAATCAACCCATCTAAAGTATACAATTCAATGGTTTTTAGGATATTCACAGAGTTGTGCAACTATCAGCACAAGAGAAATTCCATAACTACCAGCAATTACTGCCCATTCCCGTCCACTCCCAGCCCTAGGAACCTAACAATTCACTTTCTATCTCTGTGGATTTTCCTACTATGGTCACTTTATGTAAATGGAATCATATAATATGGGATCCTTATTGACCAATTTAGTTTACTTAGCTTAATGTTTTCTAGATTCATCCATTTTGCAGCATGTGTCAGTACCTCTTTTCATTGCCAAATAATATCTCACCGTATTGATATACCACATTTTATTTATCCATTAATTAGTTGAACAATATTTGGGTCATTCACTTATTGAGTATAATGGATAATGCAGCTATGAGCATTCGTGTACAAAGTTTTGTGTGGACCTAGGTTTCCATTCCTCTTTGGTATATACCTAAGAGTAAACTCGATGGAACACAGGGTAGGTGTGTGTAACTTTGGAGGAACTACCAGACTATTTTCCGAAGCAGCTATGAATTTAACATCTCCACCAGTAGTAAATGCAGGTGCCTTTCTTTCCATCCTTGTCAACACTTGCTATTGTCTGTCTTTTTGACTATAGCCATTATAAAACGTGTGCAAGGGTATCTCATTGTGGTTTTGATTTACACTTCCCTGAAAGCTAATGGTGTTGGTGTCTTTCCATGTACACCTAATTTATTGTTAACCCTTTGAATCTTTGCTCTACATTTATCTTCTCAATGAGATCTATCATGAGCAACTTACTTAAAAGTGTTATTTGCCCCAGCCCCTGCACTTTCAAAGACTTCATTTTTTTTAACATAGTACTTCATATCATTTCAAATGTCATATGGCTTATTTATTACATTTATGATTACTGAGGGCTTCCTCACTTCACTCTGGTCCATTTGTGAATGCTCAATGAGAGCAAGGATCTTTGCTCTGATCATTGATCATATTCCAAGTTCCCAGAATAGTGTCTGAAAAATAGAAGACACTTCATCAATATTTGTAGAATAAATGAGTGGAATGCAGGGAAAGTCACTGCAGCAGGGACAAGGGAATAATTGTCGTGAACTAAAAGCTGCCCAAGTTGAGACTGGGTAGCATCATTTTTTTTGCATCATCTTTGTGGGTGATATGCTGCAAGCTCTGCTACTCTTTCAGTTGGGCCACTTTTTAAGATGGCCTTTCTAGACTACCTCACCAAAGATATTTAAGGACACATGTAGGACACATCCATGTCCTGGAATGATTTTAAAAGAGTCCCTGGAAGTTTCACTGGGACACATTTGTACCTTTGGCTTGGTGAGAAGACTCACTTGGTGAGTAGACTGACAAGAATTTTTCATTTCCATTCAAACCATACCAGCACTGGCCACCTTAAACCATTATATTTACCTCAGAGGTAAGGGGTTTTATTGATATAATGAAAACATGTATTCAAGACTATTTTTTAGTAAAAGGCAAAAGATGGAGTTGAGATGTAGAGATGGAATTGGGGAGGACAGCACTCATGAACTGGCTATAAATACTGGAACAGACAATAAAATGCTGTTCATAAGCCAATATCTACGTCTATATGACCTTAAAGAAGAAGTCTCAGGTGATACGTATCTCATAGCATGGTATGGGTTTCAGAACATTCTTCCACTGTTTTTGCTTTCACATACCAACTCTACTAAGGATTGGTGTAAATGTGGGAACATGTTTATCATAAAAGTAACAATGAATACCTTGTGGAAATGATAACCATTTTCTTAAAAAAAAAAACTCTCAATGACAGTTTAATGCTGTTAGGAACAAAATATTTTCTTCTCTCAAAACAGAGAACAAATTATAATTAGTTTATTGGTATGAATGCTTTTGATCTGCTGTACACATTTACGAGGATATTAGCTTTTTATTCAGATATTATGGATTTTAAAACATCTTTTGGCATATTCCTGCCTTTGTGCTCCTTGAACTTGTGAACTCAGCTAACTTATCTCTCTAGCATACGTTTTAAGGCTTTTTTGTAAGCATTTCAGTTTTGGCATGGGAATAAAACAAAAATATAACTGTAATCTCAGAGATGTAATGCTCTATGGAAAAAGAAATAAAGCTTTATGGCAAGGAAAGCTTTGGGATTCTGGTTATTTCTGTATATCCACAAAAAGCATACAATTTCAAATTTAAATGGCCAAATTATCATCTGTCTGTGATTTTATTCTGATTATCATGATTATCAACTTATCAGTATAAAGACTGAAGTGGGATTTAAACTGCAGGATAACTAATGGGGAAATAGTCATTGATGGGGAGTTCTGACCATGTGGCCAAGGTAAAGGAATCCTAGGAGTTTGAAGTCAGACTTCATTAATCAACTATGAAGCCCAAGACTCAAAGACTGAAAAACTAGCCAAGCTTTCCCCTTCAGATACAACCTGGGTCTAGATTTAGAGAAACCATCTGACTCAGGCAGTGTAACCCAGCATTTAATCTTTTGTGTTCTGTGAAGACACCAAGTTTTTAAGAAACGTTGAATAAACTATTGAATAGTTAAGAAAGCACTATACTTATAAAAGTCACATTTAGCCAAACTTTTCCACTATTGGGAATTTCTTGCCTCTCCACAGCACTCATTTGCCATCTGGTTAGCTTTTTAAAGCTACCAACAAAGAGAGCACTTTGGACAGCGTTTAACCCATATACCTATGTGTTCATGTAGTTTGTAATTTGGATGTTGCCGTGACGGATGATCATTCCCAATACTTCCCAATCCCCAACACTGCACAGTTATACCTTTATCCTGAAGCATCTTGACCAGAACCCTGTCTGATAAACCAATTTTATTCTTTTTCCCAAGGAGCTGATCCTGGTCTTGCTTGGTTGCCAAAGTGTGACATGCCTTTTAAATGGACCATAAACCAATCTCCAGTGGCAGGATTAAAAAAAAAAAAAAAGGAGTTGACTCTCCCCAGGTGAATTTATATTTCCCTATCTCTTACTAAAGGCAAAATATGCCTAGTTCTATGAGAAACGGTGTGTCAAGAATTTTTCTATGGTGGACCCAGTGTGTTATTTTATATTGACAGGTATGAACATTCTTGTTCTTTAGGGGCAGAATATTGTAGCACAGTACAGGAAATGTGAAACTTGAACAAATACTTCTTTTCTAAGCTACAGTTTAGTTTCTTAGTAGCCTTTCTTTATAAGCTTATGACATTTAAAGTCACTTTTCTCATATTTTTTCTCCTTGTTTGGCAATTTTGTTAAATGGTCTGTGACATAGTTCCAAAGATAGCCTAACGACATCTCCTCACCGACCTTCTCTTCAGTGATGTAACTTCCTATTCTTTGTTGAAGGAGTGGAATCTACTTTCTCTCCCCTGGAAACAGCTGGACTCAGGGATTTACTTTGAATTCTATTCACAGAATAAAAATTCCATAAAATATACAAGACTTCAGATTATAATGGACAGTATGATGTGATAGAAGTGAAGCTGCGTGACTTTCAAGGATAGGTCAGAAGAAGCCTTAGATCTTTCACCTGTTGTCTTGGAATGATTCTCCTTGAAATGTGGCTTCCATGTTGTGAGAATCCCAAGCTATATGGAGAGACCATGTGTGGGTGCTCTGTAAAGTAATCTTGGCTCGACCTAGCCTTCAGGGCACTCCTGCCCACCTGCTAGACATTGAAGTAGCCTCCAAATGATTTCTGTTTCCATCCATTTGAGTTACTCCCAGATATTTGAATATTCTCAGTTGTAGCCCAGAAAGTTTACAGTGTTCCCATTGTGAGAAGTGAGGAGCCCGTTCCTGCTGTGTCTTTCCTAAATTAATGACCCAAAGGCAGAAAACAAATGAGAAATCTACTTCCTTCAAATACAGGCTATTTTTTCAAGAAAAAGGTGGGATGACCCAGAGCATGCAATCAAGGTCCCCAAAGACAAAACCAAGAGATACAGGAATAGATACGGAATAATGTGTGTTTCTGTTAGGAAAATTTCCACCTGATAAACGAAACAGGTTCCCTGGTAAGTGATTTTGAGGAGCCAGGGAGAGAGAAAGTAAGATGCTTGCTGGCTTCATGTATTCAGCATGTTTCACAGTATGGATCTTACTTTTCAGAGACTCACAAACCTGATTTTATGGACTCACAGAGAATAATTTCATTTCCCAAATGCAGACTCATGTTGGCCCATCCTATTTGATTGATACATAAAATCAGAATTTTGATTCATTAAATTGTAGCGAGAAATCATTGTAGCGAGAAATCATTGTCACTATAATTCAAATGCTCGAAGACTGTGATGATCAGAAAATTCTCTCTGTGCAGGCAAACCTTTTTTGGGCAATAATATAGAGAATAATTTTGAAGTCTCTTCATTAAGCTGGAATCAGGCAAAAACGATATGCGTGGTGGGTTGGAATTAATTAGAGGGACTAACTATACACTGGCTTCATCTGAGATGAAAGCTAGATGAGAATTCATCTCATCTAGCAATAGGGGTGGTTTTTCAATATGCATTGATCCTCCATTCCTTGTCACTATCTCAATATTGTCAACACCTGCCAAAATGACTAGGCAATGGAAAATACAAGGTTAAATCTTCATTCTCCTTCATTCTCTCTGTGCTGTGCTTGAGTGAGGGCTGACAATGTTTTCTCGCTGTAAGTCTCATTTACTCTGCTTCCATGGCTCACTACATTCCCCTATAGATTAAAACATTCTTCTTTTAGATATGCCAGTGAAGTCAA
Source organism: Rhinopithecus roxellana (assembly GCF_007565055.1). Classification (NCBI taxonomy): domain Eukaryota; kingdom Metazoa; phylum Chordata; class Mammalia; order Primates; family Cercopithecidae; genus Rhinopithecus; species Rhinopithecus roxellana. The sequence continues at coordinate 20,450,477 of NC_044562.1, forward strand.
TCATGCTACATTGAAATCTTTCATATCTGGGGACCATTATTTTTTCTTAACACATACTGCATATTTTTTTATTTACATTGTGTGTACTTCCAAAATACTTCAAAAACAGTCTCTCTTTGTCCACAGAATGACACTCAACTAGAAAGATTCATTTATCCATGATCTATTGTGTCCATGAAGTCGTCTACCCTTTTAAAATATTAATTCAGGGCTGGGCGCGGTGGCTCATGCCTGTAATCCCAGCATTTTGGAAGGCTGAGGTGGGCGAATCCTGAGGTCAGGAGTTTGAGACCAGCCTAACAAACATGGTAGAAACTCTGTCTCTACTAAAAATACAAAAATTAGCTGGATGTGGTGGTGCGTGCCTGTAATCCCAGCTACTTGGGAGGCTGAGGCAGGAGAATCGCTTGAACCCAGGAGGCAGAGGTTGCAGTGAACTGATACCACGCCACTGCACTCCAGCCTGGGTGATACAGCGAGACTCTGTCTCAAAAATAAAAATAAAAATAAAAATAAAAATAAATAAATAAATAAAATATTAATTCAGATGCTGTATTATGACATACTAAAACTTTTTCCTAGTAACATGGCATTCTGTATTTTTTTTTTTTGACAAATCTATATTCCAAATTACTCATTATTTTCTTCTTAATCAAGTCAGCCACTGGTATATTTGTAATAGTGGCATGTCTTACATTCCACTACATTGCCTGAATTCATTGGGATTTTGTCATATTTACAGTAAATTTTTTTCCAAATCCCTTTGTATGAAAGCATTAGAAATCTATTTTCAACTGAAGTAGACTTTTTAAAGGAGAGTTTATTTTTGCTTTTATAACTGAGGGCATGATCCTGGGCCTGAGTTTGTCATCCCAATGCTAGATGTTTGTTCTGTTATTTGATCTCATTTCATTGATCTCACTCACTGATATTACAGATGACTTCATTCATGTAGCCTTAGAGGATGACTCTAGAATCCAAGTTACATCATCTTTATGATTTGACATTTTAAAGAAAGAACAAACTTATCTCTTCCAATGTCAGTCATCAAATCATTGTAACTTGGCCCTATCCATAAGCCATTTTTGTGTGTGCATTTGTGTGTGTGTGTGTGTGTGTGTGTGTGTGAATGAGTGTGTGCTAGGATCATGAAATACTTAGCTTGGCCTGTATAGGACACTCATTCAGTAATGGCAGGCAAACTATGAGAGCCACAGTACGATGTATGCAATGAGTATGAACGGCTTCCTGAAAGCAAGCTGGGAACTTTTATCAGAAAAATGAGAATGTCACTTTGGGAATGAAGTAAAGAGACAATCCCCCCCCCTTTTTTTTTTTTTGAGACAGAGTGTCACTCTGTCACCCAGGCTGGAGTACAGTGGCACGATCATGGCTAACTGCAGCCTCCGCCTCCTGGGTTCAAGCAATTCTCCTGCCTCAACCTCCTGAGTAGCTGGGACTACAGGTATGTGCCACCACACCCAGCTAATTTTTGCATTTTTAGTAGAGATGGGGTTTCACCATGTTGGCCAGGATGGTCTTGATTTCCTGACCTTGTGATCCACCTGCCTTGGCCTCCCAAAGCACTGGGATTACAGAAGTGAGCCACTGCTCCCGGTCGACAACCACATATTTATATAAATGGGCTATGTCCTGCAATGACTGAAAAGACACTTATGATTGCAGCTTTGCTTTTTGTATGTATGATATATATACAGTACTTGTGAAATTATGTGAAAACATAATATGTGTTCAAAGTAATGTTCTATTATAGGGATTGGCAAACTATAGACCATGTATCAAAATCTGGCCCTCTGCATGTTTTCATAAAGTTCTATTGGAAACAGCCATATGCACTCATTCACTCTCTGTGGCTACTCTCCTCTATAATAATCAAATTGAGTAGTGATGAAAAGGATATATTTATTATGTGGTTCTTTACAGGAAAGGTTTGCTGACTGCTTTCCTATTAGAAAGATTTTTTTTGTTGTTGTTCAGGTGAGTAATCTCTAACTAGCAAATAGGACTAGGGAGAGACAGATGAATCATTTGATTGGTTTAGTTCATAGAGATAATCAATATGGGATGTATTTTAAAGCCAAACCATCTTTCAGTTTGGCTAGATAAACTGAGGCTAATTTATTGAGATTAATAATTGTCCTATTTTTTTTTCTTTTCAATCTCATAGACTACATCTATTCTGAGACATTTTCAGAAGTAGAGACCAATGGGTTGAGTGTAGGAATTTTCTGAATAATGCCATGTTCATAGGGTGTACAGATAGCTCCACTGGGTGCCAGATAATGTCTTCAGTAATGTCATCTGGGTATGAATCAGAACTGAAATTGTATCTGAAAATTTTCAATTCACTAAATTCTACTTCAACAGATAACTCTTCAAGGTCAAGATTTTCTGTGTGTGAGTCTCTAGGATCGGTGGTGACCCATGGTCAGAATAATGGAGAGCAGTTTGTTTTAACCATTCAGCAAATATATATTAAATCTTTCTTTGGATTTTTGTTTGTTTTTATCTGTCATTATTGTATGTTTCTTGGCCTCAAAATGTCCACAGTAAAACTGAGAATCTTCTAATGCATCTTAGTACTCTCAAGGAATGATCTATCTATCCCCTAATTGAAACCAGGCACTTAGAAGTCATCCTCTACACCATCTTGTTGCTCACTCTCGCCAAGTCCTGTCAGTTCTACATCCAAAAATATATCTCCAGTCCCTCCATTTCTCAGCATCTCCATCACCACCACCCCTACTCCAGAAAGTCATCTCTTGCCTGTGCTATTGCAGTAGTCCTTGACTGTTCTCTCTTCTCTCATTCTTGTGATATCCATTAGTTTATCTGCTCTGCAGACAGCATAATTTTCAAAAACATACCAGATATATCTGACCATCTCTCTCAACTGCTGGAAATGTGACTGTGGCTTTCCATTGTTCTTCAGTGGTGGAGAGAGCTGGGCATGGCCTCTGAGGCCTGTTTTCTGTGGCTTATGTCGCCCTTCTGGTTTCTCCTCATATATACTCTCCAGCCACGTTAGCCATCTTTTTATTCCTCCAAAAAAGTTATGCTTCGTCCTCACCTCCCTCCACATTCCTCATTTATGCACTTACTTCCACTCACACTGGGCCTTATCTCCAAAGCTCATTCTCAACTGGGAGCTTTTGCCTTTGCAGTTCTCTATGCCTGGAATGCCCAGATCTTCACATAGTGAACTCATTGTTGACATTCCCATCTTGGTTCAAATATCATCTTCTTGGTCTTCCCCCAACTAAAGAATCGTTCTCCAACATATTATCTCAGTTTGTTTTCCTAACAACATTTATATCTTTATTTTTTATTGTTTCTTGTCTGTCTCCCCCATTAGAAAGAGCAGTATGACTGTATCTTCAATGTTGAGTGTGATACAAGAATGAGTAAATGAAGAAAAGCATAAAAATAGCCCTGCCCCCACAACCTGGATCTTTCTTTTAAATTTACACCTTGTGGAAAGTAAGTTTAGTTGAGTAATTAATACATATTTTGGAACAAGGGCACTTGAGTTCAAATCCCATTTCTACACTTACTGAGTGTATACGCTCGGATGTACTCCTGAGCCACTCTGTGCCTTAATTTTCTCGTATTTAAATAAAGACAATAATAATACCTACCTTACAGGGTTGTTACAAGAGCTACATGAGTTATCACAAATAATGAATTGAGAATACGGCCTGACACACAACCAGTGCCCAGTATTTACCATTACTGTTGTGTAAATATTAGTAAGAGTGTATATTAAAATGAATCCAACAAAAGTTTATTGGCAAAATAGATGAGCATTGTTTATAATTTTATGTAATGAACTGGAAAACATTGAAATAATTTGACTTAAATTTCTAAAAAGTAAGATTCAAAGAAGGATCTCAATTCTAACTAAAATATTAAGACCTAACATGTGTATAATACTATATCATTTATAAAACTACATCCTTGTAGCAAATCACATCATATTCCCAACATCCCTAGGAGCAGATATTACCCTTGGCTTAAAAGTGAGAAAATGGAGGTGCTATGATGTTCGTAGTCTTGTCCAGGGCTCCTTGCTCCTGACAAGTAGAGTCATATTTTGAACACAGATGTTTGGACACTATGTTCAGAACATTGCTGTGCTGTTTCACACCTTTTGTTTAATACTCCATATACAGCCTATGCACTTGCTTGGGGCATCCACAAAACAGGAATTCTTCCACAAGTGAGAAAACTATTTGGAAGTAATTAGATATTTAATTTTTCTTCAGTTTTCAGTTTATTTTGTTAAACCTTCCTATACTTGCTTTATGGTTTTGTCTGTTTTCACTTCCATTGGTATGTGTGTGAGTGGCACTGCAATATTTTTCAGTCTTTAGACTCTCCGAAGATCCAAATCTGACCTTACACGGACCCACACGCTGGCTTGGCAGAAGCAAGTTCTTGGGACTTACATACCACTGATAACTGTTAACACTGGTTCTTTTGTACTTAAAGCTATCTCTGAAAGATAGGACCACCCATGGAGCAAAACTAATGATATAGTTTTTATCTCAACCATTTCTTGGCTTTGGTGCTGCTGAGGGCAGTGGGAGATGGAGGGGAGAGGGTGTGTGTTGAAGCACCGATACTAACAATGTTTGACGTACAAGGCCCTGCATCCCTACATGGAAAGTAGTCAATTCCCCTAACCCATCTCATTCTGGCAGGCAGACAGCCATCAGATAATAACTCTGAATTCTTTCTCATTGGAGCCAATTCTGAACTGGTGGTCTGGAGAGAAATTCTGTATTGAATTACACTAGTTCCAATAGAATTGTTTCCAACAGTAATTAGGGCCGATGGAATGCTCATTCCTTAAAACAGTACTAAATTCCAGATTTTTCTAAAATAAAAAACTAGACTCTGGCTCCATTGATTGCATCCATCCCCTCATTGTGGAGTATGGTAGGATCTTCTTCCAAAAAAGTAAGGCATACGTTTATGTGCTTAGGTGCAGAAAGGATGGCTCCATGTTCTCTTTTTTGCTACCACAAGCCTCCCACAGTATTCTAGAGAGTAACTGGGAGAATGAGACATTCAGAGGTTGACTGCTCTTGATATGAGATTTTCTCTAGCTGGAAATTTGTCTTGGGTTTAATATACAGTGTGACATCTTGGCTTTGTGATTCAGTGGCAGTTACATGTATCAACATTCTCTGAATCCGAATCAAACTCTTTTTAATAGATAGTCATCTCAAACGATAGAGGGGAAAAGCAATACTATCTACTGGACTAAGATACTTAGCACTAGTTTCATCAAAGGATGAGAAAACCTTCTATTTAGAAAAGATGAGGTAATGGCAGTTGTTTGCAATGAGAAGACCCATTCTTAATTGTTAGCATATGGCTGGGAAATGTTTTAAAGCATTGGCTTGGCTTGGTACTGCCTTGAGAACTAATAACCTTTGATGGGAGCTTGGAATGATAATATTAAAAGAAGTGGTAATGCGCCAATTTTTAAAAATAGATCAGAATCATTTTTTGAGCTTATACTTTTCTACTTTTCATAACTCTACAATGGTTAACAGTAGCATCTGGATATACCTTATAGCAATAAGGACCAGATGGGGCCCGGTAAGACAAGCTGAAAACACATGTGTTTGAGAAGCTGATACTAAGATTATAAGCCATTTCTGCTGGCTTGAAAAGACAGAACCACAATTATCATGTTTTTGAGCCAATTTTCACATTAAGTATTTTCTTGAAGAAATTGGATTCCTGCTATTTTTGCTTTTACCAGTTATGTTCCAAATGAATATCCTATCTCAGATCCTTAAAAATCAGAAATGGCATTATCATATAGTTCATTTAAATAAGTGTCTCTAAGATTCCTATTTTCTCATTCCAGAAGTAAAAGAACTACTTGATTTAATAGTTTCTGTCACCTAAAGTTGGTATTTCCCCTCTTCTTTTGTACTCTGTTAGCCCTTTTAAAGAAAGAAGTGATGAGGAGTAATTATAATGATCACATTCAAAGCAGAAAGAGGAACTGATAATAGGTGTTTATAAGCTGCTCAGTTATTTGCAAATGCATGTGCAAGCATTATATCATGTGAAGAGGAAGGAAAACTTTAAAAATTCTCAGATTATACAAATCATAAGTTTATTCATAAACATTCCAACCCCAGGCTTCAAAAAACTTCATCTGTAGACAGATTCTCACCTTTTACAACTCTGGAAGGCAATGCATCACACCTGTATTGAAGTGGGCATGAATTGCGAAGGTATCTAAATTATTAAGAAATAATAAAGAATTAACAGTTGGAGGCAGTTTGGCAATATGGGATCTGGTGTTGTATACTCAAGCTTGAATCCATGCTGGCTGTCTTCCCAGCTGTGTGGCAGACCATTTGCTGGACTTCTCTGGTGCTCCTTCCTTGGAGGAGACTAACAGGGAGCTCATGAGTGCTGGCTCTGGAAGCCAACTGCATGCCTGCAAAGCCTGGTTCTGCCATGTACTGTGGCTGACTGCAGCACCTAGGGCAATGGGTTTCATCAAGACATTCTGGCTCTGTTTCCTCATGTGTAACCTGGGCATAATAATAATATTTATCTCTGAGGGTCATTGTGAGGTTTATCTTCCTAAAGGAAATATTATTTAAAAATGGTTAACACAATGCCTAGCACTGAGTAAATAAGCCACACATGGAAGCTGGTACAGTTACTCAACCTAGCAGACACTGGCTTATCAAGGAAAAGCAAATAAAAGTAACAGTCTGTTCATGCCTGCAGAGTCCTTTATTTCCTTTTAACTGATCAAACACATGTGAGGTTTTAAGCACGCAGGAGGTCAGATTTTATAAAACCATCATTGCAATTAGCTAGCTTAGGAGGCTAGAAATGGAAAATAGTTTTGAAAGGCAATTGGCCAGAGGATTTCACAATCTATTTTCTCGTAAAAACTCTAAAGTTCTACGAGGGAAAGTGGTATCTCCCATGAACACCTGAATAGTGATTTTATTGTGCAACTGATTAATTGGGACATGCATTCATACTACAATGGTAACTGACATGTATTGAGTAAAGATATTTTTGATTCTGGGCTGAATTGCTTTACCTCTCTCATTTATTTTTCACAATAATGCTTGGAAATCGCATCCCTTTTTTGGGGAGGGTAAAGGCCAAATTCCTTAACTCATTCTACATGGCCTGTATGGTTTGACCACCACAGCCTCCAATGAAAACACTCTCCTCTCACCCACAACACTCCTTTTATTAATTCATTAATTCACCAGCCTTTCATTCATTCACTCCATAAGTATTAACCAAGCACCCATGATGGGTCGGGTAGTGCTCCAACACCGAATACAGTGAGTCCATGTCCCTTTGGAGCTTATGTTGTAGTGAAAGAAACAGACAACGGAAATAAGCGCATAACATTATGGAGAAAAAGTATTGAGAATGTGGGAAGTAGAAAGATGTGCCATTTTAAATAGGATAGGAGAGATCTGGGCAAAAATCAAAGAATGTATAAGAGGCAGTAGAGCTTGAATTTCTCTGGGTGACAGATATTCTACACTGATGAGACAAAAGAGCAACAGCCCTGAGGCCGGGAGTGCTTGACACGTTCAGGAGTAGGTGAGGGGCAGACAATGAAGACTCTGGTACCAATATTACCTTCATTTTACTGTCTAGGAAACTGAGACTTAGAGATACCAATACAACACGGCCAAGGTCACACAGCTAGAAAACGGCAGAGGTAGGGTTGGTGCCCACTGAACACTTCTGGAGTCTGTGCTCCTAACTTCTGTGACGCCCACTGCACGATACTGTTGACTTCTTTAATGCTGAGGGCTCTCTGTGTGTCAGGAGGTAGGACAGGGCAGCCCTTTCTTTCTCCTTCAATTCCTTACCCCAGCTAAAAAAACTGATCTAATTTACTTACATGTCTCTTAACTTTTAGAATGTTGCTTATCTGACTTCTTCACTTTCTTCATCATTTTTATGATTGTACACACCACAGCTTTTCAAATCAATTTGTTGCCTAGGATGGAATTTATGTACAAATGTATTGCCGTTGCCATGGATTTCTACCCCCTGTTTATTCCAGTGCAAGAGTGACTTCTTCACTAAAGCAAATAATGTCCCCCTCCACTACCTCTTTTGGTGGGAGCAATTGTAGTTCATGTGACAATGTAGGGCTGATTCTCATGCCTACTCTATTAACAAATATAAAATGTACTGTTTTGTGTTATTATCACAAAAAAATTACCTCATGGAACAAAACATAGTTTTTATTTTCTTGTTCCTCCTCTTCCCCCAATTATGTAATCTAATCTACTTATGACTATTGTCATGCTAAAAACATCACATGAGATCAACCAAAAGTACATATTGGTATGTACATTTTCCAAAAAGCTGCTGCCTTCATTTTGGGTGGAAGAGTAAGTCAAGTTGGCTGTTTCTCATTTTGCAATACCATTCATAGAGGGTGCACAATGATTATGAGCTTGTTACGTAGTTATGGTGATATAAATCCAATAGAAAAAGGGGAACAAAGAAGGATATTTTAATAAGAAACATTATAATAAGAGTACGGTTACTTTATTTAAACATTTTTAAAACAGGTAAAATAGGCAAATGATTAGAACATGAAGTGAGCATATTTAATACCATTTGGTGCCACAAATTGAGATTTTTCTGTCCGTTATCTTATAAAAGGCTTCTTAATGTTTTAGCTAAGCAGATCAATAAGGCCATCCATAAACTGTTTCTTCTCTAATTCCTGAAAGACTGGCTGAAGGTATAAAAATATTATTATTAATTTTGACTGAAATATGAACATTATAAATATTACTAAATGGTCTAAATCTACCACGCTGGGGTATGGCAGCTCTACTAGTGCAAAATTTTTGTTACAGTATTCTTTCTCTTGTCAACGATCTTGCTTTATTTATTCTGCACCACCTGGCATGAGCAATGTGTTCAAATACTATAGGAGTGTGAACAGCTCTGCTATTTTTTCATAGCATCAAATATCACCCCCAAATCCCAACAGATCTGTGGTTTGTAGAAATCTTTGCAAAGGCTGCAAATGGCTCATATTTTTAAATTGTTCTTTATGTGAGATTCTAGTGAAAATCGAAAGATGCTCGACAGAAAAATGTAGCATGAGACTTAGAGATGCACAAATGGAGGAAAGCTTTTATATCTTGTTTTCAGAGTATTTTCACACTCCAGAGGTAATTAAAAGATAAACTATTATAAAGTCTTTAGTAATATGTATTGATTTTTAGTGAACAGACTCTTAAAGTAATGGGAAAGATGATGGCTTATTTTCTTACTTTTATTTAGAGTCATTCTGATGTAGGAAGACAGAAATGTGTTTCTTATTTCATTGATTTGACTACATCTAATTAGATATGGATTCTAAACTCTGTACAAAGTAGATCGTGAGACAAGCTGGAGGACAATAATGAGTGAAGGCCCAAGTTTCCTTCCTCTTTCTCATAATTAGTTATTTTCCCCCACAATGAATTCTTGAGTTACAACAAAGAATGAATCAATAATGATTTATTTAAGAAATTGGGTCACAGTTATGGATCAATGTCAGCTAATACAATATAAGCTAAGAAACTTATAGTCAGTTTAAAGTCATAAGACACTTGAAGGATAATATATTTCAAAGCATTTCCAATTATTTGCTTCTAGATGTAGCTACTAAATTATATCCAGACTACCATACTGCTAAAGGAATACATGTAAGTGGATGAGAATGATTTGAAGGAAATATGTTTACCTACAGAGTTTGAGTATTTTCCCTACATGTTTTGCACTACAAAGTTACCTAATAAAATTATTCCTGATGTTTAGGAGAGAAGAAACACAAGGCTAATCACTGTCTATTCATCAATTTTAAAAATTACTACAGGTCAAACAATAGGCTTTTCTATATCAAATACGACTTTTAGCCATTATTCCACTATCCCTAAGACTATGTAATTATCATCTTTGTAACTGCAGAATGTATCATTCTTACAGTAAAAAATGAAAGAAAATGTTTAAGACACAAAGTATTTCCCCAGCATTTTAGATTCTGCCTGCGTGGCCAGCAACAGTGTCACTTAAAACTATTTACATAAAGACATGGCGCAGACTGGGACAGAATAATATGATACTTTCGTAGCCTTATTCTAAATCTGATCTTATTTGAAGAAGGAATAAAACCCAAAGAAGGCTCAAATTTTGCTTCAGAAATATGCTGCCTCTTTCAGTACATGTTCCTGAGGAACATCTTGTTTCCTAAAGAAAATCCAATATTAGAGTGACCCTTTCTGCAACACTAAGCTGTATTTTAAACAGCACCTTGGATTTTGATCAGAAATTGGGCTTCAGGTACTAAACTTCAGATTCCCTAGAAATAAAGTGGGAAAGTAAACTCCTTAAAATGCCTGCCTAGAGAAATTCTGTAGGGAAATGAGATGGTCTGCAAATGTGTTTTTAATTTCCTTGTGGAAAAGAATGTTCATCTGAAATCAATTTTATGAATGCTTTTGTTTTTAATTATTATACTTCAAGTTCTAGGGTACATGTGCACAACGTGCAGGTTTGTTACATATGTATACATGTGCCATGTTGATGTGGTACACCCATTAACTCATCATTTACCTTAGGTATATATCTCCTAATGCTATCCTTCTCTCCTACCCCCTCCCCACAATAGGACCCGGTGTGTGATGCTCCCCTTCCTGTGTCCAAGTGATCTTATTGTTCAATTCCCACCTATGAGTGAGAACATGTGGTATTTGGTTTTCTGTTCTTGCGATAGTTTGCTGAAAATGATGGTTTCCAGCTACATCCATGTCCCTACAAAGGACACAAACTCATCCTTTTTTATGACTGCATAGTATTCCATGGTGCATATGTGCCACATTTTCTTAATCCAGTCTGTCACTGATGGATATTTGGGTTGATTCCAAGTCTTTGCTATTGTGAATAGTGCCACAATAAACACACGTGTGCATGTGTCTTTATAGCAGCATGACTTATAATCCTTTGGGTATATCCCCAGTAGTGGGATGGCTGGGTCAACTGGTGTTTCTAGTTCTAGATCCTTGAGGAATCGCCACACTGTGTTCCACAATGGTTGAACTAGTTTACAGTCCCACCAACAGTATAAAAGTGTTCCTATTTCTCCACATCCTCTCCAGCACCTGTTGTTTCCTGATTTTTTAATGATTGCCATTCTAACTGGTATGAGATGGTATCTCATTGTGGTTTTGATTTGCATTTCTCTGATGGCCAGTGATGATGAGCCTTTTTTCATGTGTCTGTTGGCTGTATGAATGTCTTCTTTTGAGAAGTGTCTGTTCATATCCTTCACCCACTTTTTGATGGGGTTGTTTGTTTTTTTCTTGTAAATTTGACTGAGTTCATTATAGGTTCTGGATATTAGCCCTTTGTCAGATGAGTAGATTGCCAAAATTTTCTCCCATTCTGTAGGTTGCCTGTTCACTCTGATGGTAGTTTTTTCGCTGTGCAGAAGCTCTTTAGTTTAATTAGATCCCATTTGTCAGTTTTGGCTTTTGTTGCTGTTGCTTTTGGTGTTTTAGACATGAAGTCCTTGCCCATGCCTATGTCCTGAATGGTATTACCTAGGTTTTCTTCTAGGGTTTTTATGGTTTTAGGTCTAACATTTAAGTCTCTAATCCATCTTGAATTAATTTTCGTATAAAGAGTAAGGAAAGGATCCAGTTTCAGCTTTCTACTTATGGCTAGCCAATTTTCCCAGCACCATTTATTAAATAGGGAATCCTTTCCCCATTTCTTGTTTTTCTCAGGTTTGTCAAAGATCAGATGATTGTAGATGTGTGGTATTATTTCTGAGGGCTCTGTTCTGTTCCATTGGTCTATATCTCTGTTTTGGGACCAGTACCATGCTGTTTTGGTTACTGTAGACTTGTAGAAGTCAGGTAACGTGATACCTCCAGCTTTGTTCTTTTGACTTCGGATTTTCTAGGCAATGCGGGGTCTTTTTTGGTTCCATATGAAATTTATAGCAGTTTTTTTTCCAGTTCTGTGAAGAACGTCATTGGTAGCTTAATGGAGATGGCATTGAATCTAAAAATTACCTGGGCAGTATGGCCATTTTCACAATATTGATTCTTCCTATCCATGAGCATGGTATGTTCTTCCATTTGTTTGTGTCCTCTTTTATTTCACTGAGCAGTGGTTTGTAGTTCTCCTTGAAGAGGTCCTTGACATCCCTTGCAAGCTGGATTTCTAGATATTTTATTCTCTTTGAAGCAATTGTGAATGGAAGTTCATTCATGATTTGGCTCTCTGTTTGTCTGTTAACGGTTTATAGGAATGCTTGTGATTTTTGCACATTGGTTTTGTTTCCTGAGACTTTGCTGTATTTGCTTGTCAGCTTAAGGAGATTTTGGGCTGAGACGATGGGGTTTTCTAAATATACAATCATGTCATCTACAAACAGGGACAATTTGACTTCCTCTTTTCCTAATTGAACAGCTTTATTTCCTTCTCCTGCCTGATTGCGCTAGCCAGAACTTCCAACACTATGTTGAATAGGAGTGGCGAGAGAGGGCATCCCTTTCTTGTGCCACTTTTCAAAGGGAATGCTTCCAGTTTTTGCCCATTCAGTGTGATATTGACTGTGGGTTTGTCATAAATAGCTCTTATTATTTTGAGATATGTTCAATCAATACATAGTTTATTGAGAGTTTTTAGCATGAAGGGCTGTTGAATTTTGTCAAAGGCCTTTTCTGCATCTATTGAGATAATCATGTGGTTTTTGTCTTTGGTTCTGTTTATATGCTGGATTACGTTTATTGATTTGCGTATGTAGAACCAGCCTTGCATCCCGGGGATGAAGCCCACTTGATCATGGTGGATAAGCTTTTTGATGTGCTGCGGGATTCGTTGTGCCAGTATTTCATTGAGAATTTTTGCATTGATGTTCATCGGGATATTGGTCTAAAATTCTCTATTTTTTGTTGTATCTCTGTCAGGCTTTGGTATCAGGATGATGTTGGTCTCGTAAAATGAGTTAGGGAGGATTCCCTCTTTTTCTATTGATTGGAATAGTTTCAGAAGGAATGGTACCAACTCCTCTTTGTACCTCTGGTAGAATTCAGCTGTGAATCCATCTGGTCCTGGACTTTTTTTGGTTGGTAGGCTATTAATTATTGCCTCAACTTCAGAGCTTGCTATTGGTCTATTCAGGGATTCAACTTCTTCCTGGTTTAGTCTTGGGAGAGTGTAACTGTCCAGGAAATAATCCATTTTTTCTAGGTTTTCTAGTTTATTTGCATAGAGGTGTTTATAGTATTCTCTGATGGTAGTTTGTATTTCTGTGGGGTCGGTGGTGATATCCCTTTTATCATTTTTTATTCTATCTATTTGATTCTTCTCTCTTTTCTTTATTAGTCTTGCTAGTGGTCTATCAACTCGAATTGGGTGGAGCCCACCACAGCTCAAGGAGGCTGGCCTGCCTCTGTAGACTCCTCCTCTCAGGGCAGGGCATAGCTAAACAAAAAGCAGCAGAAACCTCAGCAGAGATAAATGCCCCTGTCTGATAGCTTTGAAGAGAGCAGTGGATCTCCCAGCATGGAGGTTGAGATCTGAGAATGGACAGACTGCCTGCTCAAGTGGGTCCCTGACTCCTGAGTAGCCTAACTGGGAGACATCCCCCACTAGGTGCAGACTGACACCTCACACCTCAAACGATGGAGTACACCCCTGAGACGAAGCTTCCAGAGCAAGAATCAGACAGCAATACTCGCTGTGCAGCAATATTATATCTTCTGTAGCCTCCGCTGCTGATACCCCGGCAAACAGTGTCTAGAGTGGACCTCAGGCAAACTCCAACAGACCTACAGCTGAGGGTTCTGACTGTTAGAAGGAAAACTAACAAACAGAAAGGACACCCATACCAAAACCTCATCAGTACATCACCATCATCAAAGACCAAAGGCAGATAAAACCACAAAGATGGGGAAAAAGCAGTGCAGAAAAGCTGGAAATTCAAAAAGTCAGAGCACATCTCCCCCTCCAAAGGAAAGCAGCTCATCACCAGCAACAGAACAAAACTGAACATAGAATGACTTTGATGAGTTGAGAGAAGAAGGCTTCAGTCCATCAAACTTCTCAGAGCTAAAGGAGGAACTACGTAACCAGTACAAAGAAACTAAAAACCTTGAAAAAAGAATGGATGAATGGATGACTAGAATAATCAATGCAGAGAAGACCTTAAAAGAACTGATAGAGATGAAAACCATAACATGAGAAATACGTGACAAATGCACAAGCTTCAGTAACTGACTCAATTAACTGGAAGAAAGAATATCAGCAATTGAAGATCAAATGAATGAAATGAAGCGAGAAGAGAAGTGTGGAGAAAAAAGAGTAAAAAGAAATGAACAAAGCCTCCAAGAAGTATGGGATTATGTGAAAAGACCAAATCTACGTCTGGTTGGTGCACCTGAAAGTGATGGGGAAAATGGAACCAAGTTCGAAAACACTCTGCAGGATATCATCCAGGAGAACTTCCCCAATCTAGTAAAGCAGGCCAACATCCAAATTCAGGAAATACAGAGAATGCCACAAAGATACTCCTTGAGAAGAGCAACTCCAAGATACATAATTGTCAGATTTACCAAAGTTGAAATGAAGGAAAAAATGTTAAGAGCAGCCAGAGAGAAAGGTCGGGTTACCCACAAAGGGAAGCCCATCACACTAACAGCAGATCTCTTGGCAGAGACTGTCCAAGCCAGAAGAGAGTGGGGACCAATATTCAAAATTCTTAAAGAAAAGAATTTTCCACCCAGAATTTCATATCCAGCCAAACTAAGTTTCATAAGTGAAGGAGAAATAAAATCCTTTACAGACAAGCAAACACTTAGAGATTTTGTCACCACCAGGCCTGCCCTACAAGAGATCCTGAAAGAAGCACTAAACATGGAAAGGAACAACAGGTACCAGCCATTGCAAAAACAAGTCAAAATGTATAGTCCATTGATGCTAGGAAGAAACTGCATCAACTAGCGAGCAAAATAACCAGCTAATATCATAATGACAGGATCAAGTTCACACATAACAATATTAACTTTAAATGTAAATGGATGAAATGGTCCAATTAAAAGACACAGACTGACAATTTGGATAAAGAGTCAAGACCCATCAGTTTGCTATATTCGGGAGACCCATCTCACATGCAGAGACACACATAGGCTCAAAATAAAGGGATGGAGGAAGATCTACCAAACAAATGGAAAACAAAAAGAAAGGCATGGGTTGCAATCCTAGTCTCTGATAAAACAGACTTTAAACCATCAAAGATCAAAAGAGACAAAGAAGGCCATTACATAATGGTAAAGGGATCAATTCATCAGGAAGAGCTAACTATCCTAAATATATATGCACCCAATACAGGAGCACCCAGATTCATAAAGCAAGTCCTTAGAGACTTACAAAAAGATTTAGACTCCCGTACAATAATAATGGGAGACTTTAACACCCCACTGTCGACATTAGACAGATCAGCGAGACCCAAAGTTAACAAGGATATCCAGGAATTGAACTCAACTCTGCAGCAAGTGGACCTAATAGACATCTACAGAACTCTCCACCCCAAATCAACAGAATATACATTCTTCTCAGCACCATATCGCATATATTCCAAAACTGACCACATAGTTGGAAGTAAAGCACTCCTCAGCAAGTGTAAAAGAACAGAAAGTATTACAAACTGTCTTTCAGACCACAGTGCAATTAAACTAGAACTCGGGACTAAGAAGCTCAGTCAAAACCGCTCAACTGCATGGAAACTGAACAACCTGCTTCTGAATGACTACTGGGTACATAACGAAATGAAGACAGAAACAAAGATGTTCTTTGAAACCAATGAGAACAAAGATACAACATTCCAGAATCTCTGGGACACATTTAAAGCACTGTGTAGAGGGAAATGTATAGCACTAAATGCCCACAAGAAAAAGTAGGAAAGATCTAAAATTGACACCCTAACATCACAATTAAAAGAACTAGAGAAGCAAGAGCAAACACATTCAAAAGCTAGCAGAAGGCAAGAAATAACTTAGATCAGAGAAGAACTGAAGGAGATAGAGACACAAAAAACCCTCCAAAAAATCAATGAAACCAGGAGCTGGTTTTTCGAATGCTTTTTAAAAACTAGTCAGCCAAGTACATTCTATTTGACCTGCAAAGTTGACATTGGGCCTACCCACATTTGCCTGAACTACCCTTCTTGTTTAAAAAAAAAAACTATTGCAGTATGATTAATATACAAAAAATTGTACATATTTCATACATTCATGAACAACATGATGAGTAAACAACATGATGAGTTTGAAGGTAAGTATACACCTATGAAACTATCACCATAATCCATGCCATAAATCTATCCACCAGCTCCAAAGTGTTCCTCCTACCCTAAGTATTTATTATACTTTTGTAATAATGTCACTTAACATAGGATCCACCTCTTAGCAAATTTTTAAGTGTACAATACAGTATTGTTAACTATAGGTTCTATGATGTACAGTAAATTCCTAGAATGTATTCATCTTGTATAACTGAAACTTTATGTGCTTTGACTAATACCTCCCCATTTCCATCTCTTCACTCCAGCCTCTGGAAACCCATTCCACTCTCTGCTTCTATGAATTTGACTATTATAGATTAAACATATTAATAATATTATAAAGTATTTGTTCTTCTGTGTCTGGCTTACTGGTTGTAGCATAATGTACTTCACTTTATCCATGTTGTTACAAATGGCAGGATTTTCTTTTTAAAGTCTGAATAATATCATATATTAATATATTATTTATATATTATATATAACATACAATTAGATATTGTAATATATCCTCTATATGTGCTATATTTAGAAGATATAATTATATGTTATGTAATTTTAACGTTAAAATATTATTTATTATTAATAATAGTACATATGATATGTATATACCACATTTTCTTTCTTCATTCACTGACAGTCCTTTAGGTTGCTTCCATATCTTGGCTATTATGAATAATACACAATGAATATAGGAGTGCAGATGTAGTTTAATATGGTTTTGTGTTTCTGTTTAGCAGTGTTTAGTTTCAACTTAAATAGCTCCCTTTAGCACTTCGAAAGCAGGTCTAGTGATGATTAACTCTCTCAGTGTTTGTTTGTCTGGGAATATCTTTAACCTTCATGTTTGAAGTGCAGGGATAGTATTCTTGGTTGGCAGTTTTTTCCTTTAGCACTTTGAATTTAATGTCTCACCCTTTCCTGGACAGTAAGATTTCTGCTGAGAAATCTGCTGATATTTTCATGAGGCTTCCTATGTATGTAATAAATTGTTTATCTTTTATAGCTGCTTTCAAAATTCTCTATTAGTCTTTGACTTTTGATAATTTTATTATAATGTGTCTTACAGTAGACTTCTTTTGGTCCAATCTATTTGGGTTCTTTGGGCTCCATAATTCTGGATGCCCATTTTGTTTTGTCAAATTTGAGATGTTTTCATCCACTATTTCTTTAAATATGCTTTCTACACTTTCTACCCTTTCTCTTTTTCTTATTCTTCTTAGACTTTCATAATATGTGTATTGTTTCATTTGATGGTGTCTCATGGGCTTTTTTCACTCTATATTATTCTGTTTTCTTTTTGTTCCTATGACTGGATAAATTCGAATGACTTGTCTTCAAGTTTACTGATGTTTTGTTTCTGCTTGATCGAGCCTGATGTTGAAACTTTCTTTTGAATCGATCAATTCAGTCATTGTATTCTTCAGCTCTAGAATTTTATTTGGTTCTTTTTTTGTATTTTATACCCCTTTTTCTGTATTTTATCCAACAAAAGACCTCTTATTTTGTTTATGTTTTGTTTTTCCATTATTTTCTTAGAGATTTGCTTGTGTTCTCGTCTAGCCTACTTAACTTCCTTGAGGGAGTTACTTTGAATTCTTTGTCGGGAAGTTCATAAATCTTTAAAAAACTCTTAACAAAATCAATGAATCCAGGAGGTGGTTTTTTGAAAAGAAAAATAAAATAGACCACTGGCCAGACTAATAAAGAAGAAAAGAGAGAAGAATCAAATAGACACAATAAAAAATGATGAACAGGATATCACCACTGATCCCACAGAAACACAAACTACTATCAGAGAATACAATAAACATATCTACACAAATAAACTAGAAAATCTAGAAGAAAATGGATAAATTCTTAGACACACACACCCTCCCAAGACTAAACCAGGAAGAAGTCAAAGCCCTGAATAGGCCAATAACAAATTCTGAAATTGAGGCAGTATTCAATAGCCTATCAACCAAAAAAAGCCCAAGACCAGATGGATTCACAGCCGAATTCTACCAGAGGTACAAAGAGGAGCTGGCACCATTCCTTCTGAAACTATAGCCAACAATAGAAGAAGAAGGACTCCTCCCTAACTCTTTTTATGATACCAGCATCACCCTGATACCAAAACCTGGCAGAGACACAACAATGAAAGAAAATTTCAGGCCAATATCCCTGATGAACATCGATGTGAAAATCCTTGATAAAATACTGGCAAGCTGAATCGAGCAGCACATCAAAAAGCTTATACACCATGATCAAGTTGCTTCATTCCTGGATGCAGGGCTGGTTCAACATACATAAATCAATAAATGTAATCCATCACATAAACAGAACCAATGACAAAAAACACATGATTATCTCAATAGATATAGAAAAGTCTTTCAATAAAATTCAACAGCCCCTTCATGCTAAAAACTCTCAATAAACTAGGTATTGATGGAACATATCTCAAAATAACAAGAGCGATTAATGACAAATCCACAGCCAATATCATACTGAATGGGCAAAAGCTGGAAGTATTCCCTTTGAAAACCAGCACAAGACAAGGACGCCCTCTCTCACCACTCCTAAGCAACATAGTATTGGATGTTCTGGCCAGGGCAATCAGGCAACAGAAAGAAATAAAGAGTATTCGAAAAGGGAGAGAGGAAGTCAAATTGTCTACGTTTGCAGATGACATAAATCTATATTTAAGAAACCCCATCATCTCAGCCCAAAATCTCCTTAAGTTGATAAGCAACTTCAGCAAAGTCTCAGGATACAAAATCAATGTGCAAAAATCACAAGCATTCCTATACACCAATAATAGACAAGCAGAGAGCTGAATCATGAGTGAAGTCCTATTCACAATTGCTACAAAGAGAACAAAATACCTAGGAATATAACTTTCAAGGGATGTGAAGGACCTCTTCAAGGAGAACAACAAACCACTTCTCAAGGAAATAAGAGAGGACAAAAACAAATGGAAAAACATTCCATGCTCAAGGATAGGAAGAATCAATATCATAAAAATGGCCATATTGCCCAAAGTAATTTATAAATTCAATACTCTTCCCATCAAGCTACCATTGACTTTCTTCAAAGAATTAGAAAAAAACTACTTCAAATTTCATGTGGAACCAAAAAATAGCTCACATAGCCAAAACAATTTTAAGCAAAAAGAAGAAAGCTGGAGGCAACATACTACCTGACTTCAAATTATACTACCAGTCTACAGTAACTAAAACAGAATGGTACTGGCACCAAATCAGATATATAGACTAATGGAACAGGACAGAGGCCTCAGAAATAATACCACACATCTACAACCATCTGATCTTTGACAAACCTGACAAAAACAAGCAACGGGAAAAGGATTCCCTATTTAATAAATGGTGTCAGGAAAATTGGCCAGCCATATGCAGAAAACTGAAACTGGATGCCTCCCTCACACCTTGTACAAAAATTAACTCAAGATGGATTAAAGACTTAAATGTAAAATGTAAAACCATAAAAACTCTAGAAGAAAACCTAGGCAATACCATTCATAGGCATGAGCAAAGACATCATCACTACAACACCAAAAACTACAGGAACAAAAGCCAAAATTGACAAATGGAATCTAATTAAACTAAAGAACTTCTTTCTGCACAGCAAAAGAAACTATCATCAGAGTGAACAGGCAACCTACAGAATGGGAGAACATTTTTGCAATCTATCCATCTGAAAAAGAGCTAATATCCAGAATCTACAAAGAACTTAAACAAATTTACAAGAAAAAAACAAGCAATGCCATCAAAAAGTACTTGAAGGATATGAACAGACACATCTCATAGGAAGACATTTATGCAGCCAACAGACCTATGAAAAAAAGCTCATCCTCACTGATCATTAGAGAAATGCAAGCCAAAACCACAATGAGATATCTTCTCATGCCAGTTAGAATGGTGATCATTAAAAAGTCAGGAAACAACAGATGCTGGTGAGGATGTGGAGAAATGGGAACACTTTTACACTGTTGGTGAGAGTGTAAGTTAGCTCAACCATTGTGGAAGACAGTGTGGCAATTCCTCAAGGATCTAGACCCAGAAATACCCTTTGACCCAGCAATCCTATTACTGGGTACATACCCAAAGGATTATAAATCATTCTACTATGAAGACACATGCACACGTATGTTTATTGCAGCACTGTTCACAATAGCAAAGACTTGGAACCAACCCAAATGTTCATCAGTGATAGACTAAAGAAAATGTGGCGTATATACAACATGGAATACTATGCAGCCATAAAAAAGGATGAGTTCATGTTTTTTACAGGGACGTGGATGAAGCTGGAAACCATCATTCTCAGAAAAGTAACATAGGAACAGAAAACCAAACACCGCATGTTCTCACTCATAAGTGGGAGCTAAACAATGAGAACACATAGTCACAGGGAGGGGAACACTATTGGGTGGGGGGCTAGGGGAAGGATAGCACTAGGATAAATGCCTCATGTATATGATGGGTTGATGGGTGCAGCAAACCGCTATGGCATGTGTACACCTATGTAACAAACCTGCATGTTCCGCACATGTATTCCAGAAATTAAAGTATATTTTTTTTTAAAAAAGAAAAGAAAAACTGTCCTTGGGTTTTCTACTAGATTTCTACTGAGTCTGTGCAATTCATCTGTAGACAATAGCATCAAAGAATGCAGTGATTTTTGATCATCTGGATAAGTGCATTGCTGGCCATAGAAAAAATATATAAAATATAATTTGGAAGAAAATTCTAGTTTCTGCCATATTGTGACTGACTTAACATAATACTATCTCTTACAACCTACATATAGAAATTATGGATAAGTTATATCAAAAAATATTTGTAAATGTTCTTTCAAAGAAATGAATGGAAAGCCAATATGCCATAGATGATGAGATATGGTAAAGCCAGGATGTTTTAGAGAGAATGTGTAGTCTGGTGGTTAGAAATCCTGATCTAAATCCTCACGGTAATTTGCTGATTCATTCCAATATTAATGACAACACCAACAACAAGCCAAATTTTTGAATAATTCATTGACAAAACTAGATGTTATACTAGAAGTTGAAGAGTAAGTAAAAATGAATAAAAATGTATACAACACATATAAAATAGTGTCATACAGTCTTAAGTGCTATACAAGCAGAGATTTATTATCTTTAGTCTATATATTAGGAAAGAAGATTAAAGGTTAATAATCTAAAAATCCAAGTCAAAAAATAATATAAAACTATAGAATAAAAAAGTGAAGATTAATGAATTAGAAATACAGTAACAATAGAGAGGATAGGATCAAGACACAAAAATATGAATAAACTCACCATTGTCTGAAAACATTGATCTAGGAGAAAGAAGAATATTAAGGATGCACAGGGGGCGACAAGAGGTGTCCATGTTTTAATATTGTATGTATATATATATATATACTAAAGAATTATCTGCCACAATATTTGGAATTTGGAAGTAATAGATAATTTTCTGTAAAAATATGCCTTTACATATGCTACCACAAATGATTCAAAAGAACATAGAAAATCTAATACCTTATGACCCTTAAGAAATCAGATTAGTGCTTAATAAATCACCTATCCCTTCTCCCACAAAATGTACACACACATAACACAATTAAACCAAAAAAATATACCCACTAGGTTGAGACTATTAGCCAAGTTACAGCAGATGTTCAAGGAATAAGTAATTCAAACTTTATACATGCTCTTCAAAAGAATAAAGAGATTTTTCCATCTCATTTTATGCACTTTGTACATTGACAATACAAAAAAGGAAACGATAGAGCAATCTCACTACTGAATGTTAGATACACATGTTTAAATAAAACCCAACTACCTTAAATCCTGGGTGATGTAAAATAAATAACATCAGGATTATGTTTTGTGATGCAAGAATGGTTTAACATTGGAAAACCTACATGGGCAATTCACTGCATGTTAGGATGCTTTCGACTTCAAGTAAGATGGAGGATAACAAAAAAAATAGCACGTATTATTTTACAAAACAAGAAGCCAAGATGTTGGATGAGTTTAGGGCTAACTTAGGAGCACAACTGTATTATCAGTGACTTAGGTTCCATTTATTTTTACTCTTTGCAATATTTAGTGTGTGATGGTTCCCTGGACCGTTGTGTAGATTAGTTCTTTCCATGACCTTTTTCTGGAATCCCCAAGCAAGAATACATTTTACGTCTCATTGGCTAGGTCATGTCATTCATTTATATTTAAACCAATCACTGAGATAGATAATAGAATTAGCCTGGTTAATTCAGACTAATCAAAATTCACCCTTGAAATTGAGGAGTAGTACAGCTTATGAACTACATGACCTATCTGTACTTGAACACAATCAGTGTTCTCTTAGTAAGGTAGACCTGAAAATAATGTCTTGGATACAACCTACAGTGTTGACATACAAAGAGGAAAATATGAAATCATTTTCATAGTTATAGAAATAACAATGGATGAAATTCAACATTAATTACAGCATAAAAACAATAAAAACCAGTTTAAAAATGTGAAAGTGAAATAAATTAACATATTAAAAACTATCTTCCAAAACCTTAAAATGTATTTATTTACATCCGTAAGTGATTAAAGATGTCAGCTATTTCCGCCTGTATTAAACATTTTAATAGCTGTCCTCTCTCATCAGATATCTGAAATGGAATAGAAAGAACCTGGAATAAAATGTAAGGATTGTCTAGAAAGAGAAAAACTTTGTTACAGATATTATGATCATCTGCATAAAATGTATTAGAGAATATATTGCCAAATTAATATATGAACTGGCTTAAAGTGTTTCAGCTTACAAAATTATATGTATGTATATATCTATATTTTTTAGTTATGTAGTCAAGTTAAAAATGTACCTAAAGCTTAAAGCACAAAAAAAGGAATTTATAATAGCAACAAAAACAGTGAATTAGTTAGCAATAAATTCTTTAGAAATCCTTGTGGAGAAAATGATAAAATATGTTAAATTAAAAGTCCTATTTTCCTCAAATTCCTTGGTAAAAAAAATAAACATACCAACTTGATAGGATTGTTTGAGGATTAATATGTATAAACCATTAAACACTGTTCCTTACAAAACAATTGGTGAAAAAAGATGGGTTTTAGTAAATTTTTTTAAAAGTAGTTCATTATTTTAAGAACCTATGAAACACCTCCTAAGAGCTCTGAAGTTCCTTTAAGCAATTATGAAGCACACAACGACATATTTTTCAGCTAATTTAAATCCAATATCCCCATTCTTATCTAAACCAAAGAGGGGGTTCTACCCTTGGCAATGAGTTGTCTTATTGCTTATGAACACAGTATGTCACATACCCACTTTTCAACATATGTTTTTTACCTTTTAACTGTATATTTGTAGGAATGTTTTATACTCCCTCAAAGAAAGCAAATTCTCCAAATGTGTGGATAATCCTTCCTCCTTTTCTATCCCATACAACATGTGGTATTCATTAATTTATTAGTCAAATATTTTTGAGTGACTACTCTGTACCTGGCACTAGTCCAGTTTCACGGAATACATCAATAAACAAAGCCTGCAAAATCTCTTGCTCTAGCAGAGATTGCATTTTAGTGAGGGAGATAATCGTAAACAATAAACATGAGAAATCAGGAGCTATCATGGAAGAGATGTTTATCTACTCTGTTTTTGTCTTTCCTTGGCACATAGCTAGACTATATTTCCCAGGTCATCTTGCAACTAGACGTGCTCTGTGACTACATTCTTGCCAGTGAGACTGGAAGTGGAGGGGGCCATTTTCTGGCCAAGGCTGACATGACCCTGCATGTTCACCTTCATTTGTCTTCTGACTTCATGCACCACAAGGTCCCAGGAAATGATGGAGCCACAGAATGGAAGGGGCCATGCACTGAATCACTCTGTAAAGAGTAGTTGCCCTCTGACCAGAAACACAGCATTGACTGTTTCACCTGTGACAAATAAAATTGTATTGTGTTTGCTTCTTAAGTGGCTTTATTTATACTGCAATCTAACATTCTTTGAGTAAAATAACTATATGGTCAGTTTGAAGGTATTCTCTGCAAAGAGAAATACAAAAACAGACAAGGTAGGTGGGCATGGGGTACAAAAGTTTGCTTGATTGCAATTTTAATTAGAATGATTAGGGTTGACTCATTAAGAAGGTGAAGGTATTAGTCTTCTTGAGCTGCCATTACAAATACCACAGACTGGATGACTTAAACAGAAATGTATTTTCTCACAATTCTGGAATTGAGAAGTCCAAGTTTAAGGTGTAGGTAAGATTAGTTTCTTCTGAAGCCTCTCAACTTACTATGTAGATGGGCATTTCCCCCTGTGTCTTCACAGAAATTTTTTTCTGAATGTCCCCAGCTCCCAAAGGCCAGATCGAGTATGGGCTCTATCCAGTGCCTAATGTCCGTTTACTCTTGTGAGGGGATGTGTTAGTTTTCCAGCGCTCGTGTAACAAAGTACCACAAACTGGATGCTTAATCAAAAAAAAATGTACTGTTTCAGAGTTCTGGAAGCCAGAAGTCCTAAATCAAAGTGCTGGCAGGCTTAGTTCCTTCTGAGAACTGTGAGAGAAGGATCTGTTTCAGGCCCCTTTCCTTGACCTGTACATGGCCATCTTTACATTCACGGTCTCGTCCCCATGTGCATACCTGTCTCGAAATTCCCCCATTTTATAAGGACACCAGTCACATTAGATTAGGACCTACAACAATGACCTTACTTTAACTTAATTACCTCTGTAAAGACTCTTATTTCCAAATACATTCACATTCTGAGGTGCTGGGGATTAGGATTTCAACATATGAATTTGGAGGGGCAACAATTCAGTCCATAACAGTAGTATTTCGCAAAGTCTTGCAATAAGTGTGAAAGATATTCCAGCAGATATCTCATGGAAGAACATTCTGTTAATTTCAACATAATGACTATAAGGCAGGAGTTTGCCTGGAATGTTCAAGTCATACCAAGGAGACCACTGTTGGTGGAGTTTTTAATCCCAGCTAAAGTGGCAAACCACTGTAAGGTTTTTAGTGGAAGAGTGATTTAATGACTTAAAGGGATTTAATGACTGATTTAATGACTTAAAGGGATTTAATGACTGATTTAATGACTTAAAGGGATTATTCTGGGTGTTTTGATAAGAATAACTGTAAGGGGAGGTAGGAAGACTAGTGAGGATGTATCACAATAAACCAGATGAGAGTTGATAGAGATTCAGTTCAGGTTGGTGTTGGGAATAGTGATAAATGACCAAATTTTGCATGTTTTGAAAGTAGGGGCAACAGTATTTGCTTATAGTTTGAATGTGGGGTACAGGCAGAGAAGAGGTATGGACAACTCCATAATTTTTGCCTGAGCAACTGGAAAGTGTGATGATGCCATAAAACTGAGACAGGAGAGTCAGAAAAGTTGATGGAGGGTTTTGTTTTGGATATGTTAAATCTCAGATGTCTATTCGTTTTACATTGGTGTTAAAACACAGGCAGTTGCTGATATTTAATTGCATATAACTATAAAATTAGCAATTTAGCGTCATTCAACCTAATACAAGTCTGGAGGTAGAAGAAAGATCTGGGAATCATCAGCGTAAGGTGATATTTCAAACTGTATTGTAAGAGCAGATCACTGTGATGGTCACTGTCCAATCAGGAAGCAGAAACCATACAACTGTTTTAACTGGAGGATGCAATTAAAATAGATGTTAGGTGTTACAGCAATAAGAAGACAACAAAGCACTAATAAGAAATCACATATGTAATAACTTCACACCTTGGCTGGGGAAAGAAAATAGAGTTTGGGATTAATCAAATTTCCAGGCTTGGAAGAGAGGTCCATGGGGCTAGGGCTCAGACCTCTGAGGAGGTGACACCATGTGCCTGATGTTTCTGAGAGGGCATAAGGAGACTGATTCTGGTAATGTAGGGTGTGAGGACCGTACCACCTCCCCAAGGAATGTTTGAAAAACTGCCACTACTGGAATTAGCTGTGTCTTCCAGTGTAATGGGTCATTGTGGTTCAAGTTTCTTCTCCCTCTCCCAATCTTTTGATTTACCTGTTGCGCCTCCAAATGGCAGAACATAAATGGGACCAACAGACAAAAGAGAAGTGTGATTTGCAGAGTTCCTGTCCCAGCTTCACAAAACAGAATGTAGACCAGGTGTCATTACAGTCTCATGGCTGTAATATCAGCACCTTGGGATGCCAAGGAAAGCGGATTGCCTGAGACTAGGAGTTTGAGACTAGCCTGGGCAACATAGCAGGGCCCTGATTCTATAACATACTTAAAATATTAGCCAGGTATTGTGGCAAGAGCCTGTAGTCCTAGCTACTTGGAAGACTGAGGAGGGAGTATTGCTTGAGCCCAAGAGTTCAAGGTTACAGTCAGCTATGATCATGCCTGTGTACTCCTGCATTTTGACTGGAACAACAACAAAAAGCAGAATCACCAAGAGTGACCCAAAGAGTGAATATAGATAGTGCCTCAAGTTCTGGAACACTCCCTTGAGGCATCAAGCAGAATAGGAGCAAAAGAGACATAGAAGGAGTCATCAGTGAGGTTGGAGGAAAGCTAAAAAAATCCTTGATAGCTCAGTGAATAAAGCACTTTAAAGAAGAACTGTTTATCCGTTGTGTACAACATAAAAAAAAAAACACTAGTAAATTGTGAACCAAGGATTAATTAATGTATTTCACTATATATAGTCATTGATGACTTGAACATTTGGTGAAGTGGTGGGAACAAAAGACCTTTTGGGATTTTAAGAAGGAAATGGAGTAGAGAAATTAAAGACTTCAGTATACATAGCATTTTGGGGATGACATACATAGCATTCTATATATATAGCATTTTGCTGTAGTAGGAAGCAGAGAAATGAGGCAATATTTAGAAGTCAAGATGATATTTCTTTTTAAATAATGGGAGAAATGGTAACAGGTTTGTGTATTAATGGGAATGATGCAGTAGAGAGGGAAATATGGATTGTATAGGAAATTGACTCAACAATTTCTAAAACAATGCCCTTGCGATGGCAAGAAGAGGTGGAATCAAGTGCACACA
Organism: Rhinopithecus roxellana; assembly: GCF_007565055.1. Classification (NCBI taxonomy): domain Eukaryota; kingdom Metazoa; phylum Chordata; class Mammalia; order Primates; family Cercopithecidae; genus Rhinopithecus; species Rhinopithecus roxellana. Next base: position 20,477,952 of record NC_044562.1, read on the forward strand.
TTAAGAGATTTTCTTTAGGTTGGAGCATGGATAGTGCATCTCTGATCATAGAAAGGATGGTGAATTTGTGAGGACAGATGTTGGAAAGCATGTAGATGTGGTAGTGGAATTTATTGACATTCTTTCCTGGTTGCTTAAAAGATTGCTTAAATTTCCATGTCATCGACTGAGAGTGAGGAGAGCAGAGAAGAATGTATGTAATAGTGAAGAGAGCAAGACAGTCAATAGATGAGGACAGGAAATTAGACTCTAACTCTTACAGCCCCAATTTCTTCACCTTCAAAATACAGCTAAATCCTAATGCTTTGTGCAAAATAAGAGTTCTACAATCCCCTCACAAAATGAAGAATATGATATGTTAGATGTATATTATTAATGGTGAGATCTACACAAAATAAAAGCTAAACAATGTCATAGAAAAATAGCCAAGGAGATTAATTATATTTATATTCATATACATATAATTGATAATAATAATGTTTGTACATATGAAACTTAAAATTTTTCAAAAAATCTTTTAACGCAAAAAGTTATTTTTCACTTTCTGTATTCGTCCCTTCTCATGCTGCTATGAAGAAATAACCAAGACTGGGTAATTTATAAAGGAAAGAGGTTTAATTGATTCACAGTTATGCATGGCGGGGAAGGCCTCAGGAAAACTTCCAATCATGGCAGAAGGGAAAGCAAGCACCTCCTTCTTCACAAGATGGCAGGAGAGAGAAATGCTGAGCAAATGGGGAAAAGTCCCTTATAAAACCATCAGATTTCCTGAGAACTCACTCACTATCTTGAGAACCGCATGAGGGTAACTGCACCCATGATTCAATTACCTCCCACTAGTTCCCTCCCACAACACATGGGGATTATGAGAACTACCATTCAAGATGAGATTTGGTTGGGGACACAGCCGAACCATATCACTTTCCAATGAAAATGCATTTTAAATTGATCTATTACATATCCATTATCATAAAATAATTTGGGTTAAAAATGAAATCATTAAACTGAACACACTTTGAAGTAAGAGATAATGTCATGTTTAGTCTTCAGTACTAAATGACTGCACTCATATGTAGTAGCAGTCCAGTAAATATTTTTGAGCTAGTTAATATAGCAATGCTAGTATATCAAATATTATTTATGAGAGAGGAGGAGAGAGAAAGAGAGAGAATGTATCAGACAAAACAGCATTGTAGGTAATATAAACCATGGTATTGGTCCTTGGCCTGTTAGGAACCAGGCCTCGCAGCAGGAGGAGCCACAGTGGGCGAGTGAGCATTATTGCCTGAGCTCTACTTCCTGTCAGATCAGCAGTGATATTAGATTCTCATGGACGCTCAAACCCAATTGTGAACTGTGCATGTGAGGGATCTTGCATAGGGCTGCAAACTCCTTTTGAGAATCTAATGGTAAGTGTAATGCACTTGAATCATCCTGAAACTGTTCTCTCCAACCCCCTGCCTGATCCATGGAAAAAAAACTGTCTTCCATGAAACTGCTTCCTGGTGCCAAAAAGGTGGGGACCACTGGTATAAATCCTTCTTTTCTGAAGTGATAAAATATATCCTCAGGCTTGTTAAAATATTTCTAAGTCTAGTAACAAAGTATCCAATAACTAAATATATAAGAATATCCTCTTTCTGAGCTATCATTGGATTTATAACTTTGGGAACACAAGCAGTCCTGAATAATTATTACTGGAACAAATTAATATTTCAGGTTTAATATTTTCTTTTAAAACCTCCTCATGGGAGGACAGATTCTTTGTACTGATAGGTCTTAAATGAGATGCTAAGAGAAATGGCAGCTGAGATTAATGCACAAATAATAGTGTCTGTCCAAGAACTAATCTGGGAAGACAGCATGACCATTTTTATGGTTAGGACCATGTAGAGGATGTCTTTTCTGCTAATTGAGAATTAGCTGTCTGTTAATTTCATGCCCAATTTTGAGGTAAAAGGACTTTTCACATTTAATTTTAATTCATGCTATTTTTCTTTTCAGATATTCTAGGCCATGGCTATGTCGGATCATTCTTTAGAAGAAATAAGCTTTTCCTCTTGTGATTTTAAGGACTAGTGAAGGAAGTCACAGAAATCATTTGTAACCTAATGCATGGAGTTAAAGAAAAAATGTTAAGTGTCTTTTATTTTTAACAGTTTTCTTGAGGTATAATTTGTATATCATAATATTCAACCATTTAAAGTGTACAATTATTTAATAAATTTTAGTAAATTTACAGAGTTGTGCAACCATCACTAAATTTTTTTTTTTTTTTTTTTTTTTTTTTTTTTTTGAGACAGAGTCTCGCTTTGTCACCCAGACTGGAGTGCAGTGGCGCCATCTTGGCTCACTGCAAGCTCTGCCTCCCAGGTTCACGCCATTCTCCTGCCTCAGCCTCCCAGTAGCTGGGACTACAGGCGCCCACCACCACGCCCGGCAAATTTTTTGTATTTTTAGTAGAGACGGGGTTTCACCGTGTTAGCCAGGATGGTCTTGATCTCCTGACCTCGTGATCCACCTACCTCGGCCTCCCAAAGTGCTGGGATTACAGGCGTGAGCCACCGCGCCCGGCTAAAATTTTTTTAACATTGCCATAATCCTCTTAAGACTGTACATCCCATTCGCAGTAAAGCCCAGTTCCCACTGCCAGCTTTGGTGACCACTAACCTACTTTTTTGGGGGATATTTCATACACATGGATTGGGCACTATGTGGTCTTTTGCGTTAAGCTTCTTTCTTTTCATAATTTTGAGAATCGTCTGTGCTATAGTAGCTTGTTATTTTGTATTATCAGTAGTATTTCATGGCTTAGATATAGTATATTTCATTCATCTGTTCATAAGTTGGTGGGCTTTGGGTTGTTCCCACTTTTGGGCTATGATTAAATTTTATATTTACTCAGCAAGTTCAATATTTCCACCTGGACAACCTCCTCCACATCAGGTTGCATTCCAAGGAAGAACATGGTGTTTGGGTGCCTGGGGGTCTATTCTGACTTCCACAGCAAAATGAAGAGAACTGTAGGGTATGGTCCATCCACTCCTGGGATGCTCTGACTGGCTCAGGTGTTGGAAACTGCTTCTTTCATCTTCATCAGATGGAGCTGGTCTGGTCTTGGATCATGCTTCAATTGTGGTTCAATTTTCCAGCTATCCTCCTAGCCTGTTGTGGTTTGTCAGTGAGACTGGTTTCATCCCCTAATTGCCAGAATCCTTTAATTAGACTTCAGATATTGACCTTCACCTTGGGTGTTCAGCCTCTGTTTTCTAGAACATAGGCAACAAGTGTGTGTGTCTGCATCTAAAGGGGTCTCTCCATCCTTGCTCCCTTATGTTAGTTAGGGTCTTTCTGGTTTACACCATCATATCTTTTTAATCATATTCCTTGGGAACAAGAATTAGAAATGTAGGTTTTGTACTTTCCACTATGTGGTGGGCTCCTTTTTTTTTGCAAACTGATTTGGTAGTCATTTTTTGCATGCTAGGTGTCCTTAAATAAATTTCAAAAGATTGCTTTTTTGCCATATAGTTTTCTAATAAAAACACAGGAAAAACAAGCCAATTAAAACACAAAAAGGCAAAATTATGCCCCTATGTACTGGCCACTAAAGGACTTCATGAAGACTTCAGGAGCCAAAATCAATTCCTTTTCGGCAAAGGCATAAATGTTTAGTTCTATATAGTGATACTTTATTTAACCACTGATTGCCACCCTCAGCAACTCAAAACCTATTGGAACTTCTATTGATATCAAAATGATAGTTCTGTCACTGGTGAATAAGGGAGATTATTTATACAGCGCATTATTCAAATGCATTGAAACAGGGTACTCCTTCTTTAACAAATGCCCTAGTGTTGTCTTGGAATCTAAATAAGAGTGGGCACCATTTCCTAAGTACAACCAAAAATACCTCTTTATCAAACCAGAGTCAACACAAATCTAGGGCTTTTTTTTTTTCTTTGCCTTATTTCCTGGGCAAGGAAGTCCATTCCTTCTGTGTTATTCTGTAGGGGGCTTTTCATATCTACTTTATAGCACTTATCCTCTTTGATTGCAATTTACAGTTTCATTGCAATCTATAATCTTCTTCATTAGAGTATAAAGTTCTTTGATGTAGAAATGCTTTTTTCTTTCCACAAAGTCTCACAATTTAATTTACTTTACAATTGGTACTAAATTAGTGCTTGTTGAATTGATAAATGAATGAGGAAATGGTGAAAAAGTTGATACTTAACTTCTGCTATTTGCTCTTTATTGCAAATTGTTTGCAAAGTGGACTATGAGATGAAGTTTAGTTTGCAGAATGTTTATTAGAGTGCCCTTGAAAAATAAGAGGAGTGTATTTGTGCATTCTTGCACTGCTATAAAGAAATACCTGAGACTGGGCAATTTATAAAGAAAAAGAGGTTTAATTGGCTCATGATTCCACAGGCTGTACAGGTAGCAAGGCTGAGGAGGCCTTAGAAAACTTTCAATCATGGCGGCGAAGAGGAAGCAGGCACCCCTTACGTGGCCAGAGCAGGAAGAAAGAGAGGGAAGTGGGAGGTGCTACACGTTTAGAAACAACCAGATTTAGTGAGAACTCACTCACTACCATGAGAACAGCAAGGAGGAAGTCTGCCCCCATGATTCAATCACCTCTCACCGGGTCCCTGCTCCAACACTGGGGATTACAACTGGACATGGGGTTTGTGTAGGGACACAGATACAAATCCCATCTGGGGGAAGTAGGATTGGGCCTAGAAATTGTTGATCTGTGTAAAATGCCCTTTGATAACTCCAGCTAACCCTGCACAAAGCTCTGAAGCCAAAATGACCCGAGTTGCCCATATTGCGTTGAAATGGCGATACCATGGTATCTCTCTTCCATTAGTCAATCACTGGATGTGGGCCATCATGTGCAGGGTGTGGTCTGGGCCCAGCTGCTCTCTGCTACAAAGAAATCCCTGAAGGTGCTGACAAGGGGTCCTTCCCTGTAGCAGGATCTGGGTTGTGCGTCTCTGTGTCCATCAAGTCTCTCTTTTTCTTTCAACTGCAATGTTAGTTAAGGCAATATCATAGTCACATTCTGCTATTTTCTTTTCCCAAATTTTCCATTTCTGTTACAAAAGACCACTGTAGTATACGTTGAATTCTGCTATGCTACTAAAATAGCATTTTTGTGTACCGTAAGTATTTTTTAAATGTTGCATCAAATTTTTGTCATAATTGCCCAATAATTTTAGTTTAAAATTAAGAGCAGAGACTTAGAAGACAAATAGATTTTCTAATCATTTTAGAAGTGTCCTAAAATTATTGTTTCATCATTTTTGATAGATAGTTCTTCCTCTGTCAACATAGGTGGGAGAAGTTGTTTTACATTAGTGAGACTCTTGGATGAATAATTTATCAAATTGTCAGTAGCTGTTTTTCTAACAATGTATTTTAATGGACTAGTCCTATTTCATTTTTCAAACTTAAAAAATTTAAATTTTCTAAAAACATATTGACAAGATTTTTTCACAACTTCTTCTGTAATATCAAAGTTGGCAGTGATTTTCTGTTTCCCTATGTATAGTATCAGAACTGAGAGCATTTTTTGTAGATGTGTAATACTTTATTTTCAATACTAAAATTTCTTTCTGCTGACAGTCTACTGACCTATTCATTTTGATTTCTAATAATCTCTCCTTTTCTTGGACACCATTCTTAGCTGTAAGGTTAATTGTAAGCCAAGACGGGTTAAACCCTTTGTTACGTTCCATGTTGTGCATCACCAGGAGATAATTGGTGGATCTCTTGTTTCTGCTGATTTTCCCATTCAAGGGACTAATTGTACTTACAAAGGGCTTTGCACATGACAATGATAATTCTTTGTTAGATGGTTCCCAGGAGGTATAGCTAAGCCAATAAAGAGAACTTTTACTTGCATTACCAGATGATGTTGGCTATTTCCTATTTATAAATCTACTTGTTGAGTGACTGGTCTATACAGAAAGTTTCATATGCATTATCTTATATTAATTCTCATATTGGCTTTGTAAAACAAGTACTATCACCTGCTCTTTAAATAAGATAAACCTGAGGTTCGCAGAGAGTTTAAGTTGATTTTGTCCAGAGTCCTATAGTAAGGAAACACCAGACCTCATATTCAGGTCTTCTGAGGTCAAATTTCTAGTTTTCCAGTCCTCCAAATTAGGGTTGTACTAGCAGAGTTCCATTTAGAAAAGGTGTAAATATTGTACTTATCACATGTGCAGTGTAGGTCATAGAACTGGCACTGGTTAATTCAATAATTGACTATGAATTAGATTTTAGAGAGTTATAGGAATTGTGGAAGTAAATATAAAGGAGTACATTTTGGTACTTTTCTGAGTCCTGAATTCCCATAAGATCAATTCTTATTGATAAGAATCAATAAGAACGATCATTGTAAAATGATAGGGTGTTATGCTTAAACAGGGCAGACTGAAGACATACTCTTCTTTTCCCCTCTGAAAAGTTCAGTGAAAAGAGAGTGAAGAAATCAAAAGACATTTACCCAACTGGTCAAAGAGAATGGGGTAGCATCCCTGTCTGCTACATGTACTGCAAATACTATTCCATCTGTTGGGTCATATGGTGTAAGTGAGTGAGCAGGTTGCACAGTACGCTGTACACATTACAGAGATGTATTTTACTCTGGGCCCCACTCAGACATTCTAAACTGGAAGCCTAACAGAGGTCTCGATAAATTATTTGTTTCATACACAACTTATGTGAGTGTATCTTGCCTCCAATATTCAAATAAGTTTCTAGCTATTTTGTCCCTTTCTTAGTGGTAGAAGATATCAGATACAAGATTTAGACCTTAATTTTGGAGAATAGATCTCAACCTGCTTCAGAACTCTCAAGTTCCTGGAATTTCACTGAAGTAGCAGATTGCTGAAATTTTGTTGGATTTATTTCCTACTCTCTGGTATGCATGTATTTTGCCAGAATATTTCTACTTCTTTTTTACCACATTCAATCAGCATGCTATCACCAGTATGATGGACTAGCATAATATCTTGTGGAATGCAGAATGATAAAACTGTCTCTGGACTAGATTATGACACAGGACTGTACATTTCATATACCCCTGAAGTAGGAGAGTGAATAAGTATTTCTGTGTTTGTCTTGTAGTAAATATTAGTAGTTATAGAGGGAAAAACACTCATTAGACTACTCACTGTGTGCTCCCTGGTCATAGGGACTGTATTATTTCCAGCAAAGAACCTCATACAGAACATGATCTACAATTGAAGTTGCCACCTGATTAAATTTATAGTAATCCATTGTCATTCTTTGAGAGCTGTCTCTCTTCCACATAGGCTGAATGGGGTAATTGAGTGAGGACGTGGCTGGTATCTCTGCAGTTCTCCCAGAAGGGCAGTATTGATTCTGATTTACTATTTTGGCACAGAGTGGCAATTCTAGAGGCTTCCTCTTGGCTTTTCCTACTACAATAGTCCTTACTTTATGGGTCAGGAGAACAACATGGGGATTCTGCCAGTTGCTGGTTATGTCTCTTCCAACTATAATTTCCAAGGCTATTAAAATAACCACACAGTGGATTAGGAACCCAAGAGACCTATTGTTAGATGGATCAAAGGCAAATCCCATTAATCACCTGGTTTTTGTAAACCCCTACTCTGACTGGTAAACTTTAATCATGTTTGAGTTCCTAGGAATTATTGTCAGTTAAAAGACGGGGTCTAGTAATCCCCACAACATCTGAGTATTTTCCTTTCTTCAGTTTACTGCTTCAGTAAGTGATCCCAAGTAAGGTCTCATTGGAGAAAACTAAGAAGAAAATATACAGCACAAAATGATGGCATTGTATCAGATTTCTTTAAGAGAATTCAGTCTTCCATTCAACTGGCTGTAAATCAGTGAACTGCATCAAGTCTTGTAGTTTACTGGGGAGTCTTCATTCTCTTGTGATGATTCAAGTCAGATTTTTGTTCACAAAACTTAAATTTCCTCACTTGTAGAAGTTAAGTAAAACTTTAAAAGAGTGTTCATATATTTCAATCCTGGGGACAACACCAATAATCTCATGAGACAAACCATTATTGCTTTGGCTGTGCTATCCATTATAGTAATTTTGTCCATATCCACCTTGTCACTATGTGTTAGATAATACTACATAGACCCCACCATTCTGAAATGCCATCAACCTCATGGGATTCAAAAACCCCATTTTTATAGTAGCATCTCCCATTCTTATTTCTGGCTTGAAGATATCATCCACTAGAAGGCTTTTCATGGATTCTTATGCTTCCATCAAAAATGTGTTTTTTGAAACTATGATAAGGGCAATATCATTCTGAATGTTCTAGGGTACCTGGGTAAAGTACGACTGAGTAGGTACATAATAATATTACTACATGTTGTATCTCTCTAATCCTTTAGATTCCTAAAGTATTACATTCTTTCCTCTAGACTGAGCATACAAAGGGATTTCTTGCATTACAACTTTATTTGGTATAGGCCACTGTTGTCTTCAGGAAAATTATGAGAGCTACTCCCTGACACTCAAGCTATGCCATAGATTCCAGAATATTTGGAGTGTGTAGTATATCAATTAATTCAGCCGAATCCAATATCCTAACATCTTTTACCATAGTCTATTATCTCTAGAATTCATTCCCATATATATTATTCAGGTTTGTACTAGAATACATTGCCAAAACTTTAAAATTATTTTCATGTGTGTGGGGCTTCAGCTAGCTTACACATTGTTCTTATCCTTCTGGGACTTGCAGAGATTTGAATCTGTTATAAGTCTAGAAGATATGAGAGGTGACAACAGTAGGTCTTGAGAAGGATCATTATTCCCTCTATGACTCAATTACCTCAGAAGACTTTAATGCAAGTCATTAAGACAAGGGGAGGCTAATGTTCTCAGATAAGAAAGAAAGTACCACTTCTATTTAAAAACTGGCATGGTGGATTTGGGTGTTCACAATATTTATTTTCATCAGAATCTGCCCGTATATCCCATACCAATTTTCAGAATTTTACTCCTTCCTAATCAAAACTTTAACCTCATCATAAGGGGCTTCACAAGATTTTTAATTTAATTTGTTCACCTGTAGCATCACATTTTGAGCTTGGTTTTCAGAAATGTTGACTCTATCATTACATAAAGAATTTATTTAGGATAGTCACAGAAAAGTTCTGTGTTTTTTGTGTTTATTTTACCTGAAAGTTGACCTGGAAATTTTGGTCCTGATATCATTTTTTTTTTTACTCCACATTTACTGGCTCACTCAGAAGTAATAAACCAACCTTATAGTATTTCCACTCCTTATTTCCACTACAGTATTCTATTGAGTTGGCTATATGATTTTTCAAAGATGTATCTTCAACTAGGCATTTTATTCCAGGTGACTACTGGTTATAATTTAAGTAAGTAGTCCCTGAAAACCACAGAATTTCCCATTTGACACTTGATGTGGCCTGGCTCTGTGTCCCCACCCAAATCTCATCTTGAATTATAATCCCCATGTGTTGAGGGAGTGACCTCATGGGATGTGATTAGATCCTGAGGGCAGTTCCCCCATGCTGTTCTCAGCATAGTGAGTGAGTTCTCACAAGATCTGGTGGTTTTATAAGGAGCTTTCCCTGATTCACTTTGCACTTCTCTCTCTTGCCACCATGTGAAGAAGGAAGTGTTTGCTTTCCCTTCTGCCATAATTGTAAGTTTCCTGAGGCCTCCAAAGTCATGTGAAACTGTGAGTCAATTAAACCTCTCTCCTTTATAAATTACGCAGTCTTGAGTATGTCTTTGTTAGCAGTGTGAGAACAAACTAATATATCACTGGACAGAGGACAGTATTATCTTTATATCTAGTCATATCAGAGAACAAAATTTAGATTTTTATATCCAAAACTCTCTATTTTTGAAATTAATTCCAGTATCAATAACTATATCAGTTTAGGTTTGGTCAAAGAAACAAACTAAACTCTGAATTCTGAACAAAAAATATTTATATAGAATTGGGAGATTGTGATACTCTTGGAAGAGCTGGGTTGAGTGAGAAAGAGCAAGCATTGGTAAAGATGCTACCAAAAGTTGGCAAGCAGCTGCAGGAAGGTGGAGAAAGTGACAGTGACAATCTCTTCTGAAGCAGTGGAGTGAGTGAGTGCCTTCTACAAGCATGTCAGGAAGCCACTGTGAAGCTCATGTCTGCACACACAACTGATCATTCTTGCCTCCCCCCATTTACCATATTCTGTTACATTTATGTTTTCCAAGTCTTATGTGATAACAACTTCTAACCTGGACCACATAGGAAACAGGACTCAGGAAACATAGTTTTGCCTTCAAATGTGTGTGATAATGGTGGTAATGAATTAGCAACAGAAGATCCTGCATAATATCAAAAACTGAAAAATAAAAGAAAATACATTAGAAGTATAAATACATTATTTGGAAGCAATAGCTAGATGCTATATATGATTTTCTCAGCAGAGTACAAACTGGAAGTAGAATGGAATGTGGTGAGATGCTACTATATGCCTTATTAGTCTTAACGTTATTTTATCTTTAAAACAATAGGCAAGTATTACTTGAATGTTTAGGACAATGATGCTAAGAAAATATCATTTTTCAGGTAAATTAGAAATTTTTACTATGCAGATTTAAAACATTCCTATGTAGATTTAAAATAATTCTATAACTTCAAAATAAATGCAGCATTCTGGTTGGAGCATTCTATTTTATTTGCTCAAGCCACCTGTTATTCTCAACTAGGCCACAAAGAATCATAATGTCTTCCAATGGCTTTTGGGCTAATATAGGACACATTGTATATTGGGGATGTTATGCTTGTTCGGATGAAGTCATGACCAGGAGAGGAAACTCTGACTCCAGGGGCAAAATATCCAGTGCCAGTTTTACCTCTAATAAGATATTGCCTGCCTGTTTAGTTGGCTGGATAAAGAAGGATAATTTCTCTTTTCCATGACAAGTTCTGGACCTTGTTTTGCTGAATGTTCCAGCAGGGCTTACACTGTTTGGATGAAGATGAAGTGTTAAATACAACTGTCAGTCTGAGGTTTTGTTGGAAATCATAGCAGTGAGGCCTTAACTTTGTATGTAGAGGACATAGAAAGAACTGTATGTGAATTTAGTTTAGATTCTTAAATGATAATTGCCACAATTTGGAAAAAAAAGCTTTCATAAACATTCTTTAGGAAGAGGTAATTTTGGAAAGGAATTTGTTGAGTTTTATTGTTGTTGAAGGCTTGTTTCCACTTATTAACCTAAAGTGGTCCAGTACAGAAATGCGTAGCTTTCCAAAGAAGCAGGATTGAGTAATTTATTAAGCATGTGTGCCTTAGAAGTGTGTAGATGCTCTGGGTTCAGGTCGCTGTTCTTTTGCTAGCAAAATTACCCTTGAATTATTTGAGTGAAGGATTGGTTTCTCCTGCTGTAAAATGTAGTTGGTAACATTCCTACCTCATGGTATTGTGGGGAGGATTCAAATAACTGATAATGCAAGTAAATTGCTTAATAAAGTTTCTAGTACATAAAATCATTAGCTACCATTATGAATATGTTCAAATTATTTTTTCAAAATATATAACACAAAAACATATTTATATCATGTGATTGAGTGTGTATGTGTGTATCCGTGAGACCTCAGGAAATTTAAAATCATGAAATAACAATATTGAGACTCATCTTTTGGAATGCTCTGAGGAGTAAATGAGTAAGCGCACTGTATGTTTGTTGAAAGGAATAAATGAAATCATGTAAATAAAATCTGTTGGTAATCCTTCAGAGATTCTAATACAACGTAAACAGATGTTGCAGAGTTGCAGCTGAGACAATCGATGCAATAGCATTCTATCCTTCTCTGCATGCGTGCAACACTATGAAGAACAGTATTGCAGTCTTGCCCTTGGATGCCTGGGAGAGCTATAGCATGCAATGGTTTCAGCATCCTTGTGTCAGAATGCACTAATAGAAGAATGCCAGATGTGTAGAGAACCTCAAATACAAGTTACCTCTTACTATTATTGTCATTATAATAGGACAAAATATATGAGAACAAGAGCAAATATCAGAGTTCTCTCAGCTAACTTTTTAAAAAATTGTACTAATAAAAATGTGAGGCTTGCTCAAGGTGAGAAAAGACATTCCCTGAGTCCGCACTAGAATGAAAGACTCAAGGTTCCAAGTTTGTTTCTCCACTCCAAGTTGATATTAACCTACTGTATTCATTTGCCAAGGTTGCCATAACAAAGTATCATAAGACTGGGTGGCTTAAATAACAGAAATTTATTTCTGGAAGCTAGAAGTCCAAGATCAGGGTGCCAGCAGGATTGATTTCTCCTGAGCCCCTCTCCTTGCTTGCAGATTGGCCGTCTTCTTGCTGTGTCCTCACATGACCCCTCCTCTGTGTGAACACAACCTTGGTGTCTCAGTCATGTTGACTTGGCGTCCCACCTGTATGACATTATTTAACCTTAATTACCTCTTTAGAAGGCCAAATACAATCACATTGGGGGTTAGTGTTTCAACATACGAATTTTGAGCAACACAATGCAGTCCATAACTCCTACTTATTACATTATTGTTCTTCCAATATTGTTCTAATTTTTTTTAGGTTAAACTTCTGATGGTCATGTTTATATCCAGAACTATGCCTGTAGGCACATATATTGAACTTAATCATCTAATCTTGGTACTTAGCATAAGGGGAGCAGGCCAATCTGCCAAACAGAATGAACAAAAATACTATTCGTAGAACAGTTCAAAATTTTAGTTATATTGTAAATTATCAACCATTTAATTTTTTTAATTGATGGAACGGTGCATAATTATGGTGTACAATAAGCTTTTTTAATACATATGCATTGTGGAATGGCTAAATCAAATTAATTAGCTAGCATATTAATTACCTCACATACCATATTAGGTAGTTTTCATTCTGCTGTTAAAGGCATATTGGGCAATTTACAAAAGAAACAGGTTTATTGGACTTACAGTTCCACATGGCTGGGGAGGACTCACAATCATAGCAGAAGGCAAATTAGAGCAAGTCACATTTTACATGGACGGCAGAGGGCAAAGAGAGAGAGTTTGTGCAGAGAAACAACTGTTTTAAAATCATCAGCTCTCATGAGACTCATTCACTATAATGAGAAAAGCACGGGAAAGACCCATGCCCTTGATTCAATCATCTCCCACTGGGTTGGTCCTACAACACATGGGAATTATGGGAGTTACAAGGTGAGATTTGGGTGGGGACACAGAGCCAAACCATAACAGATATTTGTCTTTTTTGTGATGAGAACATTTAAATTTTACTCTGTCAGCAAATTTTAAGTGTAGAATACATTGCTATTAACTATAGTCATCATAGCAGTTGTGAATGGGAATTCATTCATGATTTGGCGCTCTGCATGCCTATTGTTCGTGTATAGAAATGTTTGTGATTTTTGCACATTGATTTTGTATCCTGAAACTGCTGAAGTTGCTTACCAGCTTAAGAAACTTGTGGGCTGAGAAGATGGGATTTTCTACATATACATATAGGATCATGTCATCTGCAAAGAGAGACAACTTGACTTCCTCTGTTCCTATTTGAATACGCTTATTTCTTTCTCTTGTCTGATTGCCCTGGCCAGAATGTCCAATACTATTCTGAATAGCAGTGGTGAGGGTGAGCATCCTTGTCTTGTGCTGGTTTTCAAGCGGATTACTTCCGGCTTTTGCCCATTCAGTATGATATTGTCTGTGGGTTTGTCATAAATGGCTCTTATTATTTTGATTGATGTTCCTTCAATACCTAGTTTATTGAGAGTTTTTAACATGAAGAGATGTTGAATTTTATCGTAGGCCTTTTCTATATCTATTGAGATAATCATGTTGTTTTTGTCTTTAGTTCTGTTTATGTAATGAATTACATTTATTGATTTCAGTATGTTGAACCACCCTTGCATCTCAGGAATGAAGCTGACTTGATTATGGTGGAATACAACTAACAAGGGAAGTGAAGGACCTTTCCAAGGAGATCTAAAAACCACTGCTCAAGGAAATCAGATAATACACAAGTGGATGAAAAATCATTCCATGCGTATGGACAGGAAGAATCAATATTGTGCAAATGGCCATATTGCCCAAAATAATTTATAGATTCAATGCTATTACCCTTAAACTACCATTGACATTCTTCACAGAATTAGAAAAAAAATTTTAAAATTCATATGGAACCTAAAAAGAGCCTCTATAGCCAAGACAATCCCAAGCAAAAAGAGCAAAGCTGGAGGCACCATGCCATCTGACTTCAAACTATACTACAAGGGTAAAGCAACCAAAACAGCATGGCACTGGTACAAAAACAGACACATAGACCAATGGAACAGAGTAGAACTCAGAAGTAAGATCACACATCTACAACCATATGATCTTCTACAAACCTGACATTAATAAGCAATGAGGAAAGGATTCCCTATTTAATAAATGGTGCCGGGAGAACTGGCTAGCCATATTCAGAAAATTAAAGCTAGACCCCTTCCTTACACCTTATACAAAAATTAGCTCAATATGGGTTAAGAACTTAAATATAAACCCCAAAACTATAAAAACCCTAGAAGAAAACTTAGGCAATACCATTCAGGACACAGGCACAAGCAAAGATTTCATGATGAAAACGCTGAAATTTTGTTGCAATTACAACAAAACAAAAATTGACAAATGGGATGTAATTAAATGAGCTTCTGCACAGCAAAAGAAACCGTCACTAGAGTGAACAACAACTTACAGAATGGGGGAAACTTTTTGCAATCTATCCATCTGACAAAGGTCTAATATCCAGAATGTCCAAGAAATTTAAACAAATTTACCAGAAAAAACAAACAAACAACCTCATTAAAAAGTGGGCAAAGGACATGAACAGACACTTCTCAAAAGAAGACAGTTATGCGACCAACACACATATGCAAAAAAGCTCAATGTGACTGATCATTAGAGAAATTCAAATCAAAACCACAATGAGATACCATCTCACACCAGTTAGAATGGCAATCATTAAAAAATCAGGGGACAACAGATGCTGGTGAGGGTGCAGAGTAAAAGAACACTTTTACACTGTTGGTGGGAATGTAAATTAGCTCAACCATTGTGGAAGACGGTGTGGTGATTCCTCAAAACCCTAGAGGCAGAAATACCATTTGTTTCAGCAATCCCGTTACTATAATACTCAACGGAATATAAATCATTCTATTATAAAGATACCTGTATGTGTATGTTCATTGCAGCACTATTCACAGTAGCAAAGACATGTAATCAACCCGAATGCCCATCAATAATAGACTGGATAAAGAAAATGTGGTACATATACACCATGGAAAACCATGAAGCCATAAAAAGGAATGAGATGATGTCCTTTGCAGGGACATGGGTGGAGCTGGAAGCCATTATCCTCAGCAAACTAATGCAGGAATAGAAAACCAAACACCGCATGTTCTCACCTGCAAATGGGAGCTGAACAATGTGAACATGTAGACACAGGGAGGGGAACAACACACACTGGGGCCTGTTGGGAGTAGGGGTTGCGGGGACAGGGAGAACATCAGGAAAAATAGCTAATGCATGCTGGGCTTAATACCTACGTGATAGGTTGATAGGTGCAGCAAATCATCATGGCACATGTTTACCTATGTAACGAACCTGCATATCCTCCACATGTGCCCTGGAACTTAAAATAAAATTAAAAAACAGAAACAAACAATAAATCCTAGAGTTACCATGGTGTACAACAGAGCTCTTGAGCTTCTTCCTGCTGACTAAAATTTTTTATCCCTTGACAATATCCCCCCAATCCTCCTATCCTCCACCCTCTGGTAACCATCATTCTATTTTCTGCTGCTATGAGCTTGACTTGTTAAGAGTTGAAATATAAGCAAGGTCATGCAGTATTTGTCTTTTTAATTATGTTACTTTAAGTTCTGGGATACATGTGCAGAACATACAGGTTTGCTATATAAGTATACATGTGCCATGGTGGTTTGCTGCACCTGTCAACCTGTAATCTAGGTTTTAAACCCTTTATTCATTAGGTATTTATCCTAATGCTCTCCCTCCCCTGGACCCCATCCCCCGACAGGCTCCAGTGTTTGATGTGCTTCTCCCTGTATCCATGTGTTCTTATTGTTCAACTCCCACTTATGAGGGAGAACATGCAGTGTTTGATTTTCTGTTCCCGTGTTAGTTAAGAATTAGCACAGTTAGTTGCTGAGAATGATGGCTTCCAGTTTCATCCATGTCCCTGAAAGGACAGTATTTGTCTTTTTTTGTCTGGCTTTCACTTAACATTATGTCGATTATGTCCACCAGTTTCCTCCATGTTGTTGTAAATGACAGGATTTCCCTCTTTATCATAGGGCTGAATAGTATTTTATCATGTCTATATACCATAATTTCTTTTTTTTTTTTTCTTTAGATGAAGTTGCGCTCTTGTTTCCCAGGCTGGAGCACAACAGCATGATCTTGGCTCACTGCAACCTCCACCTCCTGGGTTCAAGTGATTCTCCTGCCTCAGCCTCCTGAGTAGCTGGGATTACAGGCGCCTACCACCACACCTGGCCAATTTTTGTATATTTAGTAGAGATGGAGTTTCACCGTGTTGACCAGGCAGGTCTTGAACTTCTGACCTTAGGTGATCCACCCGCCTCAGCCTCCCAAAGTGCTGGAATTACAGGTGTGAGCCATTTCTCCTGGCCCCACCATAATTTCTTTATCTATTTATTCCTTGATAGACACTTAGGTTGATGCCATAGCTTGGCTATTGCAAATAATACTGCAATGAACATGCGAGTGCAGATATCTTTCACACACTAATTTCCTTTGGACATATACCCAGAAGTGGAATTGCTGGATCATACGGGAGTTCTATTTTTAATTTTTAAGGAAGCTACATAATGTTTTCCATAATGACTTTACTACTGCATATTCTCACCAAGGGCACACAAGGGTTCCCTTTCCTCCACATCCTCACCAACACCTGTTTTTTTTTTTTTTTTTTTTTTTTTTTTGTCTTTTTCATAACAGTTGTCTTCATAGGCATGACATGATATCTCACTGTGGTTTTAATTTCCACTTTTCTGATGATTAGAAATGTTGAGAATATTTTCATACATCTGTTGGCCATTTTTATGCCTTTTATTAGGAAAATGTCCTTTCAGGTCCTTTGCCCATTTTTTCATTGGATTATTCTTTTTTTACTATTGAGATGTTTGAATTCCTTATATATTTTGGATAGTAACTTCTTGTCAGATGCATGTTTTGCAAATATATTCTCCTATACTGTAGATTGTCTCTTCACTCTGTTGAGTGTTTCCTTTGGGGTGCAGGAACTTTTTAGTTTGATGTAACTCCATTTATCTCTTTTCTCTTTTGTTGCATGTGCTTTTGGAGTCAAATCTAAAGTAGCAATCTTTTTTGATACTCAAGTGAGTATACAATACAGGTTAAATGGAAAAAGTCATTGATTATATTCCTTATCACAGAAAGAAGGTTTTATCTGTCGGACAAGGTGGCTCACACATGTAATCTCAGCACTTTGGGAGGCTGAGACATGAGGATTGCTTGAGCCCAGGAGTTTGAAATGAGCCTGGGCAATATCGTGAGACCCTGTCCCTACAAATAATTTAAAAATTCGTTGGGCATGGTGACATACACCCACAGTCACAGCTACTCAGGAGGCTGAGGAGGGAGAATCCCTTGAGCCCAGGGGTTTGAGGCTTCGCTGAGCTATGATCACGCCACTGCACTCCAGCCTGGGGGACAGAGCAAAACCTTGTCTTTAAAAATTAAAAAAATAAAAATAAAATAAAAAGTTTTATCTATTCACTAGCAGAGAAAAATGCTTCTACTTGTTTTCTACATTATTCAAGGTTGATTTTTCAAGTATAGCCTTTATTGCAAAGGGAAAAATCCAGATGAGAGCATGATCCACATGCCTTTAGAAGATATAATTGTGCATAGATATACTGATCATAGAGATAGAGATAAGCATAGAAACAGAGATAGACATGGATATAGATATCTGTGTATAATATAGATTTATAATTTTTCATGTACAACAAAATATTTTATTCTCTTTTACGAACTTACATGAAAGTAAGTCTATCTCTGTTTACAAACTTTTATTCATAATTGTAAGATAAGCTTCCTACACAGCCTGCCAAGGGCCCAGAAATTGCAAGCTCCCTTAGAAAGAAAAACACATGAATGGTCTAATTGCTGAGAACCACTTTTGAGAATGAAAGAACACAGTAAGCATTTTACATATAAATTTAACCTAATCATTTTGTATCATTATAAAACATAAACATTTTATGTTATAGGTGAAATGTGTAGAGCTTTTGTCATTCAACCAGAGCTCGTGCTTTGTGGCAGCTAAGCCAGGAACCAGAGGAGGAATCTGGCTCCAAAGGCAGGTGGAGTTCCTTCTTCCACAATGCTTGGCTCTATTTTGTAGAAATAGAAAATGGAAACCCAGAGGGATGAGTGATTTCATTTAAATTCAACTAACAAGGAAGTGCCAGAATGCTTACTTGACATTCACTGAATGAGACAGAAGTAATTCTCCATACAGACTGCTCAGCTCTCAGCACTGTTGATGGTTAACTACTATGATGAAAACAGTAAGATATTTTCTAATAAAATAAAAATTGTCTGCACTTACTATACACACATCCCTAGTAGGCTCATGGTCACTCCTTGGAGGGTGGGAATATCTGAGGACACCCCTTGCGTGTTTGAAACTATCAGGAAGAGAGCCTGGTGGACAGGTGTGAACCTAGTGAAGGCCACAGTAAAATGTTAGGTCTGGGAATCAACTGTTCTTAATGACGGATAGAAACTGTAAAGGTTGCTTTCATTGTGTAGCCGGCAAGCAAGTGGCCACTCAGGTAAGTGGGGGAACACATCTGACCATTGCTTATAATGAGCTTCTTTATGTTGGCTAGGGTTGGATTCCACCTAAGCTATAAATCAACCCTTCTCTTTCACATCATCCAAATCCATTCCATTGAAAACGAAACTCTGGCAATGATTAGTAATTTCTGAAGCTGGAAATGCTGTCTTGATTTGCCTATGGTTGGAAACTCTGCACATTTTCTTTTCTTATATAGAGCTGCCAGTTGGTACAGTTTTCCATTTCTTTATGGATTCATCTCATGCAACTATAGCATAAAATCAAAACCAAAATTAAGTTCTGAAATCCTATACAATTTAATGCCATTGACGCTGATTTCTTTAAATCAGAGAAGACAGATCTCTATTGCCTCCATGGACAATGAGACGGAAGGAAGAACACTTGAGAAACGTTGATCATTTAAAGATACATTTCAGCCCTTGGGTTTAACTTTCCACAGTAAAACATGACTCAAAAAGTGCAGTTTCTGTTTTCTTCCCCCCACCACCCCCACCATCTGTCTAAGCCACTAGCTCTCTGGTGAAATTGCTATGAGATTGTCTCAAGACTGTTAATGGCTGGAAGAAGAGTTCTAGATCAATTGAAGACAAGGAAAAGTGAGCATCCACACAGCACCAGTCAGCTGAGCATGGATGCGACTTCAGCAACTCTGCTGCTGTTTACTCCTCTGTACAAGCCAGGTAGTGTTTAAATACAAATGTAATGCCACCATTTTCTTTATTATTTAAACAAAAGAAACCCTGATGAGATACTTCTAAGCCTGTACATGAGTTTCCATAGCAATCCTTGCTTCAGAATAAAATTAGGATAAAAAATTGCCTAGCATGACTTAAAAGTCTCAACTAACCTCCAGCAACAGGTTTCTACCACAAGACAGATGTTTCTATGAGGAACACTGATTTGATTAAGTGTCCACAATAGAGAACTTTATTTAGCAGTACCATCTGCAGCCATAATTAGTTTGAACTTGCGAAAATGAAGAGTTTGACAGGAGATACATTAATTTCGGGGAAAAGAGGACTTCTTTATTTTGCATGGATGAAGGCACAGAAATGTAATGAAAAGGCATTCACAGAGATTCTGAGGGAGCTTGTTGAGAGCTTTTAAAGGTCAACATAAGAAGGGAAGAAAACTGTAACATTAACTTTGGGCTGAGAGTCGAGTTAGTGAGGCAGCGGACTGACTTAACACTTCTAACATAGTTTCTTTTCCAGTTGGAACAAAATGGATGTCGTCCATGAGAGCCCAGAAACTAGAGCTGCCCAAGGATGTAGAGGTGCTAAACAATTGTCTGAACCTTCTTGGACACTGGCATCTGGGTCCCCAAGATGCAGACAGCTGAGCAGTGCTTCAGAGAACAGCTGACGCAGACTGGCTGGGTATCCAGCACTTCTCAAATATTAATCACCCAGGATCTTGTGAAAAGGCAGATTCTGATTGTTCGGCAGTGAGGTGGGGCTGGAGTATGCATTTCTAACAAAGTGATGCTGGTCCCTACCTCGGTCAGCAATCTAGACTCTTAGAGATAGAGGAACCTGGAGTCTCATCCATACTTCTCCTACCCAGCTCCCACATCAACAAAATGTAGGCAAGAGGGCACTTTTCCCTTTCATCATCGTCCTTCTCATTGTGCCTTTCCTGCCTTGGCCTCATTGGATGTCTGTGCTATCCTGGGATGGAAGAGGCAGAGCAGCATGAAAGGATCACAGTGGCGATTTGTCCAAGGCCTAAAATAATCCCCTGTTGGAATTCTCACAGCCCATCTATTATTCCTTAGAAAGCAGAAAACAAAATGCAGCTTTTATGTGTCTGGAGGCATTAAATTTTGGTTCTTGGGTTGAATCTCACACAACAGAAATCACTAGGACAACACTGTCAGCCACTCCTAGGAGAAATGTTTGTTCTGCTTTCAATACAAAGTGGTGAATTTGATATCCGTTGTTAAGATAAATAATTGCATTACGGGAGACATACCTTCCTTTTTTTTTCTTTAAATAATGGCTGAACTTATTATCTAAGATGTTTATGTACCATAAACTGTTTATCTAGTTGAATTTCTATTGAACTGAAATTCACAAGATCTGGCTTTTGTTCTTTGCTCAGTCTATCACTTACTGTGTGAACTTGGGGCAAAACATTGAAATTTCTGGAGCCCTGGTTCTCTGTTTTACTGTGTGGAGATTGATTACTTAGGTGCCTTCTGAAGCTACAATTCTAGAGTTTTAATAAATAATAGTTGAGTTAATAGTAATTGAGGAGTTAATTTATATTGAGTAAATTTTAATTGTGCTACTATTGTATATTTTGGAAAATAACTTCGCTTTTGGCTCATTTGGTTTCCACATCCATGCCAAAAGCTTAATTAGCAGCGTATGTAGCTCAATGTAAGGACAGTTAATTCTAGTCTTATTACTTGACAATTTCATTCTTAGTATGGCAGAATTCTTCCATTTTGGGGAGAAATGTGCAAAGGTAGAAATTATATGGTGCAGTCATCTCTGTTAAGAACTTTTATCTTTTTAAAAAACATCAGCTTTATTGAGATATAATTTACATATCATACCATCATACTATTCACCTTTTTAAAGTGTATCATTCACTATTTTAAAGTATATTTACAGGGTTGTACAACTATTATCACACTCAACACGAGAATATTCCATCACCTCCAAGCCGTCTACCCATTAGCAGTCATTTCCCCTGAATTCTCCCCATCTCTACCCCTAGAAAATCACTAATCTCCTTTCTGTGTCTATGGATTTGCCTGCCCTAGACATTTCATATAAATGGTGTCATACAGTATTTGATCTTTCATGACTGCCTTCTTTCACTTACCATGATGTTTTCAATGTTCACCCATGTTGTAGCATCTATCAGTACTTCACTCCTTTTCATTGCAAAATAACGTTTAATTATAGGAATGTATCACATTTTATTTATCCATTTATCCATTGATGGACAATGAGGTTGTTTCCACTTTGGGTTATTTTAAATAGTGGTGTTATGAACTGAATATAAATGTTTTTGTGTGAACATGTTTTTATTTCTCTTGGATAGATACCTAGGAGTGAAATTTCTGAGTCATATCATAACTCTATGTTTAAACTTTCAAGAAACTCTCAGATTGCTTGCCAAAGCAGCTGCCCTACATCATACACTCAGTGTATGATGGATTCACATTCGCTGCATCCCTGCCAACACTTGTTATTGTGTCTTTTTAGTAATATCATTCTAGCGAATACGAAGTGTTATCTCATTGTACTTTTGATGAGCACTTCCCTGATGGCTAATGATGTTGAGAATATTCTCATGTGGTTATTGGCCATTTTTATATCATGTTTAGAGTGATGTCTATCCAGATTTTTACCCATTTTCAAATCGGTAAATATTTGCCTGTCTATGATTGAATTGTAAGGATTCTTTGTATTTTTTAGATATGTCATCAGATACATAAATAGCAAATAATTTCTCCTGGGTTGGATTTTTTTTTTCACTTTATTGATGATGTCCTTGGAAACATAAAAGTTTTTTTAATTTCGAAGTCCAAAGTATCTATGTTTCCTTTTGTTGCTTGTGCTTTTGATGCCATATCTAAGAAACTACCTCAACAAGATTTATACCTATGATGAACACTTAGTCTTGATAGAAACACTTAAAAAATCTAAAGTGTTCAGAGTTCCAGACACTGGAACACAGTGCTTGGAATACCAAGCGCACAGTTAATAAACAGTGTAGCGCAATTTTGACGGCGGGACAGCAGCGCTCACTTGGGGAATTTTCATATCCATAGGCCATATGACACTTTGTCCATTCCCGTGGTCACATCATTATGCCAGGTTGCAAGAAGACATTAAAGACATAAGGGCTTAATTATTTGGGGGAAAACCTTATCTCTAAAGGAGTGCAAGTCAGCTGGAAAACATGCTGAGCTCAAATTCATAAAGTAGGGGTCTTGTGTACTATTTCTTTGTAACTGTTTCATACAGAGCAGCTTTATAACAGTCCCTAATACTTACTGAATATTTTAAAGAAGTCAATTAACTGTGGAACAGCTGGGTGTTCATTTAATCCTGTACCCCCTCTTGAAATCTCTTAGACTTCTATAAAGTGATATCTATTAATTCAGGATTACCTGCATTCTATCTCATGGTGCTTTCTATTGCCTGGATCAAATGAAAACTTAAAATAAAAATCAAAGTAACTTTCTCTCTTTTAAGCATCTAAAGCATTTCTGCCTGGCTGCAAATGTATGCTTTCATACCCTCAGAGCCCAAAATGGATTTTCTTTACTATGAAAATGTTGTATAACAACCTTAGAGAAGAAAATGAAATATTTCCTTATTTACTACCTTAATGAAATGTTTCATTTTGCATCTTCCTTTCCATATTTTGCTTCATACATGTGTAGCTTTACACATAACTTCAATATTATTTTCAAACAGTATTTTAGAATATGACTTTCCAACATTCCGGTGCGTGGAAAGGCTTACATCTACATATGTAAGAGGATTCCAGATTTGCAGAGTAACTTTGCTCAAGGCAACCATGTCCTATATTAAAAAATCTAAAGTGGTCAGAGTTCCAGACACTGGAATACCAAGCACACAGTTGATCAACAGTGTAGTGCAATTTTGCGCTTTTTTTTTTTTTTTTTTTTTTGGAGATAGATTCAAAGTGGAAAATGCATCTGATGACTAAATTTTCCCTTGGAGTTGCATGATTTTACACAGCTTTAGGCTGTTAACTCTGGCTTCACACTCATCTTTCTGCCCTCCTACCCATTCACAAACAGAGTGTCCTGGCCACATCCTTCTTTTGGGCTATGTGATTTGGCTCCTGGCTACTTCTTTGGTTTCTTCCCACGCCCCTCTCCACTTGTAGATCGGATCTGGACACCATGGCCATGATTGTTCCCTTAGAGCTTTCCATTCACTGACCCTTCCTGTAGGGACACTCTGTGCCTGGGCCTTGCACATTTGGCTTCTTCTTCAACTTCATGGCTCAGCCAAATGCCCCTTCAGGGAGAACTTCACTGATCACCCCAATTGAAATTTCCTCTCCCTCCTCCCACCACATCATGTTACTCCATCTTATTTTCTTCATAGAGCTGAATATAGTCTATGAGAATCATAGTGTAAAATTGATATGTTCACAGATTATTTGTTTATTTTCTGTTTCCCCTATGCTGACAAATTGATAACTCATGAAGCAGGGATTCTGTCTTTTTCTCCATTATAAACTGGACTTATGACCACACATGGCACAGCAGGCGTTCCATAAATGTTTACTGAATAAATGAAGAAATAAAATTTTATAAATAAGCAAAGCATGTATTTCCACGATAGTGTCCTTTCTTCCTTGCTTTCTCTTCTGAGCTGAATGGGAGCAGAATATTTTTATTTTTACATTTTTGATAATTGTGAGAAAACAGCAAAAAAATAAAGCACTGAAAATACATAGATGGCAAACATTATTATAGATAAGATTACATGCATAATTTCTTTGCAGAAAAGCTCTGGTATTAAACATAACTGAAGAACATTTCCCTGGCAAACATTTTTTTAATGCCTTTAGTCAGTCAATACTACAGCATAATAACAACTTTCTTGACTGATGGATGGTGTGCCTCAATACTGCTTGTGATAGATATTATATAATGAAATATAATATAATTAATTTAATATAATATTATGTTTTGATATCACTTGGTGCATTTTCTGACTGTATTTAGCTTAGAGAAAAGTTGCCAGTGGTAAGAAAGAAAAAGAAGAATCTCTTGTACTTTGATTGTAAACTGGGCAACATAAATGGATGAAGATGAATTCTGACTGGGTTTGTAAGAAACTGAAGTTCTAAGGGTAAAGTTAGATGGCTGTCGTCTCTGAAAACTTTAGGTAAAGAACCTCCTTGTTTTGAGCTTGGGTATCCTGAAAAACTTAATTAAACCTGAAACTGCAAAGATAAAAATATGTTGTCATCATAGATCAACTAAATCTGTCAGAAAAAAATACAAAATAAATAAAAAATGGAAGAAAATGTCTGGCCTGATCAAATACACTGGAAAAAAAAAAAAAAAAGAACTGAAAGTAAAATGATTTTTCTTCAAAGAATAGGCTCTCGTTTTCTTCCCCTGGGGACACAATTGCCCTTTGAACAAAATAATCATTTGGGCATTCACCTCAGGAGTCTCTTCTAGCACTGAATATTATTCCCTTATGCTCCTGTAAAGCATTTCTCCCTGTCCTATTCAGTTTCTTCCCTGGGATAAGGAAGATACTGTAAGAGAATTCTGCAAGTGTCTATTTCATCTATAATATCAAAGCAGGGAATCCTTGGCAACAGGAAATACCCTGCTGAGATTGAATAATAAAGTTGCAAATTATAGGTTTGGATGCTAGGCTCTGACTCTCAGCCTCTGTCAATCCCCACGTTTATCAAAGGTGGCAGCTGGGGATCATGTAATAATTTAACTGGATGTGAGAGGGCTGGAGAGAGCAGTGAAAGGCCAGAGGAGGGAAAGGAGTACCATCAAGAGGACACATAGAGGAGAGAAGGTATAACACTGCGAGGCAGCACACAGGGGAGAAGGGTGTGCCAACAAAAGGTGACAAAAAGGGGAAAGGATGTCTCATTAAGAGGCAACATGGAGAGGAGAAGGTTTACAATCAAGAGGCAACACAGAGGAAAGAAGGTGTGACATCAAGAGGCAACATAAAGGGGAGATGGTGTGTCAAGAAGAGGCAATATAGAGGGGAAGAAGTTATGTCATAAAGAGGCAACATGGAGGGGAGAATTTGTGCCATCAAGATAAAACATGGTGGGGAGAGGATGTGACAATCAAGAAGCAGCATGGAGGGGAGAGCATGTGCCATCAAGACTCAACACAGAGGAGAAAAGGTGGACCACCAAGAGGCAACATGGAGGGGAGAAGGGTGTGCCATCAGGAGACAACATGGAGAGGAGATGGTGTAACATTAAGAAACAACATTAAGAAAAAAAAGAAAAGTGTACCATGAAGAAGCAACAGAGAAGGAAGAAGTGTATACCTTAAAGAGGCAACATAAAGACAAAAGGGTGTGTCAACAAGAGACAACAGAAAAGAAAAGGGTGTAGCATCAAGAGGCAACATGAAGGGGAGAACGGTGTGCCAACAAGAGGCAACATGGAGAGGGGAGAGTAGATCCTCACGAGGTAATTAGGAAGGGAGAAGTGTGTGCCATTAACAGGCAACATGGAGGTGAGGGTGGGTACCATCCAGAGGCAACATGGAGGACAGAAGTGTGTACCATGAGAGGCAACTTGAAGGAGAGCAGGTGTACCACAAGAGACAAGATGAAAGGGAGAAGTTTGTACCATCAAGAGGAAACATGGACAGAGGAGAGCATACCATCAGAAGGCAACGTGGAAAAGAGTGACTGTACCATCACAAGGAACATGGATGGGAGAAGATGCACCATCAAGAGGCAAGATAGAAGGGAAAAGGATCTACCATTGAGAGACAGCATGGAGAGGAGATTGTGTATCATCAAGAGACAGCATGGAGCAGAGCTGATGTGCCATCAAGAGGCATAATGGAGAGGAGAAGGATGCCATCAAGAGGCAACATAGAAGGGAGAAGGCTGTATCATCAATAGGCACCATAGAAGGCAGAAGAGGGTACCATCAAGAGGCAACACCAAGAGTAGAAGGGTGTTCCATCGACATGATGGGGAAAAGGTGTAACATTAAGAGACAGCAGAGCAGGGAGAGTGTGTACCATCAATAGGCAATGTGGAGGGGAGAAGGATGTAACATCAAAAGGTAACATGGTGAACAGAAGGGTGTACCATCAAGAGCTAACATGAAGAAGAGAAAAGTGTACTATCAAGGGGCAACAGGGAGATGAGAGAATGGCATAAAGAGGCAATAGGCAAGGAAGAGGGTACACCATCAAGAGATGACATGAAGAAGAAAAGGGTGTGCCACCAAGAGACAACAGGGAGGGGATAGTGTGTGCCATTAAGAGGCAACACAAAGTGTGCGGAGGGATGTTGTGGCATCAGTAGGCAACATGGAGGGGAGAGGTATGTACCATCAAGAGGCAACATGGGGAGAGAAGTTGTGCCATCAAGTGACAACATGGATGGAAAAGGTGTACCATCAAGAGGCAACACGGAGGAGATAGGGTGTATCATTAAGAAGAACATGGAGAGAGGAACATGTAACATCAAGATGCAACACAGAGGGAAGAAAGATGTACCATAAAGAGGCAACAAGGAGGGGAGAAGAGTGTTCCATTAAGAGACAATATGGACTGGAGAGGGTGTGCCATCCAATGGCAATGTAGTGAGAAGAAGGGTTTATCATCAACAGGCAAGACAGAGAGGAGAAGGATGTACCATTAAGAGGCAACAAAGCAAAGAGAACATGGCATAAAGAGGCAACTGGCAAGAGAGAGGGTGTACCATCAAGAGGCAACACAGAGAAGAAAAATGTATACCACTAAGAGACAACAGGGAGGGGATAGTGTGTGCCATGAAGAGGCAACATGGAGTGGGAAATGTTGTGGCATCATTAACAGGAAACATGGTGGGGAGAGGTTACACAATCAAGAGTAAATATGGTGGGGAGAGATTGTGTTATCAAGAGGCAATGAGGAAGGGAAAAGTGTGTACCATTAGGAGGTGTATTCATCCAATTCTCACACTGCTATAAAGACATATCCAAGACTGGGTAATTTATAAAGGAAAGAGTTTTAATTGACTTAGTTCTGCATGGCTAGGGAGGCCTCGGGAAACTTACAATCATGGTGGAGGGCAAGAGAGAAGCAAAAGCCTGTCTTACATGGTGGCAGGCGAGAGAAAGTGGTGAGTAGTAGGGAGATCCCCTTATAAAGCGCCATCAGATCTCATGAGAACTCACTCACTATCATGAGAAAAGCATCGGGAAACTGCCCCCATGATCCAATCATCACCTACCAGGCCTCTCCCTTGACAAGAGGGGATTACGCTTCTAGAAGAGATTTGGGTGGGGACACAAAGCCAAACCATATCAGGAGGCAACATAGATGGGAAAGGGTGCACCATCTAGAGGCAACAAAAAGGGGACATTGTATGACATAAAGAGAGGCAACATAACGAGTAGAAGAGTGTATCATAAACAGGCAACATGGAGGAAGGAAGGATGTACTATTAAGAGACCACCTGGAGGGGAGAAGTATGTCCATCAGGAGCCAAAATGAAGGAGGGGGTGTATCATCAAGAGTCAGCATACAAGCAAGAGACTGTGCCCTTAGAGACAACATGGAGGTGAGAAGGTCTTACCATGAATAAGCAACATGAAAGAGACAAAGTTGTATCATCAAGAAGCAACATGAAGAGGATAAGGTGTACCATCAAGGAGGCAAAAAAGAGAGGAAAGCATTTGCTATCAAGAGGCAGTATGGAGGTTAGAGGGCATACCAACAAGAGGCAACATGGAGAAGAGAAGGGTGTGCTATCCAGAGGCAACCAGGAAATGAAGGAATGGCATAATCAGGCAACAGGCAAGGAAGAGATTGTACTATTAGGAGGCAACATGGAGAAGAGAAGGTTATACCACCAAGAGGCAACCAAGAGGGAATAGTGTGTGACATAAAGAGGCAACACAGAGTGGGGAATGTTGTGGCATCAACAGACAACATGAAGAGGAGAGGTGGTGTCATTATGAGGCAATATAGAGGGGAGAAGTGTGTACCATCAAGAGGCTATATGAAGGTGAGAGGGTTGTATCAAGAGAGGCTACAAGAAAGAGAGAATGGTGTTCCAAGAAGAGTTAACATATAGGAGAGAGGGTGGCCATCAAGAGGAACCAGGGAGGGGAGAATTTATACCACCAAAAGGCAACACAGAGGGGAGTGGGTGTACCACCAAAAGGGAACACAAAGGGAAGAGAGTATGCCACAAGAGGCAATATGGAGCAGAGAGGGTGTGCCATGAAGAGGCAACATGGAGGGGAGAATGATGTGCATCAAGAGGAAAAATGGAAGGCAGAAACGTATGCCATCAGGAAGCAAAAGGGAAAAAGAAGATTGTACCATTAGAGACAGCATAAAGATGAGAAGAGTGTACCACGAGTAGGCAACATGGAAGGGAGAAGGGCATATCATCAAGAGGCAAGATGGAGGAGAGGATGTGTACAATCAAGGGACAACACAGAGAGAAGAAGTTTTGACATCAAAAGGCAACATGAGGTAGAGTCTGTGCCATCAAGAAGCAACCTGGAAGGGAGAAAGGTATCCCAATTTAAAAAAAAAGAAACCTAGAAGGAAGAAGAGGGTGCCATCAAGAGGCAACATATTTGGAAGAGGGTGTGTCATCAAGAGGCAACAAGGAAAGGAAAGGGTTCCCACCTGGAAGCAACACAGAAAAGCGAGGGTGTGAGACAAAGAGGAAACATGGAAAGGAAAAGGCCATCCAGAGGCAAGAAAGAGACGAGAGGGTGTTCCATGACAAGGCAAGGAAAGGGTAGAGTGTGTACCCTCAAGAGGCAATATGGATGAAAGAGGGCATGCCAACAAGAGGCAACATGGAAGGCAGAAGTTTTACCATGAAGAAGCAACATGGAGGGTGAACCATCAAGAGACAACAGGAAGAAAACAGTATGTGCCAACAAGAGGTAATGGGAAGGGAAGAGTGTGTGCCATCAATAGGCAACAAGAAATACAGAAGGTGTGCCACCAAGGGACAACATGGAGAGGAGAGGGTGTGACATCAATAGGAAACGTGAAGTGTACCATCAGAACACTCCAAAGAGGAGAGAGTGTGTGCCATCAGAGGCAACACACAAGGCAGAAGGGTGTAATATCAAAATAAAACATTGAGGGGAGAAGGGTGTACCATCAAAAGGCAATAGGAAGTGAAGACAGTCTACCATCAGGAGGCAACATGGAGAAGACAGGGTGTGTCATCAAAAGTCAACATGGAGCAGAGAGGGTGTACCATTAAGAGGCAAGACAAAAGGTAGAAGTATGTATCATGAAGAGGCAACAGGAGGGGAGAGATGAAGGGTGTATCACCAAGAGGCAACATGGTGAGAAGAAGGGTGAGCAACCAGGTGGCAATATGGAAGAAAGAATGGTTTGCACCAACATGGAGAGAGAGTGTACCATTTAGAGTTAACAGGGAGAGGAGAGGGTGTGCCATCAAGAGGCAACATGGAGGTGTTTCAAACCTATGCATCTTGTTATTAATATATCCTTGTTCACATGAATTTTACTTGTAAATTAGCCTGCATGATAGAAATGTAACAAGAGAGAAAATGGAAGAAGAATAAGAGAGAATGAGAAAGAGCTACGATGTGGGCATCAGCAGACTGAAATACTCCATTTTTATAAGAGTCATCTATTTATAAACCTGTGTATGATCACAGGGTCACAGTTATGAAATAGCGTAGTTACGTCACAGTTATGACCCTAAAATTCTGTATATTAGGGTACATCTTAAAATATAATCATAATATTTAACCTTATTAATTGTTCATTATATAACAAATACTATTTTAATTAACTTCTATCATGCATTTTTTAACTCAAAATCTCCTTATCAAGTCTCAATATTATCATGTCTTAGTATTATCTTCATTTTCTAGATAAGAACAGTGAGTCTGGAATAGACAATGAATGTACTCAAAGAAGTCTCTGGAAATAGACTGTTACAGCTATGAGTCTATTAGAACATATAAAACATTTTTATATGCAAGAAATTTAACATTGATGAAGTAATACTATATAGTATACAGGCCATCTAGACAAGACTAGACAAGAAGTGAATTCTGGGGACTGAGTAAAATAATCCTTTAAATTGGTTAGGCATTACATTTCTTTTTCTGTCTTGTTTGGCTGTATTATAAAGGGTTGTTTCTTTAAATGCATCTAAATGGAAAAAGTACTTATCTAGTTTTTTTTTTCTTTCTTTATTGGTCAGGGGGAGGAATTATACTTGTTAAAAAAAAATAGGCACTAAGAATAACGAGTGCATGGTCACATCATTCAAGAGAAAACTGAATAGCTCTTCTCTGCAGGCAGAAAAACATCAGCACCATCAGCAGAATTTTCCTAGTGGTCCTAATCCAGTGACCTTGAGGAATAAGTGATTCATTCATTCATTTATTCATCAAATAATGTTTGAACATTATTATTTATCAGACCCGTTGCTAAGTAGTAGGAATAAAGTGATGAATAAGATAACAGATATTGTCATAGTCCCTTTCCTTAAAGAGCTCGGTTCCCTGAGGTGATGGACTTGAAAGGAGAGAATAACACTATATATGCTGGCAAGTGTTGTTATGGATATGCTACGGGAAATTGAAAGGGGAATGATGAACAGTTGACTTTACGAAGAGAGTCAGGGTGGTAGTGAGAGGCAGAGGACGTTTCAGACAGTGAGCACAGTGTGGGGAAAATCTCTGAAGATAAACCAAGTAAAATGACTAAATATTGATTAGAAAGAGCTCAGGGTGGTTTTGGAGGTGACTCATCCATTCCTGACATTAAAGATGACATTATGGAGCCTCATCTATAAATGTGTTTTTATATCGCCAACTCTATTCAAGACATATTTTCTTCCAATATTCTCTATCACACAAAGAAACCCTAAAACAAAAAACAAAAGCAAAAACTAGAAACAACCTGTAACAGCTCCTTCTCTTCCCCACATACCCTGTGGCTATCACATGCTGCATTCAATCAGGGCTTACTATGAATCAGGCACAGTACTAGGTACTGTCATTTATTATTGCATTTATCTTCAGAAAACCTCTGTGGGGTGGTTTCATTGTGATGACTGTCTTACCAATGATGAGAAGATAAATGTTCAAAGATGCCTAGTTAATAAATGGCACAACTGGCACTCACAACTACCTCTCTTTTATGCTGAAGCCTGTGTTCTAAAATCCATACTTTTCTGCCCCTATTAGGAAGATAAGCCTTTTGTGATGTCTTCCTCTTTCAGTCTATCTTTGTGAAAATGCAAATAGCTTATTATTATACGTGAACAATTTCACAGCTGAATGGACAGCCTGAGTGTTGATGCCTGAGGAGAGCAACAGATTCTCTTCTTTTAATAATAAACATGGTGATTATTTGCACACAGTTTTACCTGGCTAAAATGTGAGAAGGTGATCCACAGTGTAAATATCTTTGCACAGCACACTCCCATTGAGGAGGAAGGGTCTTACTGCCCACCAGTCTTCTTCTCCAACAAGCAGACACAACATGACCATTTTCATCTTATGCTACATGCCCAGTGTTCTTCATTATCTGATAGATATCGTCTATTATTCTGTTATGGAAATATATAGATAGGTAGATGCATACATGTTTTCTATCATTACATTGTATCTTCTATTAATTGATAGATTTATGTCACAGATTCAAATAGAAATGATTCTCTTATGGGTTATTTTGCAATTCAAAACCTTAAAAAATATTAAGGGTTTGAGGTCAGAAAATTAGTGCAGAAAAAAAGGATCTATTACAAACACACATGCGCATGTATGTTCATTGCGGCACTGTTCACAACAGCAAAAACATGGAATCAACCTAAATGCCAATCAATGATAGACTGGATAAAGAAAATGTGGTACATATGCACCACAGAATACTATATAGCCATAAAAAGCAATGAGGTCATGTCCTTTGGAGGGACATGGATAGAGCTGGGGACCATTATCTTTAGCAAATTAACACAGGAACAGGAAACCAAATACCACATGTTCTCACTTAAAAGTGGGAGCTAAATGATGAGAACACATGGACACAAAGATGGGAACAACACAAACTGGGATATTTTGGAGGGTGGGAGGTGGGAGGAGCGAGAGGATCAGGAGAAACAACTAATGGGTACTAGGCTTAATACTTGGGTGATGAAATAATCTGTACAACAAACGCTCATGACACGTTTATCCATGTAACAAACCTGCACTTGTACCACTGAACTTAAACAAGCTAAAAGAAAAAAAAAAAAAAAGAAGTTTGAGGTCTTTTTCCAGATCTTCAATTAACTCGCTCTGTAACACTAGGTGGTCTTTTAGAACATCCATCTCCAAATCTATGACATGTGGAAAATGCACAATTTCAAAAATCTTTTCCATCTCCAGAAGACTGTAACTCTGAAGATTACGTGGTCTCCATTCCCGTGCTGGGGAAATGTAACTCATAAGCTTTTTTTGTATAATAGTTCTAGTCCACCAGCTGTTCACTCCCTTCTTTAAGATTGACCAGAGTGGAATGAGTTGCTAGTCTCATGCATGCCTGAAAGAATGAGAAACAAGACAGATAAGTTTTGATGAGTAAGAACCGAGATAAATAACCCACAGTCTAAGTGGGTTCTGGAGCAAGTGTTCTGGTGGTCAAGAGGCAGAATGAGGACAATGGGGAAATAATTAATTTCTGCATTTAATGACTGTGTCAGGCTGATCCTGAAGTGTCTATGGAGAAAATTGCAGTGCTTCATTGAATAGCCAGATAGGTGATAACTGGATGTATTTATGCACCGATGGAGATAAAAGAAAATAAAATGAAAACTCAATTTATTTGAAATAGTTAAGGCTCTCATTTTACAAACGGGAGGAAAACCAGGTATCCTTAGGTGTCTCAGTCATATCCCAAAGAGAAGGGTATTTCTTAAGAATCAAGGCGGAATTTTCTATGTTTAGACTTTGAGGGGGAAAAAGCAATGTATAGATGAGCCTACTTTCTGTCATGTTACAAATTGTAAAAGTTAATGGGAGCAATTTTAGAGAAGTTATAATTGACTTGAGCCAATCAACATAAAGCTCGAGCTTCTACTTCCACTATATAATTACTTGATAAATTTCAGGCTCCTTGCACAGTTTTAGGGGCCATAAACAAGTATTGAGTGCGGTCTCATTACAGCAGAGCCCACAAACTGGGTTTATCTCTGCTGCGTAAAAAATGTTAGGCATGATTTCTTGATACATACAAAGGCATAATTTAGCAGCCTGAGAATGCATAAAACTCAAGCTACTGGCAGATGCTTAAGCAATTCACAAATAGTATCACAAATCCTTCATTACACTTCAGCCTTTGCATTAAGGCAGGATCTTGTTATTTTGCAATATTTTTAGAAAGAGATGACCATTTCCAAGTTAAACTTTAAGGAGTATATTGGTCGATCATTTGGATTAGAGTTCACATTCAGCGAAATGAGAATTACTATGTTACAGACACTAGAGAAAAACAAAATGCATTGGTAAAATTAGCAAATTGCAGATTACCATAGGTAAATGATTTCACTAGGTTGAATGGACAGCCTGAGTGTCGATGCTTTGTGAGAGCAATACACTCTCTCTTTCCATTTTATAGAAAGCCTTGGTGAACAGGCATTTAAAATTGTATATTTGTATATGCCAGATATAAGTATTTTATCTTTCTTCAATATTATTTGAGGTTTACAGCATAGGAAATAACATCAAAATGAATATTATAGAGACAGAAAGTGATAAGCGAAAATGAAAATTCAAGTGTGTCAACTTAAGAATGAAAGGAATTAGTGTGATCAATTTCAAGTTGGGCACTGAGATTTTTGGCTGGGCACAAGTGTTTACTCACTGTCTACTCTAGACCCAGCTCTGTGTGGACTGTGTCTAGAGGGTGCTGGGGAAAAGGAAAGTTACAATGCTGCTAATAGTCTTTTGGCTGAAGCTTTCTTGCATTGCCTATGTACAAAGAGTCAGCCATTTCACTCTTTATAAGCACTTCCATTACGAAGTGAGTGAGTGTTTACAATAAACCATATACTACACTAAGCACTAAATATGTGTTATTCTGGAAAGAAGATTAATTCATTTTCCTCATTAGGTAATATATGACATGGCACAACATTCAAAAGACACAAAGTGGTATGCAGTGAAATTTCTCCGTTGTTACCATGTGCCTCAGCTACCCAATTATTTCCTCAAGTACCAGTTTCTTAAGTACACTTTCAGGTATAATTTATGCATATACAAATATATACAAATATGTGTATTTCATCCTTTAATTAGTAACTTACTGTTTAGTTATTATTGGTGGGATTCTATATACTTATTCCTCACCTTGCGTTTTTCATTTAAATTTACATCCTGAAGAGTGTCCCATATCAGTACCTGGAAAACTGCTTCATTCTCGTTATGGTGCCCATTATTATACTATGGTGAGACAGCACAGTATTGTGGTCAATTCTATGATCTTGGAATGAGATTCTCCTGGGTTTTAATACTAATCTTGGCATTTACTATCTGTGTCATCTTGGGCATGTTGTGACTCATAGGTACATGGAATAATAGTACTGTTGTTGGGAAACTGTGTGAGATAATACATGTAAAGCACTCAGAATGCTGTATGGTATGATCAACCACTATATATGTGTTTGCTGTCTTCATGGTAATTTTTATATTTAATTGATGCAATGAAATTAATTCAACTAGGTTCCCACTATTAGATGTATAAGATTTTCAGCTCCATTGCAATTACTATATTGTAATCAATATCTTTATGTATCCATTACCACTGGCACTTGCATGTGAATATCTGTGGAATAGAGTTGACTTGGATTTACTCACGCAAAAATGTACATTTTCAGTTCTAGTAAGAAATTTTATACTTCACACAACCCGGTACCAATGGGTCGTAATAATTCACCTCCACTAACAATATACAAAAGTGCCTACTCCTTCAATTACAGCCAACATACAGTTTTGTTTTATTGTCTAATACATACACTTTTATGTTTCAAAACCACTATCTCATTGTAATCTTAATATCCACTCAAAATTTAAAAGGGAGCGTGGCAGAGTTCCATTTCCACTAGTAGTAGCATAGCTCATATCAGATCAAGATTTCCATAGACAGCAATAATAAACTCTGGGTAAAATAATTATAAAATCTGTAAAAGAATGGTTGCTATCTGTATGTCCTGGAGTGTAACAAAAGCAGGAAGAAACTGGAAGTGAGTGGACGCTTAGAAGAAAAGAATGACACTGAGTGATTATGCTGTTTTTAATGATTCTTTGACTAAAGGCATGTCCTAATTATCACCTCTCAAGGTGGCTAGAACTGGATGGAAATCAAGTCACAGGACAGAGTTGCGGGCCACAACAGCTAAAAGGTGAGGAGAAAAACCCTGGAAAGCAGAGATTCAAAATTGGAAAGCCCTAAATTCTGGATATAAGTTATTCTTACATCTCTGAACATAAGAATGTATCTTTGCATTACACAATCGTGGGGAAGACTCCGAGCAGATCAATTAAGGCTAAAAGAAGTGAAAAAGATTTTTGACTGAAGTCCAACACAAGCAAATCAGAGTGTGGAACTTGAGTTCAAACAAGTTAACTTCCTACTTGTCCACAAAGTTAGCTCTCTTAAGAGGAACACAACAGAATTCACAGTCTCTATAATCTTTACTTTAAAATGTATATGAGTGAATGCAAAATTACTAGACATATGAAGAAAAAGGAAAGTGTGACACATATTGAAGAGGAAATCAACTGAGATCAACTCCAGGATGATCCAGATATTGAAATAAGCAGGTAAGATTGTAAAGCAGCTATTATAATGATGTTCAAGGACCTGTAAGAAAATATATTCATAATAGATAAACAAATGGGATCAGGAAAATTGAAACTATGTGGTCATAAAGTACTTACATTCTCCTTGAAGAGTTGTGGTATTAACTCTAAGTAGATTGTGAAAAGTTAAGACAGAGTACTGCAATCTCCCAAATAACCACCAAAAATAAGCAAAAAATCCAATTGAGACATTAATACAGAATGTTAAGAGATACTCAGTTAACCCAAAAGAAGGCTAAAAAGAGACAGAAGAACAAAAAAGGACATATAGGATAAACAGAAAATGAATAACAAAATGGCAAACCTTTATTCAATGGTAATTAACATTACATGGAAATGAACTTCATACTCCAATTAGGAGGCAGTTTATCAGACTAAATTAAAAACAACAACAACAACAAAAAACAAGATGCAGGTGTATGTGATCCAGAGGAAATACACTTTATCATGACACAGACAGATTCACTTTAAATAGGGAGAGAAAAAAAATCCTCAAAATACTTATAAGAAAGCTGGAGTATCTATATTAATGTTAGATAAAGCAGACTTACTGATAGTTTTATTAAAACCAAGAAGGATCATTTTATCCTAATAAATGGTAGATCCTTAGTAATACATAGCAATCATGAATGCGTGTGTCTAATAATAGAGTTTCAACATTTATGAAGTATATATTGACACAATTTAAATGGAATAAAATCTCTGTGTATCTTTGTATAAATCTGCTGCCATAGTTGAAGCTTTTAACAACTCTCTCTTAGTAATTATTGAAACAGCCAAGTAAAACATTAGTAAGAGCATAAGCCATCTTAAAAACCCTGTAAATCAACTTGAAGTAAGTAGAAGAAAGAAAATAATGAAGACAAGAGCAATAATTAATGAAATAAAAAAGTGAGGTTGAGTATCTTTTCCATATGTGTAAGAGTCATTTGCACTTTGTTTTTAATGCTAACCACCAAAATAACCACCAAAATTGTTTGACTACCAAAAATAAGCAAAAATTTAATAGAGACATTAAAACAGAATTTTAAGAGGTACCCAACCCAAAAGAAGGCTAAAAACAGACAGAAGAACAAAAAAGGATGTATGGGATAAACAGAAAATGAATAACAAAATGACATACTTTTATTCAATCATAGTCATTTGAGTTGTTTGTTGATTTGTAATGATGTGCTCTAAACGTTAAAGACTGTGGTTTATGTGCTTTTAAAAATGTTTTTATTTTTTTATTTTTTTTATTTTTATTTTTATTATTATAATTTTTTTTTTGTGGTTATACCAACTCTTCATCTACTTGTTTTTTTTTTTTTTTTTTTATTATACTTTAAGTTCTAGGGTACATGTGCGTAACGTGCAGGTTTGTTACATATGTATACTTATGCCATGTTGGTGTGCTGCACCCATCAACTCGTCAGCACCCATCAATTCATCATTTATATCATGTATAACTCCCCAATGCAATCCCTCCCTCCTCCCCCCTCCCCCTCCCCATGATAGGCCCCAGTGCGTGATGTTCCCCTTCCCGAGTCCAAGTGATCTCATTGTTCAGTTCCCACCTATGAGTGAGAACATGCGGTGTTTGGTTTTCTGTTCTTGTGATAGTTTGCTAAGAATGATGGTTTCCAGCTGCATCCATGTCCCTACAAAGGACGCAAACTCATCCTTTTTTATGGCTGCATAGTATTCCATGGTGTATATGTGCCACATTTTCTTAATCCAGTCTGTCACAGATGGACATTTGGGTTGATTCCAAGTCTTTGCTATTGTGAATAGTGCCGCAATAAACATACGTGTACATGTGTCTTTGTAGTAGAATAATTTATAATCCTTTGGGTATATACCCAGTAGTGGGATGGCTGGGTCATATGGTACATCTAGTTCTAGATCCTTGAGGAATTGCCATACTGTTTTCCATAATGGTTGAACTAGTTTACAATCCCACCAACAGTGTAAAAGTGTTCCTATTTCTCCACATCCTCTCCAACACCTGTTGTTTCCTGACTTCTTAATGATTGCCATTCTAACTGGTGTGAGATGGTATCTCATTGTGGTTTTGATTTGCATTTCTCTGATGGCGAGTGACGATGAGCATTTTTTCATGTGTCTGTTGGCTGTATGAATATCTTCTTTTGAGAAATGTCTGTTCATATCCTTTCCCCACTTTTTGATGGGGTTGTTTGTTTTTTTCTCGTATATTTGTTTGAGTTCTTTGTAGATTCTGGATATTAGCCCTTTGTCAGATGAGTAGGTTGCAAAAATTTTCTCCCATTCTGTAGGTTGCCTGTTCACTCTGATGGTAGTTTCTTTTGCTGTGCAAAAGCTCTTTAGTTTAATTAGATCCCATTTGTCAATTTTGGCTTTTGCTGCCGTTGCTTTTGGTGTTTTAGACATGAAGTCCTTGCCCATGCCTATGTCCTGAATGGTACTACCTAGATTTTCTTCTAGGGTTTTTATGGTATTAGGTCTAACATTTAAGTCTCTAATCCATCTTGAATTAATCTTCGTATAAGGGGTAAGGAAAGGATCCAGTTTCAGCTTTCTACTTATGGCTAGCCAATTTTCCCAGCACCATTTATTAAATAGGGAATCCTTTCCCCATTTCTTGTTTCTCTCAGGTTTGTGAAAGATCAGATGGCTGTAGATGTGCGGTATTATTTCTGAGGACTCTGTTCTGTTTCATTGGTCTATATCTCTGTTTTGGTACCAGTACCATGCTGTTTTGGTTACTGTAGCCTTGTAGTATAGTTTGAAGTCAGGTAGCG
Organism: Rhinopithecus roxellana; assembly: GCF_007565055.1. Classification (NCBI taxonomy): domain Eukaryota; kingdom Metazoa; phylum Chordata; class Mammalia; order Primates; family Cercopithecidae; genus Rhinopithecus; species Rhinopithecus roxellana. Next base: position 20,517,265 of record NC_044562.1, read on the forward strand.
TGACGCCTCCAGCTTTGTCCTTTTGACTTAGGATTGTCTTGGCAATGCGGGCTCTTTTTTGGTTCCATATGAACTTTAAAGCAGTTTTTTCCAATTCTGTGAAGAAACTCATTGGTAGCTTGATGGGGATGGCATTGAATCTATAAATAACCTTGGGGAGTATGGCCATTTTCACGATATTGATTCTTCCTATCCATGAGCATGGTATGTTCTTCCATTTGTTTGTGTCCTCTTTGATTTCACTGAGCAGTGGTTTGTAGTTCTCCTTGAAGAGGTCCTTTACATCCCTTGTAAGCTGGATTCCTAGGTATTTTATTCTCTTTGAAGCAATTGTGAATGGAAGTTCATTCCTGACTTGGCTCTCTGCTTGTCTGTTACTGGTGTATAAGAATGCTTGTGATTTTTGCACATTAATTTTGTATCCTGAGACTTTGCTGAAGTTGCTTATCAGCTTAAGGAGATTTTGGGCTGAGACAATGGGGTTTTCTAAATATACAATCATGTCATCTGCAAACAGGGACAATTTGACTTCTTCTTTTCCTAACTGGATACCCTTGATTTCTTTCTCTTGCCTGATTGCCCTAGCCAGAACTTCCAACACTATGTTGAATAGGAGTGGTGAGAGAGGGCATCCCTGTCTTGTGCCAGTTTTCAAAGGGAATTTTTCCCGTTTTTGCCCATTCAGTATGATATTAGCTGTGGGTTTGTCATAAATAGCTCTTCTTATTTTGAGGTACGTTCCATCAATACCGAATTTATTGAGCGTTTTTAGCATGAAGGGCTGTTGAATTTTGTCAAAAGCCTTTTCTGCATCTATTGAGACAATCGTGTGGTTCTTGTCTTTCGTTCTGTTTATATGCTGGATTACGTTTATTGATTTGCGTATGTTGAACCAGCCTTGCATCCCAGGGATGAAGCCCACTTGATCATGGTGGATAAGCTTTTTGATGTGCTGCTGAATCCGGTTTGCCAGTATTTTATTGAGAATTTTTGCATCAATGTTCATCAGGGATATTGGTCTAAAATTCTCTTTTTTTGTTGTGTCTCTGCCAGGCTTTGGTATCAGGATGATGTTGGCCTCATAAAATGAGTTAGGGAGGATTCCCTCTTTTTCTGATTATTTTTGTTCATGCCTACATTATGGAGTTTATATAGTCAAAATAATTAGCCTCTCCACAAATGGTTTCCTGAATTTTGTGACTGATTGAGAAAGGCCTTTTCTGCACTGCATATACATTCGTGATTCTATGGCTTTACTTGTTAGAATTAAATTTTTTACCCATTTGAGTTTTATTGGAGAGGGATATGGTGATTTAGTATTTGTTTTCTTAGATGGCTACCTGATTGCCTCATTACCATTTATTGAATAATCCAGATCCAGATTTTATTTTAGGATATTCATAATAATGTGACTATCAATGATATGAATATCCTAAAATAAAATCCCTGATGTATTTGGGTCTATTTATATACTCTTTCTTTGATCTATCTATCCAGGCACAGTAAGACACTGTAGTAATTAATTAGCCTTTATAACAGGACTGGTATCAACTCATTACCCTCTTCTTTAAGGTGTTGATTCCTCTTGTTTGTGATTTTTCTCTATTAACTTCAGAATCAGCTGGATTGTTTTTTAAAATCCCCACTCTATTTGGAAGGTTATAACTTTGTCGAGTAACTTAGGAAAAAATTATGGAACAATGTCATTGAATTTTAGCTACGATTATGGTGTATTTTCAACTGCTTTCCAGTCTTTTGGGTACCTCACTAATCCTTTCAAGTTTTTCTTAATATGGATTTTGCACATTTCTGATAAGATTTGGCTTTAGTAATTTATATTATCTTTTGTAGCTGTTTCTTCTATTAAACTACCTGATTCTTATTACATATAACATATATGTAAGTTCAGATACTGATATGGTTTGGATCTGTGCTCCCACCCAAATCTCATGTAAAATTGTAAACCCAACACTGGGGGATTACAACATTGGGGGCCAGGTGGGAGGGGAATGGATCAAGGGAGTGGATCCTTCATGAATACTTAGCAGCATCCCTTTGGTACTCTTCTCCTGATAGAGTTCTAACGAGATCTGGTTGTTTAAAAGTATATAGTATGGCCGGGCGCGGTGGCTCACACCTGTAATCCCAGGCGTGGAATTTGGAAAGCTACTTTGGAAGGCCTGAGGTCGGGAGTTCAAGACCAGCCTGACCAACATGGAGAAACCCCGTCTTTACAAAAATATAAAATAAGCCAGGCTAGGTGGCACACACCTGTAATCCCAGCTACTCGGGGGCTGAGGCAGGAGAATCCCTTGAACCCAGGGGGCGGAGGTTGCAGTGAGCCGAGATGACACCATTGCACTCCAGCCTGGGCAACAGGAGTGAAACTTGGTCTAAAAAAGAAAATAAAGGAAAGAAAGAAAAACATACATAGCACCTTCTTCCTTTTCTGGGCATATAAGACGTGCCTGCCTCCCCTTCAGCTTCTGCCATGATCGGAAGTTTCCTGAGGCCTCCCCAGAAGCACAAGCTGCTATTCTTCCTGTACAGCCTACAGGACATGAACCAATTAAACCTCTATTCTTTATAAATTTCCTAGTCTCAGGTATTTCTTTATAGCAATGTGAGAATGGACTAATACAGATAGAGATACATAGATACAGATATAGAAAGTACCAGGGCATTTTACTGATTCCTTTTATTATTTGTAATTGTTTCTTAATGGAGTCTCTTGAGTTTTCTGGGTAAACCAATAATATCATCTGCACATAATGATACATGTATTTCCATCCTTTACTATTTTCATACCTCATTTATTTTTCTTTCGATAATGGACATTTTATTTTTTAAAAATAAATATTTCATTGCTTCCTATTTAGCATAATTCTGGGCCAGTTTGATAAAGACATATTAAAGATTTATATTTCTATTACTATGTTTTAAATAATTTTTTCATAAATAATGGATGCTAAAATTTTCGCTATTGAACCATTAATATGCTGAATTATGCTAATAGATTTCTAACATTGAGCCATACTTACATTACTGAATAAAGACCACCAGGTTATCGTGTATTATTCTCTTAAAGCGCTGCTGAATTTTGATTACTAATTCTGTTGTGGATTTTTGTGTAGATTTTCATAAGAAAGAACTAGCATTATTGTGATGCTTTATTTCGTTATCAATGTTACATTATATTTATAAAAATACTTTTTAAACTGTTCCCCCTTATATTCTAGAACAGAGGTTGACAAACTGCTGCCTGCTGCCAAAATAAAACAAATAGTTTTATTTATTTTGTAAATAAAATTTTATCTACAAAAACTTTAATTTTTGTAAGTTACAAAAAACTTTATTTTTTGTAAATTATTAAATTATTAAATAATAAAACTTTATTTTTGTAAATAAAATTTTATTGGAACACAACACACCACATCCATTCATTTGTATACTGTCTATGGCTATTTTCATTGCACGGACACAGAGTTGAGGAGATTCAATAGAGACCGGGTAGCCCACAAAGCCCTTTAGATAAAAGGTTTGCAGACTCCCACTCCGGAATAATGTAAGTAGCACTGGAATTGTTGGTTGATGAAGGTTCGATAAGATTCCATGTGAAGCAGTCTCAAGCTCGTTATTAATTCCCCATGTAGGCTTTTCTTTCTATTCATGAGTTTATTGCAAACATTATTTCTACAATTTCATATTCATTGCAGTTCTCTTTGTGATCTAATATATTCTGAATGTTCCAAGGGTCTTTGAAAAAATATGTGTATTTTCTATTTGTGAAGTACAGTTTTTATGTGCGTATTAGCTTGATTTATATTATTAACTTGTTAATTAAATCTCCTTTATGTTTACTTATGTTTCTCCACTGATAATCTTTCACAGAAAAGAAGAGACAAAATATAACCCGTCAGTTTTCTTTGTATTTTCTTTCAACTTTATTTTTAAGTATTGGTTATATATTACGTGGTTGATATATGTTGTAGAGTATATAGTCTTTTGGCAATAAAGTGTTCGCATTTTATTTATTAATTCCCTTTATCCTAAATTCAGTCTTGTCTGATATGAAAGTTACTTCTCTGCTTTCATTGGTCTTGTATTTTCAGGAGTTATTTTGAATGCTCTTTTATTTTCGATTTTTTGGTTGTAATTTTGTTTCAGTATGCTTCCCACATATAACAAAATGTTGAATATAACATTGATTAATTGATTCTTGAATATAAAATAGTTTTACCTTGTGATTCAATCAGATGTTTTATTTATTTAAATATGTGATTTTAATTAGTTGACAATTATGATATGAGAGGTTTGTTTGGTTGTAGAAGTGTATTTTATTCTATGCTTTCTGTTCTGATTGCATTCGGCGTTCTTGTATCAGTCTTTTTGTAGCGTGTATAATCTTTGATTTGGTTTGTGGGCATGTATTCCTTCCAACAATTTGGAGAGCTTGACTTTTTACATTAGCAATAATTTTCTTAATTCTACCATTAGATAATAAGTCATCTTTTATTATAATAAATCATTAAAATAATTATATTTCTGATTCTTCCCCATTCTTTCAGCCAATTGATTTTAATAATCACTATTATTTACCTTAGTGATTACTTTTATACTTTTAGAGTTACAACATTAGTTTATCAATTTAATATCATGTCATTTCCCATCATAATAGAAGGTAAAGAAATTAGCAATGTATTTTCCTTTATTTTTAATTTTTTCAGTTATCTTATTTGTATATTACTAAAGTAGATATTTGTATTCTGTTACTAAACCTCTGGGTGCAAATATGTTTATTTATTGTTTAACAAGTGTCAGGCACTGTTCTAAGTCCTCATAAAATTTCTGTGAAGTGGGTATTATTATTATCCCACTATACAATTCACAGAAATTTTATAAGGACTTAGAACACTGCCTGACACTTATTAAACACTGACTAAATATTAGCTTTTTGTTGTTATTTTATCATTAATCGCATTCCTTACATTTATTTTAGTCTTATTCATAGTGCTAAATGAGTTCAATGGCATTTCATTTATCTTTAGGTTGGATAAAGAAAGTTCTTTAGTTTCTTTACGAAGCACTCATAGAAATCATAATTCTTGATTTGTTGCCCATCTAAAACATCTTAGTCTGTTGCTTTTATACTTGAGTGGTGCCTTGGATAGACATAAGCTTCCTTAAGGACCCTGTGAATGCTGTTTACTGCCTTGTCTGATTTAATGTTGCTGAGAGGAAATTTTAAGTCAGTGTGATATTTTTCATCTGAGAGGTAACTTGATCCACTTAGCCTTTATGCTCCACAAAATGTGAATTTGTTACATATATTTAAAGTCTAATCGATGTATGTTTTTAAGTCAATTGGAATGTTTTCTCAAATTTTATCTTTCTTGAATATATTTGGTTTTATTATTTTGGTCCTCTCTGTTAAGGATACCAATTAACTCTCTGTCAGATTATCTTTGCATTACTTTTACAATTATCATTTTTCTCTTTACTTTTGACTTTCTTCCTTTTGATTTCACTTTGCTTATTGCTTTTCATAATCCATGCTATCAAGTTATTCATCAAATGTTTAGCAGTGTTTATTTTCCTCTGTTGCTTTCAATGACATTTGTTTCTGAGATTACTTTCTGTTTCATATGTCTGCTTTAAGCTCTTGTTTTAAGACAGCATTTAGTTCGGGACTTTTATTTATTAAGTTTTTGTAGGTTGGGGTGATATCTTTATAACAATTTTAAATCGTTCCATTTTTACATTATTTAGAATTTTCTATTTGTCACTTTCCATTCTTTTATACCCTTGGTTGAGGGCATGTGAGGGTAGTTTTCTGATCATTGCACATATCTGAATAAGTTAAATTCCTTCTAGACTTACTATTTTTAGGAGACTGTGGCAATGAAGGCCATGCTTTAGGTTGGCAGAAATTCTCTTTATGACAGACATCTGGTTGTATGTGAGAGTGATTATCTTAGCACTATTTTTCCCAATCAAACTGATAGCAACAGCGTTGCTCATAATGCAGAGCATGTCTCCTCCTACTTCCTCACTGGCAGACTGCACTCTGCAAGCATGGTGTATGTGCAGTGTTTCTTACTGTAGCCCCACCTTTCTTTCATCACTGTTGTATCAGCAAGTGTTTGGGGCAACTTCACTACAACCCTGCTCTCCTTCCATTCAGAATGGAGACTTGTTGGTTTTGCCTTGTGAGCTGTCTCCAGATGTGCATTCGATGCCCTCTTGGCTTCTTCCTGCAATGCTGTGTGACCTTTACTTCATCTGACTGCCTTTCTCTCATTTTGTTATTCTGTATAAAAGATGTTTCTTGTTGTCTTAGGACTTGAGTCTATGTACTGATTTTGTTCTCTTGGACATCCAGTCAATGCCATCTTCACCACCATGGTAAAATCACAAGAGTAATATTTTTGTTGTTACTCATCAGTAATTCTGGAAACTAGTTTTAATGTTGGCAAGTGACACTTTTGAAAGCAATATTTCCTTTTTTTCTATCAGTATGAGCAGCCAAGTCCCATCAGTTTCCCTAGTCACGTAATACATGGAATAAAATAATTGTCTCATTAATCATTAAACAATCAGCTCTAGTTCCATATTCTGTTTCTTCCTGTCCCTGGGCCTCCGCCAGAGGAGACACCACTTCCTCTGTCCTTTTCCTTACTGAACCAGCTATTTATATTCTACATGCAATATTTATAAGATAAAATGTCAGTGGATCTTGATCTAGCTCATCCTTTAAGGAAATGTGACCAAAGACTGGACAAATAGCTTCTCAGGCCCAATCACGCCTGGAGGTCAGCCTTGTCTGGGACGCACGTCCACCCTCCTCCTTCTCCAGAGCTTCCCTGGCTCTCATAGTTCAGCAAACATCCTGTCTTTTTATAAAGACTTCTCTAACTTCCAAGCACATAGAGCACTCTCTCTTTTCTGAATTCCTGAATTCCTTCTTCTCGCCCTTCTTTATGGTGGTATGGTGTAGGGGTTGAAAACATGTCTCTGGAGAGAGACGGTTTTCATAGGAGCCTCAGTTCTGTGAGACACCAACTGGATAACCTTTATGGCTCAGCTTCTCTCAGTGCTTCAATGTCCTAACCTAGATAGAGGACACTTATGCCTAATTTTTCTTATTTTTAACAAGGGTAACACTAGTATAATTTACTTCATAGTGCTTTAAAATTATATTTTAAATAATATATTTCAATTCACTGTATAAAATAGCATATTTAAATTAATTTTAAATGATTGAATTAATTTAAATATATTGACAAATGATGCTAGAACATTATAAGCATTATATGTGTTTACTATCATTCACAAATACATATAATTCAATAAGGATGCATTTGGTACTTAATATGCACTAAATATTTTGCTATGTGCTTCAGTCACTGTTTTGTCTTGAGGTGAGAGGAGGTGCCAATTTTTTTTTTTTTTTTGATAAATTGAACCACGTACTTTTTAACGTTTTTTTAGGTACTTTTTTATACAAAAAACTGGACATATAAAAGAAGTTCAATTTTATTTGTATTGGCAGATGAATACTCCATAAACAGTCACCATGATCAACATGACAAATATTCCCATCACCCTAAAACATTTCCTTGAGTCCTTTTGACATCTGTCCTTTTCTCCACTCATGTCTCCCTGCAATGACTCATCTGCTTTCTGTCCCTGTGGATTAGTTTGCGTTTTCTAGAAACTATATAAATTTGCATTTTCTAGAAACTATATAAATGGAGTTATGCAGTTCATTTTTGTGTCTGTTTTTTTATTTTCACAACAACTAGGAGATCCATCAAAATTGCTGTGTGCATCAATAGTTTGTCCTTATTACTTATTAATATCCAATTGTTTGGTTTTACCACAGTTTGCTTGTCCAGGGAATTGCTGATGAACATCGGATCATTTTCAGTGTTTGGATATTACCGATTTAGCTATTAATGAGATTCCGTGTACAAGACATTTCTACTGGAGTGAAACCCCTGGTCATATGGTAAGAATATATTTAACTCTTTATGAAATAGCCTGTCTTTTGCCTCCCCAGTGTTCTTGTGCCCATATGCCTCTTCCTCATATAGCTTATAATTGCAAATATATTTTGAATGGAATTCCAGGTATAAGAAAAAGCATGTTTCTATGGAGCACAATCACAAAAATAGTTTGCAGTTTCTCAATATGTCAGGTTAAAATTCAAGTAAATGATGATAAACTCTCTAAGTGCCAGTGACCTGTCTCTACTCATCCACAATCAGAGCCTACCTCCTTTAGGTAGTGTCTGGAACAGGAGAGGCTCATTGTCATGGACTGAGTGTTTGTGTCTCCCCAAAATTCATATGTTGAAATCCTAACCCCCAATGTGAGATTTAGGAGGTGAGAACCTCGGGAGGTTACTGGGTCATAAGAGTGGAGCCCTTTTAATTAAACTAGATTCATGCCCTTTGAAGGAATCCTATGAGGAGACCCCAGAGACCTCTCTTGCTCTCTTTCCACCATCTGAGGACACAATGAGAAGCCATCAGTCTGCAACACGAAGAGAGTGCTCCAGAATCCCACCAATGCTGGCACCCTGATCCCCAACTTTTAGCTTCCAGAACTGTGGGAAATTAATGTCTGTTCTTTTGTTTGTTTGGTTGGTTGGTTTCGTTTTGTTTTTAAGACAGAGTCTTGCTCTGTCACCCGGGCTGGAGTGCGGTGGCATGATCTAAGCTCACTGCAACCTCTGCCTCCTGGACTCAAGCTCTTCTCCTGCCTCAGCCTCCTGAGTAGCTGGGATTACAGGTGCACGCCCCCATGCCTGGCTAATTATTGTATTTTTAGAAGAGACAGGGTTTGACCATGTTGGCCAGGCTGGTCTCAAACTCCTGATCTCAAGTGATCCACCCGCCTCAGCCTCCCAAAGTGCTGGGATTACAGGCATAAGCCACCTCACTCAGCCCTGTTCTTTATAAGCCACTCAGTCTATGATACTTTGTTATCACATCCCTAACTAAGACATTCACTGTAAGCATGTTTTGAATGAATGTTTGAAAAAATGGATGATTGAATGTTTAAATTAATATTTCTTTTGAAATCAACCTGTGTTGCCATGAAATTTTTCAATAAATAAATAGACCTGAAACTTGTTTAAAAAATAAATTTAATAATGATGTATTTGTATGTCTCATCTCAGAAGACGGCAGTGGCCTAAGTAAATGTGGTTCTTATTTGATTTGCCATAGTTTTGTGTTGTGTTTGATTTTTTGGGTTCTATGGACATGTTTCTCAAACTCCACAACTAGAATATAATTTTCTTACTTTTGTCCACCATGCACTAAATATACAACCACGAATGTTGTAGGTTTATGTTGTACATTTGCCAACCAATTGACTGATATTATCTATGACTGGTGGGACTATTTGACATTCATTTACTCAACACTTATTTACTGAGTGTTTACTATATTCCAGGTACTATTTTAGGGAATGTAGAATATCAGTGAACAATTCAGACCAAAATTTCTGCCTTTAGGAAGTTTAAACTTTATTTGAGGGTAGCAGACAGTAAATCAAACATCGAGTATGTGACTGGACAACAAGGGTGATGGTGAAAAATAAAATAGGAGCCCATGGTTATGAGGAAGCAAGTCACCTAGATATTGGAAGAATGCTGCAGAGAAGCAACATGTGCAAAGGAGTTGAGGTGGGAGACTCTCTGGTAGGCAGAATATTGAGTAAACCAAGGAGACCAGTGTGACTGAGGTCGAATGAGGGGCAAGGTAGTAGGAGCTGAGGTCAGCAAAATCCTAGGGAATGAAGTCAGGTCTTCTTGGTCAGCGCAAATAGATTGAGCTTCATTCTAAGTGAGCTGGAAAGACTTTGAAAGATGCTGAATAGACCAGTGACATAATCTATCATGTTTTATCAAGATCACTCTGATTGGCATGTCTATGGTACACTGTAGGAGGGGAAAGGGCTGCCAGGAGAGTCTGTTGGGACTCTTATTGCAGTGGTCCAAGGGGGAAATATTGGTAGCTTGGATGTGAGTGGTATCAGTAGAGGAGGTGAGAAGTGTGAGCAATTAGGTGAAATTTAGAGTATGTACTGCTTGAGAGGCCTTCTAGACATTGGAATGGTGATGCTGAATGGCTGTTGGCTATGCAAATCTGGAGTTCAAGAGGAAAGTACAGTATGGAGGTCTAAATTTTGGAGTAAGCTTGTAAAGATGGTATTTGGGCTTGGGTGATGTTATCAAAGAAATGCAAAGAGAATACCAAAGGAATTCTATTTAATCTCCCAGTGTTGTATTCTCTCTGAGGTGCCACAATGATCACATATGCATTGTCCTAGCTAGATAAAAATAAAGATGCTGTGCACATCCTCATAAACAACTAGGAAGCATTAATGTTGGTTGTCATAAGGAATTAAAGAGGAGCAGGTAATGGCAATGACTGGCTTGAAGGTCATGCCACATGCGTCCATGGACCAGGTTTGGCCTGTGTGCCCTGAGTTATGGCTGGTACTTACCAATTGTGAGCCCTTGCAGCATATAACTTAAATTCTATGTGCCTCAGTTTCCTCAAAAGTAAATGGAAAAAATACCCAATTGGCAGTATTCTTCTAGGTATTAAACATAACCTAGGGCACACACAGAATATCTTGTCTCATTTTCTTTGTCCAAAACAAATCTATAATTTTTTTTGGCAAGTCAGAGTTCCTAACCCTGGTGAGATACTCATTGTGTCTGGCTCCCTTGCAGCTAGGAGTAGCTATGCCATCTGTTTCAGATAATGAGAAAAAAAAAAATAGGTGTCTACTAGAGGCTTAAGGAAGGCTCTTTTTGTTTTTCCTGATAACAGAGAAAATAGAGCTGGTGTTCCTTCTTTCTTCTCTCTCCATTTCCTCCCCACAAGAACATGGAAATTGTGTTTCAAACTAGAGGAGTTCCATTGTTACCATGAGATGAAGATAAAAGCCAATACATTAAAAAGTTTTGAGAGGAAAGATGAAAAGATTCTGAGTTCCTGATGCTAGATTTTTGCATACCTCTGGCTTTCTTATTTTGTTAGGTAAACTAGACTTCTCTTTGTTTAAGCTACCATAATTTGGGTTTTCTATTTTTTGCAATGAAATATATTCCAAATTGTGTAAATACAATTTATCAACTATCTGAGGATGCTTGGCTTACAGTGAAGTGCTCAATAAGCTCAATAATTCATTAATTTGTATTTCTACTTGGACACGTGTCTCAAATGGAATTAATTATAGTTTTTATTATACATGATAATAATTGGTCCACATACATACCTCTTTTATTTTGGTTAATTAATGCTAAAATTATTCAGTAACATGGAACTTCTTTACTCTTTGTATTCCTTCTTCATGGGACACGTAATTTCTTTAAGTTTCAAATCAATTCAAGTAGCAAGATCATTGTTCCTTTGATTGGTCAAAGTTTTGATGGCATCAGTGAGGACTTGATCTTTAGTTGCAAATTACTGCTACTAGAACTGGCTTAGTAAAATCAAGGTTGTGTCTTATCAGCTCCTGCCTATGATGGTGCTAGGGGAGTTAGCAATGATTGTTGGGGCTATACAGGTATTTTGATTTAAAGGATACAACTGAAAAAAAAGCAAAGTGTGCTCCCACTTACAAATTATACAAATAGGTTATGAGCGCCTGGACAACATGTTAAAAAGGAGAAGTACCGCTTGGCTTTCCAGGATTAAGTCTTATCTGTGTGGTCTCGGACTCAACGTGACCTCCGTCATCCGGTCAGTTCATCTAAGCTGCAGAAAAAAATCCAATGTGGGAATGAGGGGAGGCTTAGAACTAAGCCTTTCAGTATTTTAAAAAATATTCTTAAAATTATTATTGAATAGTCCTGGGAGTTTGGTATTTTAAGGATTTCATGTCCATTTTAAAAGATTATTTTTGGAATCATAATGAATTTAACTGTGGCCTTTCTTTTTTAAAAAATATTATTGTGTTCTAAATGATGTATTCATCTGAAGAGTATAAGAAGCTCCTTATTTCTTTGTTTTCATGTCCCTCATTAGCACAGAAATGAAAATGTCATATAATTCTATGTTTTGATAAGGAATCTCTGTTTCACTTTAATTAACTTTTTGAAAAGCTTATGCACATCAACTGTAATATGTTACCTACATTTATATAAAATGTATTTCCTGTTTCGAAATTCCTTCTTCTTTAAACACAAAATTTAGTTGTGAAAACTCCAAATCTCTATTAGCATTCACAATAAACAGATGTAACCCTGTACTTACAATAATATTGTTTTCAAGTGTATCTTCCAGAATTTTCTACTTAAAATGAGGGGAAAAAAAGCAAGTAAAAAACTTAAGGAATTCCCAGAAATTGCAACAGGATCTGCTTCTGTGCTGATGAATGGCTCCTTGAGGAAAATCAGGTCTCTTATTAATATAACATCTGGCTTGCATCTTGCATAAATAAAAACATAAGATTGAGACGGAAGTAACAGAAGAGGGAAGTGGGAGGATGGGATGTGGGTTTTCCAGCATAATAATTTTTAACAGCCAAGAAATCTAATTAGAAGAAATGTCATTTAATGAGGCTCTGGTCAAGGTAATTCCATAGAACTCAAAGCCTCATGGGACCACAACAGAAACATTGAATCTGTTAGATAATTTAAAAAATAGGTAAACAGTACGCATTGCTGAAGGACCTCATTCAATCAAAACAGTGATTATCAGTGGCTTCTCTGGGGACCAATTTATGACTTTAACCACAGAAATTCCATTCCTTGGTCAATATGTTTTGAGAAGGCCTGTACTGTTCTCATCTGCACGATCAGATTTCTGTCATTTCCTTTGTGCATTGTCAGTCTGGAAGATAAGAGCATGACTAATTAACAATAGAAACAGAAGCCAATTCTCATGCTGTTACATAGATGAGTGGAATGGTTCCCCCTCTACACGAAACATCATTTCTAACAATTTTGTTGGAAGTCAACTTGATAGTAAAGGTGAATGTCATTGATTCTACAACTCAATCTTGTTTTTTGTTTTTCCAGATATAGAAACAGAAGCAATGAATTGAGATTGGATAATATTGACTAGTATTGAATAGAAAAAGAGGTCATATAGTAAATAAATAATACATAAATAAATAAAAACTAGACTGAAGGCTTTAGCTGATGTTTTGTTGTTGTCGTTTTTTAAGAACAAGTTGTCTACTTTGAGCTTAACAAGGCATGCCTGATGTATCTGTGCTCCACATAATCTTCACATAAACCAGTTCCTGTGCTGCTTGGTGAAATTTCCAAGATTCTAGAGACACCAATCAGCCACCTAGTAGAGTCACATGAACTAGTTTATGCCAGAAAAATAGACATGTAAAAGGAAATATTGGAAAACATGGAATTCTTATTAAAATAAAAATACTATCTACTTTGAAATATATTTATTTAAGTAGGTTTGTAGGTTTCCTAACTCCAGATTCATCTCTGTTTATGCCGATAATGTTTTTTTCTCTGCCCTTCTCCTATTGAATATTTTTAATTGTGACTCGGTAAGACCTTGGTTACACAAAAACCAATGATCATTTTCGATGATATTTTGGCAACAAGTATGACATTTTTCCAATTAAAAGTATCGATTAATTTAATATGACTTTGAAAATGCATAATGTTTAACCTACCATCTCTAAGAATTTATCCTAGTTGAATAAGTATTCAGGAACACATATAGAAGAGTGTTTAAGCTAGCATTTTTGAAAACAACCAAATACTTTCCTAAGAAAGAATGGGCAGTGTAAACAAGCCATTGAGTCTAATTTGGCCAATCCGAGGAGATGCAGAGAGGTCTACCAACTCGTCTTTAATAGGCTTCTTGCTCTTGTGACTCAGGCATTCCCAAAAAAGTATTGTACCGTGACCGGCCGTCGTGGCTCACGCCTGTAATCCCAGCACTTTGGGAGGCCGAGGCAGGTAGATCATGAGGTCAAGAGATGGAGACCATCCTGGCCAGCCCCATCTCTACTAAAAATACAAAATTAGCTGGGCATAGTGGCACATGCCTTTAGTCCCAGCTACTCGGGAGGCTGAGGCAGGAGAATAACTTGAACCCAGAAGGTGGAGGTGCAGTGAGCCGAGATGGCACCATTGCACTCCAGCCTGGGTGACACAGCGAGACTCTGTCTCAAAAAAAAAAAAAAACAAAAAAGAAAAAGAAAAGAAAAGGAAAGAAAGAAAGAAAGAAAGAAAGAAAGAAAGAAAGAAAGAAAGAAAGAAAGAAGTATTGTACCGTAAGGTACAGTTTAAGACATGCTCTAGAAAGGAATGTTTAAAGGACATTAACAGGCATAAAGAGAAATCTTGGTAATGTATTTATCTAGATAATGTATTTCCACATCTTAATGAAGGCACTTCCTGAGTTGATCGTATCCCACTTTGCAGATACTTACACGAATGATCGACCCAACTCTGGATTCCCAATTCTTGACTGCCTTAGCTCCATTGGCCTCTCCCTTCTCCATCCCTCAGACACCCACACAAATTGTTGTGTCCTGGAAATTATGTCCTCTTTCGATCTCTACATCAGCCATTCTCCTTCTGTCACTTCCTATGCAGTTTATTTACTCTACAACTCCTACTTCAGAAATTTCCAGACATCATGAAGTACAGCTCATCACCACCTCACTGGCATTCTTTCTCAGGCAGTGAAAAAAAATCTATTGTGAATTCTCCTAGCCTTCTAGTCCTTTCCTCTTTAACCTGGAGAAACAGAAGCCCCAGTCACTCAGCTTGAGATCTGAATGTAAAGGTCTGCCCCTCTTATTTAGTGTGAAGTTTTGCTTTCTCATTTTTATCATAGATATGACAAAATTTATATGAAATACCCTTTCTGTAAAATGAGGTTTCTTCCCTTATCTGGAATATCTGTAAAATGAGATTGGTCGGGTGGAAGGGGGGCTATAGATGTATTTTAGAGTTAACTGGTCTGTTCATATCATTAAACATATTTTTCCCATGTAATATGATTCTAAAAAACAACTCTGACTATAGTCTGAAACACACACACACACACACACACACACACACACACAAGCAAATAAGTGATTACGGTAATGCCATTAGGACCCGTAATATTCAGTACAAAAGAGACATATTACAAGACAAAAAAAGTGGAGCAAAAAGCAGTTAATCCTAAATTTGAATTGAAAATAACAGTATAAACTCACGATGTATTTTCTAGCTCTTGCATTTTCATTTTTTCTTAGCTCTGTCCCTGGAAAAAAACATGAAAACAATGATCAATCTGTAGCAATGAGCACCCTGTAGAACCCAAATTGTGATGCTAAATATCATTTCTCACCACAAAAAGCCAGCATGTCTTGGGAAGTGGCTGATTCCAGGTCTGGGATAAGAAAAGGACAAGATAATTCAGAAATATCTCTTCATGCCAGATGCAAAGGACTTTTGTAAAAACTCTGGGTTGTGTCAGGAGTAGTTGGGAGTCCATCTGAAAGAGTTCTCCCAGGCAAAATACGGGCAATCAGACACCATCAATAAAGACAACCGTAGTGGCTTGAAATGCAATACCTATGCGAAAATGTACCTGAGTTTATAAAAATATTTTAAAAATAAAACAAAATGCCTTCTAGACAAGCCCTGGAGGAAGTGAGAAGTCATACTTAATAATTTGAGAAGCTAGAAGTAAATAGAAAGAATCAATGTTTATTTTCTTTCTATGTTAACTTTTCACAGGGTAACCATTATGAAAACAAATATGTATTATTTTAAAAAATTCCTTATTGATATTAGATTTCAATAACAAAACAATAATTAGAAAATCCCCAAATATTTTGAAGTTTTAAAAATTCAGTGAGTAAATGCAGAAGTAATGAGGAATTAGAATATAACCATTTTGCTTCCCCAGTGCAATAATGGATGCAGATAATGATTATGCGTGACTGCCAAAACTACCAGGTAGAAAGTGGGTAGAAATCTTGATGATGGATGAATAATGCTGACAATACCTGAACAATCAATCTTCATGTTAAAAATAAACAGAGGGTGTGGTTTAGTGAGACATAAAAAAACTATCTGAATTGCTCAAACACAGTATCTCACAACAATTTAGAGGGAATTAAGGGTTGAAGGAACATTTCTTAAAACCACATGCATCCTAATAGTAAAATCTAGAATATGGAAATTCTATGAGCCAAAAAAAATATTTTCTTTAAAAAATAAATGTCAAGCAGGAAAATGCACCGGAAAATAATAGATTTGAAGAGACTTATGAGGCCTATCAACCAAATGCCATGCATGAAATTTTTTGGATGCTCACACAGTAGATAAAGTTTAATTTTATTTGAATGAGTGCATTATAAACTACAGGACATTTTTGACTTGTGCTGCACAAATACATGCTGTCTTTAGCTTGTGGAAATGATGGTAGAAGCATAAAGCCATTCTCAATCCCATTTGTCCTGTCACTACTAATTTCATTTCCAAGAGAGTCATGCCTTAACATTCTTAGCTCTGAAGTCAGCACAAATTATGCTCCATGTGATTAAAAGACAATGATAGCTATGCTTCCCCTGGCCTCGGGACCACCTCGTCTGGGATATAAGTGTAAGACATTCTCATAAACATTTTACCATTACCAACAGACTATATCTTCTCAGGAGAAAAATGACCATTAGTCTCCCCAGCATGTTAAAGGACAAGGGCAAATTCCAGACTTTGTAAAATTTAAATAGCCTTGAACTTTTAATTAGATGATACCTATGGTTTTAGACTGAAACAAGATGTGATAGTTTTGATTCTTGGTTGGTGTATTAGTTTGCTAGAGTTGCCATAGCAAATACCACAAATCGAGTTGCTTAAACGACAAAAATTTCTTTTGCCACAGTTCTGGAGGCGAGAAACAAGATGAAGCTGTCCTCAGTCTCGGTTTCCTCTGATGCTTCTCTCCTTAGCTTGCAGATAGATGCTTGTCTTGTTATTGTGTCCTCACGTGGTCTTTTCTCTGTGTGCACCCACGCCTGGTGTCTCTCTCTGTGTTTAAATTTCCTCCTCCAATAAGGACATTAGTCAGATCTGTTTAAGGCCCACACCAGAGACCTCATTTTAACTTAATTACCTCTTTAAAGAGCTCTCCTCATAGAGTCATATTTTGAGGTACTGGAGGTTAAAACTTCAACATATGAATTTCGGGAAAACATAATCCAGCCAATAACAGTTGGAATGCACATTTTTCAAGTCATGTAAAAGATATTGAAATAAACTATCTTTTTGACAGAATATTAGCAATTCCACTGAAGTTTAGTTGGTAAAACTATGTATTTATTTAGGTGTTCCTATTAATATACAGGTATCTATTTTCTCACCTATTCTTCTGTAGATTTACTATCTCAAAAAGCTTGTTAGTTTTAAATCTATGTTCATGCTAAATTCTTTCTTCATTCCACTCCACTATTTTGTTAATACCTGGTGATTTATTTTCATTTCACAATTCATGGCTTATATCTCTTTCTATAATCAAGATAACACAGTGGATTTCACTTTCATTTAAGATGGAATGACCATCTCTTCCATTATAACAGTGAGGGAACACTGAATAAATAAAACTCATATGAGTTATGTATATATACTAAACTAAAACTCATATGAGTATATATATTTTCTCTCTCTCTCTCTCTCTCTCTCTATATATATATATATATATATATATATATAGTTGATATATTTGACTGGCTTTTAAATATATGTATATTTTTTTTTTTTTTTTTTTTTTTTTGAGACGGAGTCTCGCTCTGTCGCCCGGGCTGGAGTGCAGTGGCCGGATCTCAGCTCACTGCAAGCTCCGCCTCCCGGGTTTACGCCATTCTCCTGCCTCAGCCTCCCAAGTAGCTGGGACTACAGGCGCCCGCCACCTCGCCCGGCTAGTTTTTTGTATTTTTTAGTAGAGACGGGGTTTCACCATGTTAGCCAGGATGGTCTCGATCTCCTGACCTCGTGATCCGCCCGTCTCGGCCTCCCAAAGTGCTGGGATTACAGGCTTGAGCCACCGCGCCCGGCCTAAATATATGTATATTTTTAAGCCACACAGTGTGATGGATGCATAGAAGTCTAAGTGAACTAAATCCCAGGCAGGGATAGGTGGGTAAAGAACAGCAGCCACTTTCATACAGGGCACCTTTTCCTAGTCTTTGCCTTGGCAGAGGCTGTTCAGTGGGCCTGCCTTAAGCAGACAGATTTTGGTGGGAAAAGAGAAATGAGCCAAAATTTGATGGAGAGAATGATCTGACATGACAAAAAGAAGTCTGAGGAAGCATAAATGCAAAAACAAATCCCTCATTCTGAAAATCCTCATGTCCTGGGAATCTCAGTGATTGAATGGTGGTAGGGAAATAGCAAGAGAGCAGTGGGAGATCTGGCACCACACACAGGACTAAAGTTTAGTCTGGAGGTGAACTGAAACTAACCCGACTTCCTTCTCGCTCAAATTCTGATAAGATTAAATAAATGGGCTCTTCAGAGGGCAATAAGGGCAACTTAGAAGTAGGGCTGTAAGGCAGACAGAGATTTAGATAATCTTGTTGGAAACCAGGTAGAAACTGAAGCTAATTAAAGTTGTGGCCCATGACGGCATCTTAGTGATCAGCCTTCACCCAAGTTGTATGGGGGAGAAAAGTCTGTGGTCTTTCTGCGAAAAAACAAAATGAAAGGAAACAAAATACACAACACACATACACGTATTATCTACTTTAGTTTCTACCATTCCTTTATAAAAATGCATAATATAATTGTTTAAAATATGAGATTTACAACTAAACAAAAAATATGAACCATAATCAAGAGAAAAGACAATCAATTGAGGCAGACTAATAGATAACCTTGATTTTACACTAAGCAGATAAGGAATTTAAAAATAATTGTTATGAAGAATTTAAAACATTTAGTGGCAAGATGGATAAAATGCATAAATACAGAATTTTAGCAGGGAAACTAACTCTAGCAGCGAACTAAATGAAAATTCTAGAACTGAATTTACAATGTATGAAACAAAATTTCATTGGATTAGTTTAATGTAATTCTGGACACCAGAAGATAGGACCAGGAACTCAAGAAATAGGTCAACAGCATATCAGTTTAAATAGAAAGACAACTAGACACATCCAAATAAAACTTGTGAAAAAAGAAGACACTTATGCAAAAAATCCCCAAACAATAAAAATCATTAAATCAGTTAGAATAAGAATGGATCACATTCAGACGAACAACAGTAAGAATGACATTAAGTTTCTCAACAGAAACAATTAGCCAGAAGACAGTACAAAATAAACAAAGCCAAACAAAACAAAAACATTAACCCATAATTCAGTGTCTAGCAAAATATTCATCAAAAATGAAGGTAAAATAGAAACTCTTTTAGATTAGCAAAAATTAAGAGAATTTCTTGTCAGCTGATCTGCATAAGAAGAAATGCGCATGAAAGATGATCAGAATATCACCATAGGAAAACATGGATCTCCAGGAGAAATGCAGAGCACTGGAAATGGTGAATAGGTTGCTAAGTAGTACAATTTCAAAAGAGACCATTGATTGTCTAAAGGTAAAAAAATAACAAAGCACTTGGAGTTTTAAAAAGATATAGAAGTATAATATATGATGGTGATAACAGAAGGAATGAGAGGAGCAAAGGAAAAGACATTATTCTAAAGTTTTGTATATGTAAGGTGGAATGCATTAACTTAAAATGTGTGTTGTAATGTTTATTCTAGAAAACTGTTAAAATGAGCAAAGAACAGTAAAGCTAAAAAGCCAATAATAAAAAGCCAATGAAAAATACATGATTCATCTTTAAAAAAAGGAGGAAAGGAAGAAAGGAGCATAGAATAAGTGTGAAAGGTAGTGATCAAATGTAAAATGGTAAATTTAAACTCAAATGTACAGGTAAACACATTAGGAGTAAATGAACTAAGCGCTCCAATTACAAAGCAGAGATTTAGGGAGTGGATTACAATGTACCCAACTATATGCTCTGTATAACAGAGACATTTTAAATATAAAAACATTTACATCAAATGTAAAATTATAGAAAAAGATATGACATGCAATCTGTACCAAAATATCTCATGTACCCCATAAATATATACACCTATTATGTACCCACAAAAATTTTTTAAAAATGTTTTTAAAAGATGTAAAATGCAAACACTAATTGTAAGAAATATCCAGAAGCTATTTTAATATCAACCAAAATAGACTCTAAGAAAAATTATCATAAATAGGTAATTTTTTATAATGATGAAAGGGAAATTCACCATGATTATTTAAAAATTCTCAATGTAGATGTACCTAATAACACATATTCATAAAAATTAATCACTATTTGACAGAACTAAAGGAGAAATACACAAATCTATAGTGCTACCTGAACTGGTTTCATCTCAGTCATTGCTAAGCAATAAAAGCTGGCTGGGTGCAGTGGCTTGTGCCTGTAGTCCCAGCACTTTGGGAGGCCAAGACAGGCAGGTCACCTGAGGTCAGGAGTTTGAGACTAGCCTGGTCAACATTGCAAAATCCCATTTCTACTAAAGATTAAAAAGTTAACCAGGCATGGTGGTGGGCACCTGTAATTCCAGCTACTTGGGAGGCTGAGACAGGAGAATCATTTGAACTCAGGAGGCAGAGGTTGCAGTGAACTGAGATTGTGTCACTGCATTCCAGCTGAGTGAGAGAGTGAGATTCTGTCTCAAAAAAAAAAAAAAAAGCTGCAAAAATTTGAACGTTTTTAACCAAATTGACCTAATTGACATTAATATAACACTTCATATTCAGATGGAACATTCACCAAAGTAAGCATATACTGAATCCTAGAACACATCTAAGTAAATTTCCAAGAATTAAAAACTTGCAGATTTGTGTTCTGTGACAAAGGAAACTAGATTAGATAACGATAACAAAAAGATAACTATAAAATCCCCAACTATTTGGAAATTTAAAAACATCTAAATAATCTTCTTGGGTAAAGAAAAAATCCTAAGAAATGGAAAACATGAGAAATCAGAATAGTGATTGCCTGGACGGGGAATTTTATGGGAAAAAAAAAAAAAAAACCAAGAAGGAGCAGTATGGGACGAATCATATCAATTTTCAGTCTTGTTCAACTAAAATGAACCAATATGATTTAAGGGTATTGCTACATACAGGCATAGGCCAGATATAAACGTCTTAGGGATCTTTGAAGTGTTGCTTTTCTGTCTGGAAACCTCTGTGGCCTGTGGTGCCTTTGCCCAAGTTCATGTCCTGAATCCAGGAAGAATGAGGTACATAGACAAGTGGAGGGTGAGCAAGATGAAGAGGAGCTTTTTTGAGTGTTAGAACAGCTCAGAGGAGACCTGCACTGGGCAGCTCCTCTCTGTAGGCAAGTCGTCCCATCCAGTGTTCAGCTCTCAGCAGAGAGTGTAGCTCCTCTCTGCAGCTGGTTGTCCCATAGTCTGCAGCTCTCAGCAGAGAGGAGGCCCTGGAGAGGGTAGCTCCTCTCTGCAGCTGGTTGTCCTGATGTCTCCTCTGCTCTGGCTGAGTCTGGAGTTTTATGGTCTTTAGAGGGAAGGAGTGCATGGTGATTGGTCCATGTGCCGCCAAGGGTGGGCCCAGGAAAAAGTATCATGAGTTCCCCCTTCGATTGGCAGGACTAGAAGCCTGGCTGCCAGGCTTCAGGCCTTCCCCTGCCTGAAAGTGGGGCTTCACCAAGGACCTGCCTGCTTCTACCCAGGAACCTGTTTTCTTCTCGGCATTGCCGAACTGTTCATGGTGCCCCAGCTGTTCATACCAAGGGGCACCTGCAGACCAGTGCCAAGCTTCCATCAGGACCTCCTCAGCTTTCCTCCCATGCTTGTCGTGCCCAAAGTCCAAAGGGGGCTGAGGCAGCAGGGGGCTGGTGTGTCAGCCCTGCCCTGAGTGTGGGCCCACCCAGCCAGGCTGTGATGGCATCTAGGCTCAGCCCAACCTTGCTCCATGATAGGAGTGGGCACTGGTAGCAGGGAGAGGTCAGGCAGCAGGAGCAGACACTTCCGAGCCTGTTGGGGGAAGGGGAGCCTTTCCAGGGCCCCAAGAGCACAGGGACACTCAGGTCTGGAGCCATGGCAGGGCAGGTGCAGTGGCACTTGGGGAGGGTGGGATTCCTGCCTGTTCTGTGGAGTGGGAGGCCCAGGAAGCCTCCCCACTGCAGTGGGCATCTTGGCAGCAGCCACTCTAGATGGGCTGCTACTGCCATGAGAAGTACTGATGGAGATGTTCCTGTCTTGGACTAATCCAATAATTTTAAATGAGGCACAATCAGCCCTTCCTATTTGTGTGATCCTCATCTGGGGATTCAACAAGACAATATTCTAACAAAAGGTAGACAATATTCTAAAATAGTAATAGTGAAAATGCAAAATTTGAAAATCAGCATATTTATATAGCATTGACATTATATTAAGTATTATCAGTAACTAGAGATGTTTTAAAGTATATGGGAGGATGTGTGCAGGCTTATGCAAATACTATACCATTTTATAAAAGGGATTTGAGCATCCTCAGATTTTGGTATCTGCAGAAGGTCCTAGAACTAATCTCCCACACTCCCATACCCTCCTCCCTAATAAATAGTGAACACAACCAAAAGCATAATTATGTAAACACATTTTGAGTGGAATTCTTGTTCTACTTGAAGCATATTCCTAGATTACTTTCTCTGTGCTCATTTGGCCCCTTTTAATCACCTTTGCTTCAATATGAATAAGAAAAGAAATTTCTTTACCTTTCAGAACCACTTTTTCAGTCCTACAGCTTCTAAAGCAATGTAGACATCTGTGAATTTCCTGAAGAAAGCTCAACTAAAGGTGAATTTCACTGATAGTAGGCTGCTACTAGCAACCAACTTCTGTTGAATACAGTATTTAAAACAGTGATTACTCAATGCTACCTCAAACAATGGACTAATTTACTAATGCTCGTGCATAGCTAGATGTACCTCTTTCAACATTTTGTAAAACCAGGTGTGAGGGCTGACTGGAAGAGAAGACGCAGTTTTAAGGTAAAGAGGTCACTGAGGAATTACAGGTGGGAGCATTAGACTCAAATTAAGAGTAAGAATAGGGATGTATTTCGAGAAAAATTATATTTGAAATTAACAGCTAACCAAAATTATGGAGTGCATTGAGGTTATTATTATTTTTTTTTTAAAACGTGTATTTGGCTTTGTTTTTAGGAAAAAGTTTAGCAGAGTTAAAATTTATATTGGCCTGCAGCTGTAAAAATCTTTATTGGCATCCTTTCTCTGTTTAATGCTTGTCATTGGTGGTGGTCAGATACTATACATCACTACCAAAACTGTTATGCCTGGCCTGTGCCTATTTGTGGCAATACCCTTCAATCATAGTAATTGGGTCCTTGAAGTTTTCCGTGACAAGTCTTGCATAGGGAGCACAATTTCCTTACTTCTACCCACAATTTCCTTTGCGTCATTCTTAGCCCAGATTAAACTAGATAACTGTCTCAAAGACATCTTTTGGAAATTTTACAATCCCTCCCTTTCCTTTTTTTTTTTTTTTTTTTTTTTTCTTTTGCCAGGAAATGTTTTCTTGGGTTATAGGTAATTTGTTTTATCCTTGTTGCTCTTATTTATTTATTTTTTATTTAAAAGGCTATCCAAGCCTATGTTTTAAATTAAGGATCATGTCTACACAGTATGATCAACTCTATGCTGCACTTTTTAGGGTAGATTAACATTGCTGATATAGAATTCTAGTGATGAAGTTAAAGGAAATGACTAAAATTAAAACCTAAAATACTTCTTATCTTGAATTCGGAACAATGGGATCACTTGACAAATCCTATGTAATAAATCCATGTCCTGATTCTGTGCTCAGTGAATTCCAGGAAGTATAATCCATTATAATGATGAGTGCTAGAAAGGGTATGAGCTGTCCTATGATTTCAATTTTGCATTCAAAATATCTCCCAATTTATGTTCCCCGAGGGTATGCTGTTTTCTCTCTCTGAACCCCATGTACCATAGAACAGCCCATCAGACAAGAGGCCAAGGGAGAAAGTTCACTCCCTTTCTTAGGGATGCTGTAAGTGGGACAGAAGTAGGGCATAAAGTTCAGATTACAAAACTACACACTAATTAAGGCCTTGTGAGAAGCCCTCATGTGGCCATGTGCAGCATGGCATGGAAATATTAATGCAGGGTTAGCAGCAGGAGATGATTGACTACTGAGATGGGGCTACTGACTATTCCATGGCTTATGCAGGAAAATTACGAATTTAAAATGTATTGATGGCTCAGTGGGAAGTGCAGAAAGCTAGAGAGATAACAGACCCCTAGGAAGTGAGGCTCAGGACAAAGAAGGTTCAAGTTGTGGGAATTTGCAAGTGGCCAATCAATTGGCCAAGACCACAAAATCTAGCATTGGAGGTCCAAACAAACAAACTTTAAGGCCAGCTCAGCACAGTTACCCCCAAGTGTTTACCACTGAAGAGAGCAAACTAGACTAAGCTACTCCACATCACCCACCAATAAGGCTCCAGAGAAGGCTGAAGGGAACAAGAGTCATTTCTACCTCCCATTCTCCACCACATGTAATGTCAGACCCACCTCCCCTACAGAGCCAACATTACCTGCAGAAGACAGGAAAAGAAGATAGAAACAAATAAGACTGCTTTAGACTGAACAGAATTGGAGAGACTGGTTATGCTAGAAGATTGAGATAGTACCCATTGGCAAGTATGACTGTTTTAATTATTCAGTGAATGGGGACTTGTGAAAAAGGTTGGGTCAATTATATGAAATAAACAAAGCTACATTTTCTTTGAAATGCTAAGTGTTGCATGGGTGAATTTGTGACCTGACCATATACAAATAGAAAAAAACAGTTCCCCAAACTGAAAGGCAATTTGTCTATATTATTAACACAAGAAATATTTGGTCTACACGTTAGTAGGGTTCTTCTTAATTTTTTTTCTAGCAAGAGGGAGTGCAGCACGTAGTTGCTGACAGTGTGGGCTCTGGAGCCGGTTTCCCCATTTGCAAAATAGAGACAATAATGGTATCTACCTCATAGAGTGGTTATAAGGATGAGAACAGTTAACGCGCGTAGAATATAAAATACCTCATAGTCAGCATTCAATAGACATTACTGTCATTTTGAAAAATAAACAAAATAAAAGCTCTAAGAGTTTAGGTGAGCATGAGGTCACTACAGAGTGCAATCATCTACCAGAAATTGAAGCTTATGTTGTTCTTTTAAAGAGGAAAGGAGCCATGGGAGTGGGAGGGCATCATTCAAGTCCGTTGAAGAGCTAAGTCCTATGGGCAGGGGTCAACAAATGTTCTCTAAGAAAAAGAAAAATACCACAGGTGTCTAAGTCTTCAACTACTGAGGTACACATTAGTTTCTGGAAGAATGTCCTGCATTCTGCTTTTTCCTACACATTTGTCCCCAGGGGCTCAGAAAACATGACAATTCCAGATGTATTTCATCATGTCAATAAGGCTTCAAGAGGTTACACTTTTGAAATGGTAAGTCAGCTAGGATTTGTCCTAGATTGTCCTAGGACTTGGGGGCTACAGCGTAAGTTTCTCTCTCCCTAGATTTTGTGGTTCTCATTGCACCTCATACCTGGAATCCTATCCCTATAAATAAGCCAGCAGGGCATGTCCACAGGCAACTGCAAGATCATCTTTTTTGACAACTCAAGGCATGCATAAAAAATTAGAAACAGAAATGTAATAAATATGTTAAAAATAAGGTTAGGAAGAAAGGAATCTCTGTTGCCTCATGCTTCACTCCCACTATTTTTAGTCCTTCAAATGATATGCTGGAACAACATAATGAATGCTTATTGAATGCATGCACAAAGGAATGGAAAAACGGCAGCAACTTAGAAAGCAGAGCTCTCGTGACTCCAATATACCAAGTAGTTTTCATATGTAACTCAACTTACCTTTGTGAATACATACTGTGGACAAGGTTAACGAGATACACAGAGCTCCCACCTTCAGAAAATTTTCCATTTACTCTGCTTTGGTCTTGGCCATTTAAATGGAGCCTATCCATACTTGCAATGAGCTATCTTTCTCTGGAATTCTGCAGGTGACCCTCCCATTTACCCTCCTGCCCCGCCGCTTCATGAGTCCATCATTCTATCTGTCTGGTCACCTCTGGGTTGTACTCTCACTCTGGATTCACATCTGTATAATGTTCTATTTCAACATATTTATCCAAATTTTTT
Source organism: Rhinopithecus roxellana (assembly GCF_007565055.1). Classification (NCBI taxonomy): domain Eukaryota; kingdom Metazoa; phylum Chordata; class Mammalia; order Primates; family Cercopithecidae; genus Rhinopithecus; species Rhinopithecus roxellana. The sequence continues at coordinate 20,543,537 of NC_044562.1, forward strand.
GCCTTAATCCTTTTGCACTCAGCTGCTGGCATTAAAGGGACACTTCCATTGAACTCATGGAGGGGGTGTGAAGGAACTTATCAAAGAAAATTTTGACAGGATAAATTGCAAGACTTAAACTACAACCTGTAATTTAAACTATAAAGGGAAAAAAGCATTTATGGCATTAATGCAGTTTTGGATCCTGACTGAAGAGAGGATTTGGGTAAACACAGATTATAGTCATGGTGGTAGGAAGAAATGATGAGAGAGACAGGAGGGAGAGAGAGAATAACTGATAATCTTATATAAAAATGAATAAAATCTGCCTTTCCTATTGTATTTTAGCCAGTGTTTGGTTTCTCCATACACTAACCCATTTCACAACATTAAGCACTTTTATAACTGCTTTATAAAAGGATAAAGTACTTTATATGGGAATATACTGAGATTCAAGAAGCTTAAATGATTGTCTAAGATTCCAGGCTATGGTCAACTGACTCTAAGTCTGCTACTCTCCTAGGCAGATAAAAGGAGTGAACATCTTATGTTCCTGTTCTAATATAATTTGAATATGATTTGCATCATTGCAAGGAGGCACAAGAATGTATTTGGAAAGAACAAAACTCCAAGTGTTAGGGAACTTGGTTTCCCCTTCAGACTCTGACTCTACAATATGTGATCAGTTTGTGTTTTGCTTTTGAGTATGAGAATTCCAAATGCAGTCTGTGACATGACTGTCCTGGACTCCTTTATCTCCAAACTTCTCCTTATCTTCCTGTTCTAACAGTTCAAGATTCATCAAGCAGGGCGTCCAATAAAAGTCATGTATGGAACAACCAACATGTAAGACAGAAGAAGGGCTCATCTGCAAGGCTGTGAAAAACTTCCCTGTCATTCTAACACTGTCAGGACACTAATAAACATTAGAAATCCTTAAATAATAAGAAAACTCATGAGAGATGACCGACTTGTCTGGAATGGTGCCACGTGTCAAAGGAAGAACTTGGTACACAATACAAATCCGATTTCAGAATCTTAGCGTAACCCCTAGAGCTCACTACTACTGAGATGTTAGCCATCAACATAAAAACAGCTGGAATCGATTGATATTTGGACTCTGTTTGGAATTCCTTTGTTTCTAATGCATTTTAAAAGTATTTTTTGAAAGCTTTCTTACTAATTCTGACCACTAAGAATGCTTTCTGTGAATTGTGTCTGTGGACTGTTTGTATGTGGTGCACACCTGAGATACATGATAAAGTATTTAGTATTTTATGCTCTATATTTATCATCTTCTCAATCTGATGTTTTGGAAAAAAGATTGTGTACTAAGGTCTTGTGTGTTTGCTGGTGGTGTTCAGCTTTTTTAAATTATCAGATTTTTTTTAACCAAATTATAATGATCTATTATTAAGGCCAAACACAATCTGGCTTGCAGCAAGCCTCATCTGGCTGGTTAATCACGAGGACATAATCTTGATTCATCAACAGATTACAGAGAAAGCACTCATGTATGGTCACGGTAACCAACATTTTTGGTATTTCTCAATAAATCGAAATTCTCAATATCTGAGGAGATGCCTATTTAACCAGACTTTATGTAGAAGGCTTGCTCTAACACTATATTGTATTTGTTTTAAAAAATCTAATGGCTTTTGAGGTTCTAGAGGAAAATGAATCTACTCATATATTCAACTACAGAACAGTTCTTTAACTGAGAAGTAATCTTCGTTGTTGTTGATGTTGTTATTGAGGAGTAGTGCTCTGTGTACATAAATAGTGTAGTGAGGAAGAGAGACAAAAATCTCTACAGTCAGTTCAACTATCCAAGTCCCAGCTGTGAATGGAAACATGAATCCCAGGCTTTGAATCAATTCTTGTATAAACATGTACTTTGGAGAAGGCTTTCTACTCTTGTTATATAGTCTTATTCTCATGCATTTAGTAGAGAGATACATGTTGGGAACAAATCATCTGTAAGGCATTGCAATAAATACAGGGTGTGAAAAAAAATGTAAGGCCTTATCCTGTTTTTGGGATGTAAAATGACACTAACTCCAGTAAGAAGCAATTATGGAAAGGGCCAAATGAGAATGGAGGAAAAGTCACAGGATTATAGCACAGCCATGAGTCAGAAGTGTGTAGGAATAAACTTTTTTTTTTTTCTCTCATAAATCTCAATTCCTTTACAAGCACTTATTCTTGTTCAGCAGTGGAAAACTTTTAGAACATAGTCTCATGTAAAAATTCAATTTCAAGTACATACTTTAGTCTGCTGCTCAACTGCCAGCTCTGTGGGACCTGTGCTTGCATGGTGCAGCTGCCTGTGCTTACGATAGTCTCTCTGGCTTGATCTGGGACACGTCTGATTTTCAGTCTTGCTTAGGGCACATTTCCCAAAGATCAAGGAAGATTCCCTCAGTTGTCCCCCAACAATCCCTTCACCATCAAATGGAGGACCAGCGTGGTGGTCTCACTCTCCTTCACATATTCTTCTAGTCCTCTCTTGCAGTCCCTCTTATAGTAACTGTTCCAGTGGTGAGAGAGAAATTATTGTTTGCTGATTTCATGTGGCCGGGTGGGTCTTTACCAGATATAGTGGTTTTCATTCTTACTTGTGAATGGTCTACATAGCAATCCATGTGTGTGTAATTTGTCTGCCAGAATTAGGGTGAAGCTGAGTAGAAAGATAGGATGGATGGGAGAGAGAAGGAAACAACTTATAATATAGGGAGCAGAAAGGGAATTCACCATTAATGTTGTACCTGATTGTATTACAATTATAATTTCTTGGTGTTCAGAGGTTGGATGATCTTATATTCTCATTTGCTTGTGAGATCCCTGATTCATTCCTTTTGTTCTAGTATATTCTTAATAGTGTCACGTTTCATTTTTGCAATGTCTTAGATTGAATGACAAATTATATGAAGACACTACTCAGAGGATAACTTTATGAGGCAAATGGAGTTTGGCTATAGATCGAGTTTAGCAAATGATTTTCAATTATCTGCCAGCTCTAAACAGAGGGTGCCTCTGGAAGCCTGACTGGAGAAGAATCCAGGGATCTGTTAGGGCTTACCAGAGATAATGAGAGCTGTCTTTTATGGGTGTAGTATAGGTAAGGATGCAAATTATCCCAGGTTTTCAACTTAAAGCTGATTTTCCAGGTTACTCATGGAGAATCCACAATTTGTAATTCACAAGACTTTGATCCTTTGATGCCAAAAGCCTAGACAGACTGACTCAAATAATTTCACAGTCAAGTAGGGATTAATCCAAAGATGCCCTAAGCTCAAAATATGCATATGCACAGCTAAACTTTCAGTGTCAATTCATTATATCCGACTATCTATATCTGTCTATTCAGCCATCCATTTATCTTGTATGTATCTGTATCTATCTATCTGTATATCTATCTATCTATCTATCTATCTATCTATCTATCTATCTATCTATCTATGTATCTATCATCTATTCATCCATCTATCTATATCATCAGTTACTTTATCTCTTCTGGCTAAGAGTGATAGAATCCACCCAGACATTGGAACCTAGAAATCTGGGGTTATTTTCCACTTCATTCTTTCTCTCACTTTCATGTCAAGATGATCATCATGACCTCCATAGTTTAATTCCCTCCCATACGTATTAAAAATATATCCTCTGTTATATCCCCACTAAAGAACAGACCCATTTCAGATCCTAATTATCTCTCATTTGGACCATTGTCAAAAGCCTCGAAATTCTTCTCTTTACTTACTACAATTACTGCATCCTTCACCCAATCTACCACAAGAGTGGCATTTCAAAAACAAAAGTCTTTCTGTCTTACCCCCTGGAGTACCATTTTTTAGAACATTGCAAATGTGTACAGCAGTAGTTCTCAAAACAAGGTCCCAGACCAGGAGCATCAGCATCTGTTTAGAAATGCAATTTCTCAGGCCCTACTCCAAACCTAGTCTGGATCCATATATTAGTACCCAGAAAATCTGTATTTTAACAAGTTATTCAGATGACTCTCATGTATATGCCAAATTGAGAACTACTTGTCTAGAGTCTAAATTATTCCCTAGACAACTTGACCTGGATTGTTTTTTCAGTATCTTTGGGTGCCAAGCAAATTCTCTCTTAATTCTTTATCTCAAAACCTTGGGTCACATCTCTTGATACTTCTCTATCTTTTTGTACATGCTATTTCATATGCTTGGGATGGCCTTTCCTTCTGTGCCATTCTTGACTATCCTTTAAGGTCAACTATAATTGAGTTCTTCTGTAGTTGTGAAGATTGCTCCACTTGCTTCCCTCAACCAGCTCCTTCAAGTTCAGTGAAGTTAATTTCTTCCTCCCCTGTGCTTCCTGAAGTCCTTGCATGCACTTATATTACAGGCATTCATTGTGTCTTGCTAGTTTTATATATGTCTGCCTCTTCTGCTGGAATATGACCTTCTACAAAACACAGTGATGCTGTCTTAGTAAATGCATGAACTGATGAATCAAGGAACCAGGCACATTCGCTATTAACTCCAAAAGTGGCTCTGATAATGTCATAATGTCATTAGAGCTGTTAAAAGAAGTTCTCAAATAAGGGGAAGAACAATGATTCATATTTCTCGAATCCATTATTGTCATGGGGTATTATACATTATTTTAAAAGTCTGCATAGCTAGGTACTGTTAGACAATACTGTTTTAAGTGCAGATAAATAGGTTGTTATGAAGCAGGTTGTCAATTGTGCTACTGTGAATTTCCAAAGAGAGGATATGAAATGTTCTCAGAACTTTTGTCTCATAAACATTCTCCTTGTGGAACACTTTAGAAGCCTCATATTTGGGGAGCTCATACTCTGTGAAGTGCTGCTCCAAGCAATGGGTTTGTGTGTGAACATTGTGCTTGTCTGTCTAAAATCCCTTCCCACCCTTGTTTTACAGCAGGCATATTGTAGTGTGGGTGCTGGAGAGGGGAGGATTGATCTGACTTTGTCACTGACAATAGCTTAACCAATAGTGGAAGAAGCTACATTCATTACCATTACTCATGTGTATCTATCCTGCCCAAATTTTGGCCATTCTGTTATTTAACAATTTTTTTTTTAAAGTTGCACAGATGATGACACATATTAGTGCTGGAAGGAAAGGCAGCAAGTGTGAAGGAATCAAACAAAATGGATGGAATGGAAGGTGGTATGATATGAGGCTGGAGAGCTGTGGGAGCCAGAGCTTGTGATTTTCCATGAGAAAAATCACAGACCCTGGAAGGGGACTTCGATTGAGGATCAAGAAGACACTAGAGTGTTTCAAGCATTTTTTAAGAAGCAACTTTATGGAAATCAACTTTATTGGTATAGTATTTACATATTACGTATTCACCCATTTTAAGCGGCTGCTCTGTGGAGACATTATGTCCCTCTATCCTATGCCATTCTTGATTTTAGTAAAAAACTTAAATCTGGGCCAGGCACAGTGGCACAGGCCTGTAATCTCAGCACTCTAGAAGGCCAAAGCTGGACGATCTCTTGAGGTGAGGAGTTCTAAGTCATCCTGAGCAAGACCATGTCTCTACTAAAAAAAAAAAAAAAAAAAAAAAAAAAAAAAAAAAAAAAATCTAATTTTAACCTGCATTTCTTGAATTAGAAGACATATTTATTTTTTCTGAAATATCTGCTTTACCCAATTTTCTATTGGAGGCATGTGTATACATACGCATGCAATTGCACATTTGTAGGATTGATTCCTGTATTATGTAAATATACGTACTTTAATGTGTGTTAGAAAGAGCTCTTGCATGCACTTTCTTTTTTAATTTTGATTTCACCCCACAACTTTAAACATTTTTTATATAAATGAAATAATATTTTCCTATATGGCTATGGGCTTTGTGTACTTCCTATACAGATACTGGTAGTTCAGGGGCTACCCAGAATCTGAACTCCCTTCTTATACTTGATAATTACCATAAAAGCTCCATTGACAGGCCCAGCTAAAAGTCCACTTCCTAAACTGAAGATCTAAGGACTAGATACTTGCTTTTTCAGTTTCCCTTGCAGCCAGAGTGCTGGTACATGATCTAGATTCAGTCCATTTGAGTCTTGCACCAGAATTTTGCATTAGAAGCCAGTGAAGTAAACACACAGGCCTGCGGGAGAAGCAGCGGCAGCAACATTCTTAGCTTGGGATCACTGGTGGCAACGGTGCTGATGGGACGAGAGTCCACAGCCAGTGCCTACAGCAAGGTGATGCACACATTCCAGGCTCAGGGTGCTAGCAATTGTGACTCACAGGCTGGTTCTGTGGCATGAATGTGGCTGTGCTTTGTCTGCCTAGTCTTCCTTTGTTCCTGCTCATTTTCCAAGCCTGCTTGTCTAGCCTACCCAATGATTCTCTGTATTTTCAAACGTTATTTTATAGCTTTGGATGACCAGTGGCTTTTTATTATTATTACTTGAAAATAAGAACTCTGGTTAGTACATTTCTCCACTCAATCTTTTAAGATATATATTGATACTTTTCCCCACTATTTTTACAGGTTATTTAGTTACATTTTATAGGTTTAACTCTTAGAATAATTTAGAGTGTATTTGGAAATAAGACGAGGTAAGAAATCTAGCTGCTGCTAATGTTGCTCCTCCTCCTCCTCTTCCTCCTCCTTCTCCTGCTCATCCTTAAATCCTAAATAGCTAGACATTGTTCCAGCTTTGCTTATTTAACAATGTATTTCCTCCATTGATTTTTAAATACAAACTTAAGCATGCACAACATCCCAGATGCACTTCTATACTCAATTTTGCTTCATTGATCTGTGTATTTCTGTGAAGCTATCTAAATTTTAATTTCTGCAGTTTTCTAATCCATTTGAATAATAGTACTATGTAACTCCCTCTCTCTCTTAGAATTTTTTAGGTAATTCTTACCACCTTATTTCTCCGGATAAATGTCAATATCATGTTGCTAAATCCCTTCTGTATTTAATTTGCTATTTGTATTTAATTACATTCTCTTCATAGATTGAAATAATAAGGATATGAAGAATTGACATACTTATAAATGTTGTTTTCCTATGTATGAGATGGCACTTCTTTTCGCATTCTTCTATTTAAAAACAAGATAAACCTTTTAATATTATTCTGTAAAGAAGAACATTCTTTTCTTTTTCTCTTTCTACCCTCCCTTTGTTCTGATTACAAAAATGCACTCATGGGTTTTCAAAATTATGTGTGTTATAATCTATCACTGTCATTCTACTTGATTCCCATATATTCCCCCATTTGGCCAGTGGGAGCTCCTGTGTCCTTTTGACATGACTCCATTTATCTTTGAACGTTGACCCCATTAATCCTTCAGACTGTATTCCTACTATCGATGGGAACTCCAATCACATATGATTAAATTATAGAGTGAAATAAAATGAAGCTAGCTCCTCCTGTCACCTCACCTTATATAATAGTACCCTCATGCCCCATGCAAGCTCCCAAGGTTGTTTTATTTTCTTCTGTCTTAATAGCATCAGCATGTTGCAAGCTTGACACTATTTCTCCTCTTATTACAATTAAGACATCTAAAATAGTCAACAATATTTCTGACTATTCATTTTAAAGGTCTATGGGACTTACAGAGCCTCACTTGCCTGGAATTTGCCCCCGATTTAGGGGCAATCTTTATCATCTGCTGACTCTCTGAGAGGTTTCAGCTGGAATCAACTGAAAGCTATAACTCACATTTGCACATGGTAAAGAGATCTGTTTTACAAAAACTGATAGTTGATTATACAGGTTTTGATCTAAAATGTTGACCTTCCAAAACCCTGAAATGAATCTTGTTTTTAATCCATTTAAAAAATGGGCCAAAGTAATATATGCTATGATTTAAAAATCTGTTAATAGAAAAAACTTTCATTGACAAGTTACCTCATTCTTTCCCCCATCCAGTCCTGTCTCCAGAGGAAATTAACCGAATCTGTTTCTAATAATTCAGAAAGTCCCATCTCGCATTTTATAATGCATGTTTATTTATTAATTTTAGATGTTTCTCCTGGACTCCTGCTTTAATAAAAGATGATTGAGTGAACGTAGAGCACTTCCTCCTTTTCCCAATTTAGAAATACCACGATTCCCGGGTTCTCTATTGGATAGATTTGTAATGTTAAGAAATATACTTGTATTAGTTTTCTAGGGCTGCTATAACAAAGTTCCACAAACTGAGTGGCTTCAGCAGGAAAAAAAAATATTAGAGTTCTGAAGACCAGAAGCCCAAAATCAAGGTAGCAAGGAAGGTTAGTTCCTTCTGAGGGCTCTAAGGGAAAGATCTGCCACAGGCCTCTCTCTTCGGCTTACAGATAACCATCTACTCACATCATTTTCCCTCCGTGCGTGCACCTGTGTCCTACTTTCCCTGTCTTATAAAGACATGGGTTTGTATTGCCCACCCCATCCCCTGAATGGCCTCATTTTAACCTGATTACCCCTGGAAAGACCTTGTCTCCAAAGAAGGTCATATTTCAAGGTACTGGGGGCTGGGACTCTAGCATATGTTTTGGGAGGTGGCACAATTCAACCCAGAACAATTATTATATCTTGATATTATATCTTTATTTCCTGTTCCACTAAGATTTTCCCCAGACATTTCACTTCACAAGACGACAACTGTTAACATCCTTGACCTTCTTTTAAATTCTTCTAAATCCTCTGTCTGCATTTCACTTCTTTTTTTTTTAGAGACATAGTCTCACTCTGGCCCAGGCTGCAGTGCAGTGGTGATTATAGCTCACTGTAGGCTCAAACTCCTGGGCTCAAGGAATTCTCCCACCTCAGCCTCCTGAGTAGCTGGGATTATAGGTGTGCACCACCACACCTAAAAAACTGTTTTTCTGTATTGTTGTTCATTTATTTGTTTGCTGCTAGTTTTAAATCTGGAAGGTTTTAGACTCTCTTTACTTTTGGCATTCTTACTTCACAATGGCATACCTAGGTTTCTCTGTATGTTACATTTATTTTTCTAGTTATGTAATGTGTTCTCATAATCTTAAGACACATCATGCATAGCAACCAGTTTGTAGGGGCTCCTAGGGGCCACATTTAGGATACACATTTGTGTGTCTACAATAAAGATGGTAACAGTGGATAACAAGACATTGACTAAAAGTTCATGAAGACCCATGAATCTTTAATGATACCCGAAGAAAGATAGAGAGAGAGAGAATGTCAGACAATAAATGTGAAAGGAAAGACAACATTTGAAAATATCATTTCACTACTCTCAATGTGATGACTGGCAGGTAAGGATTGTCAATGAATGCTAGTTTTGACTGAACGAAAGGTGGCTGTGAAACAGAGCCCACTCTTCATAGTCTCGAAGTGCCACCCGAGAGTTATTTATCAATTACATCACAAAAGACAAGCCTTCTTAATAGATATATCCATTGTTCCCATAATAATCAAGTCATCAAACTCAGTATCCCCAATGCTAGAAACATTATTTTGAATTTCCAAGACCTCTTTCTTAGTTTCTGATTCTTCTTTTTCCTTGACACTATTTTGCTCTCTTGTTTATATTTATGTAGTCTCTTCTCAAATAGCTCTAGAGAATAGTAATTTGAAGTATTTTAAAATATTTTCGTGTTTATGAATGTCTCCTTCTCCTCCAAAGATATGTTTTATCCATGATAATATTGGTCTTTGTCTTGCTTCTCTTGCAGGTTTTAATCAAATGCTTAGTATCTTCTGCTAGATGACAATGGGGCAATAAAGAAACACGAGCATCGTGCACTAAGTGAGGCTTCTTAACCAAGCAACGTAGGTGTAATGTGATGACTGGAAGGCGAAATTAATTGCTTCATAAGTTTTGAGCTCTATAGTTTTCTAGGTCCAAGATCTAACCTAGGTTCCTCCCAACCTAGTGGCAGCATCCCTGTGTGTTTTTCTTAAGCTGTGGTTTCACTTAAACTGTTCCAGTCAATACTCCTCCAAGAACTTTCCATCCTTCAGAAGTTTTTGAGTGTTTTTAACCTCAGATAACCTTTCTGTGGCTCTTTGTATTATTGTGGGTTTATAGCATTTTTTCCCTTTATTGTTGTTTTTCAGTTTGTTTTTGCTGCTGTAACCACCAACCACATTAATTCAGTGACTTATAATGTAGATTTATTTCCCACTTACGTTGTGTGAGGGCTCTGGGTCAGTGGCTGCTCTGCTTGACAATGCTGGGCTTGGCTGCCTCCTTATGTCTTCTCATTGTTGCTTCCAGGATGAAGGATCAGCCCCTGCCTGGGATGTGCTGTTCTCAGAGCAGAGAACAGGAACACAGGAGTGATAGTGTCAAATCACACAAACTCATTTAAAATTTCTGCTTGGAATTTGACATTAAAACTTTCACTCATGTCCTGTAGGCCAAAGAAAGTCACATGGCCAAGTCCAAAGTCAACATGGCAGTTTGATATAGTCCATTTAGAGGAAAGCATGCTCATGGCAGGACATGATATTTGTAAATAATACAAATCTGTCTAATTTGTTCATAAAATAATTTATCATTGCAAAAAAATGATAATTATTATTTGTAAATATTAGAGCTTTTCAATACCATTTTAGTGAATCTCGGGAGGAAGGGAGATGAAAAGATTACTCAATTCATGATTCACATGAAATCAGTCAAGTTACTTAATTTCTCTCTGCCTCAGTTTCTTTCTCTTTAAAATGAAGATGAAAATAGTGTTTACATCAAAGTGTTGTTGTAAAGACTAAATGAATACATGTAGATAGGGAGATTACATCAGTGCCTAGTACAGAGTAAATAAGTAAATACTTAATAAGTCTTACATAGCATGATTTTGACTATAACCATGATTGATATGAACAAGATCAATCTAATTCAAATTGATGAACAATCCATCTTTTTTCATCTTTTTGAAAGCTTTACAATGTTTATTCATGAAAAACATTCTTCCAAAATACATGAATATGTTTCAATCATGGAAACTTCACCACTTGACTTTTACATGAATCATGGATACAGGCCCACACTTACAAGACCATTCCACTTTTTATCACCACTGGAGTTATAGTAGGAAACACACAAGTTGGGGAAGATGGAGATTCATTTCTATTTTTAGAACATACAGTGATCAGTTAAAAATGACTCAAATTCAGAAATCTCAGCAGTAACGATACTTTTGCTTCTTTCATTTATGTCATATGAAACTTAAATATTAAACAAACTTGACAGTTTGGCAGGGAGGCAAAGTTGCGTTCTGCATCTGGTTTCTCTGAGCAAAAGTATGTAAAGGAAGAGGAATGTGATTACTTTTGCTCCATTATTCTTGGAAAGATAATATCAAATAAGTGTTTGAGAGCTTAAAATGAGTTTTCCCAGGTTGGGGTTATATTTGTTCCTTTTCATTTTTTGTTTGCTTTTGTTAAATAAAATTTATTTATTGCATTATAACAAGTTTGCCATTTTTGGCATGTGTTTTATCGTATCAGTGTTTTTGTGTTACACACCCAGATTATCTGTCTTTGTGATAAGTCTCTGGCAAAAGGTGTATTCTTACCAATTGTATTAGTCAGAGTTCTCTAAAGGGACAGAACTAATAGGATATATGTATTTTTGAAGAGAGTTTATTAGGAGAATTGATTCACATGATCACAAAGTGAAGTCCCATAATAGGCCATCTGTAAGCTGAGGAGCAAAGAAGCAAGTCTAATTCCTGACACCTCAAAAGTAGGGAAGCTGACAGTGTAGCCTTCAGCCACAGACTGAAGGCCTGAGAGCCCCTGGCAAATCACTTCTGTAAGTCCAAGAATCCAAAGCTGAAGAACTTGGAGTCTGATGCTCGAGGGCAGGAAGCATCCAGCACGGGAGACAGATGAAGGCTGGAAGACTCAGCCAGTCTAGTCTTCCCAACTTGCTCTGCCTGCTTTATTCTAGCCACGCTTGCAGCGGATTAGATGGTGCCCACCGAGACTAGGGGTGGGTCTGCCTCTCCCAGTGCACCGACTCAAATGTTAATTGCTTTTGGCAACACACTCACAGAAACACCCAGGAACAATACTTTGCATCCTTCCATCCAGTCAAGATGACACTCAGTATTAACCATCATACCAAGGCCTACTGCAAAACTTAAGAACTCATGAAGTTCATAAACCCAAACTTAGCACTTTCTCTAATTCTCACTCCAAAAGGAACTGTATATTTTACACACTCTATTAATATATAGTTGGCATGCAAAATCCTTGTATGTAATAATAGTAAGAAATTAAACATGGAGCCACCCCAGATTTGCGTTCCTTGAAAGACTTTTATTTTGAGAAAGAATGGTAAATTATTTATAAATATTCTAGGATAATAATTAAACCAAATATTATTAGCTTTTATGCTTTGAATGCCATGTGCACAGAGCTAAAATTGACACCCTGGTACTTAAAACTCTCTGCACTTTTCAGAAGATTTGGAGAAAAGGGGGCTAAATCAACATACCCACTTCTATCATGGGGGAGAAACAAATCTGAAACTTAAACAAAAATAAGGCCCTCATTTAGAAATTTCTGAAATCCAGAGATTGTCTCATTCACTAAACATCCTAGGAAAGTAGCTATGAGAGAAATATCAGAAACTACCCATAATATGCAAACCGTTGGGTCAGCTTGCAAATTCTGTGAACTTTGTGTTTTTTCTGGACTTCATCAAGAGGCTAGAGCTCAGCAGAAATGAGCGCCAGAACATTCTGTTTGTAAAAACAGGAGTGGGGGAATAGTCAAAGATTATGTTTGGGCAGGGCAGCTGGGTTCTGGTCTGTATACTGAACTATCTTGTTAAATGATTTTCACACTTCATGCCTCAGTTCTTCTGTGGAATATGACCATATTCATGTTTTAAATGCTTTTTAACAGTATTTTCCAATTGTTCTACATGCTTTGTGGTTACATTTTGTTGACTTTTATTGCATATATGTGTTTTATCTTATAAGAAAATTGCAAAGATATGTAGACCCATATTTTCACTTAATTGATAGGAATACCTAGTGTATATCATTCAACACTGCTCATTTATATCTCTAATGCACACTTCCTGCCCTAAAATGTGCATGGTTGCAAGCTTATTCTGTCATGGGTATTTAAGCCAAGCTGGGTTATGACAGTACTATCATCACATTTTCTTAAATACACATCCAAAACTCCCTTGAAATGAGAAGATACATATTTGAGGTATCAAGGAGATGTCACTCTCCCCCTCATCTTTAAAATTTTTCCTCAGCTTATAGGAACGGGGAAACACATTTGAGCTGATTGTTGACATCTGGTAATTTATAGGGTCTTGAAACAATCACATTAGCTTTGCAGCAGTGTAATTGAATGCAGACAGTGATCTCTCACTGCATAACTATGCATCCCACAGTAAAGTCTGCAGAGGAGAGTTCTGGCAGCTTATGTCCAGGATGAAGCATTTCAGCTGCACTTGTCTCAGTGCTATGGTAATGGTGACCTCCATGCTGACAGGATGGCTGTCTTGGAGGCTAAGGATGTGGACAATCAAAAGAGGAACAGAAGTACAGAACTACTGTACTTACAGAATGTGGAGCACAAAGTGCTTCTTGGAATGGAACAAACCCAAATGGGCTTCTGGGTTTATTTTATACTCTGTGGGGTCTGCATGAGAGACAGCCTGCTAGTCTGTTGCAAGGATCACATAGGACAAAGAGGTCATGTGCCTATGCTTGCAAAATGCGTCCATATTCAAATGTCCAAGCCTCAGACTAGAGTTGCTACAGGTAACAAGTATTTGCCGAAGGCCTACTATTCCCTGACACTGTTCTAGGCTCATTAGGGCAGAGCAGAACATAAATAAAACCTGACCACATAAAGTATAAGGCAAATGGCACTCTCATGTACTGCTGGTAGAAGTTTAAATTGGTGCATACAGTTTTGGGGGACTACATCTGGCTAAACAAAAATGTGTACATATACAAAGGCTCAGATATTTCATTTAAAAAAAAATTTAAGTTAGAACAAATATTGCACAAATAACTGAAGAAACATGAACAAAGATATTTATTTCAGCATCATTGGCATGTGTGACAAATTGGGAACTATTTAAATGTACATCATTAGAATGTAAACAAGTAAGAAGTTACATAAGACCATATAGCTATTTAAATAAATTTATTAGGTTTGTAAGTAACAATATGGATAGATCTCAAAATCAGGATTCTGAGTTAAAAAGAAGATACACAAAGCATTATTTATATAAGGGAAACATTGATACTAAATACTGTATACAGACATATTTGTGTGAAGTATAAAAACTAACTACAAAGATAACTACCCACTTTATTCTTTTCATTTTTTCTAGAGGTGAGAAGGACTTGAAAAAGATAACATTTAAAAACTTATTATTATGTTACAGTATATTTGTTTTAAAAATAACAGCACTTTAATGCTTACTAGTTTTGTAGCATTGTTCTGTGGTCCTTGGTTACAGCAGGCTTTGTTCTTTTTGTGTATTTGGTAAGCACTCACTGTTCCTGCCTGCATAGAATTTACAATCTAGGTTGGGATCCACATGTAACATACACAAAACAACTGGATAATAGTCAAGTGGTAAACTCTGCTATGAGGTTTCCTGACACAAAAGCATTCAGAGAAGAGAGAGATGCCTCAGAGTACCCAAGACTCTTTCAGGGGGGCACACAAATCCATAATAACACTACGATAGCATTTGCCATTGCTACTCTCGTGCTTTCAAAACTATACAGTGGAGTTTTTCTGAAGATACCTAGTGTAGGATATTGTAACCAATTGAATGCAGAATCAGATAAGAGAATCCAGCTGTCTACTATTAAGCCAGATTTTAAAGAGATTTTGGAAAAAGTAAAACAATGGTATTCTCCATAAAAATGCTCTTGATTTGAAAAATGTAGTTTTTTAAATCAAAAAGTGTTATTTACATTAACGTGTAATGGATTTGTTATTTTAAATAAACTAATAAATAACTATTTCTAAATTTTTCTGTTTTAATTTCTTACACAATAAACATAAATAGCCATGCAACATGTAAACAAATGCTCTTCTGAATTCCCAATAATTTTTAAGCATCTAAAGTGCTCATTGCTTGGGCTAGTTGGTTCTTGGAAGAGATCCTTAAATATGTGGCATTAAATTCATCAGAGGGAAGTAAAGAGTACTTTTCAAATGGTGTATCATGTATTGTAGTCAGTAATTGTTCAGTAAATGTAGGCTTTTATTTTTTTCTTTTCTTTTTTTTTAACTTTGTTTTTTTAGACCGAGTTTCACTCTTGTTGCCCAGGCTGGAGTGCAATGGCTCGATCTCGGCTCACTGCAACCTCCACCTCCTGGGTTCAAGCAATTCTCCTGCCTCAGCCTCCCAAGTAGTTGAGGTTATAGGCATGTGCCACCAGGCCTAGCTAATTTTATATTTTTAGTACAGATGGGGTTTCACCATGTTGGCCATGCAGGTCTCGAATTCCTGACCTCAGGTGATCCACCCGCCTTGGCGTCCTAAAGTTGCCAGGATTACAGGTGTGAGTCACTGTGCCCGGCCAATGCAGGCTATTTTTAAAGTTATGTGGCAGACACTGGCGCACCTGGAAGAAAAATAAGTTTTGTTTCCTGTCCTGCAAAAACTCAGCTTAATGCCTATTTCGTTATAACGTACTGTAATATAGATTGATATATTGTGAAATGAAAGAACCAAATACTTTGTAAGTTCATCTTTGATTTCTCCACCAGTATTTTACTACTTTCTCGAAGTGTCTAGAAAAGTGAAGTCTTGTATGATAGCTTTGGAGAAAGAGAAATATGAAGTTGCACGTTTGTTGCAGTCCGTTTACTGTAACCCCTTTAATAAGCTCTGGTATGCTCACACCAGTGGCTGTGAACATCCTAAAAGGATAGACCAGGTTAGCTGTGGTAACAAACAACCCTCAAATCTTAGTGGCTTACAAACAAATGTTTATTTCTCCCTCATGCTCTCTGTCTGTCCACTGCAGGTCACTGGGAGGCTCTGTTCAATATACAGTTACGTTCCTACATAAGGACATTTTGGTCTACGATGAATAGCATATATGATGGTGGTTGCATAAGATTATAAGTCTCCATTTTTACTCTACCTCTTTTATGTTTAGATATGTTTAGATACATGAATACTTACCACTGTGTTACAATTACCTACAGTATTCACTAACACCTAGGAGCAATAGGCTATGCCACATAGACTAGGTGTTTAGTAGGCTTCACCATCTAGGTTTGTGTAAGTACACTCTATGATGTTTGCACAAAGATGAACTCACCTAAGGACACATTTCTTGGGGTGTAACCCTGTTACTAAGTGACACATGACTGTATTTATGCTATACCACCTTCTGGCACTACAATTTCAACATGCACTATCGGTGTTCCCTGCAACAGGAAGAGAAAGGTTGGAAAGTCAACCACCAACAATTATTACAAAGCTTTCCTGGAAGAGAGATACATACTGCTCTTATTTCATTGCCTGAAGTTAGCTTCATGGCCCTACCTAACTGCTGAAAGCAAGAGGGCAGGGGAAGTGGTGGGGAATGTTAATATTTTATTTAACTGGAAGAAGTGAACCAGACATCAGGGAAGTCTGTAGTTGCCTACCACAAACACTGCTTAAGAAAAATAAATGACAGTAAATGTCTAACGCAAGACCAGAGAATTTCTCCAGCTGAATCAAATTCACTAAGGATATTTCTCCAGCTGAATTCAATTTCTTCCAGCTGAATCAAACTTCCTATGGTGTCAGTTTCCCTTCTTTCCTAACCCTTCTGGCTTCATTTCTTGGCTCCTTCTTTCAGTCATTTGCTCTTGGTTTGAGTAGTCAAATTCAGACTATTTACCTTTATTTCTAATGGATAACTCTTATGACATTATTTATGTTCATTGCTTATCTCTATGAATTAAAATTGTGGTCAAGAAGCATTTCACTCCCTTGCCAAATCCAACCCTGCTCAGCCCCAGAATAACCACCAGTCACGACCACAGTGCCAAATCTCATCATGAACTGGACATCAAGAAGTTTCTACATTCACTGCTATATATGTATGTGGAGTCTGTCTAAATGTATTCAAATTCAGTTAAATTCCTCCAGTGTGGACATTTTATTTTATTAGATTTTTTTACTATATTTTAATATAGATCAGCAGCACATAAAAAGACATTTAGAAAACAAAACAGAACATGAAGGCATGTCTCATATCTAAACATGCCTAGTGCCCGGGAACCTCAACCGCATTTTGTGCTTATGTAGGTAGAAATCTCAGGGTTCCTGGTAAATATTGGCCAGTATTTATTTACTTGAGTCAATTTGGCTGGCTGAGAAATCTTTCTTCTCCATTGCTGAGCTGGGCCAGTCTCACCTGCTAGTGGACAAACCCATCTGGAAGACTGTGCAGGGTAGAAATGCAGGGCAAGGGTTCTGCAGTCAGATAGACCTGGGTTTGGTACTTGAATCTTCTGGTCAGAAGGAAGAGTACCATAAAGAACCTTCCATTGTGAAGGAACCCATTCAGATTGGCAGGAGATCAGAGTCACCTGATTCTTTTGAATATTCCAAATTCATAGGCTGGGCACTCCAGAATCAACTCCACAGCCTTTTCCAGGGCATTTGGGCTGAAAGCACAAATCACTGCTGGTTTCTCTTTTCATTCACTCTGGGAAAAACATAAAATAGAAACTTCTTCCAGGAAGAGGATGTGAGGCAGAAATAATAGGCAAAAATAATAGAATTAGAGAATGAGGTCTTGAAATTAGTCCACCTACCCATCTAATACTCAGATCTCTCAGGCAGCATTTCATCTAATTGGTCATATGCTTAAGGTTCCCCAGTGGCAGCAATCACAACTGCCCAATAGCATTCGCTATCTTTGGAAATTTCTGACAGCGAGAATTGTATCTTCTAATGTGCCAATGTCTTTGACGTAGTGATTTGGTCAAGATTTGCATGCATATTTGAAAGGAGCTATGCTGTTAAGATTTCTGGAAAGATTTATTTTATTGTCACATTTTCTGCTCACATGAACTCTTGGAAGAAAGTATTATCATTAGTCCCTATTCTAGAAATAGAAAACAGAGGCTTGATGTGGTTAAATGACTTGCTCTAGGTGGCTGCATTGCTTTATGAACTGGGAATGAACAAATGTCTGTGCTTTCCAGTATCACCGTGGCAGAGAAAAAATATTAACCCTCTCGTCTTGAGTACAAACACATTTATTTGCAACAGTGATACTGTTGTTAATACCATATTTGATCAAAAATGTGTGACAATGATTTCACGTTGGCCATTGATAACTACCGTCATTGTTTTTTCTCTCATGCTAGTTTTTAGATTTCCTGTGGATAAATAGTCTGTCTTTTCAATATTTCAGTAAAGCTCAGTGCCAGGCACATAATTGCTCAGAACAAAATTGATGAAAGAGTATATGCATGGAATATTCTTCCAATACATCTTAACAAATGGACTGTTTTTGCAGAATAATGTTTCACTTTAATAAAATCAAAGTCTGTACTTTTTCTGAGGACCATGAGTACAGGAAAGCATTTTCAACTAAGTATGTGTGAAATCATCCAGAGATAGAGCTGAGTCACCTCTCAGGGGTCATTTCTCTAACATAACATGGCCAACAAACCAATCAACCAATTAACCAATCACCCATCAACCAACCCTCCACCCACCGCGCCAAAAAAAAAAAAAAAAAAAATCAAACGAAGCTCTGAGCCAGGGTTGATGCAATTTATAAACATATACTAAAAAGTTTCCTGTGCTGTGTGTACATGATGTGCCATTTGCTTGCCCTGAACCACTATACTAAATCAATAGTCCTCTGTCAAAGATATTAAAAAACAAGAACAATGGTGGAGACATGGAACCTTGGCCTCCTGTTCCTGGGATACAATTATTTCTCCCCACTAAAACTTAGAAATTGTATCACTTTGGCTAATTCCCCAGGAAAGCAACAACAGGTGTGGAAGGGACCCACAAAAGGGAGGAATGTAATACATGTCTACTTTATTTTGGCAGGTCATGAAGGCTCTGGGATTCTCACTTCATTTCTTCTTGTTTTTATTGCTTCTAACATTCCTCTTTTTCAAATTTAAGTTTCTGCCATGAATTACACACTTTCACTGCCCATATTCAGAGAGGTTTAGGTTTACACTCCATTGTGATCCCATGCTTCAATTTCATCCCATCCAATCCAGTCCTGGAATGCCTATATTTTCTGGAGCATTCTGAGCCCTTGAACTTCTAAACAGAAACAGCCAGGTTTTCCCTTTGTTCTGGAAATAGAAGCACAGCCTCCAGTAAGTACACGAGGTCATGATTAACCTCTTTAAACATGTCCTTTTGCCCTTCGAACGATCCAAATTCAATATCCTCAAAGTCCTAGGGCTGTGGGGTTTGAATAAATGCCAGGTGAATTAGGAAAGTACACAGCATTTTAGTCCTTATCAGACTAAAACTCCTTTTCAAAGGGAAGATGGTTGGGTTACAGAAAGCTGTAATCAATAACAATAGAGAATTTCCATTTAAGCACTCATTCAAGCAGAACTAGAGGGAAAAATGTGTTCTTGTACCCATTTGATCTACATGTGAATTAGTGGTTTTGTTTTTGTCTATCATTTTAAGGAACATAAAAAATCATACAACAAAATATGCTTAAGATTGCAATCTTTAAATAACACATACGCTTTACTACTTTTACCTTTCTACTTCTATTTCACTAATTCTTATTGTCAGATTACTTTAGAATCCAACCCTTGCTTACACTTTTGAATGTATATACCATTTATCTGCCTCTGTTTTTATTCTTTGGAGATTGTTTTCAATGTTTTTCTTTCCCTTTTGTCTGTCATTATGTACTGAAAGAATAATATGAGACCCCAGGATTCATTGATGCGCCCCTTAGAGAAAAGAAAAGGGCTCAGATAAAGAGATTTGTTTTTGCATAGGCAAATTACTTATTCTTTTTATGCTTTTGATTTCTAGTCTATAATCAGACTAATAACAGTATCTATCTCAAAAGTTTATGAGGCTTAAATGATTCCAATCAAGTTTTATATAATGCTGGGCACACAGTAAACACTAAATACCAGGCTTACCACTAACATTATTTTTGTCTTTGTTATTGAAAAAAATGTTGTATAAGATATTTGGCCAAGTGCTGTCAGCGATTCAAAATATTATTAAGACATAGATTTTGCCTTCAAAGAACATACCATCTATGGTAAAGTTGAAGTACATACACAGATAACTAAGAGGAATCGTAGAAAATTCTATAAGGGTGGTATTAATAAAGTGCTTGGGTAGTTGGGAAAGGCTCAGGGTTCCTTCTTCTTGGAGGATTCTTCGAAAGTTTTAATAGAGTGATGGAACGTTTTTCTCAATCTTAACAGGGCACTGAAGCATCCTTAAAATATTAGGGGAGAGCATTCCAGGTAAAAAGTATGGTGTGTACAATACGAATAATGACATGGGACTATGTAGGAAGAAGAATTGGTCACTTGATATGATTGCAATTAAGGTACACACAGTTGGAATGGGAAAGTACACTGGGATAAGAGTAGACGCCTTCGAGCATTAAGCTAAAACATTTGGTTTTCTTTCATTGGCATTGGGGCGATATTCAAAGTTTTGAAGTCAGCTGCTGAAAGAATATTGCAACAAAAATATTCAGCTGAAAATAACGGGACCGTAGACCTGGAAGGACTCATAGACATCATCTAGTCCTATCCTCACATTATATTTTTTGCAATTGGAAAAACAAAAGCACACTCGTGTGCACATGTACACAAAAGTGTTATATGCTCGTTACAGAAAAGAAAATCTACCTCTGAACTCACAAAAACTGAGTTATATTATTCTATATTATCTATAATTTATATATGTTAAAAATAGTACTTGCTATTACTTACCTAATCTTTGTTTATCCGATTACTTTGTACATTATTCTATTGGTTATTTGTATTTGTGTGTCACTTCATGTTCTTAGCCTATTTCTTGTAAGACTTTCTCACAAATCTCTGTGTGTTTTTTGTATTGTTTTGTAAAAGCACTCTATGTCTTATGGGTGACAAATATGTTAACAGGTTTCCTAATATCAACCCATCCTTCAATTTCTAAAATTCAGTTCTCTCAATTTGGCTATATTCCTTTTATGTGCTGATATATTCAAATCTATACTTAATAAAATGTATAAATGGGACACTGTCTACATTTTGGCAGTCTCCCCAAAGGTCATGCGTGAAGAAAATTAGTGCATTTCCCAGCTTCCAAACTGAGGTGCTGATCCACTTATAAAGGGTTTGCAAAGGAAGTGATGAAGGCTTGTTTTTTCTCCTTAGCCCATAAACACCTCTTGAAGGTAAAAAGAAATTAAGAAAGAAATGGAAATAAAAGAGAATTTCTTTGGAGACTGTTGTTGGCTTTTGTGTCATTTTTTCTCTCTTCACTTCCCATGTGGAACAGAGGATGAAGTGCTTTTCCTTACCTCGAGCTAAGTAACAAGGACTTGAACATATGACATCTGTCCCTAGCAGTTTGGTTAAAAAATATTCTTGGGATATTGCATTTTGCCAAGTTTATAGTAATATGGTCTTCCAGAACTTCACCTGTTGCCAAGAGAAAAGCCTGTTTCTCCTCCTATTGAACCAGGGTGTGATGTGACTGCTCTGACCGGAGAGCACAGAGAAATAATACTGCAGCTGTGCAACTTCTGAGGCTATATCATAAAATGAAAGAGGCTTTGTCTAACTTTCTTTCTTCAGGATGCTTATTCTGGGGATGCCAGTCGCCTTGCTTTGAGGAAGTCCAACTTAGTCCACATGGAGAGGATACTTGGAGAGGAGCTGAGACCCCAATCAAGAGCCTGCATTAGGCACTCACATAAGTGAACTACCTTTAGCTGATCCTAGCCCCTAGGCTTCCAGTCTTGCAGCTGAGACCCTCAGCAAACTTCCTGGAATAGTCTCTTAGTACCTCGACTAAGAATCCTTTAGCACAATATATGGTCATCTGGCATGTGTAAGTTTTAAGGTAATTTGTTATGCAGTCACAGCAACTGGAAGAGAAACACATTTCCTCCCTACCTGTGGAAAACTGAAGATGAAAGGCTGAACCTGGAGCTACATGGTTGTGGCAAAGCGAAGTTATAAAGGGCAATACGTGAGCAAACCACATGTGCAGGACAAGGATGTGTGATCTCTTGAAGAAGAAAAGCCAGAAGAAGGGAAGAGGCCAAGAAGCCATCCTGAAAGAGATTTGGCAAGAGAGAGATGTCTAGAAAGGTCAAGTGATGATGTAGAGGGATGACTGACATTGCACAGTGGTTGAGGGAAAAACAGCCAGTGTAAAGGAAGACCTTAGGCTACCCATGCAGCATATCTAAGAAACCTCGATGAAGACTATAGGAAAAAAAGGTTTATGTGCCTTTGAAGGCCCCAGACACACATGTCATAATCCAGCTGTATTCACCCAGTTCTGCTGTATTCTTCATCACCTTGTCCACTTCCCTCAGGTCCACATGGAAGTTAGCAAAGAGGAGAGACGAAGGGAAAGAGCAAGTGAGGTGGAGATGGATAATGGATCAGCTGCCTCAGCTCACTGCAGTCTTTCCAACAAAAAGTTGTATCTAAAGGAGGGAAGAGAGAAGCTTTAAGAAAAGCTCAGAATCATGATTACAATGGAATGGCCATTTTAGTTATGATGGAGCTTATATTCTACTTAGAGAGAAGAGGCAATAAGCAGATTAACGAGTACATAGTATGTCTACTGAGGATATTGCTAGGAAGGAAAATACGGAAGGGTCACTCTGAATAGACAGCAGCAACAAGGAGGGCAATGTAAGCAAAAGAAATAAATCCATCAATTTGTACACACACACACACATATACATGACAAACATATACAAATGTTTATGTGTATTATGTTAGCTCAGGCTTCCATAACAAAAAAAAACCCATTGACTAGTTGTCTTAAACAATAGACATTTATTTTCCTACAGTTCTGGAGGCTAAAAGTCTGAGATCAGGGTGCCAGCAGAATCAGGTTCTAGTGAGGGCTCTCTTCCTGGCTTGCAGATGCCTTCTTGCTACGCCCTCACATGGTGGAGAGAGCTGCTGTTTCTTCTTTTAAGAACACTCATCCCATCAGACAAGGGCCCAACTTTCAGGACGTCATCTAACTCTAATGGCCTCCCCAAAGGCACCATCTCCATAGTCTCCACACACCATCACATTGGGAGTTAGGGTTTCAACATATGAATTTGTGGTGAACACAAACATTTGGTCCATAACATGTACACACACACATGCGTGTGCGCACGCACGCACACACACATGCACGTGTGTCGGGGTGGCTCTCAAATCGTATTTGATCAGAGAGCTAAAGGAGGTGAGGTAGTGAGCCACAGGGTTACCTTGGGGAAGAGCATTCCAAGGAAAGGAGAAACTTGCTCAAAGACCAGCAAGCCAGAGTGTTCTTGATGCATTCAAGGGACAGGGCAGAGGCCAGTGTGGCTGGGTAGATAGGAGAGAGCTAGGAAGAGAAAAATAACAGGTGATGGGATTAACAGGAAATTAGGGACTAGATCATGTGAGGCCCGTATTTAATCTGACTGAGAAGAAAAGTCACAGGAGATCTTTGAATAAAAGAGCGATACGGCATAAAAAGTAACCTTTAGACAACGTGATATGATGATTAGGAACACAAATACTATAGGATTTTTGAAGCATTTTAAAATAGATAACAATAGGAGTTGCCCAATAAAAGAAATGCTTTAAGTCACATTTCATAGATATTTGATGGCTTTGCTTTTAAACGAAGTCAGTGATATTTTGTCAGCTTTTAAATAAAAAAAAAATCCTGTGATACACTCCCTAAACATCTTTCTCCATTATTGTGAGCCTTCATTTTTTAAATGTAATTTGTCAGAAGTTCAATACTTAATTAAAAATAGGTGAATGGTTAACATTTTAATCAATGTGACTATTATATGTGGATTCCAATGTAAAAATGTAGAATATTTTTCAGAATTATTGCCTATATATTATTACAAAGAAAAACAGAAAAATATTACCATCAGGACCTTTTCATCTTGACCTTGGAATGAAACCACGGCCTTCAGTTTTCTGTTTACCTTCTGTATTCATAGCACAGCTTGCCCTCGCAATATCAATTTCTCAACATGTTTTGAAGGGAAGAAGTTGTAGAGGCAAACTTATAAAACAAAATTTCTGTGATCAGATATAATTCTCTCACCGGAGCCCAGGAGTCAGATACAATGCTGCCATGGAGCTATGATTTTTTTCCGGATTCCACTGGCCTCTAAGAAACTACGGAAGTTACTGTTGCTATTTTTCTCTCCTTTCTGTTCAGGTTCCACATGTATTCTCAGTGATACAATTTTTCTATGTCATACAAAGCAAGGAGAATTTGAAGCAATCATGTGTTGAATAAAAAGAAAAAAGGAAAAGAAAATTTTCTTAGTTATGTACTGAGAAATAAAAGATAAATCGGTAAGCATATTTTATTTTTTAATTTGCTTATTACATTCCAGCACTTCGTAGCAAATTTCAACAGTGTCTGATATCTGGGGATTTTATAAAACTGAATACAATTTGATGGGGTATTCTAAGAAAGGGATTACAAAATCCAGTATCACCCCTCTACTAAAACAGCACTGACCAGATTAACCAACTTTTTTCACTAGCTGAGCAATTTCAAATCAGATTGATACTGATTTCAAAGGTCCTATTATTTTTACAAAAGAAAAATGGTGGCAGGATTTCAATTATATGATGAAACAGGTTAAGAGACATCCCAAATAATCAATTTTGGCTTCTCTCATGAGCTGTCATGTGTCTTGGCATCACTCAGGCAGTGGCTTCAAAGGTACTGATAACCTGGCTGCTCAGTTAAAGGAGCCTTCACTGCTCTGTGGAGAAATGGGTTGAGTAAAATGGGTTTGTTAGTTTGTTTGAAAATAGTAAATATATCCAAGTTAAAGGACTGTCCTTTATAAAAAAATTCTCTTTCCTACATTTTTGGCGTTAAAATATTTTTGTCCCTTAGAAAATGATTAGTAATTTTTTTTTTCTGGAAATATATTTCATTTGTTGCTATAATTTGGCTACTGTTCCCTTCCAAATCTCCTGTTGGAATGTGGTCTTCAGTATTGGAGGTGGGGCTTACTGGGAAGTGTTTGTATCGTAGGGGAGATCCTTCAGGAATAGATGAATGCTCTCCTTGGGAGGGGGAAGTGAGTGAGTTCTCCCCTTGTGAGTTCCCGCGAGAGCTGGTTGTTAAAAAGGGCCTGGCACCTCCCCTCATGCTCTGTTGCTTCTTCTCTCCCCATGTGTTCTCTGCAGCTGCCTTTGGCCATGCATGCAAGCAGCCCGAGGCTCTCATCAAAAGCGGAGCAGATGGCAGTGCTAAATTCCTTAATTCATGAATGTATATTCCAGGCCACCATTGTAAGGTTTGTGACATACATGGAGGGGTATCTCTCTGGTCAATAAATAAGTATTGGCAAAGTGGTTATGCTCCAAACTGATCTAAAATATCATGAAAGAGGAGACTAGAAATGATAGCAGAAATGTTGTTTTCCTTTTTGGGAGTTCTTCCCCCAAATCACCTAATGGCATTTGTACTAATTGGTGTCACTCTCTTTCCAGGTAAAGGGATGCTGAGTTTGCAGTAAGTTAGTGGTCACAAAAATTGACACTATTCTAGATACTGTGAACAGGAAAAAACTTAGTACCACAAAACAGATGTGTGCAGAACCATCAGAAGTGTTGGAGAAGTGAAGGTCGAGGAAAGCCTCTGCTAACATTTAGGGAATCAGGAATTACTGGGGTCATACAATGCTGCCTCCAGTGATTTCTGCTGCCTGCTGAAGAGGGCAATTCACAGAACTTCTGGAAGCCTCTGAACTTCTCATGACTGTAGTCTGCCCATCATATTATGGCTTCTGCTTTTCTCTCACTTTCTACATTTCACCAAATTGTCTTTCTTGGCTGGAGTTTGTACCTGTATCATACAAGTAAGGATGTCTATAAAATGTAGTTACAGGGTTTTAGCATTTGAATTGTGGAGGAAAGCTGGGGGGACAGTGACGGTGGTTGCTAACAACAGATTTTAAGGACAGCTGTGATCCTTTCCCATTTCCTTCTTTTTAACAGAGCCCTGATTGGGATCAAACATCTACTTCATCCTTTGCTCCAGAAAGAGTTAAATTTTGTTGTCATGGAATTAACCCAGTGATGGTAAATGTGGTTGGGGTGGGCATATAACTTATGTGTAGGGGGCGTATCTCTGTGTGTATTAGTGTGTTCTCATGCCACTAATAAAGACATACCCAAGACTGGGTAATTTATAAAGGAAAGAGGTTTAATGGACACACAGTTCCACATGGCTGAGGAGGTCTCACGATCATGGCAGAAGATGAAGGAAGAGCAAAGGGACGTCCTACATGGCGGCAGCCAAAAGAAAATGCTTGTGAAGGGACTCCCATTTATAAAACCATCAGATCTTGTGAGGCATTCAGTATCACAAGAACAGCACAGGAAGACCTACCCTCATGATTTAATTACCTCCCAACACGTTCCTCCCACAACACATTGGAATTATGGGAGCTACAATTCAAGATGAGATTTGGATGGGGACACAGTCAAACCATACCACTGTGTCTCTGCTTTCTATTTAACACGGACCAAAAAGCATATAACTTAAATTTTCACAGGTAGTCATTCTGAAGCCATGACAAGACCAGGATGAAGTAGGTATTAAGGAAAAAAATAGCGAGGAAACAGAAAACTATACCTTGTATTTTTTAAATTACATAATTTTGCAACTCTTCATGTGATTTCTGAGGACTCCCTACTTCTGAGTATTTTATATGTAAAAGTAACTTTCATTATTTTTTAAGCCAGTTTCTGTCCTGGTTTCTGCTACTTTGAAAGCAACATAACTATTAACCCTGACTCAATTTCTGCGCTTTGAAATCCAACAAACGATGGGTGACAAAGGAAGGAGGTAGACAGGTGTTTTCAGAAATTTCTCTGAGTAATTATTTCCATGGTGAAAATACCAGGTACCACAGAAAACTAAGACTTGGGGGGCGGGTGTCATTGAGCCCCTTGGTTCTATTCCGATTATCTGACGGCTCCCAGCTCTGAGTAGACACAAAGCCACATCCTTTCATATCTTTGCTTTGAAGGAGTCTGTATTTTAAAATCTCCCTATATCCCTGCTGAGTAGGCTGAGCTAGAGGACATGAACAAGACCTTAAGGGCAAGATTTGATAATAAAACTCATGGTGGAATGGGACCCAGTCATTTATGGAGTGCAGTCTTAGATGCTGTCTGCTTCCAGAGTGTTCTGACACTGTAAGCATGTTTTTATGGTACATAGTGACAAAGACTCTCCCTGACCAAACTAGTCAGGCTTGTTTGAACCCTGTGTTCAACTAGGTCTTGGCCTTCCATCCTGGCAGAATCCAATTTTAGCAGAATCCTGCTAGGTCAGTTTAGCAAGAGCCCTCACGCCCTTGATCTCTGATCACCCTGGCCTGCTCTTAGCAAGAATCCTGTGTGGTCAGTCTAACAAAAATGTCCCCATCCTTGATGTCTCCTGTTAGTAATTTTCCCTCTGCCAACATCCATCCCCAGTCCACCTGCTCCTTGGCTAGAAATTTCCACTTGTTCTTGTATTCGAAGTGGAGTCCCATCTCTCCCCAGTTGCTTGCTACAGTCTTGATACTTATTGCAATAGTCCTGAATAAAGTTTTCCTTACCATTTTAGCAGGTGTCAGAATAACTTTTCTTTAACAATAGAATTGGTTCAAGGAGTTGGAAATGAGGTGACCTGAGCTTAAAGTGGATCCTGGTTTGTCCAGAAGTTTCTTTTTTCTTTTTTCTTTTTTTTGGCACTAAATACCCACTTCTAAGAGACTAAAGCTCTGGGCTCCAGAACACTGAGAAATAGAGTTTGTTGTGTAAGCCACCAAGTCTATGGCATTTTTGTCATAGCAGCTGGAGCTATGACAGTGTGTAAACTTTTTCTTTACATGATTGCATTAATGCGAGTATTTTATGTGCAGAATGTGTTGTGGCGTAGGAATGAAGATGGTGAGCAAAGAAGCTAAGGGCTCCAAGATGAACACTTTTGTACACTTTTGATTGCGGTAGAAACGCATCACTTATCTGAACTGTCGGTGCCTCAGACTCTTTACCAGGGAAATAGGATTGGTAATTTGTTTGATCATCACACTGAATAGCAGTGGACAATGCCTAATAATTTTGAACTGAGATGTAAAGGTTAATGGGATAAAAATAGGAGGGAAGCTTAGGCATCCAAAGATATTAGCAAACTGGAATTAGAGAAAACACAGGTAATGGACCAAATGCTTTAGAGGAGCTACAACATGCAGTTGGTTGCTTCACATGAAAAACTTTCTCCTTCCCTCTCCCTCTTCCAGTCTGAACCTCATCTGACTTATCTGCATTTTGATCCCAATGGGAAGATCTCAATGTTTAGAAAAAATCCCTCATTTTTTGCTGTTACTCATAAATGATCAATAGCCACAATAATGAAAAACGTAATAGGAAGTTCTTTTTGGCAGTCATTCCTAACAATTTCAGGATGACTGCTCAGCTGTTTAGGATACAAAGCTGTTTAACTTGGGGAAACTGTAACACAGGTAAAATATGGTCTCAAAATGGAGGAATTTAGGCTTTTGAATGTTTTTTAACTCTAGGTTTGGCCTTTCTAGACTCACAGGCACTGAATTCCTTATTAGCCTGTTTTATACACCAGTCAAACCAGTTGTGTTTTAAAATGCATCTGGCAGGCATTATGACAATACTAAGAAGACTTCATTCTAACAGTCCTGCCTCAGGCAGAAGGTTGCTTCCTGAAATGCTCTGGCAATTACTAAATCTTAATACTATATTCACTTAGACAAAGTGTCTCTCTTTTTCAGATATACATATTTATTAATTCCCAAAAGTCTACCAATGGTAAGTCAGTCCCCCACTTTCATTCCCTTGGAGACTGAATATTTCCTGACCACCTGCTCTAAATCAGAAGACTGAGTAACTCCTCTAATAACACATCAGTTACCCATTTCTGAGGCCTCTTTGATTCCCAAATTTCAGTGTGCATCACCTGCACAGCTTGTCAGATCATGGTTTCCTCAGTCTCGTTGTAAGATTCTGTTTTAATAAGACTGAGTTGGGGCCTGAGACTGACTTTCTAACACATTTCTCAATGATGCTGACACTAACTGTCCATGAACCATGACATGGAAGACACCAAAAGAACTTTCCATCTTGGACTTGAAGTGATAGTAGGCTATGAATCCTCATGCTGAGGGTTGGCGAAAGCCTGTTCCAAGCAGCGTACATGGGAACCATGACCCGCATTGCCATACCTACTGGTACTGCCATCCCAGTAACATACTCTGCTGGAGGAGCCAGGAGTTAGCAGCAGTGTTAAATATCAAGTTTCCCATGGCCCTGGTCAAACATGTTCCAAAGCTCATGGTGAGATACAGGGATCTCTGGGCACATACTAGGGATCAGGGCTACATTTTTACAAATTGGTTGGTAAGTCAAAGAAGTAGCCAAGTACAGAAATAGGATGATGAATTCCTTGTGATTTCATTTTTTAAAAGACTCACAGGAAGTATACACTCACACACATGCCTATGCCATTATATAAATGCATATATACATATATAATCATATTTAATAATGTATACACACAATCATATATAAATATATACCTATATAATCATTTAATATATACATATGCTATCACATATGTGTGCACACATATGCACCACACACACACCATCAACCCATTAGTGCACTTTCACACACATCCATCTTTAAGTTGATGGAACATTTTTCCCCTCTCATTTATTAGATGCTCATTGTCATTTGTATCTTGATTTCCTCTTCAAAGCTGCCTTTGATAGTCACCTTTTATAAAGATGCCGAGCAGTTGAAGGTTAGTGGTGTGGTATGATGTGATTTTGCTGGCTGGGCACTTTCTATGAGGGCATCTGACACTGGCAGAGAATAGCTACCATGTCCCTATTCTATGTGAGAGGAAGCCTAAAGGAAGAAGCTGGTCTCCGAGTTCTTGTCTCAGGCCTATAGGAAATGTTAACTCTACTAAAGGAAAAGTTCTGATGGGAAAGGAATGTCCTTCTCTCTTGAATCTCATCAGAAGGAGAAGTAGGAGCGCCCTAACCTATCTGTTGTTCAGAATATGACAAAAGCACATTTTTCCGGAGGATACGATGTCTGAGACATGACTGTTTTCAACTGTACTATTTTCAACTCTTTTCTTAGACTGCACGAAGGGTCATTTTCATTGGTTCTCTATGTAAACCAGGGCCATAAAGCCAAAGTACAATTTAGTGAATGCAATTTGATAGAGGAAAGAATTGGAGAATTTCTGAGATTATTGATATTCCTGTATCTGTTGCCCTTTTCCTTGTGAATAGTCCATTTCAGCAACAAAGGTGAAGCCATGGGTAGGCTAGCTCTCAGTCCTTTCTTGACATTTATAAAGCTGGGCTGCTTTGTGTGAAGGTCAGGCAGTTTTCCTTTAGGTACGGTTTCACATCCGGCTTCTCTGCTTTCATGAGAGGCCTTCAAGTCAAGGCTTACCTCTGCTCTCTTCCAAGGGGTTGTCAGGGACTAAAACCCCAAACTCGCTGCTCCCAGTTCAGAGAACCTTATTTGTAGACAACTTCCTAAAGAATATGATTTTGCCTTTTTCTCTAGACTCTCTAAAATTTGTCTTTGATTCAGTAGCACCAACAGAGAGCCGTTACTATATTAAGATGCTGGTGAAACTATTTCAACTTGACAACACTTTTTATTTGTCAGATATTATGTTGTCTAATTTAAGATATATCAGTAAGAGCATAAGGGATCTACTTATCCCACTGGTTTCATCAGCATCAAAAATCAAGCTCTGAATGGCATCTTGAAATTTCTGCGATTTAAAATGTTCTCAGAATTCTCTCTTTGTGGGTGAATCATTGACTTAATGAAATTTAAATTGTAATTTGTATTTCTAAGTCTATCCAGTGAACATTTATTAAGGCAGTTACATTTATGTTTATGATTTAGGAATTTAACCAATAGTAGTTTTATTGGGCAACTCGTGAAACCGAGGGCTCTACATGGACCTCTCTTGGTACAAAATCACATTCATTGAGACTTCAACATAGTATAATACCTGTAATTGTAGAATTGCAAATTTTAAGTCTTTTGGAAAAAGAAAAACATACTAAAAGGAAAGTTCCTCCTTTGTGCGTAGTAAACTTTCTCCCAATTATCAGCTTTCTTATATTCTTGAAAGAAACAATAATGACAGGCTGGGCATGGTGGCTCACGTGTGTAATCCCAGCAGTTTGAGAGGCCAACGCAGGCGTATCACGAGGTCAGGAGTTCAAGAACAGCCTAGCCAACATGGTGAAAACCCAACTCTACTAAAAAATACAAAAATTAGCCAGGCATGGTGGCACTCGCCTGTAATTCCAGCTACTCAGGAGGCTGAGGCAGGAGAATTGCTTGAACCTGGGAGGCGGAGGTTGCAGTGAGTGGAGATCATGCCACTGCACTCCAGCATGGGTGACAGAGCAAACTCTGTCTCAAACAAACAAACAAAACAACAATGACAACAAACCCTATTCATTGCTCTCTTCTCCTTGCCTTTCCAAGCCTCCCCTTCCCAGCTGGGGGGGGGGGGGCTGTCTTCCCCTCTCTTCCCATGCAGACCCCTCCCCACTGCAGTGCTCTCA
Organism: Rhinopithecus roxellana; assembly: GCF_007565055.1. NCBI lineage: Eukaryota > Metazoa > Chordata > Mammalia > Primates > Cercopithecidae > Rhinopithecus > Rhinopithecus roxellana. The sequence continues at coordinate 20,575,355 of NC_044562.1, forward strand.
GTCCTCCCTTTCAACACGGGACTGGTAACTAGAGGAAGATTCCGACACCTGACTTCTCCCATTGGGTACAGCCACCTAAAAATTGTAATTCTTCACCAGTTCCAACAGCTTTTCAGAAAGGAGAACCTCTCTGGTATTCTGCAGAACATTTTCTTTTCCTGTGGAATAATTTGTATATCCATCCCATAGGGTTGCTTCATGGTCATGTGACTGTCCAAGTGCACAGGGCCACGCTCTCTGAAGGGTCTGTTCCTTGGTGAAAGGCTCTGTTGTTACCATCTTGAAATTCCTAATACTTGTGAGTAAGGAGCCCTGTATTTCCTTTCTCACTGCACTTGCAGCTGGCCCTGCCCTTGTGGCATCCCTCTGTTCTGAGCAGTTTGAGAAGTGAGGTAGCAACCAGAGGAAAGGAAGCAGGACTGAAAACATCACCAGATCCAGGTTCAAGAGAAAAGTTGGGGGAGGAAGGATAGGAGCAGTTTCCGGGTGTTGGTTTACAGAGCATCTCCACAGATTGCTTGTGCTTGCTTTATTGTGCTTCAGTGCTGAAAGACGGACAGAAGTTTCTTTCTCCTCATTCTGAACCTGAGGCTGAGCAGTTAGACTTTTATCAAGAATTATTAGGATGTGATAGTGACTTACAAAATTTTGAAGCTCTGATGAAAGACCTGAGGAAATGCTGGTTTGAGTTCACACTGGAAAGAAATCTAGCCTCTTTCAGTACTTATCCTGCAGGTCACATTTCAAAGCATTTAAACATTACAATAAATTCTCTATTAGTCTCCTCTGCTAGTAAAACAAAAAGCATTTTCTTCAATCCCTAATCAACTTGTCATTTATTTATATGACAATTGAAAATTTTGTCCCTCTTCCTTTTTTTAAAGAGTAATATAAAATTCTTTTTTTAATAAAAAAGTTATTGTATGTTGTTTTTGGTTTTATAGAAATGTTTGGGAACAATATATAGAGATGTAGTAAGCATAGATATTACTTCTAGAGTATTGTGTTGGACCAATGTTGACGGAGAGTTTATTATCTGAACTGAACTGCCACAGAAAGAAGCCCTTTTTTCCTCTTCATGCCCCCAGTGTAAAACAAGACCTGGCACACAAAAACACTCCATAAAAATTTATGGAAAGTATAACATTGAAAATTTTGCGGGGGGAGCCATGCACAGTGGCTCATGCGTATAATCCACAGAGTGATATCTCATCTCTACTAAAATTAAGAAAAAAAATATTAGCCAAACATGGTGGTGAACATCTGTAGTACCAGCTACTTGGAGAGTCGACGTGGGAAGGTCCCTTGAGCCCGGGAGGTTGAGGCTGCAGTGAGCCATGATCACACCACTGTACTCCAGCCTGGGGAACAGGTGAGATCCTGTCTTAAAAAAATTTGAATTCCAATAAAAAGGCACAAAAATAATTTTAAAATGTTTTGCTTTATAGTAATATGTACTATATTGATTTGCATTAAGCACTTTACATAAATTACCTACACTAAGCCTTATGTTAACCTTATAAATTGCTATTATGAGTTCCATTTCGAGATGGAGAATTGAGGTTCAAAGAGATCAATAGTTTTTCCCAGGTCCACCTATTTTTAAAAGTTTCTTAATGGACTTTGGTAAGTATGTAACCTAATTATGAATAAGGATATTTTCAATCTGAATAAGCTGTGGACTAATAACATTTTATACTCTACTGTAGAAAATTGAAGAACTGAAAATTGAAACAGAAAGAAAAGTACAACATTCCAAAGAGCCTCCTCACTGACTCACTCAAAGGACAAGCAAATGGACAGGAAACTAATAAAGAGGATGCACGCTTCTCAGCAGTCAACTCAGACCCCCTGGAACACTGTTGCAGCCTTAATCTCCCAGGAATGAGGGAAATTTTAAACATTGAGGTAGTAAACAATAATAGGCAGTTTATGATATATAGCGACTCCACCTTTTACTTCCAATGGCTCTTGGGTAATAGAAATTGACCCCAGGGTGAACAGGAAGGCAAGGTATAAGTCTGTGGTTCAAGCTACACAAAGGAACAGGGTACAGGGAGAGTCCTGATGCCAGCTCCCCACCGAGGGGCTCAGTGCTTGTCCTTTTAAGGAAGTTGAGGTGGGAAAAAGGAGAGACATGTAAGCATGTTTAGGCGGGGCCTTCTTTGCACCTGAATAGGAACTGTCATGCCATAACATGTGTTGCACATACAGAAAACGGCAGATAGGACCTGTCTTGGGCAGAGATTTCAGTATTACAATGAGATTATAATGAGAAAAAAGTCAATGAAAGGTTAAACAAAAGTTGGTGAAATGTCAGCACTGAAGTCCCTCTTGTCCCCAACCAGCTGGATCTGGTGAGGTTCTTATCAGGAATGGCAGAGTCGCACATTAGCAACCTTGGAAGACATTACTCAAGGAGATAAATGGTTAGGTTCTTCCTTTTATGGTTAGGCATTTTGCCTGGTTGTCTAGGTTAGGAGGTGTCTCCCTTTCTGCTACTGATTTGGGTCAGCTTGTTGAGGGAGACAAGAAGGCAGGGGAGGGGATATGCACAAACATGTGAGGTTCATTGGGATCCTAATTACCATGTCTCTCATCTGCCAGAACCAAGTCTCCTCCCTATACTGTCTTACTTCACTTCTAAGTATTAATTGAAAATTGCAGATTAAAACAAAAATGAATCTCCCAAGGAGATGATTTGCAAATAATGTAAATAAATATCTTATATGGTTTGGCTGTATCACTACCCAAATCACACCTTGAATTGTAATAATCCCCACATATCATGAGCAGGGCCAGGTGGATATAATTGAATCATGCGGGCAGTTTCCCCCATACTGTTCTTGTGGTAGTGAATAGTCTCATAAGAGCTGATGGTTTTATAAATGGGAGGTCTGCTGCACAAGACCTCCTGTCTGCTGCCATGTAAGACATGTTTTTGCTTCTCCTTTGCCTTCCACCATGGTTATGAGGTTTCCCCAGCCATGCTGAACTGTGAGTCCATTAAACCTCTTTCCTTTATACATGACCCAGTCTTGGGTATGTTTTATTAGCAGCGTGAGAACACTGACACAATATCTGTCCTCAGGAAGGTGGAGGAGAACTCTCCCCTCCTTAAGTGTGGGCTGCATATAGTGACTGCCTTTCAAAGAGGACAGTATGGAAGGGGGCTAAAAGAGTCACTTGACAGTGGAGAAATCTGACAAATATGACTTCAGCCAGGTGATCAAGGTCAACATCAACAATAAAAAGTCACATTGACAGTGTGTATTCTTGACATGAGGTCATGAGATGGCACTTTACCTCCACGGTCGCAATCTCCAAAATCCAAACCCCTATCTAACTAAGAAAAGCATCAGACACACCCCAACTGAAGGAGGGTAATTCTACAAAACACACGACCAGTACCCCTCAAAACTGTTAAAAAACTGTCATAAGAAACAGAGACTATGAGATTCAGAGTCAAGAAGATCCTAAGGAGACATGATGACTAAATGTAATGTGATACTCCAGAAGGGATCCTGGAACAGAAAAAAGGATGAGGTAAACACTAAGGAAACTGGAAAACGTTAGTATAGTAAGTACCAATATTGGTTTATTAATTGTGACAAATGTAAAATATTAGTAGTAGGGGAACTGTGTATGTGATTAATAGGAACTCTACAATCTCCTCAAATTTTCTATAAATGTAAAGCTATTCTAAAATAAAGTGTTTATTTTAAAAAAATGGAAAAGGGAGTTTTACTATAGACTTAGCCCTGTTAAATTACTAGAAAACTTTCTTGATTGAGTTGTTTTTGCTACAAAACCGAAAGACATGCTTGATGAACATTTTCATAACCAACTTAATGATGATTACCTCCCACAAAACAGAAGAAACCATGCTGTCCCATAATGAACCTGCTGCCTCTAGCATGCACTCACCCCAGATTGAAAGCAGGGAGTTAGAGGCAGTTAGAAGGAGCAGGTGGTATCTGAGGACCAGGCTGTGACTCAGGTCTTTAGAAGGCCCAGGAAGTGAGGCAGTCTCCCTCCTAAGTGCCTACCCTTCCTGAAGCAAGGGCTGAAAGAGCCAGGAGGGTTTAGTTGAGTGTGTTCCAGATGAGTTAATGGGTGACATACCAGTGAGTATTTTCTATCACATTAATTTTAATGTATTCAACTTGTCTGATGTAAAAGACTCAAAATGATCTCCCAGTGTTCCTAATTAATGCTCTCCGTACAACTTCTTTATTGTTTCTTAGAAGTGGCTTTTGCTATGTTTCTAAATTTAGAAAAAATTATAATTTATGTAAGTTTTGCATATACCTTGGGAATTGAATAGGAGATTAATATCTATGTGGAATTATCATAAGTAAAACAATTTATTAAGATAATACAGTGTTAGAAAAGGTTTAATGAGACTTTCTTAAAGACGTGTGAACCACAAATTTTCTGTGGCAGATGCATAGGCCCATGTCTTGCTTGTGAAACACTGATTAAAAGTGCTATGTGGCATGGAAGATAAGAAAGGAGCCCATGTTTGTAAAATCCAACTGTAAATTTAACCGTAGGTATAAATCAATAATCTCAATTTTAAAAATAGTTCAAAGATTGCATATTTTGGTCTGTTATTTAAACATTATTTTATAATTTGGAGGTAAGCAGAACAAGATGGCAGAATAGAAAGCCCCACAAATCATCCCCCAAAGCAAGGACAGTAATTTAACAACTATCTACACACACAAAAATGCACCTCCAAACGAACCAAAAATCAGGTGGCCACTCAGAGTACTTGGTTTTAACTTCATATCACTGAAAGAGGCACTGAAGGTGTAGAAAAATCAGTCTTAACTTGCTGATGCCACCTTACCCCCAACACCCCGCAGTGGCAGTGGGGCACAGAGAGCATTTCTGTGTGCTGGAGTGTGGAAGGGCATGCAGCAATTGTGAGACATTGAATTCAGTGCTGTCCTGTTAGAGCAGAAAGGAAAACCAGAGCAAACTCAGCTGATGCCTGCCCATGGAGGGAGTATTTAAATTAACTCAAATCACAAGGGAATCACTGATCCCAGCTGTCAGAACTTAGGTTCCCACAAGCCTTGCCACCTCAAGCTAAAGTGCTTGGGTGCTCTAAATAAAATTGGCAGATGGACTAGGTCCATAAAGACTGACATTTTTAGGCAAGTCCTAGTAATGAACTGGGCCCAGAGCTAGTAGACTGTAGGGATGGCACACGACCTACTGAGACACCAGCAGAGGTGGCAAAAGAAATGCCTAACCACAGGCTAACCATAGGCTGTACAGCTCTCACAGCTCCAAAAGAGACCCTTTCCTTCTGCTTGAGGAGAGGAGAGGGAAGAGTGGGGAGGACTTTGTCTTGCATCTTGGATACCAGCTCAGCTAACAGCAGAATAGAGCACTGGTCAGAGTGATGAGACCCCCTTTCCAAGCCCTAACTCCCAGATGACATTTCTACACACCCCTTGGGCCAGAAGGGAAACCACTGCCTTGAAGGGAAGAATCCAATTCTGGCAGCATTCATCATCTACTAACTGAAGAGCCATTTGGGCCCTGAATAACCAGCAGTGATACCCAAGTACTACATCGAGGGCCTTTGGTAAAACCTTGAGTTGTGCTAGCTTCCAGTTAGAGCACATTTTCAGCTGTTTTGGCTTCAGGGTGAGACTTCTTTTGCTTGAGAAAAGCAGAGGGAAAAGTAAAGGGCACTCTGACTTGCACCTTAGGTACCAGCTCAACCATACCAGGGTAGCATACCAAGCAGGTTCTTGGGTATCCTGATTCCAGGACTTGGCTTTTGAACAGGATTTCTGGACCTGCCCCGGGCCAGAGGGAAGCCCACTGCCCTGAAGGCCTAGTTCTAGGCCAAGCAGCATTAATCACAAGCTGGCTGAAGAGCCCTCGGGTCTCAAGGGAAAATAAATGGCAGTCTGGTAGTACTCCTTGTGGTCCTGCGGTAATGGTGGCCATGGGGTGAGGCTCCTCTGCCTTTAGAAAGGAGAGAGAAGAGTAGGAAAGACTGTGCTTTGTGGATTGAGTGCCTGCTCAGCTACAGTACAATACAGCACCACATAGACTTCTAAGATTTTTTAGTCTAGTCCCAGGCTCCCAGCACCTCTGGACCTGCCTGAGACCTGGGGAATATAACCACCTTGGAGGGAAGGGCATAGGCCTGGCTGGCTTAACCATCTACTGATTGTAGAGCCCCAGGGCCATGAGTAAACAGAGGAAGTAGCCAGGGAGTGGATACAGCAGGCCTTGGGTGAGACCCAATGTTGTGCTAGCTTCAAGACTGACCTAGTACAGTCACAGTGGTGGTAGCCACAGAGGTGCTTGTGTCACTCCACCCCCAGCTTCAGGTGGTCCAAAATGCAGAGAGAGACTCTTTTTGTTATAGAGAAAGTAAGGGAAGAGAACAAGAGTCTCTGGTAATGCAGAGAATTCTCCCAGATCTTATCTAAGACCATCAAGGCAGTACCTCTAAGAGTCTAAAAGAACCATGATGTAACTGGGCTTGGGGTGCCCCCTAAAGCAGATAGAGCTTAGATAACAACACCCAAGTCCTTTCAAATACCTAGAAAGCCTTCCCAAGAAGAATTAGTATAAAAAAGCCCAGACTGCGATGACAATAATAAATACCTAACTCTTCAATGCCCAGACACAGATGAACATCTACAAGTACCAAGACAATCCAGAAAAACATGACTTCACCAAATGAACTAAATAAGCCACCAAGGACCAAACCTGGAGAAACAGAGGTATGTGACCTTTAATAGACAGAACTCAAAATAGCTATTTTTAGGAAACTCAAAGAAATTCAAGATAACACAGAGAAGAAATTCAGAATTCTTCTAAATAAATTTAACAAAGACTTTGAAATAATTAGAAAGAATCAAGCAGTAATTCTGGAGCTGAGAAAGAAAACTGGCATGCTGAAGAACGTATCAAAGTCTTTTAATGGCAAAATTGATCAAGCAGAAGAAAGAATTAGTGAGCTTGACGATAGGCGGTTTGGAAATCTACAATGGGAGGAGACTGTAAAAGAAGGAAGCATGTCTCCAGAATGTAGAAAATGGCCTCAAAAGAGCAAATCTAAAAGTTACTGGCTTTAAAGAGGAGGTAGAGAAAAAGACAGAGGTAGAAAGTTTATTCAAAGGGATAATCACAGAGAATTTTTCAAACCTAGAGAAAGCTATAAATAATCAAGTACAAGAAGGTTTTAGAACACATGGAGATTTAACCCAAAGACTACCTCAAGGCATTTAATAATCAAACTCCCAAAGATCAAGGATAAAGAAAGAATCCTAAAAGCATCAAGAGAAAAGAAACAAATAACTTATAATGGAGCTCCAGGACATCTGGCAGCAGGTTTTTGAGTGGAAGTTTTCCAGGCCAGGAGAGAGTAGCATGACATATTTAAAGCTCTGAAGGGAAAATAATAAAACCTTTACTCTAGCATAGTATAATGGACATATTCTTCAAACATGAAGTAGAAATAAATATTTTCCCAGACAAATAAAAGTTGAGGAATTTTATCAACACCAGACATGTCCTAAAAGAAATGTTAAGGGGAGTACTTAAATCAGAAAGGATAGGGTATTAATGAGAAATAAGTAATCACTTGAAAATACAAAACTGACTATAAAGTAATAGTAGGTACACAGACAAACAGAATTATGTAACACTGTAACAGGATGTGTAAACTGCTCCTGTCCTAAGTGTAAAAATTAAAGAAAGAACCAAACAAAAACAGTAACTACAACAACTTTTCAAGAAATAGACAGTACAATAAGATATAAATAAAAACAACAAAAAGTTAAATAGTGGGGAAAAGTAGAGGTGTAGAGTTTTTATTAGTTTTCCTTTTGCTTGTTGTTTATACAAACAGTTTTAAGTTGTTTTCAGGTTAAAATAATAGGTTATAAGATAGTATTTTCAACACTCATGCTAACCTCAAACCAAAAACATGCAATTAATATACAAAAAAATCAATAAACTAAATCATATCACGTGAGAAAATCACATTGACTAAAAGGAAGGCAGGAAAGAAAGAAAGAAGGAAGGGAAAGAAGACAACAAAACAACCAGAAAAGAAATAACGAAATGACAGGAGTAAGTCCTAACTTATCAATGATAACATTGAATGTCAATGGACTAAACTCTTTCGATCAAAAGAAATAGAGTGGAATTGCAAATTGTGCTATAAACACGCATGTGCAAGTATGTCTTTTCATATAATGACTTCGTTTCCTCTAGGTGGGACCCAGTGGTAGGATTACTGGATCAAATGATAGTTCTACCTTTACTTCCTTAAGGAATCTCCACTGTTTTCCATAGTAGTTGTATTAGTTTACATTCCCACCAGCAATATAGCAGTGTTCCCCTTTCACCATATCCATGCCAACATCTATTGTTTTTTTATTTTTTGATAAGGGCCATTCTTGTAGGAGTAAGGTGGTATCGTATTGTGATCTTAATTTGCATTTCCCTGATGATTAGTTATTTTGAGCATTTTTAATATGTTTGTTGGCCATTTTTACATCTTCTTTTGAGAATTGTGTATTCATGTTTTTAGCCTACTTTTTGATAGGATTTTTGTTTGTTTGTTTTCCTCCTAATTTGCTTGAGTTCCTTGTAGATTCGGGATATTAGTCCTTTGTTAGATGTATAGATTATGAAGATTTTCTCTCACTCTGTCAGTTGTCTGTTTACTCTGCTGACTGTTACTTTTGCCATGCAGAAACTCTTTAGTTTAATTAAATCCCACCTATTTATCTTTGTTTTGATTGCATTTGCTTTTGGGTTCTTAGTCATAACATTTTTGCCTAAGCCAATGTCTAGAAGGGTTTTTTTAATGTTGTCTTCTAGAATTTTTATAGTTTCAGGTCTAGGCTTAAGTCCTCGACTCCCCTTGAGCTGATTTTTGTATACAGTGAGAGATGAGGATCCAGTTTTGTTCTCCTATATGTGGCTTTCCAATTATCCCAGAACCATTTGTTGAACAGAGTGTCCTTTCCTTACTCTATATTTTTCTTTCTTTGTCAAAAATCAGTTGGCTGCAGGTATTTGGATTTATTTTTGGATTCTCTATTCTGTTCCACTGGTCATATGTTCCTATTTTTATACCGGGTCCATACTGTTTTGATGACTATGGCCTTATAGTATAGTTTGAAATCAGGTAATGTGATGCCTCCAGATTTGTTCTTTTTGCTTAGTCTTGCTTTGACTGTTTGGGCTCTGTTTTGTTTCCATATGAATTATAGAATTGCTTTTTCTAGTTCTGAGAAGAATAATGGTGAAATTTCGATGGGAATTACATTGAATTTGTAGATAGCTTTTGGCAGTGTGGTCATTTTCACAATATTGATTCTAGCCATCTATGAGCATGGGATGTGTTTCCATTTGTTTGTGTCATCTATGATTTCTTTCAGCAGTGTTTTGTAGTTTTCCTTGCAGAGGTCTTTCATCTCCTTAGTTAGGTGTATTCATAAGTGTTTTAAGTTTGTTGCAGCTATTGTAAAATGGGTTGAGTTCTTGATTTGATTCTCAGCTTGGTCACTGTTCATGTATGGCAGAGCTACTGATTTGTGTACATTAATTTTGTTTCCTGAAACTTTGCCGAATTCTTTTATCAGTTCTAGGAGCTTTTGGGGGGCGGTCTTTAGGGTTTTCTACATGATACAATCATATTAGCAAACAGCAACAGTTTGACTTCTGTTTACTGATTTGAATGTCCTTTATTTCTTTCCCTTGTCTGATTGCTCTGGTTAGGACCTCCAGTACTATGTTGAATAGAAGTGGTAAGAGTGGGCACCTTTGTCTTATTTCAGTACTCAGAGGGAATTATTTCAACTTTTCCCCATTAAGTATTATGTTAGCTGTGGGTTTGTAATAGATGGCTTTTATTACTCTGAGGTATGTCCCTTGTATGCCGATTTTGCTGAGGGTTTTAATGCTAAAGGGATACTTGATTTTGTCAAAGGCTTTTCTGCGTCTGTTAAGATGATCAGGTGATTTTTGTTTTTAATTCTGTTTATGTGGTGTACCACATTTATTGACTTGTGTATGTTAAACCAGCCCAAATGCCCATCAATCAATGAATGGATAAAAAAGTGGCATATATTATGGAATACAACTTAGCCATAAAAAGGAATCAATCAATGGCATTCGCAGCAACCTGGTTGTAATTGGAGACTATTATTCTAAGTGAAGTAACTCAGGAATGGAAAACCAAACATTGTATGTTCTCACTCATAAGTAAGAGCTAAGCTATGAGGATGCAAAGGCGTAAGAATGATACAATGACTTTGGGGGATTGGGGAAAAGGTTGGAAGGTGGGTGAGAAATAAAAGACTACAAATTGGGTTCATGTATATTGTTTGCATGATGGGTGCACCAAAGTCTCACAAATCACCACTAAAGAACTTACTCATGTAACCAAATACGACCTGCTCCTCAAAAACCTATGGAATTAAAAAAATTTTAAAAATACAGAATTACCTATTTTTAAAAAAGACAGAGTGGCTGAATGGATTTTAAAAAAAGAACCATTAATTTGTTGCCTAAAAGAAACACACTTCACACATAAAGACACATATAGACTGAAAATAAACAGATGGAAAAATATATTTCATGCCAATGAAAATCAAAAAAGGGCAGGAGTAGTTATACAATAGATTGAAATCAGATACAACAGATTTCAACACAAAACTATAAGAAGAGACAAGAAAGGTCACTGTGTAGGGATAAAGGGGTCAAGTCAGCAAGAGGACATAACAATTTTAAATATATATGTACCCAACACTGGAGCACACATGTGTATAAAGAAAATATTTTTAGAGCTAAAGAGAGAGATAGACACCAATACAATAATAGCTAGAGACTTCAACACCCCACTGAGCAGATCTTCCAGACAAAAAATTAACAAAAAAAATTGGACTTAATGGGCTTAATCTGCACTGTAGATAAAATGGACAAAATATATATTTACAGAATATTTCATCCAGTGGCTGCAGAATACACATTCCTCTCCTCAGCATGAGTCATTCTCAAGGATAGACCATATGTTAGGTTAAAAAAACAAGCCTTAAGACATTCTAAAAATTAAAATATTATCAAGCATTTTCTTTGACTACAATGGACTAAAACTAGAAACCAGCAACAAGAAGCATTTTGGAAACTATAGAAACACATGAAAATTAGACAATGTGCTCCTGAATGACCAGTGGGTCAATGAATAGAACACTGAAAAATTTCTTGAAACAAATGATAATGAAAATACACATACCAAAATCTATGAGATACAGCAAAAGCAGTACAAAGAAGGAAGTTTATAGCTGTAAGTGCCTACATCAAAAAAAGAAGACCAACTTCAAATAAACAACCTAACAATGCATCTTAAAGAAAGAGAAGAACAAGAGCAAACCAAATCCAAACTTAATAGAATAAAAGAAACAATAAAGATCAGAGAAGAAACAAATAAAATTGAATGTAGAAAACAATACAAAAGATCAACGAAACAAAAAGTTGGTTTTTCGAAAGTTAAACAAAATTGGAAAACCTTTGGCCAGACTGACTAAGAAAAAAAGAGAAAATATCTAAATAAATAAAATCAGAGATGAAAAAGTAGACACTACAACTGATACTGCAAAAATTCAAACAACCGTTAGTGGTTACTATGAGCAACCATCTGCCAATAAATTGGAAAATCTAGAAGAAATGGAAAATTTCTTGGAAACATACAACCTACCAAGATTGAACTAGGAAGAAATCCAAAACCTGAACAGACCAATAATAAGTAATGAGATTTAAGCCATAATAAAAATTCTCCCAGTAGAGAAAAGCCTGGGACCTGATAGCTTCACTGCTGAATTCTACCAAACATTTAAAGAAAAACTAATACCAATCATACTCAAACTGTTCTGACAAATAGAAGAGGAGGGACTACTTACAAACTCATTCTACAAGGACAGAATTACCCTAATACCGAAACGAAAAACATATCAAAAATAAAGAAAATTACAGGTCAGTACCTGATAAAAATTGATGCAAAAATTCTCAGCAAAATACTTGCAAAGTGAATTCAATGATACATTAAAAAAATCACTCATCATCACCAAATGGGATGTATATCCAGGATGCAAGGATGATTCGGCATGTGCAAATCATTCAATGTGATACATCACATCAACAGAATGAAGGATACAAACTATATGATCATTTCAATTGATGTTGAAAAAGCATGTGATAAAATTCAACATCCCTTCATAATAATAATTCTCAAAAAGCTGGGAATAGATAGAACATACCTTAACATAATAAAAGCCATATAAAACATATCCACAGCTAGTATCATACTGAATAGGGAAGAACTGAAAGTCTTTTCTCTAAGATTTGGAACATGACAAGGATGCCCACTTTCACCACTGTTATTCAACAGAATACTCAAAGCCCTAACTAGAGCAATCAGAAAAGAGAAAGAAATAGAGAGATCCAAGATGGCCAAATAGGAACAACTCCAGTCTACAGGTCTACAGCTTCCAGCATAAGTGACACAGAAGATGGGTGAGTTCTGCATTTCCAACTGAGGTACCAGGTTCATTTCACTGGGACTTGTTGGAAAGTGGGTGCAGCCCACAGAGTGCAAGACAAAGAAGGGTGGGGCATCACCTCACCCAGGAAGCCCAAGGGGTCGGGGAATTCCCTTTCTAGCCAAGGGAAGCCATGAAAGCCGGTACCTGGAAAATCAGAACACCCCCACCCTAATATTGCACTTTTCCAATGGTCTTAGCAAAAGGCACACCAGGAGATTATATCCCATGCCTGGTTTGGAGGATCCCATGCCCACAGAGCCTTGCTCACTGCTAGCACAGCAGTCCGAGATCAAACTGTGAGGTGGCAATGAGGCTGAAGGAGGGGAATTTGCCATTACTGAGGCTTGAGTAAGTAAACAAAGTGGACTGGGTGGAGCCCACTGCAGCTCAAGGAGGCCTGCTTGCCTCTGTAGACTCCACCTCTGGGGGCAGGGCATAGTTGAACAAAAGGCAGCAGAAACTTCTGCAGACTTAAACATCCCTGTCTGAAAGTTTTGAAGAGAGTAGTGGTTGTCTCAGCATGGAATTTGAGATCTAAGAACAGACAGGCTGCCTTTAAGTGGGTCCCTGGCCCCTGAGTAGCCTAACTGGGAGACATCTCCTAGTAGGGACTAACTGACACCTCATACAGCCAGGTGCCCCTCTGAGATGAAGCTTCCAGAGGAACAATCAGGCAGCAACATTTACTGTTCTGCAATATTTGCTGTTCTGCAGCCTCTGCTGGTGATACCCAAGCAAATAGGGTCTGGAGTGGACCTCCAGCAAACTCCAACAGACCTGAAGCTGAGGGTCCTGACTGCTAGAAGGAAAACTAAAACAGAAAGGAATAGCATCAACATCAACAAAAAGGACATCCACACCAAAGCCCCATCTGTAGGTCACCATCGTCAAAGACTAAAGGTAGATAAAACCACAAAGATGGGGAGAAACCAGAGCAGAAAAACTGAAAATTCTAAAAATAAGAGTGCATCCTCCAAAGGAACTCAGCTCCTTGCCAGCAATGAAACAAAACTGAACGGAGAATGACTTTGACAAGTTGATAGAAGTAGGCTTCAAAAGATCGGTAATAATAAATTTCTCAGAGTTAAAGGAGAATGTTCAAACCCATTGCAAAGAAGCTAAAAGCCTTGAAAAAAGATTAGATGAATGGCTAACTAGAATAAACAGTGTAGAGAAGACCTTAAATGACCTGATGCAGTTGAAAAACATGACACGAGAACTACGTGACGCATGCACAAGCTTCAGTAGCTGATTCGATCAACTGCAAGAAAGGGTATCAGTGATTGAAGATCAAATGAATGAAATGAAGTGAAAAGAGAAGTTTAGAGGAAAAAAAAGTAAAATGAAATGAACAAAACCTCCAAGAAATATGAGACTATGTGAAAAGACCAAATCTACGTCTGATTGGTGTACCTGAAAGTGACAGGGAGAATGGAACCAAGTTGTAAAATACTCTTCAGGATATTATCCAGGAGAACTTCCCCAAAGTAGCAAGGCAGGCCAACATTCAAATTGAAGAAATACAGAGAATGCCACAAAGATACTCCTAGAGAACAGCAACCCCAAGACACATAATTGTCAGATTCACCAAGGTTGAAATGAAGGAAAAAATGTTAAGGGCAGTCAGAGAGAAATGTTGGGTTACCAGCAAAGGGAAGCCCATCAGACTAACAGCAGATCTCTCAGCAGAAACTCTACAAGCCAGAAGAGAGTGGGGGCCAATATTCAACATTCTTAAAGAAAAGAATTTTCAACCCAGAATTTCATATCCAGCCAAACTAAGCTTCATGAGTGAAGGAGAAATAAAAGCCTTTATAGACAAGCAAATGCGGAGAGATTTTGTCACCACCAGTCCTGCCTTACAAGAACTCCTGAAGGAAGCACTAAACATGGAAAGGAACAACTGGTAACAGCCACTGCAATAACATGCCAAATTGTAAAGACCATCAATGCTAGCAAGAAACTGCATCACCTAATGAGCAAAATAGCCAGCTAACATCATAATGATAGGATAAAATTCACACATAACAATATTATCCTTAAATGTAAATGGGCTAAATGCCCCAATTAAAAGACACAGACTGGCAAGTTGGATAAAGAGTGAAGACCCATCAGTGTGCTGTATTCAGGAGACCCATCTCATGTGTGGAGACACACATAGGCTCAAAATAAAGGGATGAAGAAATATCTACCAAGCAAATGGAAAGCTAAAAAAGCAGGGGTTGCAATCCTAGTCTCTGATAAAACAGACTTTAAACCATCAAAGATCAAAATAGACAAAGGAGGCCACTACATAAAGGTAAAGGGATCAATTCAACAAGAAGAGCTAACTAACCAAATATATATGCACCCAATACAGGAGCACCCAGATTCATAAAGCAAGTCCTTAGAGACTTACAAAGAGACTTAGATTTCCATACAATAATAATGGGAGACTTCAACACCCCACTGTCAACATTAGACAGATCAACGAGACAAAAAGTTAACAAGGATATCCAAGACTTGAACTCAGCTCTGCACCAAGCAGAACTAATAGACATCTACAGAACTCTCCACCTCAAATCAACAGAATATACACTCCTCTCAGCACCACATCACACTTATTCCAAAACTGACCACATCGTTGGAAGTAAAGCACTGTTCAGAAAATGTAAAAGAACAGAAATTATAACAAACTGTCTATCAGACCACAGTGCAATCAAATTAGAACTCAGGGTTAAGAAACTCACTCAAAACCACACAACTACATGGAAACTGAACAACCTGCCCCTGAATGACTACTGGGTAAATAACGAAATGAAGGCAGAAATAAAGATGTTCTTTGAAACCAATGAGAACAATGACACAGCATATCAGAATCTTTGGGACACATTTAAAGCAGTGTGTAGAGGGAAATTTATAGCACTAAATACCCACAGGAGAAAGCAGGAAAGATCTAAAATTTACACCTTAATATCACAATTAAAAGAACTAGAGAAGGAAGAACAAAAACATTCAAAAGCTAGCAGAAGGCAAGAAATAACTAGGGTCAGAGCAGAAATGAAGGAGATAGAGACACAAAAAGCCCTTCAAAAATCAATGAATCCAGGAACTGGTTTTCTGAAAATATCAACAAAATTGATAAACCACTAGCAAGACTAATAAAGAAAAGAGAGAAGAA
Organism: Rhinopithecus roxellana; assembly: GCF_007565055.1. Lineage (NCBI taxonomy): Eukaryota > Metazoa > Chordata > Mammalia > Primates > Cercopithecidae > Rhinopithecus > Rhinopithecus roxellana. The sequence goes on from NC_044562.1 coordinate 20,591,111, forward strand.
TCAAATAGATGCAATAAAAAGTGACAAAGGATATCATCACTGATGCCACAGAAATACAATCATCAGAAAATACTTTAAACACCTCTATGCAAATAAACTAGAAAATTTAGAAGAAATGGATACATTCCTGGACACATACACCCTCCCAAGACTAAACCAGAAAGAAGTTGAATCCCTGAACAGACCAATAACAAACTCTGAAATTGAGGCAATAATTAACAGCCTACCAACCAAAAAAAAGTCCAGGACAAGACAGATTCACAGATGAATTCTACCAGAGGTACAAAGAGGAGCTGATACCATTCCTTCTGAAACTATTCCAATTAATAGAAAAAGAGGGAATCCTCCCTAACTCATTTTATGAGGTCAGCATCATCCTGATACCAAAGCCTGACAGAGACATAATAAAAAAAGAGAATTTTAGACCAATATCCCTGATGAACATCGATGCAAAAATCCTCAATAATATACTGGCAAACCAAATACAGCAGCACATCAAAAAACTTATCCACCACAATCAAGTTGGCTTCATCCCCGGCATGCAAGGCTGGTTCAACATACGCAAATCAATAAACATAATCCATCACATAAACAGAACCAAAGACAAAAGCCACATCATTATCTCAATAGATGCAGAAAAGGCCTTTGATAAAATTCAACAGCCCTTCATGCTAAAAACTCTCAATAAAGTCGGTATCGATAGGACGTATCTCAAAATAATAAGAGCTATCTATGACAAACTCACAGCCAATATCACACTGAATGGGCAAAAACTGGAAGCATTCGCTTTGAAATCTGGCACAAGAGAGGGATGCCCTCTCTCACCACTCCTATTTAACACAGTGTTGGAAGTTCTGGCCAGGGCAATCAGGCAGGAGAAAGAAATAAAGCTGTTCAATTAGGAAAAGAGGAAGTCAAATTGTCCCTGTTTGCAGATGACATGATTGTATATTTAGAAACCCCCATCGTCTCAGCCCAAAATCTCCTTAAGCTGACAAGCATATACAGCAAAGTCTCAGGATACAAAACCAATGTGCAAAAATCACAAGCATTCTTATAAACTTATAACAGACAAACAGAGAGCCAAATCATGAATGAACTCCCATTCACAATTGCTTCAAAGAGAATAAAATACCTAGGAATCCAACTTACAAGGGATGTGAAGGACCTCTTCAAGGAGAACTACAAACCACTGCTCAAAGAAATGAAAGAGGACACAAACAAATGGATTCTTCCATGCTCATGCATAGGAATAATCAATATCAGTGAAAATGACCATACTACCCAAGGTAATTTATAGATTCAAAGCCATCCCCATCAAGCTAACAATGACTTTCTTCACAGAATTGGAAAAAACTACTTTAAAGTTCATATGGAAACAAAAAAGAGCCCGCATTGCCAAGACAATCCTAAGCAAAAAGAACAAAGCTGGAGGCATCACGCTACCTGACTTCAAGCTATATGACAAGGCAACAGTAACCAAAACAGCATGGTACTGGTACCAAAATAGAGATATAGACCAATGGAACAGAACAGAGCCCTCAGAAATAATACCACACATCTACAACCATCTGATCTTTGACAAACCTGACAAAAACAAGAAATGGGGAAAGGACCTATTTAATAAATGGTGCTTGGAAAACTGGTTAGACACATGTAGAAAGCTGAAACTGGATCCCTTACTTACACCTTATACAAAAATTAATTCAAGATGGATTAAAGACATAAATGTTAGACCTAGGAACCATAAAAACCCTAGAAGAAAACCTAGGCAATACTCTTCAGGCCATAGGCATGGGCAAGGACTTCATGACTAAAACAACAAAAGCAATGGCAACAAAAGCCAAAACAGACAAATTGGATCTAATCAAACAAAAGAGCTTCTGCATAGCAGAAGAAACTACTATCAGAGTGAATAGGCAACCTACAGAGTGCAAGAAAATTTTTACACTCTACCCATCTGACAAAGGGTGAACATCCAGAATCTCTGAAGAACTTAAACAAATTGATAAGAAAAAATCAAACAACCCCATCAAAAAGTGGGTGAAGGATATGATCAGACACTTCTCAAAAGAAGACATTTATGCAGCTAACAGACACATGAAAAAATGCTCATCATCACTGGTCATCAGAGAAATGCAAATCAAAACCACAATGAGATACCATCTCATTCTACCAGTTAGAATGGCAATCATTAAAAAGTCAGGAAACAACAGGTGTTGGAGAGGATGTGGAGAAATAGGAACACTTTTACACTGTTGGTGGGAGTATAAACTAGTTCAACCATTGTGGAAGACAGTGTGGCAATTCCTCAAGGATCTAGAACCAGAAATATCATTTGTCCCAGCCATCCCATTACTGGGTATATACCCAAAGGATTATAAGTTATGCTACTATAAAGACACATGCACACGTATGTTTATTGCAGCACTATTCACAATATCAAAGACTTGGAATCAACCCAAATGTCCATCACTGATAGACTGGATTAAGAAAATGTGTCACATATACACCATGGAATACTATGCAGCCATAAAAAAGGATGAATTCATGTCCTTTGTAGGGACATGGATGAAGCTGGAAACCATCATTCTGAGGAAACTATTGCAAGGACAGAAAAACAAACACTGCATGTTCTCACCCATAGGTGGGAACAGAACAATGAGAACACTTGGACACAGGGCGGGGAACATCACACACTGGGGCCTGTCGTGGGGTGGTGGGAGGGTGGAGGGATGGCATTAGGAGAAATGCCTATTGTAAATGACGAGTTAATGGGTGCAGCACACCAACACGGCACATGTATATATATATATGTAACAAACCTGCATGCTGTGCACATGTACCCTAGAACTTAAAAGTATAATTTTAAAAAAGAAAGAAAAATAAAAGAGAAAGAGCTAAAGTTCATCCAAATTTGAAACGAAGAAGTCAAATTACTCTTATTTGCAGATGATATAATTTTATATTAGGAAAAAACTAAAGATTCCACAAATAAACTATTCTAACTGATAAACAAATTCTGTAAAGTTGTAGCATACAAAATCAACATAGAAAAAAATAGTGGCATTTCTATTTGCCAAAAGTGAACACTTTTTAACAAAATTTTAAAAAGTAATATCATTTACAATAGCCAACAGCAAAATTAAATACCTAACAACTAACTTAACCAAAGAAGAGAAACATCTCTATAATGAACACTATAAAACACTAATGAGAACACAAAACAATGGAAGGATAGCCCATGTTCATGAATTGGAAGAATCAATATTTTTAAGATGTTTTACTACCCAAAGCGATCTTCATATTCAATGCAATCCCTATCAAAATACCAATTACATTCTATGCATAATTAAAAAAGAAAAACCCTAAAATTTATAGGGAAACACAAAAGACCCAGAGTAGCTACAGCTATCCTAAGGAAAAACAAGAAAGTTGAAGGAGTCACATTACTTGTCTTCAAATTATACTATAGAGCCATAGTAACCAAAACAACATGATATTGGTTTTAAAAGAGAAATAGACCAATGCAACAGAATAGAGAACTCCAAAACAAATTCACACACCTACAATGAACTCATTTTTCAACAAAGGTACCAAGAACATTCCTTGGAGAAAAGATAGTGTCTTCAATAAATGGTGCTGGAAAAACTGGATATCCATATGCAGAAGAATGAAACTAGGCCCCTATCTCTTGCTATATTAAAAAATCAAATCAAAACGGATTAAAAGCTTTAATCTAAGTTCTTAAGCTATGAAACTACTATAGAAAAACATTGGAGAAAATCTCTAGGGGTTTGATTTGGGCAAAAATTTCTTGAGCAACACCTCACAAGCAACCAAAGTAAAAATGGACAAATGGGATCACGTTAGGTTACAAAACTTCTGCACAGCAAAAGAAACAATCAACAAATTGAAGAAACAACTCACAGAATGGGAGAAAATATTTGCATTCTACCCATCTGACAAAGGATTAATAACCAGAATATATAAGGAGCTCAAACAATTCTACAGGACAAAAAAATCTAATAATCTGACCAAAAAAATGGGCAAAGATTTGAAAAGACATTTCTCAAAAAAGGATATACAAATGGAAAACAGGCACTTGAAAAGGTGCTCAACATCACTGATCATGAAAGACATGCAAATGAAAATTACAATGGGATATCATCTCAAACCAGTTAAAATGGTTTATATCCAAAAGACATCTGATATTGTTTGGCTGTGTTCCCACCCAAATCTCATCTGGTGGGAGGTAATTGATTCATGGGGGTGGGTCTTTCCCATGCTGTTCTTGTGATAGCAAATAAGTCTCACAAGATCTAATGGTTTTAAAAATGGGAGTTTCCCTGAACAATCTCTCTTCTCTTGTCTGCTGCCATGTGAGACATGCGTTTCACCTTCCACCATGATTGTGAGGCCTCCCAAGTCACGTGGAACTGTAAGTCCATCAACCCTCTTTATTTTGTAAATTGCCCATGTAAATTGAATATGTCTTTATCAGCAGCGTGAAAATGGACTAATATAACAGGCCATAGTGAATGCTGAGGAGAATGTGGAGAAAAGGGAAGTCTCATACAAGTTGGTGTGAATGTAAATTAGTACAACCACTATGGAGAACAGTTTGGAGGTTCCCCAAAAAACTAAAAATTAAGCTACCATATGTTCTAGCAATTCCACTGCTGGGTGTATACCCAAAAGCAATGAAATCAATATATCAAAGAGATATCTGCACTCCTATGGTTGTTGCAGCACTGTTTGCAATAGCCAGGATTTGGAAGCAAACTAAGCATCCATCAACAGATGAATGGATGAAGAAAATGTGCTACTTATACACATGATGTACTCTTCAGCCATTAAAAAATAATGAGATTGTGTCATTTGCAATAATATAGATGGAATTAAAGATCATTATGTTAAGTGAAATAAGCCAGGCATAAAAAAGCAAACATTGTATGTTCTCACTTATTTGTGGGATCTAAAAATCAAAACAACTGAACTCATGGACACAGAGAGTAGAAAAATGATTATCAGAGGCCAGTAAGGATAGTGAAGGGGAGGTTTGGGGGGTGTGGAAGGGGAGAGGGAGATGGTTGGTAAGTATTTAAAAAAAAAGAATTAATAAGACCTACTATTTGGTAACACAACAGGGTGACTATGGTCAATAATAATTTAACTGTACATTTAAAATTAACTAAAAGGGAGAGGGACCAAGATGGCCAAACAGAAAGACCTCTGGTCTGCAGCTCCCAGTGAGACCCATGCAGAAGGTGGGTGATTTCCAACTGAGGTACCCAGTTCATCTCATTGATGCTGGTTAGGCAGTGGGTGCAACCCATGAAGAGCAAGCAGAAACAGGGTGGTGCATGGAGCTGGGGGACCTCCCTCTCCCAGCCAAGGGAAGCAGTGAGGGACTATGCTACCCACCTGGGTACTACACTTTTCCCAGGATTTTTGCAATCCAGCCATCAAGAGATTCTCTCATGAGCCGACACCCCAGGGCCCTGGGTTTCAAGCAAAAAACTGGGCAGTTGTTTGGGCAGCCACTGAGCTGCAGTAGTTTTTTCACACGGAACTCCAGTGCAACAGGACAACCACCCCCTCCCCTGAAAAGGGGGCTAAAGCCAGGGAGCAAAGTGGTCTCGCTTGGTAGGTCCCACTCCCGTGGAGCCCAGCAAGCTAAGAACCACTGACTTGAAATTCTCACTGCCAGCACAGCAGCCTGGAGTTGACCTAAGACTATCAAGCTCAGTTGGTGGAGGGGCAATCGCCATTACTGTGGCTTTCGTAGGCGACTTCCCCCTGACAGTGCTAAGGAAACTGGGAAGTTTGGACTGGGTGAAGCTCACCACAGTGTGGCAAAGCATCTGTGGACAGATTGCTTCTTTAGATTTCTCCTCACTGGCCAGAGAATCTCTGCAGAAAATGCAGCAGCTTTAGTTAGGGGCTTACAGATAAAACTCTCATCTCCCTAGGACAGAGAGCCTGGGAGGTGGGACAGCTGTGGGCACAGCTTCGGCAGACTTAATTTTTCCTGCCTGCTGGCTCTGAAGACAGGGACTGATCCTGACAAGGGATTCTCCCAGCACAATGCACCAGCTCTAATAAGGGACAGACTCCCTCCTCAAGTGAGTCCCTGACCCCCATGCCTCCTGACTGGTAGAGACCTCCCAACAGGGTTCAACAGACATCTCATACAGGAGTGCTCCAGATAGCATCAGGCCAGTCCCCCTCTGGAATGAAACTTTCAGAGGAAGAAGCAGGCAGCAATCTTTGCTGTACTGTAGCCTCCAGTGGTGATACCCAGGCAAACAAGGTCTGGAGTGAACCTCCAGCAAACTGAAGCAGACCTGCAGAAGAGGGGGCTTGACTGTTAGAAGACAAACTAACAAACAGAAAGCAGCCACAACAAAACATCAACATCCCCCACACCCCCACCACAAATCCCCATCCAAAGGTCACCACCCTCAAAGGTCAAAGATAGACAAATCCACGAAGATGAGGAAAAACCAGTGCAAAAACACCGAACATTCCAAAAGCCAGTATGCCTCTCCTCCTTCAAACGATTGCAACACCTCTCCAGCAAGGGTACAAAATTGGACAGAGAATGAGACTGAAGAATTGACAGAAGTAGGCTTCAGAAGGTAGGTAATAAAAAACTCTGAGCTAAGGGAGCATGTTCTAACCCAATGCAAGGAAGCTAAGAACCTTGATAAAAGGTTACAGAAACTGATAACTAGAAAAATCAGTTTAGAGAGGAATGTAAATGAACTGATGGATCTGAAAAACAGAGCACAAGAACTCCGTGAATAGCCAAATCAATCAAACAAACAGAAGAAAAGATATCAGAGATTGAAGACCACCTTGCTGAAATAAAGCATGCAGACAAGATTAGAGAAAAAAAAAAAGAATGATAAGGAGTGAACAAAGTCTCAAAGAAATATGGGGTTATGTGAGAAGACCAAACCCACGATTGGTTAAGTGATGGGAAGAATGGAACCAAGATGAAAAACACACTTCAGGATATTATCCAGCAGAACTTCCCCAACCTAGCAAGACAGATCAACATTCAAATTCAGGAAATACAGAGAACACCAGTAAGATAGTCCATGAGAAGATCAACCTGAAGACACATAATCATCAGATTCTTCAAGGTCGAAATGAAGGAAAAAGTGCTAAGGGCAGCCAGAGAGAAAGGTCAGGCCATCTACAAAGAGAAGCCCATCAGACCAACATCTAATCCCTCAGCAGAAACCCTACAAGCCAGAAGAGAGTGGGGGCCAAAATTCAACATTCTTAAGGAAAAGATTTTTCAACCCAGAATTTCAATCCAACCAAACTAAGCTTCGTAAGTGAAGGAAAGATAAAATCCTTTCCAGACAAGCAAATGCTAAGAGATTTCATCACCACCAGGCCTGCCTTGCAAGAGCTCCTGAAGGAAGCACTAAATATGGAAAGGAAAAACTGGTACCAGGCACTGCAAAAGTACACAAAAATATAAAGACTGATGACACCATGAAGAAACTGTTATCAACTAGTATGCAAAATAGCCATCTAGCATCACGATGACAGGATCAAATTCACATGTAACAATACTAACTTTAAATGTAAATGGGCTACATGCCCCCAAAAAACACAGACTGGCAAATTGGATAAAGAGTCAAGACCCATCAGTATGCTCTATTTAGAAGACCCATCTCACGTGCAAAGACACACATAGGTTCAAAATAAAGGGATGGAGGAAAATTTACCAAGCAAATGAAAAGAAAAAAAAAAAAAAAAAAAGCAGGGGTTGCAATCCTAGTCTCTGACAAAACAGACTTTAAAACAACAAAGATCAAAAAAGATGAAGAAGGGCATTACATAATGGTACAGGGATCAACGCAACAAGAAGAGTTTACTATCCTAAATATATATGCACTCAATGCAGGAGCACCGAGATTCATAAAGCAAGTTCTTAGAGATATACAAAGAGACTTAGACTCCCACACAATAATAGTGGGAGACTTTAACACTCCACTGTCAATATTAGACAGATCAATGAGTCAGAAAATTAACAAGGATATTCAGGACTTGAACTCAGCTCTGGATCAAGTGGACCTAATAGACATCTACAGAACTCTCCACCTCAAATCAACAGAATATACATTCTTCTCAGTGCCACATGGCACTTATTTTTAAATCGACCACATAATTCGAAGTAAAACACTCCTCAGCAAATGCAAAAGAACTGACATCATAACAATCTCTCAGACCACAGTGCAATCAAATTAAAACTTGATAAAGAAACTCACTCAAAACCACATAACTACATGGAAATTGAACAACCTGCTCCTGAATGACTCCTGGGTTAGTAACGAGATTAAGGCAGAAATTGAGAAGTTCTTTGAAACCAGTGAGAACAAGGAGACAACATACCAGAATCTCTGGAACATAGCTAAAGCAGTGTTAAGAGGGAAATTTATAGCACTAAATGCCCACATCAGAAAGCTGGAAAGATCTCAAATTGACTCCCTAACATCACAATTAAAAGAAATAGAGCAGCGAGAGCAAATGCATTCAAAAGCTAACAGAAGAGAAGAAATAACTAAGATCAGAGCAGAACTGAAGGAGATAGAGACATGAAAAATCATTAAAAAATCAATGAATCCAGAAGCTGGTTTTTTGAAAAAATTAACAAATAGGTCGACTGCTAGCAAGACCAATAAGAAATGAGAAAAGAATGAAATAGACACTATAAAAAATGACAAAGGGGATATCACCACTGATCCCACAGAAATACAAACTACCATCGGAGAATACTATAAACACTTCTATGCAAATAAAATAGAAAATCTAGAAGAAATGGATAAGTTCCTGGAAACATACATTCTCCCAAGACGAAACCAGGAAGAAGTCAAATCCTGAATAGGCCAATTAAAAGCACTTAAATTGAGCTACAAACCAAAAAAAGACCAGAACCAAATGGATTCACGGCCGTATTCTACTGGAGGTACAAAGAGGAGCTGGTACCATTCTTTATGAAACTATTCCAAACAATTGAAAAGGAGGGACTCCTCCCTAATTCATTTTATGAGGCCAGCACTAGCCTGATACCAAATCCAGGCAGAGACACAATAACAAAAAAAGAAAACTTCAGGCCAATATCCCTGATGAACATCGATGCAAAAATCCTCAATAAAATACTGGCTAACTGAATCCAGCGGCACATCAAAAAGCTTATCTACCATGTTCAAGTTGGCTTCATCCCAGGAATGCAAGGCTTGTTCAACATATGCAAATCAATAAATGCATTCCATCACATAAACAGAGCCAATGCAAAAACCACATGATTTTCTCAGTAGATGCAGAAAAATGCCTTCAATAAAATCCAACATCCCTTCATGCTAAAAACTCTCAATAAACTAGGTAATGATGGGACATATCTCAAAATAATAAGAGCTATTTATGACATACCCTTAGCCAATATCACCATAACGAATGGGCAAAAGCTGGAAGCATTCCCTTTGAAAACCGGCACAAGACAAGGATGCCCTCTCTCACCACTCCTGTTCAACAAAGTACTAGAAGCTCTGGCCAGAGCAATCAGGAAAGAGAAAGAAATAAAGAGCATTCAAATAGGAAGTCAAATTGTCGCTATTTGCAGATGATAGGATTCTATATTTAGAAAATCCCATCATCTCAGCCTAAAATTTCTTAAGCTGATAAGCAACTTCAGGAAAGTCTCAGGATACAAAAATCAGTGAGCATAAGTCACAAGCATTCCTATACACCAACAACAGACAAGCTGAGAGCCAAACTATGAATGAACTCCTATTTATAATTGCCACAAAGGGAATAAAATAAGTTGAAATACAGCTAACAAAGGAGGTGAAAGACCTGTTCAAGGAGAACTACAAACCACTGCTCAAGAAAATAAGAAAGGACACACACAAATGGAAGGACATTCCATGCTCATTGATAGGAAGAATCAATATTGTGAAAATGGCCATACTGCCCAAAGTAATTTATAGATTCAATGCTATTCCCATCAAACTAACATTGATTTTCTTCAAAGAATTAGAAAACACTACTTTAAATTTCATATGGAACCAATAAAGAGCCCGTATAGCCAAGACAATCCTAAGTAACAGCAACAACAACAAAAAACAAAGCTGGAGGCATCATGCTACCTGTCTTCAAACTATACTGCAAGGCTACAGTAACCAAAACAGCATGGTAGAGACACCAAAACAGACATATAGACCAATGGAACAGAACAGAGACCTCAGAAATAACACCACTCATCTACAACCATCTGATCTTTGACAAATCTGACAAACACAAGTGATGGGGAAAGGATTCCCTATTTAATAAATAATGCTGGGAAAACTGGCTAGCCATATGCAGAAAACTGAAACTGAACCCCTTCCTTACATCTTATACAAAAATTAACTCAAGATGGATGAAAAAATTAAATGTAAAATCCAAAACCATAAAAACCCTACAAGAGAACATAGGCAATACCATTCACGACAGAGGCGTGCACAAAAACTTAATGGTGAAAACACCAAAAGCAATGGCAACAAAATCCAAAATTGACAAATGGGATCTACTTAAACTAAAGAGTTTCTGCACAGCAAAAGAAACTAGCACCAGAGTGAACAGGCAACCTACAGAATGGGAGAAAATTTTTGCAATCTACCCATCTGTCAAAGGTCTAATATCCAGAATCTACAAGGAACTTAAACAAATTTACAAGAAGAAACAACCCCAACCAAAAGTGGGCAAAGGATATGAACAGGAACCTCCGAAAAAAGACATTTATGTGGCCAAAAAATGTATTCAAAAAAAGCTCATCACTGATCATTAGAGAAATGTGACTCAAAACCACAACGAGATATGATCTCATGCCAGTCAGAATAGTGATTATTAAAAAGTCAAGAAACAACAGATGCTGGTGAGGCTGTGGATAAATAGGATTTTATTTAGCTTTTACACTGTTGGTAGGAATATAAATTAGTTCAACCATTGTGGAAGACAGTGTGGCAATTCCTCAAGGATCTAGAACCAAAGAATGAAATCATGTCCTTTGTAGGGATATGGATGAAACTGGAAGCCACCATCCTCAGCAAACTAACACAGTAACGGAAAACCAAACACCACATGTTATCACTCATAAGTGGGAGTTGAACAATGAGAACACATGGACACACACTGGGACCTTTCAGGAGCTGGGAGGCAAGGGCAGGGAGAGCATTAGGACAAATGCCTAATGTATGCAGAACATAAAACCTACATGATGAGTTGATAGGTGCAGCAAACCACCATGGCTCATGTATACCTATGTAACAAACCTACACATTCTGCACATGTATCCCAGAACTTAAAGTAAAATAAAATAAAATTAACTAGAAGAGTACAATTAGATTGTAATATAAAGAGTAAATGCTTGAGAGGATGGATACCACGTTGTCTACGATGTGATCATTACACATTACATGCCTGTATCAAAATATCTCATCTACCCCATAAGTATGTATAACTACTATGTTCCCACAAATATTATACACACACACACACACACACACACATATATACATATAAAGAATTTGTCAGTGACATCTTTCATATTGCCATGGCTAGATTTCATTCCAAACTACTGGAGGAATTGTTCTTTACTATATTTATTGTGGCTAAAGGAAGACACATTCTAAAAACCTGAATCGGGTTATCAATAGAAGCAAAAATGTATGTTGTGATGATAATTTAACTATTAGAAAACCCACTTTACTTGTTCCATTTTTTTATGTGCTTGATAACATTAAAGCATAAACACAGAGAAAATTCCCAAAAGTTCTACCTAAATATTTTAATGGTAATTATATATGGTTAAGGATTATTATAATCTTATTTTCTGTTTTTCTATGTATTGTTTTAATGTTTTCACTCTGAATGTATGTTACTTTAATTTGAAAAACAATGCTGGTACTTTAAATCATGAAGTATATCACAACTAACACTTGTTCTGTTAAACATTTACTATTCAATATATTTACAGTGAAGTTACTGTGAAATTGTTAGCTTGATCACAATAAAGTAAGTTTCATTACTAATGTAACAATAATTGCTACCACAATATAGTACAAACTTATTAATTATCAATCTGGTAAATTCTACTTTAGCAGAAAGATAATCTTGGTTTTGTTTGTAATAAAAGAAGGATTTTTTTAAGCAATCCGACAGTGTTCCCAAGCTTATCGGAGGATGTTAATATATTCAAGAAAATATTTGGCTTATTGAAACCCTTAATAATCCTCATTTACATTTGACTATTTTACATGCATTTGTTTCGTATACTAAAAAGTATGCCAAAGCACTATCTCATTCTTTCTCATAAAGTGCTTATGACTAAGAAAGTGTGACAGAGAGTATTTGCTAATTTTGTATGTGTGGTAACTGAAGAACAGGGGGCCAGAGTACACTGATTATAGACTAGGAGGTGACTTTTAGGTTTCCAGAAAATTCCCTGGTCTCCAGCATTATCTTCCACTTCTGCTTGTTGCCTGAAATTCCTTTTCCATTGATCTAGAACTAAATCTAGATTTGCCATTGATCTAGAACTAGAACCATGATTCCAAATATAAATATCTCAGGATGAGATCACATTGATTTCATCATGCTAATGTGGAAATTACTGATGGAGGATTTTCCGAAAATAAGATTTGCTTGTTGGCTTCTTGGTTTATTTGGATTAGGAATGTGTCTGGGGGAGTCACTCCTGAAGTTGATGATTAGGAAAGATAGTGAGAAAAACATATTTAGGAGAAACATAAAGGAAAATTGGCAGTTGATCAAAAAGGATGAAGTTGGGCTTCTGCACACATTTACTTGGACCTAGTAATCAAACAAAGCAACTTGTAATAAACATAGTGGAATAAATATAGGTTTATTCACTCCTCCTTAAAATCTACCCCAAATAACACATGATGGAAAATTATAAAAAATAAATACCATCCTCAGTGATATAAGGGAATGTTGATAGCCTAAAATCATATCCTTTTTGAAGTCTATCTCCCAAATAATGTGAAATGTACACTGAAATAGGTAAAGAAACTCAAAGCTATGCACTCATCCTCAGCCCTTGAGCAGGAAACAGAATTAAGATTTCTAGTCATGCTTGCCCTATCTACAGATACTTTGATTAGATCTTGGAGATCTAGAACCCTTTGATAGAATTTGGAGTGTCCTTTTAGAAAGTGCTAAATTGCTGGAGAGGTAGAACTAAAGGAGATTCCACATAAATAATGCCATTTCTACTTGACTATGACCCAAACACTGAGCACATCACTAATGTCAAAGGTGAGGCTGCGAAGAGCAGGAACACACAGAGCCTGTCACTTGCTGGCTTTGAATGGTCAAAATTTGCTGAGCATGTACTCATAAAGCTAAGAAGGAAAGTGGAGGAAGATGTGCTAACAATGCCTGATTGGATGACATGTTTGGGACAAGCAAGCCCAGTAAAAGCTGCAGGCTCTTTCAGCTTAATTCTCCTGTTCATAACTTAGAAGTAATTAGCATAGGACCTGTGCATAGATACTGGGGAAAAATTTCAAAGAAAAGAAACATAAGCAAAAGTCAGATGAAAGATGCAATATGCATAAGAGAGGGCATACTCATTTTTAAAAAACAAGAAAAACTGCAAAAAATGATAGTGCATAGTTTCAAAGTTAACTACAGGTGATATGATTTATTGTTGTTTTTCTTTTTTTTTCTTTTTTCTTTTTAAGGAAAGCTCAAAGAAGAGCCTCAAGGATTCAGAAAAGAGATTATATCACAACACCGGGAAACAGAAAGCAAACTAATGGTGCACAGAAAAGCCAGAGAATAATAAAGCAGAAAATATTACAGAGATGAAAAAAGCATGCTGCACACTAGAAGCAACAAAAAATAGAATAAGTGTAACTAAAATGTTTCCTCTTGGCCTCTCAATGCAAACACAAAATGAATAAAGAACAAAGACATTGAAATTATTTTGGAGAATATATGAATATATGACACAGTGATCCAACATACAGACAGAACAATAGAACTGAAAAAATAAGATAAAAGATATAATGGGAGAAAACTTTCTTAAAATAAATTTGTTAACATGCAAATTGAAAATGTACAATGTCTGGGATAAACAGTGTTGAAACAGAATGGTCAAAAATGAAACATATTCTGAAATTCAAGAATAAAGAAAAAATTATATAAGCACGTGGCCTGAAAAGTAAGTCACCTATAAAAAAATAAAAGGGAAATATTGATTTCAGCACTCTCCACATTCAGTGCTGGAAGAACATGAGTTAATGTTTAAAAATCAAAATTTGACAGTGTTGTGATCAAAGTCTAAGAGGAAAGAATAGTCATTCCTTGGTATCCACAGTGGATTGGTTCCAGAACCTCCGTGGACACCAAAATACGAGGATACTCAAGTCTCATATAAAATGTCACAGTATTTGCATGAAGTGTATACACATCCTCCCGTATATTTTAAGTCATCTAGATTACTTATAATACCTAATACAATGTAAATGCTATGTAAAAAGTTGTTATATGGTATTTTTGTGTTTTATTGTTGTATTGTTATTTTGAATATTTTTGATCCACGGGTAGGTCTGCATATGTGGAAGCTGCAGATATGGAGGGCTGATTTTACAACTAAGAACTTTATACCTAGCCAAGGTTTTATTCGAGTATAAACACAAAGAACAGATTCTCAAGCATGCAAGAATTCAAGAAATAAACACCAGAGAGCTCTTGAGAAACGATCACCCCCTCAAAAAACGAAACACACAAAAAAATCCCTGCTGTTTGTCACATTGCAGTCAAAAGACTTGCATCCAAGTAAGCAATTAAGAACAGAAAAGATGAAGTAAACAAAGTGGGAATGAGCATTCATCACTTTAAAATATAACATTATGATTAAATCACTTTGGAAATTATGATTACAGAACAGAATTTGTATGTTGTAAAGCCCAATAATAATAATAATAATCAAGATAAAGAACAGGAGTAGTAAAGCTTGTTTATTTCCTCTTCCTTCAAAACAAGAAGCCAATTGATATATACTAAAATAATAAACACATGTCCAGCCCCTTAATGCTGTTATGAACTCCCACTACTTTAATTTTGGGAACAATTTCAGGAACAATTACTATCTCTTTGTTGAAGAAAGAGGTATCTTAATTTTAATAATTCCTTCGCTTTTACTGCAATTCATTATTCTTCTGTTAAACACAATTAAATATATGCTCTTTAAAGTAAAAATAACAAGGATGGCTTGATTTAAATTTCTGACTAGCCTTTCTTCCTTTACACAAGGAAGGAATTTTGTGGTTGATGGTGT
Source organism: Rhinopithecus roxellana (assembly GCF_007565055.1). Classification (NCBI taxonomy): domain Eukaryota; kingdom Metazoa; phylum Chordata; class Mammalia; order Primates; family Cercopithecidae; genus Rhinopithecus; species Rhinopithecus roxellana. The sequence continues at coordinate 20,606,481 of NC_044562.1, forward strand.
AGACTCTGGAGATGAGTTTAAAATAATGAACACACTACCTACCATTTGTAGCTTACACCTAGCTGTTTCAGTTTCCTCATTAGAAAAGTGAGAATAAAGATAATATATATCTCACAGAATTATTCAAAAAACGAACATGTCCATTACTGTAAAGTGTTATCATTGTCCCTAAGTTTATTGTAAGTACTAAATATGTCACTTTTCTGTGTTGTTTTGTTTTTTGGTTTAGCTAATATGTATTTGGAAAATAACATCATTATTCATTAAAAATAAATATTTTAAATCCAGTGAGAGGACAAACTAGGACACAACTAAATTTCCTTCCTGTATACTCATTCTTCTGCTCTATTTATGGAATTATGCCATTATGACCCTTCAAGAAAATCTTCTCCAAATTTTTATTACTACATAGCAGTTCAGAATCTAATCTCTCTCTCTCTCTCTCTCTCTCTCTCATATCTATATATATATATACACACACACATATATACACACATACACATATATTCTCTCTCTCTCTCTCTCTCTCTCTCTCTCTCTCTATATATATATATATATATATAGACTAACATACACACACACACTTTTTTTTTCTTTTACCTGCATGGTAGGTGTTTGAAAGGAAAACAATTCAAAGATAATAACTTTAAAGCCATTTATAGTTCAGGTATTGCTTTGTATTAAATGTCACTTGGAGATGAATTCTATTGTTCAGAAAGTTCCATCTGTTTCTCTAACTTGCACAATATCAAATTCTTAAAACCTTATGTATACTGGCATTTCAAGAACAGTTCCTGAAATTAATTTGGTGTCATAATTCTGTTGTTAATTAGATATAAAGCAACCCCAAAGTGTCTAGCATCTGTAGGTACCTGCCCATCTCATGGAAAATTCTAGAACTAACAATGTGTTCTGCTTGGAACAGCAGATTTATATGAGCTAATGATATAAATAAATGATGTTATGGGGATGTAGGCTTGATTGCCCAATGATGAGACTATGAAATTCTGAAATACACTGAAATTTAAAAGAACACGCCCAATGTCAGGACTTAATGCTTCATTCCGTTCAACTCTGAATGCTCTGAAGGAAAAAGATCTTCGTTGCCTTGACATAGACCAGTGGAACCTAATAGTCCAGAACAAACCCATCCATATACGCTCAACTAATTTTTGACAAAGGTTCCATTAATATACAATGGGGGAAAGTATAGACTCTTTAATAAATGGTGTTGGAAAAACTTGATATTGACATGCAAACCTTAAAATCAGATCTTTCTCTTATATCATACACAGAAATGAATTCAAAATGGTTTAAAGACTGGATCTGAAATCATGGCACTCGCAGAAGAAAACATGAAGGAAAAGCTCTCTGACTTTGGTCTTGGCAATGATTTTTTAGATTTGATCTCAAAAGTACAGAAAATAAAAGCAAAAATAAACAATTAGGACTACATCAAACTAAAAACTTCTGTACAGCAAATGAAACAATGAAGAGAGAAAAAGGCAACCTACAGAAAAAAGAAAATATTTGTAAACCATATATCCAGTAAGGTGTTAATATCCAAAATATATAAACAACTCATATAACTTAATTGCAAAAACAAGTCACAAAAATAAACAAAAAACACCCCAAATAACTCAAGTTAAAAATGGGCAAAGGACCTGAATAGACATTTTCACAAAGAAGACCAAAAATAGCCAACAGATACATGAAAAGATGATCAATATTATGAATCATTAGGGAAATGTAAATCAAAATCACAATGAGGTATCACCTCATACCTGTTAGAATGGCTATTATCAAAAAGCCAAAAGGTAAGTGTTGGCAAGGATGTGGAGAGAAGGGAAACCTCATACTCTGTTGGTGGAAATATAAATTGGTACAGAACTTTCAGAAAACAGCATGGAGGATTCTTGGAAAATTAAAAATGGAACTACCAAATGGACGAAGTTTAATGAGGTATAGTTAGTGAAAAGAGAGATTGCAACAGGAAGAGAGAAGATGAAACAAAAGCAAATTAAAAGCAGTTCAGGGTTCCTTGTTTATCTTTTCCACCCTAATATAAATTTATGAAAAAAATCTTAACCCATGGTACATAAGGACCACTCTGTTTTGGGGGGAAATACAAGAACAGTAACAGAGAACATGGCCTTGAGAGAAACAGTAGAAATCCTATGCAAGAAAACCAACCCTTGGACATTTGAGCCTTTCAAAAAAGGTGTTTAGAGTCAGAGCTGGCACTGTTAGGAAAATCATTATTATTTTTTAAAATTTAGAAATGAGTAGACTTATTTTTATTTTTTGGAACTCTTCAGACCTGAGCACCCCATCTAGTGGACATCAAAACTAATATTCTTTGGTGTCATGTCTAAGAAGGCTGTCAGTGTTCTAAAAATAGCTGATGTTCATTTAACTTGGCATAGTTCATCAAGAAATTGAACTATCCTCTGCCTGGCCCAAGAGGTTGTAACTTCTCTCAGACTGTCTGGAAATGTCTAAATTTAGTTTTCCATCAGGTAGCTTCCTTTAATTTCCTTCATGCTCATATGGCATATTAACAACAAAATAAACCAACCACATCTCCGTGGAAACAAGCACAGATGTTTCAGAATATGCCTGCAGAAAGAACCCGTCAATGAACAACCTGTAATTCTTTAATTAATTCAAATATTTTGCTGTCAGCTCTCTCTCTGAAGCCACAGATTGTTTTTCATTTTGAGATTCACTTTTTACCCAGTAATAGAAACAGATAGGTTTCTTTGGTCCCACTGTGTCAAGATTTAGCAACAAGACTCCTTGAAAATCACAAGCTGCGGAGTAATTCATCTGTAATTACAATTTGGAGCCTTTTATCCTCTCGATTAAGGTCACATCATAGTCAAATGGATAGCATTGCTCTTCTTTTATTATATCAAGAATTTCATTTTGGAAGCGTTTCTCCTAGATGGGCCAAAATATATATTTCTATTTAATAAGTCAGAATCTTATACAGCTCTGTTTTAACAATTATGCAAACTCCACCTAAAATTTTTCTTACATTAGTCCAATATCCATGCTTTTCCCCCAAATATTCCTGTGAGCCAGAAGACCACAGCTTTTTATTTTTTTCTTTTTTAATGTTATTGTTCATGTGGAAATGGTGTCTGAAATCTGACCTGGGAAATAGATTTTACCTGCCTGAATTCCTAGGTTGGGGACGGATTACATTTTTTTCCTCTACTCTTGGGCTGTGCTGAAGGAACATTAATCAAATGACAAGACAAGTGGACTGAAGATTAACACTGACATAAATTACCATATGGATTTATTTGATGGCATAAGGAAATATTTTGGATGGAATATAGTTGTATTAGTAGCTTATTATAAATAATAACGCATATTATTGATTTTTTTAATGTTTACTGATAACATTTACATGAACTTGAATGAACTTGTCCCCTGGAATTCACATAGATGGGGAAAAAAGAGGCTCAAAGGAAAAGCAGATTAATGTAACAGGTAAGGGTGAAGCTTGAATCATGCTTTTTGGTTTGCCAAATGGCAGCGGTCTGGAGAGCACAGCTTTGGGAAGGTAAACTGTTCACATACAGATGCTAAGAACGCCCATTGCTCTTCTCTCAGCCCCATCACGAGTTGAGGTGGAAAATAAGAGAGGATAAAGTCCTTACCATATCTCCCCCTTGTAACTGATTTCTGCTATGGAAAGCAAAGCAAAGCAAAGCAAAGCGAAGCGAAGCGAAACGAAACGAAAAGAAACGAAGCGAAGCGAAGCGAAACGAAACGAAACGAAAAACGAAACAAAACAAAACAAAACAATTAAAGGCACGCTTTCAGTCTTTATGGATTTTATCATCTGATAGGAATGTTGACATCTAATCACATGAATCAGGTACATACAACTTTTAAAGCTCTGTATCAACAAACACTGATTTTGACCACTAGTGATGCTAATATGAGATTCGAGAAGCTTGTTTTAAATTATAGCCCATTGATCATAAACCAGTTCTTAAAATTTTGGTAACCTGTGTCATAATTACTGAATTCTTATTATTGGATGAATGTTCATAATTCTCAAGGCAACTCATAGCCCATACTGTTTCACTAGAAGAAATCTGATCTTCGAAGTATATAAACAACAGTTTAAGTCTGGGTGGGACAAAATGCTGATGTATAGTTACGAAATTTTACTCATGTATGTTGTATATAACTCAGAAACCAGAGTCAGTGTTACTCAGGAAAGATATGACGAAGCACATTCTTTACAAAAATTTTACCCCAGACTTTGTATGCTGTTATTATTAAGGGATCTATGAGTTTCTCTCTTCTGGGATATCTTCTGGAGCTGTAAATCGTGCCTCTGAATTTGATTTCTTAAGAGTTACCTAAAAGTTGTAAGGGTCGTTGTATGACAACCTCCCAGAATTCCTAAATAATACCTTAGTTTCTAAATTTCTAGATATTAACACTTCACTGAACCAATGCTAAACAAAGCAAACCTTGAGAATTGTATGAGATCAAAGATGAATAAGTTTTCTATTATAATCATGATCATTTGGACTCTTTCACCCCATTTATAGAGAAAAGGATATAGATCATGTTTAATGCTTGAAGGGTCATTTTATAATACAAATACAATTCACAATTAACAGTGAACACTATGGTTTTATTCTACATAGTCACACAGTCTAACAAGCTCTCAAATTAACATTTACCCACTCTGGGATCAAGGACTGAATTGAGAAAAGAAAAATGTATCATTACTAGCTAATAACATATTAATAGATGGGAAAGATTGCAACCATGGACATAATAAAGGAAACTGAATGAGGTTACCTGGATGAAGGAATCACAAAACTAGGTTGCTTGGGAGAGAAAAACCTCATCTTGTCTTACCAGTGTGGTCTGATATGATGGCAGAAGGGTGGGAGACTACAAGGGGCAAAGCTCATCTATCACCTTGAGTATCAGTTTAAAAGTTGGATCTAGAGTGTTATGGGACACCACAAAGAATCTCAGAGCATGAAATTTGTGGCATGCAGGTGTAGGTAGGTGTTGTTAACCAGACCAAACAGATTTTAGGGCATTCTGGAAAAGAGAGCCTGAGGATAACATTAACTCACACTGCTGCCCCAAAAAAGTGATAATTGCAACGGATGTTGATAGATGCCAAAGGATCACCACATTAGTGGAGAAACGGAAAGGTACTCAATAACAACCTGCTACAAACTAGACTAAATAAGAAACCTGAGTCTTGAAGACTTTAAATACCCAGTGGGCTTCCATTATTGGCCACAGCACCTCTGGTCTATTCGAGACAACCAGAGAGAGTCTTTCAAAACCCAAGTCACTCCTCTGCTCAAAACCTGTCCCGAATCTCCTTTCACTCAAAGTATACATCAGCATCCTTACAGTGACTCTCAGGTCTTACATGATCTAGCTGTTTTCCCTTCTCAGGCTTTATGTCCTCTTGCCTAGGTCCCGCCATATGTCCACTCTTCTGTTTCTTAGGTTGTGGCTTAGGAACCTTTGCCAGATCTTTTCCCCTTGCCTAGATTGCTCCTCCCCAAGATGTTTGCTAGTTAATATGCCACCTCCTGTGTCTCTGCTCAAAGGGCACTTCTTAAATAATATTGAACCTACCCTGGTGTTTTGAAATTGCAACCTACATACTCTTTCCTCTGCTGCCATTCCCAATCCTCTCACCTACTTTCGTTTTTCTTTTATTTCCAGCTTCTACCATCTTCTTACAAAGTATGTAATTTACATACTATGTTCCTTATTATTCTCCCCTTGCCTAGAATGTTAAGCTCAGTGAAGATAGAAATCCATGCCTGTTTTCTCTAATGTATCCCAAATGCCTATGCTTAATAATGAAAAGAACATAAGCAAAAGTTGTAAGAATGAATAAAATAAACGAATGCAGAAACTGACTGATGATTACACCGCAGGTGAGCTAGGATTTGAATTAAAGTTGCTTTCTACTATTCTCTCAGTAGATGTAGACTAAGTATGCTACTGGGCATTGAGTAGAAAAAAGAGCCAACGTCCAAGCCACTTTTACTGTCTATGAATACAGGATTGGCTACAAAATGACCTTGAAACCTCTGGGGTTAGATTAAAAGTGCAGTAATGCACAGACTGAGACCTTTGTTCCTGTCAAAAAGGAGAGTTTTGATTTCCTTATGGTCCACTTGTAGTCGTGTTCTTTATTAACATAGGTGTCCTTGAGTCTGATCAATCAGAACTTTTCCCCTGCGACTTACTGAGCCAATGGCTTTAATTCAAAATGTAATAATAAAGCTGTCATCAGCAGACGAATGCAAGCTGCTGTTCTGTGTCTGCCTTCCTTCCGGTGTCTGCTGCTAGCCACCTTCATGTTCTCCGTGGTAAGAGTGGGGCTGCTGTGGGGGTGGGCAGTGGACTTAATTAAATCATTAACCTTCCTCACCAGTTCTTTTTAAACTAAGAAAAACACATCCCAGATGTAACTGGGTATTAATATGAAATATGGGTCTTTAAGACTCCCTCCTATTCCATTTTTAGAACACAGATGTAATTATCATGCCTAGCTGAGCGTGCTCTAGAAGGTGAACTAAATGATGGCCCTAGAAGGCATGCATAATTGGAATGAGGCCCTCTGAGAAACGTGATGATGATTTTTATAATTCTGCCCAAATGTGAGTCTCTCTTCATGGAGCCTGTGAGCTTAGCATTGCATGGCATGAATGGGATTACTAGGTCATGACAGCCCAGGTTCTCTTGCCAATAGCACTTAAGTCATTTGGAGACAATACAGTAAAGGTCATCAATGTAGGTGGACTTTCACCTGATGGGGGAGGCCTGGAGCTTGAGTGAGGGAGTAGAAAAGAAAATGAGGGGTCATCAATCAAAGCAGACTGCTGAGTTCAGGCTGTGTAATAGGCAAGGACTCCCAGCCGAGGCCCTGAAGTCAAATAACAAAGAGGGTGCTTCAGCCCACTTTTCCACTCAGCTCCAGCTCTTCTCCCAATCCTTTCCAAGTAACTGTTTCAGGATTCTATGTTGAAGGCTTAATTTTTCAATAGTATCCTTTATACCCTCCTGCTCCAAATAAGCCAGAAAAATGTGCCAAACAAAGCAGAAGAGGCATATTCCTGACTCAAACCCTATGTACAGCAACAGTAGTTATGCTACCTTACAGTTCCATTTTGATTAGGGTTTTGAGTGAGGATGTCTGTTTCTTTCCCATGCATACTCCTTATCCTTAGGTCTGGAGTTAGAAGGAAGGAAGGAAACCAACTTCTGTAGAACTTTCTACATGTGACTCACTTTTGTATGTTATGTTTTTTAGTCTTAACAAGAACCTGTCAGGAAATATACTCGTATTTCTAAATGTGTCAAAGAGCAAATGGTTGAGAGAAGAGTTAGGGAAACTTGCCCTGAGTCACACAGATAGAAAGGACAGAGCAAGAAGCTGGCTTTACCCCTACCTATAAGGCCCACTAGTCTATCTTACTAGGGAAAACCCAAGGAACCTTCTAATCATGTTGGTTGCCTTTTAATTGCTCAGATTGTCCCTTTCACCCTTAGCTTAGTTTTAATATACACATAGGTAAAGCAGAAGTCAGAGATGCATTGCAGAGTCTACTGTAGACAGCCAGTCTTTAATTTGCAATGAACTAAATTACAAAAAATCTAAATAACCAGATTTTTCTGCCATATATAACATTTTAGAGTTTTTTTTTTTTTAATTGTTGAAACTAGAATAAAGGAAACTATGAGAGGTAAGAGTAGATGGCAATAAAACTAGAAGAAAAGGTTGGCCTGCCCGCCTGGCTGGGCTGAATACTTTTAGTCTTACTAAAAGCGCTGCACAAATGGACTTATTTCTCAATTCCACTCTTTTAGCGCCTGAAATGTCATGAAACACCAGTTCATTTAGGTTGATAGGCATTGAACGCTGGAGACTGCAGCTGCCTTCAGACTGCTTTAACGGGCTATCAGTCACTGACCCATTGGGAATTAATTTTAGGAGATGGCTTCTAATGTTCAGTGTAAGTTCATCTGCACTGGGGGATTTGGAGTCAGGCTTGTATCAGGAGGAAGTTGAAACATGAAATAGATTGAGTTTAAACAGAACTTAGCGGAATAGGTGTTTCCTACCGCAGGAAGGCTCTTGTTGCCTAGGAATAGCAGAGGTGCACAAGGCCTGTAGTCCTGAGGTCAGAAAAAAGGGAGTCAATGCGAATATGGCCTAGCAATGGTTGATAGTCTGGGATGAAGAAAAGGTGAACAGTCTTTTTCAAATAAGACAGTAAAGATGTATGTCGTTGGACCTCTGGTGGAGCAAGGATGGATGTGATTCTGCATTTCTGTAGAAACACAGATTGTGTAGGTACCAAAAATAAAATCTGCAAATTTGCACCAAAATAATACGATAGCTTCTTTATCTTATTTTGAGATTTTCTTATTTGGTGATTCTTTTAGAATGTTTTCAGAAATCTCAAAGAGAACAGAAAAGTTTCTTTTTGCTTAGTATCTCTCAAGCTGGCTGCACATTCGAATCACCGAGGGGCAGTGTAATATAACATGAATGTCCAAAAGTTCTGATGTAATTTGTCCATGGTGCAGTCCAGGCTTCAGTATTTTTAAAAGTTCCTCGGATGTTTTATTGTGCAGCCAGCATTGAGAATCACCTCATTAACTTAAAGCCATGTAATCCTGAACCTCAGACATTGAGCAGAGGATCAAATAATATTGCTTTTAATCCACTCCCAACATGTGGCTATAAAAAAGTGAAACGCATTTCCTCTTTCGAGGGAGAAAACATCAGTGTCTCTGCAGCTTGGAGAGTAGGAAAGGGTCGGTGCTTTCAGAATGCAAGAGGTGGCACCCAGTGCTAGCAAATTATAACAGAGGATGTTGGGGCAGATGTGCTTTTGATGGGACTGCATTTTCTAATCATCGGGTGGAAATTGTGCTCAGCAGACTGTGTCTGACTACATCAGAGGATGGAGTCATATGTGAAATGAATATATGAGACGCCTCCCCATAGGAAAGCCAGAAAAACAGGGCAGCTAAATTCAATACCTGAGTTAAACATAAACAGTAGTGAGACTATAATATTAAATATTAATAAATATAATATTAGATATAAATAAATAACTAAATAAACTAAGGGTCTTATGTGGCGTAAACAATGCTCTGGACCTTGGGGGAAACAGAAATGATTGAGGCACAGACCATCTTGTTGGAGAGCCCACTGGTGGATAGACAGCTATACAACTGGGACATAAGGTAGGAGACAAGGCAGCATCTGGAGATATCCCAGAGAGTGGTGCTGAAATGATTACAATGCAAAGGAAGAAAAGACCCAGAGAAGGAATTTCAGAGCCAGAGGCATCTATGTTTTTATCCTGCCAGTTTCAGCCACTTGGTATATGTGTGGCCTTAATTAAGGCAATTAACCTCAGCCTGAACCTCACCATTTCCCCTTTGAAATAAGGAAACCAAGTTCAACGTGTTGTTACAACAATTAGTGATTATGGATGTTACATGCCTTGCACAGTTACTAGGAAATGGTAGCTTTTGGGTGAGCACAGGAAAAGGGGACTATAAAGTTAACATGACCATGTAGTTGACTACTGTTATTGGAACTTGCAGTATAAAGGGGTATGTTTTAATAATTATGCTGCAGTAACACTCTAAACTTGGAAAATCCTGGGTAACCATTATATATGGTCACCTTATAAATGATACTGATAAGGTGTCACTGATCAGGCATCAAGGGCATAAGATCTGAATTACACTGTCGGGTTCGAATTTTGTGTACATTGTTCTGATGTGCTGACTCATGCCTGTAATCCCATCACTTTGGGAGGTTGAGCTGGGCAGATCACAAGGTCGGGAGTTCGAGACCAGCCTGACCAACATGCTGAAACCCTGTCTCTACTAAAAATATAAAAATTAGCCAGTAGTGGTGGAATGTGCCTGTAGTCCCAGCTACTCAGGAGGCTGAGGCAGGAGAATTGCTTGAACCTGGGAGTTGGAGGTTGCAGTGGGCCAAGATCATGCCACTATACTCAAGTCTGGGCAACAGAGTAAGATTCTGTCCCCCACCCCAGAAAAAATTGTGTACATCACTCACTAGCTATGTAACCTTGAGTCAGTTAGTTAACCAATCAGAGTCTGAGTTTCCTTAATTACAAACTGGGATTGATAATAGTACCTTTCATATATAAGTGAGCAAATCAAGTGTTTAATATTTGTAATGTCTTTAGATGAATCTATAGGACATCTTAAGCACTCAGGAAGTTCCAGTTAATGTTATTATGGCTAGAAATAGTGATAGATTTATAATCGGAAGGGGGAGAAGCAGGGGGAGAAATGGAAGTCAATTGTTGCAAAAGAAGAAAAGGACTCAATTCAACAGATGTGGATATAAGAAGAGCAAGATTGACTTTTGAAAGAATAATTTACTAGTTTAATGGGATCTAAAAACTTGCAGAATTAGTGAACAAGAAAGAAATGTAGTCTTTGCCTATAGATCAGTCTTCCTAAAGGCTTGGCAGTGAACAATAGAACCCAAATGGTTGGAAATTGGAGGGGGAGGTAGTATTGAGGAAAGGAAGTAGAATCTTTTGGGTATTCTTAAAGACAAGGAGGAAGGTGTTAATGGAGTGGGTGAACTTTAAGTATGAAGGATGGTAGGGGTAATTAACGATCAAAGTTCTTGAGGCAGGGATAGAATCATGGTCAGATAGGTAGGATCTAATCTTAGAAGGATGAGAATAAATTGCCCTTATATTTATTTTTTATGCTTTATGCTGCTGGAATGAGAGAACAGAGAATGGGAGTGGACATAGAGTAATATCCACATAGAAGTCTAGCTTACCCCATGGGTTCTTGATCCTCTGCTGTTCTTGAGGGGTTTTCCTTCCATAACCATTCTAGTTTATTCTCTCTCTTCACAAAGACAATTTCACAATTGCCTATATGATTTGCTGTCATCCTAAAGAAATACATAGGTGAATAATAAAAGTAAATAAACTCTGTTGAGTCTACATCTTTTAGCTGTTATCTAACCACTCTCCTTGTCCAAACTTTTTGAAAATTGATCTAAATTTGCCTAACCACATGGCCTCCTCCCATTCATTTCCAAACCTATTGTCACCTGGGTTTTGACCCCTTCACTCACATCCACCATATTTCAGGTCGTTATCCTTCATTTTCACATTGAGAAGTGAATAGGTTTTTTTTTTCATTTTTGTTTTTTTTTAGTGCTTACCTTACTAGACCTACCAGTTACACAGGCACTCAGCCTCCTTCTGGAACTTTCCCACTGTGTTCTCCTGGTCCAGCATCTACATCCCTGACTGTTGCTCCTTTGTCACTCACAGACTCTCTTATTCTAGCCATGTTTTCAATGGTGTTCTTTGGGTTCTATCCTCAGCCCACACATATTCTCACTCTTCACTGTTCTCTGGAGACATAATTCACTCCAACATTTTTTAAACTGCTCCCCTATTAAGATAACAATTCTCAAACTGGTACGTTTATCGAGAGTTTTAAACTCTTACACCTAACGCCTTGATTAAAGTCTCTGGGATCTCAAACAGGCACCTGAAACCCAGGATTTATAAAATGAAACTCATCATCAAACCACTCATTCTGTTTCCATATCCCCATAAACCCTGCTTACTAGAAGTCCCAGTACAGGTTCTGAAGCTAAAGTACCTGAGTATAAAACTCAGTTCCATCATTTCCCGCCTGTGTGACCTTATGTAAAACATTCAACGTTCCTATACCCCAATTTTTTCTTATAAAATGAAAATAATGGAATTTAGCTATCTTGGGTTATTGTGAGGATAAAGTTTTAAAAAAGTGAAAATCATGTAGAAGAATGCTTAGTGTAAAGGGGCTAAATTAAAGATAGCTATTATTGCTATTTCAATATTCTCATTCTCTTTTCATTGGAGCATTTTAGCCTACCCATGTACTCACACTAGAAGCTTAGGGAATGTTTCTGATTCTGCCTTCCTCAGTCTCCACATCTACCAATGGCCAACCCTCAGTAATTTTACTAAGCATTTAAAAATATCTGTCTTCTCTTTTCATTGATGGCCTATACTATTTCCTTAATTTAAAACCCCACCAAATATTTTTGACATTACTGACAGTGTCCCAAAGGGCCTCTGGACTCCAGGTGTGTCTCCCACAAATCCATTTTAAACCCAGTCCCTGGACTTGAATTAAAAGACAAATGTGATACTGGAGCACTCACATTTAAAACCCATAGATGGTTCCCATGTCTACCCAAGTAAGTCAGGTTCTCAATATGGCATGTGAACTATGAGCCTCGTGCCAGATCTTGAAGCATGTATGGGAGTGTCATGGAGCCCTGGACACAAAAGCTAAAAAACTGATTCAGCTGGATTGTATGGACTTCCAAAGAAAAGAGACTGGTGGTTGATATGAAGAGTGTAGAGTAACAGTACTTTTTCTGCTATTTTCTTCCTGAAAAATTATTCTCTTAACTCATGCATATGTGTGTATGTGTGAGTACATGCTGCGTGAAACAGGAACCATGAAGAAGATCAATACTGATAGTGTTAGGGAGAGCAGTGGTGCCGTGGAGGTGAGGGGAAAGTCTTGGTTAAGGAAAAAAGAGGCCACAAAAATGTCGAAACAAAAAAACCCAATTTTGTATATTGGAAATATAGAAAAATTAGTTTACACTAGAAATAAGAAGAGATGGTAGGTTAAAGTCATTAGAAAAATAAATGATCATGATTCTTGGCCTCAGGAAAACTTTTAAATAAAATATAGATAGATATATTAGACAGAAAGATGTATGATAGATAGATAGAAATATGTCTAGCTTTATATTCTTATATATATTTTACATATATTTATATAGTCATTTCTCAGTATCAGTGAGTCTTTATTCCAGAACTCCTTTGGATACCAAAATTCATGGATGCTCTGGTCCATTACATGAATAAAAACTATACACATCTTCCCATATACTTTAAATTATCTCTAGATTACTTATAATACCTAATACAATGTAAATATTATGCAAATATTGTTATACTGTATTATTTTCTATTCGTATTATTTTTATTGTTGCATTGCAATTTTTTATTGTCTTTGTTTTTTTTTTTTTTTTTTCTCAAGTATTTTCTATCTGCGGTTGGCTGAATCCACAGATATGAAACCTGCAGATGTGGGGAGCTGACTGTCTGTAGGCAGATATTTCTATCTATCTATTTATATGTCTATATAAATATCTATAGCTATATTTACATATACAAAGCAAAAAAGGAATATATGGAAATGTATGGAAAATATTTGTAAATAATTTTTAAATTGGGTTGTCATAAACAGGAATAAATAATTTAATTTGTGATTTTAAGATACTATCAAGAGTAAGATTTGATTTTAGATACCCTAATGTAGATAAAGAGACCATGCTGGAGACTAAGGTGGAAGAAAAGGATCAGGAGTTGACTGACAGTCATTTGGATAATGACCTGAGAATCTAGGTCAAGCGTGCCTTAAGATTCACACTCTAACAGTAGTATAATGTCTAAATTGAGGAAAAACTTTCCATTCAGCCAGGTTTTGGGTGGTGGGGGCTTTCTGATCCCCAGGTATGTGAGAAATTCTAGGGGTGAAAGCTGAACACACAGAGGTATCGCCTGCTGAGTGCTGTCAAAGTTATCAATCACATTCGAAAGTGAGGACATATCATGCTGGTGTGTGGATGGCCATGGAATGAAAGCACAGAGCAGCAGCTGGGATTACATAGAAACTTAAACAACCAGGAAAAGTTAGGGGAATGCAGAGTGGTCATGTTCAGTGAGGTTGGCAGAGGCAGCAAAGAGATAGTGTTTGCTCCTGACTCAGGAGGTCAGGAAGTTAGTAGAGTTGATGAAGCAAGTAGTGTTGTTATAATTTGAAGTTTGTCCCCTCCAAATCTCATGTTAAAATGTGATCCCCTGTGCTGGTAGTGGGGCCTGGTGGCAGGTGCTTGGGTTACGGGAGTGGATCCCTCATGAATGGTTGGCTTCCCTCCTTCCAGAAATGAGTTTATGTGAGATCTAGTTATTAAGGAGTCAGGAACCTCCCCCATCTCTTTCTCACTCTCTCTCACTGTGTGACATGCTTGCTCCCCTTTTACCTTCCATCATGACTAAAAGCTTTCTGAATCCTCACTGGAAGTCAAGCAGATACAGGTGCTATGCTTGTACAGTCTGCAGAACTGTGAGCCAAATAAACCTCTTTTCTTTACAAGTTACCCAGTCTCAGGTATTCCTTTATAGGAATGCAAAATGGACTAACTCAAGGTGAAACAAGTTCTGGTTCTAGGATAGAGGCATTTTGTTACTTGTTCCTATTTTTGTTACCTCTTCATCTGTGAAGTGGGCCTGTGGGTACCAATTCCATGCAGAAGGCAACCAAAGGCCTTCCAACAAATGCTGTCTTTGATGAGAACAAAAGGTTGGGATCATCTCTTGTAAAATTAATTAAGGGTAGTGTAAGGTGCTTTTGGTTGCAAATATCAGTGAAACCAGAGGCAGGTGGTTACAGATTTAGTTTGCTCAGCAGTAGAAGACCCAATTTCTTCCCATATTACCACTCTGTTTTCTGTACCCATTGGCCATCATCCTCCAGCTTGCTTCCTCATGGTCACAAAATGGCAGCCACAGCTTCACATACCACACCCTTAGACAACTGTGAACACACAACCTCACCAAGGGGTAGAAAAACATAGAAGCTTCTTTTTCCAACAGTTTTTTTTTTTTTTTTTTTTTTTTTTTTTTTTTTTTTTTTTGTAATAACCAGTAAAACATTTCTCAGGTCACTTTGAGCAATGGTTTTCCTCATCTTCTTGATCAACATTTTTGTCATATCTATTCCTATATTGATTATTGGCAAAGGCAGTGGAATACCCGTGAGTGAACTAGACTAATTGTCATCTTCCAAATGTGGGTATAGAACAAGTTCCCCATCCCGAGCATATGAGAGGAGGAGGCAGGACCATATGGACAAGGGGGATGACCATCCTGTTGGCAGTGTCTATCTTCAGAGTGCTTCACTGTCATTGAAGTTGCCACATTAGAGAAGAAAATCATATCTGGATGAAATATCTTAGAAAAACTACTGTCCCTCATTATTATAAGGTTTGACTCCATCACTAGTTGGGGAGATTTCCACTTGGCCTGGACTGTGCTGCTACCCTCATAGGTCTTTGCAGGGAATGATTGGAGAAGGAGCAGATTGTTGGACAGTACTCCCATTGCTAAAACATCAACAGCTTTTCTAAATTGCCAAAGTAGAGATTCAAACTGAATGTACTTCCAGACACATCTCTGCAAATCAAGACTGCAAATGTGCTCACCTATCAGATGGACCCACTTTAAAAAGAAGAGCACTGCAGGTAGGGTGAGACCATCACAAAATGTAGAGCTAAACATGTATCATTTGCAAGAAAAGCTTTAAGTAGACTAGCTTGAAGAGTCAAAGTCTAATGATAGCCTAGAGTATAACTTTAATTTCTTGAATTACTTGAACAATGGCATTGCATTTGTTCCATCTCAGAATTAGTGAGGGGAAAAAAACCTGTAACTTAATTATAAATTTCTAAATTTGTCCCGCCTTGGGAGATAGATTATAGTGGAAATTATTGAACTCAATGTGCTTTAAGGGTCACTGTTTATGATTCTCATATATTATTGATGCAGATATTATGCTGACTGTCCTTCTAAAAATTATTCCAGGATATAGCCTATGAATTTGGTAATGAATATGTGGGTGTGTGTATGGGTTGTCTAAATCCTAAAAGTGAAATACCAAATCAAAAACAAAACCAAAACTACAAAACTACACCCCACAAACCCTTGATCAGTTGACTAATGTTGATTAGTTGAATTCTAGTTGATTGAAACTTGACTTCTAGTTGATTGAAAAACTTGACTTCAGATTGTTCTTTATGTTTTCTGCTCTATGTTTCCACTATTTTACATCAGAATGAGCCTGCTTTCATGGGCCTATGTGGATCTCATGGTCCACAGAGGGATCCCAGATTCCTCCTTTGTTTTCATAATTTGAATTTAATTAGATGTGCTTTCACATGTATTACCTGATCTAATTATCATAGAAGCAACATGCATTCAGCAGAGCAGAATACAATATCCCATTTTATAGGTAAACAAATAAAGGCATGGGTTTATGTAAGTTTTCAAAGGTAACCCAACGGGTAAGTGGCAAAACTGAAAATCAAGCCCAGGCATTTTATCTCTCAATTCAGAAGACTTTCAACTCCTAATACAAAACATCCAATTTATATTGTCCAGTCCTAATTTTACATATTAAATTAGAATCTCCATAAGTATGCTCAAACTTGCAAGAACATGAGCATGGTTTCTCTAGGAGGCAGAAATGCTGTGAAAATATGCTCCTGTTCCCCTCCTTGATAAAGTGTAGAAGAATTCCCAAAGGAGAAATCAGAGAGACACTTAAGTGAATGCACCAAATGGAAGTGTTGTCTCCCACCACCTCCCACCACTTTCAAAACACAGGCTGAAAATTGAAAAAAATAGTTTGTTGTTTAATGTATGTGGAAATGGAAGGATAGCAGCAGCCCTGCTCAGGAGTCAGAGACCAGGCTTTGGAATCAGGGAACACCCCCCAGCTCCCACTCGCATTCAACTTTGCCCCATCCCACCTCCACCACTGACTGTAGATCCTGAAGACTAAGCTGAAATAACTAATCCTCAGTTCTATCCTCACCAAATTCAGATAATAACAGCTAAAGTATTGTACTTTGATTTACAAAACTCAACAAAGGCCATTTGTATATCAGAACAAGGAAGTCTAAGCAAATAACCTACCTTCTAACTTTGACAAGAAAGGTTAAGTCACTTCATAGAAACCCCTAACAAATCTACAGATTTCCTGCATTAGGTGATGTATTCTTTCTTCCTCCTCTTTGAACGCAACACGAAAGCTATCATTTTATTTTCTAATGATTATTCTTTTGTGTTTCCAACTCTACCTTCTCCTGTCTTCTGAGAAACTTCTTTCTATTGTTATGTTTTCTTTGCACAGTTGTATTTTGAGCAACATGAGCGTTGTGGGGTGCTGACCCCCTCCTGCAGCTGAAAATTTGTGTATAACTTTTGACTCCTTAAACTTAACTACTAATAGCCTACCATTAGCCAGAGCCTTATTGATAACATAGGCAGTCAATTAACACATATTTTGTATGTTTTGTGAATTTTATACTGTATTCCTACAATAGGGTAAGCTAGGGAAAATATTATTAAAAAATCATAAAAACGTGAAAATACATTTACTGTTTGTTAAACAGAAGAGGAGCCTCATAAAGGTCTACATCCTTGTCATCGCCATATTGAGTAGGCTGTGGAGGAGGAGGAAGAGAGGGAGTTGGTCTTGCTGCCTCAGGGGCTGAAGAGAAGGAAGAAAATCCACATATAAGTGGACACATGCCAAACCTGTGTTATTCAAGGGTCAACTGTATGTACTCTTTTTCCCATCAACATTTAAACATGATCCTTAGGGTAACGTCCCTCTTCTCAATGCTTGTCTCACCTAATTTCTCTCTTTCTGCCATAACCAATTCAAAGAACCATCTATACAAAATGGGTTTCTGTTTTAATTTCTACAACTCCACTCTTAACCCACTGCTTGCTAGTTTTTGTACTCCCTAACATCCCAAAACTATCCTTACCAATGATAGGTTTATCATTTATTCTTGAAAATGGGACACATTTGAGAATGAAAGATGGGTGAGTCATACCATTTTAGCCTAAATTCAGACTTTTCTGGGCAAACTAGCACCTATGGGAATCCTGTAAAGAGGCACATCTCAGTCCTTATTTGACTCGCTTGCTTGGGAGCACTGCACGCTCGAACCTTCATTTCTGTAAAGCACATCCTTTCCTGCTGCATCTGTGACCAGCTGTCCTCTGCTTTTCCATATCCTTTGGTTGTTCTTTTTCATTATTTCAGGGGCTCCTGCTCTTCCAAGCCACTACAGTTCTGTGTTTCTCAGGGTTTATTCTGGGTCTTCTAACGATTTGACTCTGTGAATGCCATTCATTCCCATGGTTTAATTACCATCTAATGACACTAACTCATAAACTCACAACTAACACTCATAGATCTGTTTTGATAGTCCGATCCTAATATCCCGCTGTGTGCTAGACCTCTGCTTCTGGCTTTCCCACAAATACTGGAAAATTAACATGCCAAAATCTAAAACCTTATTTCAACATAAAACTATCCCTCAATCTAATCCGTCATCAAAGCCTGCATTCCATTGAGTGTATGAAACCTTCTCAATATATTCTCTCTTCCTGCCACTTCACCAGATCAGGCCAGCATCATTTTGTATTTGCAGTTCTATAAGAGCCTCTTTAATCTAAGTTTGGTTTCCTTTAATCAGATTTCATTATGGCTGACAAACTTGTTCTCAAGTGCAAATCTGATAAAGCTACTCTTCTGCTTAAAATATTTCAAGAGCTCCATTTTCTTTTCAAGGTGGAGTACCCTCATGATGTGGTTTTTACTTACTTTTCCAAGCCTCAAATTTTACTTCAACTAAGCTTGCCATTGCTAAGTATTTTTTAGCTCTCTCATCTATAGATTTTTCATACACACTTCTCCCTTTGTTTGGATTATCCTTCTGTTTCTGCCTATCTTTCATCTATTTCAGTTTTAGCATAAATGTTACTTACAAAGCCTCGCCTGATCCCCACAAACATAGATGGCAGCCATCACATTGTAATGTAATTGTGTGCTTACTACCCTATCTCCACCACTGGAGTATAAGAAACATGGCAGCTGAGAGCATAGACAACTGGGCTCTAATACTGTCTTGCATATAATAAATGTATAATAAACACATATAGCTTAATGAATGAAATTACTGAATGAATAATAACATTTCAACTGATCCCTGAAGATAAACTTCAATACTCCAAGGTAAGAAAGATATCCCAAGTGAAAGGATAGTATGTAACAGTTCACAGAGTTAGAAAATTTAAAGATATGAATTAGAAGCTGTGAAGAGCATATTTTGATAAGAATAGTGAGTAAAGTGCTTTGCAGGAGAATAAATCTGGGCTGGAAGAATTCAACCAGAAAGCTAGTGTAGTCACAGATTTGAGAAGGAACATTATTTTTGATGAGGGTCTGAATATTATGTGGTATGTTGAAAAACATTACACTATTTTGATAGGTAAACCAAGCCATTCAGAATTATCTTCTGAATATACCAATGAAAATAAATCAACAGTCAAAAATGCCAAGTCATTTTTGGGTGGTTCTATCCTGGTTGGCAGTCTGACACACTGTTAAAAATTGAGAAAAACAAACTTTACTAGTTAGCAAGTATCCAGAGATTATTGGCGCCTTTTCTTTCTGTTGGCAAAAGGACAAGGAAACACATTTGCTTTTCAACCTAGGAGTAAGATGTTAGAAATTTATGGACAAGTAGTCTAGATTACGGGTCAGGTATTTTGAAAGGTTTCTTGTGAAGACTTGGACACAAACAGTGTTATTGTGTGTTTCTTCATATGCACAACCATCTTCCTTCTGAGAACATTAAACTCTGAATATTAAAGTTACAATTTATGTAGCCTGCTTCTATCAGTTAAAAACATTCTGAATAAATTGAAACAAAGTAGAATTTTACAAATCACTGAGAATAATTTTAAAATACTTCTTTTCAGATAACGTATTTTTTATTTTTAAAAGGAGAGCTATCAGAAGATAGAAAATAATAATCCAAAGTTTGTTCTTAAAAAATGCCTGACACACACCAGACATTCAGTGTACCTCTGTTAAAGCAATAGATGAGTGAATGATGAATTTGGGGTGTCAGAGAAGTGGTGAGGAAAAGGTTTAGATTTCTTTGTATTCCTGAAATTACAATACACACAGGGAAGCTGTTAAACAAAATCACCTAATATAACACCCCCTCGCCTCAGTTCTATCACTTCCAAAAAAGGCAAAACTCATGTCCAAGTAAGAATGAAGGCAGAGCAGATCCTCCATAATTCTCAGCCAAGTTTCCCTTACACATGAGCCTCTTGTGCAGGATTTTTCAAATGGAAGGTTGCACCCAACGTCATCATGATATTTTACACAAAATGAAATGGAATCGAATAGAACTGCAAGCCTGGCTCACATATTGTAAGGCTAAGTATCACTCTATAAATTTTTGTTTCTGTCATAGGTGTCTGTATCTGTGTGTGTAAGTTTGTGTGCGTGTGTGTGTGTGTATGTGTGTGTGTGTTTATGTGTGGTCTTGCTAGATTTTAATGCAAAATGCAATGTCAAAAACAATTCTTTGAGGTAGTCACGGTCAAAAAATTTTGAAAGACTCGGTCCTTCCTTTTGTTCTGCTTCACATGCAGCAGAGTATGTTACTGCCAGAAATTTCCACTTCTGTGGAAATGTTTCTGTCTGGTCTGTTCTTCCTTTGGTACTAGAGACGAATGCTAGCTCACTTATAACTTGTCTGTGTTGATGAAGTGACAGAAGGAAGCATCCTTTCTTTTTCTAATTTTTATTATACTTTAAGTTCTAGGATACATGTGTAGAACGTGCAGGTTTGTTACATAGGTATACACATGCCATGGTGGTGTGTTGCACCCATCAACCCATCATCTACATTAAGTATTTCTCCTAATGATATCCTTCCCCTAGCCTCTCACCCCCTGACAGGCCCTGGTGTGTGATGTTCCCCTCCCTGTGTCCATGTGTCCTCATTGCAATCTATCCATCTGACAAAGGGCAAATATCCAGGATCTACAAGGAACTTAAACAAATTTACAAGAAAAGAAAAAAAGAACATCAAAAAATGGGCAAAGTATATGAACAGACACTTCTCAGAAGAAGACATTTATGCGGCCAAAAAAACATGAAAAAAAGCTCATCATCACTGGTCATCAGAGAAATGCAAATCAAACCCACAATGAGACACTATCTCATGCCGGGTAGAATGGCAATCATTAAAATGTCAGGAAACAACAGATGCTGGAGAGGATATGGAGAAATAGGAATGGTTTTACGCTGTTGGTGGGAGTGTAAATTAGTTCAACCCTTGTGGAAAACAGTGTGGCAATTCCTCAAGTATCTAGAACAAGAAATACCATTTGACCCAGCAATCCCATTACTGGGTATATACCAAAAGGATTATAAATCATTCTACTACAAAGACACATGCACACGTATGTTTATTGCAGCACTATTCACAATAGCAAATACTTGGAACCAACCCAAATGGCCATCAATGATAGACTGGATAAAGAAAATGTGGCACATATACATCATGGAATACTATACAGCCATAAAAAAGGATGAGTTCATGTCTTTTACAGGGACATAGATGAAGCTGGAAGCCATGATTCTCAGCAAACTGACACAGGAACAGAAAACCAAACGCTGCATGCTCACACTCATAAGTGGAAGCACCCTTTCTATTTGTCCCACCTGTGTCCTAGTCCAATAATTTTCAGTCAAGACCTTCCATTGAAAAAAGTACACAAAAGGCTTTCTTTGGCCTCAATGTACAATACAAACTTGAATGAGGTGAAAAGTTTCCCTATTTGGAAAATGTTAAGCTCAAATAGACCCTTCCACTGTATTTCTACTTATTGTCTGCTGATTCTCAGTCTTGCTTCCCCCATTCCTCCTTTGGCCAACTTTAGTGGTCTTTATCATTCAGTTTCCAAACTGAACTTGGATTTGAAGGTTGTACTGGTGCACCTGCCCAAACTTTCAAGGTGATATGGAAGAGAAATTATATAAATCATTCCTGGGAAAGCATCTTTAAATGGTTAAGAATATGTTATTAAGATACAAATTGCTTTATCAGTGGCACAATGACCCAGAGTCTGAGTTCTTTTGATAGTGGAGGATTCAGCAAGCTTCATAATTCACAAAGAAGTTTGATCATTCTTGCTTGGTACCATATGTCTGAGCTGAGTGACCAGCCCATCTTTTCATTCCATTGAGCTTCTCCTTTAGGAGGAAAAATGAGATTGGCCATTTGGGTGCTCTGTGGAGCATGGCAGTGAGTGACTTATTACTGACCGTCTCAGAGCTGCCTCCTGAGAAGCCTTTTATCAGACTGAGGTCCATATTTGTGAAGCAGTTCCAAGTCTGTCTGCTGTGCTGGGCATCCAACAACCTGGGTATTTCCCTCCTTGAGTGCTCTGAAGAAGGGTTAGCCACCAGAGCAGAAGGAAGCAGGTTGGTTCATCAGACAATGGCAGGCACTAAAGAGTTACCAATCTCAACTTCAGTGCATCCAGGTCAAGAGCTAAATTTTCCAGTGGTAATGAGAACAGCAAACCATGGAAATAGTAAAAGCAAGAGCTATCCAAGCTGGAATGAGTATAGGCCATATAAAGTGAATCACCTAATGGCTAAGAAATGATTGTGGCCATACTTGAGCCACGGCAACAGCACTTTGCTCTTTTTGCATTCTAGTAATAACACAGCCACACAGTGC
Organism: Rhinopithecus roxellana; assembly: GCF_007565055.1. Lineage (NCBI taxonomy): Eukaryota > Metazoa > Chordata > Mammalia > Primates > Cercopithecidae > Rhinopithecus > Rhinopithecus roxellana. The sequence goes on from NC_044562.1 coordinate 20,629,015, forward strand.
TTTACCGCTTGCTGTTTGCAAACAATACTCACATATGTTATTTAATTCACCCTTTCAACAACACTGTGAGTAATTAAGGGACTGTTTTACACAGGTTTTGGAGACAAGGGAACTGAGAATTCAAGAGATTAAACAATTTACCCAACTGTTAAAGAGTCCCTTAACTTCAGAGCTGCAACTCAAAGGAGAGGTTACATTAAGTGATGCACCTTGCAGAATACCAAGGGGACATGGATCCAAGTGTGTTTGCTGGGATTGCATTCAGATCAATGACAGATTGATTAAAAAGTCAAGAATAGCAGAAATGAACTAGGGAAAGAGGGGTCCTAAGTTACCAGTGACCTGAGATGGTTGGGGGAGCAGATTATAGAACAAGTTTAGAATATGTAAGAGAGAAAGGAAAATAACAAATGAGCTACATGCTAGAGAGAAGGAATGCCAGGTTAGCAATCACTCACAGGTAATAAAATTCTTCAATTATTTAATGTCAGTTTGGATTTTCTTCTACTTCCCTTGGCAGCCTGATAATAGCACCCTTTCAAGTCAGTCTAACTCTCCTGAAGAAATGTCAGCATATCATTACAGGTGGTTGAGTCCACAATTCTAGCACCTCTGGGAATTCAGCATTAATGAGCTAAAACATCAGCCCTCTCTTGGGTTCAGCCTCATGCAGTTATAAGCTGTCAAAGTGAAAGAATCTCGCGGGTCTGGCTCATTGGTTCATGCCTGCAAACCCAGTACTTTGGGAGGCTGAAGCAGGTGGATCACTTGAGGTCAGGAGTTCAAGACCAGCTTGGGCAACATGGTGAAACTGAAAACATACTCTCTACTAAAAATTCAAAAATTAGGCAGGCGTGGTGGTGCATGCCTGTAATCCTTGCTACTTGGGAGCCTGAAGCATGAATATTGATTGAACCTGGAAGGCAGAGGTTGCAGTGAGCTGAGATCACGCCACTCACTGCACCGGAGCCTGGGGACCAGAATGAGATTCTGTTAAAAAAAAAAAAAAAAAAAAAAAGGAAAGAATCTCTGGATCGTGAAGGGAGAAAGCTGCCTGCTGGATGATCTGCACCAGTGTGTTTCAGTGTTTCAGTTCTCAGTCAAGTCATCCCCCTTCACTGTTCACCAACTATAGTTCTCAAAATTGTTCTCAAGAAATGATAGCAGAAATACATTCATTCTAAAGATGTTAGAAGCAAAGCTGTTTCTGGGAGTTGATCTAGGAAGCTGTCAAAAAGATTGCCATCTTGAAGGAGAGGGAAATTGAAATCATAGGTCTTTCTTCATTTTCTCTTGGACAGCATCCAGGGAAGAGGTAATCTATTAGAAGGTAGAAAACCTGCATTTTTAATTCTCTGTTTATTCAGTCACTCATTGATACACTAGTTTACTCATTTAGTCAATATTAATTTGATGCCCATTATATGCAGGCACATCTATATGGGGAGCAAGAGAGCTGACATTCTAGTGTGAGAAATCGTTAACAAATAAGTGAGAACTAGACAACATGGTATGAGACAGTGATAAATGCTGTGAAAAAATAAAGCAGAGTGAGGAGATGATGAGTCTTGTCTGAAAAAGACCTAATTTGGTCAGAAATGTGTGGGAGGCAGAAGTCTTAGACGGCTCCAAGATTTTCTCTTCCTGATATGCAAAACCTATGCAATCCTCTCCCCTGAATGCTAGTGGGACTTGTGACTATGATGGGATTTTATATGTAATATTATGCCACATTGCATGGCAAAATGGACTTTGAAGATGTATTTGAAATCCCTAATCAGTTGACTTTCAGTAAAATCAAAAGGCATATTTTTCTGGAAGGGTCTGATTTAATCTGGCCATCCCCTTTTAAAGGGAAATTGGAAGTAGTAGAGAAACTCTCCTCTCCTACTGGCCTGGAAGAAAACAAACAGTCAGGTTGTGAGCCATCTATAACAGGCAAATAATGGGGACCTGACGGTGGCCTCTAGAGTAACCTTGTTTGAGAGCTAGTGAAAAAAAATAGGGGCCTAAGTCTTAAAAGTACTAGGTACTGAATTCTTCCAACAAACTAAATGATGATGGAAGAGGACACCGAGCTCCAGAAGAGATTGAAACCTGACAACATCATAGGATGCATTTCACTTTTATGAGACAGACCTTGAGCAGAGAGTTCAACTATACCCATGCCTGAATTTTGGGCCTGCAGAAACTGTGAGATTCTAAATGGGTGTTGTGTCAAGTCACTAGTTTGTCATAATTTGTCATGAAACAATAAAAGGTGAACATAGTGTTACATCAGCAGTTACCACATTTGCTTTCCCCAACGGCAAGCCATCAACCCAAGCAACTTGTTAACACATTTCACCAAATCCCACCTTGTCCAAGGTTCTGGAATTTTACTTTCAAGAGAAATGGGAGAGAAGTCAGAGCAATCAGAGGCTCACATGAGGTTTTCTTTCTATAATGGCACCAGAAAACACCTGGCAGATAGGACGCTGGTTCTTCATTGGTGCATTGTCCTCTTCTTGCTAGACAAGCCCTAGGGAACCTCTTCTTGGGAACTGGGTTGCTCAACAAACTCATGAAACACAATAAAGCCAGATAGACACTCCTGACTTGAAGAGGGGGTAAGCTGGCTCCCCTTGTCTCAAAGCTTCTTAGTGGAAAGTGCTTTATGGTCCTTTATGACAGCCCATTACCACCGAATGAAGGCAGGACAGCAGAAAATGAATATTTTATTGGGTCTCATACAGTGGGCATGGCCTGAAGCAAAAATAAATATTCTGTGATATTCATCTTTATAAAATGCATTCTCCCTAACCATAAACGTGATCCAACACTTTATCTTTTTACATATCTCTCAGCAGTAATGACAGTAAATAATTGTCATATTCTCAGATGTCCATACGCTGGGAAAAGTTATGCCCAAGTAGTAACAGTTTTCTCTCATACAAAAGAAAATTATAAATACACTGGTTGGAGTTCTATTCCATTTGAATATTGCTGTTAGATTTTTCTCAGTCAGATGTAGCCTGAAGTTTTTAAATGAATTGTCTAGGATTTTCTGTAGAATAGTGATTTCAAGAGTATTAATATCTCAGAAAAAAATATTGTCAGTTAAACATCCCAAACATTAAACATATATTTATTGCAAATGAGTTATGGAAAGGATGCAAGTGAGATTGTGAGGTTTTACTGACTGAATATTTTGCAATGGCTATGAGAAGATTATCAAAGAAGATGAAAAACAAAGAAAAAATAGAACAGAATCAAGTCAAGGGAAAAATGAGCATCCAAAAAGATGCATTCATATGGCGGGGTGGGTTGAAGGTTCAATTTGGAGAGAATTTGATTGTTGTCTTTTATCTGACTTACTGTTTGAACTCTCCATGCAGTTTTAATTGTTGCTTACTTATTTTGGATTTTCTAGATGCAAATATTAATTATTTTATTAATTTCTTTACATCATTTAGGATGACCAACCACTCCCTCTTGCCAAAACATTCTCACCTCTCATGTTTTTTCTTCCACCTCATCAATTTCCTTCCAGCCTTTTCAGCTACTCATTCTCATTTATTCTTTCAGCATTTCCTCTTCTAATAAACCATTTAAGTTTGAAGTTGCTTAAAATTTGTTTTCCAACATATTTACTTCATGCTCTATATTCTTTCTGTTGTTCTTACATGATATCCACTCCCATCATTCTAATTACCACTTACATTATAAAAATGTGGTTGCAATGTGGCTGCTGTAATGCCAGATATATCATGGTTCTCAGATGTTTCAGTCAGTTCCAACTGCTATAACCAATTATTGCAGATCTGGGGGCTTAAACAGTAGAAACTTACTTCCCATAGTTCTGGAGGCTGGAAGTCCAAGATCAGAGTGGCAACAATGGTCAGGCTCTGGTGAGGGCCCTCTTCCAGGTTGCAGACTGCCAACTTTCCCTTGTATCTTCAGGTGGTGGAAAGGAGGTGAGAGAGCTCTCTGGGGTCTCTTTTAGAAGGAACTAATCCCATTAATGAGGGCTACACTCTCATGACCTAATTCCCTCCCAAAGCTCTACTTTCTAATACCAACAGGAAAGGGCTGCTTGAGAGTAACTGTTTGAGAGCCAGTGAAAGAAATAGGCGCCTAAGTTTTAAAACTGCTGGGAACTGAATATTGAGGGCTAGGATTTCAATATATAAATTTAGGCCGGGCGCGGTGGCTCAAGCCTGTAATCCCAGCACTTTGGGAGGCCGAGACGGGTGGATCACGAGGTCAGGAGATCGAGACCATCCTGGCTAACACGGTGAAACCCCGTCTCTACTAAAAAAATACAAAAAACCAGCCGGGCGAGGTGGCGGGCGCCTGTAGTCCCAGCTACTCGGGAGGCTGAGGCAGGAGAATGCCGTAAACCCGGGAGGCAGGCAGAGCTTGCAGTGAGCTGAGATCTGGCCACTGCACTCCAGCCTGGGCGACACAGCGAGACTCTGTCTCAAAATAAATAAATAAATAAATAAATAAATTTAGAGGAACATAAGTATTCATTCCATTGCACCAAGAAGGCAGATAGGGAAAAGGCTCCCGGGCAACAGAGTCATTCATGTGTCATGAAAGCAAACACCGCACAGCTCCTAGAAGAGTTCCTTTCATGTCTCATAGGAACACTAGGGGTCAAGGAACCAATGTGATATGTTAGGAAGTTTGAGAAGGTGGGAATTTTTAGTTGAGCATATTATATGTTAGAATAAAATTAGGATTTTGTTAACCATGGAGATGGAGAGAATGAAGACGAAGTAGACAGTTACTCCCAGATGTATATTTTCAGCCTTAATCCAATTTTGGAAATCCAAACCAGTGTCTAAAGTGTCTATTTAACAAATTAAACCAGATTATCTCTATACGAATCCACAGGTTTGTATGCTTACTCTGCAGGAATAGTGCAATACACTGAGACAAAAAGGTTTGCAGTGGAGACAGAATGTAGTAATTCCAGGCTGTCCAACAAGAAGATGGAGGGAAAACCTCAACTCCATCTCCTCAAGGAGTGCTGGGCTGGGGTTTTTAACGAGATCATGGAAGGCGAGGGGTTGGAAAATTGTTTTGTCACAGATTGATTAAGGTAAGGCGGATGAAGTTACTAGGATATAGAAGCTGCCTTTTTTGGTGAGTCAGCTTCTGTGGGGTCCTTCAGACCCGCTGGCATTGGTCATTTCACTGGTATGCAGGACCTGAACGAATATCTCAAAGGGAACACTTAACATTTCATAGTGTTCCAGTTGTTGTCTATGGGGCAGTTAAGGAGAGCTATAATCTTGTAACAGGGTCTATGATTCTAGGACAACAGGCACCACAGAAATATGAGGAAGCAGGTCTAAGAGCAAGCTGACTTAATAACTAATGCTGAGTGTGTTGCAAGCTTGCTTTATTTTTCCCCCTCCCTCCTTCCCTGATTAATTTCAAAAAGTTCATCGGGACAGTTTCACCCTTGGACACTCAAAAAACTGATCCAAAGTGACCTCCCTCATTCAACTTTTTCTGCCTTCATTTTTCCAGTATCAGCAAATGATTCTATCAATTATCTAGTTAGTCAAAGCCAAAACTTTGACATCATTTTTGCTTCATCCCCTCTTTCACCAGTTCCCTCTATCCAAAAATCACCAAGTCCTGTCTCATCTTGAATACATCTACCTCACTCTAACCCTAATCCTCCACCCTAGTCCAAGCTACCATCCTTTCTTGCCTAATATAGTGTAATAGTCTCCTAACTAATCCCTTTCATCAGTTTTTGCCTGTCATCAATACACCTTTCACTGTTTTACTTCCAGTAATTTTTGAAAGTATAAGTGTGATTTTTTTTTTTTTTTGAGACGGAGTCTCACTCTGTCGCCCAGGCTGGAGTGCAGTGGCCGGATCTCAGCTCACTGCAAGCTCCACCTCCCGGGTTTACACCATTCTCCTGCCTCAGTCTCCCGAGTAGCTGGGACTACAGGCACCAGCCACCTCGCCCGGCTAGCTTTTTGTATTTTTTAGTAGAGACGGGGTTTCACCGTGTTAGCCAGGATGGTCTCGAACTCCTGACCTCGTGATCCGCCCGTCTCGGCCTCCCAAAGTGCTGGGATTACAGGCTTGAGCCACCGCGCCCGGCCATAAGTGTGATTTTTAACCCTCCCCTGGTTAAAGTCAAATAATTGTCCTCCTGTTGAACTGGAACTTTGTATCTTTTAATCAATATCCTTTTCTCCATCTATTCCTGATGAGAGATTTGTTAATTAGCCTGACTTAATTATTCCACATTGTAAACATGCATTAAAATACCACATTATACCCTATAAATATATACAATTATTTTTCAATTAAAATTTAAATTAGAAAAACAAATAAACAAAAAGTCCAATGGCCTAAAACTCCTTCTAATCAGGCTCTTACTTATCTCTCCAGATCCCTATTACGTCATTCTTTCCACATGAACTATATGAGAGTTTCCTTCATTTTTTTAAACATGGTATCCAGCAGGGCTATAGTAAACTAGTTAGTCCGGGAATCATGCATTTAAACTACTATAACCGTCACTGTAAGTGTTGCTATTGATAACTTACTATTATGATATTCATGTTAGCTCTCACGGGCAGTCTTTAGTGCAAAATTGCCCTAACCACCCCTTCCACAAGCACAAAAATGTATAGAGACACATACACTCACATTTCTCACTAGCGAGCAAGGTAGGCTTGAAGAGAGGCAGGAGAGGAATGACAGTGACTATAACCCAGGATACTACTTTAGGAAATGCCTCAAGATATACCTTTGGGCATTGTGTCATCTGGCAGTCAGGAGCCGGTGACTTTCTCCCCGACATGAAGGCCACTTGCCCAGCTTTTCTTCCCTTTCTTTCCTTGATTGCTTATGGCCTTCGCCTTACTACATATTGGGCTTATTAGCATTTCCACAGATCGTTCTCAATCTTGTTTCTCCATGTTTACCATCTGGCTCTCTGGGCTGATACACGTTGCTTGAGGCCTCACCTTTGCTATCTAAATTCGTGTGGATTAGACTCCAGCTGCAGGAGTCAAATCTGCCTTGATGCTGCTCTGTGCCCTCTGCCTTAGCTTCCATTTTTCTTCAACCAAGGTTCTGAGGGTCCTAGAGGTAAGTTATGTTGAAATACCTTTACAGTTTTGACCCATCACAAGCACAGCTGATGAAATGCCATTTAAAAGCGGTAGACAAATATTTTAACCAATGTCTCTAATTCCAAATTCCTTATTAAGTTCCACATTGCTACAAATCAAATAATAATTAATAGTGGAAAGTTCAAAGAAGAATAACCACTTTCTGACAATCAAATAGGTCATGAGCCATGTAGGTGGGGTAATATTCTATTCAGTAGAATCAATTTCTATGCTGTTTAAAAGAAATGTCAATTTTTAAAATTATTTTTTATTTTACACAGGGGGAACAAACTGTCTCTCCCTCCCTTCCTTCCTTCCTTCCCTCCCTTCCCTCCCTCCCTTTCTCTCTCTCTCTCTCTCTCTCTCTCTCTCTCTCTCTCTCTCTCTCTCTCTCTCTCTCTCTCCCTCTCTCTCTCTCTCCTTCTTTCAAGGTTTTGCCATGTTGCCCAGGCCAGTCTCAAACTCCTGGGCTCAAGTCATCCACCTGCCTCCACCTCCCAAACTGCTGGAATTAAAGGCATGAGCTACCGCGCCTGGCAAGAACAACCTTTCAAATCAGATGATTTGTTAATTTAGCTTTGTATCCTCAGACAGCATCAGATGTCTGCTGGTATCAAGCCAAGGTGAAGACTGGAGACATTTTAATGGCAATACATTTTAATTCTAAGCTAAGAGTTAAGGGGGACTGATAAAGAACCACTAATGGATGGGTAATCAAAGAATTTACTTATAGATAAGAGTGTGAGACGAGCAGATCACGAGGTCAGGAGATCAAGACCATCCTGGCTAACACGTTGAAACCCCGTCTCTATTAAAAAATACAAAAAAAAAAATTGCCAGGCGAGGTGGTGGGCACCTGAAGTCCCAGCTACTCGGGAGGCTGAGGCAGGAGAATGGCGTAAACCCAGGAGGCGGAGCTTGCAGTGAGCTGAGATCCGGCCACTGCACTCCAGCCTAGGTGACAGAGAGAGACTCCATCTCAAAAAAAAAAAAAAAAAAAAAAAAAAAGGGTGTGGTATCAAAGACACTTTATAATAACTTTAGAGGGACAAATCTAAAGAAATAGAGATACCATAAAACATCAATGCTGAAATTAGGCTTTGAAATATGGTTTAAACTATTCTGATGAGTTAATTTGTGCAGAAGGAGACGCAGATGCTCATGATTATAAATTTGTGGAGTTTGAGCAGAGGTGCCAACAGGTAGAACATACCCGTTTCTCATGCTATGAGATCTAGATCATAAGACCCAGTGGACAATATGTGCCAAATTTGAAACTCAGTGATCTTCATCTGGAACTAACATTCAGTTGGGAGCTGATGACAAATAACATGTTGTTTTAGCTATACCCCGACAGTTATCTGCATTACTAAGCATGTTTTATATTTTTCCCCACTTACCTGATTTTCTTCTCAACAAAAATTCTTCACATGCAGTTAAAACATAATATTTTCAGATACCTTTCTATCCTCGTATAATATGACTGAAACTGAGTTCTAGATATTATGCCCCAAAGCATGTCCCCTTGCAGACTTAACCATAACTCTATCTAGATGCTTAGATTGATGACTTTATTTTCCTCATTGACTCTTTTCATTTTCTTCTGCAACACACATCTTTTCCAGTAGCAAATATTTTTAGTTCTGCTTTCAAAATATATCCAGAGTGTGACTGTTTCACATGCGACACTGGCACCACCCTCGTTTAAGCCATCACTCCTCTTGATTATTGCAAGAGCCTCCTGATCTTGCTTCCATACAGTGGTCAGAGGAACCCTATTAGAAAGGAAGGCTGATCATATCACTTCTCCGTTTAAAACTCTTTATTCCCTCTTCTTTTTACTCAAAATAAAAGTTTCAGACCTGATCTACTGCTACTGAGGGACGTCATCTCTGTCACGATCCCACATGTTAGAGGCTCTGGGGTTGCTGTGTTAGTTTAGCTTCTCCAAGAAGCAGACACCAAAATGAAATGAGAGGAGCAAGAGATTTATTGCCATAAATTGTCAAAGATAAGGATACCCAGACTTTAGTGAAGGTAGTGAAAACAGATGTTATTTAGTAACTACTGACAGTAGGGGGAAGAGTTAACTTCCATTCTGATTTGTACAGAGGTGATTAGGGTGTTTTGAGAAAGAGGAAAGAGCATGGACTCAGTAGAGCAAGAGAGGTGAAAAATTACAAAGTGTTGGTCAGTGTAAATGCAGTTAGGCCAGCTGTGTCTGCTAGCTGGTGGCAACTGAAAGTAAGGGTTCTCTTCTCCCACAGAGACTAGAAGACAGAGGCCCTACCCTTCCTGATGATTACATTTGAAAGAATGATTCTCAGGTCCTTCGGAGAGACACTTTGGAGCTATAAGAGATGCATATTCACAATTGTAATCCCTTTTTACTAAATGCTCTGAAAAAGAGAAGTGAGGGGCCTATCTTCAGGTGTTGGTGAGAACAAAGAGTACATATTCTGGGAAGACAGTGTTGAGCTTCCTTAGGTAAGCATTTTAACGAGGGTCTAGGTTCATCCTAGGAATATGGCATTATGCTGCTAGAAGCTATGTTAGAGTTTGCTCAGTTCTCTCAGCACAGGTATTTGGCTAGCATTATGTTCTCAGAGTTCTGCAGTTTTTAAAATGCCTGTGAACTAAGGGAAGAAAGTAGAAATAGGCAGAGCCTTCAGACCATGATACAGGTCTGATATCTCTGAAAGGAGTCTGGGAAGGAAGGAGGGTCAGATTAGAATAGTCTCAAACCTCTGAGTAACCTTGACCAAGTTGTTGCCAGCCTGATGGGGAGTCCTCGAGTGGAAGTCATCTTCAGAGGAGTCCCACATGCCACGTGCACTATGCCTTCACCATGCATGCTCAGTCATTGGCAGGGTGCAGTCCATGGGAACCATGGCCTTGGCATGAATGTGGTGATGGATTAAAGGATGGAAACTGGGACTGTAGTTATTTGCTGCCAACAGAGCAGGAAATTCAAGAAATGTGTTTTCATGGCTGTTGCACCTGCCTACTGCCGGTTGAGAGGGTAGGTAGGCTTCTATTCTGGGGAGCCTATTCTGGGCTTAACATACTTTATATTTTATCATTTGTTGTCTGTCTTCTCACTAGAATCTAAAGGATTTTTGTTCTGATTAGTACTAAGTTTCCAGCACTTAGAATGGTGTATGAAACCTACTAGGTGCTTAATAGGTGTCTGCAGAAAAAGTTTATTTTAGCGAAAGCAGTGTGACTATCACCTCTTCACCTCAGGACATTCTAGTCTTCCTTCTTCAGCTTGGAAAAAGTAAAGTGATGTCTTCTCATAGAGCTGAATTAGTGTTGGAATGGGGGTTATTTACAGGTTACATACTCTTGACTGAGTCTAAGGGGTTTCCTTCCTTCCTTCCTTCCTTCCCTTCCTTCCTTCCTTCGTTTTTTCTTTCTTTCCTTCCTCCTTCCTTCCTTCCTTTTCCTTCCTTCCTTCCTCCTTCCTTCCTTCCTTCCTCCTTCCTTCCTTCCTTCCTCCTCCTCCTTTTTCTTTCTTTTCTTTCTTTTTCTTTTTTCTTTCTTCTTTCTTTCTTTTTTCTTTCTTTCTTTCTCTTCTCTCTCTCTCTCTCTCTCTCTCTCTCTCTCTCTCTCTCTCTCTCTCTCTCTCTCTCTCTCTCTTTCTTCCTTTCTTTCTTTCTTTCAGTCTCACTCTGTCTCCCAGGCTGGAATGCAGTGGCATGATCTTGGCTCACTATAACCTGCCTCCTGAGTCCAAGTAATTCTCCTGCCTCAGCCTCCCGAGTAGCTGGGATTACAGGCACCTACTATCATGCCTGGCTAATTTTTGTATTTTTAGTAGAGATGGGGTTTCACCTTGTTAGCCAGGCTGGTCTCTGGACTGCAGGTGATCCGCCCACCTCAGGCTCCCAAAATGCTGGGATTACAGGCATGAGCCACCGTACCCAGCCATTTTAATCTTTAAAGAGATCTCACCAAAAAAGCAAATGCTAACTTTCCAGTTAACAAAATAGCTATTAGGTAAATTCTAGAGTGGAGACTTTCTTGGGAAACCATCTGAGAACACAAAACCTACTTTCACTGAGGATCTTATTCTAGGATTGTTTTAGGATATGTCTTCTTCCCCTGACATGGAAGGTCAGAACCAGAGCAAGGGAAGTAGTTTCTGTACATTTGCTCAGTTCTACAATTAGTTTGCATATTCATGTTTGCTTGGTTTTGGTGAACCTAGTTTGTTAGGTTGTTAAAACAAAATAAATCAAAACAAACCTACGAATTCCTTAGCAATTATTCCATAGAGTAATGTTTTATATCCATTGTTACTTTCCACTCTAGGATCTGCTGACTTTTAGAATTAAGGGACAAATTATTGTACCATTTGGGATTCAAATAATACATAGCCTATTTGGCAAGATAATTGATGAGAATGAAAAAAAAATTCCAGAGCAATTGGAAGATTTTTTTCCCATAATTTCCAGAACAAAGACACAGAGAAAATGATTTCTACCAGACCAATGAAGATTAAACAATGACCTACAGAAGAAAGTATTTCTCTTTCAGATTTTATTTTCAACTTCCGAAGTAAAGCTGAACCCGGACAATAAAGAAAGCTTGACATGTATACTGCCAGTCTGTTTATGAATTCCAGTTTTATCACAACACAAATAGATAAATAATAGAAGCCCATAATGCTTGTCTCTGAAATAGTAGTTAAACTGAAACTCGGTATTCAGGAAACAAAAGATGAATGATCTCTCATAAACATGTTTTTATAACATAATCCACTCATATAAACAACTGGCAGTGCATCCTTTTGGGATTCTTGTTAGCCAGGATTTCCAAAGCTACAATGAATGGATTGAGTTTCAAAATTATTTCCCAATGTTGTGCTGCTTGGAGGAGACATCTGTTTACTGTATGTAAATGAACAAGACATTCTGTTCTTTTAGGGACCCAACAAAGAACCCTTAAAGTAGGCCAATTTTGCAAATAAGAAAATACAGTGTTTTCAAGGGACTACAAATAATGTTTAACTAGAAATAATATGAGAGTTTTATTTTTCTCTTCGAAGTTTCTATATTTGGATCAAGTGAGAGATTGATATTTCCCTTTGATTAAAAACCTATCTAGGCTTTTTTCTGTCTTCTTGCCTGGTCATCAGACAGACTGAAGTTAGAAAACAGATTTACTTCATGGAAGAAGTGTGCAGCAGACAGAGAGGAGCGAGTAGGCATAAATCTTAGTTCAGTTAATATTTCCACATGTCTGGCAAATACCCCTGGAAGGCCAGGAGTCCAAACAGTTTGAAGCAGATGCCTCAGCATGTGCCTTGCTTTCATATTCTATTTCACCTCTTTGTACCAGATTGATGTTGCTCGTCTTGTACATACTAATTTTGTGTGAGCTGAGCTTGGCTTGAAGCAAGGGAGTGGTCCTGATGTGCCATGAGCTGGGGACAGCCCAATAACTTGGGAGTCAGTCGGATACAACTTATGTGCAAAGACAAATAGAAAACTCTCACCTTACACAGAACTTACAAATGTAATTTCATAACTCAAAGGGAACGGATTGTTTTCTTAAATTCTAGCTTTTAGGGAGAAAAATCTAAGAATTAGCACCATAATGCTGCCTAAGAATTTTGTTTCTTATTCATTAAACTTAAATATCTCAATTACTCTTTAATATTAAAAATGTAAATACCTCTGTGTTATAAGAATATAACCACTCTTTCTATATTAAAAATGTAGTGAATATGCTCTAAATATGAAAAATTTATAACACTTCCTTCAATAAATATTGTTGGTACATAATTGATAATCCTCCATTTTTTCCCATTTAAGAAGACATGTTGACCAGCCATGTCTAGAATAATATTTCACTCACGGTTTCATTGAAACTGAAGGTGATACAACTTTATTGGCATCCTGTTGATTTTGAGAACATTTCTGGTAAATATCTCTTGCTCTTTTCTTCTCACTTTTCTTGGATGTTCTGACCCTCAGCAATATTTTTATTCAGAGCCCACTATGGGAAGAGTCCTCCTTTTTTTTTTTTATTTTTTTTTTTAAGTGGGTTTGTCATAAATAGCTCTTATTATTTTGAGGTAAGAGTCCTCCTTTTAAGAGTCTGGGCCTACTTCACTTTCCTAACTTTAGATGTGTTCATATAGAAGTAATGGAAAGCCTCCCCAAATTATATTTTCTTTTTAATACTAATAAACTTGGAGGAACTCTACTTTTTTTAGGCAGATGCCAGCACATTTAAACTGAATTTTGGCCTTGCTCTTTGGTTTTATTATCTCCTATTTCGAATCTCCTCTCTGAAAAAAAAATATGTAAATGATTTTAAAACACTACAAATATCAATGATGAAACCAACCAGAGAAGAGCATGTATACAAAGCAAGTAGTGCACACATCTCCTCTCTCTCCCCTGACCCAAAAAAATAAAGTAAGAAAAAAAAGGAAGGATAGAATTTGGATAGAGAAGAAAGGACAATGGTTGATGTTGAGCCGTAATGTAAGTATGTGTGTGTGTGTGTGTGTGTGTGTGTGTGTGTGTGTGTGTGTTTGCTTACATTTTTTGCTTCAAACTTCTATGACCATTGGCTACCAGTGGTATTAGAAACAGGAAATACTTCTGTCTGCCCTCAGAAATACCTGCCAATTTTGATCACACATGACTAAGAAAACCAGAGTTAAAGGTGGCGCCATCGTGGTTTCAGCCGTCATCATCTTGTCTGTCAGCAGTGGTGCTTGGTTATCTGAGCCTGGCCCTGGGTCATTATCTTTGTCTCCTTATCTAGAATTCATGCTCCTATTCATCTCATTGAGTTCTGTCTGATATCTTGAATAGAGATCCAGACATTTCATGAGTAATCACCTTCCTGAATTTTTCCACTTTTCATTCAAAACTTTTGAAGGGTAACATTGACACACTCTGTTGAAATGCACTCCTTTCCCGGTGCCACCTATTTTTATAATGAAATATTGATGCCAGCTTGTTTATAGGCTATTTTCTTTTCATCTCTCAGTTTTCTGCTTTACAACATTACAGAACTCTCTGACTCAGAATCCATTTATATTTGAATTTTATGAACATACCTCTCTCTAACTTAGTTGATATAATAGTTAAAATCTTTTTACTTAGCACCTTGTTTATAAGGCATTTTTGTCAGTCTAATAGATCTTTCTAATCTAATCTGCAACCTAGCACAAGACTTCAAGGCATGGTCTGTGAAAATAAAAGAAACTGCATTTAGTGGCATATTTATGTTGAGAAGAAATGGGGAATATGATTGATGCAATAACCTCAATCAAATTGGGGTGAGCCTTGAGTATGAGGCTTAGGAGTACAAATTTTATCCTGCAGGAAAGGAGATGACAGTTTGAAACCAAAGTTCTAGGAAGATCGACCTATCTGTCTAACACAGGAGAAAAAGACAGCAGAAAGATCACAGTAAACAGATGATTTAAGTCCTAGTCTATATTCCACAATTCAATTTTGGGAAAGTCATTTCTGTTGTTTTATTGTCCTAATCTCTAAAATAAAGAGTTTGAATCAGATTTATTTCTAAGATTTTTTTCAGTATCCAGTGATTATAGTATATTTTTTATTTGATAAGGTCATAATATGATTAATCAAGCTCATGATTTCTACAGGATAGAAATGTCTGTGTAAACAGTGTGGTTAAATGAAAAAGCAGAAGGAGTCTTTAAAAAATAGAGGAAAACATAAAATCCATTGTGTTTAAATGCTTTGTTGATGGATTTACCTGATGTAATAATTTCTGCATCCAAACTCACCACCTCCAAGTTGGTTTAACTTCAGGGAAATTTTATAAGCAAAACCATTGCATTATCGTAGGAACAGTGACTACTCACAATAACTTTTTTAGGGATGAGTCACTGTAATTACAGGTCCCATGGGCATTCTGTTGAACTTGAGCAACACAGAGAAAGTTTTCCCACTGATTATGAATGTCATTTTGTGATTGTTAAGACCTACATAATTTATGTATTTATTATTATTACTATTATTTTTTCTATTACCATTAGCAGGTGTTTTGAAAACAAATATCTTACTCTATGACCTTGGGCAAGTGACTTAAGTTATTTAATCTCTCACTTACCAGAAGACATTTTAGACTAAAATTTTTTTTGTAGTATTATAACATTATAAATTCTAAATTGTCACATTTACTCTCATATAACATAAAAATGTAAACTTTTCAATAAATTATTTCATCTTTAATATTGAACATTCCACCTTTACTCACCTGGGAAACAAGATTATGTGCAAATTGCTCTGTGTCTGATGTGGCTTCATCACTTGAAAAACAAAAGCAAAGATGGGCAAAGGCTACCGACCTTCTAATATCAACAAATGAAGACTATTTCTTCTTTAACCCTATTTAAAGTTGTATGGTGATATGGTTTGGCTGTGTTCTCATCCAAATCTCATCTTGAACTGTGGTTCCCATAATTCCCATGTGCCATGGGAGGGACCTGGTGGGAGGTAATTGAATCATGGGGGTGGTTACCCCCCTGCTGCTGTTCTCATGGTAATGAGTGAGTTCTCATGAGATCTAATGGTTTCATAAGGGGCCTTTCCCTGCTTTGCTTGGCATTTCTTGCTACCACCACGTGAAGAAGGACATGTTTACTTCCCCTTCTCTCGTAATTGTAAGTTTCCTGAGGCCTCCCCAGCCTTGCAGAATTGTGGGTCAATTAAACCTTTTTTCTTTATAAATTACCCAGTCTCGAGTATGTCTTTATCAGCAGCGTGAGAACAGACTAATACATATGACTCCAATATCATTCCTTTAGAGGACACAGTCCATTGCTAATTTGCAGAAGGATTTGATTGTAGAAGGGAGCCTATGTGGAGTTTCCTCTTACGTGGGGTGGGAGTTATCTTCTAACGATTTTATTAAAACATCTCTTAAATTACTTAAAAAGTATGTATTTCATAGAGATAACCCTGAACAATGATGCTTATATACACTGTGCTTTGTAAGTCACTGTGCAAAATTGAAGAACAGGGCAAATCTGCAAGTCTGGGCATTCAAACCATGGTGCCCTTAAAACAACTGCCAGGTCCCTAACAGCAAATGGGAGATGCAAAAGCAAATTTACCGTAAGGCTAATGAGATACAAGATTCACTGCCCCTCACTTGCACAGAGGTCTTTCAAAGGACTAGTTTATTCATATGATTTGTACAAGTTGTAAAAGTAATATATTTAATTTTGATTGGCAAGACCACTGTCTTTTTCCACTCTAATTGATTCTCGGTGATACTTACCCTCCACTCCTAGGCATGGAGAAGGTCACTTTGGAGATCTAGCTCAGAGTAAATTAAGTTGAGGATACATATAGTTTGGGTTTGGTGCTATATAACTATCATGGTTGTCAGTCATTTCTGGGGTAGAGCCAAATTCCTTCTGGTTATTCCAAGTGCAGAAATGGTTTCCAAGAACTTTCTACCACCCACTATGCCAACTCATCAGATATTGGGCTGTGAATATGTGGGGCCAGAGATTGTGCTTCAGTGTGAATGTGAATCATGCTCCTAGTACTCTGAAAAACTAGATAGAGGAGGGGAAGCAAAATTTGAAGTTCATGGAGACCAGGGCTAATCTGTGTCAGATCTTTCCAGTCATGAGACATGCAGCGTTTTAAGTGAAAGACTTCTTTCTCATTGACACCTGATCAAAACAAAAGCTCTTTTCTGTCAAGAATTTTCAATAATGCAATGTGTATAATATGTATCAGATGAAATTATCTGTAACATCTCAATATGCAAAGGACTTGATAAGAGCTTTTTCAAAGTCAACAAAAACACTAAACATTTCCATCACATTACTAACAGCAAAAAAGTATGTTTTCTAAGTTCCCTATAATAAAAAGCAAATTTTGATTAATCATGTGAGATGTATTAGTTTACCAGAGCTGCCATAATAACATAACACAAAATGGATGACTTAAAGCAACAGTAACTTATTGTGTCATAGTTCTGGAGAAGTTCTAGAAGTCTGAAATCAAGGTGATGGCATAGTCACACTTCCTCCGAAACTTCTAAGGGAGGGTCCCTTCTTGTCTCTTTGAGCATCTGATAGCCCCAGATGTTCCTTGGCTGTGTCAAAGTAACACTGATCTCTGCCTCCATCTTCATAGGATCTTCTCCTGTGGCTTTGTGACTTCACAAGGGCACCAGTCATATTGAATTGGGGCTCACCCTACTCCTGTATGACCTCATCTGAACCTAACTGATTACATCTGCAACAATTCTGAGATACTGGAAGTTAGGACTTTACCGTATTTGGGGGCATACAATTTAACCCGTAATATTAGATAAATGACTATATTATCTCTTAAGTCTGTCCGCAGAGAAAATGTTACTAAAGTGTTGTTGTATGAAGAGGTGACCAAGAGTATGCAGTCAAAAATACTGGGGAAAAGAAAAAAGAAATGGGTGTTTTGAGCACTTTATTAAGGAAGCAATGTTTTTAAAAACTGTTATGTGATGTTTGTGTTATTTAAAGTTGCTATGTTTGAAATTTCTTGTGACTTCTTATTCTAAAAATGTACTTTTATTAATTTTTGTTTATAAATCCATATCCTGTTTTCTTGCAGAAGTCCCCCACACTCTGAAATTGTATAAGGTTCAGGCCAAACATACTTGGATCTACACCTGGGGGTCACGTAGTCTGCTCCTGTTTGCTTCAGATTTGCTCCATTTTATTACCCCTCCATCATCCTAACGCACAGGACATGGGGTGCGGGGTCCTTCCATGCCTTTGTTCACAGCCCAGCCATGGCTGTTTTCCCTCTTGCTAAGAACACAAAGTTGAGGTCTTTATAAAGGTTCCCAATGCTACTATTTGTCCCCTTCTCCTTCCCATCCCTTCCACTACCTCTTTATTTCTTCCCCACACTTGCCCTCACCTTACTTTCTCTGCCTCTACTCACTGCTGAGACAGACTGGTGGCCCTGTCTCCCGGCCTCCATTCCATCCAAAGGTGACATGTGAGCAATCCTATTACAGATCCCACACCAGCACACCCTGGCCTCTGCACAACTCTCCTTTTGCTATAGCTCTTATTGACATAGATGTACTGTGCACTGTCTTGTGTAGCTGGAGACAGTCTCACTGGGCTGAGCCCATTGGACTGTGAGTGCCATGAATCCGGACTCAGATTGGTTCACTGTTGTTTTCCTGTGCTCAGAGGAGTGGCAGGTGTATATTAGGGCTCAACAAATCATTATTGGTGACCGAATCAGAGATTCTGTTGTTATTGTTGTCAAGATATGACAATATGACAATAAGAAGGAGGCTTATTTCATGTGGGTGTCAAATTGATTATCAGAAAACAAGCTAAATTGAGGTATGATATTGAGAGGTAGGAAAAAACAATTTCTCCTCCTATACACATAGGACTCTCAATACCTCACTTGTGACCCCAGATATACAAGGAAGAACAAGCTGCTCTGTCTTCTGTGCTGTCACAACCCAAAGGTCACCAACACTTACAGGAGTTCCCTCACCCCAAGGAGTTCTTCAGTTCTCTGTAGACACCAATCAGGTGTCCTAGTATTCATCTCAATTCTGACAGTAACTGGAGTTAGCACAGACCCCACAGGCTGATGGCTCAGTCTCACAAGACTGCCTCCACCTCAGATGCCAATTGCAAATACAAGGTCCCCAGGTGACCCACAACTCCTGATCAACTTCGCTACTAATCAGAGGTTCTCCCTAGGTTCTATAATTTGCTAGAGCGGCTCATAGGTGCCAGAAAAATCGTGTATTTACTATTGGCAATTCATTGCAAAGGAGAGTTTAAAGGAGTGAGGTTCTGTAGGGTCCTCAGCACAGGAGCTTCTATCTTGGTTGAGTTGGAGTGGGCCACCCTCCTACAATATGGATGTGTCCTTGTTCACCAACTCAGAAGCTCTCCAAACTCTGCAGGGATTTTTATGGAGGCTTCATCATAGCCATGATCAATATTAGCTCAATCTCCAGCTCCTCTCCCTTTCCTGGGGGATGGGGCTTGGGGATGAAACTTTCAAGCTTCTAATTGTGGCCTGGTTTTTCTAGTAACTGCTCATACAGGAGCCCACCAACAGTCAGCTCATTAGAACGAGGTACTCTTAGCACTCAGAAAATCCCAAGGAATTAGGAGCACTGTGTAAAGAACTGGGAACAAAGTCCAAAACATATATTATTTCTTCTTCTCTTCTTCTTCTTCTTCTTCTTCTTCTTCTTCTTCTTCTTCTTCTTCTTCTTCTTCTTCTTCTTTTTCTTCCTCTCCTTCTTTCTTCTTCTTCTTCTTCTTCTTCTTCTTCTTCTTCTTCTTCTTCTTCTTCTTCTTCTTCTTCTTCTTCTTCTTCTTCTTCCTCTTCCTCTTCCTCTTCTTCCCCTTCCCCTTCCCCTTCCCCTTCTCCTTCTCCTTCTCCTCTTTCTCCTTCTCCTTCTCCTTCTCTTCTTCTTCTTATTCTTCTTCCTCTTCTTCTTCTTCCTCTTTTTTATTTATTTTTTATTATTTATTGTTATTATGTTTTTGAGACAGAGTCTCTGTCTGTCACAGAGGTGGAGTGCAGTGGTTCAATCTCACAGGCTGGAGTGCAGTGGTTCAATCTCAGCTCACTGGAAGCTGGAAGCTCTGACGCCCAGGTTCAAACAATTCTGGTGCCTCAACCTCCCAAGTACTGGAATTACAAGCATGTGCCATCATGCCTGGCTAATTTTTGTATTTTTGGTAGAGATGGGGTTTCACCATATTAGCCAGGCTGGTCTCAGTCTCCTGGCCTCAAGTGATCCACCTGCCTCAGATTCCCAAAGTTCTATGATTATAGGCCTGGGCCACCATGCCTCACCCTAAAATATATACTTTCCGTTATAAACCATAACAGATATATTTGATATATCCTCATTCTTCTTGTCATAACATACCTGATGCTAGTTGTGACTGGGCTGCTCTTCTTGTAAGTTTGCTTTCCTTTTTAGTGGTTTTTGGTAATATTATCAGTGATGTGTGTGTGTGTGTGTGTGTGTTACATCTGAAGAGAGAGTCTGAAGTGGAAGAGAGCCCTGTTCTTTTCCAGGAGGCAGGAGTTAATTACCAGAGTGAATAATTGTCGCTATTTGACCCCCAGACTCACAAGGAGAGCGGGATTGTGGCTCCTCCATGCTGCTCACACTCCCCAGGAGATCTCTTGTCCAGGATTTGTGGCTGAGCTGTTTTAGCAGACACAGTTGTACGAAACAGCAGGCTCTTCTAGGTGTAGCCCCTTGTTATTGTCCTATTGGCTTGAATCAGCATTAATTGCTTGGAAAATGAGGGTTCGATTTGCGAGACACCTGCAGTGTTTGTAATGCTCATTTTGGTACTAATTCAAGCTGCTTTTATCCATGGTATCCAGAGAATAGTCAGGCTTCTGTGCACGGCCAGGTTTCACCATCATTCATACTGTCAGGAAAGAGACATGGTATCTATTTTTGCAAGCACTTTTCATCGTGGTGGAAAGTCGTCTATCTTCTAAGCACTGCAACACAAAGCTGAAATCAAATTTTTTGTATGATGAACACCCCGTCTCTTGTGATTATCTCAATTTTGCTTTTCTGTTACGATAGCTTTGTATCAGAAGCATCGATCTTTCATGTCTGTGGAATAAAATAGGTTTTGCTTTTATTCTTTTACTGCGGTCGAATTACTTAATTTTCACTTCTGTGCGAACATAGGGTGAATTTATATTAGGTTGTAGGTGGTCTGTCTGCTTATTAATATTTGCAATCCATTCGACTCCAATTCCAAATTTTAATTACCATTTTCTAGTGTATCATTTTTGAGTGAGTCAGACTGAGATCGGAGCATGAAAGATTGGAAGTGCAGTATAATTGATTGTGCTTTTAAAAAGAGTGTCTGCTCCTGCTGGGGGTGGGTACAGGCCAGATGTCAGGAGCACACAGTTATGAAAGAGAATGTAAGGCAAGTGCTGCATAAATCCTCGAATACAGGCAGGATAAATTGTGCTGATGCTTTAAAGTGTTTCAAAGTGTTTTTCCTTTTTAAAGATTATCAGTTTTATTGCAGAATTTTCTTTATGTTTTGTGTATATATTTTTCTATTTTATTGATACATAATATTTTACATATTTATGAGGTACATGTGAATGTTGGTTACATGCATAGAATGTGTAACGATCAAGTCAGGGCACCGATATCATTTCAAGTCCTCCCTTCTAATTACTTAAATACATACAAAATATTGTTGCTATGTATGGTCACTCTACTCTGCTATCAAACATTTGAACTTATTTCTTCTGTCTGTGTGTCTGTATCCATAACCAACCTCTCTTCATCCTTTCCACACCCACCTTTCCCCAGTCTCTGGTATCTATTGTTCTGTTCTCTATCAATGAGACAAAGGTTTTTAGCTCTCACATATGAGTGACTACGTGCAGTATTTGTCTTTCTGTGCCTGACTTATTTCACTTAACAATGACCTCCAGTTCTATCCAAGTTGCTACAAATGACATAATTTCAGTGTATTTTTAAATAAATTGTTTTATGTTTAATTTTTGTGGGTACATAGTAGGTGTATATATTTATGCAGTACATAAGATATTTTGAAACAGGCATAAAAACTACATAATAATCACATCATGGAAAATAGGGTATCCATCTCCTCAAGCATTTATTCTTTGTGTTACAAACTATCAAATTATACTTTTAGTTATTTAACAACATACAATGAAATTATTATTGACTATAGTCACCCTGTTATGCTAACAAATACTACCTATTATTCATTCTTTCAAACTATTTTATTCATATCCATTCACCATTCCCACCTCTTCCCCATCCCCTACTACCCTTCCCAGTTTCTGGTAACTCTCCTACTCTCTATCTCCATGTGTTTCACTACTTTGTTTTTTACATTCCAGAAACAAGTGAGAACATGTGATGTTTGTTTTTCTGTTTCTGGATTATTAACATCCTGGATACTTAACATCATGATCTCCGAGTCCATTCACATTGCTGGAAATGATAAGATCTCATTCTTTGTTATGGGTGAGTGGTTCATTACTATGTGCAAGTACCACATTTTCTTTATCCACTCATCTGTTGATGGACAATTAGGTTGCTTCCCAATTTTGGCTATTGTGAATAGTGCTCCAACAAATATAGGAGTGCAGATATCTTTGTAATATACTTATTTCTCTTCTTTTGGGTATATAGCCAGCAGTGGGATTGCTGGATCATATGGTAGCTCGATTTTTAGTTTTTTGAGGAATCTCCAAACTGTTCTTCATAGTGGTTGTACTAATTTGTGTTCCCACCAACAGTGTACAAAGGTTCCCTTTTTTTCCACCAGCATTCGTTATTGCCTGTCTTTTGGATAAAGTCATTTTAACTGAGGTGAGATGATATCTCAGTGTGGTTTTGATTTGCATTTCTCTGACGATCAATGATGTTGAGCACCTTTTCATATGCTTGTTTGCCATTTGTCTGTCTTCTTTGGATAAATATCTATTCAAATCTTTTGCCCATTTTTTGATTGGATTATTAGAGTGTTTTCCTATAGAGTTGCTTGAGCTCCTTGTATATTCTGGTTATTAATCCTTTATCAGATGGATAGGTTGTAAATATTTCCTCTCATTCTGTGTATTGTCTCTTCACTTTGTCAATTGTTTCCTTTGCTGTGCAGGTTTGTAACTTGATGTGATCCCATTTGTCCATTTTTGCTTTGATTCCCTGACTTGAAGAGTTTCTCCAATGTTTTCTGGTAGTAGTTTCATAGTTTGAGGTCTTAGATTTAAGTCTTTAATTTATTTTGATTTGATTTCATGTATAACGAGAGATAGGGGTTAAATAAACACACACTGAGAGTGAAATATTTATGATTTTTTAAAATGGGGGAGATAGGGGTCAAGTTTTACTCTTCTGCATATGGATATCCAGTTTGCCCAGCATCATTTATTGAAGAGACTGCTGGTTCTCCAATGCATGTTCTTGGCACCTTTGTCAAAAATGAATTCAGGCATATGAATTTGTTTCTGGGTCCTCTCTCCTGTTCCATTGCTCTATCTGTCTGTTTTTATGACAGTATCATGCTGTTTTGGTTACTATAGCTCTGTAGTATAATTTGAAGCCAGGTAATGTGATTCCTCCAGTTTTGATTGTACACTCAGGGGAGCTTTGGATATTCTGGGTCTTTTGTGATTCCATATAAATTTTAAGACTGTATTTTCTATTTCTGTGAAGAATGGCATTGGCATTTTGATCATTATTGCATTAAATGTATAGATTACTTTGTGTAGTGTGGACATTTTAACAATATTGATTCTTCCAATTTATGAACATAAAGTATCTTTCTATTTTTTGGTGTCCTCTTTAATTTCTTTCATCAGTATTTTATAGTTTTTATTGTAGAGATTTTTTTAATTTTTTGGTTAATTATTAGGTATTGAATTTTATTTGTGGCTATTGAAAATGAAAATTTTAAAGTATCTTTTGCAAATGTTCACTGTTGGTATAAAGAAATGCTAGTGCTATTGGTTTTTGTATGCTGATCTTGTATTCTGCAAATGCACTGAATTTGTTTATCTTCTAACAGTTTTTTGTGGCATCTTTAGTTTTTTTCAAACATAAGATCATATCATCTGCAAACAATGATAATTTGACCTTTTCCTTTCCAATTTAGATGTCCTTTATGTATTTCTCTTGTCTGATTGTTCTAGGTAGGACTTCCAGTACTATGTTGAGTAACAGTGGCGAAAGTGGGCATCCTTGTTGTTTTACTAATTTTGAAGAAAGGGCTTTCAGTTTTTCACTATTCACCACTATTACCACATGTGAATCTGTCCTGTATGGCTTTGATTTTGTTGAGGTGTTTTTTCTATACTCATTTTTTGAAGGTTTTATCATGAATCAATGTTTAATTTTATCAAATGCTTTTCAGCATCAATTAAAACTATCATATGATTTTGTCCTTCATTCTATTGATCAGATATATCAAATTGGTTGATTTGTGTATGCTGACTAATCCTGGCATTCTTGGGATAAATCCCACTTGTTTTAGATGAATAATCCTTTTAATGTGTTGCTAAATTTGGTTTGCTAGTATTTTGTTGATGATTTTTTGCATCAATATTCATTGGAGATACTGGTCTGTAGTTTGTTTTGTTTTGTTTTGTTTTTTAATGTGTCTTTGCTTTTGGTATCAGAGTAATATTGGCCTTGTACAATGAATTTGGAAGTATTTCCTCCTCCTCTATTTTTTGGGAAAAAAATTGAGTAGGATTGGCATTAGTTCTTCTTTAAATGTTTGTAGAATTCAGCAGCAAATCTATTGGGTCCCAGGCTTTTATTTACTGGAAGACTTTTTATTATGGCTTTGATCTCATTACTTGTTATTGATATGTTCAGGTTATGGACTTCTTTATGGTTCAATATTGGTAGGCCATGTGTGTCTAGGAATTTATTCATTTTCTCCAGATTTTTCAATTTACTGGCATATAGTTGCTCATAGTAGCCACTAATCATCCTTTGAATTTCTGCACTATCAGTCGTAATGTCTCCTTTTTAATCTCTGATTTCATTTATTTGGTCTTCTCCCTTTTAGTCTGGCTAAAGGTCTGTCAATATTTTTTCTCTTTTCAAAGAACCAACTTTTGTTTCATTGATCCTTTGTATGTTCTTCATTTAAAATTTATTTATTTCTCCTCTGATCCCTCTACTAATTTTGGGATGGGTTTCCTCCTGCCTTTCTAATTCTTTAAACATGTCATGAGGTTATTTAATGGAAGTTTATCTTTTTTTTGATGTAGGCAATTACAGCTATAAATTTCTCTCTTAGCACTCCTTTCACACTGTATCTCATAGATTTTCATTATGCTGTGTTTCCATTATCATTTGTTTAAAGAATTTTTTCAATTGCCTTCTTAATTTATTCACTGACCCACTTATCATTTAGGAGCATGTTTAATATCCATGTGCTTCGATAGTTTCCAAATTCCTCTTGTTGTTAGTTTCTAGTTTTATTCCACTGTGGTCAGAGAAGATGCTTGACAATAGCTCAATTTTTTGAATCTTTTAAGACTCATGATGTTTTTCTGATCTACCATATGGTCTATTATTGGGAGGGATGTTTAATGATCGTGGTTTATTCTTGAGAATGATCCATGTGATAGAGAAAAGTTTCTATTTTGCAGCCTTTTGAAGAAATGTTCTGCAAACATCTATTAGGTCCATTCAGTCTATAGTGCAGATTGAGTCTGATGTGTCTTCGTTGAGTTTCTGTGTGGGAGATCTGTCCAATTCTGGAAGTTGGGTTTTGAAGTTTCCAGTTCTATTTGTATTGAGGTCTATCTCTCTCTTTCACTCTAATAATATTTGCTTTATATATCTGAGTGCTGTAGTTTTGGGTGCGTATATGCTTACAATTGTTATATCTTGTTTCTAAGTTGACCTCTTTATCATTACATAATGACCTTCTTTGACTCTTCTTACAGTTTTTGTTTTGAAGACTATTTTGTCTAAGTATGGCTACTCCTGATCTTTATTGGTTTCCTTTGGCATGGAATATCTTTTTCCATCCATTTATTTTCAGTCTATCTTTATAGGTAAAGTATGTTTCTTGTAGGCAAGATCATTGGGCCTTGTTTTAAAATTCATTCAGCCACTCTAAGTTTTTTGATTGGAGAGTTTAGTACATTTACTTTCAATCCTATTATTTAGGTAGAAACTTATTCTTACCATTTGGTTGTTTTCCGGTTGTTATGTGATCTTCTTTTCCTTCTTTCCTGTCTTCCTTTTAGTGAAGGCATTTTTCTCTGGTTATATAATTTAATCTTTTGCTTTTCTGTGTGTGTATTTATTTTATTTATTTATTGATTGATTTGAGGTTACAATGAGGCTTGCAAATACTATTATATAACCCATTGTTTTAAACTGATAACTACTTTACACTGATTGCATAAACAAACACAAAACCAAACACACACAAAAAACTAATACAAACTCTACAATTTAACATCTTTCCCCACTTTTTAATTTTTTGTTGTTTATCTTCATGTGTTATTGTACTATCTATATCTTGGAAAGTTAGTTGTTGTAGTTATTATTTTCATTGGTTCATTATTTACTCTTTTCACTAAATTTATACACCATAATTATAATGTTATAATATTCTGTTTTTCTGTGTGCTTACTATTACCAGTGAATTGTGTACCTTCATATTATTTCTTCTTGCTCATTGACATCTTTGTCTTTCATACTGAAGAGCTCACTTTAGCATTTCTTGTAGGATAGGTCTGGTGTTGATGAAATCCCTCAGTTTTTGTCTGGAAATGTCTTTATTTCTCCTTCATATTTAATGATATTTTCACTGGATAAACACTTTTTTCTTCAGCACTTTAAATATGTCATGCCACTCTTCTCCTGGCCTATAAGGTTCCACTGAAAAGTCTGCTGCCATATGTGTTGGCGCTCCATTGTATGTTATTTGTTTGTTTTTCTCTTGCTGCTTTTAGGATCCTTTCTTTATGTTTGACTTTGGAAGTTTGATTAAGTGCTCCGAGGTAGTCTTCTGTGGGTTAAATCTGCTTGGTGTTCTATACCCTTCTTGTACTTGAATGTTTATATCCTTAGGTTTGGGAAGTTGTCTGATATTCTACCTTTGAATAAACTCTCTACTCCTATATTCTTCTCTATTCCCTCTTTAAGGACAATAACTCTTAGATTTGCCCTTTTAAGGCTATTTTCTAGATCTCTTTGGCATACTTTTTTAAAATTCTTTTTCCCTTGGTCTCCTCTGACTGTGTATTTTCAAATAGCCTATCTTTAGGCTCACTAATTCTTCTGCAATTCTGCTATTAAAAGACTCTGATGCATTCTTCAGTATGCCAATTGCATTTTTCAGCTTCAGAATTTCTACCCAATTCTTTTTAATTATTTCAATCTCTTTGGTATATATATATCTAATAGAATTCTGAATTGCTTCTATGTTGTCTTGAATCTCCTTGAGTTTCCTCAAAACAGCTATTTTGAATTTTCTGCCTGAAAGGTCATACGTCTGTTTCTCCAGGATTGG
This sequence comes from Rhinopithecus roxellana, assembly GCF_007565055.1. Classification (NCBI taxonomy): domain Eukaryota; kingdom Metazoa; phylum Chordata; class Mammalia; order Primates; family Cercopithecidae; genus Rhinopithecus; species Rhinopithecus roxellana. The sequence goes on from NC_044562.1 coordinate 20,656,228, forward strand.
TCCGTGATGCTTTATTTAGTTCATTTGGTGAGGTTGTGTTTTCCAGGATGATCTTGATGCTTGTAGATGCTCATTGGTGTCTGGGAATTGAAAACTTAGGTATTTATTATAATTTTCTGAGTCTGGGCTTGTTTGTGCCCATTTTTCTTGAGAAGGCTTTCCATGTATTCAAAGGAACTTTGGCCCCAACCCCAATATCACTATAGTTTTTGCAGACTCATAGAGGTATTCCCTTTGTGGTCTTTCATAAGATCTGAAAGGGTTCTCTGGATTACCAGTCAGAGACTCTTGTTCTTTTTACTTTCTTTCTGCCAAACAAATGAACTCTCTCTGTGTTGAGCTCCCTGGAACTGGAGGTGTGGTGATGCAAGCACTCCTGTTGCTACCACCACTGGGACTGCACTGTGTCAGACCTGAAGGCAGTACAGCGCTGGGTCTTGCCCAAGGCCTGCTGTAATCCCTACCTGGCTACAGCCTATGTTCACTTATGGCCCTAGGGCTCTGCAATCAGCAGATGGTGAAGCCAGTCAGGTTTGTGTTCTTTCATTCAGGGCAACTAGTTATCCCAGACCCTGAGTGAGTTCAGAGGTACTGTCTGTGAGCCATTAATTAGAGTCCAGAAGCCTTAGAAATTTGCCTGATATTCAATTCTACTGCAGCTAAGCTGACACTCAAAACCATGACATAATGTTCTCACATGTCCTTACCCTTTTTATAGGCAGAGGAGCCTCTCCCTGTGGGTGCCACCACCACTGGCCCATGTGGGGCTCTGCTGGCCACTGCAATGACCATGTAAAGCCCGAGGGCTCTTCAGTAAGCTTGTGGTAAATGCTGCCCAGGCTGGGATTCACTCTTCAGGGCAGGGGACTCCCCTCTGCCCCAGAGCAGGAACAAAAATGCTGTGCCAGTGCCTAGGCCTGGACTCAGGGACCCCAGGAGCCAAATTGTTGCTCTTCCCTACTGTGGCTGAGCTGGTACCTCAGCTTCTCTGTGTTATCTTGAATTTCTTCCATTTAAGAGGTTGTTGCTTCACTCTGTTGATTGCTTCCTTTGCTGTGAAGAAGCTTTTTCATCTATTTTTGTTTTGGCGGCCTTTGCTTTTGAGTCCTAGCTATAAAATCTTTGCAGAGATTAATATCCTGAAAAGCTTTATCTACCTTTTTTCCTAGCAGTTTTATAGTTTTGGGTCTTATATTTAAGTATATAATCCATCTTGAATTGACTTTGTATGTGGTGAGAGAAAGGGGTACGATTTCATTCTTCTGTGTATGGTTATCCAGTTTCTTCCATACCATTTATTGAAGAAAGTGTCCCTTCCTCATTATACTTTTTTGGAAGCTTTGTTGAAGATCAGTTGTCTGTAAATATGTGAATTTATTTCTGGGCTCTAGGTTCTGTTCTATTGGCCTATGTGTCTTTTTTTTAATACTAATATCATACTGTTTTGGTTACTATAGGCTTGTAATGTATTTTTTAAAGTCAGGTAGTGTGATGCCTCCAGCTTTGTTCTTTTCCTATAGGACTGCTTTAGCTACCTGTGCTCTTTTTTTTTGGTTCTATATTAGTTTTAGAATTGTTTTATCTATTTCTATAAAAATACAATGAGCATTTTGATAGGGAATTGCACTTAATTTGTTGATTGCTTTGGGCAATATGGTCATTTTAGCAATATTTTTAATAATTCTTCCAACCCATGACTATGGGATGTCTTTTCATTTGTTTGTGTCCTCTTCAATTTCTTTCACCAGTTTTGATAGTTTTCCTTGTAGAGATCTTTTACCTCCTTGGTTAAATTTATTCCTAGGTATTTCTTTCTGGTAGTAATTGTAAAGAGGATTACCTTCTTGATTTCTTTTTCAGTGATTTTATTATTGAAGTATAGACATGCTACTAATTTTGTGATTTTGTATCCTACAGCTTTACAGAATTTGTTCATTAATCTAAGAGATTTTTGATGGAGTCTTGGTTTTAATATACAAGATTATGTTGTCTATGAAGAAGGACAATTTGACTTTGTATTTTCAAGTTGCATGGCTTTTGTTTTATTTGTTTCTTGCCTGATGGCTTTGGCTATAACTTTCAGTACTATGTTAAATCGGAGTAGTAAAAGGACATTCTTGTCTTGTTTCACTTCTTAGAGAAAAGGCTTTCAACCTTTCCCCATTCACTATGATGTTCACCGTGGGTTTGTCATATACAGGCCTTATTATCGTGAGGTAAGGTCCTTCTGTGCCTAGAATATTGAGAGTTTTTTTATCATGAAGATGTACTGAGTTTTGACAAATGCTTCTTCTGCACTCATTGAGATAATTATATGGTTTTTGTCCTTCATTCTGTTGATGTGACATATCATGTTTATTGATTTATGTATGTTGAACCATTCTTGCATCCCTGGTATAAATACCACTTGATCATGATGTATTATATTTTTGATGAGCTGTTGAATTTAGTTTGCTAATATTCTGTTGAGTTTTTCTGTATCCATGTTCATTAGGTATATTGGTCTGTAGACTTCTTTATTATGGTGTCTTTGTCCAGTTTTGGTATCAATGTAATGTCAGCTTTTTAGAATGAGAATTCTGTCCTCTTTAGTTTTTGGAATAGTTTGAGGAGAAATGGTATTAGTTCTTTACATATTTGTTAGAATTCAACAGTGAATCCACTCAGTCCTGTGCTTTTCTTTGTTTGGAGACTTTTTATTACTGATTTAGTCTTGTTCCTTGTAATTGATCTGTTCAGATTGTCTATATCTTAATGTTTCAACTTTAGTAGGTTGTATGTTTCCAGAAATTTATCCATTGTCTCCAGGTTTTCCAGTTTGTTGGTGTGTAGGTGTTCAAAATAGCCTCTGATAGTCTTCTGTATTTCCATAGGATCATTTGAAATGTCGTCTTGCTCATGTCTGATTCTATTTGCACCTTATCTCTTCTTTTCTTGGTTAGTCTAGCAGTTTATCGATTTTGTTTATCTTTTTGAAAAACCAACTTTTCATTTTGTTGATCCTCTGTATTGTTTCTTTTGGTCCCTATTTTCTTTAGTTCTGCCCTGATCTTTATTATTACTTTTCTTCCACTAATTTGAGGTTAGGGTTGTTTTTGCTTTTCTTGTTCCTTGAGGAGAATAATTAGATTGTTTATCTTACATCTTTCTATTTTTCAATGTAGGCATTTATTGCTAAAAAGTTCTCTCTTAACACTACTATTGCTGAATCCCACAAGTTTTAGTATATTTTGTTTCCAGTTTAATTTGTTTCAATAAATTCTCTATATCCATGTTCGATATTTGTTTTCGTTTTTGTTTTTTGAGGTGGAGTCTCGCTCTGTCATTCAGGCTGGAGTCATTCACTGCAAACTCAGTCCACTGCAACCTCTGCCTGTGGGGTTCAAATGATTCTTCTGCCTCAGCCTCCTGAGTAGCTGGGATTACAGGCGTGCACCACCATGTCCAACTAATTTTTGTATTTTTAGTAGAGACGGGGTTTCACCATGTTGGCCAGGCTGGTCTCAGACTCCTGACCTCAGGTGATCCACCGCCTCTGCCTCCCATAGTGCTGGGATTACCGGCATAAGCCACTGCACCCAGCCTCAATATCTATCTTAACTCCTTCACTGACTCAATTGTTATTCAGAATCATATTGTTTAATTTCCATATATTTGTATGGTTGCCAAAGTCTCTGTTGGTATTGATTTCGAATTTTACTTCATTGCAGCCTGAGAAGTTGCTTGACGTGATTTCAATTTTTGAAAAACTTTTTACATCCTTGTAGCCTAATATGCTCAATCATGGACAACGTCCCATGTGCTTACAAGAAGAATGTGTATTCTGTAGTTGTTGAATAAAATATTATTTAAATGTCTATTAGGTCCATTTGGTCTAAAGGCCAGTTTAAGTCCACTGTTTCTTTGTTGATTTACTATTTTGATGATTTGGCTAATGCTGAGAGTGGGGTGTAGAAGGCATTCAATATTACTGTGTTGGAGTCCATCTCTTTCTTTACATCTAGTAATATTTGCTTTTTGAATCTGGGTGCTCCAGTATTGGGTGCACACACGTTAAGAATTATTATATGCTCTTGCTGAATTGACCCTTTATTGTTATATAATGATCTTTTTCGTCTTTTTATTTTTCACTGTTTCTTAAAGTTTGTTTTATCTAATATGAATATAGCTACTCCTGTTCACTTTTGATTTCCATTTGCATGGAAGATTATTTTGGAGCTTTAAGATTTAATGACAATGCCGCTGAATTTTGGACTTGCATGGGGCCTGTAGCCCCTTTCTTTTGGCTAATTTCTTCCATTGGGAATGAGAGCTGCCCACTGCCTGTACTCCCACTGTATCTAGGAAGTAACTAACTTGCTTTTGATTTTAAAGGCTCTTAGGCCAAAGCCACTTGGGCTGGGATAAGACTTTGAACTGTGGACTTTTGAGTTAATGCTGAAATGAGGTAAGACTTTGGGAGACTGTTAGGAAGGTATGATTGGTTTTGAAATTTGAAAAGACATGAGATTTGGGAGAGGCCAAGGCGAGAATGATATGGTTTGACTCTGTGTCCCCCTTCAAATCTCATCTCTAATTGTAATCCCCATGTGTCGAGGGAGGGAAGTGCTTGTATCATGGGGGCAGTTTCCCCCATGCTGTTCTCATGATAGTGAGTTCTCACCAGATCTGATGGTTTTATGAGAGTTCCTCCTTCACACTCTCCTCTCTTGCCTGCTGCCATGTATGATGTGCTTGCTTTCCCTTTACCTTCGTCCATGATTATAAGTTCCCTGAGCTTGCAGAATTGTAAGTCAATTAAACCTCTTTCCTTATAAATTACCCAGTCTCATGGAAGATCTTCATAGCAGTGTGAAAATGGACTAGTACAGCTTGTAATGGTTCTCTGCACCAGTAGATTCAGGCCACTAATCCTTTGGATGCATACAACAAAGGCCAAGGAATGTGTATTCCTTTCAACTCCAGGGCATGAGGTTTCACTTGTACTTGTCTGAGATGAACCTTGTTGTGTTGCTGCCACCAGGAATCATGTAGGAACAATTCCAGTCACTTAAATCTGAGCCCTTTTCCTTTCCTCTGCTCCTTCTTTGCCAAAAGTACCTGCTTTGTCTGAGTGACTTTGAGGGTTGGATAAGCCTTCCTCTTTTTCAGGAGATTTTCTGGAACAAAAGGGATTTTTCTTTGTTCTTCGTCCACCATCTTTCTAGTATTGCAGCTACTGATCTTAAATTTATTTTGTTCTATTTTATTTGGAGACAGAATTTTGCTCTTGTTGCGCAGGCTGGAGTGCAATGTTGCAATCTTGGCTCAATGCAACCTCCGCCTCCCAGCTTCAAGCAATTCTCCTGTCTCAGCCTCCTGAGTAGCTGGGATTACAGGTGCCTGCCATCATGCCCAGCTAATTTTTGTATTTTTAGTAGAGATAGGGTTTCACTATGTTGGCCAATGTGGTCTCAAACTCCTGACCTCAGGTGATCCACCCACTTCGCCCTCCCAAAGTGCTGGGATTACAAGTGTGAGCCACCACACCCGGCCTGATCTTAAGTTTAATAAACTTCAGTTTTCATGGTTGCTCATAAGTGGCCAATTAACTTTTCCCAGGTTTTGTGCCTATTATTTGGGTGATTTCCTCAACGGCATAAGTGGATAATGTTGACATTTATAAGTCTTTGATCAAGAAGCAATAGCCATATTTAGGTCATATATACTATTTTCTATGAAAGCACAACTTTAAAATATTTTAAATTACCTAGATAGTAAATGTTTGTTTTGGAAAATCAGAAAATACAGAGGAGTAGAAAAACACTCACCCATAATTCCATCCCATAAAGGTAATCATTTTTAATAATTTGCTTTGTACCTTGTAGTGTGTATACATGTTCATATTAACTTTTGATCAATGCAACAGAATAGATTTACTATTTAATATAAAATGCTTTAAAATGGCCCTCAAAGTTAGAGTGTGATTTAAAGAAATACCTAGGCAGAAATTGCTATTGTATCACTAAACACTAAAGCCATCTACTATCAATAAAGACTTCATTAAGCCTTTTTACTTTAAACATTTTAAATGTCAGAGTTCTTGAATGCAAATACGTAAGCATAAAGATATCATATTGGAAAACTAGTAGAAACCAGAACCAGGTTTGAAAAATGGTCAAGAACCTAAGGAAGTTTGTGGGCAGGTTGCTGCAAGGTCATGCCATAGAAACACACTGGTATGGACACCCGCCACAGATACTGCATGCAAGGTACCATCAGGTAAGCATCACACCTGCTGCCACAGCATGAGGCCTCCATCATCACTGTTTCTGCTGTCAGTGAACATCAGATGCCACCAGACTGGCCCAAGAAAAGGTCCCATCACATTCAAAGTGGATACTTCAGAATATTCCAGAATTACTTCAGGATGTGAAGAATCTACTAGAATGATCTCAATATTTCTTTAGAACTAGACATAAAGTTATTAAATTATAAAATCCAAGGAAATGCAACACCATTTAACAAAGTTAACTATAGTCTTAGTGGAGTTTTCAGATTTTCACTAGTAGATGGAAGAATTAGGTAATTCTAAGTTTTAAATTTGGGGACATGGGCAATGTGGGCTAGGAGAGCCCACATAATTAAATATTTATGTTTTCTTCATTAGATTGTAAGAGTTGCCATAGTATTTGAGACTTTTCAGTTACTCAGAAATTCGTAGTTTAAATAGAAAATCAGGAATACTAAATTTATCAATTCAATTAAAATTGTTTCAAGGAACATGATGGATCATGCAGATAAGACCAAATAGTCACCAAAGCCTCCCCTAAACATGATTGTCTTAAAGATTTGGACATAGTGACTCCAAAAATGTACTTAGCAAGGTTTGGAAGAAGAACTATCCTGTGCATTTAAAGCCCCAGACCTCAAACTCAGCTGAAATCTCTAGTCAGTAAATAAGTCCAGTCAGCAGCATTAGTGCTCTTTTAATGCACAAGTATCTTTTAACCCTGGAAAGATTTAATGTGTTATGAAAACATTTGAAGAAGTCAAAATTATAATATCACCATTTTTGTATTAAGAAGGATTCTGTGTTATTTAGCATGTTAACTTGTTTTGTTTTGTTTTCTTTTTTTGAGACGGAGTCTCGCTCTGTCGCCCAGGCTGGAGTGCAGTGGCGCGATCGCGGCTCACTGCAAGCTCGGCCTCCCAGGTTCACGCCATTCTCCTGCCTCAGCCTCCCAAGTAGCTGGGACTACAGGCACCCGCCACCACGCCTGGCTAATATTTTTTGTGCTTTTAGTAGAGACGGGGTCTCACTGTGTTAGCCAGGATAGTCTCAATCTCCGGACCTTGTGAACCGCCTGCCTCGGCCTCCCAAAGTGTGGAGATTGCAGGCGTGAGCCACCATGCCTGGCCTAGCATGTTAAGTATTTCTAACATCATAGATAATTTGCTAGAATAGAATAAGTTAACATTGTTCAACTGGGTAATGTACTTGGTTGAAATTTTAAGTCGCAGTTTACTATTGATATTGGATGTTAACTTAAGATCTTAAGCAAAAGAATGGTTCCAAACTTGATCTGAGGCAGGACTTTGTGGTCTAATGTGACTGTGAGCCTCTTCCGGGAGATCACTATTCACATACATGATAAAATGCTTGAACAATTTTCTTAGACGTTAATTAGCTTAAGAGCATCTTCTAACACCCTAGCTGACATTATGCCCTGAGAGGCCCTGTGAAATGCTTCAGGACCTTCCATCAATCCTGCAATGCCATCCCAACAAGGATTTTAGAAATACAGTATAAAATGTTTATTTAACCACTTTTCTCCCATAAAATGCCTCTATCAAGGAAAACTCTTTGAATTACTTAAAAAGCCTATTCCCTTGCAGCAGAACTTTGACCTAGGCTCTGAATCAATTCATCTGAGAAGTTATTTCAATAATGTTTATGTTGAATTCATTAGATGGTAAAAGTTACCATAGTATTTGAGACTTTTCAGTTACTCAGAAAACAGTATGTAAGTAGAAAATCAAGAACACTAAATTCATCAATTCAATTAAAATTGTTTCAAGGAACATGATGGACTGTGTAGATAAGACCAAATAGTTACCACAGTTCCCCTAGAAATTATTGCCAGAACTTTATAAATAATAAAACTCATAATTTAAATCTGAAGTTTAAAGATGAATAGGTTTTTGGAGTTGGAGTTTTAATAATTAAATATTCTTTTCTAAAAGGTTGTCTTCTGAATAACTTTTCTACACACAAAAGCCTCCTTCAAGGGAGTCGAAAATGCTCACATTGATCCCACCAAAATTCGCATCATGAGAGATTCCACAAACATAGGGAGGAAGCTTAGATACTGAGAAGGCAAAAATAATAACCAACAACTGCAATGAGAGATTTTTTTTTTTTTCCTTCAAGAATGCCACCTTGGCTTTTTAACAATGTTACGGAAAGCTTATTCATTTCTGCAAAAATTTTCAACCATTATCCAGAATAGAATTATGAAGCAAATCCTTTCTTAAAATTTGTTCTTAAATCTCTCTGCTATAACCTAGGTCCTCCAAGGAGAAATGAATGTAATCAGCTTTATGTTTCTGCCCTGTAGTTTTTATTTTTTTGTTTTTTAGAGATGGATTCTTTCTTGTTACCCAGGCTAGAGTGCAGTAGTGCGACCACAGCTCACTGTAGCCTCAAACCCCTGGGCTTAAATGCTCCTCCCACCTCAGCCTTCAGAATCACAGAAAGTACAGTCTTGCACCACCATGCCCAGCTCAGTTTTAATTTTTTGTAGAGACCCGGTCTTGCCATGTTGCCCAAGCCTCTTTCAAACTCCTAGCCTCAAGTGATCCTCTCTCCTCGGTTTCTGAATTTTTCTTTATTTTATTTTTTAATATTTGTTCTTTTCCTCCTGTATAGAAGTACAAATAACGTTTTAAAAATGAAGGCACGTGCTGTACTTGTGTCTTCAGTTTAAGTGTCTCAGAGTGTTAAACTGCAATTCCCGCAAACATAGAGAACACATTTTTGTTTGTTTTTTCTTATCATGATTCCAGAATCTATGACATGATAGTCACTCAATAAGTACTTGCTGAATAATTGAATTACACTAAGAATAGCTTATTCAAAGTTTCACTTAGTAGCTTCACTCCTCTGACTTGCACTACCCTTCCTCCCTCCCTCCCTCCCTCCCTCCCTTCCTTCCTTCCTTCCTTCCTCGTTCTCTCTCTCTCTCTCTCTCTCTCTCTCTCTCTTTCTCTCTCTCTCTCTCTCTCTCTCTCTCTCTCTCTCTCTCTCTCTCTTTCTCTTTCTTGCCTGCCTGCCTTCCTTCCTTCCTTCCTTCCTTCCTTCCTTCCTTCCTTCCTTCCTTCCTTCCTTTCGATACGGAGTCTCTCTCTGTCGCCCAGGCTGGAGTGCAGGGGCTCCATCTCGGCTCACTGCAAGTTCCGCCTCCCGGGTTCAAGCCATTCTCCTGCCTCAGCCTTCCGAGTAGTTAGGACTACAGGCGTCCGCCACTAAGCCCGACTAATTTTTTGTATTTTTAGTAGAAACGGGGTTTCACGGTGTTCGCCAGGATGGTCTCGATCTCCTGACCCTGTGATCCGCCTGCCTCAGCCTCCCAAAGTGCTGGGATTACAGGCATGAGCCCCCGCGCCTGGCCACACTATTCTATTTTTCACTCTCACCTGGTTTAGTACCTTATTTCTGTCTGTGGTTCACCTTAGACACCTAAATTCACCACTGGGCTATAGACTGACCTGTAGAATTGAATTATTTATTAGAGTCCACGGGACAAAACTGACCTCAGCTTGGCATCAGGACAAAACTGGAGAGGTTTCAAGCAAGATTCAGCCCCAGAGTCAATGGCCAGGTTTGGTATTTAGAGGGATTCAGATGAGGAACGGGGCAGAGGTTGGGACAGAGTTCTGGGCTGGAAGCAGGAATCTACAGATTCAAGATTTCAGGGAGCAATAGTTTGGGGTTCCCTCAGGCCGGAAGAATTGACAGAGGATGGTTATAAAGATGGGATTGGATGAGATCAGCATCTGGGACAAATAAATTGCACATTCACTCAAATGCATCATTGGTGCATAATGGTTGATGCTAGGCGTGAGCTGTCTACTTTCTGCTCTGGTGTTAAACAAGATTTCTGCCGTCGAGGGCATTTTCTAGAGAGCAGGTGTAAATAACCTAAGGGAAGAAGGCAGCCCTCTGTGTTTCAGCTCATCCGAGGATCCCACAGTGCTTGCTGGAGAACAAGAAGAAAGACAATAAGATGGAGCATACCTTGATGCCTATTGTAATGCGCTTCGAAACACACTGCAGGGTGTGGCACAGGGAAGGATATCAAACGAATACACCCCACTGGTTAAAAAAGACCAAGTAAATAAAATGAAAACTGCCAACTTTCAGTCTTTCAATGAATTACTCTCTTGATTTTTTATTACTTAGTTAACATGGAATCAAAGCTACATTCACAACTCTTATATTATTAATTGTCTGGAAAGAAATGAAAGTGAGTTACTCACTCTAATTGCGCTTGGCACACACATTGACATATGAGGCTGGCTACATAACTTGTAGGGTACAGAGCAAAGTAAAAATATGGGAGCCCTTTGTTCCAACACCTAATGACAGAGGAGTCATGAATGCGCTAACATAGAAAGCTTTTTCCTTTCTTCCATGGTTTCTCTCTTGACTTGCCCTGATGTTTTCATTTGCTATTTAATATCATTCAAAGTAAAACAAAAAATCAATTAAAGCATGAATTGTTAAGTTTATATTGTGCAAAGCCAGTTTTAGATGCATATTTAACCCATATGTGGAATCATCAAAGTGACATAATCTGTATTTTCAGCTTGTACATGCACACATATTTTATTCTTACCAGAATGGTGGAAATGCTGCTCAAAACTAACTCAACTATTTTTATATTATTTCTTGATATGCTCACATTTTACCAATAGTCTCTATCTTTGGTTTACAGATGAACAAATGACAGAAAAAAAAACAAACTACAGGGTGCCTCATCTTTCCCTTTTCTTCTATGTCATTATTTTCAACATAAACAGTTAGGAAATAACATGGATATGATGGGATTCCTTGCTCCTCTGTGTATCTTAGAATGTTACCACCATCTTTATGGAAACAAAAGAAGTTTGTGTTTGGATTTGAAAGAAAGTGTGGCTTTAGAACTGTCAGTGCTTCTGTGTCCTCAGTCTTAGAGCCACTTGCTTTGTACTCTCTTTGAATCACACTGAACTCCCACACACTTCAGTTCACTGGCGGGAACTCCATGCCCAGGGAGTGTCGCAAATGCTATATGTCAACGGGGTATGAAGGGTTCATGGACATGCACATTGAGTGTGTTTATTCTGACCATCTGTGTGCTCTATTACCCACCAGACTTAACTTATAAAACACAGGTTCAAAGATAAAATTATTAAGAATTTCAAGATCATAACAACAGTATATTAAACAAAGCACAGAGTCCTTCTGCGCAACTGCACAACTTGCACGCCATGAAGCCAACTGTGATGTGAGATTTGGAAGATAAGTGAAAATTTTACATTAAAGAAGCAGTAGCAATAAAGAGTTAGGCCTTAGGAAGGTAGGCTTTTAATACTTTGCAAACCTCAGAAGGTTTGCAAAATATAACACTTTTATGCATGGAGAAATGTACTGTCATCTTCAATAAGTAGAGGTGAGAAGGAAAAATAGCTTTCTTCAGTAAACACTAGCATCTCTCTCTTATCATCTTAGATGAAAATTAATAGTGATTCTTCATGGTGTTATTGAATTTTTAGATGAGAGTTCCAAAAAAACAAACTTTGACTTCAGAATAGCACAGTAGAGCAAAGTATATAGCATAGAATAGCAAAGTAGATACTTTGAAATATCTGAATTTAAAATATGTAATTGAAGGCAGAATAAAAGTAGACTGCAGTGTAAACACTTACATTTAAAAAGTAAATTTTTTCAGTGGCTCATGCCTGTAATCCCAGCACTTTGGAAGGCCGAGGCAGGCGGATCACGTGAGGTCAGGAATTCGAAACCAGCCTGGCCAACGTGGCAAAACTCCATCTCTACTAAAAATAAAAAAATTAGCTCGGCATGGTGGTGGGCGTCTACATTCCCAGCTACTAGGGAAGCTGAGGCAGGAGAATTGCTTAAATCCGGGAGGCGGAGATTGCAGTAAGCCGAGATTGTGACACTGCACTCCAGCCTGGGTGACAGAGCGAGACTCCATCTTGAAAAAACAAAAAGTTAATTTTTAAAATGTGGTTGCAGAGGGAACTCGCTTTTTCTTTGAAATAATGTGATAAATAATTGGATCCATAGGTTAGTCTAAAATAACGATACCTGATTTTGTGCTTACAGTATAATGTAGAAAGTGCCATTTAGTAACCAGAACCTGACATGTTATTTTTTAAAATGAGAAATGCGCTTTCAGATTTTAGGAACACATTTCTGTCCAAAGGAGGGAAAATGGCCTTCCCTAAGTTCTGTGATAGTGCAAGTGGCAGGTAGGAGCTTCTGATTTTAAAATGTGTGTTGGCAACTGTGGGAGGCCTAAACCCAGGGAGATGGTGATAAACCTAGATGGTACTGGTAACTTATTAACTTTCTACCTTTATAGAAGCAAGGTGCCTGTGGAAGAAAGACGCTGCTTGCCTATAAATACTTAAGAGAAGATAGCTTTAGAACTGCTTTGCAGAATACTGAATGGACATTTCTTTAATGTACATCCAAAGATGAGTTTCCTCTCCATATGTACCCCTCTCTGAGTAGAAATATTTAACTTTCTCATGCTGTTATAGCAATATAATTTAGAAAATCAGTTGCCCTGTGATTGTTGGAGAAGCTGAAATATTATGACTTGGTGAGAAAACTAGAATTTTTTTTAAAAAAGAAACAGATTCAACAACTATATTTCCAATAAAACAAGACTATAAAAATGAGAAATGAGAAAGTGGCAATTAAATGTATCAGATGATTGACCTATCAATACTCAGAACATTAATGCTAATAATAATGGCTAATATATATTTAGTGTTTACCCACTACACACCGGGTCTGCACTTTATATTAATTAATACAATCTTCAATCTTTTGATGTGCATATTATTGTATAAAACATTTAAAAATGAATTATCAGAGTCACAAAGATAAAAAGTAACAAGACTAAGAAGCTTCTAAGTGGTGAAGGTAAAATCCAAACTTAGGTCTGACTCTAGGGCACCATGTCCCAGCAAAGTTTTATATTCTTATGTTTGACATGGTTTCTACATAGTGGATGTTCAAAATTGTTCTGCTTTGCTGGTATTTCGTAAGAAAGTTATTATTTTAATTCTAAATTGAAATATTGCTCAGAAGTGTTGGATGAGGAAGTGTGTTCACTTGAAAATGAAATTTACTGACATGTCACCAACAGCTATAAAACACTTCATATCCACATGATAGAATTAGAAATGTTTCTAATTCTAAGGTAAAAATTTTGGCTTGATAGGAAATAACAGATTAAAATGTTATTTATATCAGATTAAGATATTTAATCCCCCTCCTCTCACTTTAAAGCTTTCGTATAAACAAAGAAAAAACATTACATTATTTGAAATTTTAACTGCATATCTTATATTATCCAAAGGGCAATGTGAATAAATTTATAAAGTATCATACATAAATAAATATTTTCATAAGCTCCCAAATAGCTTGCAAACTCCATGCCTTAAAAAAAGTGTACCCAGCACCAAGCAAAATGTTTGGTACGTAGTATGTATCTTAAAAAACGGTTTATGCATTAAATTAATTAATCATTAGATACTAATTATCATGCATACTAATTGATAGAAATAAGTCTAATGAAGCTTACATTGAAATGCTTTTATTACTCTTTTATTACTACCTGTGGCCAGCTAGAAGAGAAAATATAAATAAAAATATCAAATTTATTTCAGTAAGAATTTGAAATGAAGAAACAGCCATACAAGCTGCAGACCACATAAAAGTGACTAATTGAAAGAATTAAGATTTTAAAGTACAGAAGCACCAGAATATTTAATGAAATGTAAATGAGTTTCTTTTGGTTGTGATAAACAGTGTGGGAATATGTATTGAGATTCAGAGCAGCTTCTTCCAAAGTAAATATAGTCATGCAGTTGTTTTACTAAGGGCAAATGCTTTTCTCACAGTAAAAGTCATCCTTTATAATTATGGTGTGGAGAATAAGGGTGGTATACTGATGTTTTTAAAACATCACAGGGCATTTTCCCTGTCTGTGCCAAGGACAATTACACTCTCTTCGACTAAATGAAAGAGATCCACTGGCAGAGAAAGATAACTTCATATTATCTGAATATCATAGATAATGAATTAACTGTCTTCTCTGGTGTTTCAAAGTGGATATAATGACAGTTTGTTGCTTTTCATGGTAAAATATATAATACTCTGGAGTACAAATAATATTCAAATTATATAAAGGCTATTTAAAACTTGCTGTAATATTTAAAATTAAATTATGTTTCACTGGTGTTATTTTTAAGTTTTTCACAGATGTAAGGGCTATACTTGCATATGTATCAATATCATGTTTCAATATACAAAAAGCTTTCCATCAAAAAACATTAATATGTTTTACGTATATCAAATGCCCTATATATGCCACTTCTCTCCTTTTTTGTGTTCTTTTATGGTTCATATTTACATTCACAAAAGTAACATTTTATTTATTGCCATTTATGGAATTTTATGTCTAACATATTAGAAAAAATTCTACTTAGAAAACTACTATAAGCCTTTACTTTTACATTTCAGGTCTTTCTAGTTTTTTGCTATGATACCTCACTCTCTCTCAGCTGTCTCTACCATAACTAATGGCCTGAAAGCTTTTAATTAGAAACAACTCTCCCACTTCCCTCTCCCTATGACCTTCTTCAGTTGTATGGAAAAACATTCTCTCTTTCAGAAACATACAACGGTGTAAGTGCATCCTAGATTCTGAAAGAGATCAGCTTTGAATTCTAGAATTTTTATTTCACTTTAGTTAGCTTGGGGTCTGACAGAGTGGGAAAGGTTATTTGTAAATCTTACTCAACGTGGTCCCTGAAATCAAAACAAGCTTAATATTTAGAAGAAAAAAATAACTTAAAACTAGGAATGTGAAATGAGAATGAAAACTTACTGGAGTGTCCTATGGAAGTACCCAGAATTATAGCCAATTCAAAATGCTTTCAAAGTTCATTAAGAATGTGTGCATTCAAAATCTGGCAGGACATGTACTATAAGATATTTGCAAGTTCCAATGATATTTTTATAAAAAACTTTGTTGGGGTGGGGTTCTCAAATTTTATAAGCAATAGAGTAAGAATTTCTTACATCTCCAATATGCAATCACTCCAGTCCAAGAGTTATCCAAAATATTTAGGCAAGTAAAATTTCTTCAAGAAATACATAGTAAAAATGTCAACCTGTACTACAGTCAAGCAAAAGCCCTAAGAAAGATGAACTCACAGGACCATCACTTTTTCATAAGAACCAAACTGCAGAATTAATCTTAGACTCCAAGTAAGAACCAGGGAGCATCTAGAGCCCTGAGATCTCTGCTCACCGGTTGCTTTCAAGACAATGAATATTTAGGTTTCTAGCTCCAAAATGGTGGCACAGAAACAAACTGGCTTCATTACCCACACCCTGCCACGAAAAGCGAAAACAAATATACAGCTCCAAGACTGTCACCAGAAATGTCCCAGAACTCAAATACGAAGAGGAGACAGTACCCAGGGCCAAAGAGAAATGAAAAAACTGAGCAGAGAGTAAGAAAGCAGGACTTCACATCCATGGCATTGCCGCCGGTATCCTGCCTGATACCAAGGACACGGAAATTTTTTCCTCAAGTAGACGCTTTCTACACCAGAAAAAGTGAGATCAAGGTGGACAACCAGCTTTCCCACCACTTTTAATTCCATGGTAAAAGCTCTGTTTCTGCCTTAAACCACAGGAGAAACATCACAAGTGCCCAAAGGGAGAAATATCCCTGAGAACAGGCAGAGAAAAAAAGAGGGAAGCAGGACTACTATCTTACCTCTGGAAAATCTTTGTAACTCAGCCATAAGAGATGCCTAATCAGAGTGGCTGTACAGCAGCACCACACTCTAGAAGGTTCATCCCACAGGTCTTCTGTGCCCAAACCCCTATCCAACCATTGCATACTGCAGAAATAGAAGGAAGGAAGGAAAGAAGGAAGGAAGGAAGGAAGGAAGGAAGGAAGGAAGGAAGGAAGGAAGGAAGGAAGGAAGGAAGGAAGGAAGGAAGGAAGGAAGGAAAGAAGGAAGGAAAGAAGGAAGGAAGGTGAGAAAAGAAGGAGGAAGGAAGGAAGGAAGGAAGGAAGGAAGGAAGGAAGGAAGGAAGGAAGGAAGGAAGGAAGGAAGGAAGGAAGGAGAGAGAGAGAGAAATAAAGGGCATTCAAGTTGGAATGCAAGAAGTCAAACTAGCTTTGTTTGTAAATGACATAATCTTATACTTAGAAAAACCTAGAGACTCCACCAAAAAACTGTTAGAATTGATAAAAGAATTCAGCAAACTTGCAGGATACAAAATCAACACACAAAAATTAGTAGCATTTTATACACCAACAGTAAACAATCTGAAAAAAGAAATTGAGAAAACAATCCCATTTACAATAGCTACAAAGAATATAAAATACCTAACAAATATAACCAAAGAAGTGAAATATTTATTTAAAGAAAACTATAAAATAATGATGACAGAAAATTGAGAAGAACACAAATGGAAAGATATTTTATCCTTATGGATTAAAAGAAGTAATATTGTCAAAATGACAATAGTGCCCAAAATAATTTACAGATTCAATGCAATCCTTATAAAATATACCAATGACACTTTTCACAGAAATACAATTTTAAAATCATAAAATTTATATGGAACAACAAAAGACACTGAATAGCCAAAGTAATCCTGAGTAAAATTAACAAAGCTGAAGGCACCACACTACCTGACTTCAACATTTACTACAAAGCTACAGTAACCAGATCAGCCTGGTATTGGCATAAAAACAGACACATAAACCCATGGAACAGAGTAGGGAGCCCAGATATAAGTCCACACATTTAGGGCCAACTCATCTTCAACAAAGGTGCCATAAGCACACAAAGAGGAAGGGACAGTCTTCAATAAATAGTGCTGGGAAAACTAAATCACTATTTACAGAAAAATGCAATTAGACCTCTCTCTCTCGCCATACACAAAAATCAAATCATAGACTTAAGCTTATGACCTAAAACTATGAAAACTACTGGAAGAAAACATTGGGAAAATGCTCCAGGACTTTGTTTTCGGCAAAGATTTTTTGTGTGTGTATAAGATTTCAAATGCACAGCCAACCAAAACAAACAACAGACAAGTGGGATTATATCAAGTGGAAAGCTTCCGCACGGTAAAGAAAATAATCAACAAAGTGAAGAGAAATCCACAGAATGGGAAAAAATTTTTGTGAACTATCCATCTGACAAGAGATGAATAACCAGAATACATAAGGAGCTCAAACAACTCAACAGCAAAAGTCCCAAGGAATCCAATTAAAAATGGGCAAAATATCTGAATAGATATTTCTCAAAAGAAGAAATACAGATAACCAAAAATATATAAAAATAATCAGAGAAATGTCAATTAAAACTACAATAAGATATCGTCTCACGTCAGTTACCATGGCTCTTATCAAAAAGACAGTCAATAACAGATGCTGGCAAGGATGCAGAGAAAGGGGAATCCTCATACACAGTTGGTGGGAATGTAAATTAGTAAAGCCACTATGGGGAACAGTATGGAAGTTCCACAAAAAAACTAAAAATAGAGCTACCATATGATCTAGCAATCCCACTACTGAGCATATATTCAAAAAAAAGGACATCGACTTATCAAAAAGACATTTGCACTTACATGTTTACTGTAGCGCTGTTCACAGTAGCCAAAATATGAGTCAACTTAAGTGCCCAGCAACAGATTAATGGATAAAGAAAATGTGGTATAATATACAATGGGATATTATTTAGCAATAAAAAGTAAAGAAATTTTGTCATTTTCAGCAACATGAATAGAACTGGAGGTCATTTTGATAACTGAAATAAACCAAGTACAGAAGAGACAAATGTCACATGTTCTCACTCATATACAGGAGTTTAAAAAAAAAAAAGTGAATCTCGTGAAGATAGAGATTAGATTGGTGGTTACCAGAACCTGGGAAGGATAGGGATAAGAGGGATAAAGAGGTTCGTTAATGGGTATAAATATATGGTTTGATAGATCAGTAGGATGACAGTAGTTTACAATAATCTATTGTATATTTCAAAATAGCTAAAAGAAAATTCAAATGATGCTAGCATTAAAAAGATAAATATTTCAGATGATATAGCAAGTTCACTGATCTGATCTTTACAAATTCTATAAATGTATCAAATTATAACATATACTCTGAAAAAATCTTCAAAATAAAATCTGAAAAGATATTTATTCATAATTTTATAATTTCTAGGATAAATTTATTTAAGTTTAACTTCTGGTTTCTATAAAATAAAGAACAGCAAAAGGGGTTCAATGGGAACTGTAAATAGCTTAGTTCGATGGGAAGTATAAATAGCTTAGTTCAATGGGAACTGTATTAATTAGGAGTCAAAAAGTTGTGGAAGTAGAGATGGACAAGGTCTTTGATGCCAGAGGCAGAACATTTAACCCTGTCCGGTTCTCAAGTCATGTGAAACCACCTTCCTTTCACATCCACAGTGATTAATTGTAAATAAATTTGGTTTCCTCGATGATATAAAATTTCCATTTTTACTAATTACTTTATTTCTTCTATGTTCTTGGTAAAGAAATTTTTTTAAAAAGTACCATCTCATAGTGGAATATGCAATATACTGTACAATTATTATATGAGATTAGAGTGTCTAATTTATGTTTGACATAAATGTTGACATTTTATAGTGAAATGGAGGGATATATTATATTTTTTCCAGTTAATTCTGGTTTAAATATGGGTAGGAAATTAAAATACATCACCCCAAAGTACATTTCTTTGGCATATTTTGAGATAGTTATTCACAGAAACTGCAGACACAGAATTAGCTCTGAAAAGCTGTCCTATTATAAAATAAATTTACACCTATAAAGAAAATCCACGTTAGTGAAGTAAACAGGTAATGCAAACTGGCTTTCTGTTAGGCTTCCCTTATCTGCAATTTATTTTTGTTTATAACACACACGATTCCCATCTTGCTAAATTTTGTAGCATAGAACTTACCTTCTCATTCACTATCCTAACCCCATTGTCTAGAAGAGAAGGCAGCACAGAAAGGAAACCATGCAACAAGTATTTGTTGAATGAATGAAATACAGAAACAAGAAAAGTATGGAAAAATTCTACATGCTATTCACTGGATAGTTCCTTATTGCTATAAAACCACTTTAGCTACCACTCTCTCAAGTCACTAGAACATCCATCATATTTCAGAAAGGCAAAAACATATATAGGGGCAAAGATAATTTTTCTTTCTCTCCTTCTGAAGGTTTGATAATTTGAGTCTATAAAACACATTGACAATGGACAGATTAACAGAAGGAAAGCCACACAAATTTAGTATGTGCATATGAGCACAAGAGCCATACAAAACACGGGATTCAAAGAAGGGCCTAAAGTTGTTACACTGTAGAGAAAGAGACAGGCTTTGGGGGTTCCTTGGAGGAAGGTGGGAACAAGCTTGGGATGCTGAGGGGAGAAAATGCAATGAGAACAAAGGTTGTTTTCTTGTTATGCAGACGAAGTCTCTCAAGTAATAGCTTTTAGAAGAATATATGACGTTCTGTGGCAATCTCTGGGTGGGGGAGGAGGGTCTCGACATGATCTTTCCTAGATCCAGACAATGCAGATAACCTACTTAAAATACAAGATTAATGTTTTAAATTTAGTTGGAACAGAGTTCATTTTTAGTTATGACTAAGTAGCTTGAATTAAACCAAAATTCCTAATGATACCATTACAAAATGTGGACACAATAGAAAAAACAACTTTTGAAGGCTCTCATGATTAATCATAGTAAATAAGAACTGGATGAACGGTAGACTGTAAAAGTAGGAGAGCATAAGATATGAGCTCCACATTTTCCCATCTTTTCCCTGAGAGTATTTTCTAGTTCATGACAGCAGGTGGAAATGGAATCCAAGCTGAAAATAGTCTGACTGGACTGAGGAGACATAGACATAGGTTGGACTGTCAGAGTATCCAAATTTTAAGGAAGGAAGTCATGGATAGGAGGGTCTGGAGGGGTGGGACAGTGAAGACCAACTATATCAGCAAAAAAAAAAAAAAAATTATTTTCAAGCTAAAGATGGACTCCTAAGATATGCATATTAACAGGGTAAGACTCCAAGAAATGCAATAGAAAGCAAAACTTGGAAAGCCACAGAGCTAAGCAGAAATTTTACTAGCTGCCTAATGGTAGGGAATGAGAATTTAAGTCCATTTAAGATGATGGTATCTTAGTCTTCTTGGGCTGCCGGACAAAATACCATAGACTAGGTGGCTTGAACAACATAAATTTACTTTCTCACAGTTCTGGAGGCTGAAAGTCTAAGATCAGGGTGCCAACATGGTCAGGTTTCAGTGAGCTCTCTTTCTGACTTGAAGATTTCCACCTTCTCTTTTTGTTCCTACATGACAAAGAGAAAGAGAGAGAGAGTATGCTCTCTGGTGTCTCTTCTTATAAAGGCATTAATCCCATCATGAGGTTCTTATCTTCTTCATGGCCTCATGTAAACATCATTACTTCCCAAAGGCTCCATCTCCAAATACCATTATACTGGGGGTTACACTTCCAAGAGGAATTTGGGCAGAGGGGCTGCAAAATGTACTCCATAGCAATGGATCTTAGTTTCTCACTGCTACTGTAACAAATTACCACAAACGTAGAGATGTAACACATTAAAAATCATCTTTTAGTTCTGGAGGTCAGAAGTCGAAAATGGGTTTCACTGAACTAAACTCAAGTTATCAGAAGGGCAGCATTTCTTACTGGAGGCTCTAGGGAAAAATCCATCTTCCTTCATTTTCCAGCTTCTAAAGGCTGTCTATATTTTTCAAAACCAAAAATATCCAGTCAAATCTTTCTTGTGCTTCTCTCCATCTCTGTGGTCTCCTCTTTCCTGCTTCTCTCTTCCACTAGGAACCCCTGTGGTTTCACTGAGCTCGCCCAGAAAATTTAAGATAATCTTTCCATCTTGAGGTCAGCCTATTAACAGACTTAATTTCTTTCTTTTTTTTTTTTTTTTTGGTTGTGACTTCCTTTATTATGCTGTAAACATTTTTCACTGTTGCTAGAGTTTTCACAATTATCATTTCAATGGTTGCATGTATTGGCCATTAAATTGATGTTCTTTAATTTATTTAAACATCACCTTTTGTTAGAGGTTTAGATTGTTTTCTGTTTCTGGATATTATAAATCATGTTGAACATCTTTTTGAAGCAGTCATTTCTTTCTAAGGAATTATTTTCTGAGAAGAAGTGAGATAATTGAGTCAAGGAATGTGGGCGTTTTTATGGTATTTGCAATGGTAATGCCAGATTGTTTTTGAAAAGATCATTTCCTGTCAGTGCACAAGAAGATCGGTTTTACCACAACTCAACTAGCATTTGATGTGGCAATTAAGCCTTTGTTTTCTTTGTCTGCTATTTTAATAGATGTGACTTTCCATTGGATTCCCAGAGAGGTGGCTTCTCCTGTGTTTGCTAACAGCACCTTCCCATGGGTGGATTTTCTGTCCAGCCCATTCCTCCGCTGGCATCTGGGAGTTTTGTTTTGTATAACCATTTGTGTGAACTCCTTATATTATAGTTATCAGTGCTGCCTGACACACTGCTACAAATGTTTTCCTTTTATATATATATATATATATTATTTTTTATTATACTTTAAGTTCTAGGGTACAGGTGCACAACGTGCAGTTTTGTTACATATATATACATGTGCCATGTTGGTGTGCTGCACTCATTAACTCGTCATTTATATTAGGTATATCTACTAATGCTATCCCTCCCCCCGACCCCCTCCCCACAACAGGACCCGGTGTGTGATGTCCCCCTTCCTGTGTCCAAGTGATCTCATTGTTCAGTCCCCACCTATGAGTGAGAACATGCGGTATTTGGTTTTCTGTTCTTGCGATAGTTTGCTGAGAATGATGGTTTCCAGCTGCATCCATGTCCCTACACAGGACACAAACTCATCCTTTTTTATGGCTGCATAGTATTCCATGGTGTATATGTGCCACATGTTCTTAATCCAGTCTGTCACTGATGGACACTTGGGTTGATTCCAAGTCTTTGCTATTGTGAATAGTGCCGCAATAAACATGCATGTGCATGTGTCTTTATAGCAGCATGATTTATAATCCTTTGGGTATATACCCAGTAATGGAATGGCTGGGTCATATGGTATTTCTAGTTCTAGATCCTTGAGGAATCGCCACACTGTTTTCCACAATGGTTGAACTAGTCTACAGTCCCACCAACAGTGTAAAAGTGTTCCTATTTCTCCACATCCTCTCCAGCACCTGTTGTTTCCTGATTTTTTAATGATTGCCATTCTGCCTGGTGTGAGATGGTATCTCATTGTGGTTTTGATGTGCATTTCTTTGATGGTGGGTGATGATGAGCATTTTTTCATGTGTCTGTTGGCTGTATGAATGTCTTCTTTTGAGAGGTGTCTGTTCATATCCTTGTCCCACTTTTTGATGTTTGTTTTTTTCTTGTAAATTTGTTTGAGTTCTTTGTAGGTTCTGGATATCAGCCCTTTGTCAGATGAGTAGATTGCAAAAATTTTCTCCCATTCTGTAGGTTGCCTGTTCACTCTGATGGTAGTTTCTTTTGCTGTGCAGAAGCTCTTTAGTTTAATTAGATCCCATTTGTCAATTTTGGCTTTTGTTGCCATTGCTTTTCGTGTTTTAGACATGAAGTTCTTGCCCATGCCTATGTTCTGAATGGTATTACCTAGGTTTTCTTCTAGGGTTTTTATGGTTTTAGGTCTAACATTTAAGTCTCTAATCCATCTTGAATTAATTTTCATATAAGGAATAACGAAAGGATCCAGTTTCAGCTTTCTACTTATGGCTAGCCAATATTCCCAGCACCATTTATTAAATAGGGAATCCTTTCCCCATTTCTTGTTTTTTTTTTTTCAGGTTTGTCAAAGATTAAATGGTTGTAGATGTGTGGTATTATTTCTGAGGGCTCTGTTCTGTTCCGTTGCTCTATATCTCTGTTTTGGTACCAGTACCATGCTGTTTTGGTTACTGTAGCCTTGTAGTATAGTTTGAAGTCAGGTAACATGATGCCTCCAGCTACGTTTTTTGGCTTATGATTGTCTTGGCAATGCGGGCTCTTTTTTGGTTCCATATGAATTTTAAAGAAGTTTTTTCCAATTCTGTGAAGAAAGTCATTGGTAGCTTGATGGGGATGGCATTGAATCTATAAATTACATTGGGCAGTATGGTCATTTTCACAATATTGATTCTTCCTATCCATGAGCATGGAATGTTCTTCCATTTGTTTGTGTCCTCTTTTATTTCACTGAGCAGTGGTTTGTAGTTCTCCTTGAAGAGGTCCTTTCCATCCCTTGTAAGTTGGATTCCTAGGTATTTTATTCTCTTTGAAGCAATTGTGAATGGAAGTTCATTCCTGATTTGGCTCTCTGTTTGTCTGTTACTGGTGTATAAGAATGCTTGTGATTTTTGCACATTGATTTTGTATCCTGAGACTTTGTTGAAGTTGCTTATCAGTTGAAGGAGATTTTTGGCTGAGACAATGGGGTTTTCCAAATATACAATCATGTCATCTGCAAACAGGGACAATTTGACTTCTTCTTTTCCTGACTGAATACCCTTTATTTCTTTCTCTTGTCTATTTCCCTAGCCAGAACTTCCAACACTATGTTGAATAGGAGTGGTGAGACAGGACATCCCTGTCTTGTGCCAGTTTTGAAAAGGAATGCTTCCAGTTTTTGCCCATTCAGTGTGATTTTGGCTGTAGGTTTGTCATAAATACCTCTTATTATTTTGAGATACGTTCCATCAATACTGAATTTATTGAGAGTTTTTAGCATGAAGGGCTGTTCAGTTTTGTCAAAGGCCTTTTCTGCATCTATTGAGATAATCATGTGGGTTTTGTCTTTGGTTCTATTTATATGCTGGATTACATTTATTGATTTGCATATGTTGAACCAGCCTTGCATCCTAGGGATGAAGCCCACTTGATCAAGGTGGATAAGCTTTTTGATGTGCTGCTGGATTCAGTTTGCCAGTATTTTATGGAGGATTTTTGCATCAATGTTCATCAGGGATATTGGTCTAAAATTCTCTTTTTTTTGTTGTATCTCTGTCAGTCTTTGGTACCAGGATGATATTGGCCTCATAAAATGAGTTAGGGAGGATTCCCTCTTTTTCTATTGATTGGAATAGTTTCAGAAGGAATGGTACCAACTCCTCCTTGTACATCTGGTAGAATTCGGCTGTGAATCCATCTGGTCCTGGACTCTTTTTGGTTGGCAGGCTATTAATTATTGTCTCAATTTCAAAGCCTGTTATTGGTCTATTCAGGGATTCAACTTCTTCCTGGTTTAGTCTTGGGAGAGTGTAAGTGTCCAGGAAATTATCCATTTCTTCTAGGTTTTCTAGTTTATTTGTATAGAGTTGTTTATAGTGTTCTCTGATGGTAGTTTGTATTTCTGTGGGGTCGGTGGTGATATCCCCTTTATCATTTTTTATTGCGTCTATTTGATTCTTCTCTCTTTTCTTCTTTATTAGTCTTGCTAGTGGTTTATCAATTTTGTTGATATTTTCAGAAAACCAGTTCCTGAATTCATTGATTTTTGAAGGGCTTTTCGTGTCTCTAGCTCCTTCAGTTCTGCTCTGATCTTAGTTATTTCTTACCTTCTGCTAGCTTTTGAATGTGTTTGCTCTTGCTTCTCTAGTTCTTTTAATTGTGATGTTAGAGTGTCAATTTTAGATCTTTCCTGCTTTCTCTTGTGGGTATTTAGTGCTATGCATTTTCCTCTACACACTGCTTTAAATGTGTCCCAGAGATTCTGGAATGTTGTATCTTTGTTCTCATTGGTTTCAAAGAACATCTTTATTTCTACCTTCATTTTGTTATGTACCCAGTAGTCATTCAGGGGCAGGTTGTTCAGTTTCCACGTAGTTGAGTGGTTTTGATTGAGTTTCTTAGTCCTGAGTTCTAGTTTGATTGCACTGTGGTCTGAGAGACTGTTATAATTTCTGTTCTTTTACATTTTCTGAACAGTGCTTTACTTCCAACTATGTGGTCAATTTTGGAATAAGTGTGATGTGGTGCTGAGAAGAATGTATATTCTGTTGCTTTGGGGTGGAGAGTTCTGTAGATGTCGATTAGGTCTGCTTGGTGCAGAGATGAGTTCAATTCCTGGATATCCTTGTATTCTTTCTGTCTCGTTGATCTGTCTAATGTTGACAGTGGGGTGTTAAAGTCTCCCATTATTATTGTATTGGAGTCTAAGTCTCTTTGTAAGTCTCTAAGGACTTGCTTTATGAATCTGGGTGCTCCTGTATTGGGTGCATATATATTTAGGATAGTTAGCTCTTCCTGATGAATTGATCCCTTTACCATTATGTAATGGCCTTCTTTGTCTCTTTTGATCTTTGATGGTTTAAAGTCCATTTTATCAGAGGGATTGCAACCCCTGCTTTTTGTTTGTTTGTTTGTTTGTTTTCCATTTGCTTGGTAGATCTTCCTCCATCCCTTTATTTTGAGCCTATGTGTGTCTCTGCATGTGAGATGGGTCTCCTGAATACAGCAAACTGATGGGTCTTGACTCTTTATCCAATTTGCCAGTCTGTGTCTTTTAATCGGACCTTTTAGTCCATTTACATTTAAGGTTAATATTGTTATGTGTGAACTTGATCCTGTCATTATGATATTAGCTGATTATTTTGATTGTTAGTTGATGCAATTTTTTCCTAGCATCGATGATCTTTTCATTTTGGCATGTTTTTGCATGGCTGGTGCCTGTTGTTCCTTTCCATGTTTAGTGCCTCCTTCAGGATCTCTTGTAAGGCAGGCCTGGTGGTGACATAATCTCACAGCATTTGCTTGTCTGTAAAGGATTTTATTTCTCCTTCACTTATGAAACTTAGTTTGGCTGGTTATGAAATTCTGGGTTGAAAATTCTTTCTTTAAGAATGTTGAATATTGGCTCCCACTCTCCTCTGGCTTGGAGAGTTTCAGCCGAGAGATCTGCTGTTAGTCTGATGGGCTTCCCTTTGTGGGTAACCCGACCTTTCCCTCTGGCTGCCCTTAACATTTTTTCCTTCACTTCAACTTTGGTGAATCTGACAATTATGTGTCTTGGAGTTGCTCTTCTTGAGGAGTATCTTTGTTGTGTTCTCTGTATTTCCTGAATTTGAATGTTGGCCTGCCTTACCAGCTTGGGGAAGTTCTCCTGGATGATACCCTGCAAAGTGTTTTCCAACTAGGTTCCATTTTTGCCGTCACTTTCAGGTACACCAATCGGACGTAGATTTGGTCTTTTCACATAATCTCATATTTCTTGGAGGCTTTGTTCATTTCTTTTTATGCTTTTTTCTCTACACTTCTCTTCTCGCTTCATTTCATTCATTTGATCTTCAATCTCTGATACTCTTTCTTCCAGTTGATCGAGTTGGTTACTGAAGCTTGTGCATTTGTCACATAGTTCTCGTGTTATGGTTTTCAACTCTATCAATTCTTTTAAGGACTTTTCTACATCGGTTATTCTAGTTAGCCATTCCTCAAATCTTTTTTCAAGGTTTTTAGTTTCTTTGCACTGGTTACATAGTTCCTCCTTTAGCTCTGAGAAGTTTGATCGACTGAAGCCTTCTTCTCTCAACTCATCAATCATCTGCAAACTTAATTTTCTTTTGCAGTGTAACCTAAAGTATTCATAGCTCCTTAGGGCATAGGTATATTTGGGGGCCATTATTCTGCCCCCCCAGATATATCCAATATTCTGCTTGGTAAACAATTCAAATTTTCTCTTGAGCCCTCAGAAGGGCCACACCCTAAGAAAAAGTAAAAACTAAAACAACCTATTCCTACCCACACCTAAAACTAACCTTTCACAGGATCAAGTTGATTTACTAGACTTATATTTACCATTCAACAGAAAATGAAGAATTTTTGAAGGAATCACTATAAATTTTACTTGTTTTCAGCATCTAAAAAAATATGAAATATGCTAAAATACAGAGCAACAAACTGGAGACAAAACAGAAGTAGGTGGAAACAGATCCATATATGGTTTATATATTGAAATTTTCAGATAGTATATTTAAAATAATTTGGATTAACCTGTCAAGAAAATGGAAGAAAAGATGAAGAATTGCAGGAGAGACTCAGAATCCATCAAAAATTTCAAATCGAAATTTGAGAACTGATAAAAACAAGACTAAAATTAAGAATGTGTTAGATGGTTAATGTGTTAGATAACGAAGAATCATAAAGAGTATGGAAAGGACTAGTGAACTTGAGGACAAGTCTGCAGAAAGGATGCATGCTGGATTAGATCAAGGAAACATGATACATATACACCATGGAATATTACATAGTCATATAAAATAATGGAAAAAATGTCCTCTGAAGCAACATGGATGGAGCTGGAGGCTATAATCCTAAGCGAACTAACACAGGACCAGAAAACCAAATACTATGCATGTTCTCACCTATAAGTGGGAGTTTAATATTGAGCTCACATGGACATAAACATGGCAACAATAGACACTGTGGACTACTAGAAGTAGGGGGAATGGAGGAGAAATTGGTTGAAAAACTATCTACTGGGTACTATGCTCACTATATCAGTGTAATATACCCATGTAACAAACCTGCACATGTACCCCTACTACATATAAAAAGTTGAAATGTTAAGAAAAAAGCATATAGACACATCTGGGACAAAATGAAAATGTCTAATAGATGTATAATAAGGATTATGTGAGAGAATGAATATAATTAATATTTGAATTAGGAAAAGTGGCAAATCAAATACATAGAAAGTAAATGGAAAGTGATAATAAATATAAGCAAAAATTAAAGACAAAGCAAGCATACAATAGCAAAAAGAAATGTTTTTAAAGATTAATAAATTTGTTAAATCTCTAGCAAGACTTATCAAGAAAAGAGAAGTCACAAATTAACCATATCACATACACTGCAAGCTAATTACAATTTTTTTGGTTCATTGGTTGACTGTTATAAAATAAACCATCTCAAAACTCAGTGGCTTAAACTAATATTTCTTTATTTTCTTTCACATGTCTGTGGGTTCGCTGGATCTCAACTAATTAGGCTGTGCTCAGGTGGCCAAGACAAGCATATGTATAGAAAGAATTGGGAACACA
Source organism: Rhinopithecus roxellana (assembly GCF_007565055.1). Taxonomy (NCBI): domain Eukaryota; kingdom Metazoa; phylum Chordata; class Mammalia; order Primates; family Cercopithecidae; genus Rhinopithecus; species Rhinopithecus roxellana. The sequence goes on from NC_044562.1 coordinate 20,684,688, forward strand.
ATGCAATCTACCATAATTATCTGCAACTTTATGACAATAAGTTTTGTGACACAGAAGAAATGGACAAATCACTTGAAAAACACAGCTCAAAACTGAAAAAAGAAGAAATAACAAATCAATGTTCCTATACTATTAAAGAAAATGAATGTGAAATTAACAACTCTTTCACAAATTTCTGAAATAGATGGCTTCACTGGCTAATTTTTTTTTCAAATATTTAAAGAAAAAATGACAGAAATGTTATAAAAACTCTTCCAGAAAATAAGATAAGATATAAGATGGCCCCATTCATTTTTGAGTTTTGCATGACCTTGATAGTAAAATCAGAAAAGGACATTAAAAGAAAAATTGCAGGCTAATATTTCTTACATACACAGGCAAAAATCCTACACAACATTACAATAAATCATATTCAATACTATATTTAATGGATAATACATCATGCTCAGTTTGATTTATATGAGGAAACTTTGAAAGATCAGTTTAACATTCAAAAATCAATAAATGTAGATCCCTACATCAACAGAATGAAGAAAAACACCATATGGCTATCTCAATAGAGATTCATATTTAAAAATGAGAGAACTAGAAACAGAAGGGAGCTTCTTCAATCTAATAAAGTATATCTACCCAAAACCTTTAGCGAATATCACATTCATTGTGGAAATACTAAACTCTTTCTCCTTAAGTTTGCAACCAAGTTGAAGATGTTCATGAGTAGTTCTATTCAGCATTGTCCTAAAAGGTTTTGCAGTGAAATAAAAAAAACGCATAACGTGTCCCAAGCTTAGACCAGAAAAAACAAAATAGCACTCACCAATGACATTGGAAGCATCAATATTTTAAATGTAAATTAAATGCAACCCAAGTTTACATATTTTTGTGATATATAGATATATATATCCATATACATATCTATATATCACATAGTATAGAAATATTACATACAGACACATATACCTATTTTAAGTGTGAGACAAATATAGACTTGACAAAATAATATCAAAATCTTATCTTGAAAAATAAACGTGAGAATTGGTAGGAGATTTCTAGGAGAAAGAAAAAGAATGAGAAAACAAATTATTGGTGACTAGATCTAATAGATACACTTTCAAGGTAAAACAATTAAAATGGTTTATGAATGGAAAGATTTCCCAGATACATTATTAAATCTTAAAATGTGCTCTTTGCTTTTTTTAAAAAAAGATAAATTTTTGTCCCTATAAGCACATTCATACATGAATTAACTGTATTTGTATAGTGTTTCTTTTTTAAGCGCACAATTCAGTATTGATAACTGTAATTCTCATGCTGTATGTTCATCAAAATTGCTTACAGTGTTACTGTTGGAAAACAAGGATGGAAATGGATGGGACGTTTCTCTACTTTGTACTTTACTGTAAAATGTTTGCATTTTCTAACGATGTACATATTTTACTAATTTCATTGTTACTTTTAAGAAAGGTTCTTATTCTTATATAGTGAAATTATGAAGTATTATTTTATTTGCTTCATTATACAACTCTAAAAATATTACACATTTTATAATAAAAAGAGGGCCTAGAGAGCTGATCTGGAATGATCTTTAACTGACATGTCTGCTTAGTCTGTAATTACAGGGCTCTAGTAGCAGGTGTTAAAGACATATAAAAAACACTGACTGAAATCAATGGCTTTTGTTTTGTTTTGACTTGACTTTTAGTTTTCATAAAAGGAATTTTATTCAAGGAATCTTTTATCGCTCCCCTAACCCGAGTCCTTTGAAAGCTTTTTTCAGAAATTCTGCATTTTCCTTAAGTACTGGCAGCAGGAGCTGAGAGTTCTTTGCACCCAATGTGAATGTTCTTTTTTTTTTTTTTTTTTTTTTTTTTGACTAGTGTGTAACTGGAAAACTTTTTGAGGTTTTTAATTTTTTTAACAAAAAATATTAAATTACTTCATCATTGGAAGGCCCCTGTATACTTTAATATTTCAACAAATAGCCTGGTAACCTCACAGAAGCAGGAAATGAATTAAAATCATAAAATGTAATAAACATTTTAAATGAGCTCACATCTCTGTGCTCAGCTTAAGGCAGTGTGGAACCCTGACAGCTCATGCCAGAAGTTACATGACTCAACCAGCCTCCTGGCTACTAGGTAGGAAAGTTGCTGGAATGAGAGACTTCATGGAGTTCAAAACAAAAACTTTAGCAAATGGTTAGCAGAGAATTCTGGAAAGTATGCAAAGAATGCAGTTCTTTAGCTAAATTACCTAAATGGAAATTACTCACCAAGGAGCATCATTCTTCTAGAAATTCTTGGTCATTCCACTCTGTCAATTGTTTCCTTTACTGTGGGAAAAAATTACAAATTTTGATGTTTCAATTATATTGATTTGTTGATTCCTATCGCCCTGAAGCCTTGTCAGGGTTCATGGTGTATTTAAATATCTTGTCTAATTTTGGTATTCATACTTTTTAAAGGATACAGAGTAATAGAGATACCTTAGGAAGTATTCCACTGTACAATAATTAAAAGAATAGAAAAATGTGTACCCTATTTTAAAAAGATGAAAGATACTTGTTGATGAGAATGTAGGAAAAGGAAATTTCTGCACATTGTTGATGGAAATGTAAAGTAGTTCAGCCTTTATGGAAAACTGTATGAGGTTCCTCAAAAACTAAAAATGAAATTACCCTGCAATCCAGCAATCTCACCTCTGGGTATTTAAACAAAAGACTTGAAATCAGTACGTAGAAGAGATGTCTGCTCTCTCATGGACATTGCAAGCACTACTTGTAACCGCCCAATGGGTTCTTCGTGACCACTGCCCAGATACAGCCAATTTATCAAGACAGTGGAATTGCAATAGGAAAAGAGCTTAATGCACACAGAGTTGGCTAGACAGGAGGCTTGAGTTTTATTACTTGAATCAATCTTCCTGAAAATTCGGACACTGGAGATTTTTAAGAATAATTTGGTGGGTAGGGGGCGAGGGAGTGTGAAGTACTGATTGGTTGGACTGGAAATGAAATCACAGGGAGTCGAAGAGGATTATTTTTGCTGTCTTCTTTACCTGGGTGGGAGAACGTAACTGTTGAGTAAGATTACTGGTCTACATGGTGCTAGCTGGTCCTTCAGAATCCTGGATCTGAAAAACATATCTTGAACACCAATCTTAGGTTTTATAACAGCAATGTTACCCCTAAGAGCAATTGGGAGGTAAGGAATCTTGTGGTCTCTGGCTGCATGATGCCTAAACCATAATTTTAATCTTGTGGCTAATTTGTTAGTCTTACAAAGGTGATCTAGTCTCCAGGCAAGAAGGGGGTTTGTTTCAGGAAATGGTTGTTATTATCCATGTTTCATAGTTAAACTATAAACTAAATTCCTCTTATAGTTAGTTTGACCTACACCTAGTAATGAACAAGGGCAGTTTGGAGGTTAAAGGCAAGATGGGATAAGTTAGGTCAGATTTTATTCACTACCATAATTTTCTCATCGTCATAATATGTGCAAGGTGGTGTCATACTCTCAATAGCCCAGTCATGGAGTCAACCCAAGCATCCATCAACAAATGAATGGGTAAATAAAATGTGATATATATGCAAAATAGAATACTATTAGCCTGAAGAAGAAATAAATTTTTTCATTTGTGCGAACATAGATGAATGGAATAAGGAAACATTATGTTAAGTGAAATAAGCCAGGCACAGAAAGACAAATACTGCATGTTCTTACTTACAGATGTAATCTAAAATAATCAAACTCAAAGAAGCAGAGAGTAGAATGGTGGTTACAAAGGCTGGGGTTTGAAGAAATGGGAAGACTATGGTCAAAGGTTACAAAATCTTAGACAGAAGTAATATATTTTTTGTTCTTTTAAATATATTGGCCAGCATGATTGTTATAGTAAATAATATTGTATTGCACATTTCAAAATTGCTAACAGAATGAACTTCAAATGGGGTCACTAAAATAATAAGTGTTTGAGTTGATGGATTTATTAATTACCTTGATTTAATTATTTTACTTGTAGTACATTTACTCCCATAAACACATACAACTATGATTTATTAATTCACAATAAAAATTAAAAAATAAAATGATAAATTCTTGTTCACTCTGTAAATAAATTAGTAATTACAAAAAAACAAAAACAAAACTCTAGGCTGAACATTTTTTACTTTGAAAATGTTATTTTCATGAAACTAGAGGAAAAGAGTGGAGCAATCTCTCAAGAATTATAATAAATTTTTCTTTGCTTTTTTGTTTCCCTTTTAAAAACATTTTCACTACCATTTTAATAAGTTCTAGAAAAATATCAGTTGAGTCAGTCCAACATGGGCTTCCAGAGCAGGGATAGAAGCATTAGCTTTACCTCTGATGTCATTTATAAAGTAAAATAAAAAGTATTTGTGCTTGTTTAAAAGGGAAGCAGAAATAACAGTAAAAACAGAACAGGTAGTCTTCATATTTCAAAGACAAGTTCTGAAAAAATACATATGAGTCACTGAAACTTAAATCAGTTTTTCTTATAAAAGAATGTGAAGCTATGTGAAGATTCACAGAAAAAGCACTGTTTTACTATTACCATTAACATTTGGGAAAGTATATCTTGGGAATCATAGTCAAGATCCTTTTTTTTTTTTTTTTTTTTTTTTTTTTTTGAGACGGAGTCTTGCTCTGTCGCCCAGGCTGGAGTGTGCAGTGGCCGGATCTCAGCTCACTGCAAGCTCCGCCTCCCGGGTTTACGCCGTTCTCCTGCCTCAGCCTCCCGAGCAGCTGGGACTACAGGCGCCCGCCACCTCGCCCGGCTAGTTTCTTTTTGTATTTTTTAGTAGAGACTGGGTTTCACCAGGTTAGCCAAGTCAAGATTCTTTATGTGCAAGTAACAGAAGCCAGCTAGCTCGCTGACTATGAAATGAGAATTTGTTAAAAGGAAACAGGGTTTTCTCTCAGAACTCAGGGATGCAGACTAGCTGCCTAGGTGCTAGGACTGGGGACTAACTATAAAACCGTCATGGTGACACCTCCGTCTATTGTCTCTGCCTCCCTGACCCCACAGATGGGCTTCTGCTGCTCCCTCCATCCTGTACGGCAGGCATCTTTTGTTAGTCTTACCTAATAGCTTCTGAGGCTCATCTAGTCACTTTGAAGAATCCGTATCAGCCTGACCAGACTGACTGTCAGTTCTAATTCCAAATACCCATTCAATTGGCCTACTTTGGATCATGTATCCATCCAAAGTCCCGTTGGCTGTGAGGATGTTTGTCCTATGGAGGATGCTGTTCTTAGAGAAATAAAGAGTTAGGCAGTGCAAAAATCCAAACTAGCACAGCATCCAAAAATGACACCACAGTCCAAGATGACTCCGGGTGGTGCTGGTGCTGTCGGAATGGAGGGGAAAAGTCAGGACGGCTTGGGACAGCACTGTGTAACTACAGCAACAACTTGTTCACTCTTCCTGTTTACATCAGAGACAATATAATACCTCTCTACGCTGGTAGCCGCGCAGGTCAGCCTAGCTGTGTTGAAGAACAAGGCACAGTTGTCCCAGTCATGGGAAAATTGAAATGGTTTCTAATACCATCTCATTTGCTTGTGCATATGTAGACATGCTCTTTAATAGCTGGATTCTGCTAGGCCTTTCATAAAAATCCTTTATATGTTTTCAGACTTTATTGAGCTAAGCGAGTTCATTGGAAGCCCATATCCATCTTACAATGCCAGCGATTTTTCTCCTCACTTTACAGGATAGAACATGGAGAGTCCGAGTTTACCCTGCAGAGATTCAGAAACCCTGATGATACAATCGTGAGATGTTGTATAACTTCTGGGAAATCTCATATATGCTGAATTAGTATTTTCTTGCTTTAATGTGACAACCGTTTTTGGGAACAGCAAAGTGATATCAGAATGGCAGTTATTAACAGTTTTTACGTGAAGCATACACCCAATAGAATGAGAATGCAGTCATGTGAAAGATGGCATTAGATAGTAAAAATCTAACGTTAAGCAAAGTTGACTGTTAGTGTTCTTCCTCCTAGGCCATACTCCTTATTCCTAAACCCTCGTTCTTAATCCTTAGGTGTAGAACTTCTGTGGCAAGGGTTCTGGGGTGTGAAAGAAAAGTTCATAGAGTTTATAAAGGCTTCTCTAACTTGAAAACTCTTAATACTCTAGACTCAGTCTCCCCAGCATAGGTGACTAGTAAACTCTCTGATCTCCATTGTAGCCTACTATCTGCTGTTTCCTTCTATATATTTTTGATTCTCACCTTATATATCCATAGCTTAGAAAGCAGCCAACAATTTGAGTGGAGTATGTGTATAGACTTTACAGCAACTTTCCCTGTGATTCTCTTCTCTAAGAATGTTGGCTCTCAATTCCCAGCTTTAGGCCTGAGCTCCATTCTCTTACCCCAAAGCAAACCGAAATTTTAATTTCTGAAAATGTACATTTAAAAAGAAAGCCTTCTGGATGATTTGTAGGTGAAGTAAAATTTTAGAACTACAGGCCTAGAGTCTAGACCTAGATATACTTTGTCCCAGTCTCATGGGAACGTACCCTGGCTCTATATTAAAACCCCATCTTTCCCAGTGAGTAAAGCAGGACTACAGTACCTTGGTGAGTGCTGGGACATGTACATTAAACATGCTGTTTTTTTCCACCTTTCCACACAGGCGCTTACTTCATATGATTAAGCTTCCAGGCTTTTCTCCTGGTTCCTATAAAGCTTTGTTCTGAATTTATGCCCCTATGGGAGCCTGGGGCTCTACCAAGCTGCTTATCCTGTATCAACTCCATTTACTTGAAAATATTAATCGGGTTGCTTCAATAAGAGCCACTCAGCATTCCAGAAGCAAAATCCTCTACTGACTACAAGAATTTCAACAGCCTAGAAACTCCTCCAGTTTTCCTTTAGATACCAATAGAATCCTGGACTAGACTTTAGTATATCCGACCAGATTGAAAATGAATGTGATTATTGACCATCCCTGCTGGGATGCTGCTCTGTAGCCAGGTCATTCTTCCCAACCAAGGCTCTCAAACTTTCTGTCTTGTCTTCTCTATTGTGATCTCAGAATACCCTGCTGCAAATTCATATATATATATATATATGAAAGAAATATAAAGGAATATTGAAGTTGAAGAAATTTTATCTAATCTCCTCATTTTATATATAATAAATCTACATGCTTATCAACTGACAGATTCAGAGCTAGAATAAAGTCCTCCTTTAGGGAAAAGGGAGTCTTTTCCACAGTCTCTGTATTCTATTACCTAGAAGGCCGCCTCTACTTCTATGGGGGTGTCTGTTCACACAATATGCCATCTGAGGGCTGAGGAACAATGAGAATGCAGTGAAAAGATAACCAACATTCCTACAGCTTATGCCTTTAGAAAAAAAATTAAGACAGTGAGGACACAGGATGCTAAAGTAGAATAAAAATGCAAATATGCTTTAGTTAAGTGTTTGTAAAATCTATGTCTCAGGGCTACAGTGGGTGGGTTGGGCTAAATGAGGACCCCAAGGCAGTGCTCCATTTCCTGCCACCCTGCTTCAATTGCAGTGGCTCCTCATTTTCTGTTACTATTTATCTTATTATGGAATTATTTATATCTACAGATGGTACAAAATAATAATATTAAGTTTGTATATTGAATGCTTACCTTAAAAGTAGAATGGAAGTCCCCTAATGTACCTTTCCCTAATCTTTTCTCTCATCCTCTATCCTGATAAAACTCCATCCTTAATTTGGTGGCTACCATTCTCATTCATTGGCTCTACTTTATATGTACATATATAACTATATACACACACTTGAAGACCTAAATATATACATCTATATATGTATATATCCACACATAAGGTTATCCCTCAGTATGCATAGGGATTGGTTCCAGAAACTTCCAAGGATGTCAGAATCCAAGGATGCTCAAATCCCTGATGTAAAGTGGCATAATATTTGCATATCACCTATGCACATCCTCCCATGTTCTAAGATTTACAATGTCCTCCATCTCCTTGAGTTTCTGCCTATGTTCCATCTGTCTGACATAAATATTCTTCTCATTTTCTTCTGCCACATTTATTCTTCCTCCACTTTCAGGATCCAACATTTCTCCTGCATAATGGGTGGCAAAATTTTTCTTTAAGATTCAATGTAATCATTTTCTTATCTGTAAAGGTTTCCCTTAACTGCCTTAGGGACTGTTAGACGTTCCTTCCAAAGGAATGAACTTACTTATTTTCAGGTCTGTCCTCCTCTAAATACTACAATACTGGAAAACAGAGTTTGTCTGGTTTGTTTTCCCAAGGACCAGGCATATGACAAGTTTGTAATAACTGTTTGTTGAATGACAGAATGATTGGTAAAATGATAGAAAAGTGGGGGGTTAGATTCTATTCAAATAGCTATATATTCCAATATGATAAATGTGGTACATATGCTTTAGATTACAAAGCACGCTACCCTATGCAAGTATAAAGTTATTAATGGAATGGTTGATTCTAATTTCAGAGCCTTGCAACTGCTCCCTTCCTAGCTCCCATCGTGAACCTGTCACCTTTTAATATGTTTGGGACAGATTTATAATGACTAGATCTGTGACCTTTTCTACTGTTGCCACCAATATAATATGGGAGACACTTAGCTCTGAAAGATAACCAATTACTTAAAACTTGCTTTCAATGTTAGCACTTAGCCTAATTTGACCAGAGGTCCTTTCAAAATGCCTTCTCAGCAAAAATGTTCAACACAGCCCTACTCCAGCTGAAGCCACTTACTCCAGCTGCAACTACATCTTCCAGATGTCTGGAATGGTAAGAAAAAAGTGAAATTCATTACTCAGCTTTCACAATTGTATTAGGTGAGAAAGTGATGAATAGACCCCCCAAAAGACTGTGACACTCTTGATACAGATAAACCTTTTTAGATTGCTTTTCTGGTTGAGAGTCATCCAGAGCACTCTGCTATCATTTATTGTAAAATCAGGAGTCACTCAAGAACTTCAAGGCTAAATTTGCATCAATTCATTTATTGCTTTCATTATATCTAGTTGAATGCTGCTGAGCATTTTAAGTAGTTTAGGAATTATAAGTGTTTCTACCAGAATATATTAACCAGGAGATCATTTTCCCTCACTCCCTTCCTTGTCAAATTGTAGACATCACATAAACAATTCACTAAAATTAAAACAATTGATTTAAATACATTGTGCATGTAAGTATGAGTCAGAGCATCCTAATATATGAAGCTAGGACTTGCTTGCAAATTAAGCTCCTTAGCTTTTTCCCTGAGTAAAACTGAAACTCCAGAAGTAGTATAGTGTATACTGTTCTCTGCTGTATCCTTGGTACCTGAAACAAGGCTGAAAATTGTATGCAATATTTCAAGAGGCAAGAATATTATAACATACACATTTGAGTGAAGAAAACAAAAGTCAGACAATTTAAGTAATGTGTACAGGGTCAACCCCTGAGATTTGTTTTATTAGGCCAAAACCTGCACACCTGCCAATCCTGCAATCTTTTGTGTTCCCTTTCATGGCTCCTTGAGGATATAGATTCTATTCTAGAGTAATCATCTTGCAGTGTTTTTCTTTTCTTAGAGATGGGGTCTGACTCTGTTGCCTGGGCTGGAGTGAAGTGGCACATTCGTGGCTGTCTCCCACCTCAGTCTCCTAAGTAGCTGAAACTACAGGAATATGCCATCATGTCTGGAAAAAAAAATTTGTAGACACAGGGTATCACCATGTTGCCCAGGCTGGCCTGGAACTTCTGGGCTCAAGTGATCTCCTGCCTCAGCCTCCCAAAGTGGTGGGATTACAGATGTGAGCCACTGCACCCAGCCTGGGAGTTGTATTTTAAAGAAACATCTTTTTGTACTTCCAGGTTATTTCTCATTGCTAAGACAGTGAGCAGTGACAAGCATTTACCTAATGTAAAGTGCCAACAAGCTGGCATTAGTGTTCTAATTATTCAAAATAGCCACCAGACAGTTATGACTCCCAGAAAAGACAAGAATCAACTTGTTCATATTATATCATTCCTGTTTACTGTAGCGTAATGCTGGGGTTTCCTCCTGGGTATGTACCATCTTCATTAATTCTTGTAAATGCCTGTTTTTTTGTTCTTCTCTGATAATTCTTATCACACTCATGTATTCTGTTTTGTCTTAACTGAAAACCGTACACTGTTAAATATTTGGGGTTTAACAGGCAAAATTCAGATTATAGAATCACAGAATTTTCTATCTGGAAAGGAAGGGAAAACTATACATCTATATCTAGTCCAACCCTTTAATTTTACTTGCTTAGAACTGAGGCTTGAAGAGGCAAAGAGAGCTATGAAAGGCTAACAGTTGTATTTTAGAGTGTATTTAGCTGTGTATTACGAGTTAACAAGTGCTAAGGTGGGAGGTGGTAGTATTTAATAGAAGAGGAAGGAGTCATTGAGAAGACAGGATGAGCAAAGACTTTAAACTGAGGAAGTTATGTTAGAGGTGATCGTGGGTAAAGCAATGCAGGCAGAATTAACAGAGCAACAACCCTCAGCACCAGCAGGCCTGGGTACCTTTCAGGAACAGCAAGGAGAATTGTAGGTATAAGCCGAGTGAGCAGGACTAAGAGCTGTTGCAGAGGAGGTCAGAGAGATGAGCATGGGGTCGTGAGGAAGATCATCTAGAGCGTAAGTACTAAAGTAGTTAGAAAAAGGAACACAAAATATATTCTAAGAAACCGCAAAGTGAAAAAGGACTAGGCAGATCAATACAACCAAAAAGTTATTTCTTTTAATAGATTAGTAATAACCAAACCTCTGGTAAAACTTACTGAGAAAAAAGAAAAAAGTTACAAATATATAATATTATAAATGAAACATGAGAAAGAACTATGGATAAGGTGGACATATAAACTAAAACGTGAAGATATTACCAACAATTTTTAACTAATAAATATCAAACCACAGACAAAATAGATGAATTCTGAGAAAACATGTCTCTCCAAAGTTGGCACAGGAAGAAATAGAAAATCAAAATAATTTTAAAAACATTAAAGTAATTGAAAAAATAATATGGTTGTTCAAAATAAATGTCATGCCCCAGTGGTTTATAAGTGTTTTCAAGTGACAGTTATACGTTTAGATCATTCCCTTCTGGAAACAGAAAAGAGGAAATTCTTTCTATCTCTTTTGTCATTTTGTCATAACCTTGAATCCAAGCCAGAGAATGTAGTTTGAGAGAGGGAAATTATCAACCCATGTAACTCTTGGATGTAGAGATAAAATTCCTAAAAATAGAGCAAATCAAGCAACGCGTACAAAATATAATAGCCAACTCCAAATTAGTCATGACTCAGAATGCAAGACCAGGTTCAGTACTTTTCATTCGTCTGTGACTTTTCCTTCCGCTTTCAACCATGAAAATCTCTAAAGTCGTCTACACATGGCCGTTCACCAAATGACCCAATCTAATTCCCCAGCCCTCTCCTCTACTACTTAAAGGTGAAAGCTAACATTTATCTGGAGTCTTACAATATCAGAGTGCATGTATTACTTGACTTATTACTCTTAAAACCATGAGGCTAAAATTTCCCATTATTCCCAATTGCCAAATGTGAAAGGTGAGTAATTTGCCAAATGCCACGACTCTGATAAGTGACATGGCCATGAAGGAAACTCAGGCCATCTCATGCCAAATGCTCTTCTTTTTCCACTATCGCATGATGCTTTCCAGCAGGCTGAAAAGCTGCAGTCATGCTCCTCTATATCCCCTCACAAATATTCTTACAGATGCACTCCCTAGTAAAGCAAATGCTATCTTAAGCCTCTTTTGAAATCATTCTCACAATCAATTATTTCCATGAAAAAAATGTTCTCCTCCCCAAATCTCAGGTGGATTGATGACTGCTTTATGCAGGTCCTTCTTCACTGGAGGAACCACTTCCTGTTGAATAAAGACAGCTCTGTGTTCCCACTGCATTCCAGGAATATAGGACACATTTATGTAGGGTTATTTGGGACTTGACTCCATTCCTGTTGTAGTATTCAAGTTCAAATTTTGGAGTTCTTTATTTCCCACTGAAAATAAATATATTGTACAGCTTAGACCATTCCATATGCATAATAAATTTTTGTGGAAGAAATCACTACTTGATAGGCTTTCAGTTTCTCATTAAAATAGTTCAGAAGTTTTCATTTTTATGAAATATTTTAGACATGCAAAATGTATAAAATGATATGGTGCATATCCTTCACCATGCTATTCAGCTTAGACAATAAGCATTACTGGCCGTGTGCAGTGACTCACACCTGTAATCCCAGCACTTTGGGAGGCCAAGGTGGGGGGTCAGGAGTTTGTGACCAGCCTGGCCAATGTGATGAAACCCTGTCTCTACTAAAACTACATGCAAATTAACTGGGCATGGTGTTGGGTGCCTGTAATCCCAGTTACTCTGGAGGCTGAGGAAAGAGAATCACTTCAACCTGGGAGGCCAAGATTGCAGTGAGCCAAGATAGCGCCACTGCACTCCAGCCTGGGTGACAGAGTGAGACTCTGCCTCAAAAATAAATAAATAAAATAAACACTACCAACCAAAGTTCTTGTACATCCCTACCCATGCACCTACTCCATCATTCTGAATTTAAGGCCTCCCATTTTCATTCCTTTTGTTTTTATTTTTTCTGTTTATGAGTGAATCCCTATATAGCCATACAAATACATTCCCTAGTTAAAAGCAGAAGCAGAAAAGCGGATGATACATTTTACTGACTCTTTTAGATCTGCAGTTAGATTTCCCTCAGGGTTTGTTGGACTAATATTCAATTGAAGCATCAGGCTACTATTTATTTTTAGTCTGGAAAAACATATATGGTCAGTATCTCAGGTCCCAAGAGGAAAAACAGGAAAATGTTTAGGTCGCCAGCTGTTTCATTGAGTCTGAGAAGATTTACTTAGACTTCATTGCTTCTGTTTCTCACTAATATATTTTTATCCAGAAACGAAGTATTCTATTGTCATTTCTTCCTCTCTGAGAAATTAGACATGCTAAATACAATAAAAAAAAAAAACACTTTTTTTCTTTTTTACTTTCAGGATGATTTTTAAAGACACAGGGATTTATTTCATGGAATTTAAAACACAATTTACAAAATTAATTACAGTAATATGAAGACTTTGTGATATATAGAATATAATGTAATTTGAGATATATAATTCATCTAATCTAATATATATTATTTTATTATGTATTTTATTATAATGTATAAGATAATACATATGAATTTATATAATTTATATAACAATGAGAATTTTAGATTTTGGTGTTTTATTTATATAATTACTTTTATGTGTTCCTTTTTAATTTAAAATATTTAAGGTCATTTTAAGGAAATATTTTAAAAAGAATATTAAAATGAGTATTCATGAACTAACTACTCAGCTTAAGAAATAATTGTTAACAATATATCAATCTGTGATTTTCTTCTATATAACTCTTTCTCACCCATATTTCTTGAATTTTTCATTAATATGTTTTTGTTTTAACAGTTTAATAACATTTGTATAAACTTCAAAATCCTATATTGTGAAGTTTTGTTAGTTTGAGATTTTACAGAAATGTTATACCGGCTAATTACAGTGGTTCACACTTGTAATCCCAACACTTTGGGAGGCCAAAGTGGGAGGATCACTTGCTGCCAGGAGTTGGAAACCACCCTGGGCAAAAAAACAAGACCTCGTCTCTACAAAAATAAAAATAAAAATAAATTTAAAAATTAGCTGGGCATGGTGGTTTGCGCTTGTAGTCTCAGTTACTCAGAAGCCGGAGGCTGGAGGATGGCTTGAGCCCAGAAGTTCTAGGATGACATCAGCTATGCTGGTACTGCTGCACTCCAGCCTAGGCAACAGAGCAAGACCCAATCTGAAAAAACACAATAAATAAAAGTTATACTGCAGGACGTCATCTACAACTACCTTTTGTCACTAAATGTTAAGTACTATAATTCAAGTATTATGGTCCTATAATATTTTATTTTGTTTATATAATAACTCATCGCTTTATTATTTTGCATACTTTTTGATACAATTTTAATGTTTACGCTACAATTAGTATTTCTATGAAAATGTGTATAGATGTCTTCAAGTCCACATGTGTAAAAGTTTCCCGTGAGTATAAAATAGAGATAGGTTACTGACCTATAGAGTATGAAACTATTTAAATTTACTGTATAATGTATTCAAAAGTAGCTATACCATTTCATAACGTCAATAGAAATGTGAAAGGGTGTTTATCCACACCCTCATGAGTGTACACTAGTAGTATAGTAGTGTCTAAATTTATAGTTTCTTTATTGTTAAAGGTAAGGCATAACTTCATTTATTTATGGGCAATTCACGGTTCCTTTTCTGTGAAATGTATGTTCATATCTTTTGACTGTTTTTCTGCTGGGTTACTTGTTGTCTTTTCATAATGATGTTTAGGAGTTCATTACACATTTTTGGCTCAATGACTTAGTTAGTCTGAAGTGTTACAGTGGCTTCTCCCAATTTGTGAACTGCCTCTTTATAGTGTCCTTTGATTAATGGAAGTTCTTAATTTTAATATAATCACATTTATCAAATTGTGACTTCATGCCCCCAAGTCATAAATATTCTCCTGTATTTTCTTCTAAGAGCTTTGAAGTTTCCCTTTCATTTCTAAGTATTTATTACATCCATAGTTGCATACATTCATTACTGTCTATGGTGTAAGAATGCTACTACATATTTTCCATGTATAATTAACTAATGTTCCCAGCAGAATTTATTACATTTATGTTTTTTCTCATTACTCTCTAGTGCTACCTCAGTCATTCATCAACTTTACGTATGTACTGGCCCTGTAGCCCCTCTCCTATTGTGCTGACCTCTCCTAATAGATCTCCCAGTCAGGTTCCTATTAGGTAATTTGTTTCTTAAATAAGGTTGGTGTTTCCTCTGTTTCTGTTTTGGGATTTCTGTTTATTTGGTTGAACCACATAAAATTGCCAGTATGTGACTGTTTTCGATTCACAGAAATAACAATTTCATCTGGTTCAAACTATAATAGAATCCCTGCAACAGTCTATTCTAATATATTTAGATCTAATATCAGTATTGATCCACAAATATACAATTATTCCCTAATATTGCTTCTTAACTTTAAACCTAAATTTTCATTTTATTGCTGTAGGGTACACACAGGTGCCATGCTGGCATGTCATATACAATATGTTCAGGCTTTAACCCATTTTTTTTTTTTTTTTTTTACTCCTTCAGGGTTAGCCAATATACTTGTTTTCTTTTAAATACCCTCAGCCTGATCTGTACCGAGAAATTACTTGCTCTTTTAACTTAAAAAACA
This sequence comes from Rhinopithecus roxellana, assembly GCF_007565055.1. Classification (NCBI taxonomy): domain Eukaryota; kingdom Metazoa; phylum Chordata; class Mammalia; order Primates; family Cercopithecidae; genus Rhinopithecus; species Rhinopithecus roxellana. The sequence goes on from NC_044562.1 coordinate 20,700,056, forward strand.
ACTAGCTTCAGAATTATTCCTTAGCCTTTTGAAAATAAATTTTTGACAAATTCAATTGATTCTTTTTATGTTTCCAATTTACCCATTGTTTTATTCTTCTTGAAAATGTTTCAGCTCAATCCCATTCTCTCGTATAATTATTACTCTATCTTAATATCTTATTTTAATGTACTACTCAAAAAGGATTGGAGAGATAGAGAAGTCAAGTAAATGGAGATCAAAATATCAGTCACTACAAAGAGTGTTCTCTTAATTTGGCCAAATAAATTCTTTTTTTTTTTTCTTTTTTCTTTTTTGAGACGGAGTCTCGCTCTGTCGCCCACGCTGGAGTGCAGTGGCCGGATCTCAGCTCACTGCAAGCTCCGCCTCCCGGGTTTACTCCATTCTCCTGCCTCAGCCTCCGGAGTAGCTGGGACTATAGGCGCCCGCCACCTCGCCCGGCTAGTTTTTTATTTTTTTGTATTTTTTAGTAGAGACGGGGTTAGCCAGGATGGTCTCGATCTCCTGATGTTGTGATCCGCCCGTCTCGGCCTCCCAAAGTGCTGGGATTACAGGCTTGAGCCACCGCGCCCGGCCCCAAATAAATTATTACCAGACTGATCCTACCACAGAGAAGAACCGCAAACTCTAGAAATAAAATATTTTTAAAAAGCTTTCTGAATACACGAGGGAGTGCACAAAAGTAGATAAATCCCAGAAGAGAGTCAATATGTGAAAGACATGGGATGCATTTCCTACTGTATGGCTTTGTTATTAACCTGAAGGCAGGCTACAATCAATTACATGTGGAGTAAAAAAAAAATGTTTCTAAAAGACCAATAATCTTTCTGGCCTGAAAAAAACAGAGGATAAAGCTCAGATCCAACAACAGTGACTAATAAGTGAGTTAGGGATATCAGTAAGGAGCAAGCTGGAGAAAGGGAGTCTCAAACTTGGTGTATCAACTCCAGAAGAATTTGTGGGAGAATTTCACATACATGGAGCTCTTTCTTTATGTATGTGGTGACAGACATGGAGAAAACTCAAAGCAGCTCAGCTCAGGATGAAAGAACTGAACTGACATTGGAACTGTTAACTACATGGCACATAATTCACATTTGAATCCAACAAAGTGAGTTTCCTGATAAAACAAAACAACCCTTGAAGATTATCGCAGAATTCAATGTCTGGATGCAATCCAAAATTATTTGAAATAGTAAGTCCTATGAAAATGTGAGTCATTCTCAAGGCGAAAGAGAATTAACAGAAACAACTACAAAGTGATTGTGATGCTGGAATTAGCATTTAAACATTTTATGGCAGCTATTAAAATTATATTAAATGAGCGAATATAGAATATACTGTCTGGGTGCGGTGGCTCACGCGTGTAATTCCAGCACTTTGGGAGGCCGAGGCAGGCAGATCACCTGAGGTCAGGAGTTTGAGACCAGCCTGGCCAACACGGTGAAACCCCGTCTCTACTAAAAACACAAAAATTAGCCAGGTATGGTGGCACATGCCTCTAATCCTCGTTACTCAGGAGGCTGAAGCAAAAGAATCGCATAAACCAGGGAGGCAGAGGTTGCAGTGAGCCGAGATCACGCCTCTGCACTCCAGCCTGGATGACAGAGCAAGACTCTATCTCAAAAAAAAAAAAAAGAAAGAAAGAAAATGAAAAGAAAAAATGCTTATACTGAATAAAGAGACAAACTTCAGTGCAGAAATGAAACCATAAAAAGAATCAAGTGGAAATCCTGGAACAGAAGAATAATACAGTAGTCATTAAAACTTAGAATAGGCTTATCAGGAGAATGAAGTCAAAAGAAGAAAGATTAAAGTGAACCTGAAGTTGAGGAAATATAAATGATCAAATCTAAGGATAACAGAGATAAAACATTGCAAAAAAAAGTCGACATATTCTCTCAGATCTGTGGGGCAATATCTAGGTCTAACATACAGATACCGTTGCAGTTATTGAAGGAGACAAGAGAATGATGAAGGAATTATTTTAAAATATTAAGGCCAAAAACTCCCATATATGGTGAAAGTAATAAATCTACAGATTCAAGAAGTTCAGTAAACACCAAGGAAGAAAATGGTAAAACAAACAAACAAACAAACAAACATGCTTAGTTATGTCATATTTAAGTTGCTAAAAACTAAAAATAAAGAGGGATCTTGGAAAGAGCCAGAGAAAAGTGACACAGATACAGAAAACAACTTTTTAAATGAGTGCTGATTTTGCAAAAAACTCCAATATTGAAATATTGTGGAATGTATCTTTAAGTGTCGAAGGAACAAGTCTGTCAACTCAAAATGCTACATCAAGCAAAAATAGTTTTCACTATAAAGTTAAAACGAAAACATTTTTAGCTAAAAGAAAGCTAAATAAAATTTTCTTCAGCAGACATACACTACAAATATACCTAAGCAAGTTATTTGCACTGAAGGAAAACGATACAAAATGGATACTTAGGTATTCAGAAAGAGTAAATATCACCAAAAATTATAAAATTATGAATAAGTATAAAAGACTGTATTTTCTTTTCAATTTATTTAAAAGGCATGACTGTCAAAAAGGGAAAAATTAGAATATTGTCACGTGGGATTATACGGCATGCATTTTAATACATGAGACAAAGATAGCATAAAGTATATGGTGCTACATGGGCTTATGATCTTGTAAGATTCCCACATTTATTGTAGCATAATATAATATTAAGCCCAAATGGTCTCTGTAAAGCAAAGAATTAAACATCAAAAAGTAATCTAAAGGAGCATGACTAAAGAGCAAATTGGTTAAAGTAAAATTCTAAAAATGCTCAAATAATTTAAGAGGGAAAATCAAAAAAGAGAGAATCAAGAAATAGAGGGAGAAGCAGAACACAATAAAATAGCAGTAGATCTATATCCAATCATGTCAGAAATGGCAATCATTGTTTTAGTCAAACAGTTCAATTAGAAGACAGGAATTGTCAGAACTATGTGCTTCCTATAAAAATACCCTTTAAAGATAAACACAGGTAAGTTAAAAGTAAATAGATGGCAAAAAATGTAGCATGCAAACAGCTTAGGAAAGCTGAAATGGCCATATAAATTTCAGAGAAAACAGGCCTAGACGACAAAAGGTATTTTCAGATATAAAGAGGGACACTTCATAATGACAAAAAAAATAATTTTTTATTTTTTAAAATTTTTTTGAGATGAAGTCTTGCTCTGTCACGCAGGCTGGAATGCAATGATGCGGTCTTGGCTCACTCAACATCCGCTTCCCAGGTTCAAGCAATTCTCCTTCCTCAGCCTCCCTAGTAGCTGGGATTACAGGTGCACACCACCACATCTGGTTAATTTTTGTACTTTTAGTAGAGACAGGGTTTCATCATGTTGGCCAAGCTGGTCTCAAACTTCTGATCTCAGGTGATCTACCCACTTCAGTGTCCCGAAATGCTGGGATTACAGGCATGACCCACTGCACTCTGCCTAAAAAAAATTAATGTTTTAGGAACATATCATAATCATAAATATTTGTGAACTTATGTATTATGTTTTCTTTTTTTTTCCTTATGCCAGTTTGACAAGTGGTGTTCTTCAAGGGATGCGTTAATTTTTTGTAGATTTTCAAAATACTTTGAATGAACCTATGTATTAGGTTCATACATATTTATGCTCCAAAAATACGAAGCAAAAATTGACAGAATTCTGTGGAGAAATAAATGATATCACAAGAGACTTTAATTCCCCTATCCTGGCAACGGACAGAATAAATAGGAAAAATTAGATAAAATACAAGTAATCTGGATAATGCTATCAACTACTGTATCCTTGGTATTTATAGAACATTAAACAATAATTACAAAATATATTTATAAAGTGAGCATGATATGTTCACCGATGTAGACCGTATGCTGAACCATAAAGCATGCCTCATCAATTTAGAATAACTGACATCACCCCATCTCACATAATCTCTTAGCAAGATGAAATTATATTAGAAATATATAATAAGATATTCAGGAGAAACAATATTTTTATGTTGAATTATAAATGATATATATTGTTTGACTTAAAAAATAAGTCATAGAAAAAAATCAGAAAGGAAGTAAGAAAATGTTTCTAACTGGATAATAGTGAACATACATTTTATTATTTGTGGGATGCAGCCAGCTAGCTCCAAGGAAATGTATAGCTTTATTTGTCTTTAAGAAAATATTATAAAGAACTTCATGCCAATAATTTTGAAAATCTAGAAAAAATTAACACATTTCTTGAAGAATACCACTTGTCAAACTGACATAAATTAAAAAAAAAAGAAAACCTAAAATATCTCTGTATGTGTTGAAAAATTGAACTCATTAAAACCTTTATATAAATAAAATTCTAGACTGAGAAGTTTTCAAAAGTGAATTCTATCTAAGATTTCAGAGAGAACTTAATTTCATTTAAAACACATAGGCAGAGGGAATGCTTTCCAAATCATTTTATGAAATTAGCATAATACCCACACCAAAATCTGACAGACATTACAGATACCCACTAAAATAACTCTCCTAAACATAGATACATGTAGTTTAGCATGTAAATATTATATTTCATGACCAAGTAGAGTTTCTCAACACTGCAGTGATGACATCAGTTTAAGCTACCATATCTAAAGCACAAAAAATAAAAACCATATGATTATGTCAATCATTGCAGAAAAACCATATGACAAAATTCAACACTCAATTTTGATAAAAACTTTCCGCAGACAAGAAATACAAGGAAACCTCCTCCATCTGCAATAATAGCTATTAAAAATCTACAGCCAGCATCATGATTAATGATGAAATAGTGAATGTTCCTCCTAAATTTGGGAACAAAGCAAAGATCCACACTCCCACTATCTCTATTTAGCATTGTAATGGAAATCTAGCCAGTAATAAAACCCAAATAAATAAATAAATAACATAAATATCAGAAAGGAAGAAATGTATTTGTCTTTAGATGTAGATGACTTAATTGTATATGTATAAAATCCTAAGGTATCTATAAACTACTTCAGAAACAAATAAATGAATTTACTATAGATAATGTACAAAAATCATTTATGTATTTGTATACTAGCAACAAATGAATAATACAATTAATTACTGTATAATAGCATCAAAATATTAAAGTTCTTAAGATTACATCTCACCAAGAACACACAAAATTTCTAACCTGAGAACTGAAACAAACTTGTAGGAGAAATTCAAAAAGACCCAAATAAATGCAGAGAAAAACCATTAGAAGACTTGATATTGTTAAGATGTCATTTCTTTCCAAACTGATCTACCAGGTAAGCACAATCACAGTCATTTTTTCAGAAGGTGATTTTTTTTTTTTTTGGTAGAAGTAGACGTGGAAATTCTAAAACTTACATAGAAAGGCAGAGAACATAGATATCCAAAACAATACCTTGAAAAAGAACAAATGTTAACATTTACACTGCCTGGTTGTAATACTTTAAGTTGTAATAATCAAAGGAGTGAGATACAGACATAAGTATTGGCAAAATTTATCAATGAAACAGGATAGAGAGACCAAAAAAAAAAAAAAAAAAAGACATACACTTACGTAGCTATTTGATTTTTCAATGAAGTTGCCAGTGGAATCCAAAGATGAAAGGAAAGTATTTTTAGCAAGTGATGCTGAAATAATTGGATATCTATGTGGGGAAAAAATGAACATTAACCTGTTACTTTCGCTGCATATAAAAGTAAGTAGAGATAGAACATTGACCTGAATGTAAAATCTAAAACTATAATGATTTTAGAAGAAAACAGAAAAGGATATCTTTATGACTGGAGGGTAGACAAATATTTCTCAGATTACAGTTAGAAATAATCATAAGAGAAACACTGAAAAACTGGGTTGTTTTATCCAACAAAAGAAATCTTATCAAAAACACCATCAAGAAAACTAATAGGCAAGGCATAAGCATGGAGAAAATAGTCACAGCATATATCTGACAACATACTGGTGTCCATGATATATAAAGAACACCTAAAACTCAGTCATAAACTTGCAAGTAACCCCATAAAATATGGACCAAGGATTGAACAGACATTCACAAAATGACATACAAATGGCTAAGAAACTCATTAAAAAGTTCTTACCATCATGGTCATCAAATACACTCAAATTAAAACCACAGGGAAATGATACTACATAGGCAATCGAATGGCTAGAAGTACAAAGACTGACAATATTGATTGTTTTTGAGGTTGTGGACTGACTGAAATTCTCATATTTTTTTTTTTTTTGGTGGGAATACGAAATGGTATAACTTGTTTATATAGTGATCTGGTAATTTCTTATATAACTAAACATAAACTTATTCTATCTACTCATCACTTGCAGTCCTATGTGGTTGCCCAAAAGAAATGAATATGCAGGTTCACCAAAAGACTTGCACAAATTGTTTATAGTATATTTATTCCTAATGGCCCTGATTTGGAAATAACCTAAGTGTACACCAATAGGAGAGTGAATAAACTCTGGTGTATTCATACAATAATATACACTTCATCCATAACAATACAATGAACTACTGACATATAGTCAAATAGGTGAGTCTCAAAACTATTATGCTTAGTGAAAGAAACTTTACACACAAGAGTCCATCCTGTGAGTATGGTACCATTTACATAAAGTTCTAGAACAGGCAAAAGGAATCTATAATGGGAAAAGTCAAGACAGAAGTTACTTCTGGGGTGTGGGTGTGGGGTAAGCATTTTTGGGAACTGGAATTAGATAACTTTCTGGGGTGATGGTAATGTTCTACAAGTTGAAAGGAATTTGAGTTACTTTAGTGTATGCATTTGTCAAAATTCTACTATAAAGACACATGCACATGTATGTTTACTGCAGCACTGCTCACCATAGCGAAGACTTGAAACCAACCCACATGTCCATCAGTGATAGACTGGGTTAAAAAAAAAAAAAAAAATGTGGCACATATACACCATGGAATACTATCCAGCCATAAAAAAGATGAGTTCATGTCCTTTGCAGGGACATGGATGAAGCTGGAAACCATCATTCTCAGCAAACTAACACAAGAACAGAAAACCATCAGCAAACTAACACAAGAACAGAAAACCAAACACTACATGTTTTCACTCCTAAGTGGGAACTGAACAATGACAACACATGGACACAGGGAGGGGACCATCACACACCAGGGCCTGCCAGGGGGTGGGGGGCAAGGGGAGGGATAGCACTAAGAGAAATACCTAATGTAGATGATGGGTTGATGGGTGTAGCAAACCACCATGTCATGTGTATACCTATGTAACAAACCAGCACGTTCTGCATATGTAACCCAAAACTTAAAGTATAATAATAATAATAAAAGAATTCCTTATTATTTGGTCAAAAACTTAACTTTGCACAGTCTATCTAAAATTAATTATTTGCCTAACAAATAAATGCAAAATTTTTAGGGGTCATCCTCAATTCACTTAGAAGAACAAAGTATTTTTAAGCACTAATGACTTGTAATTTTAATTACTTGGTAAATGTACTTAGCCAAGATCAAATACTCTGCTCTGTGTTGTTGATGTCAAACTTTATTTTTTTCTGAAATGATTCTTACTTTAAATAAATTTAGACTGATTTTCTTAAAAAAAAAAAACTCAACATATGTATACTTAACATTTGTGAATTTCATGGAATATTTACTTTAATCTCAAAACACAAATTAACTCTAATGATATACATGCTGAAGTACAAAGGGAAAGTGAAGCATTATTTTCTTTTCTGAGGCATTGCATTGAAATGCCTCAAACAAAAATGGCTCAATGGATGTAGAGGGATGATAAATGGACAGTTATGTGTTAAGACATGTATAGTAAAATGTTAATGGTATATGGGTATTCATTACAAAAAAATTCAACTTTGATGTATATTTGGAATTCCTCATAATAGGATGTTGAGGAAAAAATGAAAAACAAATAAAATTAGAAATGAGATGCCTAAAATAGAAAATTGAAAGTTAAATCAGCTGATAACGAATGTTGAAGAACAAGACTTCAGCATGTTAGCCAAATGGTATTGCTAATAGTATCCATATGTAGACACTACTCAATCTATCAAGTTTCTCAGGACTTCTCAGTAGCGTCTTCCTATGACAGAGTTTAGTACTGGGCTGAAAAGAGGAAGTGGGCGCTAATTTACATATTTTCTATTTTTTTAATCTAAAATTCAGATACTCCTCATCCTCTGGAGAGGATGCTGTGAGGCGGTAGAAAAGGGCCAAGAGATTGCTCAAAATAACTTTCATCAAACAAAATAGCAGGAGTGAGGAATAAGTTTCCACAGAAATACTGAAGGCTTCAGGTTATTAAAGAAGAGTTTTGGTTTAAGGAAACCAAAGTCATCACTGGCATTTTTTCTCTGTTTTAGAGACTAATGGGTTCTATCTGGGCTCACCCATGATATACCCACTCTGAATAATGTCCATTTTCTCTACTATGTGTACACTTCTTCAGTTTGTGTGCTTTGATCACACAGCTGAATGTATGTGCACACACACAGTTGGGCACACAATCCTAAGTAACCTTATGATAATGGCCATCATAAGGTTTTGTGGATCTCAGGTTTAAAAATTGTGCTTTGAATAGTGCTTTGAATAAAGAGCTTCATGCTGCATTCCTGAGAGGATTATGTCCACTTGAAATTTAACCACTGATTTTGAATATAGAGTAGGAAAATTGATTCATAATTCATAGACAATTAGCAGAATAGGACTTCAATTCAGATATGAAATGTTGAAGATATTAAATGTGAATGTTGTACGGATTTGGAAGCCATGAAAGTAATTTCCTAGCTGGGCACAGTGGCTCATGCCTGTAATCCCAGCACTTTGGGAGGCCGAGGTGGGTAGATCACAAAGTCAGGAGATCGAGACCATCCTGGCTAACACGGTGAAACCGCGTCTCTACTAAAAATGCAAAAAAATTAGCCAGGCGTGGTGGCAGGCACCTGTAGTTCCAGCTACTCAGGAGGCTGAGGCAGGAGAATGGCATGAACCCAGGAGGCGGAGCTTGCAGTGAGTAGAGATCTAGTCACTGCACTCCAGCCTGGACGACAGAGCGAGATTCTGCCTCAAAAAAAAAAAAAAAAAAAAAAAAAAAAAAAAAAAAAAAAAAAAAAAAAAGAGTAAATTTCTGATAAGGAGTAATTATACCAAAACTAAGCCTGAGGAAGCTTATCATTAGGTGGTAGAAGGTGTAAAAGGATTCAAAAGCAAGAAGAACCAAAGAGGAGAATGTTGAACTGGAAAAAACAGGAGAGATTTAGAATTGAATGTCAAGAGAGATCAACTAAAAAGGGTAAAACAACATTGCTGGATCAGGTGATCAGAGGGTCCTTGGTTTCTTCCAGTTTGTGCTTTCTGGCATGGAAAATACCAAAGGACAGAGAGTACAAAAGGCGACTGGTAGACAGGAAATGAAGAGCCAGATGTTGATTACCTGGAGATTTTGCTCAAGAAGTAAGTTAAGCTAATTCCCCAAATGCCCAAATCTATTGCCCAACAGTCCTTAATGAATGGTGAAGGAACACAACTTGTGAAGGAACACAACTTTTACAAGGAAAATAACCTCCTGACACCTTGAAGAAACTTTCTGTTTAATAATGGTGCAGCAAAGGCACCTTATTATGTGCTGCCTACCCAAAGCAATCCTTTTGTGAATGGAAATTTCTGGGGTTCCATGTGACTCATTAGGTAGCACATGCTCGTGGAATTTGGGAGATGCGTCCCCTACTGTTTCAGCAAGTTGTGTTCAAAGGAAAAGCAGCCCACACCTAATCTCTATTTGCCACAGCTGCAAAAACATATTACAATAAATAAAGGAGGCAGTCATCTGAATAAGTGGATTCCTTTCTTGGGAAATGACATCCCAGCACAGCTTACTAAAAGAGCTGTAGAGACACGAAATCATGCCAAGGAAGGAAGAATGAGGAAGAGAAGGGGTAGCTTTCCTGTGTGAAAGCAGAAGACTGCAGCAGTCAAGAGGTTAACCTGAATTTGTGTGGGGGATTTTAATCAGCACAATCGTGCCTAAGCAAAGGAAGTATAGTCTTTTTGTCCAACACGTACATATGTATGCTTTAGGGGAAGTGGAGGATGGCTATGTTAATAAAGAGCAAAAATGATGTATCCAAAGATGAATTCTGAAGCACAAGATATATGAAAATGGAATTCAACAAACCCTTTATTGAAAGGTTATTATACACAATCCTTGTGGGCCATGAGGGAGACTTGGTCTCTACCTTCTAGTCATCATTTAATCCTGATGTTGGAGTCCCAGCACGGGTCTCACCCTCTTCAGTTAAGGACTGGTTTAATTCATTGGGTAGATAATACCTGACACGGGAAATAGATGCTGACACCAAGTTAGGAAGGCAAAAGTCTTGTGGAGGAGACACACCGAAGAAAGAAAAGAAACAGCAACAGGGAAGCCACCAGGCTGTGATGCAGGCTGACAAAGTCTCCGCCAGCCCAAGGGGTTGCTCTGCAGGCAAGCTGGCCCGTTAGCGCTGAGTTGCTTTGAGCGGCAATGAGGCCCTTGCTCATTTTCTGGAGGCAGCTCTGAGCATGAGTCGGGTGGATCCTGAAGGAGCAAACAACTTGGGGTTGTCAGCCAACCAGTCCTATGAGCACAGCAGTACTGAGGGGATCTGAAAGGCACTCCTCTGCGTCTGCATAACGCCAGGACACAAAGAAGTGTTGTCATCTGCCTCAGCTCCCACAGAGCCCGATGAGAGAGAGACGAGACTGCAAGTAGGGCTGTTCACGTCAGAGACAAAAGGAAACGAGGGTTGGTCTCTGGGAGTCATAAATAAACATGAACTAAAAGGCTCTGGAAGACTCTCAGATAAAACACTGGTTCACCACCGCCAAGAAGGTAGGCATCCACGTGCCCAAGGATGATCTGAGGGTGCCCCGGGGATTTGAGGAGGAAGGGACGGACTAACTCTTCACTCTGAGTGTTCCTGGGCTTTGTAGATTCAGGGAAAGGAATTCTAGGAACTAGAGACTTATGGTTCAAAATGTGTAGGCGTCACTCTTGTCCACTTGTGTGAACAATGTGGTTGGTGCATCTTCTCTGGAGAGGTTATTAACTCTAATGATACCCCTGGGATATGCAGAGTTCAGATAACTCTTGAGGGGTCAAGGACAGCAGTCCACAGATACCAAAAAGAATTTCCCTTCTCCTCAAGTAAGATTTCCAGGGATCCTTACTGCTAGGAAACCTTAGGGGCTGCCTAGATTAAATCATTTGCGTAAGGTCAAAGAAGCAACGTTCCTTGTAAAACTCATTATCTAGGTGTATAGAACGCCTAACAATTATTTGCCTTTTGATGTCTCTTAGAGGTGGAAACAAATTCTTACGTAGTTTCATAGTTATTAGCAAAATGATATCTTGATCTTTAACATTCAGCCATATTTAAGAAGACTGTAATAGTTACTTTGATATGTGATATTTAGAGATAAGACGGATGGAAAATCATAAAAAAGGAGTATTTGGGGTTGAAATAGCTAAAATATAATAGTTGTATTATATTACCATTTTTCTTACACAATCATTAGTCTAATTCTTTTTCTTTATATGTATTTTCAAAATCATGAAGGAAGAGAAATGAGCATTATATGTTGTGCCTGTTCTTTTGATTTCAGAAAATGATTCTTGAAAAATCACCTAGGTTCCCATGGCCAGGAGACTCTCTAAAAGGTAAATATTTTTCTGCATCACACCTATCAAGATAGTCTCATATCCTGATGTGATGAAACCCTGTTCTCAGGAACAACTTTTACTTTAGGTCACAGCAAATTCTCCTCTTTCCTCCTGCTTCTGTATCCTCACTCCTGTTCTAGAGTTTTCATCCTTCTCATCCTCTTTCTTGTGACTTTTCTTCTCTACTTCTTCTCTGTTTCCTTCATTGCCATTGAGTGCCTTCAGTATTCACATAAGATGTCTAACCGTGAAGAACTTGGAATGTCATAATAGTATCCCCATTTCAGAGATGAAGAAACTGAGGCTCAAAAATTCAAAGAGATATGCCTATATCTCTTTCCATCACACATCATCACCCTGTTTGATTTTTCTTTCTTCTTTATGTCCATTTATAAAATGAGCTATTTAGTATTGAGCATTTTTAAATCTTACTCTGGCAACTTGTTTAAATGTTTTCTTGACAATTTTTTTTTAACTTGGTGATGGACATTAGTGATGTGACAGGTGAGTAATTTTTTAAAAATCAAAATTAAAGGCAATTAAAAACTAGTACAATGCATATTGCTACATGAAAAAAAGTCTGAAAAGACAATACATTGTAAGATTCCAATGTTATAATATTTATAAAATGAAAAACTATAGAGGCAGTAAAACCTCTCAGTGAACCCCAGGGGTTGGGGCAGGAGGATGCATAGATAAAAGACAGGGGATCTGGGGGCACAGTTAAACTACAATATTTGCTTGTGAATTGTAACAAATGTATCACACCAATTTGAGATGTTAATAACAGGGGAAGGTGAGGTTGGGGGAAGGGAGTACACAGGAGCTCTGTACATTCTGCTCAATTGTTGTATAAACCTAAAACTGCTCTAAAAAATAAAGTCTATTTTTTAAAGCTTTCTTAAAAAAAAAAAAAAAAAAAAGCTAGTTCAGGGAAAAGATTGGCCAATGTCCAGATGTCAAAATAGACCCCAATTTTAGAATATATTTTAAAGTTGTTAGATAGGTTGCTTGTTAAATGTCTGAATCCTAGTGAATAGACGTCGAGTGGCTTTCAATCATGAACAAAGAACAAAAAGGAACTATTCTAATATAAATTTCCATTTTTCTCATTCACTACAGACAGCATTTTCATGCCTTTAAGTCATGGACAGATGGCTCAGTGACAGGCGGTGGGTATTCATACGTGCAGGACTGCATCTCATTACACTCTAACAAGAAGATCATAATGGAAACAATCAAAACCAAGCCTGGCTAATCACAGGCAACAGACACTGATTTTTTTTTAAACTAAGGGCAAGGACATTTCCATGCAATCTGAGAAATCTGATGATGGATGTTATTTTCATTATCTTTTATTTCCTTTGTTTTTTGAAAAGCTAAGTAAACCAATGTAATTTAAAAATTAATTTCCAATTACATTACAGTTATTTTTATTATTGTTTTCCCACAATATTACTTTGGAGCAACCATCTCTTTTCCTTGATGACTATTTTTATTATCTTTCTAGAAGTCCTTTAAAATGTCTATTGTAAACCACTTTCTGCCCCTTAAGATGTGTGCAATCAATAAAGAAGAGTCTTTCAGTGCAACCTCCCAGTATTCTCATCAACAAAGTAAATTTCAATAGGTAGCAAATATACAAGTCTCTAGTTTATAATGTAAAGAACATGATACTAGCCAGCCTTTACCTGTAAGTATAGTAAAGAAAACCAGCAATCTCATATATTTCGTAGGACTCATTTAATTAAAAATATACATCCTGCCAGGTGCGGTGGGCTCATGCCTGTAATCCCAGCACTTTAGAAGGTGGAGGCGGGCAGATTGCTTGAAGTCAGGAGTTCCAGGCCAGCCTGGCCGACATGGTAAAACCCCATCTCTACTAAAAATACAAAAATTAGTGGGGCCTGGTAGCACATCCCTGTAGTCCCAGCTACTCTGGAGGCTGAGACACAAGAATTGCTTGATCCCAAGGGACGGAGGTTGCAGTGAGCCAAGACTGTGCCACTGCACTCCAGCCTGGACAACAGAGTGGTGAGACCCTGTCTCAAACACACACACAGACACACACACACACACACACACAACAAACAAACAAAAAATGCATTCATGCAAGGCCCTTTGGTGAAAAATGTTAGTTGTTTTTTTTTTATTTTTTTTTAATCATTAAAAACTTTAGAAATCCATGACTATTTTAAAGTGATCATTCTGTGGCCTGTAACCATCCTGGGGACAGGTGAGATATCAAGAAACGCTTTCATCCATAACAGGGAGCAAGTTTGGTATCACTCTAAGTGTAATGAATACATGTGAAAGAAATTGAGTCAATAAGCTATGAGGGAGGTAAAAGGATGATCAATATTTCTCTGTGTAACTGAGGGCTCCGGCAAGCTAGCAGGGGTTGATGGAGTAGTGAGGCTGAGTAGACACTGAGATCAAAGAGCATTTTGGAGCATCTGTTATGCACAATGTGTTCAGGTGGGATAAGAATGGGACGAGGGTGAGATAATCAAGAAGATAGACTCATCTGCAAAGTCCCTTGAGAGAAATCCATAGAAATGTCAGATAAAGTAATCAGAAGATTATTTTCAATGCATAGTTGAGGTACCAACAAAGAAGTGAAATCTTATAGCGGAAATAAACCACAGGGCAAATAACATGAACTGAGATACAGCTTTCCTGGAGGGGTGTCAGGGAAGAGCAGTGATCAAACCAGGGGATTGGGCTCTCAGCTTTTTGTGGAACTAGGAAAAGAAATCTTCGGCCTGGGAGAAGCAGGTAATGATTAAGAGAGCTAACACATTTGGCAAAGAACAACATGGTCTAACCTTTGCTGGCTGTAGGGGAAAAAATGCTCCTCTGGGAATTCTAAACCCCAGCCCTGTCCACTAAAGTGATTTGAAAAGGGGAGGTATAAATATTCTATGATTTAGAAACACAGAACACCAGAAATGTATATAAAACAGGATTTATAGAGCTGTGGAGATACTGCTGTCCTTTTGGCTAAAGACAAGTCAAAACTCCTTGGATCCACGCTGTCAGGATTTCCAGATAGAACTCTGTTTAAGTTAGGTTTGCAATTCAAAATTATAAAACATGCAAGAGAACAAGGCTCAGTAAGCAAGAGACAGTGCACATGAAGTAGGAGGTGTAGATTCCCAAGAATTTCCTATAAAATAATTAGCCATAAAAGCTGTAAAACAGATTTAAAATGATTGAAGGTATAAAAGCAGGTGTGGAAACTATAAGAAAATGTCACTACAGCAAAATAGAAAGATCAATTAAAAATAATAAAAGATGTCTTAGAAATTTAGATCATGGTTGTTAAAATTAAAATCTCAAGGAATAGGTAAAATCGTAGATTAGATACAGCAGAAGAAAGAATTGGTAAGAAGGAAGATAATCTAGACAGTAGTTCTTGATCTTGGCTGTATTTTAGAATCTCCTGAGAATTTTTATAAACCCCATTGTCCAGCTTATACCCCAGACCAATGAGATCAAAATCTTAAGGGAGGAGAATCTAGGCATCAGTATTTTTTAACATTCTGCGGATTATTTTAACATGTGTGGTTGTTCTAACAACAGCTGCCTCAAGAACAGCACACAGGAAATTGAGTAATGAAAATACCATGAGAAAAATCCTCAAAATAACCACAAACACACAAACACTATGTCTTTTTTTTTTTTTTTTTCTTCTTCAGACTTGCGTTTCGCTCTTGTTGCCCAGGGTGGAGTACAATGGCGCCGTCTCAACTCACTGCAACCTCCACCTCCCCAGTTCAAGCGATTCGCCTGCCTCAGTGTCTTTTTAGTTCTGTATTTATTGAGTGCATTTTCTGTGCTAGGCACTGTGCCAGGTACAGGAGACCAAAAGACAAATGGAATGCAAAAACGAAGAATTTTAAGATGTATCACAAAATCCAAACCTACTAATGTGCTAATTTTAACAGGAAATTAGATGGCAGTTGAAATTTAGTTCGAATATGGAGAAAAACCTTGTAATAAAGATACATTCAGCAATATCACCTTATTGGAGTACGCATGTGCAACTACTGTTTTTTTTTTTTCCCAATAACATCCCTCAGGGGTGCTATCCTGAAATCTCACAGGGCCTCAGTCCTCTATAATCTTTGCTCCTTCTGCTGTGGGGTTCCTAGCAGCACCTCAACCGTGGCCACTCACCCAAGTCTTCATAAGTGTCTTCTGCATTTCCCCTTTTCTGGGGGACACTTACTGCATTTTCCCATTGAGAGAGGAGAGAATAATCTCCTCATGAGGGAATTACAGTGGAGGGACTTCTCCCCACTGAATTCACCATTTTGTTCTATTCCCTTGCTAATGTGTGGTGGTGGAGAGGAAATGTGGGGTAGTGGTTGGTGTTAAGATCTGAAATGGAGCCGCTCAGGAAATCTCTGGGAAGGTGGATGAGGCCCAGTTATGGTGATCGCATGATCTGAGAATGCGTCCTTCTCTGCTTTAGGCCACTGCCTCATCTGGAAAGCACATCACCTCACACCTGCATGGCAATGAGGAAAATGATACGTCAACAACCAATCTTTAAAATAAATTTAAAATAATAAATTAATAAACCTTTTCTGCTTGCCTGATCCTTTTTCCACAATTGATAATTCATAATACCTATTCAAAAAATTAACATTGTACTGGTTATTTTTTCATTAATCTTGTAACATTCTTGAAATATTGAAAAATGGCAACATTTCAGCATTATTATTTGGACTGAATTTTGCTACAAAATGTATAATGCTGGTATTTATTTATAAGCAATCCGACAGTGTTATCAGTATTCTCTAAGTCATTAGTTTGCTATAGTTTATATCGATTAAGTTATTCAAGTTGAAGACGATGTGACCAGACAAAGCACATCTCATTATAGCCAGAGCTCCGATTCCTACCATTTTCTGCATTATACTACCACATAGTGGTTCCTTTTATTGTGGTACACTGCCTAGGCTAACACCTCATTTGCCATTATCAGTATTGTTATTTTAAAAAAAATCAGTGGGACAACAGCCCAGACATTAACACATGTCCACCATTATACAACACTGTTTATCTATCTTAACAAAAGACTCATAAAGTTATTTCAAAAATCATAACAAAAGAGAAAAAACCCAGTGATTTTATTAACCCTTCTGGATGAGCTCTGTTTAATAAAGCCCAACAATATTATATTTTAAGATATTTTGATAAAAAATACAAAATCAGAGAGGCAGAGGGTTCACTAGAAAGAATTTCTTTAAATTTGTCATTTTTATGTTTGAGAAAACTGAGGCCCAGAAAGGGAAACATATTATGAGCACGTGTTGAAGGCCTCTCAGCTTGTTGGTAAATTCAACTGAAACCCCCAGGAACTGTGACTCACAACTAGGCTTTTTCTGTAATTTGTCTCTATACATTAAGAAAGCTGCCTCACTGATTTATTGGCGAGAGTGTCAGTAAGTCGTGGAAATGATTAGCAAAATGAGATAAGCTCAATGGTTATTTTATGGAACAAAATTAAAGGTCACCTGAAACAACATGACGCGTATACCGTGAAGTGTGCTTGCCTGAAGAGCAAAAGTCTCCAGGGGCATAAACTCAGGTTAGTGCCTCAGCTCAAGGTGAAGCTCATTACCGTCCTATAACTTAATAAAGATATGTTTATTTCATCAAGACTAAAGAGATATCACAGTTACCACATTTTTCAGTTATATGAAAGATATTTTATAAACCTTAGGAAAAATAGAGTTAGGTCAAATTATCTTTACTCTTAACATTTAATACCATATTGAAACAAAGGAAAGCCACTGTCGGAACAGTTTTTACTTTTTTTCCCCTCACATCTTTGTGTATGTTTTTATATGACAACTTCTCAATAGAAAAACCTGATGGTTACATTTTCTTGCAGTTTGAAAATGTTTTGTGTAGTGTTAAATCATGTGAAATTGACAATTCCAAGTCATATTAAATATGTGATGTGAGTAGACACTGTGCTAGAATAATTGCGAAAATATTACTGTAGTTATTACTTTTCTTTAATTAGTTCAGAAAATCCCAAATTGAAAAAAAGATAATACATTTTTAAATGATCAGAAATACAATTGTGTGGGACTGATTTTATGTAAAGATTTCAAATGTGTGCTTTTAGAAAGATCAAGATTGTCTTCTCCTTGTGTATAATAACTAAGTTAGACAAGAACAAAAGGAGCATTCTACTTAAATTGTGGCCCTGGTCATAAATAAAACTAGGTGACAAAAATAAGAAACTCTTCATGATAGATAAATTATCTAAAGGTAAAAGGAGAAGACGGTATCAACATCCCTTAGGAATTGGTAAGAAATGTAAATGATCAGGCCCCATTGTAGATCTCTTGAATCAGAATTCTCATAATGGGACCCAGAAATCTGTTTACACAACCAGGTGATTCACTTGCATACTTAAGTTTTAGCAGCAGTGATCCAGGACCAAGACAGACCTTCTTCCTGCTTTGTCTTCAGAAAACTTATTCCTAAAGAACAAAACCTCATTGTTAACACTGACTGTGGCAGTCATCCATTTCTTGTCTCTCAATTCCAAATTCACCCTTCATTCCCTATTCTGCAGTAATTGAGATGGACCCTGTTGATAGTAATCCTTTGTCAGCTGGTACAATGTTGTCAGTAGGTGGTGCTGCTGTACATTTGCTCTAGGGGGAAAGGGTTTATCTTCCTGGTTTTGGTGCACATCTCTCACTATGTTCCTCCACCATGCACCTTCACCAGGGCCCAGCTCCTGCAGTATAGGTTGTCCAGCATCATGCACAGCCAAGAGCTTCCCTGATACCCCCTCAGGCATCATCACAGCAGAGTGCCACCATGACTCAATTCATGAATCAATTGCCCAGGAATCCCTCAGGTAGCTTTGCAATGAGTCCAGAGTTACAGCACCTTTTTGTGAACAGATTTTTCCTGGCAACCCAAAAGATTAGGTTTCCTGCAAGTTGCATCAGCAAAGAGACTGTGATTTCTCTCCTATTCAGTGACCATTGCACACTCTCTCCAACAAGAAATGCAATTTGCCCCTGAAGAGGTGAGAGATGTGGAAGTGGCTACTTCCTGGGTGCTCCATCTTGGACCTAGAGTGCTGTAGCTGCTTCTAATGTTTGCTACTTCCATATTATGTTTTTGTTTTGTTTTGTTTTGTTTTAATATTAGTCTTAAGTTCTAGGGTACATGTGAACAATATGCAGGTTTGTTACATAGGTATACATGTGACATGTTGGTTTGCGGCACCATCAACTCGTCATTTACATTAGGTATTGCTCCTAATGCTATCCCTCCCTCAGACCCCCTACCCCAACAGGCCCTGGAGTGTAATATTCCCCACCCTGTGTCCATGTGTTCTCATTGTTCAACTCCTACCTATGAGTGAGAACATGTGGTGTTTGGTTTTCTGTTCTTGTGATAGTTTGCTTAGAATGATGGTTTCCAGCTTCATCCATGTCGCTGCAAAGGACATGAACTCATCGTTTTCTGTGGCTTCATAGTATTCCATGGTGTATATGTGCAACATTTTCTTTTTTTTTTTTTTTTTTTTTTTTTTTTTTGAGACAGAGTCTCGCTCTGTCGCCCGAGCTGGAGTGCAGTGGCCAGATCTCAGCTCACTGCAAGCTCCGCCTCCTGGGTTTACGCCATTCTCCTGCCTCAGCCTCCCGAGTAGCTGGGACTGCAGGCGCCAGCCACCTCGCCCGGCTAGCTTTTTGTATTTTTTAGTAGAGACGGGGTTTCACCATGTTAGCCAGGATGGTCTCGAACTCCTGACCTCGTGATCCGCCCGTCTCGGCCTCCCAAAGTGCTGGGATTACAGGCTTGAGCCACCGTGCCCGGCCACATTTTCTTAATCCTATCTTAAGTCTATCATTGATGGACATTTGGGTTAGTTCCAAGTCTTTACTATTGTGAATAGTGCTGCAATAAACATACGTGTTCATGTGTCTTTATAGTAGCATGATTTATAATCTTTTGGGTATACACCCAGTAATGGGATCCCTGGGTCAAATGCTATTTCTAGTTCTAGATCCTTGAGGAATCACCACACTGTCTTCCAGAATGGTTGAACTAATTTACACTGCACCCAACAGTGTAAAAGTATTCCTATTTCTCCACATCCTCTTCAGCATCTACTGTTTCCTGACATTTTAATGATTGCCATTCTAACTGGTATGAGATGGTATCTCATTGTGGTTTTGATTTGCATTTCTCTAATGGCCAGTGATGATGAGCATTTTTCATGTCTGTTGGCTGCATAAATGTCCTCTTTTGAGAAGTGTCTGTTCATATACTTTGTCCACTTTTTGATGGAGTTGTTTGTTTTTTCCTTGTAAATTTCTTTAAGCTTTTGTAGATTCTGGATATTAGCCTTTGTCAGATTGGTAGATTGCAAAGATTTTCACCCATTCTGTAGGTTGCCTGTTCACTCTGATGATAGTTTCTTTTACTGTGCAGAAGCTCTTTAGTTTAATTAGATCCCATTTGTCTATTTTGGCTTTTGTTGCCAGTGCTTTTGGTGTTTTAGTCATGAAGTCTTTGCCTATGCCTATCTTCTGAATGGTATTGCCTACGTTTTCTTCCAGGGTTTTTGTGGTGTTAGGTTTTACATTTAAGTCCTTAATCCATCTTGAGTTAATTTTTGTATATGGTGTAAGGAAGGGATCCAGTTTCAGCTTTCTACATGTGGCTACCCAGTTTTCCCAGCACCATTTATTAAATAGGGAATCCTTTCCCCATTGCTTGTTTTTGTCAGGTTTGCCAAACATCATATGGTTGTATATGTGTGGTGTTATTTTTGAGGCCTCTGTTCTGTTCTTTTGGTCTATATATCTGTTTTGGTACCAGTACCTTGGTGTTTTGGTTACTGTAAACTTGTAGTATAGTTTGAAGTCAGGTAGTGTGATGTCTCCAGCTTTGTTCTTTGTACTTAGAATTGTCTTGGTTATGTGGGTTCCATATGAACTTTAAAGTAGTTTTTTTCTAATTCTGTGAAGAAAGTCAGTGGTAGCTTGAGGGGGATAGCATTGAATCTATAAATTACCTTGGGCAGTATGGCCAGTTTCACAATATTGATTCTTCCCATACATGAGCATGGAATGTTCTTCCATTTGTTTGTGTCCTCTTTTATTTCATTGAGCAGTGGTTTGTAGTTCTCTTTGAAGAGGTCTTTCACATCCCTAATAAGTTGGCTGTCTCAGCAGAAACCCTACAATCTAGAACAGAGTAGGGGCCAATATTCAACATTCTTAAAGAAAAGAATAAACGTATGAATCAACCCAGAATCTCATATCCAGCCAAACTAAGCTTCATAGGTGAAGGAGAAATAAAATCCTTTACAGTCAAGCAAATGCTGAGAGATTTTGTCACCACCAGGGCTGCCTTACAAGAGTTTCTGAAGGAAGCACTAAACATGGAAAGGAACAACTGGTACCAGCCACTGCAAAAACATGCCAAAAGGTAAAGACCATCGATGCTATGAAGAAACTGCATCAATTAATGGTCAAAATAACCAGCTAACATCATAATGAAAGGATCACATTCAAACATAACAAAATTAACCTTAAATGTAAGTGGACTAAATGCCCCAATTAAAAGACATAGACTGGCAAATTGGGTAAAGAGTCAAGACCCATCGCTGTGCTGTATTCAGGAGACCCATCTCACATGCAAAGATGCACATAGGCTCAAAATAAAGAGTTGGAGGAAGATCTACTAAGCAAATGAAAAGCTAAAAGAAAGCAGGGTTTGCAATCTTAGTCTCTGATAAAACAGACTTTAAACCAACAAAGATCAAAAGAGACAAAGAA
Organism: Rhinopithecus roxellana; assembly: GCF_007565055.1. Classification (NCBI taxonomy): domain Eukaryota; kingdom Metazoa; phylum Chordata; class Mammalia; order Primates; family Cercopithecidae; genus Rhinopithecus; species Rhinopithecus roxellana. Next base: position 20,721,636 of record NC_044562.1, read on the forward strand.
GGCCATTACATAATGGTAAAGAGATCAATTCAACAAGAAGAGCTAACTACCCCAAATATATGTGCACCCATTACAGGAGCACCCAGATTCATAAAGCAGGTCCTCAGAGACCTACAAAGAGACTTAGACCCCCACACAATAATAATGGGAGACTTTAACACCCCACTGTCAATATTAGACAGATCAACAAGACAGATGGTTAACAAGGATATCCAGGGCTTGAACTCAGCTCTGCACCAAGTGGACCTAACAGACATCTACAGAACTCTCCACTCCAAATCAACAGAATATACATTCTTCTTAGCACCATACTGCACGTATTCTAAAACTGACAAAATAGTTGGTAGTAAAACACTCCTCAGCCAATGTAAAAGAACAGAAATCAAAATGAACTGTCTCTCAGACCACAGTGCAATCAAATTAGAACTCAGGATTAACGAACTCACTCAAAAGCATGCAACTACATGGAAACTGAACAACCAGCTGATGAATGACTACTGGGTAAATAATGAAATGAAGGCAGAAATATAGATGTTCTTTGAAGCCAATGAGAACAAAGATACAACATACTGGAATCTCTGGGACACATTTAAAGGAGTGTGTAGACGGAAATTTATAGCACTGAATACCCACAAGAGAAAGCAGGAAAGATCTAAAATAGACTCCCTAATGTCACAATTGAAAGAACTAGAGAAGCAAGAACAAACAAATTCAAAAGCTAGCAGAAGGCAAGAAATAACTAAGATCAGAGCAGAACTGAAGGAGATAGAGAAACAACAACAACAAAAAACCCTTCAAAAAACAAATGAATCCAGGAGCTGGTTTTTTGAAACAATCAACAAAATAGATAGACTGCTAGCAAGACTAAGAAGGAAGAAAAGAGAGAAGAATTAAATAGATGCAATAAAATATGATAAAGGGGATATCACCACCGACCCCACAGAAATACAAACTACCATCAGAGAATACTATTAACACCTCTACACAAACAAACTAGAAAATCTAGAAGAAATGGATGAATTCCTGGACACATACACCCTCCCAAGACTAAACCAAGAAGAAGTTGAATCTCTGACTAGACCAATAACAGGTTCTGAAATTTAGGTAATAATCAATAGCCTATCAACCAAAAAATGTCCAGGACCAGATGGATTCACAACTGAATTCTACCAGAGGTACAATGAGGAGCTGGTACCATTCCTCCTGAAACTATTTCAATCAACAGAAAAAGAGGGAATCCTCCCTAACTCATTTTATGAGGCCAGCATCATCCTGATACTAAAGCCTGGTAGGGACACAACAACAAAAGAGAATTTTAGGCCAACATCCCTGATGAACAATGATGCAAAAATCCTCAATAAAATACTAGCAAACCAAATCCAGCAGCACATCAAAAAGCTTATCCACCACAATCAAGTTGGCTTCATCCCTGGGATGCAAGGTTGGTTCAACATATGCAAATCAATAAATGTAATCCATTACATAAACAGAACCAATGATTAAAAAACACATGATTATTTCAATAGATGCAGAAAAGGCCTTCAACAAAATTCAACAGCACTTCATGCTAAAAACTCTCAATAAACTAGGTACTGATGGAATGTATCTCAAATTAATAAGAGCTATTTATGACAAACCCACAGTCAATACCATACTAAATGGGCAAAAACTGGAAACATTCTCTTTGAAAACTGGCACAAGACAAGGATGCCCTCTCTCACCACTCCTATTCAACATAGTCTTGGAAGTTCTGGCTAGGGCAATCAGGCAAGAGAAAGAAATAAAGGGTATTCAATTAGGAAAAAAGGAAGTCAACTTGTCTCTGTTTGCAGTTGACATGATTATTTATTTAGAAAACCCCAGCATCTCATCCCAAAATCTCCTTAAGTTGATAAGCAACTTCAGCAAAGTCTCAGGATACAAAATCAATGTGCAAAAATCACAAGCATTCTTATACACCAATAACAGACAAACGAAGAGCCAAATCATGAGTGAACTCCCATTCACAATTACTTCAAAGAGAATAAAATACCTAGGAATCCAAGCTACTTCTGTATTCTTAAGAGTTCTCTTTACTTCTCTCTAGTCAATTCTTCAATACTCCAATCCCCTGTTTTAGTTATTAATTCTTTCCATTTAACTTTCCTTGTTCAATTTATTGTGCGGTTTCTGTCTCTCTAACTCAACCGACCCTGAATGATATATTTAGCTTTTTCAGTAGATTGTTTTTTAGATTATAGGATCAACTCATAGATAGTATCAAGACACAACTCGTGGAAAGCTTAAACACATCTAAATCACATCATTATTTAGGTAGATAAGAAATTTTAATTTTTTATAAAGAAAAAATCCTTGTAAAGCTGTGAATCTTGAGTAGCTTTTCACAGCATTCAGAGCTATCCATGCTGAACCCCTCTCTGCATCTAGTAGCAAAGTAATAACTTACAGGTGTTTAGTGTTTTATAGTTTTCAGGAATTTTATTAATGGTACTGCTTTAAGTTTATTTCTACAGTAAGAATTACATTCTAAAATCACATAATAAATAGAAAGTGCTCCAGGTGACAAAATGACAGATTACAATCTAGAAGAGCATTGGGCTCCAAATACTGCTTATTTCTGTCTTCAGAGTGAAACCCTGACAATGGGATGGCCCCAAAGAGCTCAGTAGGAGTCAGCCGCAGTGATTCCCTCTGCCCTGGACAGAGCTCCTCTGCCTTGGGGCTCTCACTGCAGCTTGGGCTTCTTTCTGTCCCCTCACACTTAATCTTCCAGAGTAGCAGGTCCCCTCTGGGAACATAAGCCACACGCCCAAACTACTTAAGACCTGAGAAGTACGGTCACCCCAAAGGGAAGGTCACAGGCCTGCTGGACATCCTTGTATATCTTATTGGAATATGCATTCCGGGATTTTAAAACAAGCAGTGTGAGTATACTTGAATAGATAAGAATACAAAATAAGTATAGGAAAGAACAATAAGAAGTCATTAAAAAGAATGCAGTGGAACCGATAGGTGTGAAAGGTATTCAAATTTTAGAATTAAACTTGTCCTAAATGGATACTGCTGACAATCAAATAACTTAACAGAAAGATTGGAGTGAGAGACTCTCCTAAAAAGAGTCCGCAGGGATTCAGAAACAGGAACAACAAATTGATAGGTATGAAGGAGAGAAGTACCAGAATCCGATAAAATGGGATCTAGAAGGAAAAGAAAATAAGAAAGACATAAGACAGATATTTGAATAAGTAATACATATAAATTATCCAGAAACAAAAAAAAACGGAAATGTCTTATATTGACAACACCACAGGGTGTCAAACAAAAAAGGAAAAGAAAACTGACATGGACAAGCGGGATAGCAAAACTTAAGAATATCTAAGACAGAGAGAAAAAGAGTAGATTATGTAACAACGAAAAAGGAATCAATGATATCAGACTTGTCAATAGCAATACTGGATGCATGAAGAAATTAATTTCTTAAGGGTATTGAAGAAAAAGAAGCTGATCTTATAATTTTATATCTTATTGAATGGACATTGAACTGTAAGAGATTGTCGTTAAATTTTAGTAAGAATATTTTCAAGCATAACAGGATTCATTTAACAAAGACCTGCAATAAAAATACTCCTGAATCATAAACAAGGATGATGAAGCCAGAGAGAGGCTATAGAAAGTAATGTATTCTCCTGTAAGAGAGAGAGAGAGAAAAAAAAAACACTAAAGAAATGGGAAATTATTTCCAGAACACCGTCGAAGTAAAATCCTAGAAAAAAAAAAGTTTTATGCTATCCTTTTCCAGAGTTCATTTGATATTTCCTCCAACCTCAGCCCACATCTCAGATGATGTTCTGTACCCAGTGAGGTGACCAAAACTCTTGTTCCTAAGGGATCTGGGCCCTTTGGGATGCTTGCTATAGTGGGGTTGCTAAAAACTTCTATTAACTTTCACAGTAATAGTCAGAGGTATTCAGAGGGTTCCCTGGGTTCCAGACCATCCCTCCTTGTGTCCATGTTGTAGTAAAGCCCTATGTCTCCTTGATAATCAGGAGCAGTCTCAGTCCAGCCCACACAGCAAGCCCCCTTAGTTATTCATGCAGACGAAGGGCGCTGGCCTTAACTCTGGTTCCATGGAGGTAGTGATTGTGCCCAAGGGTGGGGAATGCATTCTTCCCTTATGTTGCTTTTGCCAGAGGGTGTGCAGGAGGTCAAGTGCCACAGTACAGGGCCTCTGCTTGTGGTCAGGGTTTCTTCATGAGTCTCCTTATTCTCAGGGCTGGTTGTACCAGGTGAGATCTAGTCTTCCGGTGAGGTAGCATGGCTGGTGGGGACCCCCTGTGTGTGTAAGCTGTGTCCCTCTGCTGTGTCTCCCCAGCTAGGACGGCCTAGATAATGAAAGAAAGGCCTGTCTCTTGCAGATGAAGCTCATCTTCGTGATTGCTAATCCCATTTCCGGCAGGCTCACCATGTGTCAGGCAGCTTGCAAGGTGCTTTTCTCTGATTCAGCCTCCCAGACACATTCTCAGGAAAGCGCTGTGTCCTTCTTTGCTAATGAGGAAAAGAGTCCAATTTGATGAAGTTGTCTCTTCCAAGGTCACGGAGCTAGGAAGGGGTGGAGCTGTCATCCAAATTGGGGCCTCGGTTTCTATCTGGAAGACTGTGCCAGGTGACATCACTGCAGCAGTGCTTCTCAACCAAGGGCAATTCTGTCCCCTAGGCACTGGGCAATGTTTGAGACATTTTTGACTATCACACTTGGGGGCTGCTACTGGCGTCTGGCAGGTGGAGGCCAGATCCTGCTTACCGTCTTATAAAACATGGGGCGGCCTCCCCTTCCCCTCCCCTGAACAGTTTACCCAGCCAGCATCAACAGTGTGGAGGCTCAACAACTCTGCTAGAGAGGCCTCACGTCCTCTGCTTTCCACATCCCCAGCCTCTGCCCCATCCTGGTCCTCTCCTTCTCTCATTAAGATGGTGCTGCGGGTTCCTCATGACTTCCCACCAGCACTGGGTCCCCCGCCTGTCTTTTCTCCACCCAGAAACTCACATAATTTTTGCGAAACACAAACTGGATTTTATCTTTCCCAGCTTAAAACATTTGCAGGATTCCCCTTTCCTTTGAAATAGAACAGCACTCTTCATCCTGACACACAGGCTTGGCACTCTGGGGTCCCTGCTACCTGTATTGTGGCCTCATCTCTCATCCCTGCCCTTCCTGGGGTCTGTTTCAGCAAAATCAAGCTTGTGACAGTCAAGCGAGCCTCTTCCCTCCTCCCGTCCTGGATCTCAGGTCTCTACTGTCAAGTCCACTCTTCCTTCAGGCCTAAAGGAGTACTCTCTCCTTCTTCCCAGACTACTTGTAGATTTCAGGGGTTAGGACGGCTTCCTCTGTCGTCAGTTAGTTCTACCCCTAACAGGCGTGTTGACCTCAGGCAAGGTATTTAATCGAGTTGTGTCTCACTTTTTCCATCTGACAAATTTGGGATAACAAATGTGTTCATGTCATGGGGCTTTTGTGAGGGTGCAGAGTGATCATGCCTATGGAACACTCAGCACAGTGTCTGGTATATTATAAGATCTAGGCAAAAAGTAGCAATATATCATTTTTAATGTGGTTAGTATTATTCTAAGGCTATCACTTATTCAGAGACCTGGGCTTTAGGACAATTCTGGGATTTGGTACCAGCGTTGTCATAAATCCAAAGCCTCCCCACTCAGACCAGGCAGGAGCTGATGAAGGGAGGGGCCTCCAGGAGGCAGGAATGGGCGTGATAAATGGGCTGGGGTCTCCCTCTAGTGGTAGCAAGGTGGAAATGATGGGGGAAGGCGCCTTTGTTCTTAGTGGTCTGTAGACATGCCCACACATGATCCACCCCAGGCCAGGTCTCTGGGGAGCTCCTAGACTACAGGAAAATAATGGTGAAATATAGTTATAGGACTTTCACTGTGGTAGGTAAAGCCTCCAAGCTCCTCCCAACTCCCCACTGCCTGGCCATTATTTATTCGTTCATTTAAGGCTGAGTTAAGCCTCCTTGTCTCCCTCCCAATTTTACCTTCCCAAGGTGAATTAGGTACATCTCCCCTGTGTTCCCAAAGATGCTGAGGATGCAGTTATTGAAATTGGTGCGCATTTACAGACTCCTCCCCTTGGTGAAGGTTTTGTCCCAGACTCTGGTGACAAAGCACTGTTCTCTCAGACTCAGTGGAAGAGGGGGATAGACACATACCAGGGATTGACAGCTGGAGTGCCAGGCTGTGACAGGGTAAGCCCAGGGATCAGGGGAGCCCAGAGAAGGCATCAGGACACCCACAGCATGGCGAGGGGTGCAGAGGAGCAGGAAGCCTTTGCAGAAGAAGTTACATTGGATCTGTTAGATGAGCAGGAACTGGTGAGTAAAGGAGGAATTTGCAGTATAGGTGGATACGGAGATAAAGGGGTGACCCGACACCCAAGAAGAAGCATATGGCTTCACCAGAGATTGTGAGGCATCTGAGGTGACACAATGCAGTCAGATTGTTTAGCAAATGCACAGAGCCTAAGATGATGAGTTGAGTGTCTGGACTTTCAGCCCATGCTGTGTCACAACAGGCTTTACTCAAATGAGCTGTGGTTGCCTCTTTTTGGAAACGCTTCCTTCCTTCAGAGCTATCCATGTGTACACAGTCATGCGCCACATACTATATTTTTGTCAACAGCAGACTGCATACCCAATTACTGTGCCTTTTCTGCGTTTAGATTCACAAATACTCTTGTGTTACAGTTGCGTACAAAATTCACTACACTAACCTGCTATGCAGGTTAATAATCGAAGAGCAATAGGCTACACCATACAGCCTAGGTGTGTAGTAGGCTATCAAATCTAGGTTTGTGTAAGTACTCCCTACGATAGTCACACAACAAAATTGCCTGATGACACATTTCTCAGAATGTGGATTCCTGTTGTTAAGTGACACACAATTGTGTTCAGTGGGGGAAGATCATTCCAGACAGAGTGCAAAACAAGAACAAATGTGGAAGGCTGGGAATGGACTTGACCTCTTCAAGGAACAGCAAGGAAACCAGTGTCACTGCCGCTGCCAGGGTTTTCACTCCCATACAGAGAAGCTTATTTGCGGTCTCCTAACTCCCACTTCGTTGTTGCTTCGAGGATAATGATTGAATCTGTGAGACGATGCAAGACAAATTATTCAGAAGGCCAAGCCAACAGCGAAGAGTAAATCCTACAGTTATTGTTAGGTCACAGTAATAACGAGAACATTTACAAGGGGAGAATACTCGTTTGTTTGCTTGTTTTTAATGAGATTTTTAATTTCTCTGGGTCTCTGACTCTGGACACTAAATCACTGCTAAAGTGTGATGCCTGCAGTTCCTCAGGATGTGGGTGCCTAAAGGACAGAGGCAGAGAGAGAACCACTGCCACTTTATAGCACACGCTATTGGAAGACGTGCAACCCTTAGAAGCATTTTCAGAAAGAATGATTTCCTTCACTCTTTATTCTCCTTCTGGTATGGCTATTACACATACGTTATACCTTTTGTGGTTGTGCCACAGTTTTGAATATTTTCTTCTGTTTTTTACTTTTTTAATTGCTTTTCCCTTTCCAAGGGAAGGGACCCTGTTTTCTTCACCTCTGTAGACACTATATAGTTGGCTACTGTTTTGTTATCCACTCTTGACAATCTCTGTCTTTTCATTGATGCATATAAAGCACTGATATTCAAAGTGATTGTTTATATAGTTAGATTAGTATTGATCATATTTGTTACTATTTTCTATTTGCTGCCCTTCCTTCTCCTGCATTGTTTTTGTTTTTTTCTTTTAGAGACAGGGCTTTCCTATGTTGGCCAGGCTAGTCTCAAACTTCAGGCCTCAAGTGATTCACCTGGCTTGACTTCCCAAAGTGCCAGGTTTACAGGTATGTGCCACTACACCCAGCTGCATTCCTATTTTTGTCTTCCACTCTTTCTACCTTTCATGTTTTTTGCTTTGTTTTGTTTTGTTTTTAAACGGAGTCTTGCTCTGTTTCCCAGGCTGGAGTGCAGGAGTCCAGTGGCGCAATCTCGGCTCACTGTAACCTCCATCTCCTGGGTTCAAGTGATTCTCCTGTCTCAGCCTCCTGAGTAGCTGTGATTACAATATGCATTTACCACCATGCCTGGCTAATTTTTGTATTTTTAGTAGAGGCAGGGTTTTGCCATGTTGGTCAGGCTGGTCTTAAACTCCTGACCTCGTGATCTACCCACCTCGGCCTCCCAAAGTGCTGGGATTACAGGTGTGAACCACCACGCCCAGGCCATGGTTTTAAATTGAGTATTTTCTATAATGCTCTTTTTTTTTCTTTCTTTCTTGTCAGTTATAATTCTTTGTTCACTTTTTTTTTTTAGTAGTTATCCTAGAGTTTGCAATATGCATTTACAACTAATCCAAGTCTGGTTTCAAATATCACTAGAGTAATTCATAGAGAGTGCTTGTATCTTGGTAAAATAAATCCAATTTCTCCCTCTTGTGTCTTAGTTCATTTATGTTATTGATTTCATTCATGCACACACGTATGTTAAGTATAAAATACATATAAGATATGTATATAAGCACATGTAATTGAATTCATTGTTGATGTGATGATTTTGAACAAATGGTTTTCTGTTAAATCAGCTAAGAATAAACAAAGTTTTTATTTTACCTTCAATTATTTCTTCTTCAGTGTTCTCCCTTTCTTATGTAGATCTGAGTTTCTGGCCTATATTATTTTCTTCCCTCTGAAGAACTTTTTTGACTTTTTTGTAAGGGTCTCCTGGCAACAAATTTCTTCATTTTTTGTTTGTTGAAGACACCATTTATTTTTTCTTTTTCAGTTTTGAAGGGTAATTTCACAAGGTATAGAATTTTAGGTTGGCATTTTTTTTGTTGTTTTTCCTCGACTCTTTAACTATTTTACTCCACTCTCTCCCTGTTTGTATTGTTTCTGAGAAGTAATCTGTAATACTTACCTTTGCTCCTTGATAATGAATGTGTCTTTTTCCTCTGGATTATTTTGGGACTTTTTCTTTCTTTTTGATTTTCTGTAGTTTGAAAATAACATGCCTAGGCAAAGGGGTTGTGTGTGCCTGTGTTCTAATTTATCCTGCTTGGTGTTCTCTCAGTTTTGGGGCCTGTGGTTTGGTGTCTGACATTAATTTTGGGAAATTCCCATCATTATTTTTTCAAATATCTTCTGTTTCTTTTGTTTTCTATATATATTTTCTACTTTTATATATTAAGGGGGTACGAGCACATTTTCTTACAAGCATATATTGCGTAATAGTGAAGTGTGGGCTTTTAGTGTACCCATCACCCAAATAGTGAACATTGTATTCAATAGGTAGTTTTTCACCCCTCACGCTCCTCCCTTCTTCCCAGCATTTTTAGTCTTCAGTGTCCTTTATTCCATTCTGTATGTCCATGTACACTCATTGTTTAGTTCCCAGTTGTGAGAACATTTGGTATTTGACTTTCCGTTCCTGAGTTATTTCACTTAGGATAATGGCCTTCTGTCCCATCCATGTTGCTGCAAAAAACATTATTTCATTTGTTTTTATGACTGAGTAGTATTCAATGGTTTATATATGTAACGTATATAACGTATATACATATGTTATATATAAAGCCTATATATATACGTTTTGTACGTTACATATATACATCATGCTCTTTTTTCCCTTTCTTAACATATCTTTATTCATATTTTTCTTTATCCAGTCCTCTGTTGATGAACACTTTGATTCGATATCTTTGCTACTGTGAACAGTGCTGTGATAAACGCCTGAGTGCAGGTGTCTTTTTATATAATGATTTCTTTCACTCTTTCTTCTCCTTCTGGTATGGCTATTACACATATGTTACACCTTTTGTGATTGTGCTACAGTTTTGAATATTCTCTTCTGTTTTTAATTTTTTTTTTACTTTCTATTTTTTCCTCAGTCTCTTTTTCTGTTTACTTTACAGCTTTGAGGGTTTCCATTGGGGAATCCTCGAGCACAGGGATTCTTTCCCCAGCTTGAGAATATCTACTTTTCCAGTGTCCAGTCCACTAATAAGCCTGTCAGAGTCATGCTTCATTCCTTGTATGGCATTTATTTTCTTAATCTCTAGCATTTCCTTTTGGTACTTTCTTAGGATTTCCATCTCTCTGCTCACATTGCCCATCTCTTTTTGCATACTGTCCACTTTATCCACAAGAGCCCTCAGCATAATCATCATAATTGTTTTAAATTACCTGTTTGATAACTCCAATGCTCCTGCCATATTGAACTCTAATTCTGATATTTGGTCTATTTTCTCAAGCTGAGTTCGTGTGTTTATTTGCCTTTGGGGATGTCTTGTAATATTTTCTTGCTAGCTGGACATGATGTAGTGAGTAAAACAATACCTGCAGTAAATAGGCCCTTATTAAGGTAGTGGTAACATATAGGAGAAGGGAAAGTCCCCTATTATCCTATTATTAGGTGTCAGTCTTTTGCTGAGCCTGTGTTTCTGAACTGTGACCTCACAAGAGCTTCTCAGTCCCCTACTGTTTGGTAGGACAGGATGGCTAAAGTGAACTGAAGTTGGGTATTTCCCATCCCCCAGGTTAGTTAAGTTCCAATGCAACTGCAGCAGGTTAGGGTCTGGTAAAACAATTCCACTTAAGGGCAGGCCTGGTTAGGAAAAATAGAGGGTTCTAGCATAGTTTAAAATGGCAACTTTCCTCCCCCAACCTACAGGAAGCCCAAGGGAGTTTTTCTCTCATCTTCTCTGTGAGAACCTGGTCAAGCTCCTGGAGGTAAAACCCCAAACAGTGTTGGGGGCCCTTATGACTGAGTCCCCTGGAGTGTTTAACCCTCAGACGTGTCCACACCAAGCCTCCAGCCATTCATCCATTCCAGGTCAGGTTTCCCTACCCCGGCACGAGTTCTCACTGTGGTTTCTGCTCTTGTGTTTCTGCTCTGGCAAGTTGTGATTTTCTGTTTTCAACTTTTTGTTGGTCCTTCCAGTTTTGGGGGAAGCAGTTTTCCCTATGATGAGTTGATTTTTCAGTTTGGTCAGCTTTCTACTTTTAAGATGGAGTGGTCGCTTCTAGCTTTTTACAAGCGAAGTCATAAACCAGGAGTCCTCTGCTGGGCATGCAGAGCCCAGCAAAATGTCTGGCGCATACAGAGGCTCAATAGATTTGAGCTGAACTGACCAGGGTTGAATCAATAAGGACCCTTTTGTTAACCCAAGATGAGGCAGACCATCCAGCCACGAGTTCCCAGTTAGCATTTCTCGGCAGGGCATCAAGGGAGCTGGTTTGTGGCACCCCCACCTCTTCACAGAAGCCTCCAAGTGCAGCTGCATCCTTGGCCATCACCAAGCTGTGCAGTTGGAGGTCGAAGCCTGGAATTCTTGCCACACTGGGTCCTCACCCACATCCTCGCAGCCCCAGTGGGTTCAGCTCTCAACTTGTTCCAGTCCCCGCTGCTAACCACCAGCACATGCCTCAAGAAGAGGTGGCTTGTTTAGTTTGGGGGTAAACGAAATTGGTTTCTTAGCTTCCTTTCTTTTTCCTCCCTTCTCTCTTCTCTCCCTCAGGAAACCTGAGAATTCAGTTATGTATTTTAGAAAACAAGTGCCGGCAAACTGTTTGCAGATATGTGGTCTTTGGTCTAAGCTACCACAGAAGAGCTTCCCACAACCAAATGAATTACAGACACTCAGAAAAAGAAACTCTTTGCAAGTGTGATTACTGTAAGTGCCAGATCCAGTTCACACACTCACTTCTAGAATGACTGAAATGTCACGACACAGGTTTTACGTAGTTTTTTTGTTACAGTCACACATTTATATAGTAATACATTCATTTTTCCTTCGACTTGTTCATCTCGGATGCTGACATTTATTGGGTGCTCCACGTGGAGTAATGGAAAGATCGGGAGGCTCCACTGCCCTCATGTTGTTTGCTGTTCACTAACCATGAGCAGGTGCTTGATCCTCAAGCACTCACTTTCCTCACTTTATCTTGTCTGGAAAATGGGCATAATAGACCCTCTCCTAACTTCTTCTCAAGAATATAGGTAATATTAAGGATCTATGTGGACATAGGAATTTTTTTTTAATGGAGTCTTGCTCGGTTGCCCAGGCTGGAGTGCAGTGGCACAATCTTGGCTCACTGCAACCTTTGTCTCCTGGGTTCAAACGATTCTCCTGCCTCAGCCTCCTCCCAAGTAGCTGGGACTACAGGCACCCACCACCATGCCCAGCTAATTTTTTAGTATTTTCAGTAGAGATGGAACTTTGCCGTGTTGGCCAGGCTGATCTTGAACTCCTGACATCAAGTGATCCACCCACCTCAGCCTCTCAAAGTGCTGGGATGACAGGCATGAGCCACTATGTCTGGCCTGAAAACATGTTATCAAATAAGATTAAAGTTTTAGATTTATGAAATGAAATACTATGATCAAATATTTCTCTAGCCTTTCTGCATTGTTTAGTTTAAATCGTTCTTGACTTTAGACTTTTGGTCATATTTTCATCATTCATTAGTGCCCCAGTGATTAATTAAACAAGTAAATCAAGGAAAACAAAACAAGGTTCCACAGATCTTTTGAAGACTATATTAATGCTAAGTTGTATTTATAATTCAAGTTTAAGTGATATCATTAACGATAAAGCTAAATTTCCTTTAGGTTATTTCTTTTCTTAACCTTGATCATCTATTGGAATGTAAGTAATATTGAAGCCAGTTTTAATCCAGGCCCCCAAATTAGCCAAAATGCAATGTCAGAGCATTTCCCTCTATTTTCTAGAGATAAGAACTTGTGGGCTCCCCAGGTCTAGGAAGATGGGTGGAGTACCCCTTCTCTCACGCATGCAGTCCAGACATCACCATTCTAATCTGGTGTCAGGAGACACACGGAATGGTCCCCTCTGAGAAAAGCACTCGAGCAGGCCCTTCTAGTAATAGGGAGTCCAAGGTCACTCCCTGGTCTCCAGCCCTCACCCCCACACACTTTCTCTTTCTTAATCCTGTCACCTCAGGGGCAGAGCCAGCTCAAGACCTGGGTTTCTGTTTCTCGGGAAACTCCCAGCCCCACCACCTCGGACTCCTTGAGAGTAACCACGCTTCAACTTCTGAAGACAACTTCTGAAGACCCCTGAATTACCTCTCTTCTCCCCTAATGACACCTATCCCATTGTATGGCCCCAAATCCCCTAAACTAAGGTCTGAGCAGGTTTTAAAAACAAAAATAAAAGCAAGTATTACGTTTTAGGAAGCAATTCTTACAAAAGGGACTAGAAGGAGACGAGGGCAAGGAGTAAAACCAGCTTTTGTCCCATCAGCTCCGAGGGGTGACAGATTAATCTACTCCTCCCCCCCAAAAAATGTGCAAAACCATCAATGCACGATTCATATTCACAGTGAGCTCCTTACATCTCCCTTTGCCTAGAACTAACCGGTGGTGAGACGGGTAGTAGACACTGCTTAAGAAGGCAGAAGCACTATTTTTTTCTGTTACCTGGAATCTCCCAGGGCTGTGTTTGTGGCTGCATCGTGAGGTCTGCCTCTGAAACTGGACTGCCTTCCCTTCTTCATGCAGTCGCTATTCCTTGGGGTGGATCTGGCAAGCCTCCTTGTTTTCTCCGGTTTTCTTCCCTCTAGTGTTTAAATCAGGTACAACATACCCAATCCTTCCTAGCATTAGGCAACTTGAATCATGAAACTAAAAATGCTAAATGTTATCTTTGCTATAATTCAGTTCATGTCTCATTTTAAGATGCCCCCAAACCTGAAGTGACTCATTTAGGAGGCAGGGCCGTTTGGATTGAACAGAGAACTAGTGTTTTATTTTAAAAGTCTGCCCCTGGTTACGTTATCTAGCTTATGTCTAATTTCATTCATGATGTTTTCTCTTTTGCTCCACTTAAATTTAACCAAGGTTTGTTATCATATTTTCTTCAAAACTAGCTGTTGAGGCTACTTGTCAACACTGCTCCTTTTATATTTAGGAATTCATAAATTTAAACATGTATCTTCATTTTGCTAGAATTTTAGATTATTTTCAGATTTTCAGAGATGGATATTTAGTTTACATTTTTAAAAAGAATAAAGTCTACCACTAATAATAATGGTAATAATTTATCTCTGAGTTCAGCTTGGTGATAACCTTTGAATCTTTATGCAAGCCACACACATAAAAGTCAGACAACTAGATATTCACAGTTTTTAAAAATCTGTAACTCATATGGTTTTCTTTGTTTATATATTCACTATAATACGCATTTCTATTTCAATCACATTGTGCTAAAAACTATGTGGTATAAAAATGGGAAAACATGGAACTTTTGAGGACTTACTCACGATCTAATGTCTTCTATGAATCACTTGTAATTTTAAAAAAATATTTGGTGATGGAAGGTTTTTATTCTATCAACAAGATCCAAAAGTTGATTCCTGTAGGATCAACTTTGTAATTTATATTATAGAAATATTTCATGTTTTTGTTTATCTTTCATGAACTTGCATCCATAAGGACTATTACTTGGGAATTATTTTTATTACTTGGGGAGACCTGGTAGCTATTGAGAAACACAAAAAATAAAATGAATTACCTGTAATATAAGAAGAAAAGTCAGCCATTCAGAAATCTGAGTATTCCCCTTCCCATCTTTTAATATCTATATGTATACACACATATATATGTTAATATATGATAGATGGCCTGATGCCATATAAAGTGTATTTATTCTAAACAAGAGTGAGCAAATTTCTTTTTCTGGTTTTTAATATTCTTCAATTGGAAGGTCAAATAATATGAGTATTTTACAGTTCTTTAACTATATTGCCAAATTGCTTTCTAGGAAGATTGTATTGATTATACTTCCACATAATATGTATAAAGTGTCTATTTCCCACATGTTTAATTCAACAGGATATTATAATTTTTAACAGCTTACTGACTTAATTGATAAACATTGTCATTACCATTTTCATGGGCTTACTTTTGATGGATAGCGAGGTTTATTTTTTAAATCTGCTTACTGTGTATTTTCATTTCTTCATATTTATAGAATAAATTTACTTTCCTTGTCACTTTTTCTATTAGGATTTTCTTGATTTTGTTTTTATTTATTTATTTTGAGATGGAGTTTGGCTCTTGTTGCCCAGACTGGAGTGCAACGGCGCCATCTAAGCTCACTGCAACCTTCATCTCCCAGGTTCAAGTGATTCTCCTGCCTCAACCTCCAGAGTAGCTAGGATTACAGGCACCTGCCACCATGCCCAGCTAATTTTTTTGTATTTTTAATAGAGACAGGGTTTCACCACGTTGACCAGGCTGGTCTCAAACTCTTGGCCTCAGGTGATCTGCCTGCCTCGGCCTCCAAAAGTGTTGGGAACACATGCATGAGCCACCGTGTCTGGCTGATTTTTTTTTATTATTCATTTATAGGTGCTCTTTGTGTATAAAATATACTATGCCAAATATTAGCAGTGAAATCTATAAAGCTGAAGCAGCTAGAAGTACAGTCAAAAAGGGATCAAAATCACAACCACAGTGTATTTATTACATGTACTCCATTCAGTCTTTAACATATCTCGTAGCCCAGAATAATGGGGTGTGGTGGATTTGAAAAGTGATAATAGGACTAATGAGTTTTATTTTTATTTTCTTGTTCTTTCTTCAGAAATATTAGCTATCTGTATACCAGATCTCTGTTGCCTGATAAAGAGCTATTGTATTCTTGTTGTTGGTTTTCATGTCTTTTTTCTTCTTCATCTTTATTTTGAAAGAAACTTTCTACCTTGTTCTTTACCTCATTGTTTGAATTTCCTGCAGTTGATGTCTCGGAAGCGTCTAAATGTTTATAATTACGTTATGCCACTTTAGTGTCCTCAAGTTGTGCCTTCCTTTTGTCCAATTCCTCTGTCTTCTCAGTTTGCTATAATATCTTTTTTTTTTTTTTTTTTTGACATAGAGTCTCACTGTGTTGCCCAGGCTGGGGTGCAATGGTATAATGTCGGCTCACTGCAACCTCTATCTCCCCAGCTCAAGCGATTACCTTGCCTCAGCCTCCATAGTAGCCTGGATTACAGGTGCCTACCACTATGCCTGGCTAAGTTTTGTATTTTTAGTACAGATGGGGTTTCACTGTGTTGGTCAGGCTGGTCTCGAACTTCTGACCTCAGGTAATCCACCTGCCTCGACCTCTCAAAATGCTGGGATTACAGGTGTGAGCCACTGCGCCCAGCCATCATCTTTTATGCCTTGATGGATAAAAACCATGTTTGATTTTACTGTCTTGAGATGGAAAGAAAATCTTCCCACTTAAAGTGCCTAGACCTAAACCTAAAAGTATTTTTTCTTCCCTGTAGTAATTTCTATTTCTTCCTCTATCTTTCTTATGCTAAGTTTCTCTCCTTTTATGTTGTAAAATATTTTGATATTCTTTTTTGTGGTTGCTGTTGTTTATTCCTGAATAAAGTCAGCTCTATCTTTGCCTACTGCTTGGCCAAAAGCTAGCATGGTTCTGCCACTGCTTTGTGGATTCTGTTAGATCATTTTCTTATAGCAAGTTTAAGAAACAGATGATGCAAATTGTTATTACTAATCCATTGCTCAACTAGTCTAAGATGTACTAAAAACAGGAAATTCATCTTCGTTATATAAAATATCTGTGCAGAAACATCTGTGTAAGAGGCTAGGTTTCCCAGATCTGGACTTTTGTTGAAGCCTGTCCTGTTCTCCAACTATTGGTTTAGCTGTATCTGGAATCCCTGCTGATGTTAGTACCAGCCAAGGTGTCGGTGTCTCAATCGATTAGGGAAGTTCCATTAAATCTAAGGAATGAATGTCCCCTGGTGGATATCAGCTTGGTAAGTTAATGAGAAACTGAATGAGCAAGTTGAATTCATAGCCCAGAGGATGACGTGTGGTTGATGCACATCCACTCTCAGCCTCCTTACAGATGCCCCTGCAGTCTGCTAAACTTTGAAAATCAAAAGCTCCAAGGAAAACGGCATTCCTTCCTGCCATGCTCCTCTGTGATCTTGGTTCCCCGCAATTGCGCTGGTGTCTTTACTGGCCCTTTGGTATTTCCATGCCTTTGCTTTATGCTGCAGTGTCTCTTCATTAGACAAAGCTGACTTTCTTGTGTGGCTATCGTTTATCTTTCCTATCAATTTACTCCAGTGAGAATGAAAGAGATGCACCAGGTGCCATTTGTCGTTTCATCACTACACGGTGTGGGCGGAGTTTCTTTATCAGTACTATAGTTCCCTTGGCTGTTAGAAGTTCCATGTCCTAAGATCAAAATCTGAATAGTCACGTTAATAACAGCCCTTAGATCAGGCGCAGTGGCTCACGCCTGTAATCCCAGCACTTTGGGAGGCCGAGGCAGGTGGATCATCTGAGGTCAGGAGCTCCAGGCCAGCCTAGGCAACATGGTGAAACCCCATCTCTACTAAAAATACAAAAATTAGCTGGGTGTGGTGGTACACGCCTGTAGTCCCTGCTACTTGGGAGGCTGAAGCGGGAGAATCGCTTGCACCCAGGAGGCGGAGGTTGCAGTGAGCCAAGATTGCACCACTACACTCCAGGCTGAGCAACAGAGGGAGACTTTGTCTCAAAAATAAATAAATAAATAAATAAATAAATAAATAAATAAATATTAATTACATTAAATTAAAAGCAGCCCTTAGTACCAATGTTCATGCCCAGGAGGTCTTCATGCCTCTAGGGCAAGTCTGTTGCTCTAACAGACAGTCTTACTCTGATTCTTCGGTTCTCTGATGGATTTAGGAAATCGCTGTGGTTCCTTTCTTAAGAGTGTTTTCAAGGATGGCCCTGCGATGGCCAAATGCAGCCCCGAAACTCAATCCAAACATTGGCCCAGCCCCACAGTGTACTGCAAGGTCAGGCACCTCCTTGCATCTCTTTCCTAACACCTCTCTCCTTAACATTTTTCCTCACATTTCACTCAGCTGGGTCCTTCTCATTTCTCAAGGCCTTGGTTGAAACATCACCCTTCTTAGAGCAGAGTCCTCTAATCACCCTGTCTAAATTAAGCTTTTCATCCTGTTATTAACAACAGCAACTCATTTCCCCCCTTTGTGGCATCGATTGCCACAGGTATCCCTAAGTACAAGATTTGTGGCTATTTTAACTTTTGATATCAAAATTCAGATCCCAAATATATTTGAATACATTTTATATCTATCTGTTGCATCCAAACTTCTTCTCATTATTCGGAATATAGAAACCAATTAAATTCAGATAAAATAATATTTTTCACTAAATATCTCATGAATAGAATAGGTTTGATAGTAAAAGACACTTGTATTTATGGTTTTTCCTTACTTCTTTATCTCAACACTGTGAGGACAAGATCTCTCTCATTTACTCTTGATTACCTAGTATCTTGCAAATAAGTACATGAAATAAACATCTTTTATGTAACCCACAAGCTTTGGTTGCACTATGCATCTATTTTTCTTAATTCTCTGAGATTAAGAATTTATCTTAGAGATTGGTTGATTTTAGTGTTTGCCCCGTAGTCTCTGAATGGATGTGTCAAGATGGACGCTAATGGGAATATGAGTGGAGGTCCAGGTGCATGGTTTCAGAATAAATTTAATGTACATTGGTATGAGAACTAGCATACAAATGATATGGTCAAGTTATCCTGCTGTTAGAATAAGCCGAGCTAGGAGCAGAGGGGCTGGAATGAAGTCCTTTTACCTACCTGTTCGAGGCTGTTTTACTTGCTTCAAAGTCTGATGCCTGTGGCATGTTGTTCAAGAATATCTGGCCGGGCGAGGTGGCTCACATCTGTCATCCCAGCACTTTGGGAGGCTGAGGCAGGCGGATCACCTGAGGTCAGTAGTTCGAGGCCAGCCTGGCCAACATGGTGAAACCCTGTCTCTATGAAAAATACAAAAAGTAGCCAGGCATGGTGGCAGGTACCTGTAATCCCAGTTACTCAGGAGGCTGAGGCAGGAGAATTGCTTGAACCCAGGAGACGGAGGTTGCAGTGAGCCAAGATCATGCCATTGCACTCCGGCTTGCAGGACAAGAGCAAGACTCTGTCTCAAAAAAAAAAAAAAAAAAAAAAGGAAAAGAATATCTTTCTTATCCCACTCCACCAATATTTTAACTAATAGAAATTCCCTCTCAAATTTAACATATAGACTTCACTTACTCTTATAATGCTGCCAGAATTTGATTTGCTATTTGTCTGGAAGAGCTAACGAACAAGCTCAGAAGACATAAACCAGACATAGACCAGCAAACTAGAGTTTGCTGTCATGCCAGTCCAAAATCCCAGTCTGCATTGAACTGGACTGTGGAGTGCTTTTTAATTGTGACCTTATAAATGATTTGGCCTTTCTCATTGTCCAACTGAATTTAAATATTTTTCTAGATTTAATGTAGAAAATGAGATGACATGATTTACTGCCAAGGGACACGGCTGACCACACAGATTAGAACTTTTTGTGATGTGAAGGTAGAAATGCAGATGTAGCTTACAGGCAGCTGTGAAAAGAAAATGCAGGCCAGCTGGCTTTTCCAGAAGACCTAGAAAAAGGCCAATTGTCTTCTCCCATGAAAGTTCCTATAAGTTGAGGGCTATTTGCGGTTTCCCTAGAAAATACTGCCAGGTAGAAAAATGAGTCCAGACTATCAGATTCCAGTGAGGGGTGAATAGAATTTCACTAAAGAAATTACTGAGTCTTGAGAGAACTGGCATCCTGGTAGTCTTTGTGTTCATACAATGGGGTTCCGTAGTGGTGTTCAGGCCCCAGAGCAGGAAAGCCGTTCAGACAGGAAGACCAGCTGTAAAACCAAAATGCCTTCACTTGGATAAACACACATTTTAGGGAAGTGTTGGATGGAACTCACTAGATGCTTTCCCACAAAGCAGTAGCAGTAGCATGAGGCAGATCTGCAAATCTTCTTATGTGACTCGGTATGGGACCATGGACCACATTACAATGGTTGGAAAGGTTTGAGGCCACCGAGGCTTTCCAAGAAATATTACAACACAGCTTAAAGTTGAGTAATAAGATAGTATCAGGAGAGAAAAGGGGAATGCAAAAGATCCTGGATTGGCATCTGCTTAATCAGAAACAATTTTGAGAATTTGGGTGCTCCCAGAAGACAATCTAAAGTGGTTTGGTCTACATCTGGAATGTGAGAACCTTTGGGTGTGTGAAAGTTACCTGAAGAGATTATTTAAAAACACATATTTCTCTGTCCCATCCAGACTGACTGCATAGGAGCAATATGGGTTGTTGCCTTGTTATCTGAATGTTTTGAAATTGAACATGTACAGCATGATGAACATAGTTAAAAGTAGCATAGTGTATGCTAGAAATTTGCTAAGAGAGTAGATTTTGGGTGTTATCTGTGTTTGTTTAAAGTTCTCCAGTGATTCTGTTTTATAGTCGAGTTTGGGGATCTCTGCTATAGGATATAGGAATACATAAGAAAGTCTTTAAAATGGGAGCTCATATTTTCCCAGGGCATTTTAATGGAAATATTTTGAAACATTTACATTAAATTGTAAACTCATTGAGGTCAGGGATTGACTTACACGTCTTTGTATTTTGTCCACCATTTTCAAGCCCATCTTCTTAAGCTATTGCTTTCATAATACATCTCACCTTCTTAAAAGCTTATTATGTTTATCATGTTGATTTAGTTTCAGGCCATGATGCTTGGACCAGACTTATGCTTTGCTGTAAACAACTAGAAAACAGAAAAAATGCATAAAATAACTGTTTCCAGGTATTGGATAACAGGAATCACAGAACTGAGCCTCTGAGAAAGGACACCAATGAGGTGACCACTGTCATAGCCATGAATTTCTGCCTGTGTACACACGCCACATCGTGGCGCACGAAAGTGACTCCAAACAGAGCACGTTTGTCCTGTTGAGTGGAGGAGAAAGAGCTCAGTGTTTAGTGAAGCTCAGGTGACTGGAAATGTGGGGGCAGAGATTAGGATCACAGGGAACTAGACAGAAAAATAGCACCAGAAAGGTCCATAAAGTTCGCCTTGTGTCTTTGGCTAAATATCAAGCCACACATACTTAAGGTAAAATTCCCTGAGCCCAAGCGTAAAAGGACCAGGATGCTATACGCTGAAAAATTCCCAGAGCTCACATAGGAAGTGTTTATATTTGAATTCCGATGAGCCAAAACAGACAGAACTTTCTAATCTTTAGAGTATTCAGCAGAAATCCTAGACAGGCCACATTGTAGCAGTAGGGTTAAATTATCCCTAGAGGAACGGCTACCCTAGACCCAAGCTATCAGGGTTTAAACATGAACCTCAAAACATTTAAGCTATTAAGTAATGACAATCTTCCAGAAAAGCATTCAACATTCTATTAAAAATCAAAGTTCAGATATGCAAACACACAGTATTTGGAATGCCCAGCATGTAATAAAAATTATAAGACCTACTGAAAAACAGGGAAATGTGAACCATAACTAGGGAAATAAAATCAGTCAATAAAAATTGACTAAAAATGTCCCAGATGGTAAAATTAGCACTCAAAGATTTTAAAATGGTTATTATAAATCTGCTAAATATAATTAAAGATTTAATGGAAAATGTGAATATAGTGATGAGAGAAATGGAAGACATAAAAAAATTTAAGAAAAACTTCTAAAGATAAAAAAAAATAGTATCTGAAATGGAAGAGTTCATTGATTATTTAGCAGAAAATTAGGCACCACAGGAGAAAATATCAGTGAATTAGAACATAGTAATAGCAACTATCTAAATTAAAAGGCAGAGGATAAAAATGTTTTAAAAGTACCCCCTCAAAACCCAAATAGACTTCTGAAATGATGATGTTGATGGTGTGAATAGCACCATCGATCCTCACCCCAGTGAAACAATCATAACTGGTTAAAATTGTTTTAAAAATGTTATAACTGTCACTAGAAATTGTTCTAAGTGTGTACAGCAAATGGGAAAGTATTTATACAAAAAAAAAGACTACTAAATTTTGATAAGAACAGTAAGGGTTATGGCATTTAAGCCATGGCCCACTGTTTATCCCCTGTTAAGTGTGACAGTAAGTGAAGTGTGTGGCCAAGAACATACGGCTCCCTAAACCACAGCTCTTGGTCTAGGACCACAGTTATCATAACAGTGTAGTACTGGTGTAAGAATAGAAGCATACATCAATGGAACAGATTTGAGAATCCAGAAATAAATCTTTACGTTTATGACCAATTGATTTTGACAAGTGCACCAAGACAATTCAATGGGGAAAGATAAGTCTTTACCAAAAAGGATGCTGGAACAACTGAAAATCCTCATGTTAAAAAATTTAGTTGGACCCTTTCCTCACACCATACACACAGATTACCTCAATATGGATCGTAAACCTAAATGTAAAAAAAAAATTACAAAACTCTTACAAGAAAACATAGGAATAAACTGTGACCTTAGATTATGCAGTGGTTTTGTAGATAGTCTCCAGAACTACAAACAACAAAGATAATAAAGATAAATTGGACTTCATTAAAATTACTTTTGTGCTGCAAATGATACTATCAACAACATGAAAAGGTAACTCATATAAGAAAATATTTGCAAATCATGTATCTTATAGGGGACTTATATTCACAATATATAAACAACTTTTACAAATCAATAACAGAAAAATAAGTTTTAATTAAAAATGAGCCAAGGATCTGAATACACATTTTTCCAAAGAAGATATACAAATAACCAGAGTACATTAAAAGATGCACACTGTCTGTGATATTTAGGCTTTATGTGTCAACTAGACTGGCATAAGGGATGCCCAAATAGCTGGTGAAACATTGTCTCTGGTGTGTCTGTGAAGAAGTTTTTGAAAGAGATTAGCGTTTGAATTGGTAGACTGTGTAAAAAGATTGTCCTCACCAATGTGGGTGGACATCTTCCAATCTGTTGAGGGTTTGAATAGAATAAAAAGGAGGAAGGGTGAATTCATTCTTTCTTCTTGAGCTGGGACATTCATCTTCTCCTGCCCTTGGATATCAGCAATCCTGGTTCTCCAGCCTTTGTACACAGATCAAGACTTACCATTGACTCTGCTGGTTCTCAGTCCATCAGACTTGGATTTGAATTACAATATCAACCTTCCTGGGTCTCCAGCTTTCAGATGGCAGACCTGTGGAACTTCTCAGTCTTCATAATTGCATGAGCCAATCAATCATTATCTATCTATCTATCTATCTATCTATCTATCTATCTATCTATCCATCTATCCATCCATCCATCCTATTGGTTCTGTTTCTCTGAAGAACACTGACATTAGGGAGATGCGATTCAAAACCACAATGGGATACTACTGCATACACCCACTAGGATGCTTAGACTAAAAAAGGCAGGCAATAGCAAGCACTGGCAAGGATGTGAAGAGATGGAAACCCCATATACTCCTAATGGGAGTGTAAAAGGCTACATCTACTTTGGCAAAAAAAAAAAAAAAAAATTGGCAAATCCTTAAAATGTTAAACTTATTGCTTCCATATGACCTAGCAATGCCATTCCTAGGTATATATTCATAAAAGGTAAAAACACATCCACACAAAAACTCATACATGGATGTTCATAGAAGAATTGTTTACAATTTCCAGAAATGGAAACAATCCAAATGCCCATTAATTTATTCAATGGATGAATAAAATATGGCATATTCATACAATTGAATAGTATTTGTCAAGTAAAAGGAATGAAGTTCCAATACATGCTACAACTTGGATGAACTATGATAGTATTATGCTAAGTCAAAGAAGGCAGTCACAACATGTTATATATTGTATGATTCTGTTTGTATGAATTGGCTGGAATCAGCAAATCTATAGAGTCAGAATGTAGATTAGCATTTGCCTAGGATGCAGATGGGGGTAGGAGATGACTATTTGCTAATTGGCATGGGGATCTTATCAGAGTACTGGAAATGTTCTAAAATTAGATGATGGCAATAGAAGTATAACTCTGTGAATTTTATCCTTCAAATCAATGAATTGTATAGTATGTGAACTGTATCTCAATAAACTATGTTTCAATATATATCTTAATAAATGTATATTGCAATAAACTAAAAAAATTTAGGTTGCCAGCATTATGTTAAGAGCTTTTGGTCTATTATATCCTTTTGATTGTATCTGTTTTTCTAATTCTTGTATCAGGCTTTTTTAATAAAGTGAGATAGATCTTACGTAGTTTGTATAAAAAAGTTCTTATTGGCTAGCAACTTTCAGGAAGTAATAGGTTTTCAATAAATACTGTAATTTAATGAAGTATCTAATCTGATTTCCAATTCCCCTGAAGTTAAATTTGATAATTTGTGTTTTTCTAGAACTTTCACTTTTATCTAGTTTGCAAATTGTTAGTAAATATTTTATAACTTTTCCTTTAGGTTTTAACAGTTTCCTACAGTATCTTTAATATTTTCCATGTTAATTTTTAATATTGTATAATTTTGTGTTCATTCTGGATCAATCTAGTCAGATACTTTAATTTTTTAAAGAAATGGTTTTATTGATTATTTCAATTATTTTTTCTTAATTAATTTTTACTCTTTTTTCTTCCTTTTAAGTTTTTCTACTTATTCTGTTCTTATATTTTCCTTAATTTGAAAGTCATGTTTATATATTTTTAATCTGGAAAGGTAAATAAAGACTTGACCTTACAGAAATTTTTGGGCCATCATGCTACAGAGACGTGAGAATCTCAACTCTGAAATTTCAAATATTTATAGCATTTATCTGATTCTCTTGCATTTGACTTACTTTTTGTAAAGATGTAAGCCTTTAAACAAATATCACACCCCTTGTTTCTAACCTAGAAAATGTTATTTTGCAGAATATGGTGTGGATAATTAGTCAAATAATTGAATAAGATGGTATGTATTTGGTATAAAACATTCTTTTCAAAAAGCATTTTGAGTAGTTGCAATAAGTACTCTCTTATTTGGCAGCACATCTTCTAAAATAGCTTAGAATAGGTCCTGATCCTTTAAGAAGCTGTATGATTTCCAGATTATGAAAACATCATGTTTTGATAGTTGGCATAAATGAGTTATCTTTCATCCAGCTGTTGGTAGAATGCAGGGAGACGGGAAAAGGAAGGCATGCATTTAGTGAGTATCTGATCCACTGGTGTGGAAAGGTTCACCAGGTGTTTGGAGGCCACGTCCAGTTCCAAATATTTTGGAAAGACTGGCTGCCAGATTAAAAATGGAAGTGACCTCAGTGAAGGAGGCAAGGATAGCTAGGATTTATTTACTCCAGTCGTGAGTTTACCAATACAGAAATTGTGTCCTAATAACTGTTGATGACGTATTAAATATTTCAATGCTTTCCCATTTAGAGAAAAAAAAGCATAGTTCTCTGCCAGTGCTCATTTCTGGGGGCAAACGGGAAATGGGTTATAATGAAGCTTGTAAATTATGTGGTCCTGATCCAAAACACTGGAATTGTCCATAGAGAAATAAAGCATTCTATATGAAAATGTTTGTAAAGCAACATGATTTATTAAGAAGGTTATGGACTCTGAAGGGGGCTAGGTAATACTAGTGTTTTTATCTCTGTCAAACCCTCAACTCTCTACATTTCAGTTTTCTCATTTCTAAAATGAAAATAACATTTTACGAATTGCTTCATAAATTGCCTTGCAAGTGTCATGCAAATGTTAGCCAGGGGAGGTAAACAATTTTCAAAACTGTGTTACCCCCAAGCAGTACATGTTTTTACTTATGCTAGAGGGAGAATTTAAACCCCAAATCTTAGAAAGGCCCCCATTCTGCTATGCTACTTTCCAATATATTCATCTGCATTCAAGAAACCACTCTTCCATTGTTTGGCCTCAGTTTTCTCGGTCTATGGCCTCTTTTATAAAGTCCTTTCCACCGTGCAAAGGTGGTTGTTACAGTATATTTACCTTCCTGAAGTACTCTTTTGGAAGATCAGTCAAGGATGTTTTATTGCCTAGAGATAAGACCAAAGATAAGACAGAGAGAAGCTCAGCTCTCGGGCCTATGTCTAAATTTCTGCCTGTCCCTCCCCCATAATTCTTTGGAAACACCACACTTGTGATTTTGTTTTATCTTCATATGCAAGTCACACAACACTTCTCACACCTTTAAATTTAGCTTACAGGCCAATGAGGTCAAAGCAGTCTGTTGTGCTGTCACCTGCCTCGTATTTTTCATTCAGCAGACAGAATATCCTCCAATTGCCTTCCTAATTGAAGCAGCTGTCTTAATTAGCAGCTTTAGCATGATGGTTTCTCCAGGTCAAATACTTTTGACCTGCCACCTTCTGTGGCAATATTTGATTGATGTTTTAAATTATGGGCTATAAAGAAGCACCATAAAATATTAAGATAGTCTGAGAGATTTTGATGTTCTATTAATATCCAGATGATTTGCTTCTTTCCCAAGGTATCTCATAACGTTTGACTCTACAAATTAGATTTTTTAGGAACTGATGAAAAGGGTCAGATTCTAGTATTTTCTACCATCAAAATATCTATTACCAACTAAAAGTCCAACTCCAATCTTTAAACTACAAGACATTTTCTTTCTAAAGGAGTAGGAATAATGTATTTTTAGGCTTGAAGTCACCTTATAAAGGGTGCAATGTTGGGTGAACATGTCACTCTTCATTGGAATGTAAGACATTAGTCCTATTCTAACTCAAAGAGTGATGAAGACTCTTTCATGGATGTCTACATATTGTGGTTTATATCCTTGATTATCAAAATGGGGTCCGAGGTCCAATAGCATTAGCATCCATGGGAACTGGTCAGAAATGCAACAACTAAAGTCCTACCCCGGACCTACCGAATCAGAACCTGCATTTTAACAGAAGTCCTGGGACTGGTGTGCACATTAAAATCTGGGCCTATAACACAGAGGACTTCCGTGCAAGTGTGATACCACAGGGAATTCTCAGAAATTCAGGGGTAGTAAAGGATACTTTGCAAGAGCTGAAAGTCTTAAGATAGCTGGTGATAATAGTCACAAACCATTAAATATGTGTTGTTTCAGTTAATGTGACTCAATTTTAAAGCCAAGTGCTCAGAGTGTGCATCTCCGATAGGGAGGACACCCATGAAATGTGCCATTCAGATATTTCCTAACTCAAACTGTGGGCAATTTACTTACTTTTTTAAATTAGAGATTTTGATGAAAATGAAAAAGGCAGTATTTTATTAATGGAATTTATTCACTTATTAACAAAAAAATCGAGCTTTTGTTATGTGCCAGATACAATGTCAGGCATGGATAACAAAAAGATGAACAGAATATGAACTTTGTCTATATAAGACTCATAATTTAGTTAGGGAGTCAGGAAAACAAAACTATAATTATAATGTCAGTGTCCTTCTAGAAGGAACCACAGGCAGATTTTGCAGATTTAAGGGTATAGATCTTGCATACATTTTATAGATTGTCCCTAACTATATCAGTTTTCTTTTGAGGCTATTGAAATGGTATTTTCATTAATATTGCTAATATTTGTTGTCAATATATGGGAATACAACTGATTTTTGTGTTATGACTGCTAGGGCGTCTTACTAAACTCACTGTTACTTCGAATAGTTTTTACATACATTCCTTAGGATGTCATCAATAGATGATCAATTGGTCTGCACTCACAGAGATCGTTTTACTTTTGTGTTCAGCAAGTCTTTTATTTCATTACCCTTATTTACATGGCTAAAGCCTCTAGAAACTATTCAATAGAAGTAATAAACGTGCACATTCTTGCTTCGATTCCCGTCTTAGGAAGGTTTTAGTTTTCACTATTAGCTGTGAGGTTAGCTATTGGTTTTTAACTGCCTTTTGAGAATGTTCTGTTCTAGTTCTTGTTCATTGTGAGGTTTATGAATGAATATAGTGTAGAATTATTTTTATATGTTGCTGGATTCATTTTCTAGTATGTGTTTTGATTTTTGGGGCCATATTCATAACACATATTGTTCTTTAGTTTTCTTTTTTGGTGACGTCTTTGCTTTGCATTGGTATGGGAGTAGTATTGGCCTGGTAGAATGAATTTGAAAATGTGTCCTCCTCTTCTATCTTATAGAAGAATTGAGAAGAATTCCAATTAATTACTTTCTGAATGTTAGCTAGAGTTCGTAGGAGAGCTATCAGGCCTCAGCTTTTCTTTCTTGGAAGTATTAAAATTACCAGCTAAATCTTTTTACTTGCTATAGGTCTATTCAGGTTATTCATATCTTCAAACACTTTTGGTAGCTTGAAATTTTCTAGAAACGTTTGCATTTTGTATAGGTTACCTAAAATTGCTGATATTCTCTTGTTCATAGTTTTCTCTTACAATTCTTTTTATTTCTGTATAATTGGTAATGATACACCATCTTTCATTTCTGATTTTACTACTCAAGACTTTTTTCTTTGTCACTATAGATAAAGTTTTATTAATTTTGATCTTTTTGGAGAACCAACTTTTGATATTGTAGATGTTACTGTTTTTCTGTTCTGTCTCATTTATTTCCATTCTTATTTTACTATTTCCTTTGTTCTGCTTATTGTAAATTCAGGTTGCTCTTTTTATTCTTGTTTCCTTATGTAGAAGTTTAGGTTATTGATTTGAAATGAGTCTTGTTTTTTAACATAGGTGTTTACAGCTATAAATTTCCCTGTATAGAATGCTCTAACTGCATCCAATGTATTTTCATGTTGTGTTTTCAATTCCATTCATCTCAAAGTGTCTTCTAATCTCTCTCATCATTTTTTCTTTGACCCATTGTTTATTTAGGAGTAACTTGTTTAATTTCTACTTATTTGTAAATCTCCATAATTTTCTTCTGTTATTTATTTCTAAGTTCGTTGTTTTGTTATTGAATTATACCTTTTGTGTCTTTGCAATCCTTTTAAATTTATTAAAGCTGATTTTATTGATTAGTATTTAATCTGTCTTCAGAAATGTTCCATGTACCATTGAGAAGAATATGGACTCATTTGCTTTGAGTGGAGTGTATTAGACATGCATGCTAGGTCTAGTTTGTTATTAATATAGTGTTGCTCAAGTCTTCTAAAACTTTGCAGACCTTTGTCTACTTGTTCTATTCATCATCGAAATTGTGGTATTGACGTCCCCAACTCATATGTTTGAATTACATATTTCTTCCTTAAATTCTATGAGTTTTTGGTTTGGGTATTTTGAAGTCGTGTTTAGGTGTGTATATGTTTGTAATTGATATATTAGTAATATGTTCCGGATTGACTGACTTTTTGTCATTATAAAATGTCTCTTTCACTCTCACTAGTAACTTTTTGTTATTGCTTTTATTTGTCTGGTATTAGTATTGTCACTCCAGTTCTTTTATGGATACTGTTTATATATTTTTTCATCCTTTTCCTAGCCAAGATTACGACCAAAATTCAACAGTTCAAGTGAACATAACCCATCTTCCATGAATCTGTAGAGAAAAAAGGTTTGGAATCAGTAAGTTTGCATAACACTTGATTTATCTTGTTAATTTACCTTGCGTAACAATGTTGGATGTATACTTTGAAAATCTCATTTTGGCAATCAAAAATCTTCCAAGCCAATCAGGAGAGGAAGAGCGAGTCATTAGACGAAGGAGAAAGAGACAAAAAGAGTATAGCAGTAAGCGGCTCCTGGCTTTCAGGATTTTTAATTAAAAAGTTTTGATTGAAAGTTGTCTGTGTCCAGCAGTCTGCTGCTTGACCTGAATTTCTAGAAAATTTTTTCTCCTTCATGATTCTTTCTGCTTCTAGAGAACCCAAAAGATTTAATTTTAGATTATCCATTGGTGCAGAAGCCTAGGAAGTTGTCATAAGATGTCTTCATTAGGGAAAAGTAGTGTGAAGGTCTATTTCCTGGAGTTTTACTACAGTATTGATGTTTAAAAAGTCACGAATACTCTTTCAACAAGTCATTTGATAAGGTCACTTCCAACAAGGTTTTAAAAAAGGCTTACATTCGTGGCATTTAGAGTAAAGTCTCTTGGGCTAAAGGCTATGCAGTTGTTCCTGTGACTTGACTTTAATTGGGATAAATATTATAAAGGTTTGATGCAGCATA
Source organism: Rhinopithecus roxellana (assembly GCF_007565055.1). NCBI lineage: Eukaryota > Metazoa > Chordata > Mammalia > Primates > Cercopithecidae > Rhinopithecus > Rhinopithecus roxellana. The sequence continues at coordinate 20,751,720 of NC_044562.1, forward strand.
CCAGCTTATTACCAATCTGTCCAGGAAAGCCACTTGGACAGGTGGGTGATAAGCTGCTATGCTGCATCAAACCTTCATAATATTTATCCCCATTAGCCTATATAAAGAAGTCAATGTCTAGGGTAAGAGCTAACATCTCTAGACACTCATGGTATGTTGTGACCCTCTCATCTGGGGGTAGTCTCTGACTTCACATTAAAGTGAGCCTAAAGGATAGAGAGCTAAGAGTAAAATTCCAAAATATTTGAAACTAAATAGCAAATTTCTAAATAGCCTAAGGATCAAAGAAAGCAAGGAAATTAAACTACAATAATGAGAGAATTTAAAATAAAAATTACATGTATCAAAAACCTTGTGCCAATAAATTTAGCAACTTCAATGAAATGACCAGTTTCCTTGAAAAACACAAATTGCCAAAACTGATAGAAGAGGAAATAGAAAATGGGAATATTCCAGTATCTATTAAAGAAATTGAATCTGTAATCAGCAACCTCCCCTAAGACGGCTTTATGTGAGAATTCTACCAAACATTTAGGCAGGAAGTAACAACAATCTTACATCCTACATAAAAGAGAAAAAAATCATATATCATCAAAATTTAAAAGTCTGCTTTCCAAAGGCAGAAATAGGAAGATGAATAGACAAACTATAGGCTGCGAAATAGTATTTGATATAATCCTTTGCAAAATATGTGTATATATCAAAGAATACATATGAGATATATATAGGACATCTTACATATATACATACGTGTGTGTGTGTGCACGTGCGTGTGTGTGTGTGCATAGCGTTATAAATAACTGGCACCCTGAATGTGTAAAAAAAACTCCTGCAAAAGTTTGATAGATTTAATCTGGTCTTGGAGTTTTTTTCTTGTGGCTAGCTTTTTGGCAGTTTCTCATAAAGTTAAATACGTGCTTATCATATGACTCAGAAATTCCACCTCTATGTGTTTATCTGAGAAAAGTAAAAATACATAGCCACAAAAGTTTTACAAGAGTGTTCAAAGCAGCCTTATTTTTCATAATAGCTCCAAACTGGAAATGATCCAAATATCCAGAAAGAGAAACTGTATAAACAAATGGCGGCCTATGTATAGAATGGAATAGTACTCAGTAATAAAAAAGAATACATTAGTAATATACAGAACAACAAGGATAAATCACAAAAACATCTTACTGAGCCGAAGAACCCAGACACATTAGAAAAAAATAGGACATAGTTCCATTTATTTGATGTTTGGGAACAGATAAACTAACCTCCAATGCTGGAAAAGAGTACAGTAATATCCCACAGCAAGGAAGGGGTAGAATGGAACTTTCTGGGTTCCATTAACAAGGGATAGAATGGAATTTTCTGGGTTTACAGAAATGCCCATTATCTTGTTTTGGCTGGTAGTTACATGTTTTGATACAATTATTGAAACTTACCTAACTTAAGAAGAATTAATTAACACAAGAAGAATTAATTTTATTGGATGCAAATTAAACATCAAGAAAGAATCATAATTTCCCTTTGTCTGGTATAAAATCCCTTCTTTTTCACCAACAAACCACTTCCTCCTCTCCTCTTCTCTAATGAAATTACATAATTTCTAAAAAAGATTCTAGTAGTCAACCATGGCATAATCCATTTTCAGAATACAGAGTTGACATATTTCTGTATCTCTATGGTAATTAATAGGTTTTGAGGACTTGATAATTATACTCTCTTTATACCATGAGCCATAAAATATTAGTGATCCTGAATTAATAACCACTTCAAAGGCTACCTTTCAGCTATCTATGGGGTAAAGCCCAATGAGATTTTTTTTGGGGGGAGGGGGTCACTCTTTGAAGTTCCACATCAAAACCTCAACCAGAGGATTGGCAGGAGTATCACATGGCAGGCTCTGTCCACTCACATATTCACTTAAGTCTCTAGTTAGAACCTATGTTTGAGGTGGACAATTCAGATTCTGGAAGGCCAGCATCAGTGGGCTTTTAAATGGGAACTGTAGAAACAAAAATGTTATGTTATGAACATTATGAGAAAACTAATGTTTCTTCTCATGTGCTTCCTTTCCCTACTGGAAATATTATCATCGGACCTCAAGGTGGAGCTATCATCACATAGTTTCTTGCTGGCTTTTCTCTCTGCAAACAATAAAAAAATAACATCACAGTTTCCATGTGTGTTTCTTCTTTGATTCCTTCCCCTAATTATACTTATTATTTTATAAACTCTATAGAGCAAAAGTAAACAATTCATACAAAACACATTTTGCATTATGACCAGGTAATCATTTTTCTCTTTCCTCATAAGTAAACTTTATAAAATAACACATTTGCTATATGTGACAAACTTTCACAATATCTGTATTCCTCTAGGTCATTTCTTTAAATGCTGACATAAAACATTCAATTGTTTTCAGAGTCCATTAGTTCATTTCAACTCACAGTTTTAAAAACATATGCTAAGGATTTGCTACTCAATACGATATGCAGTAGTCAAACATGGCTACTTATATTCAAATTAATTAAAAGTAATTAAATTAAAGACTCAGTTCCATAGTCATGTTATGTGCATTCAGGTACTCCATAGCTACATGTTGGTGTCCATATTGGGTAGCATAGAGGTATTTCTATCATCACAATAATTTTTACTGGAGAATACTTCTCTAAAGTAACTATCTCATTTTTAAAGAAAAAGTACACATTGATGGTAATCATATTTTAAGCAGAAGAAGTTCCTGATTAGAGAACCATCCCTTACTTTGTTGCACTTACTTAGTACTGTAACAATAAAATTTTGCTGACTTGTAAGGTGGTCTTTGTATTTAAAGTTTCCCTGTTATTTTTTATGTTTAAATACACATCCAAATGTAACTAAGTGAGCATTCTGAGCACCAGAAGTCAGATCCCATGGTCAGATAAATCCTTCTCGTGATCCCACAGGACAACATTTATGGGCTCAGTACACACTGTTAATGATAGAGCAAAACTGACTTGAATGCAGTAGTAATTCTAAAGGGTTAAGCCCCAACACATTCGTTTGTTTAAAAAGAAAACGTGGTGTGACCTGGGGAATCTACTTTTTTTAAAGCTCAAAATAATTCTTTTCTGCCCTACAGTTTAAACACCACTGATAGGATTTATTTATATGTCAGAGTATAAGAAAGCAATTTTAAAACTAAAAAGTTTTATGCAACTATTCACGTCAGAAAGGAATGCTTACCTATTTCTCATGTTTTCTTCAACGGGAGGAAACTTCTATTTCCTTAGAGGGTAATGAATGGGAGAAACACCTGTTCTCTTTCATGTCACTCTCTTTCCATTTCTCCCTGTGGAATGAGAAATGACTTTTCTGGTTGGTGATACTGGAGAAAAGAGTCAGCTTACATGTTCCAGCCCCTTTGAAATTCTCTATCATATTGTGAGAGGTTGGTCTCTAAGGATAAAGAACTCTGCTAATCAGTCCATCATATCCGGACATGTCAGGAAACTCAACTCTGACCAATGTTCAAGACACATTCTCCAATTCAGCTTGATCAGCAACAGTGATGGTAATTTGCTTCTCATCCATTTGATTCCACACTCAAGAGCTTGACCCTCTCAAGCCCTAACATGTAATGGTGTAATAGCCAGGAGCCAAACCCAGATCAATTGCTTGGAAGGCAGTACACTCAGCTCTGTACTTGGTCTGTTTGACATCTATCTGTCCCCATGCACACACATACACTACCACCACCACACTCAATACCACTGGTTTCTACACGTGGTGGAAGGAAACTTCATTGTTTCTTTCCTTTCTCTCCTTGAATTGGAGAAATGCACTTGAGGGATGCATGTGTGCTGCTTCTGGTAAAGGAAATATGCTTTGGAGTGTGGAATGACTATGGAATGGCGAGTTGGGAAGAGAAGGCCTCCCCAGAGAGACCCTTGGATAGGCCCTCAGTTCACTCAGCGTGGAAAGAATAGTCTCCCATCAAATTTCAAGTGATAGAGTGGGCTTGTCGTGTTGCTTTTCAGTGTTTTACCTATTTCTTTGTAGAAGAATATGTAGAAATAGTAAAAGAATGTAGGAGAACCCTACTGGTCAGTAGCTTGATATACCCACCTGCTGGCTTGGAATCCTCTGTGACCAAATGGCATCCAAAGAAACTGCGGTTATGGTTGTTTGTTTAAATGTATGTTCATCTTATAAGGTGTGTATTTATTTTGGGGAACAAGATGAGGTAGATACAGAGAGGTGAGAATAAACCATATTGGTTTGGGAAAACTAAGAACACCAGTAAAAAGTAAAAAAAAAAAAAAAAAAAAAAAAAAAAAAAAAAAAAAAACAGAAAAACAGAAAGCACTGATGTGTTATTTTTAATCATACTCAATAATTACGTTGAACAACATCAGGATTTAAGATAATAGATGTGTAAACATTCTCAAGATAATAGCCAACTATTCAGCCTCAACTTCTGAATCCTGGGAGATGAAACATCCGGGTGCTTCTCTTAGTTATGAAGTGGTGGTAACGAGTCACAATAAGGCAAATAGTAAAATAAGGAGGGAATCCTATGGCCAGGATGTGATGGACAAAGGAGAAAAGGGGGAGGACATAAGCAAGGAGAGAGAGCAAGGGAGGGTGTAGAGAAGAGTATTAACTCCGTGTATTGTGTTTTAACTACACCCCCTAGTGGAATCCAGTCTTATTCTGATTTGTGTTTGCAGGGAATGGGCATGAATGAATACCCAAAGTTCCTTCCCACTGGTGGGGTACATGCAAATATAGCTGAGCCAGTGAGCATGAAGCTCATGTGAAAGACTTTCAAAGGACTCTCACCGTTCATGGGACCCCATGTTGCCACTGTATGGTACCACTTTCAGGAATGAATTTCAATTTTAAGTAAACTAAACCTCTTGTTTGAAGGAACACATCTGCAGTAGAGAGATAAGATTAAGGGAGCAACATTGACCTCTTTTCTGAAACCCACACAGTTGAAGACATTTATAAATAAACTAAATTATCCAGGAGAGGATGGATAAGATGGCGAGGGAATTCAAAATCATGTTCTCTGAAGACCTTTTTTTTTTTTTTTAAATTTTTAAGGGATGTGGAGGTATTATTTTTCCCTTAAGAGAAGGATCATGGGAGATAGAAGTGTTGCCTTCAAATACTTGAAAAACTGTCATGTGGAAAGACTAGATTTGTCATCTGTGGTCCTAGCAGGTGAGCTAATACCTGTGGTGGGAGTTATGAGGAAGTAAACTTTGGCTCAATATCAGGAGAGGTTTTCTGACAGCTAGTTTTCCATTCTTTGGAGCAGAATTTGTCATTGGTGAATATCTTCTAAGCTTTTACAACCAGCCTTTATCATTTCACCTCTTACCTCTTCCTACAGACTGCTTATGGCATTGGTCAAAATAAGAGCCTATTCCCAGAGCAGTTTGAGTTTCTAACTTTCCATAGAACACCACACAAATAAATACTATGTACTTAATCAATCACATGGAAAACTGATGCCAAGCATTTTTTTTATCACGAAGACAGGAGTCTTATGCCAACCTGGTAGACTTCTAGTATGCAGCTGAAAAATGCAGGGTTTTTTAGAAGGTCAAAATCTCCTTTCTTGGACTCCTCCTCCTGGAGTAACATTTCTTGTACCTGAGACCTTAAACCACTTTTCAGTTCAAAACCTGAATCTAAGACAGCATTTTAACGAAAGATTAACATTGAATAGTTGTTAAAACCACGTGGTTAAAGTTCTTCCTGAGAGTAAACATGTATTTTCAAATGTTAATTAATTCAACTTCTTATGAATCCTGACAGAACAAAATAGCCAGCATGGAAAGAGCCATCACCACCCTCCACCTAAAAAATTTTCCTGTGGGAAAGTCTAAAAAGGATTCATACTATAGCCGCCAGTCCTTTTGGCAGGGCTGTTTCGGCATCATTCACGATGTATGTATTTTTAACAGCAGCCCAATAGCCCAACACAAGAGAGTCTGAATGCTTTCCGTAACAGCACCGACAAGCCCATGGCCCAGAAAGTAAACACAATGCTTCTCAATTCTTGTGCCCTTTAGTTTATCAAGATTTATCAGATGAGAGCCAAAGACCTTGGAGGAAGGCGCTTGCATTATTTGCCTTTTCAGCAAGAAAAGTCATAGTCTATAGCAGCAGAAAGTTTTACAGAGCTTATCTGATTTTTGGCTCAGGGACTCATTACAAAAAAAGAAGGACATCAATCAATCCATTTTGATTAAGGTCAATATGGAACACTGACAAGAAGAAATGTTGGGTAAAGAGATTAGACTTGAAAATTTGCTTGAAAGCTCCAAGTAGGGAATTATATAACACAGATGTAAACATATAGTTTTATGTCATAGCTACATGACACATACACAAGTTATAAATACAATTTACATGTGTGTTTTATTCAGTGGCCTAACAAATGAAGCAATTTCGCACCTAATTTTGAAAAACGCCATAAGTAATCTTGGTTGCTTTTTTTCTTCACTTTTAAATCCCAAAACATTCGTCAACACTCTTTCCCTCAACACTACCTGACCCCACTCACACCTAAAATCTCAAATAATTTCCAACTTGAAGAGATTTTATAAGGATGAGATGAGGCAAAGGTGTAAAACACATATTCAGGTTGGATTAGCACCTAACACATAGTAGCTAAGCAATAATTGTACATTTTAAAAAAGTATCTACTGCCAAATAAAAGAGGTATCCAATGTCAAAATAAATCCATATTAGGCCACCTGGATAGGAAAGAATATTTTCCATTGAAAAATGTCTTTGTAGTTGGGCTTCTGAAAAATAGACTCAAAAGTGTTTTGTTTGCACTATATAAATCCAAAGTCTGCTATAGTTTCATGACTTATGATAATAATTTTCTGTTATTATATAATGCCGCATTATATAATGACCTCATAATTCAATAATATTATATCAATTACTTTTAAAAAAATCTCCCATTGAAAAACTATGAGGCTAAAATTCAAGGATGGTCCAAAAGTGATGAATGTGGGTGGGCACAGTTTTTAGTTACCTCTAATACAATCCTGAGATGTTTTGTTCTAAAACCTATTTGAATTCTGTATTAAAAGTAATTATTTTCATTTCCGCTAACATAGATTTCAACACTTTATAAAGGAGTTAAAAAATTGCCTTTTTTTGATTTTAAAAATCATGAATATCTAATTCATGAATATCTAATAAAGTTATAGCCCAAAAAATAGCTAATAAATACAGAATATGGCATCTTAAAAATAGATTCTAACCACTGAAATGAGTCAATATTAAAATAGGGTTCAGCCATGGCCCAAAACAAGGCAGCTCTAAGGGAAGCCGTGGGATACGAAAAAGTTCTACTTATTATCTTTCTGATCTGTGCCTTTCTCCCATTCAGAGGATCTCTCTTCATTCCAGGTTCTCAGGTGCTTATACTCTGTCTTTCCAGCCACCACATCTGTTCTCAGTGAAGGATCAGGATTCCTCTCTACTGATACCCACATTTCAGTTTAGAAGTATATCTAACGATCAGTAGTAAATTCCTTTCTACTGATATGCACATTTCAGTTTAGAAGTGTACCTGGTAGTGGTTAATTGCTCTGAATTATAAAATAGTTTCAAATCCTGGAAATTTCACTTATTATCTGTTCTACTTGTGTCTTTTCTGATTATTGAAAGAATGCACAGAACTCTTCAATATATATTCACACAAGACCCACTTGTAATACCAGGCATATTATTTCATTACGTGTTATTGAAATTGTGCAAACCACTCTTCATCCCTTGTCAGCCCTGCAATATGGTAAGTGGGTACCGTGTGAGTGATGGAGCACGCTGATACATTCGCTGTATACATGCTTTGGACAACAAAATATTATATACGTCCTGGCATCTGCAGGAAAATGGATTTCTTAATCAGATGCTATCTAACCTGGAGGTCCAAAAGGAACAATATTTTTTGCTTTAGTTTGATCATGTTTAAAACATTTGTTACCATTAGAGGGGATGTAAATCTAAATTCAGAATAAATATCCATCCCAGTAAAAACCCATCAGCACCCCTCCACAGGCAATGAGCCAATGTAATTCCCTTACCACCTAGGGGCAGGTCTGGATTCTCTGGGTATGCAAGCCCACAGCACCCTTCAGTCTTTGATGTCACTCCATGATCCTTTCCGAAGAATGGATGATGACACCCACTTGTTGGCTCCAGTTCCCGTTCAAATTTGGGAGGGTTTTTCTGACAAGCATAACATACTATCCTCTTTAACTCTCCTTTTCTACGCTTATAATGCTTTTCAAAACATAGTATCATCACAAACATAGTATCATCACACGAGGTTCTTATTATCTAATTATATAAGGCTTTTCTTTTTCAGAACCTATTACTAGTCCTTTGGCTATATCCCAATTATCAGCATAATTCTTAACTACATCTTTCTCTTCAGGCTCTCCTCTACCTCGTCTTCTTCCTCTTCCTCCTTCTCCTTCTGTTTCTTCTTCTTCTCCTTCTCACTATCTAGTTCTTCCAATACCCTTAGTGTTCTTAGTACCTCATATTGGTTAATTTATCTTTTCCTTTTTCAGTCAAAATATGGCTATAAATCAGTTGTAATATAGCTGACTTCCAACTCAAGTGTTGACCCTCTATCCATGAGCTACCATCAGAAAACCATGCTAACTCACCTTTTTTGTCCTCCAGTAATTGGCCAAAGGTGGGTTTCCATTCACTTGTGGGATTAGGTAAATCAGAAGGATTAAAGGCATGACTTAAAATCACAGTCACTATTCATGTATGCAATGGATATCTCATATGGTTACCTCTGCGTCATGGTCCATATTTTACTCTTCCCATTCAATGAGGAAAAGCCTTTGTTTTTAATTTTTATTTTTTTAAGTTCAGGGATACATGTGCAGGCTTGTTACATAGATAAACTTGTGTCGTGGGGGTTTGTTGTACAGATTATTTCATCACTCAGGTATTAAGCCAAGTATCTATTAGTTATTGTTCCTGATCCTCTCCCTGAACACCTGCCACCTTTTGATAGGTACCAGTGTGTGTTGTCCATGTGTTCTTATCATTTTGCTCCCACTTACAGAGCTTTATCTGATTTATAAAATTAATTTATAAATTAATTTTAAATTGTATTTTGTTTTCTGTTCTTCAACAGTTTGCTAAGGATAATGACCGCCAGCTCCATCAATATTCCTACAAAGGACATGATCTCATTCTTCTTTATAACTGCATGGTATTCCATGGTGTATATGTACCACATTTTCTTTATCCAGTCTATCACTGCTGAGCCTTTAGGTTGATTCCATGTCTTTGCTATTGTGAATAGTGCTGCAGTGAACATACATGTGCATGTGTCTTTAAAATAGAATGATTTACCTTACTTTGGGTATATTTACATTCCTTTGCCTAATTTGAAATGGGGTTGCTCATTTTTTTTTTTTTTTTTGTAAATTTGTTTACGTTCCTTATAGACACTGAATTTTAGTCCTTTGTTAGATACATAGTTTGCAAAAATTTCCCATTTTGTAGGTGGTCTGTTCACTCTGTTGGTAGTTTTCTTTGCTGTGCAGAAGCTGCTTGTTTTAATTAGATCCCATTTGTCAATTTCTGCTTTTGTTGCAATTGCTTTTGGCATCTTGATCATGAAATCTTTGCCCATTCCTATGTCCAGAATGGTATTGTCTAGTTTGTCTTCTAGGGTTTTAATAGTTTTGGGTTTTATATGTAAGTCTTGAATCCATCTCGTGTTGATTTTTGTATATGGTATAAGGAAGGGGTCCAGTTTTAGTCTTCTGCATATGGCTAGTCAGTTCTCCCAGCACCATTTATTAAATACAGAAACCTATCCCCATTGCTTGTTTTTGTCAAGTTTGTCAAAGATCAGATAGTTGTAGGTGTGCAGCCTTATTTCTGAGTTATCTGTCCTGTACCAAGGGGGAAAAAAAAAACTTTTTTATTGTTCTATTAGTCTGTTCTCACACTGCTAATAAAGACACACCCGAGATAGGGTAGTTTACAAAGGAAAGAGGTTTAACAGACTCGCATTTCCACATGGCTGGGGATGCCTGACAATCATGGCGGAGGGCGAAGAGGAAGCAAGACATGTCTTACATAGTTGCAGGCGAGAGAACATGTGCAGGGGAATTCTCATTTATAAAACCATCAGATCTTATGATATTTATTCACTGTCACAAAAAAAAGCATGGGAAAGACCTGCCCACATGATTCAATTACCTCCCACCAGGTCCCTTCCAGTACATGTGGGAATTATGGGAGCTACAATTCAAAATGAGATTTGGATAGTGACAGAGCCAGACTGTATCAATTGCCCTCAATATTTAAATTTTCAAAAAAAATTATGCTTATGTAGTAAATGCAATTTCAGTCAATAATAAGCCAAAACTACCTCTTGAAGAGACTATAACTGGTAGACATCTTAGGCACCTTAATAGTTTAAAATCCCAGTGGTCATTGGCAGGTGATACATGCCAGTGAGTAGTAAGTGCCAACACTGTTAATACCATCTGAGCATGGGTATTTTAAGCTCTCAATGTGCTTGAGTGAGCAATGACTTTTCAGAGTTCCAATAAAGACTTGCTATTCAGAACGCTATGTAATTCAGTTTTTTCTGTGTGACTTTATAAATAGAGGCTAGCAGAATCCTTAAATGTGGGAAATCTTAGTATGGCAGCTAAACTCTTATTTGAATTTTTGACCTAGCAAGTAAAACAGTTTAATTTTGGTTGTTTTGATGGAATGTCACTAGTGGCTTCAGTCAAGCTATTCTCAGGAATTTCTTCTTTGTGCTGATACTTGTAGTTTTTCATTTTTTACAAGGATTCTTCATTCACCACCAATGATAGTTATATAATTATACAGAACAGTTGTTCAGTTTTAGATTGATTTTAGATCCGAACATTATATCACATATTGATTATATCATCAATGTAATGCGTGATGGTGCTTTTCAATTGCATTGAATCTAAGTTTTCTCACTAAACTATACACTAAGCAATAAATTCTCAATATCCTTGTGGAATAATAGTAAATGTGGTGTTCATCCTGCTTAATGGAAATTGGTGCTGACTTTTCTCCAAAATAGTAATTGTAAAAAAAGAATTAGCTGAATAGATCACTTTCTTTAGCTTGTTCTGTGGCTTGAATTGTTAACTCCCATCTGGTACAGCAGATGCTATTGAAGGCACCACTTTGTAGCAGCCTACATAATACACTGTTAACCTCCAAGACCCACCAGTTTTCTTCCAATTTTCATATGAGAATACTAAACACAGACTTTGTAGACACTAGTTCAACTGCACTTCATATATCTGCCATTAGGACTGAAATCGCTTGCTAATCCCAGATGTTTCAAATTAACCAGTTGAGTTCCTTTAGGTAGTTCTCATCTAGCATATGCAATTAAAAACCGGACCAAATATACAATCATGTCATCTGCAAACTCAAACAAATATACGAGAAAAAAACAAACAACCCCATCAAAAAGTGGGGAAAGGATATGAACAGACATTTCTCAAAAGAAGATATTCATACAGCCAACAGACACATGAAAAAATGCTCATCATCACTGGCCATCAGAGAAATGCAAATCAAAACCACAATGAGATACCATCTCACACCAGTTAGAATGGCAATCATTAAGAAGTCAGGAAACAACAGGTGTTGGAGAGGATGTGGAGAAATAGGAACACTTTTACACTGTTGGTGGGATTGTAAACTAGTTCAACCATTATGGAAAACAGTATGGCAATTCCTCAAGGATCTAGAACTAGATGTACCATATGACCCGGCCATCCCACTACTGGGTATATACCCAAAGGATTATAAATTAGTCTACTACAAAGACACATGTACACGTATGTTTATTGCGGCACTATTCACAATAGCAAAGACTTGGAATCAACCCAAATGTCCATCTGTGACAGACTGGATTAAGAAAATGTGGCACATATACACCATGGAATACTATGCAGCCATAAAAAAGGATGAGTTTGCGTCCTTTGTAGGGACATGGATGCAGCTGGAAACCATCATTCTTAGCAAACTATCACAAGAAGAGAAAACCAAACACCGCATGTTCTCACTCATAGGTGGGAACTGAACAATGAGATCACTTGGACTCGGGAAGGGGAACATCACACACTGGGGTCTATCATGGGGAGGGGGGAGGGGGGAGGAGGGAGGGATTGCATTGGGGAGTTATACATGATATAAATGATGAATTGATGGGTGCTGACGAGTTGATGGGTGCAGCACACCAACATGGCATAAGTATACATATGTAACAAACCTGCACGTTGTGCACATGTGCCCTAGAACTTAAAGTATAATAAAATAAAAATAAAAAAAAAAAACCAATTAAGATCTTTAAAAAAAAAAATAAATAAATAAATAAATTTATCAGATACTACACCTGCAAAAAAAAAAAAAAAAAAAAAAAAAAAAAAAAACCGGACCAAAAACCGATTTACTCACATTCATTTTCATAACAGCTTGGATAAGGGAAGAAATCTCATGCAAACATTACATCCATGCAAGTAATATATTCAGCAAGCGGTGGCACAACTGTCACACATAACTTCTTTTCACAAATTTTCATATAGGCTCATAACTTTGTATTTAAATTTTTTACAGTAATACTGCTATAATTCCATGACATAATCATATTGATATTTAATTTTTGTTAAATGGTTTATTCGTAATAGTACCTTGTGCACCATTGTTTAACAAATACAGTGAAGTTCTTTCATCAAACAATTTAACCCCCACAAATGCGAAGGTCCTAAGTTCCCAGTGGGGGATTTTGCCAATACCTTTGTCATGGCCCCTCAGAACTGAAGTCTGTTTTTTCACTTTATACCACCTGGTTTTAAAGGAATTGTGGATTTATTTGTGCATTTCCTTCAGATTTCTTTGATGAATTAAGGCTAGGATAAATTGGGTTGCTATGCCATAGCTCCTTTAATGCCTGAGGAGTTTGCCCAGTCTGGGACAGTGGTTCATCAATGGCCTTGGAAGACAGCCTATTCGTATTTCCCCTTTTCATTGTCTTTATTAACCATCTAAAGACTTCACTTTACCTAATATATTATTTACCTTTCAAATATGTTATTTCCTCTCTTCTGAATAACTTGAGTCACATGGGTCAGTCCTGCACTAAACTGCAGTTTAGTAACTGCAGTTACTGACAATACCATGACATACTCCTTCATGTAGTGGTTCCCTTTTATAACAAGGTTACATTTGAAGCTCACAACGTATGAGAGGAGTTCCCTTTATTACAGCAATATTAACCAATCCAACGTGGCTTATAGTCTCAACATATTAACATCCTCAGTGGAATATTCCATTTTGAAATCAAAATGGAATAGGACGATGAAAATTTCTTTTCATGCTTAAGAATGCTTGAATTTCTTCTTTAATCCAGATTAACAAATTAGGGGTAAGATTATGGGAATTTGCATACACAAGCATAATAGTAACCATGCATACCAACTGAGAGTCTTGTAGATTTAATTGTTATGTATCAAGTTCTTGAATTCATCAAGGCTATGATCATTTGGAACCAAATGTCGTGTCCTACCCATTGTGTCCAGAGACAATAAAATTGCAAACTTTGTTACTATATAAAAACTACTGCCTTTAAGGTCCCTTGTATTTGCCCAGGAAATTAGTCAATTTCCTGATAAGATATCTCCTAGTTTCAGTAGTTTCCTGCTTGGAAATTTACACTTCTACAATTATTTCAGAATGATGAGTTAAATAAGTGCTTGCCACCTTTCTACCTTTCATTGGGATCATTTCTCCATTCCTAGACACGCAATAATCAGCTGCAACTTTATTCTGCAGTTCTAATTTCTCTGGAAGTGGTTTTCTAATTTACTATCTTGTTCCTTATCCATTTAGCTATCCCCCTGGCTCTGGATCTATTACCTCTAAATTCAATTGAAAAATCTTTACAGTGAATGATCTCAGAGCTTGTTTAATCTCAGATTGGGGCTGGCTCAGCAGTCAGCTTTGTAACCAAAGATTTTTCATTCTCCTTTTCTCATCTTCTTTCCTCCTGAGCAAAGTTGTAGTCATTTCACTTGAATTAGGGGGAACTTCCAATGTCAACTCTATCAATTATGACTTTCTGGATTGTTATAAAGACTCATACGACTTCACAAAGTATACTTAAATAAAGCTTTATTAAAGGTAAAGGATGATCAGCAGGAGAAAGCAATCACAATAAATCCTTAGGGAAGTCCAAAGCATCTAGGTACAGCTTCCAAATGTCTTCCTTAGTCACACAGAATATGCTTTGACAATGAATAGTGAGCCACGGCACACACAAAAATGCCTGGGTCTCAGGAAAGCAAGTTTCATCCAGGGAGAGGTTTTATGCCTTTTGTGTCATGTAGCCAAAACAAGGCTACATGACCAAGTTCAGTAACAGACATTGTGATTACATACATAACAGAAAGCAAACACAAACTATTAATCCGTATATTTCCTATAAGTAGGACTGAACAGCTTGTACATGCCTGGACAGAGGAGAAGTTCAGAACCCTAGTGTGGAAACACAGTCACTCTATGGCTCCACGCGTATCCTGGACATAAACATAGGATAGAAAGAGACTAGCTGAGATTAACAATGTAGTTACACACTAGCTTCATGACCAATGGCACATTTTCTAAGTTTGTTATGACTTAATTATTATATATATAAATTAATAAAAATAATATCTAAAATAATAGTATCATGTTATACTTAAGTGCAATATAGCATGCAAATTGCCAAATTTAGTGTCTGTCAAATAGGAAGCAGATTTTTAAAATAGAAACAGTGCTGCAATATATATTGTGTATTTGCCATGATCAAAGCAGTATCTTAGGCTGACGATGTCACACACCATAATTTGTCCCAGTGACTCATCACAGGTCATAATGAAAATCAATCTGTGAGTAAAATCAGAAAGGAAATATACAAGTTTAGCAAAATTCATCTCTCTGTTCTCTCCAACTCATTCCTTTTCCCTTCCTTTTTTTCTCCTAATTTTATTTTCATTCATTTGCTGAATTTAATTTAATTTCCTATGTACACAGAACTCAGCTTGCCATAGAACTGGAACTCTGTAGAGGGGAAAAATGTGGTTATATCAGCTCTGTTAAAAACAAGAGATTTAGATAAAAATATAAATACATAGTTTTTATTAAGAAATAAGAGACACTGATGCCTGCTTTCAAAAGGTAATCAGATTTAATTTTGTATGATGTATGTGGGCAGTGATAATTTCTAGCACCCATCCCATTCATTTGTTTATTAATCATGATTTGTGTTGGATTATATGCATGACCGACTAGCATTGGCTATAAAATAATGTATGAGTCCTGTCCCTGCTGCTTCTCCCATCTGTCAGATGGGGCCATTACCCTCCCTTATTGGTGCGCACTTATATTTAGGGGGAAATCTCGCAAAAAGAGTGATTTGGCTGACTTTGTGGTGAATCCCTTCAAGTAAAATAGGAATGAATTGGGCTGGTGTTTTTTCTATGCCCAGCACAGATGTGTGCCAAGCATAGCAGATCAGGTACCTATATGCAATATAATCAAGTTAAAACTGTACTGGACTCAAACATTTAGAGCAATTTTATTGGAAAAGTTATTTCTCTGAACCCCTTTTATCAAATGAAACTTTACGTGGAACCTCTACATGTAAAATACACACAGATGGAAATGCTTCTACATGTTACACACAGATGGAAATTGCTCAAAGTCCAACCTTATCCAGGGCTTTAGTTTAGAAAACTTAATTATAGCTACTCTGTGGGGTCATATTCTCAAAGAAAATAATAATAATAATAATAATAACAACAACAACAACAATATATGATCTTAATTCCTATTCCATAATATCAGAATCATAGAACTGGAGGGAAACTTGCTAGTCATAGTCTCGAGGTCACAAACTCACACATCTTTAGCATCACAGGTGTAATATAAACACATCCCATTGTGACATGGCAGGTAGTGGAGAAATCTGAGTCCTAATTGGTGAGCATACTCCCTGACTGAAACCATCCCAATTCATTTTTGTTGACACACAAACAAAATGTCTGTGTCCCCTATCTAGTAGCCAGTGTGACCCCAGATTTTGCTCTATCACACATTTGAGGACCAGGAAATCGAAACCTAGAAAGATTAAGTCATATGTTTAACATCTCTCATTTCTAAGGCCACATCCAACTCATTATCTCGTGACTAGAGAAAGGAATCTCAAACTATTTGTGAAGAATAATTATTTGAAAAACATATTTTATATGTTTGAAAATTATTTTCCAATTTTACTCAGTTGCAGTTTCAGACTTTGTAAAATAAAGGAAAAATAAATTAATTTTAAATTGAAATAATAAAAGATTTACAATATGGAAGCCTCAATTTGAAAAAAAAAATTATTTAAGCCAATGCTTATAAAATCTCTGCAAATGATTTTGGAAGTTCCTAAATGCTTACTGTTATTGCACTTACCTCCTTAGTGTACTGGAAGAAATAAACAAACACTGGTGCAGGTCAGTGGGTCACACTTTAAGTAGCACTGCTACAGGGACTCTGGGTTTAATCATAGGGTTAATTTAGGATTCCTATGCAGGCCTTTGCCTTTGCTTGTCTAGGAGAGCACACAATCAACTATATCCTTTAAATAATGATCACTGACCTTCATTTTTATCTGGAAGTCCCTGTGGTGGTACCATGGCTGCATTATGAACAAATTTTGTAAGAAAGTCAGTCATAGGCTTCTATCTTTAGAACAGTTATAAATAGCCAACAGGTATAAGGTAGACTGGGATATATCCTGTCCCTTGGAAAAAATCGCAAAAATCAGAATGCAGAAACATTTAATTGGGGCTTCGTTCCTGTGTTTTCTTTTCTCTATATCTGGAAACAAGTTCAGCTGAGTCAAAGGTTCTTACTTAATTAGCTGGTATATAGACAGAGTAGAAATAATAACTCAGTGGATTTTCTTTTTTTTTTTTTTTTTTGAGACGGAGTCTCGCTCTGTCCCCCAAACTGGAGTGCAGTGGCCAGATCTCAGCTCACTGCAAGCTCCGCCTTTCGGGTTCACGCCATTCTCCTGCCTCAGCCTCCCGAGTAGCTGGGACTATAGGCGCCCGCCACCTCACCCGGCTAGTTTTTTGTATTTTTTTTTTTTTTATTTTTAGTAGAGACGGGGTTTCACCGTGTTAGCCAGGATGGTCTCGATATCCTGACCTTGTGATCCGCCCGTCTCGGCCTCCCAAAGTGCTGGGATTACAGGCTTGAGCCACCGCGCCCGGCCACTCAGTGGATTTTCAAAAGCACCAGGTAACCTAATAAGAGCAAAACGTTTATTAGTCCCTGTTCGTACATTTAGAGTTAATTTCGGAACATTCTTTATGGTTAACCAGAAATTACATTATTAAAGTGAAGCAAACCCTTCCCACCTAAATCTTTAGGATTCTCTTGACTTAGAATTTAGTCATTTTAAAATCTCAGTTTTGGCCGGGCGCGGTGGCTCAAGCCTGTAATCCCAGCACTTTGGGAGGCCGAGACGGGCGGATCACGAGGTCAGGAGATCGAGACCATCCTGGCTAACATGGTGAAACCCCGTCTCTACTAAAAATACAAAAAAAAACTAGCCGGGCGACGTGGCGGGCGCCTGTAGTCCCAGCTACTTGGGAGGCTGAGGCAGGAGAATGGCGTGAACCCGGGAGGCGGAGCTTGCAGTGAGCTGAGATCGGGCCACTGCACTCCAGCCTGGGCGGCAGAGCGAGACTCCGTCTCAAAAAAAAAAAAAAAAAAAAAAAAAAAAAAATCTCAGTTTTTGTATGTAATGAAATGTTGATTCATGGAAAGGCTTGCATTTTTTTTTTTTTTTTTTTTTTTCCAGACAGAGTCTCACTCTGTCATCCAGGCTGGAGTGCAGTGGCACAATCTTGGCTCATTGCAACCTCCACCTCCCGGGTTCAGGGTTCAAGTGATTCTCCTGCCTCAGCCTCCCAAGCAGCTAGGATTTCAGGTGCCCACAACCACGCCAGGCTAATTTTTGTATTTTTAGTAGAGATGGTGTTTCTCCATGTTGGCCAGGCTGGTCTTGAACTCCTGACTTCAAGTGAATCACCTGCCTCGGTGATCCACTCATCTCAGCCTCCCAAAGTGCTGGGTTAAAAGGTGTGAGCCACCATGGCTGGCTAAAAGGCTTTAATTTTTTAAAGCATGAATATTGAAAAAGAAAAAAAAGGGATTTGAATATTTGGCAGCTGTTCTATTTGAACAAGAATGTATTGACTTCATCTGAAGAAGTGCTGGGGGAAATAAAGTCACTGAGGCTTGGAAGAGCTTTGAACTCCTATTTTTCAGAACTGGTGGTATCTATCAGGGCACCTACACCTAAAAATGTCCCTTTTCTCAAATGAGGCATTGTCTTATTTCTCACTAAGCCAGGCCCTTTATAAAGGTTTATTAAGGAGAGTGGACTGGCATCCAAACAGCATCCATAGAAATTCATTAATATGGATACAAAATATTATCTCAACTAACTAAGGAAGACAAGTACGTCAGACACTTGTTCAAAGTCATGACTATAACATGTGCTGACATCCTACTCGAAATATTACAGTTACTCTTCGTAGAGAGCAAAAATTGTGAATTTAAGCCATGTTGTGTTGGTGCTGCCAGATTCCCTAGCACACTCAATTGTGGCATGAAGACCTTGAGGCTCTAGGCCCAAGTCTTCCAGGCATTCAGTCAAACTGGCATGGACAAAACTGCCAGAATATTGTGAACCCCACAAGTGCATAGAAATTTGAAAAAAATCTTGTTGCATTAAGTTTGGCAGAGCATGCTTTATCACTTATAGGTCACCTCTACTTGAGTGTCTCATTATTTGTCTCAAACTCGACACATGAAAAAACTAGGTAAGACAAAAATAATGGTTGTTCCCCTCCACACTACCTGCGTTAGGGTCTGTTTCAATATCCCTTGTGTACATCTAGTGGATATACGACAAGGCACCCAGATACCGTGACCTGCTAGTGGCTATGTGTTTACCCCAATGCAATCTAACACCAACTCCCCTCATTTTTATCTTCTTTATTTTTGCAATATATACAATTTCTCTACGCCTTGACAAGGCACCCAGATACCGTGACCTGCTAGTGGCTATGTGTTTACCCCAATGCAATCTAACACCAAACTCCCCTCATTTTTATCTTCTTTATTTTTGCAATATATACAATTTCTCTATGCCTTTACCTGTAGTCCTTTCTCTTATGTTTGAATTGCCGTGAAAACACATTTACTGGACTCAAGGCTATCCTTACAATTAATTCTCACATCACTGCCATATCAATTTTTTCTAAAATTTAGATTCTAATTTTGTCATATTACTTGCAAAATCCTTCACTACCACCTGCCGTAATTGGGAACTACAGGGTGAAATCAAATTCCCTTAGTAAAGAATGGGAGAACTTTCTTTAAAGGAACACTGGTTTCTGTCCTGCCTACAGTAGAGACTCATAACGAATCTCTGTCTAATTCACGGTATGAACTCAGTCAATATCATCCTCAAATAAAAGGCCTTTGTCTTATAGGCAAAGACTAATGAATTAATAAATTTACATGACTTAAGAAAAATTAAAATCTTCAATGTATATTTTATGTACCTTTCCAATGAACTGACTAGTGAATAGTCCTGGTTACCTTGCATGAGAAGGCTTCTAGATTTCCTTTACATCCATCCTTTAATGCATTTTGTTTTCTCTGCTTAGAGTATTTGCCTTCCATGTGTTTGTCCTTCTCCTTGCCCTCTGCTTCTCATCATTCACAAGTTAGCACAATCATCCATTTATCCAGGGGAGACCAGTCATGTCATCAAATCATGCCACTTCTTCCTGTTTGCTTATAAAAACATAATTGGATAGATTCTTATTTAAGAGTACTTTAAAAGCAAATGAGCCTTTTTATTGTTGCCCATTTATTTTATTTCTACAGTACAATGCAGGAAAACATATATACATTTGTGTATGTATTTTGTGCGAGTCTTTTTAAAAAGTGTATTCCTCCTTTCTAGATTGATTAATTCTCCCCACCAAGTCAATGTCCAAATGCCCAACAGAGTTTGGTAGGAGAAACAAACCACTACACACTTCTGTTTAACAATCCCAAGTTGCAAAGAGGCTCTCCTAAATGAGGTCAGAGACCTTCCTAAGAGTAGACAATTAACTTGACCCTGGACGAGCATTGTGAATTGTGAATGACAAGACTGTTAACAACCACGAAAGGGCTCAGTAGTCAAGTATGTCCACTCGCCTATACAATATTCCTTAACTCAGCTTTTCAAGCCCTGCCAGAATGTCCCTGAGCATGACAAATTCCTTCATCCCCGAATAAGTCTTGGTGGTGGCTTTGATCCCACAAACGCTTTTCTGCTTTGGGGAGTTAAATACAAAACCATTTCACTGAACTAACAGAATAATAGTTTATGCTTACACAGGTCTTACGATTTGTTGGGTGTAAGTGCTTTACATAAATTAACACTGTTCAAGAGCAAAAACTGATAAATCATAGACAAAACACAATGAACAAAGCACAAACTAAGTTTAGTCTCCATTTTCAGTGAGACTTTCAATCTTCTAGGCTATTTATGACCCTTCCCTGGAAGGCATGTTGAATAAATCACATAGTTTTTTAATGTCACTCTTGGAGAATACAAAGTCCTGCAGTAACTTTTGGGCCCAAGGATAGTCTCAGCTTAATAATTAAAATGTATGTTCCTATTTTAATTTTAAAAAATCTACTACATTTTATTTAGAGTTAACCCTTCCCTCTATCAGCTTCATTTGGGGAAGGCCATGTTGGTGCAGATGGCACTGTCAGCTTCTTTTCTCTTCCCCACCTAGTATTCCCCTTCTCTTCCTCCTGCCTCTTCCTGCAGTTCAGCTGCTTCTTCTTCTTCTTCTTCTTCTTCTTCTTCTTCTTCTTCTTCTTCTTCTTCTTCTTCTTCTTCTTCTTTTTTTTTTTTGAGATGGAATCTCGCTCTGTTGCCCAGGCTGGAGTGCAGTGGCGCGATCTTGGCTCACTGCAACCTCCACCTCCCGGGTTCAAGTGATTCTCCTGCCTCAGCCTCCCGAGTAGCTGGGACTACAGGCATGTGCCACCACGCCCAGCTAATTTTTGTATTTTTAGTAGAGACAGGGTTCCACCATGTTGGCCAGGATGGTCTCGATCTCCAGTCCAGCTTCCTATCCATATATCTGAAACTTTCTCTGCAGCCTACAGTAGAGTAAATTTGGGATAAGAGAGTGGAAGACAAGGCAGGCTGTTCTCAATCGTGTGGCACAACTGTGAGCTGAAGTTGGTGCTCTCTGCTGCAGGAAGAGCTTTTGGTCAAAGTCTCCTTTAAATTCATCTCCTGGCCAGTTCTATAAAATGTACACATCTGGCTATGGGAAATACGAATCTCTGTCTTCCATTTCTGTCTTAATGCTGTTGGGAGCAGCTTCTTATCCTTTAGATTTTAGATTTTTTTTTTTTTTTTTTTTTTTAAACAGAATTTTACTCTTTTTGCCCAGGCTGGAGTGCAATGGTGCAAATGGCACAATCTCGGCTCACTGTAGCCTCCACCTCCCTGGTTCAAGAAGTTCTCCTGCCTCAGCCTCCCGAGTAGCTGGGATTACAGGCACCCGCCACCACGCCTGGCTAATTTTTATTTTTAGTTTTATTTTTTGTATTTTTAGTAGAGATGGGGTTTCTCTATGTTGGCCAGGCTGGTCTCCAACTCCTGGCCTCAGGTGATCCGCCTGCCTCAGCCTCCCAAAGTGCTTGGATTACAGGCAAGGACCACCATATCCAGCCTCTAGATTTTAGATTTCTTAGGGATAAGTGTTTGACAGTGTGTTCACAGGATCTCCCACAGTCCCGCAGGCAGGTATCAGGCACGTTAAATGGTTTTCTTGAATTCCCTCTTACCCCTCCCACTGTACCCTTGCTTTTCAAGGCATGCATGGTGTCCTAACATCTTTCCTGGGCATTTATATATTAGCAACGATCTAGTTGACCTACCTGGAACCTAAAGTAATACAGTATTGTAGTAAAGAGCAGTTCAGAGCCCAAAGTTTATGGTCAGAGACCTGGATTCGAGTCCCTGTTCCATTACTTGTGAGCTATGAGACTTTTGGCAAGTTATTTAACCTCTCTGAATCACTGGGTTTTTTCAAAGTAAAATGTAAATAATCATACGGCCTGTTTCGTAGCACTGGTGAGAAGAAT
The DNA here is from genome assembly GCF_007565055.1 of Rhinopithecus roxellana. Taxonomy (NCBI): domain Eukaryota; kingdom Metazoa; phylum Chordata; class Mammalia; order Primates; family Cercopithecidae; genus Rhinopithecus; species Rhinopithecus roxellana. Next base: position 20,774,040 of record NC_044562.1, read on the forward strand.
AAATTACATAATTTGGATAACACAGCTAACACAGGACTTACCAAGTAGCATTACTACCAATTTTACTTATCAATGAAAATCATCAAACTAATTATTGCTTCCTAGTCTCGGGGATGCACGCTGTCATCCTGAGTGTTGAGTATCATATTCAGGTAATTATTAAGCTTTCAGGTAGCTGGCAGTTTCAGACAGCTGGCAACAGCTGTTGAAGTGAAATGCAGAGAATAAATTCTGAGACATGCATCTGGGTACCGTAAGACCTGTTACCTACTCCACCCTGAAATAGCCACATTTCTACAATTTTTTTCTGACCTAAAGAGGAAATATAAGGCGACTTTCTTTCCCTAGATGTTGACTCCAAAAATCATTCAAAGACAGACAAAACTTGACACCTCCAGAGAGTAAAATAGACAGGTATTCTCTGTTTCTCTTTTTGTTTTCTAAAGTCTATACCTGTAGCAGTTCAATTAAAAGTCTGCATTCCTAGACAATATATTATATAATTACATTTTCTGTGATCTATGGTAATACATTTTTTTTTCCCCATGGAGTCTATATAGATCTATACAGAGTATGCTCCTTCATGGTACACCTAATAACGATTTCCTTTAATCCATTATTAGATAAGATTCAGAAATTTAGCTTTGACTGTGGTGATTTCTTATTTTATCTCAGTAAGGCTTTTCTTTTATTTTCTTGCATTTCTATTAACCTCCTATCTTTTTTTAAATGTTGTTTTTGAACTATTGGTGCTGTGGCTGACTGCAGAAGACTGCATTTGGTACCAGCACTAATTTAATGTTCGGATCTCTTAAAAAGTGAAAGCTTGCCTTGCAGTCTAAACAGTGCAGAGGACTGTGAGAAATAAACTAGCTTGATGAGCTCAAGTCCTTCATGGGAGATATATGGTTGCCTTGTCCTTCAACCACCCTAATTTGGTCTTCACAGACTAGTTTGAGGTATTGACTGCTGTGGTCCCAGGAAGGCCAATGGATAGATGATTTTGCCCCAAAAAGTCCTAGCAGTAAGGACTATGAAAGTCCTCAAATAGCACGAGTTAAATATAGGTTTATCACCAACTTTATATACAATAAAAGTATTCCCAATTTTATTTCTAGAGAATAGCACCAGGAGATGATCACATCCCTCTAAGGTTTGTGTAAGACAGAAACAGAAAGAAAGTAAAGAATAAAAATCTGAGACTTACCCCTAAACTAAACTAATAACTATTTATTATTAGAAATATTGCCTTTCTGACTTACTAATTACAAATTAAGTTGACTTGAATATCAAATAAAATAAATAATTTGCAATTAGATATCCTTTTGCTTTGTAGGGAGCATATAGCTCACAATTTTCATTCATAAAATCATAATGCTATACACTTTTGGGAAAACTTCAGATTGCTTTTCTACTTTCCAAATCCCAAAGTGAACATTCGTCATTGTGTGGGAACTGCTATTCATTCTGTGAAATTTATGACACCTTTTAGGAAACATCAAGATACTTAAGATGCATAAACAACTACAAATAAAATGTAATCTATATGATGGCTCATTCAACACTCAGTAAATATTTCTGGACAGCTACTACATTTCAAAACCTTAACTATGTTTTAGAGATAGAAGAGGAAAGATGTATTCTCTACCTGCCAAGAAATTCTTACTATTTTTAGAGAAATAACAAAAATTTTCATGTAGTCATTGTTCATTGCAAAAATGATACACATATTTTATTACTATTATACTTTATGTATTTATTTTCTTCATGAGATTGAAGGATTGAAAAGGCAGTTACTGATTCTTATTAGCTCTGTATCTGCCTATCTACACATATGTATAGTGTGGCACCCAACCCCCACCCACTGTGTTTTTGCTTTCTACACATTCAGTTATCGACAGTCAAATGGGGTCCAAAACTATTAAATGAAAATTCCAGAAGTAAACAATTCATAAATTTAAATTGTATGCCTTTCTGAGTAGCATGATACAATCTTTAACCCTCCCACTCCATCCCACCTGGGACATGAATCATTTCTGTGGCCAGTGTATCTACACTGTACGTGCTACCTGTCAGTTACCAGTTAGTCACTTAGTAGCCTTCTCCGTTTTCTGATCAACTGTTTCTCACTGTATCTCAGTGTTTGTGTTCAACTATCCCTTATTTTACTTTTATTGCAGCATATTGTTATAATTGATGTATCTCATTATTATTGCTGTTCATCTGTGTCTAATGTATAAATTAAACTTTACCATAAATATGTATGTATAAAAAAATGTAGTATACCTAGGGTTCGGTACTATCTGAGGTTTCAGGCATCCACTGGGGATCCTGGAATATATAAAGGAGCATTACTGTACATGTAGGCCTATGTCAAATTATTCATGTCAAATTAAAATGAAATCAAAAAAGTTTTAAATGACCTTTTGAAAGTTATTCGTAAGGCCAGAATAGTAAAAATACTGTGCTCCTAGTTTGTTGGTTAGTGATACGTTTCTAGAGGCTAAACCTTGACTATATATAATGTTAATTCAGCTTCTTTCAGAAAAATAATATGACTAAGAGCTCAAAAATGCTTTCCATAGGGTAACAAAATTATTCCAAAATGAGTTAGCTATAACAATTGCTATGAATAGCTCATTATGAAAATATTTAACAGTTTATTTAAAAACATGCCAGAATTCTTGAGCTATGTAATACATATATACATTTACAATTATTGGCATAGGTAAAGATTCATTCTGAGGCAGCAGGTCATGATGGGAAGAACAGTTGTTCTGGAGCCATGGTGATCTGGGTTGAATGCAAGCTGTTAGGCCTTAGACAATTTACTCAACCTCTCTCTGCCTATACTTTCACAATTAGAATATGGATATTATATTAGTATCTAACTCCATGCAGTTATTATGAAGACCAAGTGAGCCAGTTTATGTACAATGCTTGAAGGGACACCAGACATGCAGCAAATGCTCATTGTATTAGCTATGATTATTATCATCACCAGCAATAGAAGTGAAAGTAGTGGTAGAAGAAAAGTAATGGTGCTAGTATTAGGAGTAATAACATGAGCAGATGGAACAACATTCACAGTTATAGGGTACAATTGGGAAGAAAAGGGATGATTTGGTATCTTCACTTTTTGTGTGTAATTTTCAATGTCCACATGGATAGACCAATGAAAATGAGCTAATGTTGCCTTACAAGAGAATCCTCTTTGATTTATAGGAATGCCTTATGATATGGTTTGGCTCTATGTCCCCACACAAATCTCATCTTGTAGCTCCCATAATTTCCATGTGTTGTGGGAGGGACCCAGTGGAAGACGAATGAATCACGGGGGCAGGTCTTTCCCGTGCTGTTCTTATGATAGTGAATAGGTCTCACAAGATATGATGGTTTTAAAAATGAGTGTTTCTCTGCACACGTTCTCTCTCTTTGCCTGCCGCCATTTACATAAGATGTGACTTGCTCCTCCTTGCCTTCCAACATAATTTTGAGGCCTCCCCAGCCACGTGTAACTGTGGGTTCAATTAAACCTCTTTCATTTGTAAATTTCCCAGTCTCAGGTATGTCTTTATCAGCAGTGTGAAAATTGATTAATTCAGTACATTGGTACCAGTATAGTAGGGTGCTGCTGTCGATACCCACAAAGGTGGAAGCAACTTTGGAACTGGGTAACAGGCAGGGATTGAAACAGTTTGGAGAGCTCAGAAGAAGACAAGACAATGTGCAAAAGTTTAGAAATTCTAGATACTTGTTGAAGGCTTTGCTCAAAATGCTGATTAGTGATATGGACAATAATGTTCAGGCTGAGTTGGTCTCAGATGGAAATGAGGAACTTATTGGGAACTAGAACAAAGGTGACTCTTACTATGTTTTAGCAAAGAGACTGTTGTTATTTTGCCCCTGCCCTAGAGATCTGTGAAACTTTGAACTTGACAGAGATAATTTAGAGTAACTAGCAGAATAAATTTCTAAGCAGCAAAGCATTCAAAGGTGACTTGGGTGCTGTTAAAGGCATTCAGTTTTAAAAAGGAAACAGAGCATAAAAGTTTGGAAAATTTGCAGCTTGATGATGTGATAGAACAGAAAATTCAATTTGCTAAGGGGAAATTCAAGCCAGCTGTGGAAATTTGCATAAGTAACAGGAGGTGAATGTTATTCACCAAGACAATGGGGAAAATGTCTCCAGGGCATGTCAGAGACCTTTGCGGTAGACCGTCCCATCACAGGCCTGACATTTTAGGAGGAAAAAGTGGTTTCATGGGCCAGGCCCAGGGTCTCTGTGCTGTGGGCAGCCTAGGAACTTGGTGCCCTGCATCCCAGCGTCTCCAGCCATGGCTGCAAGAGCCAACATAGAGCTCAAGCCATGGTTTCAGAAGGTGCAAGCCCCAAGCCTTGGCAGCTTCCATGTGGTATAGAGCCTGCAAGTGCACAGAAGTCAACAACTGAGGTTTGTGAAACTTCACCTAGATTTCAGAAGATGTATGGAAATGCCTGGATGTCAAGGCAGAAGTTTGCTATAGGGATGGGGTCCTCATGGAGAACCTCTGCTAGTTCAGGGCAGAAAGGAAATGTGGAGTGGGAGCCCCTACACAGAGTCCCTACTGGGGCACCACCTAGTGGAACTGTGAGAAGAGGGCCTCCGTCCTCCAGACCCCAGAAGGGTAGATCCACTGACAGCTTGCACCATGCACCTGCAAAAGCTGCAGACACTCAACACCAGCCCGTGAAGGCACATGGGAGAGAGGCTGTACCCTGCAAGACACAGTGGCAAAACTGCCCAAGACCATGGGAGCCCACCTCTTGCATCAGTGTGTACTGGATGTGAGACATGGAGTCAAAGGACATCATTTGGAGCTTTAAGATTTGACTGCCCCTCCGGATTTTGGACTTGCTTGGGGCCTTTAGCCAATTTGTTTTGACCAGTTTCTCCCATTTGGAATGGCTGTATTCAACCCAATGCCTGACCCTTCCTTGTATCTAGGGAGTAACTAATTTGCTTTTGATTTTACAGGCTCATAGGCAGAAGGGACTTGCCTTGTCTTGGATGAGACTTTGGACTGTGGACTTTTGAGTTAATGCTGAAATGAGTTGAGACTTTAGGGGACTGTTGGGAATGAATAATTGGTTTTGAAATGTAAAGATATGAGATTTGGGAGGAGCCAGGGGCAGAATGATATGATTTGGCTGTGTCCCCACACAAATCTCATCTTGTAGCTCCCACAATTCCTATGTGTTGTGGGAGGGACCCAGTGGGAGATTATGGAATCGTGGGGGTGGGTCTTTCCCATGCTGTTCTCATGATAGTGAATAGGTCACATGAGATCTGATGGTTTTACAAACTGGAGTTCCTCTGCACAAGCTCTCTCTCTTTGCCTGCCACCATCCACGTAAGATGTGACTTTGTCCTGTTTGCCTTCCTCCATGATTATGAGGCCTCCCCAGCCACATGGAACTGTGAGTCCAGTTAAACCTCTTTCTTTTGTAAATTGCCCAGTCTCAGGTATGTCTTTATCAGCAGTGTGAAAAAGACTAATATACCTTACTTATAACTTTTTAAATGAGGCGACTTTGGTAATTTATGAAAAATGAGCTTCTCTGATATCCAAGTATTGATTTTCAATTATTTGAATGCACAGTGGCTGTGCTGTTTTGGTAGGTCCAGCAGGACAATGATTATCTCATGAAAGATAATTCTAAATTCCATTGTCAGAAACAGGGTGTGAGACTGGATTCCATCCTGAATGGCAAATCACATTTTTCTGTCTCACAGATATTTCCCTCTACTTTGAACAAAAGGCTTAGTTTTGTTTGCAATTACAATCACTGAACTCACTGAACTGAAGCTTAAAATATAGTAGAAATGCTTTAAAATATAACTATTAACATCTGAAAGCCAGTCAAATGATGATATTTTCCATGTCATTACTTTGGTGTCAGGAAAACCCAGATGAACTCCAGTATGAGAGCATGACTTTTAATATAACAGTGCCTTTCAGGAAATTGATAGATATTAACTACTAGATTTAGTTTTCAAGGGAGAGGTTGTGTCATTGAATTTAATGGTAATAGAGAAGGGAGACATGTTTTCGACATGTTTTCTATAACTCCCAGACTAGCCATTTTTGAGTCTCTGAAATAATAAAAAAAAATAGTAATTTGCTTTAAGGTATAATCCTGTTAGAAGTTGAAATTGGTCTCTATTATTATACTATAGTTTGCGTAAGCACTTGCCTTCATTGCCAGAAAATGAACCCTTCAAATTAAGGATCATGTCTTCATCAATATTGATGTTGCAAAAGGGATGGTTTCCTTAATCCCTCCAGCAAGGGAGTTTATTTCATGGAGAAACACATGAGCAAATGATGCAATTAAAACATGGAACATTACCAGTCTTTCTTCTGCCATGTTATGCCATCTCTCTGTCTTCCTAAGCAAAGTGAAGTGGAAACCTTGATCGTGATCTTAACAACCATAACTGCTTAACAGATTGATCTCATGGGCTCAGTAGAGAGTGAAAAGAGTTTCTGAAATCCATATTGTGCAAGTCTCTAAATATCCTTTCTGTCAAATCTTTCCTCAAAAGCTAAGCACATACCTGGCTGTCTTTGAGCTACGATACCTACATACTTCCCTGGGGTTCTTGTAGTACTCACCACAAAGCCAGATTGCTGAAGAGATTGCAGAATGGACAACAGCGAAAAGGGATCATGATCAGCCTGATCCAGCAGCTTGCAAAAAAAATTGGAGAAAAACTGCTTACTCTTTCATGAAAATACCAAGCCAGCTCCAAGAAGCAATAGCATGTTCTCAAGCTGTAGAATTTTGTGTTTATTGTCTTCCTCCCAGTCATTTTGTTTTGACATCCCACATTTTTCTAGGCAGAACAATATGAGAATATGAAAGACATACTTTTCCAATTTGCACACCACAGACCTCTCAAAGGTCATGAACCTGCAGGATTTCAAGGAATATTGGCAGACAACACACTGACTCTAACACAATTGAGTTGAGTAATAATAACTGAAAAATTCCTCATTCACATTCAAAATAAAATTAATTTCATAATTTTAGAATTTAAAATAATCCAAGGTTACTTGAAGGTTTGCCTGTCTCTCACCTGATTAAGAAGGTATAGTATATTTACCTGAGGTGGGGTAATGTGAGAGAAAGAAATTGGCCATGGGTCCTATAAATGCAGGCATATTATCTGCAGCAAAAAAAGAGATAACTCTAACTTAAAGCTGATCAATCCATGACTGAAGAATATGCATTGATTTTTAGCATAAAGATTAGAATAAAATATTGACAAACTGGAATTTATGTGGTTTCGAGCTGTCTGCATGGAGATGGAGAGGAAAATGCCAAATGACAATTGATGGTAGAAGTGGGAAGACTTAGCTTAGAGATAAAAGATTTTGGAGGAACATAGTTTTGTTCTTAAATATGTGATGAAAGGATCAGACTTGTTCAAATGGTCCCAAAAGGAGGAAGCAGAGCCAATGTGAAGTTGATTTTGTCTCATCAGTGGAAGGTTGAATGTTTCAATCTACATTAGTGGTAGATTGGTATAATAATGGAAGGAACTTTCTTGGTAGTGGATTGTGAGTTCACCTACAAGCATTTCTGATGGTGTGAAAAAGTTTTAAGCATACAATGTGCTGTTAGCTTGGTTTATCATTAATCAAACAGAGCTGCTTTAGAAAGTGTGGGGGCAATATTAATGATGACACTGGGCCAACAATTGTAAATGAGACTGTCTTGGACAACTGTGGATGAATGGGCATCCTGCCCATGAGGTCTCATTCAACTCTGCTTTTCTGTGAGAATGTTGCCAGGGAGTTTCTCTTACAGACCTTCTTGATTTTCTAATAGAAAGGTTAGCAAATGTGATCTGGTCTCTTAAGAAAGTGAGCAGTGAGAAAGACAAACCCAAACATATTTATAAGCAGTAAGTGTTCACTTTTGTCAACCCTCCTAACTCTGTATTACCTGAACTCCTCCTCCCCACCCTTTTCCTATTTTAACTTCTCAGATCTGTACACTTGCTGTTCAAATCCCTACCCCTACACACACACAGACACACACACACACACAGACACACACACACACACACACACAGACACACACACACAGCAGTGTGGCATTCAAAGCTAACTTTCTGGTTTTTATTTTTTATTGTTTAATTTTATCTCTATGTGACAAGATATCACACAAACACAGAACTTGCTGGACACTTCTCTTCATCCCAAAGCATCTCATGTTCAAATTCCTATTATCCTAATTTAATTGATTAAATAAACTATGAATTAGAAGCAAAATTATGCTCCTTATACAGCTGATAAGTATCTCTATCAACTATCTATTTTTCTCTCTCTTAATCTTTTAAGGGTTTCTAGCACCTGAAAATGATGCTTCCTCTCACCCTAATACAATTCCAATAGTTTGCATTTCAGCATGCTATATAGTGGTGGTTCAGTCTACAACAAAATGGGGATAGAAAACCTGTCAACTTGCCAGGATAGAGAAGATAACTGGGGGATAGTTAGGGACCAATACCAAATAAGTGGACAGTCTGCATCAAAGAAACTGGCAGGAAGTTGCTAGAACTTTGCTCTAGGGAACAGAGATCTGGCGATAGATCCCCGAGAAGCCAGATCACTGAGCATAGAACTGAGCCAAGAAAAAAAATGCAGAACGCAGCTACTAGAGTTAGAATTCCAGGCTGGAATGCAATCATTATAAACAAAGCAAGAGTCTAGGCAGTTGAGTTGCCAACAAAACAAATCAAAACCAAAAACAGAGTTGGACAGGTAACAAAGTGAACACAAAGCTAGTGAGGAGAACTTGTCCTAGGAATGCCTGTGACATCATTCCTGAGGTCAGGGCTGTGGCCGTGTCTGGAGTAGGCTGCTGCTGAGTTTGGAAGTTCAATGTCCCCAGGTTCTAGGATGAAGCAATGCAGAAGGGAGATAGTGAGTCAACGTGGGGCATTGACTAGTCTTGTCTCTTGGCTTCCCAATGCCTGGAATCTAGGAGTCTGTTTCAGAAGTTTGAAGATGCTTTCTGTCTTTCCCCCCAAAAAATTAAATTCTTTTTAAAATTTAAAAATATTTAAAAGATTAATAAAAATGGTATTTATTCATTGTGTAAAATGTGATGATTTGACATACGTGTACATTATGCACTGATTACCACAGTCCAATTAATTAATACAACCAGCATCTTTCATCATTGCCATTTAGTGTTGAGGAAACTTAAAATATGCTCTTTTATTATATTTCAAGTGAATAATATGGTATTATTACTTATAAGAACCATGCTGTACATTAGACCCTCAGGACTTATTAATCTAATAACTGAAAGTGTATGTGCTATGACCAGTATCTTCCTGTTTCCCAGAACCCCTAGCCCCTAGTAACGATCATTCTATTCTCTACTTCTATGAGTTGGACATTTTAGATTCCACATATAAATGAGATTACATAGAATTTCTCTTTCTGCATGTGGCTCATTTCACATATCATAATGTCTTCCAGGTTCATCCATGTTGTCCCAAATGCCAGCATTTTCTTCTCTTTTTAAGGATGAATAGTATACCGTGTGTGTGCGTATGTGTGTGTGTGTGTGTGTGTGTGTGTGTGTGTGCACTGCCACATTTTCTTTATCTGTTTATCCATTGACACTTAGTTTTTTTCCATATTTTTGTTATTGTGCATAATGCTGCCATAAACATGGGAATGCAGATATCTCTTCAAGGTACTGATTTCATTCCTTTGTATATATACTTAGAAGCGGGATTGCTGGATCATATGTTAGTTCTGTTTTAATCCTCTGAGGACTCTTTATACTGTTTTCCAATACAGCTGTCTCAGTTTACATTCCCACCAACGGTGTGCAAGGATTATTCACTTATCTCCATACCCTCACAGCTTTCATCACTTGTCTTTTTGTGGAAATGCTTTCTTCATATTTGCACAGCCCTACAAATGTTCGGTATTTAAAATTGGTGAGGAACTCACCAAACAATGACTCATTTAAAACAATCAAAAAGTTATTTTTTGATAAGAGAACAACAAAAACAAATGAAGAAATAATATTTTAAAGACAACAATACATGTATTTTGTATTCAGCAGACTTCACATAACACATCCTCCTTCAGCTCCAGCTCCAAATATTAATTGTCAATAACATCAGGAAAGCAAGTCACACAGAAAGGTGTGATGACTTTTTTCATCCTAAGTTTTTAATATGGCTATTCGCCTCCATCTTGCACTGCTTATTTCTGCTTTTCCCACTTTTCCTTTACAATAGGAATCTGAGTTTTCTGCCTGTCCTGTGCTAGTTTTGCTCTTTTGCTCTTTAAGCAACAGAGGGCCTCCAATGCAGGCAAATCGAAATACCATAAATTTTTTGCCACTCTGCTGTCCGTAAGATCCGATCAGCACAGATATGGCAACAGAGTGTTTTTACATCTCTGCTTCTTGTAAGCTTTCTTTGACTTAAAACTTACCTTCAAGTATAGGAAACATATGAGAATGTAGAGAATGTCTATCTGTCAAACTGTGGTAGGTAGACTCATGGCTAGCTATGATTTATTATGTCTACTATTTGACACTTGCCAGATTATCCATGTGATCTTTACGGCAACCCTAGAAGGTAACTGTTACATCCTCTTTCTACAGCTGAGGAAAGTGAGAACTGTCCGGCAGCTGGTTTGCAGCTGAGTTTGGACTTGAAGCCTGATGCATCTATTTTTCCAAACCTGCAAATCCTTAATACCTGTTAGTTGGTGTATTTGTTTCCAGTTGGCTTAACGCACATTTATTATCTCACAGTTCTGGAGGTCAGAAGTCTAAAATGTGTTTCATTCTATTAAAATCATGATGTCAACAGGGCTGTGCTCCCTCTGGATGGCTTAGGGAAGGGTCCATACCTGGCATTTTTCCAGCCTCTGGGGGTTGCTGGCATTTCTGAGCTTGCAGCTATTTCACTCCCATCTGCCACCTTCCCCACATGCCCTTCTGCTCTATGTGTCTATCAAGTCTCCCTCTGCCACAGTCTATTTTTTTTTTTTTTTTCGAGTTGGAGTCTCACCCTGTAGCCCAGGCTGGAATACAGTGGCGTGATCTTGGCTCACTGTAACCTCCTTCTCCCGGGTCCTGGTTCAAGCAATTCTCCTGCCTGAGCCTCCTGAGTAGCTTGAATTACAGGTGCATGCCACCATGCCCAGTTAATTATTATTATTATTTTAGTAGAGACGGGGTTTCACCATGTTGGCCAGGCTGGTCTTGAGCTCTGACCTCATGATCCACCCACCTCAGCCTCCCAAAGTGCTGGGATTACAGGTGTGAGCCACTGTGCCTGGCCCCTCTGCCTCACTTTTATAAAAACATCTGTCATTGGATTTAAGGCCCTTCTGGGTAATCTAGGATAGACTCTTCCCATCTCACTTTGATGCCAAGGCTGGAGGACAGTGGCATGATCACAGCTCCCTGCAGCCTCCACCTCCCAGGCTCAAGTAATCCCCACGTGCCCTCAGCCTCCTGAGTATCTGGGACCACAGGCACGTGCCACCATGCCCAGCTAATGTGTGTATTTTTTGTAGAGATGGGGTTTCACCATGTTGCCCAGGCTGGTCCCAAACTCCTGGGCTCAAGCCATGTGATGGCCTCGGCCTCCCAAAGTGCTGGAATTACAGGCCTGAGCCACTATGCTTAGCCTCAAAATTCATAATTTATCATATAATTTGTCATGTAAGGAAGCATTCACAGGTTTCATAGATAAGAACATAGACATACCTTTGTCACAATTCAGCCCACTACGGTTGGTAATTCAATAGGATGTTTAAGTATATATAAAGTTTTATTAAGAAGGTAAGCCTCATGTTAAGTATTCTTACCATAATAAAGAAGGAGAAGGAGAAGAAGGAGGGGAGGAGAGGAGATTAAGGTAGTCAGAAGGAGACCTGGCACACGTGCACAGAAGAGACACCACGTGAGAACATGTGAGAAGGTGGTGACCTGAGCGCAAAGGAGCAAGGCCTCAGGAGAAACCAAACAGCCAACACTTTCATCCTGGACTTCCAGCCTCCAGAACTGCGAGAGAAAACGTTTCTGTTGTTTGAGGTACTCGTCAATCAATCAATCTATCAATACGGTTTTAAAAATTTTCCTGCTACCTGTCTTAACCACTTTAAAAAATGAAACATATTTTGTCACATAAGGCAACATTAACAGATCTGGAATATAAAGGACAATTTTTTCTTGATGTCCCTGGAAGTCCCCACCATGTTAGTAGTAAGATCTCCATCAGTGGGACACTGATGTGGGACACAAATCATGTCCAGTGTCAGACACGTCAGGTGCCCCGTGGACAGCTGTGCATTCCCCAAAGACCTCGATGTGACCCTTGCTAAATCCCTGTCTTCCCATGGGTGTGTTCTGCCTTTTTTTGTTGGGGCTTGGAAGAAATGTGAAGTATTCCTCCTCCTCTATCACAACCACTTTTCCAGATTTTGTGTTTTGAGTTCTAAATGCCTTCTTTCAAGAGAGTAACAAATCTCCTGTTGGCGTGCCGGAAGTAGTTGCCAGACACTAGAGCTGTGGCCCCCATCCAGAATACTGTTTTTATTAAAATGCATTGGCTGTAAAAAGTGGAGGTGATTTAATCCAGAGAGAAGAGGGGCTTAGGAAAGTTTCCCACAACATGATGAGACAGGAGGTGCTAAGCTATAAGTGTGAGCATGTGTCTAAGTGTGAATTCGTATGTACATTTCACCAGCATAAAGCAAAGGACGGTGTTCCTGGGACTGGCTTCATGGGCAAGGAATCTGTGAAGCTGTTAAAGCTACAGGTTTCTAGGCTTTTACCGAAATATATCAAATCTGAGTCTTTGAGAGTAAGTTCCAGGACTCTTGCTGGTTAACAATTTTATGAGATATCAGAGCAAACTTTGACACATGCTGCCCTGGTGAACAACGGGATGAGAAGGATCAGGACATGAGCTTGAAGGGTGTTTGTATTTGGAAGCCCAGGCTGTGGGGAGCAGAATCAACCAATAATGTGAGAATCAGATTCCTCTTTACCAGGGGCTTGTTATTTTCAAGGGAGCAAATCTTTTCTTCTGTTTTAGGTAACTTGATTTATATTGGAAATTGATCAAATATAGACAACAAAACTTAAATATTGAGAGAAGATTTCTGGCCCAATGAAGCTAGTCTTCTGTATCATGAGAGTCCTAATCCTCCTGCACTCTTCTTTCTGTGCCCTCCCAGGGCAGGTACTTCTTTTCCACTGGTCTGCAGGCTTAGGTCACTGCACTTTGGGATCTGACTTTATACTGCTGGAAACAAAAGGTACTATTGACAAACTTGGCCTTAATATTGTGAAAGAAAAATAAACCTTGGGGCCCCAAAATCACTAAGCTAAAGGGAAAAGTCGAAATGGGAGCTTCTTAGGGCCAACCTGCCTCTCATTCTATTCGGTCATCCTTCTGCTCACAGATAAATGCATATCTGGTTGCCTCCTTCAGAAAGGCTAATCAGAAACTCAGAATAACACAACAATTTGTCCCTCACCTACCTGTGACCTGTCCCTGCTTGAGTTATCCCACCTTTCCAGATGGAACCAATGTACATCTTACATATATTGATTTATGTCTCATGTCTCCCTAAAATGTATAAAACCCACCTGTGCCCCAACCACCTTGGGCACATGTCATCAGGACCACCTGAGGCTGTGTCACAGATGTGTGTCCTCAACATTTGCAAAGTAAACTTTGTAAATTAACTGAGACCTGTCTCGGATATTCGGGTTCACGATATTATGATCATGGCACGCTGGGGACCATGAACACATTTGTTTCACTCCTAGGCTGGCTCAACTTTGACTTCCGTGGACACCAGATTTCTTCATATTCCTTAAATGGTGGACGATCCACTGATCTGGATTACAGAGCTTCTTCTTGATAGAGACGCAGATGTCATTGCACATTCTGAGTCATCAGATAAAGTGCTCATTACGCCATTCTGCTACTTACAAGCTGTGTACTATAGGGCAAGTTACCCAGTCCGTCCAACCTTCCTTCCTGAAAAAGCGATTATATAACATCATGGTGAAGAGTGAAAGAATTAATGCATATAAAGTATTTATTATAAAAGCTGGCAAATACAAGTGTTCAATAAACGTCAGGTATTATTTTCATTGTTGTTATTGTTAATCATTTGCCTGAGGTAGCCCAAGTGCAAGCAGTGACACTGAGCTGGATTGTTTTCTGTCTGATTCTAATGCCTGAGTTCTTCACCCTCACTCTACAAGAAGGGAGAGACGGGGCTGCCCCTTCCCTTCCAACTAAACTTGGATGATGGTGGATGTCTGTTCGTAACACAGTCAGTGTCAGGTGCATGGAGGGCTGTTTGGTGTGATAATAGATTCTTAACTCTACAATGTGGGAGGAGGCATTGCCTATAGTTGCTGTAGATTAACAGGAATCTTACATGCCCAACTTTAAATAACTACCATTATTTTAGTCTTCCTTGTTTACTGTAGCCTAAGTTAGGCATTTTATCCAGTAAAGAGCTGGTGGTTACCATTTAACTCATGCCATCTATCTTCTTTACAGAAGAAAAGGAAAAAAGGTGGTACTATTAAAATGCTTCTAACCAAAATGTCCTTCAATCTGATGTTCCCTTAGGAAAAAAAAATGGCTAAAATCTTTCCAGGAAACATGTAGTGGAAAAAAACAAAAAAACAAACAAACAAAAAAACATGATGTGTTTATTATACTCCAATCCTAGGGGAAATGTTGAAACCCATTCTAAATTGAGCAATGATTCTGCAGTGCTTTACAAATGCTTCTGGAGGGGGAAAATCTACAGAAATGCCTTTCAGTAAACAATGAGGATAGCTATTTTAAAAATTCTATATTAAGCAGCCTATTAATGTTTCATTGTAGCAATCTTTTTCCAAGGCAATTGACTCTTCAAAATATCTCATGATGAAGAAACATCTTTTATTTTAGTAAAGAAAAAAATTAATGTCTACCCAACTGATAACTAGTTCCAAAAATTATCAGAGGGAAAAATAACCATAATAATTTCTCCCCTGCCAAAACCATTTGAAGGAAAAAGATAATGTGCTTAATGTCTCTAGCATTTCAAATAGATGAAAGCTTATAACTTGTTTCCTCCACATAAGAAGCATGTTCTATGAGACGTAGAAGGATCTGGACTGTGTCCCTCTGCTATTCAACACTTCGCTCTTTGATGCTGCATGAAGGAAGGACTGGGCACTCCTTGGTAGGGACATGCCTTTATCCTATGAGGGAACATGGCCTTCCCTCTTTCTCCTCCAGAAAACAATATCCGGACATTTTGGTAGAAACTTTGTCAAAGTTTGTCAATCCAGGGTGGATCAATAAAGATATGCCATGTAAATCCAGAACATGCAGAGAGCAAAAGTCCATGAAGGAAAGTTCAACACTAATCTTGTTTCTTTGCATTCCTAGACCAGCCTCAGACTTCAGCTGCTCTTGTGTGCCTGGGACTCACTCAAAGTGGTGGGACTTTCTTAGTGTTTCTGTCCTCTCTCCACTCCCACCAAACTGTGCCTTTGCTCTGGGACAAACTGGAGGCAGGAGAAAGTGTGCAGCTTTCCCTCAGCTTTCTATTAGTGCTGGATAATGTGTCCAAGGAGGTCTCTTGGTCTCCCTCATGGGTAGTTGACTTTGGCATCTACCCTCTCTTACAAAGCAGTAAATCTTTTTCTGAGCTTTGGAAGTGGGAGCGTTTTCTGTCCCTCTTGCAGTGGCTCATGACTTTTGCTGGCAAGAGAGAAGGTTCTGGGGAAGTAGGCAGAGGCTCTGTCATTTCCCCCAGCAGCAGCTTCTGACAATCCAAGGAGAAGCAAGAGAGCTCTATATTTTTTAACAGCTTTATTAAACAAACTTCGCATATGTAACATGTACAATTTGATATGTTTGACATATGTATACACCTGTAAAACTATCACTACAATCAAGATAATGAGTGAATCCACCACCTTCATGTTCCCTTGTGATGTCTCTCTCACCCTTCCCTTTCTCCCTTCCCATGCAACCAAAGATCTGCCTCTGTCAATATAGACTAGTTTGTACTTTTAGAATTTTTGTATGCATGGAATCATGCAATATTTACTCTTGTATGTATGTACAGGTAGGTTTTCTGGCTTCTTTTACTCAGTGTAATTATTTTGAGATTTATTCATGTTCCATGCATCAATGTTTCATCCATGTTTATTGTTTAGTAGTATATCACTGTATGGATATACCACAATTTGTTCACTCATTCTTCTCTTGGTGGAAATTGGGGTTGCTTCCAGTTTTAGGCTATTAAACATAAAGCTTCTGTGATCTAGTCACGCATCTCAATTTAAATAACAGAGAGAGGCTCTTTGAAAAAGTAAATGATATTTATTTGTGACTAGAGCATTGCAATGGGAATACACATGTTATAGTAAATTATGTGTGTATTCAGGGAAATAAAGAAAGACAGAGTTCTTTTAAGGGCAAAAAGCTAGGAGGATAACATAATTGTTTTTGAAATAATTATCCTTAACTACAAGGATTAATAAGAAGGGTGACACTAGTCCCAGGTTAGACGGGCAGTTGCTGGGCAAATGTCTTTGCAGAAGTATTTTTTTTCTTTTTGTAAGGTTACAATGACCTTTGTACAAGATTGTGGTTTTTATAATCTTTTTCTTTATCAGGCATACAAACGTGAGAACTCCCTCTTCATAGCCTTCACTGGCTCTATTTGTCAGGATTTTCCTGACATGAGTAGCTCGATTTTGATTCTCACAAACTGTACATATATGCAAGTCTTTTCATGCCCGCAAGCTTTCTTTCTCTTGGGTAAATACTGAGGAGTGGTATGATTAAGTCATATAATAGGAATATGCTAACAGTTTTTATAAACTCCAAAAATATTTTCCCTGAGGTTGTAACATTTTACCTTTCCACCAGCATTGTATCAGTTTTATTTCTTTCCTATCTTTACCAACACTTTGTATGAAGAAAATCTCTGTAACTAGGGGTTAAACAATGAGTTCTTAGATATAATACTAAAAGGGTCATCTGATAAATTGAGCTGCATCAAATTAAAATTTCTTCTTTTCCAAAAACACTGGTTAGAAAATGAAAAGCCATAGGCTGAGCTAATATTTGCAGAACACATATTTGATAAGATCTTTTCAACAGATATATTTTTGGACTATCAAAACTCAAAATAATAAGAAAACGGTCATTAAAAATTGGATATAAAATCTGAAGACACTTTACCAAAGAAGACATTTAGAAAACCAGTAAGTGCGAGTTACACAAATTAAAACCACATGACATGTCACCACACGTGTATTAGAATGGCTAAAGTGAAAAACTGGTCTGTATTATTTGTTTTTAACTTTGTAATTTTGAGATAATTATAAATAAACATGCAGTTACAAGAAATAAAACAAAGGAATTCCCTGTGCCAGGGGTTCCTAACCCGTGGGCCGTGGACTGGTACTGATCTACAGCCTGTTAGGAACCTGGCTGCCCAGGAGGAGGTGAGCAGCCGGTGAGTGAGCATTACTGCCTGAACTCCGCCTCCTGTCAGATCAGCGGTGGCATTAGATCCTCATCGGCGTATAAACCCTATTGTGAACTGTGCATGTGAAGGATCTAGGTTGTGTGCTCCTTCTGATCATCTAATGCCTGATCTGAGGCAGAAGTTTCATCCTGAAACCATCCCCTCAAGCCCCTGGTCCATGGAAAACTTGTCTTCCACAAAACTGGTCCCTGATGCCAAAAAGGTTGGGAACTGCTGCCCTATACCATTCATCCAGTTTTCCCCAATGGTAACATCTTGCAAAACTATAGTACAGGCTGGGTGCGGTGGCTCACGCCTGTAATCCCAACACTTTGGGAGGACAAGGTGGGCAGATCTCTTGAGGTCAGGAGTTCAAGACCAGCCTGGCCGATATGGTGAAACCCTATCTCTACCTAAAATACAAAAATTATCTGGGCATGGTGGCAGGCACCTTTAGTTCCAGCTACTCAGGAGGCTGAGGCAGGAGAATCGCTTGAACCCAGGAGGAGGAGGTTCCAGTGAGCCAAGATCACGCCATTGCACTCCAGCATAGGTGTCACAGCGAGACTCCGTCTCAAAAAAAAAAAAAAAAAAAAAAAAAAAAAAAAAAAAAAAACCTAAAACAGAACAACAACAGTAATATAGTACAATATCATAATCAAGAATTTGACACTGATACAAACCATAGACTTTCTTCAGGTTTCACCAGTTTTCATACATTCCTTTGCATATGTATTTGGTTCTGTGCAGTTTTAGCACGTGTATAGGTTCATGTGAACACCACTTCAGTCAGGGACCGAAACAGCTCCCTTAGCAGACCTCACCTGCTACCCTTCTATGGCCACAGCCAGTTTCTGGGAACCACTAATCTGTTCTCTGTCTATAATTTTTTATGTTGTCATTTGTATTCTTTTTAAATTCCTGTTTTTCTCTTCCCATGATCACACCACAGCTGCCACAATCCCTTGAACTTTGGTTCAAGTTCTCAGCCCTGCTAAAGCTGCTAACAGGGTCACAGAGAAAGCTCTTGAGAATCTTTCCTTTGGAGAAATTGCCAGTGAAAATTCAACAATGCATGGGAAGTGAGATCCAACCTGACAACTTTGCTATTAATAAGCAGACTTGTTTCAAATGCACAAGTCAAAAGACTATCAAAACTAAACATCTGAAACCATGTCTTGTTAAATATACTTAGCTGAATTAAATACAATTAGTGAATAGAATTAAACAGCATGCAAACCTGGAGAAACATTATTCCTACAGTATCTCACTTTCCTAAGCTCCCGCTTCAATGTCTCCTCCCTGGACAGATACTTGACTGCATGCCCCTTTATGTCCACCTCTGGTTTATTCTCTTCTTTAAAGCTGTTGCCACATACTCTTTTGTGTCATTTCATTCCCAAACAATTGACTGATTCTCTTTTTTGGCTGACCCTACATGCAAGAAGTTTGGCGCTTTTCTATCTACACCTATCTTCTTTTTGTTAAATAGGGCACCAAATCCTGAAGAGGCATTTTCTCCTGCTTTTAGATACTTTGGGTTTATAAGCAAGAAGTCATTTTCTTGGTGTCTCCATTTATATCACTTACGATGTGGGATAATGATGTTTTTATATCCTGATGCAAATAGCTCTTCATCACTTGAGTTCTGAAGGCTGTGTCTTCATAAATCCAACACTGGAGGTTTCTGCTCAGAAAACTAGGTCACTCCATATCATGTACAATGTGCTTTGCTTTACAGCATAGTCTCACCAACTCTTACAACTGGGATGCACATGTATTTATTTCATAAGAAATAAAAATATCAGTCAGTGATGTTCTTTCCACTTGGCTGAGAATCAGCAACCTCTCACCACCAATTTTTATGCTGATTTGCACACTTTTAAGTAAAACTTCTATCCACATGTGAGGAAAAGTAATAATTAAAAGCTAATCTCAAATTTTATCTAATCCAGCAAGCTATGCAATGTGGATTAGTTTCCAAAGCAAAACTGAATTTCTAAAAGTGCAAATAAGTAAAAGGTAACGACAGTTTTCAAAAGACAACAGTGCACTGTTCCTCACTATTCTCCCTTGACAGTGAACAAATTTTCTCTATCCCACTCATGGGGTAGCTTGAAAGATTAAATGAAAAACAAAAGGGAGATGAAGGAGTCTAGATGTGTCTGCAGCAAATGATGCTTTATACAAAACTATGATGTTTTGTGGTGATTAGCAACAATTCATTTAATTGTTTCAGAAAAGACCATTGTCATTTATTACATCTGTGTTCTGTGTCTATGCAAGCATCCATCTCACCTTGCTTTCTAACATAGGTGATTGCATGTATATGTGTATATATGTATACTTATATCTATCTATCTCTATCTATCTATCTATCTATCTGTCTACAGAGATTTAAGGAATTGGCTCACATGATGATTGTATTTGTCTGGGTTCTCTAGAGGGACAGAACTAATAGGATAGATGTACAGAGGAAAGGGACTTTATTAAGGAGGATTGACTCACACAGTCACAAGGTGGAGTTCCACAATAGGCCATCTGCAAGCTGAGGAACAAGGAAGTCAGTCCCAAAACCTCAAAAAGTAGGGGAAAGCTGAGAGTGTAGCCTTTAGTCTGTGGCTGAAAGCCTGAGAGCTCCTGCAAACCACTGGTGTAAATCCAAGAGTCCAAAAGCTGAAGATGTTCAAGAGCAGGAAGCATCCAGCATGAGAGAAAGATGAAGGGCGGAAGACTCAGCAAGTCTGCTCTTTCCACTCTATCCTGCCTGCTTTATTCTAGCAGCACTGGCAGCTGATTAGATGGCACCTACCCAGATTGAGGGTGGGTGTGCCTTTCCCAGTTCACTGACTCAAGTATTAATCTCCTTTGGCACCACCCTCACAGACACACCCAGGAACAATACTTTGCATCCTTCAATCCAACCAAGTTGACACTTGATATTAACCATCACAATAACAAAAGAATTGGCTCACATTTACACATATTATATGTGTATTTATACATATATAAGTGTATATATTAGTATATATATATTTATATGTGTATACATATATATATATAAATGCATATGTATATGTATGTCTTGGTAAGTCCAATATCTGATGCGGAAAGCTGGCAGGCTGGGTATTCTGGAAAAAAGTTACAGTTTGAGTCTAAAGGCAGCCTGTTGTAGAACCAAGGAGAGAGCCAATGTTGCAGACGAAGTCCAGAGGCCATCTGTAGGCAGAACTCCCGCTTGCTCAGGAGAAGTCAGGCTTTCGTTCTAGTCAGACGTTTAACTGATCGGACGAGTCCCATCTACATTACAGAGGGCAATCTGCTTTACTCAAAGTCCACAGATTTAAATGTAAAGCAGATCTCATCCAAAACACCTTTGCAGAAACACCTGTCATAATGGTTGACCAGATGTCTGGGCACCATGGCCCAGCCATGGTAAACATAAAATTAACTATCATACTGATCATTATATTCTCCTTAGTGGTTACATGTTTCAAAGTCACTGGTCCGATGAAACAGTGATGGAGAGCAAGCTAGCTTGAAGACTTTTGAAAGAGCTTACTTGGTTCTGAATGCCACTGGCCACATATTCTCACCCAACTATTCATCTGTATCCTGGCAACTCTATGGTGCCTCTGTTATCTCTAGGCTGGCTAATGTCACCTTAAATTCAAGCCTATAAATATCAAGAGGAAGACCCAAAATTCTCTACAGCCCAACTATACTTTCCAGGATATTTGCTACTATAATCTGTTTCTAGACACAGAACTCTTCTGACACCAAATGTGGTAGGAATTGTTGTTATGTCCACAGCAACCAATTCTCCAACACCAATGGGGCATCCTGCAATTCAATTCTGACACTATATACCTGGAGTTAATGTCAGGTTCCACAAGTGAAGGGCTCAGCCCCACAGGACTGCTCCCGCTTCAGATTCCAATCACAAGGCCAGGGCTTCCTGTACTTCTGACCAACTGGGTATGAATTGAGGGTTCCCAGATCTTTTTCTTAGGTTTGATAATGTCCTAAAATGGCTCACAGAACTCAGAAAAACCATTTACTATTGTTGGTTTGTTATAGAGAATACAACTCAGAAACAGCCAAATAAGTGAGATGACAGGATAAGGTATGTGGGAAGGGGTGTGGAGCTTCCGGCACCCTCTCTGGGCGAACCCCTCTCCCAGCACTTAGATGTCTTCACCAACCCAGAAGGTTCCTGAACTCCATCATTGAGGGCTTGTATGAAGGCTCCATATTATAAGCATGATTCATTAAATCATTGACCATTGGTGATGTACTCAATCTCCAGTCACTCTCCCCTTCCTGGAGGTCAAGGGTAGTGCTAAAGGTTCTAATCCTCTAAACATGCCTAGGTCTTTCTCACGGCCAGCTCCTATCCTGAAGCTACCTAGGTGGCCCAGCTACCAGTCATCTCATTAGCACACAAAAGACACTCTAATCACTCCAGAGGTGTCGAGGGTCTTAGACGTTCTTGTGTCAGGAATCCAGGGAGTAAGACTAAATATTATAACAAATGATGTTTCTAACACCCCTATCCCTCAGAGAATTACACGGATTCAAGGAGCTTTGTGCCAGGAACCTAGGACAAATAACAAATTTATATTTATCATTATGTCATGATTTCACATTTGCCTAAGTACCCTCTGAAGGAACCATTTCATGCCTTCTGTCTTGCCCTTTGTCATATCCACCTATGATCATTTCCCCCTAAACTGAAACTATTAACCAAAACATCCCACAACTTCCAGCCCCGTCAAACTACATACATACCCACAATGGAACTCATTATTTCCCCTCTTAGAAGCCTAAATCCATTATCCATAGAACATAAATCCAAAACATTTTTTACAACAAAAATTAGAGCAAATCACTTCTCTGCTTAAAATACTCCAGTGACTTTCCATGCTCTAAAAATAAAATTTGAATATGGATTTTCAAATTTGACAAGAGTAAACCTTTGCTTGCCTTTCTGTCCTCCTCTCCCACCACACTGCCCCTCAACAACTATATCCCAGCCCTGTGGGTTCTGTTTGGTTTCCTTCCACATGCCAAGTGCCTTGCCAGCTCAGAAACTTGGAACCAGCTTTTCACTGTGCCTGGCTGGCTCTTCCCTTCCTTGATATGACTGGCTCTGGGCTCTGTTCTTTTATTTTTTTTTAAGAAATGTAGTCTCACTCTGTCACCCTGGCTGGGGCGCAGTTGCGCGATCTTGGCTCACTGCAACCTCTGCCTCCTGGGTTCAAGCAATTCTCTTGTCCACTGTTCAAGCAATTCTCCTGTCTCTGCCTGCCAAGTAGCTGGAATTACAGGACGCACCACCACACCCGGCTAATTTTTGTATTTTTGGTAGAGACCGGTTTCACGATGTTGGCCAGGCTCGTCTGGAACTCTCGACCTCAGGTGATCCACCTGTATCGGCCTCCCAAAGTGCTGGGATTATAGGTGTGAGCCACCACACCTGGCAGGCTCTGTTCTGTTGTTCAGATCTCAACTTAAATTGAACTTCCTCAAATAGGCCCTTCCTAACTATTCACCCTCAAGCAGATTCCTGGCCATTTTTCTTGCTGTATCTTTCACAACTGAATGTTGTAACCAGTGTTGTGTCAAACTATATGGGAACCTGGGCCAAAAGGGAAAATCAGTACTGTGACCCTGTCTTTATTACAAATTTTGATATTTTTTTCATTATGGGGTTTTTGCATTAATTTCAATTGTTTTTAAATATTTCATTAACACATTATTTACCTTAATTACTGAGTTTCTTACCATCTCCTTAAATTTTGTGTCCCAGGTAAGTAACTCACTTGCTTCACCTGAGACCTGGCCCTGTTGGTAACCCAGGTTTCTCTTTACTGTTGGACCAGTATGATGATTTTCAATCTGCAAACCCAGTCTAACCTGTAAGATTGTGGAGAATGCTGCCAAATATCACAGGGGTGACAGGGATGATCGTCCATGACTTAAAACTGTAAGAGATAATAGATGTGACAGGCAGAGGCAGAATAAGATGGGAAAGGTGGGTATCTGGGCTGGGAAGAAGAAGCATCCCTTGCCACCATAGTGGGAGTTGAAACAATCATCTTAATGCATAAGGATTAGGTCATTGGGAGAGCTGTGTCAGAAGTAAATCAAAATGGCATTCTCTCCGTCTTCAGGGAAGTACCCAAATGACTCCCTGAAGTGGGTGGGCCCCATATGACACATGGATAGCCACAGAGGTTGGTCAGGTTGATGATGTCTGTGGCAGAACAGTGCACATTATATTCAGAGGAGACAATGAGTCATGCATCCTCAAAGATTTGTTAGTGCAGGCTCTTTAGAAATGCATTAGACAAATATTAACACTCAAGACTGCAGAGTTCCTTTAGTTGATTTGATCATTATGTTTAAATCCTTTAAAGACAATATACATCCTTATTGCCTATACTTAAGCAGGCCATTCCTTCTACTCTACCCTTGATATTCCACTGTCACAACGTTAAAGAAACAAGGAAGATTGTTTTTAGGCTCCAGGTAACTAAACAATAAGCAAACTGAAATTTAACGTATGGGCAAGAAATCAAATTAATGAGAAAATCTTGGCCACACTGATAACAATGGAAAAAAGAAATAGGTAATAGTGACTGTGGTGGTTAATTAATACTGCATCTGGCTGAAGTAACCTCATTCTCAGTTAAAAGGATGATGTCCTTTGGAGGAAGAAGGGATGAGAGCAAGTGATGTTTACATACTTTATTATGGGTAATTATAATTATAGAAAGAATTTTAATGTTTTAAAAATTGTTTTAAAGTTAAAAAATAATAAAAGCGTAAAATAAATTTTAAAAGAGCAGATGGGGAACAAAAACAAAGGCATTTTGGAATAGTGATAGTGATCTTCTTTAGAAGGACACAGATAAAAGGAGAATACTGAGTGCTAAGTATGCAGCAGAGGAAGAATCACTGGAGAGGAGAAGGGGCCAGGCACCCAGGTTAGTTAGAGGAGATGAAAGGAGCTAGTCAGCATCTTCAAGTCAACCAGAAACCAGGGCAGAAAAAAATGATATAAGAAAGAAAACAAAACAAAATATGTGGAAATGTGCAGTGGTCTTCATTCGTTTGAAAGCTTTGCTTGTCTTAGGTTTCTGTTTTAATGTTAATGCTGGACAGCTGTGCCTAAATTCCAACGAGAAGATGGTATAATGAGGCATGTTCAACTCCTACTTCCTATCATGGTCTTAAGAATGTCCTAGGCTGAGAGGAAGGATGCTTTTAATTGGCTAGGGGGCTTAGAATTTTATTTTTGTTTTATGCTGCCATCACCATGCACTGTTGGGCTGCATTAGAAAGGGAGGTGGGAAAAGGGGGAAGATTTACGTAACCTATAGTGTTCTCATAAATGTTTAACAGCCAGACCTCCCTTCAGCCAAATTTTTTTAAAGTAAATAAATAAATATTATCTGATTTATAGCAATAGCCAATGTCCATGTTGTAAACACTACTGTCATGTCCATTTCAAACTATTGACATGTAATCAATCACCAAAAGCAGGGTTTGGAAGCAATGCATGCAACTGGCTCTCACAAACTTGTGCAAGCACATGTTTGTACTGGAGCCCATTTTAATTCTCTACATAGCACTAAATAACTCACATTGCTCTTGTTTGTGCATTTATTGCTTCTCTTATGTAAACACAATCACCAACATTGGGGTCTTAGTCACTGCAAGATGTATAACAATATTGTCACTTAATAGGTACTCAAGCATCATTATGTGTACATTTATTGCTAACAGTAGCACCTAACACTTGTAGAAATGCTTATTAGATACCGAGAATTGCTTTAAATTTTGAACTGGATGGTATAATTTGTTCAATTATTCACTCGTGGCTCACTCTTGCCTTCTTCCCAGCAGGCAGAGCACATGTCACTACCCTATTAATTGGGGACTGAGATCGATGACTTGCTTTGATGATGTAATGTTAGTGGGTGTAAATATACTTTGCCAAAGTAGGAGCTTTAAATGAATTAATGAGGTTTCTTGCTATCTCTGGGCTTCTGCCCTCAGCAAGAGAACATTGAGGCCCAGTAGTGTTTCTCTTTCAGATTGGGACTGGAATAAAAAGACATGTGATACTGAGTCAAGCCCAACTGAGTCAAAGGGAGCCTACTTAGGACCCAGCCAGCCCACAGACTTCCAATAATGTAAGCAAGAAATAAATGTTGTAAGCCACTGAGATTTGGGGCTCGTTGTCACCACAGCGAAAGGTGAGTAATGCCGTGACAAACACAGTACTCATTTGAACTTTGTAACAACTCTCTGATGTAGTTTTTGTTATTACCATTCACATTTCATAGATGAAACTGTTAGAAAACGAAGAGGTCAAATGACTCAGAACTTTACATGTCTACTAAGTGGTATAGCTGGGAATTAGACTCAAGCTGACAGGCTCCAGAATCCACTCATTTCATAACATCACATTAAATAAATATGGTTAGGAAGAGGCACTGTGCTATTTTAATGTGAGCTCAAGAACTATATTTTGATAGATATTTTCAAAAGTTAAAAATGAGGTGACCATATGTCCTATTTTGCCATGGATAGTACTGGTTTACACCTGTTTTCCCAGCATAATTATGAATAGCCTCTTCTTTATCCTCAGCATGTCTCAATCTGGTAAATTATATATCCACCCTATTTAAAACCTGCTTCTTCCACAGCAGCGTTTTTGCAATCTCCTTCCACTCCATCGCTTCTCCTCACCAATCATCAGGCTAATCCATGTCATGACAAAACAACTGAATATCTTCTTCAGGAGAGGCTGGCTCTTATGTGGTTCACTTGCCAGTGTTGCCCATGTCCCTTATGAAGAGGTTGCCTTTGGTGATAAGAACTTGGAAACAATTTCTTCTTTAGGTGAACTCTAGGGTTTTTATTACATATGGAAATCCGCATGAACACAGAAAAAGAAAAAAAACAAAGCCCAAGATGGATCTGGTTTACAATCCTAGTACAAAGGAACATTCGTGTTCTCTTCTGTTGAGTTGGTGAATCAGTCAAATAAGCAGATGCTAAGGTACACACATTTAAGGAAATATGTATGGGCAAATGTTCCAAGGAAAAGAACATGCAAGAGATTATTATATAGCATTGTATAGCATTATGTATGTAGATAAAAGCAAATTGAGGGGTGAATAAACTTAAAAGAACCAAACACCTGCAGAAGAGAGAGGCTGGGGCCAGGGCCTCCATTCCTTAGGTACAGCTCCCCTTACGCTTAACAGCAATTGTTTCTCCTTTCAAACCTCTCTAACAGATCTAAACTACAATGTTGATGATAAATTACAAGACCTTTAAACCACATTCTTACTTAAAAGAATCATCCAAATTTTACTTTTTAAAAGCCAGAGTAGTATCTCATTTCATTTCTGCATTGTGTGTTATTTCACAGCACCCAGTTTCACAAGATGCCATTTATTAAGAGCAGTTAGAATAGAATTCTTAGACTTTAGCCATTTCAAACAAACTATTACAACAGGGAGTTTTATAGTGAAAAGTGGTTTGTTTTCTGTCGTTTTCTTGGACCAATGGATATCTTTTAAAGAAATACTATATCCTCCCTTGCTTTCTTATATTCATTTTCTGTACTGTAATTATAGATATATGTATAACTCTTGTCAAATATTGGTTAAGCATATGGAGGTCATATTTATTGAAACCCAATATCTTCCAGAATCTGTGTTTTGCTGAATCATCTCATGTCATCTTTTTAATGACCTTGTGACTAGGTCATACATCATTCATGCTGACAGATGAGAAACAGGGACTGTGGGGGATGAAGCAACTTTCCCCGAAGTTCCATTACTTTTAAGAGTCCAGGACTTTCAGTCTCCAAAAGCCCTGTTTTTTCCCTTGGTTTGTGATATTCATTTTGGTTCCTGCTGTAATGTACACCGAAACCTCAGGCTGCTGAGCTAATGTTGGTGGTTTTAAGAAGACAATCTGGTGCCTTTACCTGTTAGACAAGTCACCTAGAATCCTGTTGTTTAAGGTGTTTTATTTTGTGCTTTCCGTCTACTAAAGCATACATGATGATATTCACATAGGTGGTGTTCATGGATTTTCATATTACACTCTGAGGAACAAACAAGATGAATGTGTGTTACAGAAAGGAAGTCATTGCTGTCTCTATGAGTTTCTCTTTGAATTTCTTCCCAGCTTGCTATCTCTCAATGCACTGTGGCTGCCATTCCTAGTGTTTCGTTAATCTGCATGTCTTCAGCATCTTTTGTAATTTTCTCCTTTTATTCTTGATATGGATCATTTGTGCCTCTCATTTTTTTTTTTCTTACTTGACCATTGTTTCTAGAGAGTTACCAGTTATATGGTCTTTAAAAATTTGCTTTTATCTTTGTTCACCCTGTGTAATGTATGCCGGGTTTCCATTTTATTAATATAGTGTCTATTTTTTCTTTGGGCTTATTTTACTCTTCTTTTTTAAGTGTCTCGACACAGATTTCCAGCCTTTCTTCTTGCTCTGTCTACTGCTTTAGCTGCTTCCCAAGCATTTTGATATATTGTATTTCCAAATTTTTTTCTGATTTTCTTTGTGACTGCTTTGGCCCCTGGCCTGAATTTTTTCCTAAGCATATAGGGATTCTTTTAGTTGGTTTCTTATTTCTAGTAATTTAGTGAAATAAGAAGATATATGCTCTATTATTTTAGTTATTTAAACATTTTGACACTTATCCTTAAGGTCTAGCATATGGTTAATTTTTGTAAATGTTTCAGAAGTGCTTGGGGGAAAAAAGTATATTATGTACTTATGCAGTGTTTTATAGTCCAGTATGTCCATTTGGTTACAACTGTTAATTGTATTATTAAAATCTTATAACTTCTTACTATCAACTTTGTCTGTTTCTTCTATCCATTACTGATAACTTAGGTTATGATTTCCCCCTATGATTTGGGTTTGCTTATTTCTCCTTTTGGCTTTGTCATTTTTATGGTTCTTATATTTAAGGTCATGTTAATAACTATATACAGATTTAGAATGTTTATTCTTCTTCATAAATTTTATTATTATCATAAAGTAATCTTAATCATCTGAATAATAATTCATCTGTCCTTTAGATCTTTTGGTCTGAGGTAGGGAAATCAACCTCCCTAATACCCAGTATTATTTGTATGATATCTTCTCCTGACATTTTATTTTGAATTTTTCCACAAGTTTTAGGTGTGTCTTTTATAAACTGCATACAGACATTTTCCCCTCTCATTCAGCATGAAAATCCATGCCTTTTAATTAGACCAGTTCCATTTCTCTCAATATAATTATTGTTCTTTTTGAGTTTTAAATCAACCCTCTCATTTCCTGCATTTTATTGTTCATATCTGGTTTTATCCTTTGAATCATTATACTAAATGTAAATCACTATACAAAATTGTAACATTCTTAATTAACTTGTCAAAACTATTGTTTTCTGCACCTTTTGACCTTCTGTCTGAAATAATTTTGTTTCTGCCTGAAACATATCCTTTGTAATTTCTTTTAATAATAACAGAACAGCTCTATTAGGTGTGGTTCATATTTGATGATAATTTTTCATAAGTTTTTGTTCATTTGAAAGCTTCCTTATTTTGTCTTCTTTTTAAAAAAAAAACTTTACTGGGTATATAATTATACATCATAAATTATCTTTCTCACCACTTTAAAGCTACAATGTCATTGTAGTTACTGAGAAGGTAGCTAACAGTTCTGCTGTTGTTCCTTGTAATGTGTCTTTTCTCTCCAGCTACTTTTAAAATTGCTTTCTTTATGTTTGATTTTCTGCAGTTTTACTATAATGTGTGAATTTTTAATTTATCTTGCTTGAAATCTGCTAGTTTCCTTGCATTGTGAATTGGTCATTTCTAACAGTTGTGAAAATTCTCACCCATTATTTCTTCAACTATTGCCTCTGACTCATTCTTTTTCTCCTTCCTTGCTAGATTTCTGATTTAAAATATGGTAGACCTTTTCTTTCTATCCTTTGTCTTTTAACTTCACTTTATTTATTTACTTATTTATTTTCTTTTTTAATTCTTTATGCTGCACTCTGGATAATGTCCAGTTCATTAACTTTCTCTGCAGCTGTCTCTAATTTGTTGCTAATTGCATGAATGGAGGGTTTTTAAAAAATATATTAATGATGGAAATGTTTAAACATGTACAAAAGGAGAAAGGGAAATAATCATAAAATGATCCTGATATGGTTGTAATTCACATACAATCATTATTTATATATGGCCACTATTGTTTTACTTATAGACTCCTACCCCCTTATTATGCATTGACTTTTAAATTTCAGCTACTTTTTTATTCCTGGATAGTCTGTTTCTTCTTCAAATCTATTCTGTCATCTTTTATAGCTTCATATTTTTTACTAATATTGTCAAGTTTATCAATTTTATTTTTTAAGCACAGTAAGCACAGTTTTTATAATCTATTGTGTATTCCAATATATGATGTATTATACTTCTATTATTTATACTTCTATTTTTTGTTCATTTATTATTTCTGCTTATTATGTCATATGGTACCTTATTTGTGCTGGCAAGTTAACTTAGAAAAAAAAAACGAGCTTGATATTTTAAGATTTAGGGTAAGGGTACATTCTTCCAAAGAGGATTTTCATTTGTTATTGCCAGGCTCTAGGGCACAACTAGTTAGGGACCACCTTAAGTAAAACTCTATGCTGAGGTTCCTTGGACCACCAAGGAAGCACAAGCCTGCATTGCTCATGGTCTGCAACAGCTCTATTAGGTATGGTTCATATTTATTTTGAGAGATTAGCCCTTTCAGATTCCAGTTTATTTGGGGATTAAGTCTTTTACTAGACCTTCTATGTTAGGTGTGCTCTGGGCTTTGATTTGGTTCTTTTGCTCACTCCATAAGGCTATCAAAGTAAAATGTTCAGTTTACCAAAACTGTCACATTCTCTCAGGGCGAAGTTGCTGCTCTGCTGGTTACCTCCCTGTTTTCCTCTTGATAAGTTGTCTTAGTAATTCCTTACTGTTTCATATTTATGAAATTAAAAAAATATATATTTTTTATCCTTTATGTATAGTATTTTTCAGCAGGAGGTTTGGCTAGAATACCTAACTGACCATAACCAAATTCAGAAAAGGGAAATATTATTTCAGTTACTTACATGAAGGTCAACCAATTCTCACCCAAAAGCCATCCAAGTCATTTTTCTTTTTTTTTCCTGTCTCATCCACTCTCACTCCCCAAATTACAATGTGTAATTCTAGTTTTTTAAATACTGCAATATAACATATTTTAAAATACTGTAAGATATTTGTGTTTTTTAAACACTGTAATATAACATATTTAAAAGGATTTCAGTGTTCATTCATGTTATTTGGATTTTCTTCTCATAAAAGAAGAAAGAAAAAATATATTTTTATAAGCCAGTTTTATGGTAAGAATTTTCTTTGACTTATTTCTTGATGGAAAGCAGCTAAGTATTCAGAATGTGATGAAATATAAATATTCAAAAAGTATTCAGCAGTATGGTTATTGATATACTTATTTCACAGTCATTGTTATATGGAACAGTTATTGCTATACTTATTTCAAAGTAAAATTATTGAGTATCAATCCATGTTTCCAGTAGGCATAGTACATTTTAAACTGACATTATTTAAACAATGCTTTCAGTGTCAAACTTTCTTTTAGTTTCAAATTGTAATTAACAATTAAAATGTTTTTTTCAGTTCATTTTTCTGGGAACTGTTCTTATGCACACAACAGAAAGGAGAGAGTGTTGGGATTTGTTTAGCTTCTAATATGATCAATAGGTTTTATTTTGCGTCCTGACTATGATGAATTGCCTGAGGAGTCCTCTTTAAAATAATTTGTATGTTCATGTGTTAATAATTATATAATATATTGACAAACGACTTCTAGCTACAAGAGAAGGGAAATAACCTGTGTGTTATTTTCACTATCCATGGCCTATTATATGCCAGAAAGACTGTTAGGTGCTTAACACATTAGTCCTTGGATCACACCCGCAGGTGGATACTTCCCTCACCAATCCCTGTCACACAAGTTGTTTTTGCTCATGTCACACAACTGGTAAGTGATAAAATGAAATTTTATCAATTCCACACCAAAGAATGTCTCAGTTAGGGCATGCATTCAACTGCAAGGGAGAGCCCAATTAATTTGTGAATTAAAAGATTCACGTACATTATTTTTCTCATGTAACAGTAAATTCAGTGGTAGGAGCACAGGTTAAGAGTGGAACCCTCTTTACTTCTTTTCACTTTCTCTTACAGATCCATGGTAACTATTGCAGACCCTAACATCACATCCTCATTCTAGATAGGAAGGAAGATGGCACTTCTATACTTGTGCTTGTGTGTCAATTATTATACAGAACCGAATTATGTGGCCATACCCAGCGGAAAAAAACTCTAAGGATAGCTTTTAGCTTTCCAGCCTCATGAGTTGAGAAACACAGTCCAGAAGGGGGTTAGAGAGTGGGTATATGTGTGTGCCAACCCACATTAAATGTCGTAAGGACTATATCTTTTTCCCATTAAATCAAGCTACCTTAGGTATAATGCTAAATATCATAATTTAATCAAAGAACTTTCTACAGTAAAAATCAATGAAATAGCATTTTACAGCACTTCAGTGCTTACAAAATACAACAATCCATTGAGATATTTATCACCAACCCCACTGAAAGCTGAATCAGGTCTTTATTTTAAATCTCATGCTAATTGTACTTCAACAAACCAGCTCCCCAGTATTTATTTATAATCCTCTCATTTAGACAAAAAGACATTTGGGGCTTATAAAAAAACTCTGAGAGATATTTTATTACCTTTTAACTCATTATGTAATTAAAACTGTGATTATAGACTTTATTAGCTTTTATCCCCTTTTTCACTGTCGCTTTTGCATTTTGGCTCAAAGAAAATTGAAAAAAAAATCAAGAAAAACACACAAAATAATAAATTGATATACTGTGATGATTAATTAGAAGAAATAAGCATTAATATGATTCTAATAAATAAAATTATTACTAATGAAATTTAAGTTGATTATTTAAAAACTAAAACTTCATACATTGATTGATTTATTTAACAAATATTTACTGAGTACTTAATTTGTCCAGTTACTAAATATTGGTATGAAATGGTCATCATTAGCTTTTTTTTTAATGACGTTTCACTCTTGTTGTCCAGGCTGGAGTGCAATGGCATGATCTTGGCTTACTGCAACCTCAGCCTCCCTGGTTCAAGCGATCATCCTGTTTTGGCCTCCTGAGTGACTAGGATTACAGGCACATGCCACCACACTCAGCTAATTTTTCTATTTTTAGTAGAGATGGGGTTTCACCATGTTGGTCAGGCTGGTCTTGAAGAGGTCAGGCACCTCTTGACCTCAGGTGATCCACTTGCCTTAGCCTCCCAAAGTATTGGGATTACAGGCGTGAGCCATCACACCAGGCCAGTAGCTCCTAATTGCATCAAATCTCTTAGAGGTATGACAAATTTATCCATTTACTTTTTACATTTAGGCAAACATTCTTTTTTTTTTTTCAATTTTCTAATATCATGTGACAAACCAAAATAATAATAGATAATTTCTGTTGCAAGTCCCTATGGACCGGTCCATCTGGAAACAAGCACCTGACTCCCTACTCCAGGAGTTGGGTATGTGAATGTTTACGCTTTCTGAGAGCAACCCATTCATTCATTTTCTCTCCAGTTTTCACTTCTGCCTTCTGGGCACTTAGCTCCACTGTCTGATGGTCATGTTTGAAAAGTCTATCATATTTTTTAAATCTCACTTTTGATAAACAATAAAGAAACTTATTAGAAGTATGTAAAAACATTTTTAATCTTAGATATATTTAATTACTCTTAATTGCTTACACATACATTGACAATAATTTAAAGTTCAGAAATGATTTTAGGTTTTAGTTAAAATAAGTATCTAGTCTCTTGTGCAGTATTTCCTATAACAATGATGGTCATAATGTCTTTGCAGCATTCTTGCCATGTGGTTAACTATCCTTCAAATATACAAAACAAAATCTAACTGTCAAAATATAATAAGTAAGGTAAATCATTATATTTTACTAAATTACTAACTTCATGGATAATTTATCACAAATCTAATTCAACTCAAAAAGCGTTTGTTGAACTTTTTTTTTTTTTTTTTTTTTTTTTAGGTGCTAACCACTGTCTCAGCTCTATATGGGGCACTTAGCCCCATCGTGAGGGATGCAGAGAGCAGTGATTTATGCCTGGAAGAAATAATGACTAAAATGGGTATCACAGGATGAGTAGGAGTGTCTTCTGGGAAGAAGGAGCAGCATGATCAATGGCATGAAAACTTGAGTTTACATGATGTGTACAAGAAACTGGAACTCAATCCTATTTCATAATGAGAGTCAGCAGAGGATGATATTTAAGTGCATAGACTCTGGAACCAGACTGTTTAGATTTTCATAGCAGGCCTAATATTTACTGGCTTGGTAACCCTGAAGTTAATCTTCCCATGTTAAAAAATGGGAACACAAGCATTATCCACCTATATTGGTTAGCATTCTTAAATTCTTACAGAAACAGAAGTAAGAGAATGTGAATATAGAGAGATTTATTTAAAGGAATTGGCTTATACAATTACAAAGGCTAAGTCCAAATTCTGTAGGATGGGCCAGCAGTCTAAGGATTAAGGTAAGAGCTGACGTTGGAATTCAAGACCAAAGGCCATCTGTTTTACTCAAAGCCCATCAATATAAATGTTAATCTCATCCAAGGAAGCACACTCACAGAAAATACCCTGAATCATATTTGGCACCATGGCCCAGCTAATTTGACACATAAAATTGACCATTGCACCATCTCAAAATGTTCTAAACATTAAACAATGTAATATATGCAAACAATTTAGAATAGTGCCTAATATACTGTAAGCCCTCAATAAGTCTAAGTTGTTTTATCTGGAATGTAAAGAGTGTTTGCAGTAATAGATGAGACTAGAGAGGGATCCTGGGTTCACGCCATTTAAAAAGAGTACGCCATGCTATAGAACTTTTGTTTGTAACTTATAGGGAACCATGAAGGGTGTGGTCATACTTGTACTTTAAATAGATGACTCTGACAATAGTTTGTAAGGTAGAATTGCAGAAGTATGAACCTAAAGACAACATATGTTAAATAGAACATCAGTATCATATTCTACCTTCCTACTTGCTGCCAAGCTTTAAAAGCCTCAATGACATTTCCTAGACTCTCCTGAGCTAGTGTTCTGGATGCACAAGCCGCACCACTAATTAGGTGCATCAAGTGGCCATGTGACCTAAGATGCTTATTATGGGATGATTGTTGTCTGATTCTCCAAGCTGTCAATTTTGGTGTGTTCATAAGCCCTCCATTATCAAGTAGAAAAGCTAAAATAAATTGGTGGGCTCCAGTGGGTTCTGGAGGAATAAACAAGTTGCATGAGCCAATGCCTCTCAGTATTGACTCTGGATATATTGCTGCTTCTTACTCCACACACTGAGAAATTTACAGGACTGTAGACTGAGGAAGAAAAAATTAAATCCTGAAAAACATATGATTTAACAAAATATCCTATTCCATCTGGAAATGGAATCCTAAAACAATATTGTCAGACTTAGGGGCGGCCCTAAAGGTCAGTGGAGAAAATAATCCTCACATTGAGGAAACCTACAAGAAGTTCGTTTTGTTTTCCTTTTATTTCTGGGAAAGAAAAATATCTCTATATGTAGATCTATATCAATTAATTAGCAGCTGATGGCTTGGCAAGATGGTTGGATGTTTGGAAGAAACAAGGTTACCGACAGCAAGGTCTGGGAAAGTGGCATGGAAGTAGGCTTCTCAGAATGACAGCAGAGTGAAAGCAATTTGTGTTGTTAGAATTTTTGTCTCTAACGTACACTCTGAAGATACTTAGGACTCAGTACTCAGAATAGGTGCACCACTCTCTGGATGTCAGTGAGCTTCCTTCACCAGTCATGCCAGTGTTTTCTTAGTGGGACATACTGGCAGGTGTGGTGATGCCGTGTGAGTTCATCTATATGCTTAACCAAGGTTGGTCTGGTTAACACAACTGCTTACTTTTCAGTCTCCAATATACAGACCAATATTGAGACCCTAAAAAGGTGTGATATTCCAGGGCAACAGCCATTCACCTGACAGAAAATTTATTACATAGAAACCTTTTTCCCTCTAGGCCAAACAATTATTTTTCACATAGATTGGCTTCTGTCTATTCCTATAATGCTCTGTTCAAAATCATCATTTGAAGAGTCACTAAATGCTTATTCACTATCACAATATTCCACGCAATATTACCTCAGACCAAGGAGTTCAAGAGGCAAGAGAGTCATGTCTATGTGACTCACTGATCTTAATATACACGCCATCCTCCAGAAGCAGTTACTCATATAATATGGAGGAATGATCTACTAAGTAGTCAATATCATATGGGAGAAAATGTATCATGAAAGTCAAGTATTGTTGTAGAAGCTGCAGTAAATGTACAAAACGAGCAGCCAATATATGATGTTGTTCCTCCCGTAACCAGAGTATAGAGTTCTAGGAACCAAAAATTAGAAAGGAAAATGATTTTATTCACTTCTACTATAGTAGTTTTTATTTGCTCCCATTATAGTAGTTTGCTAGAGCTGTCATAACAAAGTACCACAACTGAGTGACTTAAACGGGAGAAATTTGTTGTCTCACAGTTCTGAGAGCTAGAAGTTCAAGATCAAAGTGCCATCAGGGTTGATTCCTTCTGAGAGTTCTAAGGAAGTGGTATTGTTTAACTCTGTGTCCTCACCTAAATTCATGCTGAATTGTGAGCCCAAGTGTTGGAGGTGGGACCTGGTGGGAGGTGACTGGATCATGGGGGTGGCTTCTAATAGTTTAGCACCATCCCCCCAGTGCTGTCTCATGAGTGAGTTCTCACAAGATCTGGCTGTTTAAAAGTGTGTAGTGCTTCCCCTTTCACTGTCTCTCTCCTGCTCCGTGATGGTAAGACATGCTTGCTTCCCCTTCTCCCTTCCATTATGATTGTAAGTTTCCTGTACAGCCTGCAGAACTGTGAGTGAAGTTGATACAGTTTGACTCTGTGTCCCCACTGAAATCTCCCCTTTAACTGTAATAATGCCCATGTGTCTGCGAGGGACCCAGTGGGATTCAATCGAATCATGGGGTTGCGTTTTTCCTGTGCTGTTCTTGTGATAGTGAATAAGACTCATAAGATCTGATGGTTGTATAAAGAGGAATCCCCCTGCACATGCTCTCCCTTGCCTGCTGACATGTAAGGTGTGTCTTTGCATCAGCACACCCTGGATGTGAGACATGGAGTCAAAGGAGATCATTTTGGAGCTTTAAGTTTTGACTGTCCTGCTAGATTTCAGACTTGCATGAGGCCTGCAGCCCTTCGTTTTGTCCAATTTCTCCCATTTGGAATGGATGTATTTACCCAATGCTGGTACCCTCATTGTATTTAGGAATTGACAAGTTTGCTTTTCATTTTACAGGCTCATAGGCAGAAAGGACTTGCCTTGTCTCAGATGAGACTTTGGACTATGGCCTTTTGAGTTAATACTGAAATGAGTTAAGACCTTGGGGGACTATTTGGAAGGCATAATTGGTTTTGAAATGTGAGGACATGAGATTTGGGAGGGGCCAGGGTTAGAATGATACTGTTTGGCTATATTCCCACCCAAATCTCATCTTGAATTTTAGCTCCCAAATACCCATGTGTCATGGAAGGGCTGTGGTGGGAGGTAATTGAATCATGGGGGTGGGTCTTTCCCATGCTGTTTCATGATAGCAAGTAAGTCTCACAAGATCTGATGGTTTTATAAGGGGGAGTTCCCCTGTACATGCTCTCTTGCCTTCCACCATGTAAGATGTGACTTTGCTCCTCATTCACTTTCTGCCATGATTGTGAGGCCTCCCCAGTCGTGTGGAACTGTGAGTTCATTAAACCTCTTTCCTTTATGAATTACCTAGTTTGTGGTATGTCTTTATTAGCAGCATGAGAATGAATGAATACACAACTACACTTCTTTTTCTTCATAAATTACACAATCTCAAATAGTTCTTTATAGGAGTATAAAAACAAACTAATACAGAAAATTGGTACCAGAGAAGTGTGATGTTGCTATGAAGATACCTGAAAATATGGAAGCAACTTTGGAACTTGGTAATGGGCAGAGATTGGAACAGTTTGGAGGGATCAGAAGAAGACAAGAAGATGAGGGAAAGTTTGGAACTTCCTAGAGACTTGTTGAATGGTTGTGACCAAAATGTTGATAGTGATATGGACAGTGAAGTCCAGGCTGAGGTTGTCTCTGATGGAGATGAGGAAGTTATTGGGAACTAGAGTAGAGTTCACTCTTGCTATGCTTTAGCAAAGATACTGGCAGCATTGTGTCCCTGCTCTAGAGATCTGTGGAACTTTGAACTTGAGAGAGTTGATTTAAGGTATCTAGTGGAAGAAATTTCTGAGCAGTAAACTGTTCAAGATGTGGCCTGGCTGCTTCTAAAAGCCTACACTCAAAAGTCATTACTTTGACCTGAAACTAGAACTTATATTTAAAAGGAAGGCAGACCATAAAAGTTTGGAAAATTTGCAGCCTTTCCACGTGATACAAAAGAAAAACCCATTTTCTGGGGAGGAATTTAAGACTGCAGAAATTTGCATAAGTAAAGGAGAGCCAAATACTAATAGCCAAGACAATGGGGAAAATGCCTCCAGGGCATTTCAGAGATCTTTGCAGCAGCCCTTCCCATCTCAGGCCTGAAGGCTTAGAAGGAAAAAATGGTTTCATGGGCCAGACCCAGGGTTCTGCTGCCTTGTGCAGCCTTGGAACATGATACCCTGTATCCCAGCTGCTCTAACTCCAGCCATGGCTAAGAGGGGCCAAGGTAGAGGTTGGGTCATTGTTTCAGAAAGTCAAACCCCCAAGTCTTGGTGGCTTCCATTTGGTGTTGGGCTTGCAAGTATGCAGAAGGCAAGAATTGAGGTTTGGGATCCTTTGCCTAGATTTTAGAGGATGTATGGAAACAACAGGATATCCAGGCAGAAGTCTGCTGCAGGGGCAGAGCACTTATGGAGAACCTCTACTAGGGCAGTGAAGAGGGGGAATGTGGGGTTAGATCCTCTATACATAGTTCCCACTGAGGCATGGTCTAGTGGAGCTGTGAGAAGAAGGCCACCATCCTCCAGACCCCAGAATGGTAGAGCCACCAATAGCTTGCACCGTGCACCTGGAAAAGCTGCAGGCATTCGATGCCAGCCCATGAAAGTAGCCATGGGCGCTGTACTCCACAGAGCCACAGGGATGGAGCTGCCCAAAGCCCTGGGAGCCCACACCTTGAATCAGTGTGGCCTGATGTGAGACACGGAGTCAAAGATTATTTTGGAGCTTTAAGTTTTAATGACTGCCCTGCTGGGTTTCAGACTTGCCTGGGTAGCCCCTTTGTTTTGGCCAGTTTCTCCCATTTGTAATGACAGCATTTACCACATGCCTGTACTTCCATTGTATCTTAGAATTAACTAACTTGTAATTTATTTTACATTTCATAGGCAGAAGGGACTTGCCTTGTCTCAGATGAGACTTTAGACATGGACTTTTCAGTTAATGCTGAAGTGAGTTAAGAGTAGAGGAACTGTTGAAAAGGCATGATTGTGTTTTGAAATTTGAGATGAATGTGAGATTTGGGAGGGACTAAGGGTAGAATGACATGATTTGGTGTTCCCACCTAAATCTCATGTTTAATTGTGATCCTGAATGTTGAAGGTGGGGCCTGGTGGCAGACATTTGGATCATGGGAGTGGTTTTTAATGGTTTAGCACCATCCCCCAGTGCTGTCTCATGAGTGAATTCTCACAAGATCTGGTTGTTTAAAAGTGTGTAGGACTTCCCCTTTCACTCTCTGTCTCTCTTGCTCCATGATGGTAAGACACGCTTGTTTCCTCTTCACCCTTCCAATGTGATTGTAAGTTTCCCGAGGTCTCCCAACCATGCTTCCTGTATAGCCTACAGAACTGTGAGTCAATTAAGCCTCTTTTCTTCATAAATTACCCAGTCTCAGGTAGTTCTTTATAGCCATATGGGAATGGACTAATACAGAGAGTAACTCTCTCACTTAGCTTATGGTGATTGGTGGCTAATTCAATATTAGCCTTGAATATAAATATCCTAAATCCTATACTAAAAAGGTACAAAATAGCAAATTGGATTAGAAAAAAAAGCCATCCTCTGTGGTGTTCAAGAGACCCATCTCACATGTAATGACACGCACGGACTCAAAGTAAAGGGTTGCAGAAAGATCTATCATGCAAATGGAAACCAAAAAAGAGCAGAGGTCACTATTCTTGTATCATATAAAACAGGTGTTTAAATCAACAACAATAAAAAGGAGACAAAGAAGGGCGTTACATAATGGTAAAGCTTTCAACTTAACAAGAGGATTTAACTGTCCTAAATACCTCTATATTGAATATTGGAGCCCAAATACTTCTACACCTAGGAAAAAACATAGACGGCCACACAATAATAGCAGGGTACTTCCACAGCCCACTGGCAGTATTAGATAGATCACTGAGGAAGAAAACTAAAAAAAAAAAATTGCAATTAAATTAGACATTTGACCAATTGGATCTAATAGACATCTATAGAACACTCCATCCAACAACCACAGAGTATTCTTTTCATCTACACATGGAACATACTCTAAGATTTACCACATGCTCGGTCATAGGACAAATCTTAATAAATTCAGAAAAATCAAAATCATACTAAGCATATTATTAGATGACATTAGAGTAAAGATAGAAATTAATACAAACAGAAACTCTCAAAACCACATGATCACAAGGAAACTAAAGCTTGCTCCTGAATGACTTTTGAGTAAACAATTAAAAAGGCAGAAATTAAAAAAAAAATATTTGAAACAAATGAAATTAGAAGCACAACATACCAAAACCTCTGAGATGCAGAAAATTCAGTATTTAACGAGGAAAGTTTATAGCACTAAATGCCTAAATCAACAAGAGAGGAAGATCTCAAATTAGCAACCTAACATCACACCTAAAGAAACTAAAAAAACAAAAACAAATGAATCCCAAAGTTAAAAGGAGAAAAGAAATAACTAAAATTAGAGCAGAACTAATTGATATTAAAGTAAAAAAAAAGAAACGTACAAAAGATCAATAGTATAAAAAGTTTGCCCTTCAACAGGATAAACAAGATGGATGGACTGCTAGCTGGGTTAACAAAGTAAAAAAAAAAAAAATAGAGAAGATCCAAATAAGTACAAATAGAAATGAAAAAAGTAACATTACACCCAATCCCACAGAAATACACAAAATCCACAGGGATACCACTGTGCACATATATTATAAAAACTAGAGGAAATGGATACATTCCTAGAAATACATGATCTCACAAGATTGAATCAGGAAGACATTGAAATCCTGAACAGATGAATAATGAGTTCTGAAATTGAATCAGTAATAAAAATACTACCAATAAAAAAAGCCCAGGACTAGATGGATTCACAATCAAATTTCATCAGATGTGAAAAGAAGACCTGGTACCAACCATACTAAAACTATTCCAAAAAATTGAGGAGAGATTCCTCTCTCACTCATTATACAAAACCAGTATCATCCTGATCCCAAAATCTGGCAAAGCACAATAAAAAAGGAAAACATCACACCAATATATGTGATGAAAATAGATGAAAAAATCTTCAACAAACTACTAGCACACCAAATCCAGGAGCACATGAAAAAGTTAATGCACCATGATCAAGTGGGCTTTATTCCTAGAATGCAAGGTTGGTTCAACATACGCAAATCAATAAATGGGATTCACCACATAAACAGAATTAAAAACATAAACCATATAATCATCTTAATAGACAGGAAAAGCATTTGATAAAATTGAATATCCCTTTATAATAAAAACCATCAACAAACTAGGCATTGAAGAAACATACTTCAAAATAATAATACTTCAAATACTTCAAAATAATAAGAGCTGTGACAAACCCACAGCCAACATCATACTGAATGAGCAAAAGCTGAAAGCATTCCCCCAAAGAATTGGAACAAGACAAGATTGTCTAGTCTCACCACTCCTATTCAATACAGAACTGGAAGTCCCAGCCAGGGCAATCAGGCAAGAGAAAGAAATAAAAGGCATCCAAATAGGAAACGAGGAGTCAAATTGTCTCCCTCCACTCATAATATGATTCTATACCTAGAAATCCCTAAAGACTCTGCCAAAAGGCTCCTAGACATGATAAATGATTTCAGTAAAGTTTCCAGATACAAAATCAATGTACAAACATCAGTAGCATTTCTATATACTAATAACATTTAAGCAGAGAGCCAAATAAAAAATACAATCCCATTTACAGTAGCCACAAAAAAATATAAAATACCTAAGAAGACATTTAACCAAGGAGATGAAAGATTTCTACAAGGAGAACTACAAGACAGTGCTGAAAGAAATTATAGATGACACAAACAAATAAAAAACATTCCATGCTCATGGATAGGAAGATTCAATATAGTTAAAATGGCCACACTGCCAAAAGCAATCTATAGGCTCAATACAATTCCTATCAAATTACTAATGCCATTTATTACAGAATTTGAAAAAAAAAAAAAACTGTTCTAAAATTCATACAGAACCAAAACAGAGCCCGAAGAGTCAAAGCAATCCTAAGGAAAAAGAAAAAAAGCGAGTGGCATCACATTACTCGACTACAAACTATTCTACAAGGCTACAGTAGCCAAAACAACATGGTACTGGTACAAAAATATTCACATAGACCAGTGGAACAGAATAAAGAACCCAGAAATAAGGTCATACACCTGCAACTATCTGATCTTCAACAAAGCTGAATAAAAACAAGCAATGGGGAAAGGTCTCCCTATTCAATAAATGGTGCTGGGAAAACTGGCTAACCATATGCTGAAGAATGAAACTGGGCCCCTTCCTCTCAGTATATAAAAAAATTAACCCAAGATGGATTAAAGACTTAAATGTAAGATTTCAAACTATAAAAATTCTAGAAGAAAACCTAGGAAGTACTTTTCTAGGTATTGATCTAGGCAATAACTTGTAACTAAGTTTTCAAAAGTAAATCCAACAAAAACTGAAATTGACAATTGGGACCTAAATAAACTAAAGAGCTTCTGCACGCACACACACACACACATACAATCAAACTATGCATCCAGCAAAAGACTAATACCCAGAATCTGTAAGAAACAAATCAATACTTAATAAATAATCCCATTAAAATGTAGCAAAGGACATGAACAGATACTTCTCCAAAGAAGACATATAAGCACCCAATAAACATATGAAAAATTGCTCAACATCACTAATCATCAAGAATTGTAACTCATATATCTCATAATTGTCAGAATGGCTAGTATAAAAAGTCAAAAAAGAACAGATGTTGGCGAGGTTGTGGAGAAAAAGGACTGCTTATATACTGTTGGTGGAAATGAAAATTAGCTCAGCCCCTGTGAAACTGTTTAGCCCCTCCAATAGTTTGGAGATTTATCAAAAAACTAAAATAAAAGCAACCATTCAACCCAGCAATCCCATTACTGAGTATAT
Organism: Rhinopithecus roxellana; assembly: GCF_007565055.1. Lineage (NCBI taxonomy): Eukaryota > Metazoa > Chordata > Mammalia > Primates > Cercopithecidae > Rhinopithecus > Rhinopithecus roxellana. The sequence continues at coordinate 20,817,349 of NC_044562.1, forward strand.
ACCCCAAAGAAAAGTCATTCTACAAAAAAAGACACTCGCCCTCGTATGTTAATTGCAGCTCTATTCACAATACCAAAGACATAGAATCAAACTAGGTGCCCATCAACGGTAGAGTGAATTGAGAAAATGTGATACATATACAGCATGGAATACTATGCAGCCATGAAAGAATAAAATCGTGTACTTTGCAGCAACATGGATACAGCTGGAGGTCATTATCTTAAGCGAACTAACCCAGAAACAGAAAACCAAATATCTCATGTTCTTACTTATAAGTGGAAGCTGAACATTGGACATAACACAGACATAAAGATGTAAATAATAGACACCGAGGACTCCAAAAGTGGGGAGGGAAGGAAGGAAGGAGGAAAAGGCTGAACATCTTCCTATTGGGTGCTGTGTTCACTATTTGGGTGACAGAATCAATAAGGCTCAAACCTCAGCACCATGTAATATACCCTTTAAAAAACATGCACATGTACCTTCTGAAACTAAAATAATCTTTTTTAAGAAAAGAAATAAAAGCTTGGGTCACTCCAAGAAATTAAACATTACTAACCCTCTGAGGTGCTGGCTGAAAGTAAATAGTGGAGAAAAGAAGTTATACACACCTAGTAAGGTTACTATTATTTCCTTGTGAAAATGAGGCCTGTAATAGGCACCCACATTTATGTTTGCTGTGTATATACACACATACCAAACTGTCCCTCCCCTCTATTGTTTACATAGAGCATTATAATGTCCACTGACTTTATTTATGTAGAGCACGATAATGGCCACTGACTTTATAACCTAGTCTATTATGAAGATACTAAGATGAGATTGTAAGTGAACTAAGAGATAAATGAATAGCAATGAAAAAGTACTGATGGAGACGTAGATCTTCCCTTTTGGGATAGAATGGGAATGTTTGGTTTGTTCAGAGGTGGTTGAATTATGTTAAGTGGGATCACATGTTTGGCTACTTTTGTTTTTGTTTGGACCTTTAGTATTGTGTATGAATTCTGGACAACCTAAGGAGGCATTAGGACTTCCTTTTAGTAGGACAGGTTAGCAAGATAAAGTCCATATTTCCCAGATTCCCTTGCAGCAAGGGTTCTGAAAGTGAATTGTGCGGGAGATTTGGCTCACTTCCTGTTCTCTTGTCGGCTTTCTCCTGTAGGTGTTTCCTGTTTGCCTTTATTCTTTGGATCTCTATTGAAAGTTTGCAGTGCTTACCAAGATCTTCTCCTCCTTGTTAGGTCTAGAGCTCTGACTTGTATCTCCTCATCAACGTGAAAATGCCAGTTTCCTTTTTTGCGTTTTTGGTTTCTAAGCTGTCGTTTTCTGCTTGGTTTCTCAGTCTCTCACTCTGGGTTTTTGCAGTTGAGGGTCTGACAAATTTAAGGGTACTTTTTGTATGGAATACTGGACTTAGTTCTTTTAGTTCTCTGCGACCTTGGACCCTCGCATCCTGGTTGCCTTGTAGCTCTGAGCTCCAATTTGTTTCCTTTCTCCAATAAGATAGCTATACAGTCTAGGCTGGCTCATCTCAAATTTTACTTGTAAAAAATGTCTTATGACCAGGTGCGGTGGCTCATGCCTGTAATCCCAGCACTTTGGGAGGCCGAGGCGGGCGGATCACGAGGTCAGGAAATCGAGACCATCCTGGCTAACACGGTGAAACCCTGTTTCTACTAAAAATACAAAAAACTAGCCAGGCGCGGTGGCGGGCGCCTGTAGTCCCAGCTACTTGGGAGGCTGAGGCAGGAGAATGGTGTGAACCTGGGAGGCAGAGTTGCAGTGAGCAGAGATTGCGCCACTGCTCTCCAGCTTGGGCGACAGAGCGAGACTCCGTCTCAAAAAAAAAAAAAAAAAAAAAAAGTCTTATTTGTCCTTACATAGCACTTCCATAAAATACAGCAAGTATGAATTACTGAAAAGATTTACTGAATAAAAGACATAAAGGACATAAAAATATGCTTGTTTTTTAAATTACTAGACAAAATGCACCCAAAATTATTGTTCAATTATGACAAATATTTCTAAATCTGTCACATACTCTAATTATCTCAATAATATATATTGGTGTAAACAGTTTACAGAGGCCCTCTGCACCACACTTTGGTAGCCTTGTCTTAGGACATTGCCTACTGTTTAGTTGTCTGACACCACAAAGAGAGACTAATAGGAACCTATGGCTCACCTGGATGAATTTCCCCTGCTCTGGGTTTTGTACCCCTAAGTGCCGGCTGCACTTGCTGCTTTCCAATCTTTTCAAACAGCAGGGGGTTTGTTGTTGTTTCTCAATACAGCTTTCTGTTTCTTTCAGTAGGACTATGAGCTGAATACCACCTACTCCATCCCAGTTGGAGAAAAAAACCCTTTTCATCCTAGTTGGAGAAAAAAACTCCCTCCCAGTCGTGCTTCCTGTATAACCTACAGAACTATGAGTCAATTAAACCTACTTTCTTCGTAAATTACCCAATCTCGTGTAGTTTTTTGTTGTTTGTTTGTTTGTTTGTTTCTGAGACGGAGTTTCCACCCTGTCGCCCAGGCTGGAGTGCAGTCGCGGGATCTCGGCTCACTGCAAGCTCCGCCTCCCGGGTTCCCGCCATTCTCCTGCCTCAGCCTCCAGAGTAGCTGGAACTACAGGCACCCGCCCCCACGCCCGGCTATTTTTTTGTATGTTTAGTAGAGTAGGGGTTTCACTGTGTTAGCCAGGATGGTCTCTGCTTCCTGACCTCGTGATCCACCTGTCTCAGCCTTCCAAAGTGCTGGTATTACAGGCGTGAGTCGCTGCACCGGGCCTCAGTCTCATGTAGTTCTTTATAGCCATATGAGAATGGACTAATAACTGAGAGGAACTCTCTCACTTAGCTTATGGTGATTGGTGGCTAATTCAATATTAGCCTTTAATATAAATGGCCTAAATCCTATACTTAAAAGGTGTAAAATAGCAAATTGGATTTAAAAAAAGCAAAAGCCATCCTCCTGTGGTGTTCAAGAGTCACATCTCACATGTAATGACACCCACGGACTCAAAGTAAAGGGTTCTAGAAAGATCTATCATACAAATGGGATACAAAAACTAGGTGAATGAAACACAGAGAATTTTTAGGGTGGTTAAACTATTCTATATGATAGTGTAATGATGGATACATGATATTATGCATTTATCAAACCCCACAGAATGTACCACAGAGTAAACCCTAATGTAAACTATGTTCTGTCTTTCAGTAGGATTATGAGCTGAATTCCACCTATGCCATCCTAATTGAAGCAAAAAACCCTTTTCAGAGGTTTGGTATTTGTTTTCCTATTTCCTTCACTTACCACACCTAAATGAGGACAATGACCAAGTTTGTTCTATTTAGGGCCAGTAAACTACAACCTACTATTCACATCTTGATTGTGTAAGGAGTTTCTATTGGAAAACGGTCATACCCATTCATTTACTTATTTATGGCTGATTTCTCTACAATGATAGAATTGTGTATGAGAGATTATATGACCTACACAGCCTGAAATGTTTACTATCTCTACAGAAAATGTTTGCCAACCTCTTCCCTGTGTCATTTGCATTTTTCTGTAACTCTTAGAATTTCTGACATTATGCAATCACGCACTATGAAACAAATATTTAATATTTATTAAAAACTGTGAGTCACTGGGAACTGAGCAATATTCCTGAGATTCAGAGATAAAATGACATCATCTTTTTGTAAGTAATATGGAACAAACTATGTGCAATGATTTCTATTGACTGAGTTTTAAAAGATAATTCTGAATGGAGCATTTATCATCCTGAGTTGGAACCATTACTAGTCCATTATTTGAGGGCATGGTGCCATTATTATGATTTTATTTCTGATACTCTCAGGGATAGATGATATCTAGAGCACACAGTTTGCTCATTTGGTCATTCTTAGTCAAGTCCATGACTTCCTTTTGTCATGGTAGTCTTTTACTCAAAATATATATTTTTTTTATTGAAACAAAATATTTCAGGCTGGGCACGGTGGCTCACATCTGTAATCACAACACTTTGGGAGGCTGAGGTGGGTGGATTACCTGAGGTAAGGAGTTCGAGACCAGACTGGACAACACGGTGAAACCCTGTCTCTACTAAAAATACAAAGAAAAAACAATTAGCCAGGCATGGTGGCGTGCACTTGTAGTCCCAGCTACTGGGGAGGTTGAGGCAGGAGAATCACATGAACCTGGGAGGCGGAACTTGCAGTGAGCTGAGATCGCATGACTGCATGCCAGCCTGGGTGACAGAGCATGACTCCATCTCAAAAGAAAAAAAAAGAAAAAAATATTCAAAGACTACACATTTTTTTGTTACGCATCATGAAAAAGAGCTTTTATTTCTGTTTCAACTTCTGTTGAAAGTAGAAGCTATTTTTCCTTTTCAGATGAGATCCGGCACGTTCAGGGTGGTAGGGCCATAGACATTGAGTTCTCATACTACTAATAAACATGCAAGTAATAATTAGTTGTGATGAAGCAGAACACTCCCCCTTCTAAAATTGCTTCTCCTTTGCATGGCATGTTTGTTCCCTTCATAAACCATTTTAAATTGAGAGTGTATTATCATCGAAATGCTCCATTCTTATTTTTCTTTTTTGAATCATTTATTTTATTCACACTCTTTAAGTAAGATGATGATCTGGATCTTAAACCTGTCTGTAGTCGTATCACAAAATAATAAATGCTCTCTGAAGCACAATAGGACCACTCTGACACCGCACAACCCAAAAAGAGACACCTGAATCGTGTTTCCTCTGGAAGCATTTTATTCTCTGTCATTGTCTACAAGAGCTGCCGCCTAATAAATACACACAATGGAAGGTTCATGAATCACTGAGTCATGAAAAAAGTGTTTTTGTAGCAGCAGAAATGCAATTAACTGCAGCTTTGGTAACATTCTAGAGTGAAAACACTGTAGAGACATTTCTCAGGCAATGCTAAATATGTATGAAATTCCCAACTTTTTAATCTCACTTTTTTTTTTTTTTTGAGACGGAGTCTCGCTCTGTCGCCCAGGCTGGAGTGCAGTGGCCGGATCTCAGCTCACTGCAAGCTCCGCCTCCCGGGTCCACGCCATTCTCCTGCCTCAGCCTCCCAAGTAGCTGGGACTACAGGCGCCCGCCACCTCGCCCGGCTAGTTTTTGTATTTTTTAGTAGAGACGGGGTTTCACCGTGTTGGCCAGGATGGTCTCGATCTCCTGACCTCGTGATCCGCCCGTCTCGGCCTCCCAAAGTGCTGGGATTACAGGCTTGAGCCACCGCGCCCGGCCTAATCTCACTTTTAAATGATTTCATAGGCTCTTTAAGAGTCTTGCCTTTGATGCCCTTTAACATCAGAATGTCTATTCTGCTTGCTTTTCCAGGTAGCATTTTGATGCTTAGCTGATTTACTATTAACAGCAATGTTTTACTAATACTTATTAATATTTGGAGCTTTTTAACAATAGCATATAAGTTATTCAGGAGCTTGTTAGATATTCATAAGCACATTAAGTGTTTAACAGATTTTGAAGCTCATGAAGCATGAAAAAATGTCCAACGATGTCTGGGGCATTTCTAAGATGTGATCTTCTGGTGGGACGGGATCAATGGCTCTGGGAGGGACATGGAGAGTGGTGAGCAGAGAGTAGGGAGCATTGGGGGACGGTGAGAAGTGAGTATGGCTGGTGTTTGCCAAGAGGGTCTTCACTTGCTCTGGCAAAGTTCTCCTAGTTGAATAAAGTGCCCTCAAGAGAATGCAGAAGATGAATGCTTATTTCTGTGCTGTATTTTACTGCAGCGTGTATTTTCACAGCACTGCTAGGGTACAGGCAATTCCAGAAAGTTTACTCAGGCCCTAGGGCACTTTAGTTCTCTTATAGTTAAGTATATACAGGTCAAAGCTCCCATACTTGGTGGATATATTGCCTGAGGGCATCTAAAAAATCTCCACATGGCCAAGGATAGTACCTTAAACAGAGTAGGTCCTAATTAACATATGTCGAAAGCAGAAAGGAGACATTTAGGAAAGCTACAAGACTGGAAGGCAGGCAGGAAAGGCTGCCCTTGTAAGATTAATGGAAAGTTAGATCCGGATAAAGAATTTTACAAAAGTGTCAATATAACTAACAAAATGACCCTAAAGAATACTTAAAACTATGGTTTATTGAGCATTTATACTCTGTGAAGACACTGTGTTTTTATTTTTATTATTCCATTATTATCCACACTAATCCACTGAGGTGGGTCCCAGCATCAAAGTAACCTTACGAGACTGTTAAAGATAGATTCCAGGGTACAACACCCAGACCTTGGATAATTCAGTAGATATTGGATGGGACCTACAAGCCTGCATTTTAGCAAGTATCCAAAGTGATTCTGATGTGCCACACATTACCTAGACATTAAGTTTCTATTTATATAATCTAAGAAACCATTAACATTTCTGCCAGCCACATCAGTTTTTTCATATTAATCTTACTGTCAGTCAGAACCCTTAGGTTCTTTTTACACTAATTACTTTAAGACAGACACTGTCTTCCTTCAGTTCCATATTTATAGAGTTCAAAATGAGAACTGCAATGAATAATTTTAAATCTATTCTTATTCCATTTCATGTGACAAATGTTGACTTCTAGTCCAGCCTGTTGAGAATGTTTTGAATATTTATTCGGCTATGCCATGAATTATCATCCTATCTCAAGTTTGAAATCAGCCACACATTTCATAAGTGTGTCCTTTATTTGTAAGAGGGTCATAAACCACTAAAAGAAAATGACAAAGGGCAGAATGCTGTCAGTTCACTAGAGGCTTTCTTAAAGTTGGATTGCCAACTTGTTAACTGAAAATCTTCAGCTACATTTTTTCACCAACTACAAATTCACCTATCTCAACTTCTCTCCAGTCTTTATTTCTCCAGAGTCAATTAGAAAAATTTCACATTTTATTAAATGCCTTACTGATCAATTTATTATATTTCTATTTTCTTTCTCTTTTGTGCTAGTACAGGAAATTACAATAAAGGGAGTTTGTATTCATCAGAGCATGTGTGTGTGTGTGTGTGTGTGAGTGTGTCTAGGGAAAGATTAATTATAAAGTACTGACTCTGGGGATACTAGAGGCCAAGAGTCCCACAGTCTGCAAGCTGGAGACCCTGGAAAGCCAGTGGTATAGTTCAAATCTCGGAGAGCCAGTCAGTCAGCACTATAGACTTCTGTTTGGGTCTGAAGGCCTGGGAACCAGAAATGCTGAGGGCAGAAGAAGGTTGATGTTCTGAATAAGTCGGGCAGAGTTAATGCAACCTCCCTGTACCTTCTTGCTGTCTTCAGACCCTCAACAGAATGGATGATGACCATCTAGCTTGGGCAGAGCCATCTGCTTTACTCATCTATCAATTCCAACACTAGAGTCTTCTGGAACCACCCTCACATCTATACACAGAAATGTTTAACCACCTATCTTGGCATCCTTTGGCCAATTTAAGTTGACACATGAAATTAACTATTTGAAGATTTGTCTGGTGTTTAGTTAAATGTACACTTTTTGAGTACTCAACTATGTCTAGGCACTGTCTTTCTTTTAATAAACATGCACTAGTCTTCAGGGGATCTTGCTTTCTCTCCTATTGGGTCATAAAGCATTCATTCTAGAATTGAGCAAGACAGTGCATATAAGAGGAAACACCATGCTTTCTCTCCATACTGGTTTCCAATCAATGCTGCATGAGTTTTAGGGACTCCAAAGACTTTTCGAGATCACTTTGATTTAAAAATGTCATAATAGAAATTTTCATGGAAGCTCAGATTATGTAGTATAGACAAATTCCTTTTGATCTAAATTAACAGAAGGATCAAATGAAAAGGGACTTTGCATATCAATCGTGCTTATCTGGTGATATCTTCTCTATTGTCTTCCACTAGAATTTATTTTATTCCTATTTGTGTTTTATAAACTTAACCAATAGCATTTCTTCCCTATTAGGCTGTCAATTTCTTGAGAAAAGAGGACATATTTTATTCTCTTTTTAAAACTCTAGTACAATGTTTTGCCCAATGTTGGCAAACAACAAAAATTATTTTTGGAGAAATGACTTTCAGCAGACACCTAGAAGGTCATAGAACCGAAAAAAGAGAGAGAGAGAGAGAGAAAATTGCAAAAGAAAATCATATTGTCGCCCACAATTTTGCCTATGCTCCATCTTGGATTCCTTCTACTCATGAAGAAATGGGGTATATTAGGTCACCAAAACTGACTTGTTTTCAGGCTTTTTCAAAGGTGGCATGGAAGCAACGGAATGAAATTCACAAATTAGAATTTGATTCAATGGTGAAATTAATTGCTTGCTCACTTCTGTACCAGGCACTTTGCATGTATTATCTCATGTTTAATGCTCACGCATCTTGTGAGGTAATTTTTACCATTACTCCTCTTCTACAAATGAGGAAAGGAAAGCATAGAGAACTTACTACTTTTCCCAGCCTGAGTGGTGGAGCAAGGAAATTCTAGGTACACTGATTTGAAGACTATAAACTCTTACATTTCTTAATCTGTATGTTATACGGCACCTAGAAGAGTATTTCATATTAACTACCTTTAATACAACATCACAGTGAATTTATGCTTTACCCCATGTAGCTGCTGAACCTTTGACTCAGCCTGTTTTAGGCTCCTGTGTGCTGCCTGCACATGGAATGCAGAATTGAGATCCTTTCACTATGCAGAAAACTTTCAAGCCTGTTACAGTAAAACAATTATATTTACAAAGAGAAAAACTGTGTTGCAGTTTACAATCAATCAGTCCTGCAAAGTCATTATCCTAGTAATTGGATTATTATAATTGTATGTGAAAAAGAGAACTACCTGAGATACCCTTGAAGAAAATGACAACAAAATTTATATCCAAAAGGGTAATTTGGGTATAATTTAACTCAATGTGTGGTAGCAAAAAAAAACCTTCTTCTGGATATACATGTTGAATACTAATTAATATATTTTTAAAGCAAGTTTTGAGAAGTCTAATCCATGCTATCATGCCTAAACAGAATGTAGCTTTTTACTTTACATAAACAGCCTGTTTATGAAGAAGGGCAGTAAGGACATGGGTGTAGCCTGACTAGATTTTTCATACAGTTAGAAAAGGCTCAGATTTCAACATGAAAGTTTGGTTTGAGATAGCTATGTCAAAGAAATTAATTTGCTCATTAATAAATATCAGTTAACCTTGGGGAACACTATGGTGTTGTCTTGGATCCACGATAAAGTATAGGGTTCTAATATTTAATAAGTGTAAAGTTTTCAACATTGTCATAAAGGTTAAAGAGAAATATGCTATTTGCTTATATCTTTTTATTTGAATTCCAAATTGTATTTAATTAAACAGGGAACTCATTGCTTAGATCTCTTAGTTATTATTTAAACATTTTCTGTTTTAATTTTAACAAGGTAAATTTCTATGGTTGATAGGTTGATAATTTTATTTTATAATTTATAGATACTTTTAATATGACATATGCCCCGTTAATAGGTACTATATGAAGAAAGCACAGAGTCCCATTATGATTATATGTCAATATTATCATTACAGTGATAAACAGAGATAGAAACTGCTACTTGAAATAAAGAACACAAAATATGTGAGTTGATATAGCATTAAGCGTGCCTTATATGTATAGAACTGGACTGAGAGCAAAATATAAAACAAAAAAGACATTAACTCTAACTTCAGCAAAAATTACATAACCTTTAAAATAGTACTTCAAGTTTATAAAAGTCTTTCCTATATTACTTCATTTCATTTTAACACAATCCTAAAAGTAGACAGGAAAGACATGTTATTTTCATTTTCAGGCAAGGTGTTTGGATAGAAAGAGGTTAGAGGCTTGTCCTAGGTTATAGAGCTAATGCATGGCAGAACTGGGGCTGGAACTTAGTGCTTTTAATTCCTGATGCAGATATACTCCTTTTGTTTTAGTTGTCTTAACCTACATTGTATTAGGTATGGATCGGTAAAACTGAAATGTACTACAGACTGGTGCCATAGGGATGGTTAATGATGTGGCATAAAGAGTGGTTCATATTTCTGTTTAATGGGATGTTACATTTTCATTTCGGACTCTAAGCATGAAGGATTTCTTTCTAACAAAAGGGAAATGAAAAACTTCTCCAGTTACAAAAGAATACAAAGAAAATTCTAACCTAATAACATGTAGCAGCTATTCCTTCCTCCCTCCCAGCTTCCCTCACTCCTTCCCTCTCTCCCTTCCTACTTCTCTCTCTTCTTACCTCTAAATAAATCTTATAAATACAATAAAACTTATAAATACAATAAAATGCTAAGCTCCATGTTGACAACAGAAATACATTAAATAGGAAACACATAATCCCTACCATAATACAACTTACATTCTCACCAGGAGGAGGTGCCAAGGGAGGGGAAATAAATAAAATACATCATCTGTAAATTATAGCAAATGCTATGAAAAAAATCAGAGTGCAGACAGAGAGAAAAACAGAGAGTCCTGCTTTATATAGGGGTGGTCAGGCCTCTCTGAAAAGATGATATTTACATCAAGCCTGAAGAGTGAAAAGAAATCAGCTTAGTAGATTAGTGAAAAGGAAACAGCACACTCAAAAGCCTTAAGAAATACCTAGTTGACTATTTCAAGCAATTGAAATAAATACAGTGTTGGCTCAATGTGAGCTTTGACGAGATAAGCAATATGATTTTGGAGAGGAGGGAAGGGACAGAACATGCAAAATCTTTTAAGCAATGGCAAGGAGTTCAAATTGTTTTCTTGATGTATTATGAAGTCATTAGAAGACCTGGAGAGGGAAGTGACATGAGTGAATTCTTATTTTAAAGACAACTTTTGCTACTACTTGGAGAATGAATTGGAAGGGTTGAGTGGAAGGAGAGAGAGTGTAAATGTGAAGATCAATTAGGATTCTGTTGTCATAGACTAGGTGAGAGTTGATTGGACTGCGGTGGTGGGAGCTAAGATGGAGAAGAGTTGGGGGACTTAAGTATTTGGGGAGTGTAAGTATTCAGGGCTTGGTAATTGATTGGATGTAAGGATTGAAAGAGGAATCAAAAATAATTTCTAAACTTGGGGCTTTACCATGCAGATAATTAGTTATGCTGCAATTCAGAGATATCGGGAAATTGAGGTGGGAAGATAAACCTATTGAGGAAGTATAGATCTAGGGGATTATGCTACCTTAGGAATGGCTATAAACCATAATATTTTCTATATCTAGCTGGATATATAATTTGTGGTGTTACCTTTACAGAGAAAGTATTTTAATTCACTGAACTGTTAGTATCTAATATCATCTAGAGGGTAAATTTCATAGAGATTTCCAAAAACAAAGTCAGGTCAATAAAGACCACAGGGTCAGTGGGGAGACTCAGTAGAAATGGACAATAAGGCAGGAGAAACACCATAACAGAACGTAGCATGGACACCAGCAGCATAGAGAAGAAAGGGTTTTGAGAAATAGAAAGTATTTCAAGTGGTGGAATTCTACTTGGATATTGCGTAAGATGAGTCAAAAGGAACTACCACTTATCGGGGAAACCAGCCCCCAACCTTTTTTTTTTTTTTTTTTTTTTTGAGACGGAGTCTCGCTGTGTCGCCCAGGCTGGAGTGCAGTGGCGCAATCTCGGCTCACTGCAAGCTCCATCTCCCGGGTTCCCGCCATTCTCCTGCCTCAGCCTCCCAAGTAGCTGGGACTACAGGTGCCCGCCACCACGCCCGGCTAGTTTTTTGTATTTTTAGTAGAGACGGGGTTTCACCGTGTTAGCCAGGATGGTCTCGATCTCCTGACTTCGTGATCCGCCCGTCTCGGCCTCCCAAAGTGCTGGGATTACAGGCTTGAGCCACCGCGCCCGGCCCCCAACCTTTTAACGTAGGTTCTTTTCTATTTTCCCTAAGTGTTGGCTGGTCTCAGAAATAAAGAGAAAGAGTACAAACAGAGAGCTGGGCCTCCGGGGGCGACATCACATGTCGGCAGGTTCTGTGATGCCCCTTGAGCTACAAAACCAGCAAGTTTTTATTAGGGATTTCAAAAGGGGATGGGTGTACGAACAGGGAGTAAGTCACAAAGATCACATGCTTGAAAGGGCAATAAAAGATCACAAGGGCAGAGAGGCAGAGCAAGATCACAAGGCCAGGGTAAAATTAGAATTACTGATGAGGTTCCATGTCCCACTGGGCACACATTCTCATTGGTAAACATCTTAACAGGAAACAGGTTCAAGAGCAGACAACCGGTCTGAATAGAATTCGCCAGGCTGGAATTTCCTAGTCCTAGCAAGCCTGAGAGCACTGCAGGAGACCAGGGTGTATTTCATTCCTTATCTTCAACCACATAAGACAGACACTCCCAGAGCGGCCATTTTAGAGACCTCCCCCTGGGAATGCATTCCTTTCCCCGGGATGTTCCTTGCTGGGAGAAGAATTCAGCAATATTTCTCCTATTTGCTTTCTGCAAGAAGAGAAATATGACTCTGTTCTGCTTGGCCCCACAGGCATGGTTATCTCTCTTGTTCCCTGAAAATTGCTGTTATCCTCTTCCTTTTTAGGATGCCCAGATTTCATATCGTTCAAACACACATGTTTTACAAACAATTTGTGCAGTTAACGCAATCATCACAGGGGTCTGAGGCGACATACATCCTCAGCTTACGAAGATGATGAGATTGAGAGATTAAAGTAAAGACAGGCATAGGAAATTATAAGAGTATTGATTGGGGAAATGATAAATGTCCATGAAATTTTTACCATTTATGTTCAGAGATTGCAGTAAAGACAGGCATAAGAAATTATAAAAGTATTAATTTGAGAAACTAATAAATGTCCATGAAATCTTCACAATTTATGTTCTTCTGCCACGGCTTCAGCCAGTCCCTCCATTTGGGGGTCCCCGACTTCCCACAACAACCAATGGATTTGGCAAAAGCAGTTATGAAGGTCAGTGGTGTGCTTATCCAGAGAAATTTTATTGGTGAGTAAAGGTAAATACTAGATTGGCATAAATTAAGTCAAAAAATTAGTAAATGAAAAGATACTCAACAGTATTAGTCATCACACAAATGTAAATCAAAACCACAATGAGATAACATGTATGTCAACTGGATGGCTTTTATAAAAAATACCTATAATTACAAGTGTTGGTGAGAATGTAGAGAAACGAATCATCATACACTTTTGGTGGAAATATGAAATAATATAGTTACTTAGGAAAACAGTCTAGTATTTTCTCAAACTGCTAAACATAGAGTTATCAGATTATCCAACAATTCTGCTTCTAGACACATACCAAAGATGACTGGAATCATAAGTCCACACAAAATCTTGTACACAAATATTCATAGCCACATTATTCTGAAGAGCCAGAAAGTACAAACAACTCAAATGTCCATGAATTGATGGAAGGATAAATAAAATGTGGCATATCTATACAAAAAATATACTTTAATCATAAAATGAATGAGGTATTGACATATGCTATAATGTGGAAAAACCATGAAAACATTATGCTAAGTGAAAGAAGCTAGACACAAAGGACCACACAGTGTATTATTCCATTGAATGAAATGTCCAGAAGAGGCAAAGCTAGAGACAGAAAGCAGAATAATGGTTTCCCAGGATTGAGGAGGTGTGGGGGTGAGGAGGAGATAGAGAGATTAAGAAGTGACACTAAGGAGTCCAGGCTTGTTTTGGGGATAATAAAATGTTCTAAAAATGATAGCAGTTATAGATGCACAACTTTGTAAACATGCAAAAAACTATTGAATTGTTCACATTAAGTGGGTAACTTTTGTGGCATATAAATTATATCTTAATAAAACTGCCAAAAAATAGAATTAGCAAGTGAAGACAGCACAGGAAGAACAAAGAAAGAAGAAAGGGAGGCAGGCAAGCACACAGTATTCAGTATATTTAGTTTGTTAGGAATGAGCAGGGAATGAGAAGGAAGACCACAAGGTGAGATAATACCAATTTCTGCTTTGGATTAAGGTGTTCATTAACTTATTAAACATACAGAAATATTTTTTAAAAGATGATTCTCTTCAGTGAACAATTACAATATTGGATCATAAACCAATGATTAATCCAATTCTGTTGACCTGAGAGTCAAAAAATAAAAATTCTTATTTGAAAGAAAGGACAGCAGGAGGGAAGCCCTACTAAAAAGGATTTTTTCTTAGAAGATTTTATTTTCCACTTAAGGTTTCCACTAATATTGGATCAATCATTCACAATCAAGGCACTAATAATGTACTTAGAACAGTAACCAAAAAAGTAACTTCAAAGCAACTTTAAGAAGTACAAATTGAATAGCACAAATGAATTAAATCTCTCAATATCCTCATCAATAAAATTATTAATCAAATAATGTATAAAATCCACACTATCTCTGTATTTTAATAAATCTGGGATATCTAAATAAATCTATTCTAGAATCCTATACCCTTATTAAAAAGGTATTGCCCTCTGTGAGTGGAAGGATCACACAAGTGTCATACCAGGTGGTCTCCATCAGCCAACATGCCCTAACATATGAAAATACCAATAAATATGAAAAATCAACTTCATATTTCCACAGATTTGATAAACATCATGTTTTCAAATATAAATGATTTAACCATACTGTGATCACTTAGGGAGAAAACCCTTTTGTTCTGTCAATAGTAGTTACTTAACTAAATGATGGATGATGAAAGGACACTGAAAAACTTCAGAAAGATTAATGTAAAAATGAAGATGAAACACGGAGAAGGAAGATTAGGAAGTCAGACCATTTTTTCTTTAATTACAATTTGATATTCATTTTTTCATAAATGTTGATTAATTTCAAGTAAGAAAGGGAAATCATTGGAATATTGGGTGGCAGTAGAACTAAGATTAAAATCAACAGCTGGAGTGTTGGTGAGGTAGTTGTTTTTCTTGGCACCAATTTTGTTATTCATTTAGGAATGTTGTTTAAAGGGCTGTTAATCAGCTACTCATGGTATATGGGCTCATTGCAATGCACACATTTCTTCACATGATGATGAGTCTGTTACCAACAAAATATACCATGTGGCCTAATGATTGTATCAGGATTTGAGAAAGAACCTGATTCTTAATTAGGATCAAAAAAGTCTTGAAGACAAAAAAAGATAATCAAATAATCTTATAGTATTAGAGTTGGAAGTGAATTTGTCCAAACTTCTCATTTTATAAATGAGAAATCTGAGGCCCAAACAGGTTAAATAACTTCCCCCTGATCATTTAATGTGGGAGGACCCAGGATTCCCAATGTCCTAATTCCTTGTTGGTCTCATGTTTACTATATAAAAAATAATAAACCACTCTAATTATTTGCCCTAATTCTGACTTTAAACAAAGCAAGGTTTTAAACATTTGACAAATTCCCAACTTTTAAGTATAGCAAAAAGCAACACTTGGAAATGCTGAAGCTAAACTTGATTTTCCCACAATACTGCTTTGTCAAAGAAAAATAGCAATGCGACTCTCCAGGCAAGGAGTTTCTTAGGCAACAGAAAACCAATCCTTTCTTGAACTGCATCTAACTACTGATAATCTCATACATTGACTTAAAAAATGTAAAGATTAAATATATAAATATATTTTTACTCTTCTAGAAGGTGCATTTTATTCTCAACATTTGTTTGCCAAATGGACAAAGTTAAACAGGGAAAAAAATATGTAAGACTACTGCAATAGAGGAGAGATGCCACAACACTAAAGTCTGAGTTCAGCTCCCTGAAACAAATGAGAGAATTTTTGTTTGTTGGTTGGTTGGTCGGTTTGTTTTGAGATGGAGTTTTGCTCTTGTTGCCCAGGCTGGAGTGCAGTGGCGCAATCTTGGCTCACTGCAACCTCCACCTCCCAGGTTCAAGCAATTCTCCTGTTTCATCCTCCCAAGTAGCTGGGATTACAGGCTCCCGCCACCAAGCCCAGCTAATTTTTGTAGTTTTGGTACAGACAGAGTTCCACCATGTTGGCCAGGCTGGTCTCGAACTCCTGACCTCAGGTGATCTGCCTGCCTTGACCTCCCAAAGTGCTAGGATTACAAGGCGTGAGCCACCATGCCAGGCCTAGAGTTTTGAAGAGTTGAGTTTGGGGAATCACAAGCCATCTGTTTGCCCTCACTCACTGAAAAGTAAACTTTCTCCTATCTTCATGACCGCATAATTTTTCCACTTGGAGCAAGGCACCCAGTAGGTCAAGCTCCTATCTTTCCACAGCAACTGGGCAGTAGGGATGCTAGCCTCTTCAGTGATCACATTTTAAAGGGACAGCTCCCAGGTCCTTGAGAGAGACAGTCCTGGGTTGTAAAACTGGCAAGAAGCTTCTAAAAATATTTTCATTTCAAAAAGTCAGAGCAAGAGTTCATAATAAGTTTTCTAAAGTAAATACCCTAAGAAAAGGGAGGGAAGGCTCCTCTGTGTTCAGGCCAACTGGATGCTGCGAGGGCAGGATGAGAAAGAGGTTAGGGGTCCAGAGGTAGGAGGAAGCCTATCTAGAGTGTAGTCAAACTGAAGGACATGCTAGGGCTGACTTGGTCATGCCCAAGGATGGTTCTTCCCAGTAAACTGACGTCATTTAAAAAATGCTGATTGTATCAGAACCACTCAAAATCAGCCAAAGTGATTTGATGCATGAACAGTATTGTAATGACATGTAAATACTTAGGTGATCAATTTAGACTTCAGGCATTTGGAAGAGTCTATGCCTTCTTCTTATTTGAAGAGCCAGCTGCTGAGGAGAGACAAAGGATAAAGTGTTAATTCTTCTCTCTTCCTATGTTGTTGTTTGTAATCTGTAATTTACACAATCTTCTTCTACAGAGTAATTGTTTTCCTTTTCCCTATTTACCACTTCAGGTCCCCAAATTTATTTTCCTCTCCCAAGACAATCATACTCTTCAAAGATCAAACCATTAGAAGACCTGGGAATGGTCACCCCAAAGAAAGTCATGACCATATTTTGTGAGCATGATTCTAATCTTTCACTTATCTCTATGTTTGGTTAAAATTGCATACATTGTAGCATTTATAGCTTTGCAAAAGCTCAAATTCTAAATTGTATTTCATTTAGAAGGTTTTGGCAACAAAGCCATTTAGTCATTTTTATTCTTTCCTCTAAATTATAACTTCATATAATATGATTTTAAAATTATATTTAGTACCAGTATTTTATTGCTATATTCTAGGTTTTGCATATGACTTTTTGATAATTGATACTAAATTTAGCTTTTTGTAATTATCTGTCGCTTTTTTCTTAGAGTTATATGTGAAAGATGATCCATCATTGTATTCCAAAATCATTAATTAACTGATGAGACAATTAAAAAAATACAAAGAAATTAACCAACTGTCATTCAATAAAGCATTCTAAGAAATAAATTTTTTGGTAGCTTTAGAAAATATATTAAATAAAATCTCGTGCTTGGATTGTCTTTTATATTCTTGATTCCAAATCATTTTCAAGAGAAGAAACAACAGGGTTTTTTATTAAGTACTTTTATCCCTACTCATCTGACAAAGGGCTGATATCCAGAATCTACAAAGAACTCAAACAAATATACAAGAAAAAAACAAACAACCCCATCAAAAAGTGGGCAAAGGATATGAACAGACATTTCTCAAAAGAAGACATGCATACAGCCAACAGACACATGAAAAAATGCTCATCATCACTCGCCATCAGAGAAATGCAAATCAAAACCACCATGAGATACCATCTCACACCAGTTAGAATGGCAATCATTAAAAAGTCAGGAAACAACAGGTGTTGGAGAGGATGTGGAGAAATAGGAACACTTTTACACTGTTGGTGGGATTGTAAACTAGTTCAACCATTATGGAAAACAGTATGGCAATTCCTCAAGGATCTAGAACTAGATGTACCATATGACCCAGCCATCCCACTACTGGGTATATACCCAAAGGATTATGAATTATTCTACTACAAAGACACATGCACACGTATGTTTATTGCGGCACTATTCACAATAGCAAAGACTTGGAATCAACCCAAATGTCCATCTGTGACAGACTGGATTAAGAAAATGTGGCACATATACACCATGGAATACTATGCAGCCATAAAAAAGGATGAGTTTGCATCCTTTGTAGGGACATGGATGCAGCTGGAAACCATCATTCTTAGCAAACTATCACAAGAAGAGAAAACCAAACACCGCATGTTCTCACTCATAGGTGGGAACTGAACAATGAGATCACTTGGACTCGGGAAGGGGATCATCACACACTGGGGCCTATCATGGGGAGAGGGGAGGAGGGAGGGATTGCATTGGGGAGTTATACATGATATAAATGATGAATTGATGGGTGCTGACGAGTTGGTGGGTGCAGCACACCAACATGGCACAAGTATACATATGTAACAAACCTGCACGTTATGCACATGTACCCTAGAACTTAAAGTATAATAATAAAAAAAAAAAGAAAGTAAAAATTCCAAAAATGTGAATTAAAAAACTACCTGAATATTTATCCTACATCACATGTGAACAGACAGAAAGTGAGATAAAATATCTACAGACTGTTACAATTAGATGTTTTTTCTGGGTAGTTTGTATATTAATTTCCTTCTTGTATTCTACAAAGAAAACAAAATGCATCAAGGTTGTTTATGGGAAAAAAAAAAAAAAAAAAAAAAGTACTTTTATCCCAGACAGGATTTGGCTTCCTGTTCCCAAGATGAATCCAGCTTGGGTTTCGGCTCCTTCTACCAAGCAAGGTGGACTCAATGTGAAGTTCAAGTCAATAACTGGAGCACGAATGTGAAAACCCCCAGGGAGTTTGAAGGCACATAGAGCCTACCATACAGGAAACTTGGTGGCCTGGAGAGGTGGAGAGGAGGACATAGAGGAGAGGTTGGGGGAATAGAGGAGATACACTGAGGACAGAATCAGGGTGATGTGGCTGAATCTCATTGCCCTTGAGAACTGTGGCCAGAAGTTTCCACCTGAATGCGATGGGGCTATGTGTGGGGAATTTGTCAAATGCTGCTGGGCTGGGCCAGGCATACAAGTAGGGCACAAAAGATTCTTGATCCAAATAAGCCATTATCTTAAGGCTCTGATCCCCAGGTTTTGCTGCAGCCGTGCTATTGGCTGGAATGAGGCAGTGCTGTCCAAAAGGAGAAGAACTTGAGTTTGTGTCAGAACTGAGGTGAGGAATAGGTGATAATAGTTCTGTAACACCCTGAGCATTCCCTTCAGACCCCGTAGACAATGGTACAGGAGGGGACTCATCCCTAGAGCAGAGCAGAGCAGTGCCTGGGACAGGGAAATGAGGTGGTGAGGAGACCCAGGAAAACAAAAGCTGTATATGCTGAATCCCAGAGTTCATGAAGTCAGCGAGGAGGCCCATCCTACTGGACCCACAAATTTTCACAAAGGCTCAGTTCTTCTTTTCCTTCAAGGCTGCCACTCCGAACCCAGGTAGAGGGCAGTTTCAGGGGAATAAAGATGAGCTCAGGGAAAGAGAGACAGAAAGAGAGAGAGCAAAAGAGAGAGAAAGGGTATTGATATGGTTCGGCTGTGTCCCCACCAAAATCTCATCTTGAATTGTAGTTCCCATAATCCACACATGTTGTGGGAGGGAAGAGGTGGATATAATTGAATCGGGGTGGCTTTCCCTATCCTATTCTCATGATAATGAGTTCTCACAAGACCTGATGGATTTATAAGGGGCCTTCCCCTTCGCTGGGCCCTCATTCTCCTTCCTGCCACCATGTGAAGAAGGACGTCTTTCCTTCCTCTTCTGCTGTAGTTGTAAATTTCTTGAGGCCTCCTGGCGTTGCAGATCTATGAGTCAATTAAACCTCTTTTCTTTATAAATTACCCAGTCTTGGGTATATCCTTACAGCAGCATGAGAATGGAGTAATACAGATCTTATATGCACAGTGAAAGAAAGAAGATCCTACACTAGAGGAAGTGAACCTAGTAGCCAGGACAACAATTTAAAACAAGCACAACAATGACCTTTAGAAAGATAAGAGTAACAGCAATGGATGGTTATGAAGAACTAACTGAAAATATTTAACATGGATAAAATAATTGTTGAGATAAAGCAATCAAGGAATAAAGATTTAAGTGGACACAAAGACAGATTGGTGAGCTGAAAATCTTCACTGAGAAACTCTCCCAGGAGGCGTCATGAAGATATATATATATATATAAAACAAAACGTAAATATATATATATACACATACACACACACACACACACACACACACACACACACACACATATATATATAACAAAATGTAAAACATATTGGGCCAGAAATAGAAATATCAAACCTTTTTCTAATGAGTCCCAGCTGTAAAGATGTCAGACTGCTGAAAAGAAAGAATGTACACCTGAGCAGAGAGGGGATAAAAAGGCAACAGAAGGACACAACAAACTCTCTGACTGAAATGAGCCTTCTGTAACTGGGACAGCAGTTTCCTGTGAACAAAATTCATAAATCTTATAAATTTATGAATTAAACAAAGACTTTAAATACAATATTTTTGCACCTGGCCAAGTAGGTAAGTGGAAGTGTGACAACAAAAACTAATAAACAAAGAAGACATTTGAAGTTTATTTTTTCCCAAAACTGATTTTAACATAAGAATCTGAGTAAAAGCAGCTTACTTGGAAGATGGAAGTATTCTTGAAATTATCATTCAGGACTGGGGAAGTGAGGCAGGAGGACTAGAAGCCAAAAGATGCTGCATTAGGGATCAGGTACCACTGCACACACTTGATGCCCGATTCTGCTGAGGACTCCTGGGAGGTGGGTGAATATGCCTCAGTGTTGTCCCCCTGAGGGGCAAGAAGTTTGAGGTATGTGTCCATTAGGTTTCATCTCTAATTGCTAAGCATTGCTCACAAAAATGTTAACCCTGAGTAGTTTTTGCTTGTCCTGATAGGGGCTGAACATGGTCCCTTGGCCAGAGAAAGCTCTCAGCTGCAGCCACAAGAGTTTGCTTTATGGGATTAAAGTGAAGCAACAATTCCTGTTACTACAAACAAGAAGAGCAAGACTTAATCAAGGGGATCTTGGGAGAACAAAAAATACAGTCATTATAAGAAAAAAAAAAGAATGAGAAAAGTTTTACAATAGACTCAGTGGATTAATGAATTAATTTAACGAATTGGAAATTAACACTAGAGTACTCGCATATAATGTAGAGCAAAGCAACATTTTTAAAAATGTGAAAAGACAATTAAGAACTAGGAGGCTAGATAAAGAGAAAGCAACATTTATGTAATACAAGTATTAGAAGAAAAGAGTGGAAGAGAATGGCAGAAATGTAGTAGAAGGAAAGATCATTGTAAAGAATTTTCTAGAATAGTAGACATAAATCTTCAAGTTAAAAGCGAACTCTAATTCGTAATTAGATACATGGTGACTAGACTGAAATATGAAGCCATCTTAAAAAGTGTCAAATAAGAAAACTGACTTAGAGAATGTCAGTTTATCTGCCAGCCTATTTCTCAACAGCATACTAGATGCTATAAAAGAATAACAGAATGATCTCAAAATGTTGAGAGTAAAAAGAGTTACACAATTTTGTTGTATTCAGTTGACTCTCATCCAATACTAAGGGCAAAATAAAGACATTTTCAATCGAGCAAAGATGGTAAATATATTAAAAAGGTGAATAAGAACATTGACAAAATATCATAGTACATATGATACTATGAAAATCTAAAGATGCAATGTGAACTAAGTTTATGCATTAAAAAAAGGAGCAACTTTTATTTCCAGTAGTATGGAAGAAACTCCCAGATGAAACAACTAACATGCTGAATAAATATTTTCAAATGTATACTTTTAAGTGCATTGGTGAGTTGCAAGGCCAAAAGCTAAGTGAACACAGTAAATCGAAGAAGGGAGTAAAAACTGAAACCAGTTTTTATCTTGGGGGTATTTGCTACACTGGATGGATTTGAACCTCAATTATCAAAGCTTCATGAGTTATAAGCACGACAGAAAATGTCCACATGAGGCATCTATTAGGCTACATCCTCAGGGTTAAGACTGAACTAGAAATAACCCTCTCCTTCCCCACTCTACCTACCCAAACATTTATTATTCTGTCTTGCAAATACCTATCAGAGGCCTGCAAGAAACAAAACAAACAAACAAAATCCCACACAAAAATCCTCACAGGTTACCTCTAAAGAGCTTTGGCAATTAATGAATGACTGAAGGGATGTTTTCTCCTTTATAATTTGTAACCAAAGTTTTTCTCAGATGATTTGAATTTTGAGTTTATAGTACTGAGGTGCTCCTAAATGACTCTAGCCAAGCCTTTAGTTTAAAGTAGTCCTGAACTGGTAGTACCCCAAAGTGCCTAAAGAATAAAAATCTAAACTTCCAAGCTGAATTAAAAGAATTCTCATGGATTGATTTCCAAGAAATATGAATTTCATATTGAGAGAGAGAGAGAGACAATGGAGAGAATGGAGAAATTTAAAAAACAGGGACAATGGGCAAATTAAAAAAGTAAAAAGTAATAGAATATTCAATGATATAAAGCAACATAACCATATAAAATAAGTATGTTTAATATATTTATAACATTAAAAAGGGGATAGAAAAATATAAGTAAGGCACAAAAGACTACCAAGTGGCAAACAAATGTTAAGAATAAAATGCAACTTCTAGAAGAGTAAAAATATATTTCAAATTTACATTTAAAAAATATATTTAGTACTTACATTTTTAAGTCAATATATGAGAGTATCAGTCAGATGCACTTCAGGAGAGGATTGGTTTTCTGTTGCCTAAGAAGCTCCTTGCCTGGAGAGTCACATTCCATCCCTTCTCAGTGAGGCATTTCCTCATGACCTTGACTGAAATGTCTAACTTTCTCCACTCTGGAGATTTCATATATAATTTCCTCTTTTTATTTTTTGTTCTATTTCTCCTACTAGAATGAGACCTCTATTGAGTAGTGGTTACTGTTTATTTTCTTCACTAAAGTAGTTCAGGACCTATAAGAGTGTTTAAATATAGAAGTAGTTCAGTCAGTATTTACTGAATGAATAGAATGGTGAACCTGAAACAAATGAAGAAGAACACAATCTAAAAAGTCCAACAGATATAACATATGAAGGAGAGTGAGAGAACAAAATAGGAAAAAAAATCATTAGAAAGTTAAAAACCAAAGTTATTTAAACTAGCTGTTGCAGAATAATGACGACGTAATTATAGGATCCAGTATGTCTAGCAACTAACTAAATTTCAGAAAGAGGGAACAGAAACATTAGAGAAACAGAAATGATCAAATAAATAACATGAACAATAAATAACATGATTTCTGATTTACATAAGTCACCATAATATTCTAATAATGTAAATGATGACTATTACATCACAGCAGTGAGAAGATCAGAGGAAAGACGCCATGTTCACCATGTGTATGTTTGATAAGATAAGGAAAAGAAAACAAAACAAGAAATGTTACTTATAAATGTAAATGAGTGTGTCCAGCTGAAATAAAGCGTTTGTCTTTGGATATTAGTTGAGGGGTACAAAATTTCACTTACACAAAATAAACAAATTCTGGCACTTTAACATAGAACAGTGTGGTGATAGTAAAACATATTGTATTGTATATTTCAATTTTGCTAGGAGGGCCGACTTTAAGTGTTTTTGTCACACTCATATACATGCACACACATATACACACAAACACACACACGCCCAAAGTAACTACCTGAGGTTAGGGATATGTTAAGTAGCTTGATTGTAGTGACTATTTCACAAGATATACATATAGTAAAGGATCAACTTTGACACATTAAATATATACATTTGAATTGTCAATTATCTCCAAAAAGTTGGGACAAAAGGTGAAATAATAACCACACACAAACAGCAAGTGGGAATCAAAAGTTTGAGGTGGTTGGATAGTTACTACTGTTTTTAGTCATAAACCCTGTGGTACAATTTGGGTTTTAAAATATATATGTGAGTTAATCTGACAAAGAATTAGAATAAGGACCGCGCGCGGTGGCTCATGCCTGTCATCCTAGCACTGTGGGAGCCCAAGGCGGGTAGATTGCCTGAGGTCAGGAGTTTGAGACCAGCCTAGCCAACATGGTAAAACTCCATCTCTACTAAAAATATGAAAATTAGCTGGGCGTGGTGGTGCGTACCTGTAATCCCAGCTACTCAGGAGGCTGAGGCAGGAGAATTGCTTGAATCTGGGAGGTGGAGGTTGCAGTGAGCTGAGATCACACCACCGCACTGCAACTTGGGTGACAGAGTGAGACTCCATCTCAAAAAATAATAATAATAATAAAAAGAATTAGAATAATAATTATACATTTGAGACTACATTTGATAGTAATAAAACTAAATATCCTTTTCTTTTTAAACCGAGAAACCTGGAATGCAAAATGTTTGACCACACACATAATCATTTGTTGGTGATGATCTAAAATAATGAAAGTGAATCTACACTTCATTCTTCAAAATTGTTTACAAAATATTTTGTACCTTTGTAGCATATTGAAAAAAATGATTTTGAAATACATATATGTTTAGGGCAAATAAACTCTCATTCCAAGTAAGCTGGTTAAACACACACACACAAACCCCACCCCCTACATCCAAGAAAAATGCATATCTTAACAGATATATTAAAGATATTTACAGTATTTTGGAAAAGTTTAATCCTAAATCAATGTATTTTTTCTAAGGGAAAATGTTTATTTTGGAAAAAAAAATTTTCGATATTAAGGAGGTTTTGAAATTTAAAGTTCACAGAAACAAAGTCTTCAGCCTCAGACCTTTACCAGGGAGAAAGGCTTCATTATCAGCTACTGTCGGTCACATGTGTCAGCTGGTACCAAGACCTGTAGTCATTTCGAAAGAAAGGAAAAAAATACCTGTTTTCACTATGAATTCACAATCTATTATATGTCACAATAAAACAATTTAAAAATCAGTTAACAAGATATTTGACAAAATATCTATGCCTGCTTTGCTGAGAGATATGACAGGGCTTTGCAGCTAGCAGGCTGTCCAAACTGCAAAACATTGTAGCAAAAACAAGCACTGAAATCAAGTCTTGCTTCTGCCAAGTTTCATGCTGGTGATGATTTTTATTAAATAAGATATTTTAGAGGCAGCATAAGGCTTGCCCTTGGTTTGCTTTCTGACTTTGCATGAATTTTCAGCAATTTCAATAAAAGAGAAGGATTTATGTATATTAAACTTTGCCTAAAATATTTTATGAAACAATTTCTTTGAAGGAAAGGCATGATTTAAACTTTCACCAAATAATTACAGCTGATGTTTATCCATTGCCTACTATGTGCTATGCTTGATATGAAGTGTTTGATATTGATGTTCTCATTCAATCTTCACAAGAGGCCTGTGAAATAGGCACTGCCCATGTTATGCCTCAGTGGTGGGGAGAGAAAAGATTATATTTCTGGGAGTGTGAGGACTTAAAAGCTCTACAGAAAAATTAGACAGTTCCCATTAAATGCCTCCCTTTTAGACTCTGGTGAATTGGAATGATAAACAGTTAGTCTTTTATTTCGGCAAGCAAAAATTTGGATTCCTCTAAATTCTATGTCTGTCAGTGTAGATGGGTTTTCTGCTATGTAAATGTCACATTTCCCAGTAGTTACGGACAGTATGTATTTCACAAACATCAACGAATAAAAAAGAATTATAAAGCGGCTTACCGTGTTTGGTCTAACTTTTTAAATTTTGGAACACAAAATGAAAAGTCTCTGGTTTACGAGGTGAAGAAAGACACATTAAACAGGAATTTTAAAAGTGTTCCATTGACACGAGATTAAGAATTTTACTAGTTCTTAGATTTCGGGGGGAAAGGAAAAAGAAAGGGAAACTAAGACCAAATTCACACTTTGTTGATGCCAAGTGTTCTTGAAAAGGAGGGTTTAAAGTGAAATATTTAGCCCAACTTGAATCTGTATTAACTTAAATTTTGATATTTGACACTTAAAGCAAAAGTCACCTTTTGCTTTAACTGTATGAATTTGGTGTTCAGTTTTTTTCTAATCTTAGTGTGTGAACCTGCTTTTTTTTTAAAAAAAAATGTCATTTTCACGTTAAAATTGAAGAGGTGGCTTATTATTCTTCAGTTGGGCTGCAATTCACTCTCCTACCTCAATCATTTCCACCATTCTTAAGGCAACAATAGCTGATATTGCTGTACACACAAAAAAACTGACTGCTATGGCTGACCCAAATCATGTAACAACCATGATTTTCCTTCTTGACAGCATTCCCCATCACTATACATCAAAGATCACAATGGCCACTTAATGACAAAAGTCAGAATGGCTAGAGACTGAGAGAAGCAAAAAAAGTTCCAAAACTGTCATTGTAGCAGAATAAAAATTGTGCAGTGGCACCTCATTAAATCTCCGGAACCTCAACATTCTCATACAATTCTGTTGTAACTGGTGCTAGAGATCAAGAGACTGAAGGGAGAAAAATGTTACCTACTATTTCTAACGCAAGTCATTAAACTAGTTCAGCATGTCTGGATGAATTCCGAATGGCCTAAATGCTCCTGACTGTGTGGTTTCTAGCTTAACCATCTGCCGTCCTTGACTGACAGCTCATCAACCCTGAATTTGATAGCCATTTGGCACTATGTGTATAAAAGTGGAATGAACCAAGCTGTTTAATCACACATCTTAGCTTTTGCCTTTTATGTCATGCTTATTTCTCAACTTATACCATTTACACATTTTCTAATAACCCTATTGCCAACTCAAGAGTGATAGGAGGAAGGAAACAAATATTCTTCATAAAGAAAAACATTTCCAAAGTATTTCAAAGTTTAACATACGTATTTCAGAATAAATTGTTAACAAATTAGCACATTTATTTGATCAAAAGACGGCTTGGTTGAAGAGAAAGATAAAAACCTAAAAGTCTAAAAGCAAAAGAGGGTTTAAAAGTCACTACACTCTCAAAAATATGGATGAAATTTTTCTTTTCCTCTGAGCAAGTGAACTAAAACTGTCTATATGCACTACAAGTACGGAGTATTGAACTTTGTGATGTCCCAATAATCTAAAATAATTCCACCCCACACATAATAAATACAATTGCTTTAGGTGAACCTCATAGTTGGTATTTATTGAGTATCACACTTTAAATTTGTCTACTACTTGTGAAACTGGGAGATACATTTACGAGTATATGATTTTGTGAAGTGAATAGACAGATGATTTTGGGTTACTTTCAAACACTTTACATACCTGTGACAACTCACTACAACTAAAAAGAAAAATGTGTGGGCATTTTACTCACAATAAGTTCTTATAGTTTTTTGGTGTCTTAAATGTTACTTTACCAGTAATATGAATATTTTTACAGTATAAATTTGGATTATTTCTATGACATCTCTACTGCTACATATACTGATAGCTAAGATTCAGACTACATTTTCACATAAGAGAAGTACCTAATGGCTTAAAATAAGAACAGCAATTCAAGAATCTTGTGATCATTTTGATAAGCGTTCTTTTTGATTGTTTGTTTTTGTTTTGAGACGGAGTCTCGCTCTGTGGCTCAGGCTGGAGTGCAGTGGGCAGTCTCAGCTCGTTGCAACCTCTGCCTCCTGGATTCAAACGATTCTCCTGCCTCAGCCTCCTGAGTAGCTGGGACTACAGGTGCATGCTGCCAAGCCCAGCTATTTTTTTTTTTTTTTTTTTTCTATTTTAGGAGAGACGGGGTTTCACCGTGTTGCCCAGGCTGGTCTCGAGCTCCTGAGCTCAGGCAATCTGCCTGCCTCGACCTCCCAAAGAGCTGGGATTACAGGCGAGAGCCACTGTGCCTGGCCCTGAGAAACATTCCTTAAGAAAGAAATATGCTTTTTGTGCTTTATTTTTATAAAGAGCCATACTAATGGGGAAAATAACATGTTTTTGAAAGAATTATGTAAGGAAGATATACTCTACCCAAGTATGTAACCATTTAGAAAATCAAACATCCTTTTCCGGTCCCACCCCATTTATCCCAAGCATCCTGTCTTCCTGCTGCATTTATTGTCCAATGGATATTATTGCCTTCAGATCTCCCTTTTGCTCAGTCATTTTGTAATAGTAGCCGGATCTGAAAGAGCTGTGTTTATCACACCCACTTCAAGGTCAATGCTGTGCAGTCAGTTTGGTAGAAAGTGGCTTTTAAAATCTGAGCTCAAAAATAAATCTTTTACAGGGAATTTATTCTATTTACCTAGGAGTTGGTCTGAAAATAAACACTGCTTTGGTAGAAACATTTTGTTAAATATTCAAATCTCAGTATCTCGATCACACACATGCTTCAGCTGGACTTTTGGGTTTAAAAGTCTGAATGTAAATATACAAGTGCTTTTTGGTACCTCTGCTTTGGTCATATCCATGGATTGTTTTTTTTTTTTTTCCGTGGGAAGGTAGGAAGCAAATAAGAAAGAACGTTAACTGGGCAACATGGAAGTGGCTACATAGCCAGATACCAATTTTAAATCAGCACATTGAATCCTTCATGCTGGGAATTGGGAATCAACTAACTTTCCAGGGCAGAATCCGAGAAACAACTTGCCTCCGGTGAGGCTCCATGTGGAAATGATGGTAATTTCTATGAACAGCTGCTATTTCAAGTAAGGTGTTCAGAGTATGCATAGGCTTTCCAGAGAAAATGCTGATGGACCATCAATGTTTGCTTTGCAGTACTGATACAGACAGAAGAAAAATTGGGTAGAAGAGGGTTTATACACTCAAGCTTAAAGGTGTCTCTCTCTCCCTCTCTCTCTCTCTCTCTCTCGTGTGTATGTGTGTGTGTGTGTGTGTGTAAACTCCATCTTGTCTCAGACAAGAGTTGTACTGTAGACAACTCTTACTTGTCTACAGTAAGAGTTGAACTGTATAATATGCCTGTGATATTTACCAAAGTGTTATATAACAGCCACAGAAAAACATCCTACACAAGTGGTGATGCTGTTCCTAGCATTCCCATCTTATCACATTGTGGAGATCTTCCACTTCGAATTGAAATATTAATATTTAGATTAAAATAAAACCAGAGGCAGTGTTTAGGATAAATAAATCTGAAGACTAAATGAAGTAATTTATCAGATTCCAGATTCTATTACTACAGGAAAGAGGAAAAGAAAGTCTAAGAGAAACTTTTCCTCACTAGATTCTTTTTTTTTTTTTTTTTTTTTTTTTTTTTTTTTTTTGAGACGGAGTCTCGCTCTGTTGCCCGGGCTGGAGTGCAGTGGTTGGATCTCAGCTCACTGTAAGCTCCACTTCCCGGGTTTACGCCATTCTCCTGCCTCAGCCTCCTGAGTAGCTGGGACTACAGGTGCCCACCACCTCGCCCGGCTAGTTTTTTGTATTTTTTTTTTTTTTTAGTAGAGACGGGGTTTCACCATGTTAGCCAGGATGGTCTCGATCTCCTGACCTCATGATCTGCCTGTCTCGGCCTCCCAAAGTGCTGGGATTACAGGCTTGAGCCACCGCGCCCGGCCCCTCACTAGATTCTTAAGGATCTTTCCTTTTCTTTTCTTTCCTTTCTTTTCTTAGTTTCTTTTTTTGTTTTTTGAGACAGAGTCTTGCTCTGGCACCAGGCTGGAGTGCAGTGGCACAATCTCAGCTCACTGCACACCACCACTTCCTAGGTTCAAGCGATTCTCCTGCCTCAGCCTCCGGAGTAGCTGGAACTACAGGCATGGGGCACCACGCCTGGCTAATTTTTTTGTATTTTTAGTAGTGATGGGGTTTCACTGTGTTAGCCAGGATGGTCTTGATCTCCTGACCTCATGATCTGCCTGCCTCAGCCTCCCAAAGTGCTGGGATTACAGGCATGAGACACCACACGGGACCTCTTTATGGATATTTTAAACATAAGTAGAGTCCTTGAATCCAACGCTCTCAATCCTTTGACTCCTTCTCAATCTTCTTTGCCTGGATTCTTTGCAGAAAAACATTAATGTCTCTGTATGAGAAGTAGCATGACATATTGGTGACTATGGTCAGTTAAGGGGCCTGACAGCCCGGTCTCTGATCCCTAGTCTGCTAAGGGGCAGTCCTGTGACACTAGGCACAAAACGGTAATAACAGTGCTAATCTCATGGGGCAGTAGTGAGAATTAAATTACTTACTATATGAAAATTCTGAGAATGATGAATACTTTCACTGGATATTATAAGGTTCACATAGCTTGACTCATTATTTCTGTATGTCGGATTATTATTCTTCACTGGATGTATCCGGCCCAGAAAACTAAAACCTTGCCTAATAAAAACAATATATCTTTAACACAAAAATGTGATGAGTAATGCCAGTTGTTTATTTTCTAAGCTCTTAACAAACAATCTGTTAATAAAGCAAAGCTATTTCTTAGAATGGACTGAATGCTTAGCTGTGTCACAGAAGGGGAAAGTCAGAAGGGCACTTAAAGGACTTTAATATCTGATCTTCTGAGCATTAGAACATGTACTTTCAAGAAGGGAAACTAGATTGGTTAAAGTTTGAAATGTAATATATTAGGATCGATAGGCTTAGTGAAGAGAGGGTCCTGAAGAGAATCTTAAAAACTAAATTGTGCTTTGGTAATTTACGTATTTGCCCAGGTAAGCAAGCTATTGTCTCAGAGGAATAGCTTCCCAGAGATTTTTTTCTGAAGGAAACACTGAAGCCATTTCTTGATGTGCAGTCTTCAATTTCCTTCATAATGGTTTCTTGGAATAAATAACAAAGTCATGTTGATCTAGGTGGTCCTGGCTCTTAGTGTTCACGGCTATGTTGTGTTGATGCAGGTGACTGTAGTTTTCAAAATAAAAAAGTTTAAATTATCCATGCTATTGAAACTCAGTTGATATTCTTTTTTTTTTTTTTTTTTTTTTTTTTTTTTTATTATACTTTAAGTTCTGGGTTCATGTGCATAACGTGCAGGTTTGTTACATATGTATACTTATGCCATGTTGGTGTGCTGCACCCATCAACTCGACAGCACCCATCAATTCATCATTTATATCATGTATAACTCCCCAGTGCAATCCCTCCCTCCTCCCCCCTCCCATGATAGGCTCCAGTGTGTGATGTTCCCCTTCCCGAGTCCAAGTGATCTCATTGTTCAGTTCCCACCTATGAGTGAGAACATGCGGTGTTTGGTTTTCTCTTCTTGTGATAGTTTGCTAAGAATGATGGTTTCCAGCTGCATCCATGTCCCTACAAAGGACGCAAACTCATCCTTTTTTATGGCTGCATGGTATTCCATGGTGTATATGTGCCACATTTTCTTAATCCAGTCTGTCACAGATGGACATTTGGGTTGATTCCAAGTCTTTGCTATTGTGAATAGTGCCGCAATAAACATATGTGTGCATGTGTCTTTGTAGTAGACTAATTTATAATCCTTTGGGTATATACCCAGTAGTGGGATGGCCGGGTCATATGGTACATCTAGTTCTAGATCCTTGAGGAATTGCCATACTGTTTTCCATAATGGTTGAACTAGTTTACAATCCCACCAACAGTGTAAAAGTGTTCCTATTTCTCCACATCCTCTCCAACACCTGTTGTTTCCTGACTTCTTAATGATTGCCATTCTAACTGGTGTGAGATGGTATCTCATTGTGGTTTTGATTTGCATTTCTCTGATGGTGAGTGATGATGAGCATTTTTTCATGTGTCTGTTGGCTGTATGAATGTCTTCTTTTGAGAAATGTCTGTTCATATCCTTTGCCCACTTTTTGATGGGGTTGTTTGTTTTTTTCTTGTATATTTGTTTGAGTTCTTTGTAGATTCTGGATATTAGCCCTTTGTCAGATGAGTAGGTTGCCAAAATTTTCTCCCATTCTGTAGGTTGCCTGTTCACTCTGATGGTAGTTTCTTTTGCTGTGCAAAAGCTCTTTAGTTTAATTAGATCCCATTTGTCAATTTTGGCTTTTGCTGCCGTTGCTTTTGGTGTTTTAGACATGAAGTCCTTGCCCATGCCTATGTCCTGAATGGTACTACCTAGATTTTCTTCTAGGGTTTTTATGGTATTAGGTCTAACATTTAAGTCTCTAATCCATCTTGAATTAATCTTCGTATAAGGGGTAAGGAAAGGATCCAGTTTCAGCTTTCTACTTATGGCTAGCCAATTTTCCCAGCACCATTTATTAAATAGGGAATCCTTTCCCCATTTCTTGTTTCTCTCAGGTTTGTCAAAGATCAGATGGCTGTAGATGTGTGGTATTATTTCTGAGGACTCTGTTCTGTTCCATTGGTCTATATCTCTGTTTTGGTACCAGTACCATGCTGTTTTGGTTACTGTAGCCTTGTAGTATAGTTTGAAGTCAGGTAGCGTGACGCCTCCAGCTTTGTCCTTTTGACTTAGGATTGTCTTGGCAATGCGGGCTCTTTTTTGGTTCCATATGAACTTTAAAGCAGTTTTTTCCAATTCTGTGAAGAAACTCATTGGTAGCTTGATGGGGATGGCATTGAATCTATAAATAACCTTGGGCAGTATGGCCATTTTCACGATATTGATTCTTCCTATCCATGAGCATGGTATGTTCTTCCATTTGTTTGTGTCCTCTTTGATTTCACTGAGCAGTGGTTTGTAGTTCTCCTTGAAGAGGTCCTTTACATCCCTTGTAAGCTGGATTCCTAGGTATTTTATTCTCTTTGAAGCAATTGTGAATGGAAGTTCATTCCTGATTTGGCTCTCTGCTTGTCTGTTACTGGTGTATAAGAATGCTTGTGATTTTTGCACATTAATTTTGTATCCTGAGACTTTGCTGAAGTTGCTTATCAGCTTAAGGAGATTTTGGGCTGAGACGATGGGGTTTTCTAAATATACAATCATGTCATCTGCAAACAGGGACAATTTGACTTCTTCTTTTCCTAACTGGATACCCTTGATTTCTTTCTCTTGCCTGATTGCCCTAGCCAGAACTTCCAACACTATGTTGAATAGGAGTGGTGAGAGAGGGCATCCCTGTCTTGTGCCAGTTTTCAAAGGGAATTTTTCCAGTTTTTGCCCATTCAGAATGATATTAGCTGTGGGTTTGTCATAAATAGCTCTTATTATTTTGAGGTACGTTCCATCAATACCGAATTTATTGAGCGTTTTTAGCATGAAGGGCTGTTGAATTTTGTCAAAAGCCTTTTCTGCATCTATTGAGATAATCATGTGGTTCTTGTCTTTGGTTCTGTTTATATGCTGGATTACGTTTATTGATTTGCGAATGTTGAACCAGCCTTGCATCCCAGGGATGAAGCCCACTTGATCATGGTGGATAAGCTTTTTGATGTGCTGCTGAATCCAGTTTGCCAGTATTTTATTGAGAATTTTTACATCGATGTTCATCAGGGATATTGGTCTAAAATTCTCTTTTTTTGTTGTGTCTCTGCCAGGCTTTGGTATCAGGATGATGTTGGCCTCATAAAATGAGTTAGGGAGGATTCCCTCTTTTTCTATTGATTGGAATAGTTTCAGAAGGAATGGTACCAGCTCCTCCTTGTACCTCTGGTAGAATTCAGCTGTGACTCCATCTGGTCCTGGACTTTTTTTGGTGGGTAGGCTATTAATTGTTGCCTCAATTTCATAGCCTGCTATTGGTCTATTCAGAGATTCAACTTCTTCCTGGTTTAGTCTTGGGAGAGTGTAAGTGTCCAGGAAATTATCCATTTCTTCTAGATTTTCTAGTTGATTTGCGTAAAGGCGTTTATAGTATTCTCTGATGGTTGCTTGTATTTCTGTGGGGTCGGTGGTGATAAACCCTTTATCATTTTTTATTGCGTCTATTTGATTCCTCTCTCTTTTCTTCTTTTTAGTCTTGCTAGCGGTCTGTCAATTTTGTTGATCTTTTCAAAAAACCAACTCCTGGATTCATTGATGTTTTGGAGGGTTTTTTGTGTCTCTATCTCCTTCAGTTCTGCTCTGATCTTAGTTATTTCTTGCCTTCTGCTAGCTTTTGAATGTGTTTGCTCTTGCCTCTCTAGTTCTTTTAATTGTGATGTTAGGGTGTCAATTTTAGATCTTTCCTGCTTTCTCTTGTGGGCATTTAGTGCTATAAATTTCCCTCTACACACTGCTTTAAATGTGTCCCAGAGATTCTGGTATGTTGTATCTTTGTTCTCATTGGTTTCAAAGAACATCTTTATTTCTGCTTTCATTTCGTTATGTACCCAGTAGTCATTCAGGAGCAGGTTGTTCAGTTTCCATGTAGTTGAGCGGTTTTGATTGAGTTTCTTAGTCCTGAGTTCTAGTTTGATTGCACTGTGGTCTGAGAGACAGTTTGTTATAATTTCTGTTCTTGTACATTTGCTGAGGAGTGCTTTACTTCCAATTATGTGGTCAATTTTGGAATAAGTGCGATGTGGTGCTGAGAAGAATGTATATTCTGTTGATTTGGGGTGGAGAGTTCTATAGATGTCTATTAGGTCCGCTTGGTGCAGAGATGAGTTCAATTCCTGGATATACTTGTTAACTTTCTGTCTCGTTGATCTGTCTAATGTTGACAGTGGAGTGTTGAAGTCTCCCATTATTATTGTATGGGAGTCTAAGTCTCTTTGTAAGTCTCTAAGGACTTGCTTTATGAATCTGGGTGCTCCTGTATTGGGTGCATATATATTTAGGAGGGTTAGCTCTTCCTGTTGAATTGATCCCTTTACCATTATGTAATGGCCTTCTTTGTCTCTTTTGATCTCTGATGGTTTAAAGTCTGTTTTATCAGAGACAAGGATTGCAACCCCTGCTTTTTTTGTTCTCCATTTGGTTGGTAGATCTTCCTCCATCCCTATATTTTGAGCCTATGTATGTCTCTGCATGTGAGATGGGTCTCCTGAATACAGCAGACTGATGGGTCTTGACTCTTTATCCAGTTTGCCAGTCTGTGTCTTTTAATTGGAGCATTTAGTCCATTTACATTTAAGGTTAATATTGTTATGTGTGAACTTGATCCTGTCATTATGATATTAACTGGTTATTTTGCTCATTAGTTGATGCAGTTTCTTCCTAGCCTCGATGGTCTTTACATTTTGGCATGTTTTTGCAATGGCTGGTACCGGTTGTTCCTTTCCATGTTTAGGGCTTCCTTCAGGGTCTCTTGTAAGGCAGGCCTGGTGGTGACAAAATCTCTAAGCATTTGCTTATCTGTAAATGATTTTATTTCTCCTTCACTTATGAAACTTAGTTTGGCTGGATATGAAATTCTGGATTGAAAATTCTTTTCTTTAAGAACGTTGAATATTGGCCCCCACTCTCTTCTGGCTTGTAGAGTTTCTGCTGAGAGATCTGCGGTTAGTCTGATGGGCTTCCCTTTGTGGGTAACCCGACCTTTCTCTCTGGCTGCCCTTAAGATTTTTTCCTTCATTTCAACTTTGGTGAATCTGCCAATTATGTGTCTTGGAGTTGCTCTTCTCGAGGAGTATCTTTGTGGCGTTCTCTGTATTTCCTGAATTTGAATGTTGGCCTGCCCTACTAGGTTGGGGAAGTTCTCCTGGATGATATCCTGAAGAGTGTTTTCCAACTTGGTTCCATTTTCCCCCTCACTTTCAGGCACCCCAATCAGACATAGATTTGGTCTTTTTACATAATCCCATACTTCTTGCAGGCTTTGTTCATTTCTTTTTCTTCTTTTTTCTTTTGGTTTCTCTTCTCGCTTCCTTTCATTCATTTGATCCTCAATCGCTGATACTCTTTCTTCCAGTTGATTGAGTCGGTTACTGAAGCTTGTGCATTTGTCATGTATTTCTCGTGTCATGGTTTTCATCTCTGTCATTTCGTTTATGACCTTCTCTGCATTAATTAGTCTAGCTGTCAATTCTTCCACTCTTTTTTCAAGATTTTTAGTTTCTTTGCGCTGGGTACGTAATTCCTCTTTTAGCTCTGATAAGTTTGATGGACTGAAGCCTTCTTCTCTCATCTCGTCAAAGTCATTCTCTGACCAGCTTTGATCCGTTGCTGGCGATGGGCTGCGCTCCTTTGCACGGGGAGATGCCCTCTTATTTTTTGAATTTCCAGCTTTTCTGCCCTGCTTCTTCCCCATCTTTGTGGTTTTATCTGTCTCTGGTCTTTGATGATGGTGACGTACTGATGGGGTTTTGGTATAGGTGTCCTTCCTGTTTGATAGTTTTCCTTCTGACAGTCAGAAGGACTGTCTGTTGGTCTGTTGGAGATTGCTTGAGGTCCACTCCAGACCCTGTTTGCCTGGGTATCAGCAGCAGAGGTTGCCGAAGATAGAATATTGCTGAACAGCGTGTGTACCTGTCTGATTCTTCCTTTGGAAGTTTCCTCTCAGGGGTGTACTCCACCCTGTGAGGTGTGGGGTGTCAGACTGCCCCTAGTGGGGGATGTCTCCCAGCTAGGCTACTCAGGGGTCAGGGACACACCTGAGCAGGCAGTCTGTCCGTTCTCAGATCTCAACCTCCGCGTTGGGAGATCCACGGCTCTCCCCAAAGCTGTCAGACAGAGTCGTTCGCGTCTGCACCGGCCCCGCTGCTTCCCCTGTTGGTCTTCAGCTGTGCGCTGTCCCCAGAGGTGGAGACTACAGAGACAGGCAGGCTTCCTTGAGCTGCTGTGAGCTCCACCCAGTTCGAGCTTCCCAGCGGCTTTGTTTACCTACTTAAGCCTCAGCAATGGCGGGCGCCCCTCCCCCAGCCTCGCTGCTGTCTTGCGGATAGATCGCCGCAGACTGCTGTGTTAGCAGTGAGGGAGGCTCCGTGGGC
Organism: Rhinopithecus roxellana; assembly: GCF_007565055.1. Classification (NCBI taxonomy): domain Eukaryota; kingdom Metazoa; phylum Chordata; class Mammalia; order Primates; family Cercopithecidae; genus Rhinopithecus; species Rhinopithecus roxellana. The sequence goes on from NC_044562.1 coordinate 20,854,088, forward strand.
GTGGGACCCTCCCGGCCAGGTGTGGGATATATTCTCCTGGTGTGCCTGTCTGCTTAAAGCGCAGTATTGGGGTGGGAGTTACCCGATTTTCCAGGTGTTGTGTGTCTCAGTTCCCCTGGCTAGGAAAACGGATTCCCTTCCCCCTTGGCTTCCAGGTGAGGCGATGCCTCGCCCTGCTTCAGCTCTCGCTGGTCAGGCTGCAGCAGCTGACCAGCACCGATTGTCCGGCACTCCCTAGTGAGATGACCCCAGTACCTCAGTTGAAAATGCAGAAATCACCGGTCTTCTGTGTCGCTCACGCTGGGAGTTGGAGACTGGAGCTGTTCCTATTCGGCCATCTTGCTCCGCCCCTCGATAATCTTTTCCAGTTGATATTCTTTTGATGTATTGTCATACCTCCAGTAATTGTGATATTAAGAGCTAAATAAATACATTTGCATACAGATTTTATTTAGTGTTATATCATAAATAATTTCGATTGTAATAAAATAATTATATTAAGAAGAATAATATGATTAGTTCACCTTATAACTTTATTTCTTATTCCTTACAACTTATTTCATTATATTCCACAGAGACATTTAAGTTGTATCATTGATTTTAGACTTTCCAAACTATGCTGTGATTGACATTCTTGTACATTAAACTTTGTGCGCATTATTTTTATTTTGTTATATATTTTCAGATTACACTCAAGGAATAATGTCAAGAGACTTCATTTAAAAAATAAGATTTTAGAAATGTAACTAAAGGACCATACAGCTATGGCTCAGAACATTTTAATAACTTTCTTGGAAAATCGCCTCAGAACAAATGAATAAGTCATGCAAGAAGAACCATTTTACTACTGTATAAACTTTCTTAGTTTTTAACCCTAAATGTAATTATCCACCTTTGTCTAAAATCTTAATAAGACTTGGCTTTCAGTAAAATTTTCATGTTTAAGTGTGAAATCTTTTATCAAAAAGATTAGCAACCACAGTGGGGTTATTTTAAAACGTATATTATGTATTATCAAAACACCTTTCTTACATCTTGAGAATAATTATTGCATGGTTGAAGGAAAGTAAAACCCAAAGGATGATTTTTCAAAGAGTCTTTCTCATTTTAGTTTATGTTTTAAGTTATTTTTGAAATTCTAATATATTACTAAATTAAGCATAAGTCCACTGAACACCTTGGTACTGCTATGTGCAGGAAGGTGACTAAATTGTCATTCCAGACATCAAGGTGCTTATCAGCAATATGACCAATATGACCATTTGTGTACCAATTAAGTGGAACCCCTTAGAAACAAAATGCTTGCCCTCCTTCCTATTTTTTTTAGCCACTTTATTGGGAAACGACTAGCTGTGAGAAAACTGGGTGAGCCAATTGGCTCCTGGAATCTCATGTTCTACTTTTGTATGGTCAAAATAACATTTCTATCATAGGCTTCTTGTGGGAACTATGTGCAATGAAGTATGTAGAGGTACTACAAATGCTATCAAAATGGCAGAAATTTTAGCAACTAGTATTATTTATGAAGAATCTATCTTCACTTTTAGAGGTGTTGATATTTTTAACCTTGGTTTACAAAACCCCCTGAGATACACTGAAGACTGAAGTGCATATTTTTACCAAACTCCTTAAGTTTATAGGTAATATCATTGAAAAAAAATGTTTTTATTTAATTTTAAACTGACAAAAACAAATTTTCTATTTTTAAATGCATGTTGATTGTCTGGTAAATTGACTAGCTTCTTATAAGTGACAGGTGTTTGAGTGTTTGAGCATATGCTTTCATTACAAATCAGGAAAATCAGAGATGGGAGGGAGTTTTGAAATGAGAGGTCATATCCAGGAGGTGAACCAGAGAACTAGGGAGACTGAGGAAATAGGACAGAAATGGCAGATATTAACTGTTTTGAATGAAACAGATGAGGTTTTTGAGACATAGCAGCTCCTTATAAATAACAACATAGTATGTTGATAATATCTAAGACTTGTAATGTAGCTGTTTATGAGCTTGAACTGGAAAAATGAATAAAAGATTAAATAAAGTGGACCGAAGACATAAAGATACTGAAGATAGAAATCTTAATTAAAAAAAAAAAAAAGCAGGCAGCACAATATTGATAGTCGGCAGCTTCGTGATGCCTGAGGGGATTGGGATAAGCGAGAGAGGGGTGATAGCAGACAGTAAAGCAATGTAGAAATAACAGATCACAGGAATATGCAAAGCAAAACAATTTTTCCTGAGAAGATCTAGTTTGGAACTCTATTTCAGTTGCTCAAATGCATTGCTCTATATAAATCCCATAAGTACATGTAATGACTCCAGGTAGTTTATTGTACTCATGAATAAAGACACATTTCACTCTGAAAAGGAAGGGATGAAATACTTTTCTTTAGGACAAGTAATTCCTATTTCATGCCAATGTTTCAAAAACTACTCATCAGATGCATTAGCATTCCCAATCCTCCTGATATGATTTGGCTGTGTCCCCACCCAAATGTCATCTTGAATTGTAATCCCTATAATCCCCACATGTCATGGGAAGTACACGGTGAAGGGTAATTGAATCATGGGAGCGGCTTCGCCCATGCTGTTCTCATGATAGTGAGTGAATTCTCACCAGATCTGATGGTTTTATAATCATTTGGCATTTCCCCTGCTGGCACTCATTCTCTCTCCTGCCTCCCTGTGAAGAGGTACCTTCCACCGTGATTGTAAGTTTCTGAGGCCTCCCCACCCATGCTGAACTGGGAGTCAGTTAAACCTTTTTCTTTATAAATTACCCAGTCTCAGGTATTTCTTCATAGCAGTGTGAGAATGAACTAATATGCTTCCAGAAAAATATTGCTGATTCTGTGGACTGGATTTAGCACGTTTTTTTTTTCAATCTTTCCTTTGTGGTTAAGATGAAAGAGATACTTGGTACTAATTTATCTCCCAATTCCACTCATAATTAAATTAGCTACTGTTTAATTATATGCATTATCAGAGCACCCCTCTTGGCTATGCCAAGTAGGTTACATAGAATATTTCCAAGAATTTTCCACAATGTTTCCAAGCATTTTACCATTTTCTGAAGCTCAAGTAATCATATCTGTGGGACCAGAGTATAATCCTGGGTGCAAGAATATAACCTCTCAATCATAGAACTAAACGGATAATCAGTACCTGGAAGAAGGGCCAGAGGTAGAACAAAATCTCTGTTGGCAGGTCATTGATCAGCAGCAGAGGAAAATACAGGTATAAGCACCTTCTTGAAACTGCACTGAAGGAAGACTTTGAAAAATTCAGGAAATAAGTGATAATACATAGCATTAACATTTGATTCTGTAGAGTTGTCTTGTTCTTGATGTTTAAAAAAATATTTTGGAATCATAATACTTACAATGGGATAATAACTAGATACACAATTTTAACTTGCTATTATACCAAAAGGTAAAGTCAATGATACTAAAAGATTCCAAGATTTGGGGTAGGGATACATGTCATTTACAAACAAATGAGAAACACACTGTCTTCTCACTTTTTGCCTACAACGTTAGATGCTGGAAACCTAGTGAGCAGTTCCTTTTAAAATTCTTAAAGAGAATAATTTCTAATTAAAAGTTAATATCCAACTAAAATAAGCATCTATAATGACACATTGCCTGATCTGCAAGGTCATAGAAAAATGTTCTTCCATTTTACAAGGAAGGTGCTTGCTGAAAAATATGATATACCAGGTAAAAAGAAGAAATGAGATCAAACCATGCATCCAGCCCTGGAGATCAGTGAGGAAGACTCTCAGGCTGGTGAGATGGTGAAAGTTAAGTGCGCAGACTACAGAAAGGAGCAATCCAAGCTGATAGGGGAGGAGAAATGTTTTTAAGAAAGGGTTCTCCAGGAACAAAGAACAATCAATTTTAAAATATGATAGAGATAATTTGTGGAATGCCAAAAACAAAGGCTACCTAAAAAGATGAATTGAATACAAAGGGGAAGTATTTTAGGATTTGGAAGATTTATGTCTGCAATAGAGTCGTGCTTATTGTCATCACAGGTTTATTAAAGTCAGAAATAACTTTACACTGCACTGCTCATAGACTCTTAATTTGATTAACTTTTCTGAGTCTTCTTGATGGCAATAATCTGTCTTCTTCACAAACTATAATTCAGTCATAACAAAACCATACTTTAAAAATTATTCTGCACTCCAGTTTGGGCTACAGAGCAAGACTCCGTCTCAAAAAAAAAAAAAAATTGTTCTAGTGTGAGTGTATGCTAATTTTTAGAGTAATAAACTTTACCTCAAAAAATATATAACACTATGATATCAAATCAGATAACGAATTAGTACAAAAAATACTAAATAATCCTAAAAACTTCCCACATGGACAAAAAACCCATCATTAACTTTTAGTGAATATTCATTCAACCTCTATGCATAAATTGATATATGATAGAATAGATATATTTATGTGAATAGATAAAATACTTCTATTTAAAGTGTGATTATACAGGCTAAATTTTAAAAACGTGTTCTTACTTACATTTAATTAATTTAACAAATTACTGCCCTAGAAACCGAGTTGCTGGACTAGAGATAAATATTTCTTCCTCCTAGGAATCATTATTAACTTAATCGTCAGCCAAGATTAAGATCTTCATCCTAGCACTTTGGGAGGCGGAGGTAGGAGGATCGCTTGAACTCAGATACTTGAGATGAACCTAGGCAATATAGGGAGACTCTGTCTCTATAAGCAACTAAAATAAAAAAAAAAAAAAATAGCTGAGTGTGGTGGCATGCACCTGTAGTCCCAGCTCTTCAAGAGGCTGAGGTGGGAGGATTGCCTGGACCCCAGAAAGTCGAGTCTGCAGTGAGCCGTGATTGTGCCATTGCATGCCAGTCTGAGTGACAAAGCAAGACCCTATCTCAAATAAAAATAAAAGTAAGATTTTTTCAAAGTTTAAAAGACTGAATGGATATATTAGGGACAATAGATTGTGTAGTGATTTAGGTGAGAGGTGATGATGGTTTGTTTGAAGGTGGTCTTGGTGGAAATGGAAAGAATGGGACACACTAGAGATATACCTTGGACATAGAGACACAAACATATATAATACGTGAAAACCAACAAAGTGACAGCAGCCTAAATAATGAGCCTGGAGATTTATCTAGTGAGCGGTGAATTTCTTAAAAGATCAACAGGTAGCCTGTTAATGAAGCAAAGCTACAATTTATTGCAGGAAGAGATACCGCCACCTTGATGGAATCTTAACAGTGTCTCAGAAAGGGAAGTCAGAATTGCCGCAATATTTACAGCAGTTTCTGGGCTGAGCTCCAGTGGCTTAAGGCAGATCTTTTAAAGCAGAGGAATTGATCAGGAATGAGTCAACTTTCTGATATAATAGTTTGAGACTGCTGGACACAGAGAAGTAAGGACTTTAAAGTGATTCTCAATAAGTATACTGTGGTTGATAAGCAAGTTGTTTGTACAGGTGAACAGTACAGTCTCCAATAAATTGACTTGTAGAAATTTTATAAAGCATCTCTATTTTTTTTCTGGGCAAATAATGAAGTCTTCTTGACACAAGTAATCTACTGTTTTATTTAAATACTATTACCAAAGAGGATCTCAATTCTCAAAACAGAATGTGGGAGGAATTGAGAGATGCAGCTAGAACTGAGTCCAAGGGAAAGCATATGTTTGAAAATAAGATGTGAGGGGAAGTTTCAACAAGAAAACTAACAGTTAAAGGGGCTGGAATGAAATGGGGAGAGATTAATATCTTAGAAGCCAACGGAAGAAACTGTTGAACAGTATGAAGAGGAAAACGAAAATGAAGACAGACAAATTCCAACTGAAGATAAAACATGGAAATAATTGGCAATGTTAGGGAAAGACTTTAAAAAGCTAAGATTAAACTAAGTTAAGAAATGAATAATTGAAGAAGTAGAGAGAGTATATTTGAACTCTAGTGAGAATTTAACAGTTTCAAATAAATTTTTCAAGAGATTTTATATCTCCTCACTTTTGAACATTTATAGTGGCATTAAAAATGCAAAAAAAAAAAAGTGTATCCAAAGAGAATAATCATTCATCTTTTTTTTCTTCTTCTTGAGATGGAGTTTTGCTTTCGTTGCCCAGACTGGAGTGCAATGGCATGATCTCAGCTCACTGCAACCTCAGCCTCCCCTGTTCAAGCAATTCTCCTGCGTCAGCCTCCTGAGTAGCTAAGATTATAGGCATTAACCACCGTGCCCAGCCCATTAATCTTTTTACACACAACTAGAGGGGAATGATAGAAGAAAAGCAAAAGGAAACAGTAATAAAAAAATTACATTAAATAGTTTCTGCCGAACACAAAGTGTTCCTAGAAACAGGTTTACAGGCCAAATATCATCAAGCAACAAGCTTACTACAAGTGAATCCTGGTAAACGTATTGATCTAAGCCCGTTATTGTTTGCCACTGTTGCAAGCATATTTGGGGGCCAATCTAAATATACACAACTACGAGTTTTCTCCAAGAGTACTAAATGAAATAAATGTATATTTGTTTTCCCTTTTTGAACTTTTAATTTTCCTTTGATCCTTTCTGTTTCTCCCATTGGTGCTGTATCCTAATGTCAGCAGGCATCCCTTTGAGATATGACTTCCTTGTTAAAATGGATAGCTTGTCAGTTAATACACTTGTCGGTTAATACTATGCACTCAGTTGTATAACGGGTTTCTCAGGAAGGTGGATTTCTTTTTCTTGGGCTTCTGATTCCTTAGTTTTCCACCTCTTGTCTGAATTGGTCTGGTCCATGAAGCCATCCATAATTCCTCTGCCAGTCACAGCCAACACAGGATATGTGAGGATGTTGAAGATAATTTCCTTCATCAAATGACAGATAACATATCATCTGCTTTCCATGAGCTCAATGGCTTTTTGGTGAGATATGCACGTAAAGAAATACATTATGTTTGACTAGAAAATGCCATAAGCCTATTGGAGTCGCTCTATTTCTTCATCTTCTTATTCTTCATCCTCCATCTTCTTCATAGAAAACCTGCACAGTATCTGTGCTATTCACTAATATACACCTAGTTGACCATTGGATACAACATAGGTGCTAATCTTGATTGGACAACTAAACAGGAATGTGGTTAAAGCAATATGAGAGAACCTTGAAACAAAGACAGTGAAAGTAAAATCCACGAGGATGTCTTAAAGATGATGGGCCTTCCTCAGGGTGGGAAGTGGGGCAAGTGCTTTGTGTGTAATGATGTGAGAGGATGCCAGGGCCTGGAGCGCTTAGGAAAAAGAACAACACACAGGTATGGCAGAAGATGCAAATGCAGTGTGGAATGTGTTCCTTATTGGAAGCTCTGGGGAATCTACTTCCAAGCTCATTCAAGTTGTTGATCAAATTCCGTTCTTGTAGTTGTAGGGCTGAGGTTTCTGTTTTCTCGATAGTTGTCAACCAGAGTACAGTTTTGCTCCGACAGGCTGTCATTTTCCTTCTCAAGTGTGCCATGAGCTCCAGGCCTCTACCTAACCTTTGTTCGTGGATCCTACATCTAAGAGCCATAACATTGTATCACAGACAATCCTTCTGATGTATCCAACCTCTAATTTTTCCTGCTGTATCTCTCTGACCCCAGCCAGAGGAAGTTCTCTGCTTTTAAGGGCACATGGGATTTAGTGGTTCCATCTGTATAATCCAGAATGATCTCCTTATTTTTGCTTTTTGGTTTTTTGTTTTGTTTTGTTTTGTTCTGAGATGGAGTTTCGCTGTTGTCACTGGGACTGGAGTGCAATGGCATGATCTTGGTTCACTGCAACCTCCACCTCGCGGCTTCCAGCAATTCTCCTAACTCAGCCTCATAAGCAGCTAGGATTACAGGCGCCTGCCACCACACCCAGCTAATTTTTGTATTTTTAATAGAGACGGGGTTTCACCATATTGGCCAGGCTGGTCTCAAACTCCTGAACTCAAGTGATCCGCCGGCCTTGGCCTCCCAAAGCGCTGGCATTACAGGTGTGAGCCACTGTGCCCGGACTGGTCTCCTTATTTTAAGGTCTGTAACACTGATTACACCTTCAAAATCTCCTTCGTTATATAAGGTTCTCCTTTTTCTGTTTTCTATGGAATTTCCTTACAGCTCTGGATTCCATCAAATAGATTTTCAGCAGGTAGTCCTGGTCCCTGGGCTTGGGCAGTATCATCTCCTTTCTTCTTTGTTAATGTTTAAGACAATTTAAAAAATGCTGCAAGAAAGATGCTAAAAGATTCATTTAAAGATAGTCAAAGGACTTTATCCAGAGCTCAATTTTGACACTGGTGTCTGCTGCCATTCCAGAATTATTTCAAATGTACTCTCTTCATAATACAGAAAAGTCTGATGCATCCTGCTGCTCAGAATAGTTTTGATGTTTAGTTTTGGATATTTAATGGCTGGCCTAAGGGTTCTCAATTAGTATGGAATGAAAAAACAGGAAAAGGTAGCATGCTTGACTTTTTAGTCTATTACTAATTCAAAGGGCCATATCTTAACCAGATACATACCAATGGAGCATAAATTTTTTCATCTGCTTCCTTAGAAGTAACTAGACTGTCATTTAAAGTCACTTCTATTCACTCACTCTCATCAACAAATGTAAAAATCTATGTTATAATAGGCTAACAAAGGGCATTTTAGAGGTCTTCAAAATGTCACACATTTTCTTCTTACTATAATTAATTTTCTTCTTACTATAATTAATTTCTCTTTAATAAATTCAGTTAGTTTAAATGGTTTAGTTTTGAAATTATGCATTGGGCACTTTTTACATTTTTATAGAAATTTATATTTAGTTTATAGTAAGTATGTGGTATGGAATATCATGTGGTCTGTTTAAAATACTACTTATTGACCTTGGCATGGTGGCTTATGACTATAATCCCAGCACTTTGGGAAGCTGAGGTAGGAGGATCACTTGGGCCAGGAGTTCAAGACCAGCCTGGGCAACATAGTGAGACTCTCATCTCTATAAAAAATAATTTTAAAAAATTAGCCAGGTATGGTCCCACCTGGGTAAGGTAGTGAGACCTTGTCTCAAAAAATAAAATAAGATAAAAATACAACTTACAGAGTTGTCTTTACAGTTGGACATTTTCATATCACTTTGAATATACTGAGAGTATTTTTCAGTTTATTGGGGATTGGGAACAATGCAAATTATAGCATGTCAGTTTGGAAATGAGTGTATTCACCTTTTAAGATAAACTCCAATAATTGCCTTGAAGATGTCAATTTTGCAAGTGTTGTTGAGGTGTGCACATACACACACACACACACACATGTTTACAAAAAAAGGATGTGTTAGTTTCTTTTTGCTGCTATATGAAATTATAAATTTAGTGGCTTAAAAAGCACAAATGTATAATTATGGAGGTCAGAAATCTTAATTGAGTCTTACTGTGCTAAACTCAAGGTGTTGGCAGGACCGTTTAATTCTAATGGAGGCTCTTGGGTAGGATATATCTCCTCACCTTTTTCGGCTCCTAGAGTCCACCAGTACTCCTTGGTTTATGGTCCTCCTTCATCTCAAAGCCGGCAATGGCCAGTCAAGTCTGTCTCACATTGCATCACTCTGACACTGGCTCTTCCACCCCTCTCTTCTATCTTTTAAAGACACTTGTGATTACATTGGACCCAAGGGATAATCCAGGATAATCTCTTCACCATAAAATTCATCTGATTATTCAGCCTTAGTTCCACCTGTAACCTTAATTTCCCTTTGCTATGTAACATGACATATGGACAAGTTTGAGGAAATAGAACATGTGTATCAGTCTGTTCTCTCATTGCTATGAAGAAATACCTGGGACTGGGTAATTTATAACAAAAAGAGATGAGTCAGGGTGCAGTGGCTCACGCCTGCAATCCCAGCACTTTGGGAGGCTGACGCAGGCAGATCACGAGGTCAAGAGATCAAGACCATCCTGGTCAACATGGTGAAACCCTGTCTCTACTAAAAATACAAAAGTTAGCTGGGCATGGTGGAGGGTGCCTGTAGTCCCAGCTACTTGGGAGGCTGAGGTAGGAGAATTGCTTGAACTCAGGAGGCAGAGGTTGCAGTGAGTCAAGATCACACCACTGCACTTCAACCTGGCAACAGAGCAAGACTCTGAAAAAAAAAGAAGAAGAAGAAGAAAGAAAGAAGGGGAAAGGAAGGAAGGAAGGAGGAAGGAAGGAAGGAAGGAAGGAAGGAAGGAAAGGAGGAAGGAGGAAGGAAGGAAAGAAGAAAGAAAGAAGAAAGAAAGAAAGAAAGAAAGAAAGAAAGAAGAAAGAAAAAAGAAAGAAGGAAAAGAAAGAAAGAAAGAGGAGAGAGAGAAAGAAAGAAGAGAGAGAGAAAGAAAGAAGAGAGAAAGAAAGAAAGAAGGAAAAGAAAGAAAGAAAAAGAAAGAAAGAAAGAAAGAAGAAAGAAAGAAAGAAAGAAAGAAAGAAAGAAAGAAAGAAAGGAAGGAAGGAAGGAAGGAAGGAAGGAAGGAAGGAAGGAAGGAAGGAAGGAAGGAAGGAAGGAAGGAGGAAGGAAAAGGAAGGAAAGAAAGGAAGGAAGGAAGGAAGGAAGGAAGGAAGGAAGGAAGGAAGGAAGGAAGGAAGGAAGGAAGGAAGGAAGGAAGGAAGGAAGGGGATTGAATTGGCTCCTGGTTCCATAGGCTGTACAAAAAGCCTGATGCAGGCCACCTGCTTGGCTTCAGGGGAGGACTCAGCAAACTTACAGTCATGGCGGAAGGCAAAGAGGAAGCAGACACTTAATGGGTGCAGCATGAGCACGAGTGAGAGAGTTGGGGAGGAGCTACAAACTTTTAAACAAGTGGATCTCATGATAACTCATCAGGACACAGTACCAAGAGGAAAATTTGCCCACGATTCAATCACTGCCCACTAGGCACCTCCTCTAGCATCGGGGATTACATTTCAATGTGAGATTTCAGTAGGGATACATATCCAAATGATATCAACATGGATATATATTATTTTTGAGGAGAGTATATGGACGGGGGTGGTATTAATTCTTTCATCCACAAAGGGAAACTGTCAACTGCCCTCAGAGCAGCTCAGGATTTTTCAGAATAGTTTTCAAAATTCTTACTCAATTTAAGGTAAACCACTTTAAAGTTTATGGTAGTATTTGTCTGCAAAAGAATTATCTCTGATTTTGTTTTACTTTTTATTTCACCTCTCCTTTCCTATCCCACAAATCTTTCTTAATATACTTATTTAATGTGCATCCTACAAATACACCCTTTACATATGTGTCAATCTGCAAATATCATTTTATTATTATGTATGTATTTATACATTTAAACATTTTATACATTAATTATTATGTATGTATTTATACATTTTATTATTATGTATGTGTTTATACATTTAAACACTGACCATGTTTGAGAGATCTATATCCACATTGTTTTGTGAAGCTCAAATTAATGTCTTCTCACCCCATATATTATTCCATCATACATCATATTTTACAGTTTTTCTTAAGGCAGGGTAGGCAATCAATGAAGTGACCATGTTCTTGGGACACAGTAACCATGGTGACTGTACAGTAAACACAATTAGCCTCAGCATTCGCATTGTAATTGAGCACATCCAAGCAAAGCTATCTTCAGTAAGGACTTTCTCCTTTAGAGAGTGTGTGAAATTTCATTTTACCTGTCCTCAAATTGACCTTTTGCTCATTTTAATAGCAAAGAACACACCCCAGGTAGAGATTCCAGATGCTAATGAGACATGTGACATATGAACAAGCATGTACAACTACTGCACATGTGCACCTAGCTTTCTAGTAACATCTTTCCACCTCTTTATGAATAACCATGTAAGACTCCCATAAAGTCAGTCTCCCTTGTGCCAATCTGTGCTATCTCATCCTTACAAGCAGCCAGCCCTGAATCCTCTTTCTCTCAGGGTACACTGTTTATTCTGCACTTAACTTCTAAAATATTCTTTTTCTTTTGCAACAAATTACTCGTTTTTTGTAATAAAACACTTTTTATTTTGCAATAAATTATGCTAAAAAAACGAAACGGCTACATTTCCTTTGCTGTGCATCTCTTGTTGAAATTTTAACTAAAAAGACAAAAACTGAGGTATCACATTAGCCGTCAACAATCCTTTATTGGTAGGTAGGTATTGATATCACTTGACAATGATCACCTTTCTCATACATATGTCTTAATGCATCTGTGTGAAAGTGTTTCTATGGTAAACATCCAGGCTATAGACATAATTAATTCACTAAATGCTATTATATTAACTTTTAAAATGGCTACACAAATGAATATTCCTATCTGTAGAGTATGAGGATTTCTATTTCTTTTTTGATAGAGTCTTTAAGAGAACAACTAAATAATAAGTTGAAATTAACTACATAAAAAGAGATGGAAGGTTAATTTTATTGTAGAGCAGCCATAGGATATTTTTACCTGCAACCTTGTGAATATGTACATAGGATACTCATATTAACTTATTAGTTCCTTCCCAGTGACTTCCTGGCTTATATCTACCGAAGCAAAAAGAACCAGTTCTCTGTTCTTCTTTTCTGGATTCCTCTTATCTCTGATCCCACTGGTTCTCTTTTGGACTTCACACACAGTTCTTGACATGAGTCTGCTTTAGAATCTTTGATGCATTTGTATCCACATGTCGTCATCACCTGTCACAGATCTTGTTAAGGCAATAGTTTAAATTTTAGTTCAAATCTTTATTGCCCGAGGTTAATAAACATTTGTTTCTTTTCTGTGTTTTTCTAATGCCATGTTCTCATTCCTTTGTAAGACCAAAAGGTGCTTTTTCTAATCTGAATGTTCTCTCCTTTGCTTATGTTCTGTCTTTGACTCTGTCTTTTTTGATCTCTGCAGTTGCTTCTCAGAGCTTGCTTCTGCCTGTCAACAATATAGGGACTATTTATGCTCCTTTTGGACTCAGTTTCTGAAAATGGAATTTCCCACATTGACTCAGCATGATGCTTCTTCAGTACGGCTATTAAACACCTCATCCTGCAGACTCCACTATGTCAGCTCTTAGAATGTATTTCCCATAAATGTACATGCTATAGAAAAAGTAGATACTGATATAGCATTGTGGAAGACCTCAATTGTATGTTCAGTCTGCTTTCATTTGTAGTAAGCTCTATGTTAATCTATTCATACTTATAATACCAACTTTTGCTGAAGTTCAGAAGAATATTAACCACTGAAAGTGAATTTTAAAAACATAAAGCAATATTTTTTTAGAAAAGCTTACATGTGTCCATCTGCTTTGTTGAATTCTTTCTTAGCTTTTGTTTTTTGATGTCTTCACTGTATGTATATGTAAAGACACAACATATATGTAGAGATTACAATTTGCTCCATAATAATTGCAAGAATGGCCACGTTCCTTTGTTCTTCTATGTAAACAGAAATCACTAATTGCCAAGGTTAAAGAGAATGCTACATCCTTTGTTCTTTAGGGATTCCCCTTCTTGTCTCCATGTAAGTCACATAAGAGGGCTTATGACTCATGTGTTTATTGTTTTTTGTTTGTTTGTTTGTTTGTTTTGTTTTGTTTTTTTTTTTTGAGACGGAGTCTGGCTCTGTCGCCCAGGCTGGAGTGCAGTGGCCAGATCTCAGTTCACTGCAAGCTCCGCCTCCCGGTTTACACCATTCTCCTGCCTCAGCCTCCCGAGTAGCTGGGATTACAGGCGCCCGCCACCTCGCCCGGCTAGTTTTTTGTATTTTTTTAGTAGAGACGGGGTTTCACCATGTTCGCCAGGATGGTCTCGATCTCCTGACCTCGTGATCCGCCCGTCTCGGCCTCCCAAAGTGCTGGGATTACAGGCTTGAGCCACCGTGCCCGGCCTCATGTGTTTATTGTTAAAGGAAAACCTCACTGGACAGGATGAGCAAACAAAACTTGATGTTATTCCCTTACTATTGCTGAAAATAGGGGAGAAAGCACAGACCAAGTTTAAAGGCTTAGTTCCCCTGAAATAAAGGAGAGGAAAGATTTTAGCAGTTGAGCACTGGTGGCATCTTAGATCATCTGTGTTTGTTAATTAGCTTTACCTTTAAAAAGCTAATTTTATCCTATCTTTGTGACAAGTGGTAGTCACAACTTGGAGCAGGCTCCCCACTTACGTATTAGGTCATTCTTGCATGGCTATAAAGAAATACCTGAGACTGAGTAATTCATAAAGAAAAGAGGTTTAATTGGTTCATACTTAGTTATGCAAGCTATACAGGAAGGATGGCACTGACATCTGCTTGGCTTCTGGAGAGGCCTCAGGAAGTTTCTAATCATGGCAGAAGGCAAAGGGTGAGCAAGCATCTCACATGGAGAAAACTGAAGAAAGAGAAAGGGAGGTGCCACACACTTCAAAACAGCCAGACCTCATGAAAACTCATTCACTGTAGTGAGGACACCACCAAGGTTATGACACTAAGCCATTCATGAGAAATCCATCCCATGATCCAATCAACTCTCTCTCCCAACATTGGTATTACAATTAAATGTGAGATATGGGCAGGGACAAATATACAAACTATATCACCTTCCCACGGAGACTGGGAGAGAAGGGCATCATCAATCTTGACGACTACATTGAAAAGGGATGACTCCAAGGTACTTAAGAAAGACAGTCCTGGGTTGCAAAACAGGCAGAAGCCTTCTAAAAATTTACAACACAAAGGGGCAGAAAAAGAATTTACAATGGCAAGTGCCTAAAGTAAATGCTCTAAGAAAAATCAGGGAGAGACCGCAGGGGTTAGGGCAACAGGATTATGTAAGGACAGGGTGAGAGGGAGGGCAGGTTCCTAGAAGTAGGAGAAACCCCTCTGGGGTGTAGTCAAACCAAGGAGAACATGAAGATTGTCTTGATCAGCACCTATAAGGAACTGTTCTCTGTGTGTTTGTCCCTCTGCTATTTTTTCAGCAGCCTTCTCTGCTGCCGGAAAAAATTGGGCCCTTCCTCTCCTCTCTGCTATTATCTCAATGTTTGTGTTCCCCCAAAGTGTATATGTTGAAATTGAATACACAATGTGTTTGTATTAAGAGGTGGAATCTTTGGGAAGTGACCAGGTCATGAGGGTGGAGCCCTTGTGAATGAGATTAGTGCCCTTATAAAAGAAATCTGAAGCAGCTCGCCAGCCCCTTCCACCAGGTGAGCATGCATAGAAGGTGCCATCTAGGAGGAATGGACTCTCACAAGACACTGAATCTGCTGGTGCTTTGATCTTGGACTTCCCGGTCTCCAGAACTGTGAACAATACATTTCTCATGGTTTATTTCTCTTGCTTCTCTCAAGAGCAGCCTTAGGTATTTTGATATAACAGTCTAAGATATTTTGATACAACAACACAAATGAACTGCTTTCTCTTCCCAGCATCCTGCCCTTTCTGAGAAAGTCCTGACTTCCTGGACATCTGAGAGGCTCAGAGCCCCGTTTCCCTGGTAATCGTCCTCTAAGCCCATGCCAGATCCTACCAGAATTTTGAGTAGCCCAGGACTCAACAGTTCATCTGACCCTGTGAGGGAGGATAGAGAATTAATCTTCCATTTATTGGCTGATAAATGTACAGTAGCACACAAAGGGTATCACCAATAAATTCCTGAAAGTTTCTCTTGTTACAGAACTTAATGTATGCGTGAAACTTTGGACGGCAAGTTCTTGTACTTACAATCTCCCAAGAGTTCACCAGACTCTCTAAAGAATGCATTTCCAAGAGGTAGCAGGAATTCTTAGCCTGTACTGGTTTATCCCTCCAGGTCACACTTTCCTGTGCTCCCCCCACAGAGAGCCACACACTTTCCTGATTTAAGCAGATTATGGTCACTTCATTTCCAGACTCCTGGGAATTAATCTGCTGGGTGACAGATGCTGGCTGTTCCTCTGAAGAGCAGCCTTAAAAAGCAAGATGTGCCCAGGAACTGTTTCTAGTGCTGCTGTGGATAAAATGTAACCCCTTCCCTGGGAGTTGCTATCTTGCATTGCCGTTGCTGGGTTATTTGCTCTCCTGTTCAGGAAGGCCATGCACTTGATCCACTGGGTGTTCAGTCTCCTTTCTGGTCTTAGACTTGTAAAGCTTCTTTAGTTTACATGTAATAATAACTCTCAATTCACATTAATTCATGTTCATGTTCTTACCACAAATAGACAGCAACAGCAACCCCTGCCAAGTCAACCAAACAGCAAAAACAAGAAACACACTCAAAAGAACACAAGGAAATGTTGGGAGGTGATACATATGTTCAGCAACATGGTCATGGTGATGGTTTCATAGGTGCACGCTTATATCATTAAATTATATACATAGAGTATGTGCAACTTTTTATATATCAATTATACATCAATAAAACTTTAAAAACAATCAGACCATTCCATTATCAAGAAGGTGAAGGGAGAAGAGAGATAAGTAACCTGGCTGTCATGGAGCTACACAAAAACACACACAAAAAAAGGCCTGCATTGGAACCAACAAACCACATACCCTCCGAAGGGAAGGAATTGTTTTTCCGAAGACAGATTTTTACAGATTACGTTCCTTTCTGGTTGAATCACAACACTGTCATTTTTTTATGAAAACATCCCCACCTTATTTTTAAGCAGAAAAACAAATTTAAAGCAGATAAAAAGCTCAAGCACAACATTTTTGAATTAAAATTTGAAGACACTATTTTGGATAGAAAGCAAGTGAAAAAATTTGCTTTTAAATTCTTTCCACCAGGCACAGTCCAGTCAACTTGTTTGTCCCTTTTACAGACTTCACATTGCACAATATTTTTAGGACTGCTGGAGGCTAAAAGGAGAAAGGACAAATTTATCCCACCAGTTAATGATAATTTTGATTACCTTGATCTCTTACATTCTGTGCTGCGCATGCTAAATAGTTTTGCTGTTGTTTAAGTTAATGGTCAGGAAAACAAGAGTCTGTAACCAGTATTAAGTTTATGTCCTAATGAAGGCAAATAGTTTAAATTAGTTTAGTGTTGGAATGAAATAATGTATTTAAAAAATTATTTTAATTATAAAATGCTAAATATATATAATGCTTATTAATTCAGTATCTCTATTTAATTGTAAACTTAATTGCTGAATTTGTATGTCCCTTAGTTTGAAATGCAGCGACCAGACCTTGAAGTTTGTTAATTAATATTAGAGCTCAATTAAATTTCTAATATATTTAATCTGGTGGTAATAATGGAGTCAAAGTGAAGGAGAGTGATACACCCAAATGTCTGTAATCAAAGTGGATTAGAAGGTGTTACTAGAGTTAGCAGCTTTAGGTAAAAGTTGATAATGGCCTTGTATTTCAGTCTGAAAAATGTCACTAGTCAGCATGGTATCACAAGTCCGCATGGTAGCACAGGACAGTGTTGTGGCCTGGTGATGGCTCTCCAGAAGGCCTAATCAGGTTCTCAACATTTAGTTGCATTGAGGCAGGTACACATGAAAATAGTGGGGAAAGGAATGGCAGGGCAGTGGTATCTGGAAATGCTGCAGCAGAGCTTGCACAGGGCAGCAAGGTGGAGTCACAAACCCCTGGATGATTTGCATTTGCTGAAGATCAACAAGGATGCTTTGACATAAAACCTCAATGGTAATTTTTTTTTAAGTATATACGGTTGTGCCCTCAATGGTAATTTAAACATCAAGTTTTTTGGGTCATCTTCTGATTAAAGAGTAATATGTGTTTATTATTGGAAATGTGGAAAATACACAAAACATATTTATTTTGTTCAATTTAAAAATTAAATCATAACTAAGACCTGAAGCACTGTCAAGGTTTGGGGTTTTATGTTGAACTCTGTTTTTCTTAGTTCATCTCCATCTGTACATTGCCTCTGGTATACATTTCTCTATATGTTCTGTATATGATAGTGACAAAAAAACCAAAAACAAAACAAAACAAAACAAAACAAAAAACAAAAAACAGAAAACAAAACAAAACAAAAACCTCCCCAGCTGGAGACAAGTCCTCAGTCAATATCACAGGCTCAGCTTTCTCCACAGCCCTCCAGGCCATGTGCCTTCTTCCTCTACCTTTTCTCTTTGCTTCACAGGGCCACTTCCAAACCATATCCTGTCTCTTTCTTAAAACTCATAACTTCATGTTATGAGGCTTACCAGGCACCTTCCCTCCTTATCACAGTCTCTCTTAACTCAAGATCACTCCCCTGATTCTCTGAAGATTAGTTCCTGTTTCACTGTCATTCTTCCAAATCCAAGCCTATTCTTGGTGATTTCAATAGTTATGCAATATGTCCTCCTTGGCCTCCTCTCCTTTAAGGAGCTAATACTTTTCATTTCACTTCTCAACATCTTATTCCCATAATTATACCTTAGAAACCTTGTCTTGCCTATATCTTCATCCCATACTATGATCATCCCCTCCATTTTTCCCCATTCTATCCCTCTGATACCCCAATGTCAACAATTCTTAGCTCCCCAGTGGGCCCTACACGTCTTTAAACCTTTCACTGTTTCACCATCCCTCATCCCTGTCATGTCTTATTCCTTACTCGCTAAAATTCTGTCCATCTGTCCGTTCATTCATTTGTTCATGTCTTCAAATATCAATTGTTCAAATATCATTGCTTTATTAAGTAGCCATGTAGAGCAAAGACAGGATGTAGAAGGGAAACTAGAGTAAAGATCTATGTCGATGAAAGACAAATATGTCTACTCTGATTGAGCTTACATTCAACATAAAACAATTAACAAGATAAATAAGACAAGTGAATTAAATGGATACTCAGGTGGCGAGGCTAATGGAAAGAATAAAGCAGACATGGGATGTCAGGTAGGGTGGATTTTCTGTAAAGTGGCCAGGAAAGGCCTCAGCAGCATGTAACATTTGCGTGACAACTTAAAGAAAGAGGAGGACAGGGAGGGGGCCAGAGAGATACCAGGCAAAGGCAAGAGTGAATGCAAAGACCCTGAGCTGGGAGCAGGCCTGGAGGCCAGTGTGTCTGCAGTGAACTGAGCAAGAGGGAGAAGGGAACAGCTGGAAATGGGATCATATTGGACATAAGGTGGGGGTAGGGCTGGAAGTGATACAGAGTCAAGCTTTATAATAAAGACTTTGAATTCATAATCAGCTCCGTTTCTTCCCATCCTGCTCGACTCATCCATAGCCCTAGTTAGACACAACTCTTTGTCTGCACTGCATGAAGCTCTGCAGCCAAACTCAACTAGAATAGTGTGCATCACCATAGTTACTGGGATCCCTTTAATTTCATGATAATTCACCTCGAGAGAGCTCTTCGTCTAGTCAACCATTCCCTTCCTCTCCCCACACAGCACCACGTACCACAGCACACAAACACACATGATTACCACACACCACACATGAACATACTATCTACCACACACACACATGCAAACACATACACCACACACAGATACACTCGCACCAATCAGTCCAAATCAGAGGCTATTCAATACCTTCTCTTTCCTTAGCCGAACATTTCTTCTCAAACAGAAATAGGTGAATTCTGGGTCCAAGTGCATGTGAGCAAGTTGACATGGTGGCAGCTACTTGTGGAGTTTTCTGTCTGATGTCTTCACTACATTCAGTCAACTAAAAGGCAAGGTTGTCATCTGAGAACAAAAATGGGAAAGGAGAAGAGAGAGGTGAGGAAGAACAGCACTAGAAGTTCCACTGTTCTAACTTTTAAAATCCCTATTAGCACAATAATTTCTCGTTCCTCTTCTACAGGAAAAGAGCATAACTGCTTACCAGAAAGCGCCGAGCTTTAGAAATGAAATGCTCCTTAGCCCCAGGGACAAGAAGAAAATAACCACATTCCACTGATTCAGGTTGCGTCACTTCGTCAGTAAGAGATGGTGTGATGAGAGATTGTTCATGGAAGTTTGCCACAGATGCAAAAATCTGTGGACTTTTGATTCAGTCCTGACAGAATTTTAATCTTGGCCCTCTCACTTCAAACTGAGTAATAAATCTCATAATCCCTCTGAGACTCAAGATTCTCATCTGAAAAATGGGGATAATCTTGGATTGTTTTTGTAAGGACTAAGTGACTAACACATGTAAATATGTTACTATAGTTTGGCACACAGTGGAAACATGTAATAAATGGAGCTTAGCAGGAACATATTCCTCTAGGTACATACACAGCATAACATTTTTAAACCATCAACTGAATTGTCTATATAATATAGTTTCTGCTTCAAGGTTCCATATGCCTCATGGTAGAAAGTGTAACTTTTATCAACTCAGGGTAAACATAAATTTTGGGAGCAATGGATTTCCCTATCCACTTTCTCCCTGGAGTGATGGCTTAATTTGATAGGCTTAGGTAGTAGCATCACAGCACTGGGGAAGAAAACCCTCACCTGTCCACACCAGCAGGATCTGAAATGCATCAGCTTCTGGCCTAGTCCACACGCACAGACATTTCTCCACATTAGCATCTGCTGGGCTCTCTGCCCACCTGTCCATTCTCCAGTCAGATGGTCCATCCTTTTCTTCTCTGAGGAACTCTTGAGACAAGTATCTAGGTGTTTTCTTAATGCTTCTTCTTCCTTTCCCCATAAATCTATCACTACACCCACTCAACTGCCTTCAAAGCAATACTGCAATTGCATCTACTTTTATACACTTCCCTGCGCACCATCCTAATAATGCAAGTCATTATCACCTCCTTGAATTTCTACAGCATCCTCCCGCTTGGCTGTGCTGATTTCATTATCCTTGTGTAACTTTCCAGTTCACCACTGTGCAGTCACAGTAATCTTTTATAAAGCATAAATTAAGTACATTATTCTCCCGCTTAAAAATCTCCCAACTTCATCTCATTTCATCTAGTATCTAATATTCTTTCCCTGGTGTAGACAACCTTACCTGACCTGGATCCTGCATAATCTCTCTGACTTCATTAAGTATCAGTCAACCTATTATGCACATTCGTTTTCTTGTTCTTAACGCACTAAGCTTTTCCATAACGTATGCACCCTGCATTAGCAGTCTCTGAGTGGAAGGTCCTCACTTTGATCTTTCCAACGCTGCACTTTCAGCCAATTTCTTCATTCAGCTTTAGCCTAAATGCCACTTCAGAGAGGCTGTTCTTCACTATCCAATCTAAGGTAGCTGCTCTCATCACTTTCCATCACTTCTCAATATATTACTCTCTGTACACTCATTTTTTCACTGATCGATGTTCATCTATTTAGTGTCAGTCCCACTATATAATGTATATAGCATATAATATATGCTATAGTTCAGTGCAGGGACATTTTCAGTTTCATTGTTAAATTTCCACCATATAAATGGTGCTTCTGAGACTTAAGTGTTTAATAAACATGTGGTAGAAGAACGACTGGAATTCTTTTCCTGATAAGCAATAGGAAATTAATCAAGCAGAGATATCATATATGTGAAATATTTGTCCGTTTGATTGGCTACAATTGATAGAAATAATTTATAGAGTCATTGTCAATTTGGCAAAGGCAAGTAGAAATATTTTCTTGTTCTAATATTCATTTCTTTTATTAGTTGTCTAATTTTGTCTGTGTTTTTATAGATATTTGTATTTATTCCTTTGTGAATCACCCACTTTTCCGTTTCACAGTTCTTCTATCGGGAAGCTAATAATTTTTCATTATAAGTTTAAATCTATAGCTAATTTCCTATGTTTGTAAATGTTTTTCACTGTTATCTTTTCTTAATTGTCATGATATTTGACACAAAATTTTGAGATTTTAGAAACTTTTAAAGAATTGTCTTTTCTCTACAATATTAGCTTATTCCTTAACCAAATATCTATTGGCCAGCTTTTGTATGCCAGGCGTTTTAGTTAGTGAAGCAAGCAATAAAAATTCTAATAATGATAATAGCTATAAAGAAAAACAGATAAAAGGAAAAGAGGCTGACTTGGTCATAGCGGTATGGGGTAATTGGGTAGTAAGCAGAAGTACTGAAGAGTTGACATTTGAATTGAAGATAACAATGAGACAGCCATGACCAGGCAGGGCAGCTCACACCTGTAATCCCAGCACTTTGGGAGGGTGAAGTGGGTGGATTGCTTGCATCCAGGACTTGCTTGAGACCAGTCTGGGCAACATAGCAAGACCCCATCTTTGCAAAAAATAAAAAATTACCCAGGCATGGTGGCACATGCCTGTAGTCCCAGCTACTCAGGAGGCTGAGGTAGGAAAATTGCTACTTGAGCCAGGGAGGTGGAGGCTGCAGTGAGCCATGATTGTGACACTGCTCTTGCAACAGAGTTAGACCCTGTCTCAAAGAAAAAAGAAAAGAAAAGAAAAAAGGGAAAGAATGAGGCAGCCATGTGCATTGGCATAGCATTCTGGGAAAAGAGAAAAGCAAATTTATGCATAAAATGCTTGACAAATTTGAGTAATAAGAAGACTAATGTGTGTGACTGGTTGTGAAACAATATGTACGAATTATTCTAGGATTATTTGCTACATGATTCATCTTTTTAAAAACTCATTTGACAACTTTATTATCAGTTAAATTGTTATATGTGCTTGGGTGCAGTTTTGGACTTTCTTTTCTGTTTCATTTCTCTGTCTATTCAAACACCAATAATTATCTTTCACTTGTGGTAAAATTTCAATATTAAAATAAAATTTTAATATTTTTATTATCTGTGAAAATTTTTAATTATTGGTATTTTACAAAATTTTCTCAGTTATTCATCTTAATTTAGTTTCAAAGTTAAATTTTCCCATCATCTTGCAGTTTGTCAAAAAGCACTTCCTTATATTTTTAAATAGTGTTACTTTATTAGTATAAATTACCTCTGAAAAAGCCACATATTTGCAATGTTTTTCTTTCCATAAGAAATCTGGTTTGTTTCGTCTTCAAGTCTTTTTAAATGTCCCTCCAAAATACTTAGTCCAATTCATGTAGGTCCTCCACACTTAATTTTTATTCATTTTTTTGTCGTTCCTAGCTTTTTGAGGTTAATATTACGTAATAAAACAGCTTTATACAAAAACCACTCTTGGATATCATAAAAGACAAACTAAAGAGGTCTCTTCAGTATGGCATTTTATAAAGTCTTAGCATGTGAAGTGGCTCTAAGACAAAGTACGTTTGTGTTGTTATAAAACATTACCATAAAAAAGCCACTCTGTGTATTATGAACACTGAAAATCTGAGACCTGTCTCAGTTAATTTAGAAAGTTTATTTTGCCAAGGTTGTGGACGCATACCCATGACTCAGCCTCAGGAGGTCCTGATGACATGTGCCCAGAGTGATCAGAATACAACTTGGTTTTATACATTTTAGGGAGACATGAGAGATCAATTAACATAGGTAAAATGAACATTGATTCAGTGCAGAAAGCTGGAACAACCTGAAGCAAAAGCAGGACAACTTGAAGCAGACAGGGGGCTTCCAGGTCACAGGTAGGTGAGACACAAATGGTTGCATTCTTTTGAGTTTCTGATTAACCTTTCCAAAGGAGGCAATCAGATATGCATTTATCTCAACAGAGGGATGACTTTGAATAGAATGGGAGGCTGGTTTGCCCTAAACAGTTTCCAGCTTGAATTTTCTCTTTAACTTAGTGATTCTGGGGGCCCAAGATATTTTCCTTTCACATTTCCCCCCTTTTGTTTTTAAAAATCTCTTGGAGAAAGCATTTTAGAAGAAAACAAATCTCTAGTCCCAGGTTTTGTCTGATGTCTCATGGCTAGGATGGTTTATTCCTAGACAGGTAGGTCCCAAGCTATTAAGAAATCTCATTTTTAAAAGGTTATGAAGTCTCATGTCCTGTGAAGAAAAAATAGGGGGAGGAAGAACGAAAAACACAATGAACAAAAGAACAATTCCGGAAAATTGATATAGGCTACATTACCAGAGATCAGGAGCCCTTTACAGGGGCTGTGTAGACAAAGGTAGGAAGCCAGTTTTTTAAGGGACTTTTATTGACTCCATAAGTCAAGTTTGATTCCTTAAAGGAAAGCACACCATTCCAGTCAAAGCCTTGGCAAAACAGCCAGCTTCTCCAGTTGTGTCCTGTAATAAATGAAAACAGATTCTTATGCACTTATGTAAATAACTGTATTGTCATAAGTTAAGAATACTCACAAACGGTTTCCAAATTCTGGAGAAATCAGGTAGAGAGAAATAAATATGCTCCAAAATTTGTTCATAGGAGTATACTTTACTCAATTGTTAAAAGGTGTAAATAGCTTACAGAGTCTTCTTGGCTCTGAAAAAAAAAAACAAAGGATCACAAGTTTTTAACCTAAAAGTTAAAAAGATTAGTCTTCTATTAGTTCAGTTCATGCAGTTAACTCCTGTTTTGCCTGACATTCACGAACATTTTAGCTCTCCGTGAGAGTCCTGAACGTTTTTTTTCTCTATTCTAATGTTACACTCTCCAAAGTTATCAGAAACCTGCATTTAAGACAACCTGTTAGAGTTCCATAGCTGATTACAAAACCACCTTCTGTGGAGGACTAAAACAAGACAACAATTGTCTGTGGATGACAAAAGGTTTTAGGACAGCACTAGTCAAATACACAATTAACAAGAAAATTTGTTACTGCTGTGGTACACAGTAATTTAACAATTGTAATTATTACTGATAATGTTCACTAGTCATATCAGAATTATAGGAATTTCCCATGATTTTGGAATACCAATAACATATTTACACAAATATAGCCTAAAGAAAACCAAACACCATTGCATATGTGACAATGTTTCCTGTATAATTTTTATACCAAGTAAACCAAATTATGCCATTTTTGGACTTTAGGGAACCTAATATCTTAAAGAATTAATTAGATAAGAAAAAGATATAATTTGTAATTTGGTTTTGGAAACTTTGTCAAATATCAAAGGTTTAAAACACTTAATACCACAAGTCATTGTAAAATAAGTCATTCGTTTGACCAAAGTGATAGCTCAAGGATTTTTGAATAAAAGGTGAAAACCTTCATTTTTTGAGAGAGAAGACTTAATTTTCCAAACAATAAGCTCTAATAAAAACAACATAAAGACAATTAAATTTGTTTTTTAAAATTTTGTATACAATCTATAAAATTTTTATCCAGAACATAAAATATAACTGTCATAAGCTTTTCATAACTTTTATAGCCTTTTTTAGGGGTCAGTTAATGCTTCAAGAAAACCTTGTTAATCTGACACAGGTTCCTATGCTGGTCTTGTGTGAATGTGCCTTTGACATTAATGATTAATTTATAAAGAAACATTTGACTAGCATGTCAAATAGCATTTGACTAGTTTTTTTTTTCTTTAGTATCTGATTTAAGCACTTTTATTTATTTTTTAAGCCAATTAATTAGAACTCTTTTATATACATTTTAGTAGTGAAACATTGTGTACACAACACATAAATATAAATATGTAGATGTACTAGGCCTGCCAAAAAATGTATATCTTATAGATTAATAAAGACCTTTTTTACTTCTTCTTTTTTTTTTGAGATGGAGTCTCACTTTCTCGCCAAGGCTGCAGTACAATGGCACAATCTTGGCTCATGGCAACCTCCACCTCCTGGGTTCAAATGATTCTCTTGTCTCAGCCTCCCAAGTAGCTGAGATTACAGGCATGTGCCACCACACCTGGGTAATTTTTGTATTTTTAATAGAGTTGGGGTTCCACCATGTTGGCCGAACTGGTCTCAAACTCCTGACCTCAAGCAATCCACCCACCTTGGCCTCCCAAAGTGCTGTCATTACAGACATGAACCATCATGCCCAGCCTTATTCTTTTTAAGTCTTAACCTAGGCAGTTGTCAGCTAAATTTTCAACTGAACATAAAATTTTAGAAGTTTATTAGAAAGGCCTTCAAATATATACACACATGCATATACATACACACATACACACACCAAGGTTCTATAGCTTTTACTTCAGTACTTTAGCCATGATATAAATACAAATTTGCTGGTTTGCAAACAAACAAACAAAAAATGGTTACATCCAAACAGTGGCTTTTATCTCAGTAGAAAAGTAACAGCAGGTACAAAGCAGGCAAAAAAGAAAATAGAAAAACAGGGACTCTAGGAACTCTATAACTTGCAGGTCGACCTTAGGGCTCTTTTTCCTTAATGTAGTTGTGCATGAAGACCATATGACTTCCATTTTACTCTGGCAGCTAGAGGTGCCTTAAAACCTATGGAGTGGCCCAAAAAAGGGGTCATTTTCCTTGTCTTCTCCACATTCTTAGTTTATTTGTTTCCTGCTTTTTTTTTTTTCTTTTCCATAAAGGAGGAACTGAGCTGTGGCCTAGGGTTTTTGTGTGGTGGATTGATGTGTGCTGCTTGTGGGCAGGACTCCACAGTCTGTCATCACTGAGTTGTTCCCACCCTCTTATGTGTGTCAGTTTCTCTCTCTAGAGGCCTATGACCTCTGAGAGGGCTCAAAACACTGGGTGATCAGCCCTTGCATGCGTTTTCTGGATAACCTATTTTTTAAATTAACTTTTGTTGAGGATTTCCCTGCAGGGCTGCTGCATGCTGTTGGGGGTCAGTGCCTCAGACACTCCCACAAGGACCCCGTTCACCCAGGAGCACGTTTCAGCTGGGAGGAGCAAATGTCCTTTCTCCTCAGAGCTGAGGAAACTCAGTCTCTCATTTACTTATGAAAACAACAGTTCAGTTCCTCATGCAAATGTGCACAGATGAACTGAATTGAGATCAAATAGGGAGAAAAAGCAATACAGAAGAATCTTTAGAATGTGTCTCCTAACTAAAATTTGGATTCTTAACTTCCTAAAAGAAAAAAAAGAAAAAAAATAGCCAAGACCACTTCCTATAAATTGTACTAGGCCACTCATAACTTTGTAGCTCTCATCCACCATTATACACACCAAGGCCAAATCCTCTCACAGTGCAAGGACATTTCTGGTACCCTCAAAGCCAAAAAGCTCAGGTCATGCAATACAAGCAAGCAGAACTTTAGACCTGAGAAGAATCTGTCCATGGCTCTTGGAATTCCACAAAGAAACACCCAAAATAAGTGAGTGGTGCCTTTGTTCTGAATTCTTTAAAGGGGTTCAAGTCATTAGATACCTTCTCTAGATTTTTTTGGTACTGCAGATGGCAAAGGGAGCAGGAGGCATAGGGTGGAAGAAAAGTAGTAAATGAAAGAACATTTTTTCTTTTAATACAGGAAGCAAACACAGAAACCAAGCACATGGTTTTTTGATATTTTTCTTTTGGTTTCTTCTTTTGCAGCTGTGAGGAATTTTGGCCAGTTTAGAGAGGCTTTGGTACCTTAATTTAGAATTCTCACTCAGATATGACCAAGTCAGATAGTGTTGGTCAAATCTGATGGGAGAAAGACAAAACAAACAAGAACAACAAAAACCCCAACAACATGATCACTGAGCGCTCTAATGGTAAAGAGAGATTAGGACCTTCTGGCTGTTAAGTGTTAGCCAAGACAAAACACCAATTCAGCTACTTACCTAGGAATGGGTCTCAGGCTGAAGACTGTTTTCTATCATCCTAGAAGGAGGAAAAGACTCAAACTGCTCTTCCCTGCTGGGAGCAAGCTCAAACTTCATAAAGGAGTTACCTGCCTTCCATCATCATGGAAACAGGAGATCGTGTCTTCCTTGTTGAATGCAAGTAAAACTTCAAAAGAAAAAGGAGTTGTACGGCAAAATATACTTTAGATCTTGACCAAATTTGGGGAGATCAGGGATTCTCTGGAAGGGGTGCTCCCAGAATTCAGCAAATTGTCTTATTGGTTTAAGCCATCAAGTTAGCTCATGCTGGTACTAAGCACCAATAGGTGATTTTTCAAAGGTCAGCAGCATCTCCACTCAGAATCCCTTCATGGTTACCAAAATGTAAACCCCAAAAATCTGAGACAGGTCTCAGTTAATTTAGAAAGTTTATTTTTCCAAGGTTGAGGACACATGCCCATGACACACAGCCTCAGGAGGTCCTGACAACATGTACCAAAGGTGGTCAGAGCACAGCATGGGTTTATACATTTTAGGGAGACATAATCAACATGTGTAAAATGAACATGGGTTCAATCTGGAAAGGTGGGACAACTCAAAGCAGGGAGGGTGCTCCCAGTTCACAGGGAGTTAAGGGGCAAATGTTTGCATTCAAAAGGACAAACTTGCCTCCCTTTCCATGGGAGGCAATCAGATATGCATTTATCTCAATGAGCAGAGGGATGACTTTGAATAGAATGGGAGGCAGGTTTGTCCTAAACAGTTCCCAGCTTGAATTCTCCCTTTAGCATAGTGATTTTGGGGGCCCTTTCACAGCATAATAATATGTACTTTGATACCAGTTCCCCACAATGGTTTTTAGGAAATGCCACCAACAGCTATGTGACCAGGGCAATGAGTTTACCCTCACTCAAAGCTTGTTTCCTTCCAAGCAAAATGAACATAATTGTGTGCCGGATAGTGTTGTTGTAAATTAAGCAGAGTAATGCACGCTAAGCAAGTTGTATGGAACCTAGCACAGAGTAAGCACTCAACAAGTGTTAGTTCCTAATATGGGAAAGCTTCTCTGGGACATAATTAGGGCAAAAATGAACTAGAATGTTGAAAAGCATAATTTTTCTTTAGCTGTAATTTTTTCTCCTTGTCTTTAACTTTGCACCTTCAAAAGACTACACTGTTTGTTTGTTTGTTTGTTTGTTTGTTTGTTTGTTTTGGAGACAAAGTTTGGCTCTTGTTGCCCAGGCTGCAGTGCAATGGTGCAATCTTGGCTCACTGCAACCTCTGCCTCCCAGGTTCAAGTGATTCTCCTGCCTCAGCCCCCGCAGGTAACTGGGATTACAGGCCCCCGCCACCACACCCAGCTAGTTTTTCTATTTTTCATAGAGATGGGGTCTTACCATGTTGGCCAGGCTGGTCTCGAACTCCTGACCTCAGGTGATTCACCCGTCTCGGTTTCCCAAAGTGCTGGGATTACAGGTGTGAGCCACTGTGTCCAGCCAAAAGACTATATTTTGAAGCATTCCTTTTTTAAAAATTGTACTTTCTAATTTTATTGGTTTCCCTTGGTTGCTATAACAAATTATCACGAACTAGGTGGCCAAAACAAAAGAATTTCATTTTCTCACCTATGTGGAAAATGGAAGTACAAAATCATATCACTGCGCCAAAATCAAAGTATCAGAAGGGCCATACTCCCTCTAGAGGCTTTAGTGTAGCAGTCCCTGACCTTTTTTGGCACCAGGGACTGGTTTTGAGGAAGGCAATTTTTCCAGGGACCAGTGGTTGTAGGTGGGGGGTGGTTTCAGGATGATTCAAGCACATTACATTTATAGTGCACTTTATTTCTATTATTTTTACAGTGTAATATATAATGAAATAATTATAACTCATTATAATGTAGAATCAGTGGGAGACCTGCGTTTGTTTTCCTACAACTATACAGTCCCATCTGGGGGCGATGGGAGACAGTGACAGATCATCAGGCATTAGATTCTCATAAGGAGCTCAAAACCTAGATCCCTTGCATGCATAGTTCACAATAGGGTTCGTGCTCCTATGAGAATCTAATGCTGCTGCTGATCTGATAGGAGGTGGAGCTCAGGAAGCAATGCAAGCAATGGGGAGCTGCTATAAATACAGATGAAGCTTCACTCGCTTGACCACCACTCACCCCCTGCCATGCAGCCTGGTTCCTAACAGGCCGGGGATTGGTACCAGTTCATGGCCCAGGGTTTGGGAACCACTGCTTTGGAGGACAGTCTGTTTCTAGCTCCTTCTAGCTTCTGGTGGCCATGGCATTCTTTGGCTTACAGTCATATCACTCCAGTCTTTGAGGCCAGCATTTAAAAATCTCTCTCTGTTCTATTTTTACATTTCTTTTTATGTGTGATCAAATCTCCCTCTGACAGGTAAGGATGCCTGTGATTACATTTAAGCCTCAACTGGATAATCCAGGATCATCTTCCAATGTGAAGATCATTGACATATTAGCAAAGTATTTGACATAGAAGCCAATATTGACAGGATCCAGGGATTGAGAACTTTTAGCCTGGGGGTTACTATCCAAACTACTACAATCATGTTCTGCTAAAGATCATTTAAAACAATACGGCCGGGCGCGGTGGCTCAAGCCTGTAATCCCAGCACTTTGGGAGGCCGAGACGGGTGGATCACGAGGTCAGGAGATCAAGACCATCCTGGCTAACACGGTGAAACCCCGGCTCTACTAAAAAAAAAAAAGGCAAAAAACTAGCCGGGCGAGGTGGCGGGCGCCTGTAGTCCAGGCTACCCGGGAGGCTGAGGCAGGAGAATGGCGTAAACTCGGGAGGCGGAGCTTGCAGTGAGCTGAGATCCGGCCATTGCACTCCAGCCTGGGCGACAGAGCGAGACTCCGTCTCAAAAAAAAAAAAAAAAAATACAGAAATACTGTTATAAATTTAAAATAAATTGGAAAAGTCCTTGTCAAAAATAGAAATAACTTTTTTTCATAGGTGATATGTTTTCCCCATTTCAGACAAATCCTTCTAAAGTTTAAGGAAATTGCTGAACAACTTTGTTGTTCTGGCTGCTTCCTGAGGGTGTTGTGATAGGGCAGGAATCTTGAATACTGCAGGGCAGATGGATGCTGTGCTCAAAGAAAATCGAAACCTGATACCTCAGGAGTCCATGTTTTAATATTTTTCAACTCCAGAGACTCTGGAACAATCTATTCAGAACCTTTGAAACACAGCACAATAGAAACAGCAGAAGGCAGACACAGTGTGAAACATGACTGAGGTCCAAGGCTTAGCCTAGATTATGATTATTCTACCACCTGAAGCTTCTAACTTAATAGGACATATAGAAAAATGGTTTCTTGCCGGTTTCCTTTGTGATATTGGAAATAACAGAACAGCCTAAGCTTCCGTGTTATTGAATTACGTCTGGAGACTTCCTACACATGTGGGGAGAACTGTGCAGTGTGGGAGGCAAGTTGGGAAACAACTTCGTGTTTTATACCCACTGAGGGACATTAGCAAAGATGATCCAAGAAAGGTGAAGGCTCCAGGGCTGTAGAACGTGAAGTGAAAAGACCCTTAGAAAAGAGAGGTACAGAGATAAACAAACTTGGCTTTTAGTATTTTTGTCAAAAGAGTGGTAAAAATAATAATGGTTGAAAAATAACGAAACCATGTCCCTCTTGCATGCAGCACTCTCACTTAAGGGGCTTGAATGAGTTTGAGGACGCCTATGGCTCTAAATTCTTGTCACTGGGGAAGGGATCTGCAGTTGAAAGGTTGAGTGACCAGGGACCAAGGAAGGTAGGATGCCTGGTGCTGCTAACAACTATGTATGCAGCATAATGCCCACCACCATGGACACAAGGCAAAGCCTCCCACCACCTTCACATCTGTAATCCTCTAGGGTTCTCAAACAATGCCAGGGAAAGGAAGGAACCACCCCTTGCCAAACATGATTGGGATTGAACAATTTTCTAAGTTAAAATAAAGTGTTAACTTTATTTAAAACAGCATCAGCAACAACAACAACAACAACAACAACAGCAACAACAATGTGATGTGACTTCATTTGCACTTCAGTATTATGACTTAAGCTTATACACATTATACAGGCATATAGTAAAAGTTACAGAAATTGAACCAAAAATGATTACGTTTAAAAAATGCAGTTTCTGTATAAAAGAAAGAACCTGCAACTTTCTATTAAATACGTTTTAGTAAAATTAAAACTCTAAAACATAGCTTCTTAACAAAAGCAACAAACAGAACAGTTTGTACAAAATGATTCTATTTGTGTAAAATAGCAGGAAATATTTATACGCATAACCTCGTGTGTGGACAAAATATCTGTTGAAGGACACTCCCATCACCTTTATAACACTGGTTTCTCCCAGGGAGGGAATCTTGGTGACTGGGGCAGGGACTGGAGGGAGACTTTCCCAGCCTGTGTGAGCTAATAGTGGCAAATATTTTGGAAAAAAGAAGGGTCTAGACAGAGAAGATGGTGGATCAGAGAGGAGTATGGCACATGGGAGGGTGGACATGATGAGGTGGGAAACCAGGTGTGCCCCACTGCTGGAGCAAGACTTCAAGCAGCTGCTGCAGACACACATGGAAAGCCACTGCCTCTGAGCCTTTGCATTTGCAGTTCCCTCTGTGCGGAACAGCCCTCTCCCCAGACATCCTTGTTCCTGCCTTCCTATTTCACGCAGGTGGAACCTTCTGAGGGTACTTATTTAAAATTGTGACCCAATCCTCCCACTTTTTTGTACTTAATTTTTCTTAATGTCACTTGTATTCTAAAATACTCTATATTTTACCTATTTATTTTGTTTATTTTCTATCATGATGACAGGACTTTGCGTTTTGATTCCTGATTTTTTTTTGTGCTGTGCCTGGAGCAGCCTCTGAGATGATGGCTGCTCAGGAAGTGTGTGCTGACTGTGTAAACAATGAAGTTATGCAAATGGCTCTTGGGTAATTGATATTCTTAAAGACAGAGAAGGGTCTATTTCCACAGTCTTCTAAGGAAAACAGGCCATGAGTACTTTTGATAAATTCCCTAGTTTGTACCCAAAGGTACATAATTTGCCCCAGATAGAATTAACAATTATTTTAATCAGCCTCAGACTTTGTTACATTTATCATCATCCTTAGATAGAAAGTTCCAGAGATGATCTCATTATATTATGACTTATGATGAGTACATACTTAGGATAACCCCTAGGAAGATAAAATGATTATGCATGACCCGTATCTTATTTATTTATTTATTTATTTATTTATTTATATTACTCTCAACTTTAAGGTTCTGAGAAAATAGAAGAAAAACTGCCAGAAGGAAGAGAAGCCTGACTTCTGTGTGGTTCAGTCTGCATAACTGAATTGCCACATCGTGTCTGGGAGTAGGATAAGGTATAGAAGTGTCTCTTCTACAAATGAGGATATAGGCACAAGGGGATCCATTGGTAATTCAACAGTGGGCTGGGAAGGTGCTCAAATGTTGCTGGCTTGTGTTTTCATTTTTTTCCACAATATTCATTAGATTGGATATATTTAATCTTAAATTTTATCATATGGCTTGTCATATGATACATTTTCATAGTATCAAGCCTGGGTAGGCAAAGCGCAATTCGTACAACTCAATCCAATTTCCTTGCTGTGGGCTCAGGCAGAAGTCTCTCCAACTTTCTCTTCTCATTCCGTGCTTGTCCACCTGCAGTCCCTGCTGCAAAGGTCCCTGGCTCCACACCACAGTAAGCTCAGGTGGACACAGCAGGCTGCTCTCCCTGCCTCTGCATGCCTTTGCTGGTATGTTTTGTTGTATATCCAGTGGCATATTTTGAACCTAGAAATTATAAAGCTGGCATTTTTGTTGTTCTCTGGGAACTGATCACTCCTAGTCCACAGGTGCAGATGATGGTGGCCCAGCAGCTCACAGTTTAGCTGGAGGAGGTTGTGAAACAGTTGGTTTATTTCTCAGTCATTCCAGCACAGTGGTTAGGGTTTTTATCCACCCTCCTCAAATCAGTTTTTCACAGTGATGCTAGCCAACTTTAGAATGCCACCTTAGACTTCTCCATAGTGCCTGAGCTCTACATAAAATACTACATAACTTTGTGGTTGTGGTCAATCCAGAAGGGGAAAATGGGGGGCAGGGACAAATCAAACCCACAGAAACTGTATGGATTACAGAAATATAATGTATTTCTTCCTCAAATCTTGTTTTCTCATCCTGAGTTGGGATTTTTGTAGCCGCTTTACATAGAGGAAATAGTGGAATCTGTTGTGTCAACATCTAAAATTGTGACGATAGCTTTAAATTGGGAAGATCTGTAACTAATTGACTCTGTGTCTGATTTCGTGGTTTATAGAATAATGTGGTTAGAGAATTTCGGCCTCAAATCCTTACTCTTTTTTTCACTGGCATTGTGAACATGTCCAGAAATGCTTTCATCTACACAATAGGGATATTTTTATTTTGGAGTATTGTTGAGATACTGCATGTAAATCATTTAGAACAGAATGATTTAATAGAGAAATAATCTCTGAGCTCAGGCCATATGTTGCTTAAAAATAGTCAAATGAATATTCAAATGACGATTTGAATATTTTAAAAATTATTTGTTTCTGAAAGCATGAGAAATGAAAAAGGGATTTTAAAAACAAGCAAACAAACTACCACCAACAATAACAGCAAGTGGGCAAGGCAAGGAAAGAGAGTAAAACGGGTTATTTTCTAGGTGTGAAGTGAAAGTGTGAATTAGATTTGTTCATACAACATTGGCAATTATTCTTGTTCTATAGAGCCATTTCTAATAGGCAATATTTTAAATATTATTATTAAAAGTAACATTAAATAAATAACAATAAATATTTAAAAATAACTTACTTAAAAAATTGTATTTCATGCTCTGCTATACTTCAATTTTACAAAGCAAAATTCATAAATATTATATTCCTCTTGGCTATTGTGAGGATAATATTGAAGATCAACTTTCTTTCTATAATATGATACGTGTATATGAAAAACCAGGATTGTTCAAATTTATTAAGAAGTGAGGCAAGCTAAAAAAACTAAACAGGAGAATGAAATGTTTTCTCCCTGAGTTACCTCACTACTTCAGCAAATATTTAAGTGAGAGATGTAATAACATGTACCCAATATAACCAGCAGGCATGTTAAAATTGTAAGAGGATTTCATAAAGTTCTTGTATACAAGAGACTTACAATTTCCCTCGAAAGGAATCAGAGTCAAAAGATACACCAACACCTTCCTCCTCCCTCTCAATCTTAAGCCCTTTATCTAACTTACATATACTCATTTGGAGTCAATTTGTTTTCAGTGCACTTTACTTAGGTAGCAAACTATCACTTTCAGTTCATGGTTTTTGTTTTGCCTTAAAACGATCAGCTCTGTGGTCTCCATCCATTGCATGTATCTTAGAAATTATGAAAAGGTCAAGATTTACTTTCTGCTAACGTCCATGTGTGTATTCACTATCCGGTGTCTAGAACTCTACAGGAGGGAATTTTGGTGAATCCATGTGGCTCCTTCCATGGTTCCTAAGGATGAATCTTCCTCTCTAAGCAGTGTATCATGGGTTCACCTACACTGTGTCTTTGTTAAATTCAATGATTTTTCAGGCATAAAGATATATCTTTCCCTGGTTTCTTAGAGATGTGATTTCTCCCACAATGTGATCCTTTAGCAATTTCAATGGATATTTGAATGATGGATAGGGGTTCAAAATATAAGCTCAGGTCACAGGTTAGACTCACACCCAGAAATTAACATATAAAAATAGTTACCTTCTTTTTAAAAGTGTTAATGAATAAGGTGAAGCTTCTCTGAGGAAGCTTAACTGAGTCTTTCCCACTCAATCTTTTTGTTTTAGATTTATATAAATATGTGGAGTACAAGTGCAGTCTTGTTATGTGGGCATATTGCAAAGTGGTGAGGTCTGGATTTGGAGTGTAACCATCACCTGAATAAGTGTACATTGGACCCATTAAATCATTTCTCACCCCCCTTCCCCTTCCACCCTCCCATCTTTCCCAGTATCCAATGACTATCAGTTCACACTCTATGTCCATGTGTACATGTTATTTAGCTCCCATTTGTATATGAGAACATGTGGTATTTGACTTTCTGGTTCCGATTTGTTTCACTTAAGATAATGGTCATCAGTTCCATCCATGTTGCTGCAAAATAGATGATTTTATTTTTTCTATGGCTCAATAGTATTCCATGATATATACATTTATACTACAGTTTCTTTATTCAGTGGTCTGTTGATGGATACTTAATTCCATCTCTTTGCTGTTGTGAATAGTGCTGCAATAAACATACAAGTGTGGTATCTTTTTAATATAATGATTTATTTTTTTTAGATAGATACCTAGTAGAGGGATTGCTGGATTGAAGGGTGGTTGTATTTTTAGTTCTTTGAGAAATCTCCATATTGTTTTCCATGGAGGCTGTACTAATTTACATTCCCACCAGCAGTGTGTAAGTGTTTCCTTTTCTCCATGTCCCTGCTGACATCTGTTATATTTTGACTTTTTAAAATAATCATTCTGACTGATGTAAGACAGTATCTCATTGTGGTTTTAATTTGCATTTCTCTGATGATTAGTAATGTTGAGCAAATTTTTAGGATGCTCGTCGGCCATTTATATGTCTTCTTTTGAAAAAATCTATTCATGCCTTTTCCCCACATTTTAATGGGGCTATTTATTGGTTTTTACTCAGTTTTAGTTCCTTGTGAATTCTAAATATCAGTCTTCTGTCAGATGCATAGTTTTCAAATATTTCCTCCCATCCTGCAAGTTGTCTGTCTACTCTGTTGATTATTTCTTTTGCTCTTTCTACTCAATCTTTTGTCATTGTTTTGATACATTTTTATAGTGATATGTTTAAAAACATAAGAACTTTGTTCATTTAAGGGCAAATAATACAATATCAGCAATAGGTTAATACCTGGAATTACAGGATAAGATATTGCCAATATTTCTAAATTCTTATGTTAAAAGTAAACCTTTCTGGCCAATAAAAGCATAATATTTTTATTACTTCAATGCAAAAATTAACCATGTTTGCTTTTCCTTTTTTTAATTCTAAGATACAATAAGTCACTGTGGTGGATTATTGCAACAATAGCCACCAGTGGATCTTGCTTTCCTGTATTCCTGCAGAAGTGTAGTTTGCCCTGTTGACTCTGGGCTTGCCCGTGTGTCCTACTTTGGTTAGTGAAACATCAGCAAATGTAAAACAAGAAGAAACTTGAAGAGCATTTGCTCATTAGAGCTTGGGTACTTGAAAGGCCTTTTGGAGAAGCCAGGTATTACGAGAGAGAGATGCTCCAGACATTAGTGCAAGGTACCATAGACCACAGAGCTCCACTTGAGCCAACAAATAACTGCAGCCATATGGTTGCTCCAAGTAAGATCAACAGAAAACCACCCAGCTGAGCCCAGCCAAATTTGCTAAGCCACAGTTTTGAAAGTAAATAAGGGCCAGGCATGGTGGCTCACACCTGTAATTCTAGCAGTTTGGGAGGCCGAGGCGGGCAGATCACAAGGTCAGGAGATCGGGACCATCCTGGCTAACATGGTGAAACCCCATCTCTACTAAAAATACAAAAAAAAAAATAGCCAGGCATGCTGGTGGGCGCCTATAGTCCCAGCTACTCTGGAGGCTGGGACAGGAGAATGGCATGAACCTGGGAGGTGGAGCTTGCAGTGAGCCGAGATTGCACCACTGCACTCCAGCCTGGGCTGGAGACTCTGTCTCAAAAAAAAAAAAAAAAAAAAAAAAAAAAAAGAAAGATAAAAAGACAGTAAATAAGATGGTTGGTGTTAAACTAATACATTTTGGGGTAATTTGCTATATGAGTTTATATAATGAATACACTCTTTAAGGTAAATACTTGTCAAGGGAAACTTCATTTTTGAATGGATACATGCTTTTAAGAATTAACATGCTATTATGAGACATAATTATGTGATTCATATTGTGGCAGTAATGAGAATGTGCTGCCTAGATGTCTTTTAAGAAAGAATTTACTGTAATGGAAGAGAGAGAGCTTTCAATTTCCAGCTGCTGTAAATTCAGGATACACCATAAATTTCTTGCAGCTCTCTCTGAGTTACTCTCAGCTGATGACTGAGCACAATGTGTTTAATGGAGCCAGGGCATTCCTATCCAATATATGACTCTTCTAATGGGCATTAATCACTCTAAGACTCTTCATTTGCCTGGTGGATAATTTCTCTGAGCTGTACTAATGATGCATCATCACTCTTCATATATCTTTCATTTTACAGGTTTAAATACTGTATATGATGATCTGAAAGCTCTCCTTGTTTGACCTTTGTAGTTTTTCTTTATGTATCTCCAAAATGGTGTTCCATCCTCTTCTGTTGTTCTTGACTTCTGATAAAGACTCCATTGTCATTTGAATTTGGAATTGTTCTTTGTTTGTATGAAGTGTTTTGTTTTTCTCTGCCTACTTTCATGACTTTCTCTTTAGCTACTTTCTTAATTTTATCTTTATCTTTACTTTTCTGCAGTTGGCTTATATGTCTAGCTATATTTTCCTTAGAATATATTCTGTCTCACTAAACTTTAATTGTTACAGTTTTTATATTTTCCTACAGGTCATTGTGGCTCTGTTCATTTTGTAAAATTTACCTTCTGTATTCTTCAGAATTGATTTTTAAAATCCATCTTGAAGTTCACCAGCTCTCCTCTGTCATAATCATTCAGCTCTTAATCTTATGTACTAAATTATTTTATTTCAGACATTTTTTAGTTATCAAATTACAATTCGTTTCTTTAAAATTTTTTTCTATTTGTTGAGGTTTCCTATTTTTTAAATTAATTACAGTCATTTTCACCTTTACTCTTAATAACTCATAAATAGTCCATTTCAGATAATTCAAAATTCAGGGTAATCTTAGGGTTAGGCCCAGTTTATTGTCTTTTCTCTTGATAATCATCCATACATTTTGTCTCTTAAGTTGCATAAATTTGGTTTGTATTATAAACATTGAAATACTATGTTGTGGGGACTCTATATTCTCAGAGTTATCCAAAAAGTGAGGATGATACTTTGCTTTAGTGCACAATAAGTTTGGTTAGACTCAAACTGCTCATTGTCTCTTGTCTGTGGTAATAACAGCTCAAATATTATTTAAAATAGCTTCCAATCTACCTGATACACATGTAGTTCAAGGACTAGGATACAGTATATGCACGAAGTTTCTGGTTTTTCTTTAACTGGGTCTCTACTTTCTACTTTTCTCTTACTCTCTGTTGGTCCTAGTTACCTTGGTTTTGAAATCCTGATATCAATCTTTTTTAAATATATACCCAGAAGTGGGGTTGCTGAATCATATGATAGTTCTATTTTTAATTTTTTGAGAAACCTCTATACTCTTTTATACTCATTTCCATAATGTCTATAACAATTTACATTATCACCAACAGTGTGTGCAAGTATACCTCTTTCTCCACATCCTCACCAACAACTGTTGCCTTTCATCTTTTTGGTAATAGACATACTGACAAGTGTAAGGTGATATCTCATAGTGGTTTTTATTGCATTTCTCTGATTATTAGTGAAACTGAGCACCGTTGCATACATTTGTTAGTCATATGTATGTCTTCTTTTGGAAAAACAATGTATTTTCATGTCCTTTTCCCATTTTGTAGCCAGATTATTAGTTTTCTGTTTTGTTTTGTTTTCCTATTGAGTTGTATGAATTCCTTGTTCAAAAGTAAGTAAAGTATTTCAAGCACTTCATTGCTGTTTACCTGACTGTTTTTAATCTTCCTCCAACCTCTCATCTCTTTTACTACTGCTTTCACAATGCCTAACTATGCTTACAATATTTTACTACAACTAAAAATGTAATTGTTCTTCTTTACCCATAAAACATTTTTTTTTCTCTCACATGACATTCAAAGCTAGTCACATTTTGGAACCATCTTCCATTTCCCCAGGTTTCTTTCTTGCACAAATCTCTATAACTTATTTTAAATAAATTTATTATTTTTTTCAACATTCCTATTTATATAACATCATTTTATAAAGCTGATAATAGAAAGAAGCAGAACTATAGTGCAACTAAATTAACACAGGATGAAATGAAAATCAAATAAATAAAACAAATGAAGAAAAAGCTATGGTAAAGAAATCAGGGCTGAGAATAGGTAATGCAATAGAATCCAAAACGTAACTCAGTTTTTTGTCAAACATGCTAACAAAGGAAATATGATAGATCATATAGAAGTCTTATTGGTTAATAGTTGAAAGATTAAACTTTACACATACCATGATTACTTTTATTTCTCAAAACACTCTTTTTGCTTTCTTTAATTTGATTTTCTGAACTTTTACTTGGAGTCTCTCTGTCTCTCTTAAATCACTATTTATCGAGAACTAATCAATTCAGACCCTGCTGGAAATCTTCTCCATGAAGCTCTACCCATCCCCATCAGGATAAATCTCTTCTTTCTTTTCCCAATTGTGTTTGTTTTTGCACTTACTCAACTGTTGCCATTTTTGGTAGTGCGTAGTGAATGCTTTTTTTGTCTTTGTTCTCAGCCTTTGTAGAAATTCTCTTAGGGATAATCATAATGCTTTAAATAATATTGTTTTCATTGAATTCCCTCCCTTTAAATGTTAAAATCCTAAACAGATTCAAAACAATGAATATATGATTTATTTAAATTTTCCAAATCTTCAGGACTAGAGGGAATTAGAGAGAAAGAAGTTTTCAAATAAGTCAAACGGTGTGCAAAGACATTTCAGAGAAATTTTGTGTTCCTGAGATAGGGTGCTATCTCTCTGAAGAATTATCTCCCACTAATCTGCAGACTCCTCTGTGGTGATGGGGTGGAAGTGGAGAACAAAGGACATCATGATCAGTGCTGCCTAAAATAGACATATTTTGTGAAAGTCTAGTGACAAGTAATCCAAGATAATCATGCCAGCAATATTTTAAAAGACTGGTTTTCAGCTAGGGAGAAGGACTAGTGTTATGAGGTTGCAGACACAAGATGCTAAAAAGGATTATCTACCTATAATAACTTATATTTCCAAATCTACCTATGAAATGTTTCTAATCAAAACTCAAACTTCAGTGTCTGGGAAGATAATGATACATTGTTAGAAAATCCACGGAGCTACTTGAGACGACAGCCTCATCACCACTAGTTGATGTCTGACAGGGACTAATTTCATTTCCTGCCAATCTCCTACTCTGTTCCATTTCATTCTTGGGAGGGTAGATCCTGGCTTAAAGAGATTGTGTAGAAGCTCCTTCTTTTCATCTACAGGGCTCCCACCTATGCACTGCCACCAATATCATTTCCGTTAGCCATATATTAAGTATCTACAATGTTTAAGGCCCTTGGGATTCAAGAGACACTAACTGGTAATATACCAATAGGAAAATCACCATTCATTATACCAATTAATGTTACAATTAGTAATTTATTCAGGAGTTTAGAGTGAGTAGGTCTTAGCTAGGTGGAAGGAGGAGAAAACATTCTGAGAGTGAAAAAAGGGAATAAATTACTAAGTCAATATGCTGAACCCAATTTCATAGAACTAAATTGTCCATCTAGAGCAGTAAAGGAAGATGTCAATTAAAAACAATTAAAGGTAACATTTTACATAAAGTTGGATTTTAGGTAAAGGGGTATAGATTTCATTCTGCAACAGGGGAATTACTAAATGTTTAAGGAAGGAGGTGGTATATAGAGTTGAAGTTAAAAATAAGGAAGAACACAAATTTATTTATTTACCATGTATTAAACATAAACATGGCACCAAACTTCTAGAGATAGAAAGGTGAGTAGATTCACTACCTTCTATATGAAGTTGGCATGGCAGAGAGTGATAAATTGTCACAAAACAACTATAACACAGCATGTTTAGTGATACAGAAAAAAATAAATATATTTTTCTCGATTCAGAGAAGTAGAAATGATTTATCCTACTTTAAGGAAAGCATGTCAGGCAAGGCAATTATAAGTAGGATTTCTTTAGCCTAACCAAGAAGAGGATAAAGGCAATTTCAAGTGCAAAGAAAAGTGAGCTTAATGACACAGAATCCTAAATGGTTAGAAAATATTCAGTAAGATGTGGCTGGGCACAGTGACTCATGCCTGTAATCCCAGCACTTTGAGAGGCTGAGGCAGGTGGATCACCTGAGATCAGGAGATCGAGACCAGCCTGGCCAACATGATGAAATCTCGTCTCTAAAAATAAATAAATAAATAAATAAACAAATAAATAAATAAATAAATAAGAAAATACTGAATAGGATGATATGATTGGAGCTGTATAAAAAGACCTGAAACTCCCAGCACTAAAGCACAATTTTGCAATATATTGAAGGAGTTGAGGAGTTGAAGGACTTGAAATCTTGGATATAAAGTAATTGATTGCAGGGATTAAAAGCAGATGGTTTTGTCAACTCTACTCAAGTATAGAGTACAGTTAACCTATGTATCTATACAACTATGGTTGAATTAAGCCCAACTGAAATAAGAGTTATTGTTAGTTGCATGCACTGTATGTGTCTGGCTCCTTGCTGAGCACTTTAAAATTATTTACATTCTGGGAAAGCCAGTAGACTGAAAACTACTTCATTCTTTTTACAAAGATGTATTGAGAACTGGCTATACACTAGGCTGTCCTAACAGCTGCACAGGAAAAAAGTTCCCTTTCACGAGTGATGCCTCCATACTTGATGGGACCATCTTCCTCACTTTAAGGGCTATGCACAGGGTTTAGTGCATGACAGTCAGCCATGCACCTCTAGACAAAGACCACCTGGAACATACCTGGAGTCAACAAGATGGGTTTCTTATTCTTTGCAGTGAGAGAGATTTCACATAATGGAATACCTTGGGGCATCTTAGTAAGAGAGTGAGTCTTTGTAAAAAGGAGTTACTATCAGATTGGCCCTTGGGATTCAGATTGGGGTGCATTAGGTCATCTTGGGGACAGTTCAAGAAGCCAAGAATTTGTTTTAGATTAGATGCTGTCAGAAAATGGAAAATTCTATGGAGGAGCATCTCAGTAAATTTTACCTAGACGAGGACAGACTACAACAAGGCTATAGCATAATCGTACAGAGACAGGAGTTCCTCATTTCGGCTGGGAGAGATTGACACTTGGTGTTTTGGTGGTTTGTACCATTAAGAGACCTTTTTGTGTGCACTCAGAAATTTTTGTTTGATTTTTGTTTGTACTAAAAAAAAAAAAATTATGATGGGGTCTTGTTTTGCATCTTACTTCATGATAGTTGCAGAGTGAACTTGTCTGATGTTGGTGTTTTGTGAAATTATTTATCTCCGAAAGGAGAAAAACATGATATAGCTGTTAGCACTGGATCAGCTCCTAACAACACCAAGACTGATTTTTCCTGGATGTCAGAGGCTGCTCTCTCTTTCTCAGAATTTACTGTCAAGTTAAGATCTAATGTAATCATCCCCAAACTCCTGTCTCCTGATCACACTGGAAATCACTTTCTTTTCTAACCTTGTTTAATTTCAGGCCTGGTATTGCTATTTTTCTGTGTTGAACTCTAGACTCTGT
Organism: Rhinopithecus roxellana; assembly: GCF_007565055.1. Taxonomy (NCBI): domain Eukaryota; kingdom Metazoa; phylum Chordata; class Mammalia; order Primates; family Cercopithecidae; genus Rhinopithecus; species Rhinopithecus roxellana. Next base: position 20,897,151 of record NC_044562.1, read on the forward strand.
GGTGGTTTTCAATGGTATTGGTTGCCTTCTAGAAGTATATTTATACGGTTTGGATCTGTGTCCCCACTCAAATCTCATGTTGAAATGTAATCCCCAGTGTTGGAGGAGAGACCTGGTAGGAGGTGATTGGCTCATGAGGGAGGGTTTCTCATAAATGGTTTAGCACCATCATTTTGATGCTGTTCTTGTGATAGTGAGTGAGTTCTCAGAAGATCTGATTGTTTAAAAGTATATGGCACCTCCCTTTCTCTCCTCCTGTTCTGGCCATCTAAGACGTGCCTGCTCCCCTTTAGCCTTCTGCCATGGTTATAAGTTTCCTGAGGCTGCCCAAGCAACTGAGCAGATACTGCCACGTTTCCTGTATAGCCTATGAATCTGTGAGACAATTAAACTTCTTTTCTTTATAAATTACCCAGTCTCAGATACTTCTTTATAGCAATGTGAGAATAGACTAATACATATATCAACAAAAAGTGTAATAGTAATAATGGTATTAGTATTTGTTCTTATCTGGCTGACCACAACTTTTGTCTGGTTATCCTAGAAAAACCTAATTCTTTATAGTTTCAATTCCTCTCCATTGATAGTTGAAACTATTGTTATTTTATTTTCAGGGATTGCCTTTGCAATTTCCTACTTGCAGTTTCTCATCCTAAGAAGGCATTTGTTTCATCCTCAATGGCAAAAAGCAGGTGTTTTTAAATCCATTTTTCTTCCTGCATTAGCCCTGTTCAGCCCATGCTGAAATCACACAAACCTCTGCAGCTCCAAGGCTACCCTCCCACCTGGACTGTTGGTGACATGAGGTTTGGGACCTCCTGCTGTGTGAGATGTCTGCACTAAATTGGCTGCCACACAGAGTCCTCTCACTCCTTTACCCCCAAGGCTCTACTGGCAAAAACACAGAGCACATGTTCAACCAGTAGGACTTCCCATTCAGTTGCTTCCCATTCGTCTACCTTTTTTTCCCCTACTTACTTTTCTTCTTCACTCACACTAGAGAAAGTCAGGGATCCTGACTCTTTTTTTTTTTTCTGAGAAGAAAAATTCATATTCTGGGCATGCTTGTAAGATTGTCTCAAAGAGCATACTCCTTTTTAGTGTTTATATTTCTGTTTTTTGCAACCATTATCTGATTCTCACACACTTATAGATGCTGTATTGCTATAAAATGCTGTTGCATTCTTAGCAGATGATCCCTTCTAATAATCTGCACATTCCTGAATACTTTCTTGCCCAAATACATGTCAGTTTATATTGGAATTTGCTGCACTGAGTAATGGCAGTTGAATTGGTGTATATTGGTTTTGGTGGGGTTTTTTGGGGTTGTTTTTGTTGTTATGTGGGTGGTTTTCTGGAGAGACAGGGTTTTGCCATTTTCCCAGGCTGATCTGGAACTCCTGGGCTCAAGTAATCTGCCCATTTCCACCTCCCAAAGTGCTGAGATTACACAGTGAACCACTGTGCCCAGCCCCAAATATTTTTTAAATGGAAAACCAAACGTGCTTGTGTTTAGATACTTTTTAGAATATTGGAGCGTGTGCACACACAGACACACACACACACACACACACACACACACACACACACACACACACACCGGGAGAGTGAGAGAGAAGCCCCGGAAGTTACGTGGCAATAACTCAGTATTACGTGTGATTTAGTGAATGTGGTGCTAGCCCACTGTGTCTTTGTGAAACCAAGCAGATCATGTGCATGATCTCAGATATTCACCGAGTCCTTAATTCCTTCAGGCATGTAGAAATGATTAAAAGTCGTATGATGTTTTAAAGATCCCTGTGACATTTGTCACAGATTCTCACATTGCTCGTATCGTGACTAGCTGTTTCAGTACGCACTGTTTCAGTTCTTTTAAATCATATATATATATATATATATATATATATATATATATATATATATATATTTTGCCTCCTGCCTGGTGTGTTTTATCTAGTAAATGAGTATCTTTGTTATTTTAAAATATGCTGCTTTGCAATTGTGAACACAACTGCTATGGAGATCGGTTGATGCTATGTTTGCAGAAAAAAAAGTACAAAAAGAAAAATCATATTACTAAAAATATTTAAAAGCCTCAGTTTATATCTGATTTTGTTTATTCTGTCCACTTTTCCATTTGTTTATATTTTCTATAACTGTCTATTAACGCCACTCCCCTGGAACAAGCATGTTGGCTATTTTCTTCCAGACGAACACTATGAACCCTGAGGATTTATTAACCACAAAACAAAACAAAAAGAAAACATGCTGCCTAGATGAGAAACTGCTAAATTGGCCATAAAAACTGTTCAGAAAAACCCAGTCTAACACCAGGGGCTCAGAAAACACAAACAGGAAGCTCATAGTTCTATTTCCCTGTCTCATTTCACATTGAAAATTGCTTCAGAAAAGATATTGGTAGCAGGTTAGGAATGTAAAAAATATTTTCTACCTTTTGAGACCAAAGATAGTCTTACCTTCTTTATTGCAAGAGATTCAAGTTTCATGATTTATGTTTCTGTTGTCTTAATTCTGCCTTATAAAAGATGCTGAACACCAGAAAAAAGGAAATGATCATCCTGGCATACGATACTTATAATGCCCTTACTGAGCTTCACGTCCTTGCTGCGTGCAGTATTACAGTGTAGTCAAGGGTGTGCAACAGATTTTTTAGCCTAAGTGTAGCATATACCAGTGGACAGAGATTGGAAAGGAAACCAAATTATCATGATGTTAAAGGTGGAAAAGGCTTTCGTTGGCACAAGGAAATGTCAAAAGCAAATAGTAAATATATGGGGAAAAAAAAAAAAAACTCAAGTTCCAAAGTACTGTGGCTCTCTGGTCACAAGATGCCCTTTCTGTACACATCAATGAGAAATACAGTTTTTTTTTTTTTTTTTTTTGAAGCTTTAGACAGATAATCCTAAAAGGGAACAGACAAAGAAAAGAATTTTTTAAAAGAATGAGCAATTTTTATTATGTAATATTGTGTAAAATGTATATCTAACGTATAAGTCAAAGATCAAACACATTTTTAAAACAAAACTGAAAAGCTTTTTAAAAATTCAAAGATACAATTTAAATTAGAAAAACTATTTTAAAGATAAAACCATTGAAAATTTGATTTTTTATATAAATAAGTTATGAAATAAAATTTAAAGTTAAAGAAAATAAAGACGCTAAAAAATAGAAGATACATATTCGGATCATCTATTGGCATTAGTGTTTGGCAGAGTTTAACTATTCGTTTTTGTGTGTTTTGTTACTTCTTATTTAATTAAGACGCATTTATTTCATTAAAAGATATTGTAACTTTGCATCAGCATTTTGAGCATATACTGCTTTTGCTTTCAGATCGCATTTGATCTTATTTGCTATGTCTCTTGTGTATCAGATTCCTATTTTTATCTTTTCCTTACACTCAAAGTCAGACCAGCTGTAAAATCTGAGGTTACCGTTTCCGCACAAGACCTCTCTCACTTCCGACATCAACCGCAAGTTTAGAGGTGCCCCAAACCACTCTTGATTCTGGTAATTCACTAGAAGTTTTCACAGATCTCATTGATAGCTATTCTATTCATGAGTATAGTATGTTATAGAGATAGGATACATTAAAACCAGCCAAGGGAAGACAGAGACACAGAGGACAAGATATAGGAGAGTTTCAAATGCAAAGTTTCAGTGGCCAGAGTTTTTTGTTATGGATTTATTGCATTGGCATAATTGATTGATTGATTACTCCCATGGTCAACTCAGCAACTAGATTACTGATACTGCTTGACCCAAAGCCTCTAATCACATGGCTAATCTTTCTGGCATGGCCAGCTCCACCCTGAGACTGTTGGGCATGGCCAACCCCATCCTCAGACCCAGTGTGGCAAGCCCCCACTCTAAACAAAGATATTCGTATCAGGTATAACATACATTACCTTCCAGAAGCCAAAAGCAAAAGCCAGACCTACTCTTTGGCACATTGACAAGGCCAAACTTTTTTTTTAAGAGACAGCATCTCACTTTGTTGCCTAGGCTGGAGTACAGTGGCGCAATCATAATTACTACAGCTTCAAACTCCTGGGCTCAAGACATCCTCCTACCTCAGCCTCCTAAGTAGCTGGAACTACAGTTGTACATCACCTCACCCACCTAATTTTTAAATTATTATTTTAGAGACAGAATCTCACTACATTGCCCAGGCTGGTCTTGAATTGCTGGTCTCAGATAATCCTCCCACATTAGCCTCCCAAATAGCTGAGATTACAGGCACAAGCCATCATGCTGGGCTCCAACGCAAAACTTTTAATTAAACCAGCCAATGCTCTCTTACAGCCAAGCAACATATGTCCAACATTTACAAAAACTAATATGTTCTAGGGGTAGGAGGACTTTACCTCAATTTTCCAATACATTTGACCATCAATAGTGGTTTTATAATCTTACCAACAACACCAGTGTTATACCATGTCACAGTGTGGTTGATGTGACCTGAAAGATGAGATGGTGCATTATCAGAGTCCCACTCAGTCATCAATAATTAGTCCAGTCCATCATCACATAGAACCAAAATGCCCCAGAGAGATTTCACTTAGTTTCGTTAGCTTTCTTTTGAACTTGTCAGATTGTGGGAGCAGGTATGATCTTGGCAACATGTGGCTTCCTCCTTTCCGGCATCTGGTATCATTGAGCTAAGAGATAACATTATCTCTTGCTCTGAGTGGCAATGTAACATTGGATTTCCCTTAGTGCATAATTCTTTTATTAATTCCTTTACCCTCAACTAGTGTTCCTCCTTCTCTCCACTTATCATTTTATCCAAACTTTTTCACCCTTTAGAAGGAATGTTAAATTTGGCTACTATGCTAGTTCATATTTCCAACAGTATTACTAGTCTACCAAGTGCCCCTCCCCGCATTCAGTCCTTTTCCATTTAAATAGGGGAGGGCTACAGACACACAGAACCAGTGAGCTTTATTAACCACTAGGCAAACAACTGCATTTACTGTCAACTCCAATTCAGTGGCGTGAATTGTGTTTTCACTCCATCAGGCCTTTACAAATTCTGACTTAAAGTTTTAACAATATAGTTATACTTTCTTTCTTAGAGATATTCCTGATTCTTGGACCTAAAGTTGCAGTCCTGGCTTTGAGACCACTAAATCAGGAAAGAAAAAGAAAAGTTGAGGTGATATGGGGAAAAGAGGAAAAAGAATAGTCATATCAGCATTCCTTTCTACCCACTCCTCCCTAAATCCTCCAATTAAGTGGAGGAATCTATCTTTCGGGAATTTTCCCTTGGCCAGTCACGTGTTGAGTGTAAGCCTATGCTCACGAAGGCAAGTTAGCCACCCCTCCTTGCCTCATCTCCCTTTCTTTTAGACAACAAATGTTCCACTTGTCTTTTTCAAGTCTGTATCAAACTCTTGCCCTAAGGAGGATATCTTTCTATGCACTGTTGGACATTATGGATTGAAAAGTGTATGTCTTAGTCTGAAGAAATGTGACTCAAGAGTCCAAATTGGTGCAATTGTTTCTGCTCTGGTGCTTTTATAGTATTTTGAGAATTTCTCTCTACCACTGGCTACGACAAGCCCAGTCTACACTACGTTCCTGCCAGGATGCATCTGTAGCCTCCTAGAGCTACCAATATCAGTCCCAGTTGCCAGCTATGTGTAACGCCTACCCACCCAGGGAACTTCCCCATAGCCATTTGCAGTCTTTGTCTCTCCAAATGGCAAATAGTACAATTTTTATAGGCATTTTGTTTGTCAGAGTGTGGAAGAGAAGTGTGTCTGGATTCAGCTCATTTCAGCATTGCTGTGGCCCCCCAATGTCCACTCATTTAGTGGACCAAGATGTCCACCTCCAGGGAAGCACATCAGGATATCTACTCATTGGTCCTAATCGTCTTCCAGTCTTGGAAGGAAATTCTTCTGATGGGCATTGACGTGTCTAATGCACCCTCTAAATCCCCACAGAGATTTCCATAGGGCCAAGCTCCATACAAGCTTTTATTTAATAGGCCAGCTTCCCCTTGTCTTACCGTGCTACCCATGACTTAGTAAAAAAACAAACATAGGGACAAATAGTATACAATTCAGCCCCCTGATCTGATTTGCTTTTATCTTCTTCTACCAGAGCAATGGTCTTTCAAACAGGATACTGTCCATTCACTTTGGAGCTGCTCATCCATATACCAAGTGGCTTTTCGTTGGTCAGTTGAGAACTGGTCATGGAGCACTGAATAAATAGCAATAAGCTCTGGCAGCTCTTCCGTTGATTCCAAAGTCATTCCCAGGGCAAAGGAGGCTGGCTGTGTGCTCATGAGATCTCCTTGCATTCTCCTGGTAGCATGTTCCTGTACAAACCATTTCCATTTTGTCATAGAATTTTTCTTGGCACTGTCTTATCCATTAGAATGTTTCTCTGACATTGACCAAGGCATTATAGGTATTCCAAGTTTCAAGACTAGTTCATGTCCTTCGGTTATAGGAGCAACTCAATTAAAGGCCAATAGCAAGCTGTTCATTGTCTCTCATTTGGAAATTTTCAAGTTCAAATTCTGACAGTATTCAGATGCTACAACAGAAAATGTCAATAGTTTCTATTTACATTAAAATTATTTTTATTTCTCTTATTAGGTCAGACTTCTTTTTTTATAGAAATGTTTCAATGGAATTTTTGCAGGTTTTGAGTCAACTGCCTTGGACTGTAACTACTATGAATATACAGTATAAATCTTGGATGTCAGTCCAATTATGTCACCTGATGAATCCAAATAGGTTTCATGGAACTTATTTAAATTAAAGTAATCATACAGCTTTAAGGAGTTATGTGTAGCATTTTAGGGATCCAATGTACTCAGCAGAGTTTTTATAAATTAAAGAAATTGTATAGCTTTAAGGAGCTATGTGCAGCATTTTAGGGATCAAATGTACTCAGCAGAGTTCTAAAAGCCTTAGTATACCCTGTCATGAAGTAGGCAATAATCTAACAGCATCCTCCATATTCCTTTGTGGTGACGACCTAGAAGGCTGAGGGTACTGTCCATGCTTAGATAATGTTAAGGTTACTTAACCTCCCTTCTTTCATAAAGCCAGGCTCTAGAATGTAAAAATTCATTCTACATCCAGATTTCTTTGGTCCTATGAGATATCCTGATTGTTAAAGATGAGCGAAGATTGACAGAGTCAATTTTAAGACCTCAAGAGATTGTCACCCACACTATAAAATCTACAGCAAGTGTAGTCTCCATTATAAAGAAAATAAATTAAAATGTATATTTATAAGTCACATTTCTACCAAGATACTTTGTATCTGTTTTCCAAGAACTGATCAAGCATTCAATCTAGAATAAAGACCTAAGCCAGGAAAGGGGCTAAACCAACTCTAAGGAGAAATGACAGGTTTCAACATCTAATAAGAAAAACTAATTAATTACTAATTATATTTTGAAGAAAGCTACTGATTAGATAGTACCAAAATTACAACTTATGTAACCAGAGATAGTAGGTGAGTAGCTAGATAATTGATAAGTAAATAGATGATGGATAGGTAAGTATGACAGTAAATATGTGGTTGTATTTCTTACAACTTTTCTCCTCTTGCAAATGCTGTAAGATATGGCACACTTTTTATCAAGCTTGATGTTGGGAAGCTGGACCCTTGCCTGAGAAATGATGAAATACGAGGATAAAAATGTTAGAAGACTGTCACAAAGCAGTCCATGCAATAACACAAAGAAAATCCAGGTCTTCAGATTCCTCTCCAGGGTTAATGAGAGCTGCCTGGTTTTATTTTTCACCATGCAATCATTTTTTATGTCCCAAGAGGTGGAATACCAGTGCTTAATTTAAGGCTATCATGTCTGGATGCAAGACTCGGCTTGAAATCAAAGCCAGCTCTATCATTCATTCACTGCATTGCCTTTTAAAAGTTATTTAATAACCCCATTCCTCATTTTCCTCACTTGCAAAATAAGTGTATTAGTAGCAATTACCTCACTTGGCAGTTGTATTCACTGAGTTAGTATAGCGTAAGTTTTATATTCCTAACACAAAATAAGTATTATATTGGTTAAAGTAATGCTATTAATGAAAGATGTACTGTTGACTATTGACTATGCTCTATCAATACTATTGACTATTGATTATACTCAAGCCATGTTATAATTCCCTAAAGGTCATCTATAAATATATAACACAGTTCAGAGTACCTCTTTATTGTAGCTTTATTGTAGCTCTCATCCTAGTTTTAGTTAAATTACTACTTTTAAAATTACTCTCAGTTGTTTCAGATACTATGTAAATTCCAACAGGGTAATGATTGTGTGTGTGTGTGTGTGTGTGTGTTTGTGTGTGTGTGCGCTCATAGCAATACAACAACAGTGACTAGTACAGTAGTTGAATAAAATAGATGCTTAATAAATCTTTGTGCTTAATAATTTGCAGTTGAGGAACTGCAGGTTAAATGAGCTAAGTGACCTCCCTAAGGTCAGAGTTAATGATAAGTTAAACTACATTTAGAAGCCAGGGCAAAGTTGTAACAGACACTATCATCAGGGCTAATTTCATGCTTCTGTAGCTTGTGTAGTTGTACAGAACCCCACACTCAGAAGGGGACTGTGCTTGACTTCAAACTCAACTGTTGCTACCTTGAAATTCCTAACACAGCAATTTTTGAATAAGAGACCCGATACTTTGTTTTGCCCTGGGCCTTGCAAATTATGTATCTGGCCTTGACCATCATGCAGTCTCCTGACTCAGCCTTCAAAACAGATTTGAGGATACTGGATTGAAAAATGCCTGCTCAGATTAATGCAGACTTTGGCCTACTCCACAAAATCAGCAAGACAAAAGACTTCCTCTCCTTCCTGTCAGCTCATCCCAGGGTCATAAGCATTCCACTTTAGAGAGCTGGCAGGAAAAAATTGGGCCGAATGACAATTGCATTGCACTTGAAGGAATTACATTAGCAACCCCACCTCCAGTGTGAATTGAGAGCACAATTGCTCTCATCAGACACCTGAGGTCATATGTGCAATTTTAGCAGTCAGATAATAAATAACATCATCCTGCACATAAAACTCAAAGTGACCTTCAGAAATTGTGGCACCCTCCAGTCTTTAAGTCTCTCGCCCCGCTAGCATAAAAATGCTCTCTGGTTTCCCAGGGCCTCCTTCCACAAAACTTCACCAGGATTTGTCCATTTTGGAGAGTACCCCACACTCCAGCTTTCTGCTAGCTTCCTCCCACTGGTGTGATATCCTACCTTGTTTTAAACTGAATTGACTCTCCCTTAGCTGAGAGAGCCGGACAGACTCCATTTTGGCTCCTTTACTTGCAGCCCCTTACACACCCCCCTTCCTCAAGGACTTAACTTGTGCAAGCTGACTCCCAGCACATCCAAGAATGCAATAAGAATTACTGATAAGATACTGTGGCAAGCTATATCCGCAGTTTCCAGGAATTTGCCCGCTTGATAGCAGCCAAAGCTCCCGCATCTCTCACCTTGCCATAGATTTAAAGCTCCTGCACCTAGAACTGTTTGTTTTCCTGTAACCATTTATGTTTTCAACTTTTTTGCCTGTTTTACTTCTGTAAGATTGCTTCAGCTAGGCTCCCCCTTCCCTTTCTAAACCAAAGTATAAAAGAAAATCTAACCCCTTCTTGGGGGCCGAGAGAATTTTGAGCACTAGCCGTCTCTTGGCTGCCGGCAAATAAAGGACTTCTGAATTAGTCTCAAAGTGTGGCGTTTCTCTATAACTCCCTCGGTTATAATGCTGATACATCAAAATATTTTCCAACTGCTACTGAAAGTCTAAGAGTTACTGAGTAACTGAGAAGGTAAACTGATAGACTAGTTAAAATTCAAGAGTTAATAGTTGGAGACAAACCTAGCCTTGAAAAAGAAGCACAAATAACTGGCTGCATCTGCTTCTATTTCTGCCCATGCGATGTGTCAATTCCTGGGCCACAGACACTCTAGTTGACACGCCCACCCCAAATTTCTCTCTCAGAATTTCCCACCCCAAATTCCTCACTTTGATATTTTCACAACCAGGAGTCTCTAGAGGGCCCATAATATAAACCCCTAGTAAAATACAAATTTTCAGAGCAAAAGAGCAGGCTAAGTTACACACCACAGCAGTCTTTTGCACTCCAGTGTAAGTTTATCAGATGTTTTCTGTCATCTAAATTTTGTGATGTTTGCAATGCTATAAGGAGCAGAGGAAAGAAGGGTAGGAAGGAAGCACGGAGTTCGCAATGCTTCACTAGCAATTTGATTAAGTCTTTTCAGTTAGATCATTCCTCTTCTCTGAATATCTATCGCAAATTTCCTATAATTTCCTTGCATCACCCACCCCTCCACCACGGCTTCCTCTCTTTCATTTTCAGCAGAAGACTGTGTTTCCCCACCATCCCCCACCGGCCAACCCAGGGAAAAGATAAGCTAACAGGCAGATCTTCCTGTTACCAAACAGACAGACCTACCTTCAACTTCATCCTTCCAATCCAACGAAGACTTCACCTAATGTCTCTTCTGTATGAGTGGATGCTTCCTCCCTGGAACCTTCACATAGGCAATTAAACATTTTGAGCTTTTCATTTGAAAAACCAAGTACTCATGGTGGCAACCATACCCTCACCTCGTAATATGTGGTCTTAAGACCACTCTGTCTTTTACAGTTAAGCACTCTAAATATGTATTTCCACCCACTTTGTCCACTTTATGCCTTCCCACTGACCGGGTTCATTTGAACCTCCACCACTGGCTCTGCCCTATCTTCCACTAAGGTGGCCTCCGTGTGAGTCCATATGATGGACACTTTCTAGTTTCCATTTAACCTGATTTCTGGGCACATTTTGACATTGACTAGCAGACTCCACTTTTAACATACTTTCTTCTTTTTTTTTTTTTTCCTTACATTATTCTGGCCAGTGATTGAGCCCCTTTTTCTAACTCTGCCTCCTTTACACTAAAGTGTTTGGAATTTTTCAGGGCTCAGCCCTAAGCATTATTCTCTTCTTATTTTATTTTTTTCTGAGTAATGTTAGCACATATGCTCCTATGATTTTATTCACCATCTTTATTTATTTATTTATTTATTTATTTATTTATTTATTTATTTATTTGAGACAGAGTCTCGTTGTATCGCCCAGACTGGAATACAGTGGCATGATCTCAGCTCAATTTAACCTCTGCCTCTTGGGTTCAAGCGATTCTCCTGCCTCAGTATCTGGATATCTCCCCCCGAGTATCTGAGATTACAGATGCCCACCACCATGCCCGGCTAATTTTTTATTTTTAGTAGAGCAGGGTTTTACCATGTTGGGGTTGGCCAGGCTGATCTTGAACTCTTGATCTCAGGTGATCTAACTGCCTCTGCCTCCCACAGTGCTGGGATTACAGGCATGAGCCACTGTACCTGGCCCAGATATTTCTTTTCAGAACAAACCCATCTACATTCTAGGCTCATATGCAACCTTATTGATGCGCCCACTGAGAAGTCTCCAGAAACCTGAAACTCAATGTCTAAAACTAAGCTCTTTCCCCAAATATCTGTTCCTCTATTCCCTGCAGAATCACTTATTTCAGTAAATAATGCCACCATTCACTTCATGGCTCATGCCAGAAATATAAAAATGACTCTTAAGTCTTCCCACTCCTTCAACCCTCACTAAATCATGGTGACTATCTATCACTAAATCATGGTGACTCTGACTTCCAAGTAACTCTCAACAAGATTATACCATTTCTATATTCGCCATCGCCACCTTAGGCTGTGCCACCATCATCTTCACTTTGCTTGTGGCAATAGCCTCTAACCAGCATCACACCCCTGCGATTTTATCCCTCCAACCCAATGTTTACTTACAAGTCAGGTACATCATTTTCAAATACTAATCTCCAATACTTCTCAATTTAGAACCTAACCTAATTTAGCAGTATCTTGTTACTTTCAGTAGTGGTCTGAAACCGTAATCCAGGCTGTAACTCCTTGCATAATACAGACTCAGTGCCTGCCTCAACTTGTGCCCTTGTGGCCCTCAGTGCTCCAGAGGGTGCAACCTTGCAGATCACCTGCTGCTCTTCACCTTAGGGACTTTGCCACGCTCTTCTATTTGCTAAACAAACAAAACTCTTCATCCTAACTTTCACCTGGCCACATCCTATATATCCTAAAGAATGCCACCTAAATATCACATCTGATAAGCCTACCTAGTTCTTCCTATCAGACTCATGCTATATACTTTGTACAAGGTATTGTAGTACCTTGTACTTCTCCCTTTATTACTTGCCACAGTTTTAATCATTTGCATAACATTGACCCCACCTACTGTCCTTAGACAAAAGCTCCAAGAGACAAAGATTATGTCCATCTCGTTTATTTCTGACAAACTTTTACTTAGCCTTACGTCATACACAAGGAAGAAATTTACTAAATATGTATTAAGTGAATGAATGGATAACTGGAAACTGCAATTATTAAAATTCTACTCTTCAACAGGCACAGTGGCTCACCCCTGTAATCCCAGCACTTTGGGAGGCTGAGACTGGTGGATCACCTGAGGTCAGGAGTTCAAGACTAGCCTGGCCAACATGGAAACTCTGTCTCTACTAAAAATATAAAAATTAGCTGAGTGTCGTGGCACATGGCCATAATCCTAGCTACTCGGGAGGCTGAGGCAGGAGAATTCTTTGAACCTAGGAGGCAGAGGTTGCAGCGAGCTGAGATCACGCCACTGCACTCCAGCCTGGGCAACAGAGTGAGACCTTGTCTCAAAAAGTAAATAAAATAAAATAAAATAAAATGAAATCCCGGTTTTGAATTTTGTAAGGTAAGTCCTTAGACTGAGAGTTGAGCTCCTGGAAATAGCAGAGGGAGGATTACATATGCCTAGGAAAAATGAAATATCTGGTTTTATAAAATTTTGTCAGCTTAGAAAAGGCCCGAGTTTCACACTTTAAGTGTATATAGCTGTGCTGAGGGACCTCTCCAAAGACCTGACTGTAATAAGGCTACATGGATCGGGCAGCCTCTCTGATGGCAAGTGTTTTATTTCTAGGATGAATGGGTTTGCATTACTTTTATGCATGCCATGAAATTAAATCCCAAAACCTCACAAGCTCAGAATTCACCCTTTCAAATCACACACAAGTCTGAGGAGGCTGAGTTTTCTTATCCACAGTGCTTTCACTTATGATATGTATTGCAGTTAGTTATGTATATAGCGTTTCCATTAATTTGCTATTACATTTCTTTTATTTGTTTTTTTTTTTTGTTGTTGTTCACTCTTTTTCTTTGAAACTGGAGGCAACATCACTTTCAAAGTGTACTAGTAATAAAAGAGTTTTTATTTTAAAAGGTAGAAATATTTCATTTCATGAGAATAGATGTTTATAGCATTGGCTTCTCCTTTACATTTATTATACTATTTTCCTTCATATCTTTCTTAGAGGATTAATTATACATGGTGTGGGGAATTTGCAAGGTTAACTGCATCAGCCTGCTTTCTGTGGTGTGATGATGGCAAAACAATGATATGATATTTTATAGTATTGCTTTACCTCCAAAAAATGAGAAGGATATGCAACGTATTTCTTGGTCCTATATATAAAATGTCTCTGTTCCAAAATCAGTAAACTATAAATTAATGAAAATATGGGACTAAATTATGTGTACTTATTAATTTAGATCACAATGCTTGTGTCCAGGAAAGTGCTAATAACTATTCTTGACAGACATAAATACTCAGATTATTGTTGTGGAACAGAACAAAGCAACATAGCTTATTAACACCATTGTTCCAATGTTTTTCTATATCCTTGCTTATTTCTCCTTTTATTCAGTAGAATTTTGCTTGTTTATGGTCATTTGTTTGACTATAACTGTTGTTTGTTTTACCGTTGTACTTACAAAAACTCAGGCAAAATTATCCCTTTCTGTGGTTACTCGTATCAGTGGTCCTGATCTTCTTAGAAATATTTTTAAAAACTTAGTGTTGACATTGACCCATTCAAAGTCTATAACACTCTCTTGCTTTCTTCTCATTTCTAGAAAGAATTGAGAAACCACACATAGTCTCAATTATGCAGGCATCTGTCTGCTTCCTCCAAGGAAGATTGAGATATATTAAGATAATTTTCTACAGCATTGAAAGCACTTAACATTTAATTATGTATTTTGTTGTGCTTTTCTTTGACTTCATAGATAGCAGAAAATTGAACTATAGACAAGAAAAGGCAATTTATAAAAGGAACACAGAAGAAAATTGTATGTATTGAATTGATGACTTCCCCAGTAATGAAGAATTATTAAGATAAATTTTACATCATTTTAAGCTGTTATATTGACAAATCTTAATGCAAATTATAAGGAAAGAACTTACATAAAAAACAGAGATTCTGGAAAGGTTTGGAGAAAGCATCATACTTTCTCTTCATTCTAAACAGGAATACCTCTGGCTCACCTGTCCAAATGACTGAGAAAGGCAGTAGATTCCCAGATCAGAGAGAAGTCTTTAGCTCTGCGGGTTGAGGAATCCTTAGGAAGAAACTTGTGAAGGGCTTTCCTTCCATGGGCTTGGTGAGGTCATGGTAAGAGAGCCTCTGAAAAAAGACTGTGTGAATATTGGAAAGGACTTGGTCTACAGAAATATGTGAACTGCTGGGGAATTGGGAGAACATTGAACCTGAGTGTGTGTGTGTGTGCGCACGTGCACGTGTGCATGCATGCATGGGCCTTGTTTCCTTGGCCTTCAAAATACAAATCAGAGCAGAAAAGTTGAATTGAGTTATCCCTACTCCAGAGGCTAAGAGAGTAGGGGAAAACCAGGTCATAGGAATTTTCCTCCTGCAGCCCTCCTACTGTTATAGGTTTAGCCGCAGAAGAAGATGGTGATTTAACTTCTGTTTACTCTGAGAGTTCTTCCACTTAGGATGCTTCAGCAACCAAAGGTGATTCCTAAAGAGATCACAGGAAAACATCATAATCATACATACTTGGGAACCAAGCAGCCAGCAAGGGGAGGTTAAATAGAGCCATCACCAGGTAAAAACCAATCAACCAATTCACCAACCAAAAAATAATCAACCAACTCACCAACCAACAAGTAATCTCTGATGGAGACAGTCGAGATTTCAAACAACAACGTATGACAACAATATGGTAAAAAAAAAAAAAAAAAAGAAAACAGCTGCAATGATTGCAGCTCAGTACAAAATAAGACTTTCTAGAATAAAAATTAAATTTTAAAATTTTATTTTTATTCATTTAGGGATACAAGTACAGTGTGATTGCATAGTGGTGAAGTGTGGGCTTTTAGTGTACCCATCACCAGAACCATATCTATTATACCCAATAGGTGGAAAATTCAGTAGGTGAGTTGAAATATGGAATGACTATTGTTAAGACTAAAACTAGTGACCTGAAAAGGTAAACGAAATAATATTATCTCATAGTACAGACCAAAAATATGAAAAAAGAGAAAATTTGAAGAGAAAGCTATGAAATCTGGAAGATCCATTTCAGAAACTTAGCATCTAAGTCACAAGAGTTTTAGAAGGTGGAAAGGAAACATTTTATACAAAGGAAACTGTGTGATGGGAGATGCACAATAACTATCTTAATGACTGAAGGATGCTTCCATTACCTGGAGAAAAATTGGCTTCTCCGAATGAAAAACTGCATTAGACTTCTTGAAGTAGTCATCAGAAATATATATGCTAACAAGATTCTTGACCTCTTAAGGATAAAGAGAAAAATATGTGGAAACTTCCAGATAGAAAATGTGAGCTCCTAAAAATAATTCGAATGGAATCAGACATGTTTTTGAAATATTGAAAAGTAAATGACAGCAAATTCCACTTGCAGATTTCTGAGAGAAAAGGATAATATAAAAAAATGTATATCTATTAAAAGAAAGATATGTATGTGTGGTTAGACGTTGATTTCAACTAAACCATTTGAGAAAAATACTTGAGAAAGCACATCAGTGAAAAGATAGGTAATTCACAGCTGAGAATTCAAGCTATCAGTAACTGGAGAAAATGGATTATAATGAAAGGCAGATTATTATGATAGTCTAGAACAAACTGAACTATCTTGGGGAGAATTAGGAGTTGGGTTAAGGTGGAGGAGAAGATTTAAAAGTTTCACAGATCTCATCAACAGTAGAGAAGATGAGGTGGAGTAAGAAAGAATGTTGTAAGGCATTGTCTTATTGTATGGGGTTAAACTGTGGTTTACAAGGAGCACTTTGTTGGTGCTCCATGACACAAATAGGCAGCATTGTGTTTTCACATAATAACAGAGAACTGTCTGTATGATTACAAATGATGGGGAAAGTAATTTCACTACTAAATAAATGAAATAATAGAAGAGAACATACTAATTAAAAAGAGGAAAATAGAGTGATTGGCCACCACTAGAATGTAAGTTCTAGAAAGGTAGATATTTTTGCCTTGTTCGTCCTCTGATATATCTTAAGATTCTGGAAAATCTTGGCACAGAGAGGAGACTCAATACACTTTTTTTAAAATGAAAAAGGGAAACTACAAATTAAGCCATGAAATAAGATCAAATGAATAAAATTAAGCATACTGTTTATTAAATTCCAATGATATATATGTGTATGCATATGTACACACACATACACACACACAAACACACACGAGACAAATGGATTTACTGTAACTGTTAACCCAGCATTCTACACCCAGGAAAAGTAAAACTATTTTTATATAATATAAGGTAAAATATAATATTTTTAGATAAAGTAACACGAAGGAAACTTTTCCTGAAATACGTACTACAAGAAGTTCCAAACTAAGTTCTTTAGGGTGAAGAGAAATATTGCCAAAGGAAAACTCATATCTTAAGAAGTAATGAAAAGTATCAGAAATGATAAATATCTGGCATAAATTGTTACAGGCATCGTTACTATTCAGGTAGGCAAATTCATCAGTCTTTCCCTTATTATTTCTTCTATTTTTATTTTTAGTTTTTAAATAGATTTCATTACTCAAAGATGTTTTAATATTAACTACTCTTGCATCCTAAATTGTTGTGTCCATTTGGTAAGTTGTATTTTTCAGGGAGCTTATTTCTTTCATCTGCATTATTGAATTTGTTGGCATACGTTTGTTTTATAATATTCCTTTATGAACCTTTTATAATGCATGTAGTTACATCCCTCTTTCTTTAGTATTGCTAATCTGTGCTTTTTGTCTCTTTTTGATATTTGGCTAGAAATTTATCAGTTTTATCAATTTAGGTAAGAACCTACATTTAGTTTTGTTCATATTGCTATTATTCGTCTGTTTTCTGTTTAATTTCATTTGTTCTTTTTTTTTATTTCCTGTCTTTGATTGAATCTGTTTCATTTCTTCTTGAGGTGGAAGCTTAGATAAATATTTTAAACATTTTCCTTTCTTAAATATGTGCATTTAAATCTATGTATTTTTTTTTTAAGCGCTGACTTAACTTCATCCCATACATTCTAAAGTGGTTTGCCTTTTTTATTTTTCAGTTCAAAATATTTAATAATTTTCATTGTGATTAAAACAACAATAGCTTTGTTAAGATATATTTTACTAATAATAAATTAATCCTTTTTGGTATAAAATGCCCAGAAGTACAACCGTCATTAAATCTAATTTTAGAATGTTTTCATCACCCCTAAAAGAAATCTTGTCCCAATTAGCAATCATTTATTATTCCTTCTTTCCTGCAAACCCTGGCAACTGCTAATCTCTTTCTGTTTCTATGGATTTGTCTATTCTGGACATTTTATATTAATGTAATCATACAATATGCACTTTTGCAACTGGCTTCTTTCACTTAGCACAATGTTTTTGAGGTTCCATCATGCTGTAGCATCTGTCAGTACTACATTTTCATTGCCAAATAATAATGTATTGTATATAGTTAGCTCACATTTTCTTTATCTTCAACTGGCAGACATTTGGGGATTTCACTTCTTGACTACTGTAAATAATGCTGCTATGAACATTCATACACAGGTTTTTTTGTGTTTGTGTTGACCCATAGGGTTTTAGAAGTGTGTCACCTAATTTACAAAATTTACAAGCATCTGGGAATTTGTTTATTGTCTTTTAGCTACTGATTTCTAGTTTAATTTCATTTTGATCAGAGATCAGATTCTACAAACCTTAATATTTAAAATGTATTCAGTCTTAGCTCATTTTTTTAATTCATCTATGTGTGCCTGAGATTAATGTTTATTCTGTTATCTTTGAGAGTAGGGTTCTATAAGCATCAGTTAGTCCAAACTCGTTAATAGAGATGTTAAAATCTTTTACGTAAATATATATTTTTTGTCTACTTGAACCAATTACTCAAACAAAATCTACCTTTTTCTTTAATTATTATTAGAGATTTCTTTATATGCTTTTGTTTTTCTCAATTAATTTTCAGTTTTAGTATTTTTAGACTTTGTCACTAAATGTATAAAAGCTTTTATTATCATGTCTCCTTTATAGACTGACCTTTTTGACATTATAAAATAATCATTTTGAGTAATAGTCTTTATCTTGAAGTCTACTTTATCTGATACTAACATAGTCACACTGGCTTTCTTATTATTAGATTTCCCCTACGATTAGCTTTTGCATGTTTTTTTCATCTTTTTACTTTCAACATATCTTCCACAATCTAGTTAAAGTGCATGTCTTGTAAACAGCCTTTTTCACAAGGCTGCTAACTCGTTTTCTTTGAAATGCAACCTGACAATCTCTACCTTCTAACTGAAATGTTTATCTATGTACACACGTTAGTAATAGATTGCTGCCTAACAAATTACCACAAACTAGTAGCTTAAGACAGCACACGTTTGTTATCTGTGTATGAGGAGTTTGTGTATGGCTTAGTCTGGTCTTCTGCTGAGGGTTTCACAAGGTTGCAGTCAAAGTGTCAGCAATGTTGTGTTCTCATCTGGAGGTTCAATTGGGAAAGAATCCATTTCCAAGCTTTCTCAAGGTGTTTGCAGAATTTGTTTACTTGTAGTTACAGGAGAGTTGTGGCTTTTTGCTGGTTGTTGATTGGAGGTTGCTCTAGCTCCTAGAGGTTTCTATTGGCTCCTTAACAAGACAGCCTCCCAGTATGGTCATTTAGTCTTCAAACCTAGCTAGGGAGAGAGAGTCTGTAGAGCAAGTGTGCTAACAATAACAAGGTGGGTTTTTGTGTAACATAGTCATGGGAGTGGTAGCTCATCATCTTTGCATATTCATTAGAAGCAATTTATAGGTCTCCCACACTCAAGAAAGGGGTGGGAGGATCATACCACGGCATGAACACCAGAAAGCAGGGAGCATAGAGGCATCAGAGAATCTACTATCACGTTAATGTAGTTACTGCAGTGACTTGTTTCCATCAACCACCTCACAAGTCGTTTTCTCTTCCATCTGTTCTTTCTTCTTTTCTTTCTCTTTTTCTATCTTTTTAGAATTTATTGGAAACTTTTCATATTTCATTTTATTTTCTCTATTGCATTGTTAGCTCTGTTTCCTTGAATTCTTTGTTCAGAGATTATTTATGCTAGATATTAAAATTTGTATTCTCTGTGGATAGCAGCAGGGCTCACCAATTCATGCCTGGACATAATATAGGGCTTGGGCACTCTGTCTAGCTCCTTTGGGTTGGAATCCACACCTTTTTGGTGTGTTTCAGTGGGAAGTATAAAGCAAGTATCTTGATTTCTAAACCCAGGAATTTTAGAATTGACCCCTATGATCGAAGAATTTTGGAGCTTTATAAGATCTTTGGCAGTGGTGATCTCAAACCAATTATGAGCTCCAAACTCCCTTCTCAGGTAACTGTTGGGAGCAATGGCATCCCAGTTTGTCCCTGCAATGGCTGGAAAGGGTATAATCTTGTGAATAGATCACTTTTAAAAAAGTGTATTATTTGCTTATTAGCCCTGTATCTCTTTAAATCTTGTTTGTTTGCAATGCTGTGCTTTATTGGCCACAAATTATTCATTTGATGTTTCCTGACAGTACCTTTAGTAGATTATTTTACAATCTATCAATCAGTATATATGTTATAAATATATATTGAATCCTGAGTTCATCACAGTATACCTTGAATTAATAGTTTACCATTTTACAAATAATGTAAGAATTGCACAAAAGTCATCCTCCATTTAACCCCTCTCACTCTTTCTGTGAAGACTAGTGTATGTTTTTCTTCTAGTTATATTATAAGCCGTACAATATTTTCCTACTGATTTTTTTTTTTTTTTTTTTTTTTTTTTTTTTTTTTTGAGATGGAGTTTCCCTCTTGTTGCCCAGGCTGGAGTGCAGTGGTGCAATCTCAGCTCACTACAACCTCCACCTCCGGGGTTCAACTGATTCTCCTGCCTCAGCCTCCCAAGTAGCTGGGATTACATGCATGCACCACCACACTAGCTAATTTTTTGTATCTAATAGAGACAAGGTTTCACCATTTTGGTCAGGCTGGTCTCGAACCCCTGATCTCAGTTGACCCACCTGCCTTGGCCTCCCAAAGTGCTGGGATTACAGGCATGCTATATTTTCTTTAAAAAATCAATCTTCTCTTAATGAAATTCTTAGAAAGTATTTTTACATGTATTTATTACTACTTTGGCTCTTCATTTCTTCTTTCAAAATTACTCTTCTGGAATCATTTCTCTTCAGACTAAGCTTTGTTTAGTATTTATTATAGTGCACATTTTCATGATGATGAATTATTTCACCTTTTTTCTGAAATATATTTTTTCACTTTTATTTTTGGAAGATAATTTCACTGGTTATAGAATTCTAGTTACACACTTCCTTTTCAGCACTTTAAAAACTTTATGCTGTTGTCTCCTAGGTTTTGTAATTTCTGATGATAAACATTTTTTCTTTTGTTTCATGGAATGGAATTACCCTATTGAATGGAATTACCCTATCTGGCTAGTTTAAATATGTTGTCTTTATCTTTGAGTTTCATTGAATGGAATTACCCTATTGTATCTGGCTAGTTTAAATATGTTGTCTTTATTTTGTTTTCAGCTGTTTGACTACAGTGTAGTAAATTGTAGGGTTTTAAAATGGTTATTTGTTCTCCTGTCTCTGTGGCCTGATGTATTTTGTTAATTTTGTGAAATCTTCACCTATTATTTCCTAAGTATTGCCTCTGGACTATTCTTTTTTTCTTCCCATTTTGGAACTCCCATAGAGCAAATATTGAAACACTTGATAATGTTTAACAAACTTCAGACTGTTTCTGTTTTTCTACTTTCCATCTTTTTCTCTTTGTGTTTCCTATTGGATAATCTGTGCCATGCTTTACTTAAATTCACTGACTCTTTCCTCTGCTGATGCATTCGGTTTTTAAGCCCACTGACTGAATTGTTGTTCTCTGTTTTATGATTCTTAAAATTTCCATTTGGTTCATTTTTGTGTTACTTCTCTCTGCTGAAAGTCCTCTGTTCACGCTTGTTATCTAACTTTTAGAGGGGTTATTTTGAAGTTCTTTTCTGGTAATTTCAATAGCTGAGCCTTCTATACATCTCCCTATATGGGTGGTTTATTTTATGACTATCGGTTACAATTCCTTGCTTGTTCACCTACCTGATAAACATTTTATTTTACAGCAGACACTACACATTTTAAAAAACAGTAGAGACAGAAATAAATACCTTTTTTACCCCCATAGACACCTGTATTGAGGAACTTTTCTTTTGAATCTTAGCTGGAGTTGAGCTGGGCGGGAACTGGAACACAGCTTTAATAGTTTCTCTTTTCCTCTGATTTGAGCTATGATGAATGCGAGGTCAGGATCCTTCCTCCCAAAGAGTTCTTAATCCCATGCTCCATGAAAATACAAGATGTCTTTCTGCTTTCTGGCCTCATCGCTAGCAGCCACTGACTCTAGTTGGTAGACTTAACTTTGCTTATGGGATATATTTGCCCACACAGTCCTTAAAAGTTTGACTCTACATATACATATACACATACATATGCATATACATATACATATATTTCTAGTCTTAGAAAAGTCTAACTATGGCAGTTGGTTTCATACCAATATTGGACCACTGGCCCATGGTACAAAAATTGCTATTGGTCTTTACTCACCTAGAAGAAGCACATGTCTTTCTGGAATTTCTATACTCATCTATCTTTATGCTTGCACTGATATCATATTGTTCAATGATTGTGGTTTTAAGATAGTTTTAAATAATCAGTAGGCCATGTTTCTTCTTTTCAAGATCATGTATATTGTTAGTTTCATAGTGTACTTTTTCTTGGGGTGGGGGGTGGTCAGGAAAACTCCTGATTATCTTATCCATATTATGTTAAGCGTATAATAATATAAAATGGCATTCTAATAATATTGAGTTATTCTGTCTAGGAATATAGCATTCTGTATTTGAATATTTTTGATTTCCAGTGTAGAGAAACATTACATGATATATGTGACTGTACTAGTAATTGATGAGAATTACTACAGCACAATTGTAAAGGATGCAGACTCTGGAATAAGACTGAAGGGATCAAATCCCACCTCTACTTCCTTGCCACTCAATTTTGGATCATAGTAAGTCCTTCCTTCACATCACTGATAGGTTCTTGGAAACTGCGACTTTAACCAAAGAATGTACACCCCATCCTCAGATAACATTGTTTCCTTTCATATTTTTAGTTATGACATAGATGAGAAAAATCATTGGTTGCATTATACCTCATTTCACCTCAAGTTGCAATTTCTGAGAGCCTATCAGTGACATGAAGTAAAGTCTTCACAACCTGACTATGAAGACTGAGTTACCGTATCAACAGTCACATATGATAGCACCAGGCACACAGTGAATGGTCTGGCGAACATTTGTTTTTATCATTATTACACTTTTTTCCAATGCATTATCATCAGGAAAATGAATCATTTTAGGTAGCTTTGGAGGAAAAGAAATGAACCTTCACTTCTAAAGTCCTCAGCTAATGTCTATTGGGTCTCATTGGCCCAAATTGACTTACGTATTTTTCCCTGAATGTGATATGTTGGTTATGGTCTGATCTTTCTCATACCTGTAGTGAATAGTGGAGTTAGCTTGACTACAAGTCTTAAGTTTTCTCTATTTGCCCAAGAAAAATATTTATAATTGTGCTTATATTTATATTGTCTACCTAGAGCGTGCATATGTTTTTATATTTTCTTACTTGATGTCTTTTTTTTTTTTTTGAAATGGAGTCTTGCTCTGTCACTCCGGCTAGAGTGCAGTGGTGCCATCTCAGCTCACTGCAACCTCCACCTTCTGGGCTCAAGAGATTCTCCTGCCTCAGCCTCCTGAGTAGCTGGGATTACAGGAGCCTGCCACCATGCCAGGCTCATTTTTGTATTTTTCGTAGAGATTAGTAGAGACGATGTTTCACCATGATGGCCAGGCTGGTCCTGAATTCCTGACCTCAGGTGATCTGACAGGCTTGGCCTCCCAAAGTGGTAGGATTACAGGCATGAACCACCGTGCTTGGCTTTTATCTTTATTTTTTTTCTGACAGCCATTTATATCATCTTATTTTCAGAACTGTTTTCTGAAAATCTCGTAATATAAAATGAGGAGGCCTTGTAATATGACATTCTGAATTGCTAAAATACTTAAAATATTAGCAATTAAGTTTCTATTGAGACAATACTATTATTGAATGAGTTATTTCAGTGACTGTCTCATCCAGATTCTGACAATGATCTTGCTGCCTCATGTTTTCTCCCCATAGACTAAAAACTTCTTCATAAAAACGCATGTTCCCTATATAAAAGAACTATATAGGTTATGCATCAATTTTATTGATGTTATCAAAGAACCAACTTTAAAAAAAATTTGTCACTGATTTAATGTTTTTAATTTTTTAATTTCATTGATTCCTGTCCTAATTCTTACTATTTCTTCAGCTTGCTTTAGGCTTATATTGCTCTTCATTCTCTAGTTTTCTAAGGTGGGCACTAGACTACTGATTTTAGGTTTTTCTTCTTTTCTAGCTTATGCATTCAATGCTGTAAATTTCCATGTAAGCACTGCTGCTCACAAGGTTAAATCATACAATTTGTAAGTATAGCACGTCTGTTAGTTCTGATCCATAAATCAGAGTTTTCCAAATTGAAGCATTCTCTCCTGTTGTGCAGTGTGTCTATTACCTGTTAAAATCCTTAGTCCCTACATTCATCATTTAGAATCATAAAATCTTAGAAATATAAAGATCCAATCCTTCCTATAAATATATTCCAATAATTAAACTAATACCCAGAGTAGTAAAATTACTTGCAGGGAGTTATCCAGTGGCTCCATCCCCTCCTACAGCTATTTCTATTGAGGACAATTGACCCATAATCATTCAGTAGATAGTGAGCTTCATTTAGAACCCGGTCTACAGGTTGCCAGCTTCGCAGTACCCAGAAGCTGTATGGAGCTTAGTTACAATTTTAAAAGGTATGGCTCTCAGTAACTACAAAATGCCAGCCAAGCCAGTGATAAAAGTGAGGATGGAGATAACTATATTGAATGAAAGAAAGAATTTTTCTAACTCATCATTCTGATGCCATTTCTTCATAACGTAGCATAAAATAAATAAAAATACATTAAATTGTACAGTGGACTAATGGATGCAGTGAGTTTCTTTTCACTTTATTTATCTCCGGGAACTTACCTCCTTACGTGTACTAATTCAATGTTCTAACTGAGAGCAGGAGTTCTAAGATCTATCATGAAAGCATTGCCAAAAAGAAGACTAGGTGCTTGGGGCCCTGGAGACAGCTGAAAAGACAAGTCAAGGAAACGGGATGGCAGAAGGGAAACCTGAATGCAAATTTCTGCTAACTGATTTTAAAATAAACTTCTATTAATATTATATATTATCTGTATAAACCTTGGTAAAGGATAGAATGATGAAACATTTTTATGAACCATGACATTTAAACAGTTATTTATACAACTTTCCGAAGTACCGTGTTTTCATTTACAGATCAGTTCCACAATTTCACTAACAAATGTGTTATTGATTCGCTAACAACAGTAATTTAAGTATATCGTATCACACTGATCGAACTTGAAAGTGCCTTATCTAACAGGACATTTTATAAAATATCTTTTTTTTTTAGACGGAGTCTCGCTCTGTCGACCAGGCTGGAGTGCAGTGGCACCATCTCGGCTCACTGCAAGCTCCGCCTCCCGGGTTCACACCATTCTCCTGCCTCAGCCTCCCGAGTAGCTGGAACTACAGGTGCCCGCCACCTCGCCTGGCTAATTTTTTGTATTGTTAGTAGAGACAGGGTTTCACCGTGTTATTCAGGATGGTCTCGATCTTCTGACCTCGTGATCTGCCTGCCTCAGCTTCCCAAAGTGCTGGGATTACAGGCGTGAGCCACTGCGCCTGCAATTATCTTATCTTGTTGCATTGGTGGAAGAATTCTTAAGAATGTGTAACATGTATCTTTTATCCTAATACATTACACAATTTAATAAAAGGAAATAAAATATCTCCAATACTTTAACTTTTTCACATATATATCTTCCAATTCTTGTGTAGAAATTAAGTCACTCTCTTAAAGGAACACTATGTAGTGTTTATGTGAATTATTTCCAATACTTATGACTTGCAAGTGAAAAGAGAATCTCAAACTATAGAAAAGATGGTTTTCAAAGTGTAAGAATGATGAGAACGGTAAGATCACTGATACTGTAAATGCAACCATAATTCTTTTTTTCACAGGACTATTTTCATAATAGTAGAATATCAAATAATCTCTATTAGGATTCAAAAGGATTAGAGAAATAAATGTTTGGTACAAAATGACAGTATTTTAAAACATACTATACTTTATAGTCAGCAAAAATATAATGTTAGTGTAAAATTCACGTAATGGAGACATAACCCTTTTTGTTAAAAGTGAGAAGTTGCTTCTAATTCTGCTTCCACTTTCCATAAATTGTAACCTCCATCTACTCAACAGAAATACTATTCAACAAAGAGTTTAATTACTTCTTCTTTCCCTCTCTGCGTGGATTTGGGAAATCAGTCTTATTTTCCTGGACATCACCCCTCCCTTTATAAAATGGTAACAATAATAGTTTCTTTGTGAGGATTGTTAGAGACAGTGTCAATGCAGCACTTAAGACCTGGTACTTTGCAAGTGATAAAAAACTGACGGTCATCATAATCAATGCCATCATTTTTATACATGCGTGGAGAAGAGACAAGACCAAGGGGGTCAGAAATAGACACAAATGGGTTCAAATTCTTCTGTGCCTCCTATTATCTTTGTGGTCTTATAAAAATTAGTTAATTTCTCTCAGTCTACATTTTCTTATTAATAAATGATAGGCTAATGATCGCCTCTTACAGTGCTGGGTGAGGGTTAAATGAGATTAAAAGTGCAGAACACTTAGTAACAATTAGGTTAATAGGAGAAACCAATACATGTTTTCTTTCCTTATTTTACCCAGAACTACTTAACAATATATGTACTGATCCATTGTGGAATTATTAAGGAAAATACATTGAAATAGGTGGTATTCTTGTCAAAGATATATACAGATGGCTAGATGGATAGATTGGTAAGTAGATAGAAAGATTTCACTATTTGTGTATAATTGCACCTTGCTTTCAGGACGTTGCTACAGGAAAACACATATTTACAAAAGTCCAAAAATGACAAAATCATCAAAGATATATTTTGCAAAGAGAATAAAAACCAAGAATATAACCCCTGCTTGATGTTCAATGCTCCTACTACACATTTCAAGGTCAAAAATGGCATGTGGTTTCCTATCTGAAATTGACAGTCATCCTGTTTTCCTTCATTGACCTCTTTTTATAATATAAGTTTGATCCCTTTCAATGGATCACAAGCACTTATCCAGTTCACTCCATAGACAGGTAGCAACAAGAGGAACTTTGTATTTAACCTTTGACGCTTAGCAAACTTTGACATTTTATTTTGTCTTGAATATAGTATCTAATAAAGTGGGTGGTGTCACTAATGCCAACATTTCTTTTAACACTCACTACTCTCACTTTAAATACTTTCATGCCACATTTATGTTTTTACGTTGTAATCTGCTATGGAAAATGCCTTCACTGAGGTATTTTTGTATATTTACAACTTACGACGTAGAATATGATTTTAAAAGAGAGCAAAATACAGTGTTGGGAATTGCAGAAAAATTAATATTTTTGGTTTTGTATTTTTGAAGTCTCAGTGCTTAATGCCAACTGTAGATACAGCATCCTTTGACTCCAGATTTCTGGGGAAAAAAAAAAAAATGCAATCAAGTTGTGCTCGGCAAAGCATTTTAAATCCATCTTCTACCTCTCTTGCCTAGCCAGAGGTCTCTCAAGAACCACTCAAATGGTTCTTTAGGGGCATGGAGAAGATTGTGAGATGGCAAATGCAATATTATTGGATCAAATAAATGTCAAGATTAGTGATCTGCACTAGTAATGATCTGGATCGCTGGAGAACTCTGTTGCAGCCTAAGAGGCAAGCCAATTAAAAAGAATAATTGGCTTCCCTTCCCACTACCAGTTAGGGAGACTCCACACGCAGCAGAATTAAGAGGCAAAGAAGACAATGGGGAGATGATGAGTTGTCACAGAGCTGACAACCCACACCCACTTACAAAGTCACCAGAAAGAGCTTCGGCATCACTGTTACATATGTTGACAGCCATGAACAAGAAATAGATTATTTAAATAAATGTAAAAGATCATTTTTTATCTACCCGGAAGTTAACCCAGATTGTACTATAAATTCATCCCACAAATAAGCTTGCTTACATGCATGCATGCAAATTTTAAGTGTAAAATTCATTGAAACTTTGTTGATAATAGTAACTTAGTCAAACACTTTTAATAAACTATATAATCCACGAATAGTTGACTAGTGAAATTAGAGTACATCATAAAGAGAATGTTATGTAGCTACTAAAAAGAGCTTCATATATATATGTATATGTATATTTATATTTATATTTATATTTGTATACAAACACACACATACCCCAAGATAAATTTAAAGATTTTTTAAGGAGAGAAAAAAAGTGTAGGACTTTGCAGAGAAAATGAAGACTAACAAATATAGGCATTTACTTCATTTAAAATCACACCTCTAAAAATTGGTAACAATGGTCATTTCTCAGGAGGACTTTAGGTCAGCATACATGGTGTTTGACTGTTTTTGTTAATTTTGAATTTTTACTCGTATAAAAGGCCCATTTCCTGATGGAATTCGTATTCATGAATGAATCCAACATTAATGTCAAAAGATGTTACCAAAATTGCAGTACCATTTATCTATAAAGTTATTTTGAACACTGAATATTTATTATATTTTCTTACAAATGTATCAAAATAAATATTCACCAAAAGAAATATTAACAAATAGTCCTTTATGCTTGTGTAATCTTTCTCTTCTTCTTCTTTTTCTTCTTCTTCCACTTCTTCTTCTCCTTGCACTTCTCCTGTTTAAACCTCATTTAAAATTAGGAATTTAACTGTGGTATGTGGAATAGTTACGCTGTCTTCTTTAGAAAAAAGAAAAGTAAAACAGCAAGAAAATGCCCGTCGAGGATAGAAACAAAATTTGAGAGAAAGTTTTCAAATAATTATTAAGATGGCCAACTTTGAGGGCATTTGCTTGTACTGCCAAAAGAATTATTTAGTATGCTGACAAACTCTGCAAAACGGAACTAAATTAGCAGTGTGAAGAAGTCCACACAGAATGCCTTTTGTTAAAATTGCATCAGAGTGTAAAAGTATCTTCAGAGAATTCTGCACTGTATCAGTTCTTCTGGGAGGATTTTAAACAAAAAAGCTGTTTTATGAGGCAGGATGATGTGTTATAGTCGTTAGGAGTGTGGCCTCTAGAGTCATACTCCCTGGATTCAAATTCCAGCACAGCCACTTCTCTCTACAGAGCTTTGGACAATGTCTCAAATGTTCTGCACCTGTTTCCTTATCTGTCATAGTCAGATAATAGTAGCATATTCCTTGCAAAGTTGTGAGGATCAAGTAATTAATATAATGCACCTAAGCCATGCCTAGAAGATAGTGTTTTGTAAGCATTGATTATTCATGTTTTGATATTATTGTTTTTATCTGTCAATAAAAATACTTACTGAATTATCACGTGTATGTCATTCTAACATGCAGACATAGCAAGTAAAAAACCATCAATTTATTATCATTAAACCTGTGTTTTATTCTGACTCTAACACTAATTGGGTATGCGACCTTGGCAATGTCACTTCATGTCTCTTGGGGTGATTAAGACACTCCAGTCTGACTTCTCCACTGAAAAATGGGATTCACTCATCTGATTGTCTTGAAAATCTAATGCAGTTTTCTGAGAAAGCAAATTTCAATATTGAAATGTTATATACACATGAAATTAGTAATGACAGGAGTAAGTATAATAGTAGAAATAAAAATAAGAGTAAGAAGAGTAATTTGTGGTAATCATAGAAAAAAGAAATAAACAGAAAAAGTAAAAGAGAAATAATATTTCATAAATCATAATATTCATGTTTAGTCCTATTTTTGCAAGTATTTTAAAACTTTGCATATGCTTTATATCATGTATTTTGAACAACTGCATAAATGGTATGTTGCTGTATATAACCTTTTGCAAACGTCTTTTATACTTATGACAATTCTTCAGGCTTATTAACTTAATACATATAGGACTAGTTCATTTATTTTAAATTGCAAATAAAACTCCATTATATTAACAAACTCTATTTATTCCTGACCTTGCTGAGGGATAGAATTTACTTTGCTGTTACAAATTGTACTTCAATGAATATGTTCATACAAATATCTTTTGCATATGTGTATAAATTTTATCATGAATACATTCTGAGAAATAGAATTGCTGGATTTCATGGCATATATATCTACACTTTTGTTAAATTTTGTCAAATTTCTCTCTGAAGTGGTCATTTGTCTTATTGCGTACAACAAGCAGAAATATTTGAAAACTCTCTATTTTCCCCTGTATATTTATCCTTAAATGGAAGGTCACTATCAAGGGCATAGAGTAGAACATTGTACCTACCACCCTTCATTGTTCATTTGAATTTTGGCAAATTTCTCTTTTAGACTTACATTCTGGGTATACATTGACTGTCATAGACTCGAGCCCAATCTCCAAATTCCACATCTCTCAAAACTCTTACTGAACTAACATTTTATTAAAGATGAGTTAAAAATACTGATTATAAATTGCCTGAATTTACACCTTAGTTGTCTAAGCTAGCATTTCTCGAATCTGTTAGCCTCAAGACATGTTTACACTCTAAAATTTACTGAAGACACCAAGTAGTTTTTATTTGTATAGTTTATTTCTTTTGATATCCGTATTGTCTTACGATATTGGAAATTAAAGCAGAAAATTTTTTAAATATATATGTATCAATTCATTCTTAAATAGGAAAGATAAATCAATTATATGCTAACATGAGTAATGTACTTTTATAGATAAAATAATTGTTTTCCAAAACAAGATTTAATGAGAAGCCTGGTTTTCTCTTTGGCAAATGTCTTTAATGCCTGTCTTAACGGAAGAGAGTTACATTCTCATATCTGCTTCTGAATTCAATTTGCTATGCTATGTTGTTTTCATTGAAGTGTATGCAGGAAATCTGGCCTCACAAAGATGTCTAATTGGAAAAAGATGAAATATTTTAATAGTTTTTGCAAATAATTGTAGATATTCTTCTTTGAAACTGTATCAACACTCAACGAGCATGGTTTCTTAAAGGTTAACTTCAAAATGGAGTCTGAAACCCTATCACAAATTGTACATTGTGTGTTACATTAAAATCTATTCTCTATCTTGTGCTCAGAATGGATTTTTCACCTATTTATTATTGTGTAGCACTATTATGCAGGTAGGAGTTAATACAGCAGACCTGGCTTGCTCCTATTAAAAACGCTTACTTTCAGGGTTGGGCCTGGGTTGGCGTCTGGAAACTTGGCTTTTGGAATGCTCCCTACATTAATAAAACTGTTTTGCCCATCTAGGGCACTGAACAACTGCTTTCCTTTGGGGAGTCTGGAATTTTAGTAGCAGTAGCTGGTCATTGTGCCTAGGTGCCCAGCCTCCAGTGAAAATCCTGAACTCTGAGTTTCAACTAGTCTTCCCTGGGCAGAAACACTGCACGTATTTTGTTGCATTTCAGTGTTAGAGAAAGAAGTGAGTTCTCTGTGAACTCTCCTAGAAGAATGAGAACTTCTGAAGCCTGTCTTTGGACACACCCGATGTGTTTTTTTGTCATTGCTGATTGCTATTATAAGCTGTCTTTGAGATCTGTGAGTCCCTGAAATAATGACACATCAGTCATTGGGAAATATTGATTCAGTGAGATATTCAGATCTTCTAAAAGTTGGCATATTTCATCATAGAACATCAAAAAACAATCACTATTGTTAACGTCTCCTTCAGTCTCTTCAGAAAACTGTTCATGTATGAGAAGCCATCAGTTTCATAGTTTCCAATAAACATTTTACAAGGTTCTAAGTTTTACTGGGAAGTTCAAATTTTCCATTGGCAATAAATACGATCATTTTTACCCTTGACAGATACCTTTGGTTTGTTTTCTAGAAAATTTCTGCTGGATATCCAATCCTTAATAAACCTAGTTTGTCTCTGTGTTACTTTTTCAGGTGAAAATCATGTTCCACGAAAGAAGGGTTAGTTTGGCCTGCAACTCAAACAAGTACAGATATTCTTCCATGGAATGACCATCACATTTGGATTGTAATAAAAATGCTAAGACAAACTTCTCATTTCATCCTTGGAGTATTTAAAATATGCATGTTTAAGGCTTGAAATTTAACACTGCATTTTAATGTTTTATTAAGGTAATTCTTAAATAAAATTGGCATTTTTAAAAAAGTGCCTAAAGTTTCATGTTGAAGAAACTAATCGTACCCTAGTACAGTTGCTACTAAACACTGCCTCGACTAAGATTTAAATTTCAACAAAGTGATATTGTTATTAAAATGGTTTTGACTTCATAGATCCTGGAAGCATTTTGGGGAGCCCCAGTGGTGGATCACACTTTGGGAACCACTAAACTCTGTTCCATTTTGCCCTATTTACTCACTGAAATATACTGATGGGGGTGGAGTGGTGATTGGGGTTATAGTGTTAATGCTACGCACCTCAAAAAGCAACTTTTACATAAAAAATAAAACCTCAATTTGCTTAGTGTTTCAGATTGAGGATGATGATAAAATAAATGAATATATTTTCATTCTTTCTTGTCAGGTTGTCCAATTGTCTTCCAAAGGGATGAAAAACTCATAAGCTTGAGGCTGGGGGTGATGGCTCACACCTGTAATCCCAGTATTTCGGGAGGCCGAGGTGGGAGGATTTCTTGAGCCCAGGAATTCAAGATCAGCATGGACAACATGGAGAGACCCCCATTTCTAAATATATACACATACATATACATATATACACAAATACATGTATATGTATGTATATTTTAAATTAGCTAGGTACAGTGGCGTGCTCCTGTGCTCACAGCTACTCAGGAAGCTGAGGCAGGAGGTTCACCTAAGCCAGGGAGGTCAAGGCTGCAGTGAGCTGTGATCATGCCACTACTACTCTACCCTGGGTGACACAGTCAGATCCTGGTTTACATATATGTATATAAATCCCATATATGATCTATATCATATATATCTCATATATGTAAATGTATTTATGTGTATATATACACTTGTATGTATATACACATGTACACATATATGTATATGTGTATACACATACATATGTATATCATATATGTATATATCATATATACACATATGACATACACACATGATATATACATATATACATATATGGCATATACATATATGACATATACATATATCCATATATGGCATATACATATATCATATGCCATATATGACATGTATATGCCATATATGACATATGATATATAGAGATATATGTGATATATGATACATGTCATATGTATCACATATATGATATATATACATATATCGCATCTATATCACATACATGGTATATATACATATATAATATATGTAAGCTTGATTGTGTTTCTCCTCCCAGACTCATCAGCAATAAGTAGAAATAGGCCCAGTGCCTCTAATATGTTTGTTTTAATCCTTTGTCTAAAGTGTGTATTTTTGCCTTTCTTGCATATCGTTAATAATATATAAATAAGAAAGAGAAAGAATACATGTAAAGGCCTATGTTTGTTAGTGAGGTACTTTGAAGTGTGAATAACATTAGCAGATGAAATATACACAATGTTTAGAATCTTTTTAACGTCAGATAAAATTTTATTTTTTTTGTATAAAACAGTCTGATAATTATAATTTCCATAAAATTCTGGCTTTTTTAGAAAAGCAGAAGCAACCAAACAAAATAAAAACATCAATGAGCTATTTCAAACTTGCTCAGAGAGTTTTATGGGAAAGATTGAGCACAGAGTACAGCATTTCACTGGAAATGAGATCCATTTATTCTCCTCACTCTCTCTTCTCACCCTCACAGTCAGCTCTCCTCTTTATCTAATTGTCCTCCACTAAAAACATTTTCCTTAGAAGATCTTGCCTCTCAATTTCCCTCTTCTACTTATAGAGATCAATTGTGCTCCTTCTTGTCTCTTGTTACCAAGTCTACTCACCTAGCCACCATTTACCACAACTGATAAAGCAAAAGTGATTAACTGAGGAAAAAAAGTGCTTGTCTTATAAATAGAAGATTGTTCAGTAAAGAAACAGGATGGGATTGGTTATAGGTAATGAAAGTTATTTTTGTCACATGTGCACATTAAGAATAAGGCAATTTGTCACATACACTGCTAACGGACTTTAAGTAAATGATGCTGGAAATGGAAAGGAAATGTTGTTGGTGCTGGAGATGATAGAAAGGAGGTGGTGCTGGTGATGATGGAAAGGAGATGATGCTGGTGATGATGGAAAGGAGATGATGCTGGTGATGGGAAGGAGATGGTGCTGCTGATGATGGAAAGGAAGTGGTGCTGCTGATGGAAAGGAGATGATACTGATAATGGAAAGATGGTGCTGGTGATGGAAAGGAGATGGTGCTGATGATGGAAAGGAGACGGTGTTGATGATGGAAAGGTGGTGCTGATGATGGAAAGGAGATGATACTGATAATGATTATTCCTCTGATTTCTATTAGCATTCTTTACGGTTTAGTGCCCTAGTCAAGTGATAGATGAGCCTCTTCTTAATATAGTCTTTATACAAACAGATTTTCTCTCCTATCTCAAGCCGATGGAAATTATTTTATTTTGCCTTATGCATTACATCCCTTTTGAGCTCATTATGCATTGAAGAGCTGGAACCACCAATAGTGAGAGCAATTTCTTCTCATAATATTTCCTTCTCGTGTAGAAAACTATAGTTTCAAAATTAACTTGAATCACAAGAGATCAAGTGCTCTGAAATTTTATTGAAGATACATCCAGACGAGTCAAAATCATTTTAACATTTGTTAAAATAATATATATATATGGTATTCCTGGGTGTAGTTTTTAAATTCACTTTTGTATTTTTAGAAATGTAATTGGCCTGGAGTGGTGGCTCATGCCTATAAACCCAGCACTTTGGGAGGCTGAGGCGGGCGAATCACGAGGTCAGGAGATAGAGACCATCCTGGCTAACACGGTGAAACCCCGCCTCTACTAAAACTCCAAAAGTATTTAGCCGGGCGCGGTGGCGGGCGCCTGTAGTCCCAACTACTCGGAAGGCTGAGGCAGGAGAATGGCGTGATTCCGGGAGGCGGAGCTTGCAGTGAGAGGAGATCGCGCCGCTGCACTCCAGCCTGGGCGACAGAGCGAGACTCAGTCTCAAAAAATAAATAAATAAATAAATGAAAGGAATACAAAATTAGCCTGGCGTGGTTGGCACATGCCTATAATCTCAGCTACTCGGGAGCCTGAGGCAGGAGAATTGCTTGAACCCGGGAGGCAGAGGTTGTGGTGAGCCGAGATCGCAGCATTGCACAACAGCCTGGACAACATGAGTGAAACTCTGTCTCAAAACAAAAACAAAAACAAAAACAAAATGTAATGAACTTGTTCCCTAATAATCGCTTCTAAATATACCTAGGATACTTTTTATAAGTATGAGGAAATGCAACATTAGTGCCAGGGTCTTACTCTACAGAAAATGATTCCTCAAAACAAACCAGAGAGGCAAATAGAAATACATGGCCAAATATCATTCACTGAAGATGTGATAAGTGTGTCAGAGAAAAGACTAGTGTTGTTTAATGCATTATACTGTTGCTCTGCTTATTAGAATCATGTTGGTTTCTTAATGGATGTAATATTTTGTGATTATTTTGTGGCCCTTTCAATAAAATAAGTTGTGAATCCCTTTGAGACATAACTTTCTACTGAAACACTCTTTTATGAAAAAAAACAAGCTATAAATTGAATCATTTCACTTTATCATGCCTTTTGTTAAGAGATTTTAATCATCTGTAGGTCTGATAAATTTATGATACTAAAAATAATCTAGTGAATATAAAGAATGCAAAATAAGTAAAGATAATGACAAGTTATTAAAAATCCATGAAGAACACATGTGCCATTAAAGCAGATGAAACTTGAATTAAAAGTTCAACAACTAAACCAAATATAATAATACTCAAAAATAAACAGTGGTATTTTCCCTTTTTCCTAGATATAAAATCTTCTGCTAATGCTATCTTCTGTTCCAAGATGCTTGTTTAATTCTTGATTAAAATGGAATCAATCAAAATCCACCACTGCCCCTTAGTTCCAAATGCTACTTTCCTTTCTATGTAACTGGATTCTGTGTACCTGGAAGATATACTGATGGATTTCGTATGCATAGTAATCCATGTACAGGGGAGTTCTACCAGAAAGCATCAAACTCATCAATGTATCTGGTTTTGGAGCCTATGCCAAAGAAACTCCTTCAAGGTGAATCTACCTAATAATATCTTTTCTTTTTCTTTTTCATTTTTTTTTTAATAGGACACAACTGTCACAATGGGTTTCAAGATGGATCATTTTTATAACAAAAACTTCTTTTTAGTGAGTACTGATTTTCATTTTCAGGTTTTGTTTCTGTCCCTATAGAATGACAAAAAAGAAAAACATGCCTATTAGACATCACATTAGAGTATAACAGTCAGGATCCCAGCAAGAGAAAAATGTCACATTTAAAAGGGTTAATTGATATGAACTTAATTAAGAAATCACAGTATTTACTAAAATGGATATAGAGCCAAGAGAACCAACAAGGGATTGTGAATCCAAAAGGTGGTAATACCACACCTGAATGGGCAAGAGGGGAGAGTAGGTACCAGCTGCAGTTGTAGGAGATATTGAGAGTTACCACCCAACAGGAAGTATGTCCTTCTTTAGAGAAACACAGCAAACCCACAGGAAGAGAGCACTGGAAATGGATACCTCAGCCTTTCTCTTCTCATATACTACAAGCTCCCACCAATATCTCTGATTAGCTGAACATATTAAGAAGTTAAAAGAGAGCCTGTTGATACAGACTATAAAAGTCAGCAGGTGGCCAAAATTCAAGTATGTATCTGGGAGTTCAAAAATATATATTACATAAATATTTTTAAATTACAAGAATTTTTGTCCCTAAAAATCCTTTCATACATTTTTATTTGTCAATGACATTTTGAGGATAGATAGAGCAGCAATGAAGCCTCACTATACTTCTAAAAATGTTCTTTTTGAAATATATTTACCAAATGATCCTTGGCTATCTAAAAAAACATAAAGATTGTCTGATTAAGCAAACACTCTTAACAATGGCCACTTAAAAATAATCCTACTTACATGGTAACGTGCATACAAGACACAGAAGGAAGTAACCCTGTCGAGAATGGAAAGCAAGATTCAAGTGGTCGTTCTCTCCCAAAGCTATTATAACTAAAACCAGACCCTTTTATTGCCTTTAGCTTATTTACAACTCATCATATTTTGGTATGCTAGGAATTAATTATTATTTTTACTTATTTGACCTTGGGAGAAATAGTTAGTAATATTAAACATAGCTGCAGCCAGATCTTGCTAAGGTCACTCCATTTTGTCTAATTTATTCATAATCTAAGCCAAAACTTACTCAAGAACTGAACTTAAACAAACTTAACATGACCTTCATCTTATATGTATAAAATATGACATAAAATTAACAGTGCAATGTTAAAAAATAAGGTATACAATTACTTTAATGTGTGATTGAACTAAGAAAAGGGCAAATGAATCATTTGACATTAAGGTTATGTACATTTCTTGAAATACGTCCTTCAAATACCATTTATGTTTAAAGACTTATTTAATACCTAAGTCTTTTCATACTCATCCTTAAGTAGGAAATGTAAATTGGTCCAGCCATTCAAGAGAATAATTAAATATAATTTATAAAATGTCATAAAATTGGCATTACCTTTAACCAACGATTTTCACTTCCAGGGATTATTCTAAGAAAATAATTAGACTTTTTAACTAAGTTTTATGTACAAGTTTGTTAATGCGTAGAGAAAAATGGATGGGAAGACGTTATTAAAGAAATAATACAAGAGAATTTTAAGTAGCTGAAAGTAATCCCAAATGGTCAAATTGAAAGGAATGCTGAACAGGATGAACAACAAAGACCATGACGCAAATCAAAACATGATGAATTTTCACAGCTTCATGAATGAAAATCAAAAAAAGATTCCAAAGAGGAAAAAGTGCCGTCACCCACAGAAGAATGAGTTCACACTTCTCACTAGAAAGCACCAAAATGCTTTAAAAGAATGGATGAGTAATTTGAAAAGAATAGGGAAATGTAACTCTCAACCCATTATTATATAAAAACACCTAAAGTTTGAGGTAATATGAGTATAATTGGATGACAGCATGGGAAATGCCTTTTCTCTACTATCTGACACCCAAAACCTCGAATACCGCTACAGGGAGGAAAGAGAATGGAAATCATTCTTTGACTTCAAACTGGAAATAAGTAAGAAATTCGAAAGTGTCTGGCTTTGTTTGGAAATGAGATCAGTCTGTCGTCATGTATGATAGCAATTTATAAAGGAAGTTAAAAACTGTAAGAAGTTTTTTTTTTTTCACCTCTGAATATGTGGCTTGGGACTTTCATAACGATTATTATGACCATTACTAACAGCAATTATTTCTGAATGCTTATTATCTACTAGCTACTTTGTTTTATCCTCTACATATAAAATCATGGGATGTGGGTATTATTATCTTTAGTTTTTCAATGACAAACTAAGGCTTGGAAACTATCAGTAACTTTCCCCAAGTCATACATTTTGCAAGTGGTAAAGTTAAATTACAACCAGATTTTCATGACTCATTTAAACCCATTGTCTTAAACATTATTTTAAAATCTTAAAACATCCAACTAATTATCCTTAACAAACAATACACAGACCTTCCTTGACCTCTCAACAATTCAGTGCTTGCTTTACTATTAACATTTTTTTGTTGTTGACAGAAATAATTGAAATATTTTCAATCCTGTATCTCCAGGACCTTCTTGGTATTATCCTTTTAAACTCCCTCCCTGAAGCTACATGACTCATCTCTTCAAAATCTCCTCTTTGATGAAACCTAGAGGAGAGAAAGCCTATTTTCAATTAGTCCTAGCATTCCCTGTTCTCTGCTGATAAGACTCTACTGAATAAGTACCTGCGTAGGGGCATTCAGCATTGGCTTAATTCATACCCAAGGGCACCTTACACTGCCAAAAGCTTCCAAAAATTCTAGAAAAGTGCCTGAAGGAAAATTTTCAGTACTGGTGGAAAAATCATAAAAGGATAGTTCAGGGAAAGAGAAATAATTGTTATTTTCTACTATAAAAGCAAACACTGAACTTGATGGGGTTCAACATGTGTCTAAAATTGATTATGGGCCACTCCTGGCTTTTATCTTGATGAACCATTTACCTTCTGTGAGAATTTAGAATACTTTCCCTTCCCACTTTTATTCACATCCCTGCACTCCAACTGCATCTTCAGCATAGTGTCCTAGACTCTAGCAGGATTCTAGAGCCTGTGAGAATGTTCTTTAAACTGAAGAAGTCATATGCCAGAAGTATTTCAGAGCTTGGTTTTATTGTTCATTTTAATGCAGTCTGGATGTCTTAGTACTAAGTCTACAGCTGAAGTTTCCTTATTCATTGTCCATCTTATCTATTTTTAATGTAGGAGATGTAAAGATTTTTTCTATTCATAAATAAGCTAATATTATGAACAAATGCAAATCCTTGTAATTGTATGTAACTGATATGGGAGTTAAAAAGAAATTATTTAGGCAGATAGTGAGGGTCAGGAAGTCCTCAGTAAGGTTTTCCTTTTAACGAAGAGCAGCACTCAAATCATTTTCTTTTCTAACAAAGAGCAGCCTGTAAAATCGAGGTGCAGACATAGATAAGCGAACAGGAAGCTTGCACGGATGAATGCCGGCAGCTGTGCCAGCAGGAAAGGGGCTACCTGGAAGCTAGGCATATTCAACATGGTGGCTCCATCTTCCTTTCTCTTTGCCAAACCACATGTATAGTAAGGAGAAGACAACATGGCACTGACCAAGTAAAGACTATATTTGCATAATGGAAGATTAGGGTGGGGCGACCAGCTTCCTCAGGCATTATGTAAACATTACACCTAATCCAACCAATCCTTGAGCCCTATGTAAATCAGACACCACCTCCTCAAAGTAGCCTATAAAATCCAGTGCATTTTACTGTGGACCAGGAGTCCAAGTCAGCACCCTGTCTCTTGAAGGAGAGAGAGCTATTCTTCTTTCTCTTTCTTTGCTTTTTTGTTTTTTAGACCTAGTCTTGCTCTGTCACCAAGTTAGAGAGCAGTGGTGCGATCTCGGCTTACTGCAACCTCTGTCTCCCAGGTTTAAGGGATTCTCCTGCCTCAGCCTCCTGACTAGCTGGGACAACAGGCACACGCCACCACGCCCAGCTAATTTTTTTATGGTTTTTATGGTTGTTTTTTTTTTTTCCAGTAGAGATGGGGTTCAACCATGTTGGCCAGGATGTTCTTGACCTCTTGACCTCGTGATCCACCCACCTCGGCCTCCCAAAGTGCTGGGATTACAGGCAATGAGCCACTGCACTGACCTCTTTTGCCCGTTAAACTTCTGCTCCTAAACACACTTCTTGTGTGTCCATGTACTTGATTTCCTTGGCATGAGATGACAAACCTCGAGTACTTACCCCAGACAACGAAGCAGCTTCATAACAAAGAGAGAACCAGTAATTTTTATAGTTTAGTTGATTCCGTATTTAAATTTTCAAAGCACATGTCAAACACAATAATCTTGACATTTCAGTGGCCCTCTATTTCTTTTCTTCAGTTATGGCGACGACGGAGCACTTTGCAATGTTTTTTACTGCTTCTGTTTTGTTTACTGTTTTTTTTGTTTTGTTTTGTTTTGTTTTGTTTTGTTTTGTTTTGTTTTGTTTTTAACAGAGCCATGCTCTTTTGTCCAGGCTGGAGTGCAATGGTGCGATCTCGGCTCACTGCAACCACCATGGTCCAGGTTCAAGCCCTTCTCCTGCCTCAGCCTCCTGAGTAGCTGGGACTACACGTACACACCACCACTCCCATCTAATTTTTGTATTTTTAGTAGAGACAGGATTTCACCATATTGGTCAGGCTGGTCTCAAACTCCTGACCTCAGGTGATCTGTCTCCCAAATCTTGGTCTCCACAGTGATGTTTTGTTTACTTTTATATTTTCTAAACATTTACAGTCACTAAATGGGAAACAAATTAAACTTTCTTTCACTTGGGCAGAAACGGTTTGATCCAAGACATTTTCTTGTCTGATTTTGTCAGAAAAAAAATGTCAACTTTGTTTCTAACTTAACTTCTGCAGTATCTTGTAACATCTGCTAAAGTACCTGCAGAGATGTTCCAAAACAGCATCTGGAATATCCTGGAAATCTCTCATGTGTGCTCTGAAATGAGACCAGTAAGCTGTCTGCTCCCCATTCCCTGTTCCTCTGGCCTTCATCCATGTTTTCCAGCTTGATTATCTCTGTAGAGTACCACTGTGGCCTTCAGGGGCTTCCCAGTCATCCAGTAGCCTTACCTCTGCTTGAAGTATTACCATTTTTGCTGATCTGTTACTTTGCAACTATTTATGGAGTACCTACCAAGTGTCCAGGACTGGTGTGCAAGTTGGAGATGATAGCAAATGCCCTCACCCTGGTGGAGCTTACATTTTAGTGAAACAATGTTGGGGAAATATAATTATAAACAAACCCGTTACGTCCCCCAGAAAATCTCTCTACGAAAGTAAAAGAGAAACAAAACTGTTTTATTTTTGGAGAAGCATTAAATCAAAATGTGATGCACATCACGGCCAATCTGTTAAGAGACTGCAAAGACAGAAAGAAATCTCATTCTTTCAGGGAGTTAAGCAGATACAATCACTTACATGCATGACATCAAGGTAAACAATAACCATTTCTCAAGTAAGAGGACCTGACATCATCATTTGTTGTATATAGTCTAACCTAAATTTACTTGGCAATTGGGGTAGCCACCTGTGTTTGTTAATTGTCTTTAAAATAAAATAATTATTTTCTCATATATCTGTATCCTGTGGTAGGTTTGCAACTTGGAGCCAAATCCCAGCAGAAGTTAGAGTCTTATCTTCCCTGAAAACTGGGAGATAGAGGCACTGTCTTCCTTGATGATTATATTTCAAAGAGATGGCTCCCAGAGCCTTAAGAAGCATTCTCGTGGTATAATTGGCAAGGGCCTTATTAAGCTTTTAGAAACCATTTACATACATTTTAGGAGGCAGAGAAAGAGCTTCCAGTTGCAAGTGTTTTAAAGTAAGCCCTTTAAGAAAAGAAAGAGGAGAAGTATTTTTCCTCATTTTCAAGAAATTGAACTAAGCATTTTACCTTAAATTTGTATCTTATCTTTAAAAGGACACAGACCATTAACAAGTGGATAAGAAATGAATGAATAAATAAATAAATAATAAACATATTTTATAATAAATTCAAAACAGAATGTTCTATAAGGAAAATAAAATAGATTAATGCCTTCAGGGAGTACCTTAGGTAGAATATGAAGGGTACACTGTCTAAGAAAGTGATGTTTAACTTGAGATGTGAAAACTCCAAGCAGAGAAAGGAGTACCAAGACCTTGAAAGAGGATCAAGACTGAGTTGTTCACCAGACATAAATAGGCAGAAATGACTGGGGTATAATAAAATTTGGGGAGAATAGAGAAAGATGGAGGTGAAGAGGAAGACTGGGGCAAGATTGTTAAGACTGTGTAGGCTAGAGAATGGATTTTATATTTTATTCTGGTTGCATGGAAGTATTCCAAGCAGTGAAATAACATAATCTAATTTATGCATTAGAAAGATGTTCAGCTTCTGTGTGGCAGATGAACTATTTAAAATTGGTGATGATCATTGTGGAAGCATATTGGGCAAAGTGTAGAGGTAGAGAAACAAGTTAAGAAGTAGGTTTGTGACTCCAAACAAGAGCTAAGTTTGCTAGGACTAGGGTTGCAGTAGTAGAGGTGCTGAGCAGTGTAATAGGTTTGCAATATAATTAGAATAAAAGAAAACTCATTGAGGAATGGGATGCATCCTGCATCATGTTGGATACGAGGGTAAGAATGGAATTAAGCATGATTTCAAAATTTCTGGTCTTAGAAAGATGGTAGTGATGCCATCTATTAAAATCATATAGGCCGGGCGCGGTGGCTCAAGCCTGTAATCCCAGCACTTTGGGAGGCCGAGATGGGCGGATCACGAGGTCAGGAGATCGAGACCATCCTGGCTAACCCGGTGAAACCCCGTCTCTACTAAAAAAAAAAAAAAGAAAAAATACAAAAAACTAGCCTGGCGAGATGGCGGACGCCTGTAGTCCCAGCTACTCGGGAGGCTGAGGCAGGAGAATGGCGTAAACCCGGGAGGCGGAGCTTGCAGTGAGCTGAGATCCAGCAACTGTACTCCAGTCTGGGCGACAGAGCGAGACTCCGTCTCAAAAAAAAAATAAAAAATAAAAAAATAAAAAAAAATCATATAGACTCATAAAGTAGATTTGGGAGAAGAGAAGAATCATGGCTGGCCTATTGGGCATTCAGGCAGCAATATTCAGTGGCAAAGAGTCT
Source organism: Rhinopithecus roxellana (assembly GCF_007565055.1). Classification (NCBI taxonomy): domain Eukaryota; kingdom Metazoa; phylum Chordata; class Mammalia; order Primates; family Cercopithecidae; genus Rhinopithecus; species Rhinopithecus roxellana. Next base: position 20,940,355 of record NC_044562.1, read on the forward strand.
GGAGCTAAGGGGGAGTGTGCATCTGCATTTCCTGTTCCGTGTCAGCTGTGGCTTAGTAGTCCCACTGAGCATTGCTAACTCTGTTGGACACCTGTGCACTCTAGGTACCAGGGTGACAGGATATTCCATTGCCTAGTGGATAGGGAAATTTTTTTCTATTTTTGCTCTTATGTTTTAATTATCAAGTTCCAAAGCAGTGTTTTTATGTGCTCCATTATATCCATAAATCTTAAATACAGCATGTAAGCCAAGTTCAGTCTCACCCCTCCTGATCACTGAGCTCCTGCCAGGATCCAGCTTTTGTTACCATTGTTTTTTACTTCTTTCACATTAGTTTTTACACCAGACACAGCCTGGCTCAGCTTGATAACTGTCTTGGAGGCCACAGGGCAGAAAGCAAGATGTGGGCAGGGCTGTGATTCTTTATGGAAGTTCTAGGGATGAATTTGTTTCCAAGGATTTGAGTCATTCAAGTTGCTGGAAGAATTCAGTGCTATGGGGTTGTAGGACTGAGGTCAGTTTCCTTGTTCACTGTCAGCTTAGAGGCATTCTCAGCTTCTAGAGGCAGTTCACATTTCTCAGCTTGTGGCTTCCTTTCTCCACCTTCAAAGCCAGTAATTGTTACAGTAAGTAATCAGGTAGACATGAGCAGGGCAGGAGAAGGCCCCTGCCCACAGGAATGCCAGGCAACCATTAGGTGATGGGCAAGTGGTTGGTAAACTGTCCCTCTACAATAATAAGTTGTCACAGCTAGTAGCAGGGAAAGGCAATCTCCCAATAGACAGACAAAACCTGAAACTGATGATCAGTAGCTTCCTGGTAAGATGCCAGGAGTTGGGCAAGTGGGCTTGAGCATGCACACGAAGAGGAAAAATGGTGGAGTTTAACTGGTATATGACCTTCCTCTAGGAAAGGAAAAACACCTCAAGTGAGCATAAACACAACTCCAGTAAACACACTGTGCATGTGGCCCCTCCCAAGTGCTGGCAGGCTACTGCATAGGCAGACAGCCCACTCTAAGGGAAGAATCGGGGAGAAGAGAGGCAACCCCCCAGAAGCATGCCAACATATGAGACATCAAGTCAAGGGTCAAACCGGGCACTTGACTCTCTCAAGTCTTCCTCTTGGCCCTCTTTCAAGTGTACCTTACCTCCTTTCATTTCTGCTCTAAAACTTTTAAATAAACTCACTTCTGCTCTAAAACTTGCCTTGGTCTCTCCTTCTGCGTTATGGCCCTTGGTTGAATTCTCATCTCTTTTTGAAGAAGCAAAAAATGTGGTGACCCTTCCGGATTCACTGCTGCTAATATAATGAGGCCTTTTCCTGTTCCCATATCTCTGATACCTCCTTTGGCTTTACCTTTCCTCTGCTTGTCTCTTCTGACTTCTTGATCTTCAACCAGCCAGAGTGCATGCTCTGCTTTTAAGGTAGCATGTGATTAGATTAGGTGCACCTGGATAATCCAAGCCACTCTTCCTATTTTAAGAACTCATATAAAGTAACCTAAATTACTGCATAATCTACATAATCCTTTCAAGGGGACTAGATTCATGTTTCATTGCATAACTAGAGGATGTAAATCTCAGGGAGAAATCTTTAGAATGCTACTTACCCGGTTCCTCAGTCTTAAAGAATCTTTTTTTGAGCTGACACACCAGTTCATCAGTCTTACACAGATGAGTTTTAATCCCAGTAACTGACAGCTCAACCCCAAATTAGTACAGCTGCTATAATAATGTTCATTTATTTATTTAACAAGTACATATTGAGCTCATTATATTTTGAGCACTAGAGATACAGCAGGAAACAAGTTAAACAGATCTTCTTATGGCACATACATGCTAAAGATACATGCTGATGGGTGGAGCGTGGTGGCTCACGCCTGTAATCCCAGCACTTTGGGAGGCTGAGGCAGGTGGATCACGAGGTCAGGAGATCGAGACTATCCTGGCTCACACGGTGAAATCCCATCTCTACTAAAAATACAAAAAAAAAAAAAAAATTAGTCAGGCATGGTGATGGGTGCCTGTAGTCCCAACTACTCGGAAGGCTGAGGCAGGGGAATGGTATGAACCCGGGAGGCTGAGCTTGCGTTGAACCGAGATCGCTCCACTGCACTACAGCCTGGGAGACTGAGCAAGACTCCGTCTCAAAAAAAGGAAAAAAAAAAGATATATGCTGATGGATGTCATATGATGTCTTAATGAGACTGGAAGTCTAAAAATTGGGAAAATTTAACTAAGCGTCAGAAATTCCAGCTTACTTTTAGATCATTAGTCTGAACATGATCAAATCAATGTGTTGATCACTGTTGCCTCTCATCTCTATTTGCTATTATCTCATCAGTAATAGCAAAAACAAAAATCTCCCTCTCTACAATCTTCTTTTTTTTATACTTAAAGTCTACAACATAGAGTTTTTCATTTGCAGAATAACTGAGACTAGAAAATATTGTGTATTCCAAAGGAATTTGGCCCTTCAGATATCCAACAGGCACCTAGAAGGCTTATTCTGCAAATAGCAATTACATCTAAGAGTCTCAAAGATAAAGATAAGTGGATTCAGAATTGAACTATTGGTCTGTGAGGTCATACTTGGACTACAGATAAATCTAAATGAAGCAAATTTTAAAGAGCAAAGACTTACTTGGGGAGGAGTAAGCAAAGAAAGAAATTTTGTTCTGACTTGCTCGGTTGTGAGGGCCCTGGTTTGGGTCTGGAATTGGAGCACATTTCCTGAAGTGGCTATTCTTAGTTCATCCTATTCTCCATTTGACCCTCAACTATTATCCTTTTGTATCCAAGTAGTACCATAAGCCTCTCACAAGACTGACATGTAAATGAAAAATGTGTAAGTAAATCTGCTATCCTATCTCAAAGGGCAAACAGGTTAAGAAAAAATGGAGACCCTACTTCACTGCCTACAGCCTCAGTAAGGTTGATTTGCCTACATAAATTATTTTAAGAAATTTATTTTGTTGAGTTCCTTAAAGTCACTCACCTTACTGATAACAGTTGTACAGAAGGGGGCCCAATAAGTCGTGAGAACAGATTGATTAATCTGATTTAGATTGGTTGTGTAGTTTTGTGTTGTTAATGCTGCAAATACTAGGCATAATTTAATTTATAGTAAAGAGGAGAGGAAAGTAGAGAGGTGGGTGCCAAAGAGGTGAAATATCTTGAGGTTCTGGAGGCATATTGCTTTAACAATGAATGTCTGGGATGTCTTTGCTGACTCTCTGAAAGGTAAAAGTTGGCAGGGTGTCATAGTTTTGTCAGTTCTAACTGTGCAGTCATCTTTCAAAATGATGGGCTGTTGACAACATAGTTAGAAATCCCAAAGAACTTTCCTACACCCCTTCACCCCAGTCCTTCAAAATCTTTTTGAAATGAAGACAAGTACCAAAGTCTGATAAAAGCAACTGTCAACTCATCTGAGCAAACATTTATCCCGTCTCTATTAAATCCCAAGTACTAATGCAAAGTTATATTAAAGCCTCAGATCATTCCAGCAAATTAGGGGAAAAGTCTGCACTGAAAAACAGAAATAATACCTAATGGCAACTGCCCCATTTCTGGATGTTCACATTAACACTGCCTCTCCTTCCATGTTTCTTTAGAAGCCAAGCAATGCCTCTAAAAATGTCAGCAGTATCCAGATTTTATAAGAGGCAAGATAATTTCAGGGGTAAATATAATGTTAACACTTGTTTATGGTGGACCAGCATGTGTGCTTATTGTATTTTCATTTCTTAAATACATGGGTTTATTTTCAAATGGGTGGAACAGAGTTATGCTATTCATCATAAGCGTTCAGTAGAATATGTAATTTTTAACTGGAGTTTTCTCCCTATCCCCACTCCATGATAAATGTTTGCAATCATTCATATACTATTGATTCACAATCCAAGTTCAGGGAACGTCTTGTGTTCCCAGATTAAAATAAAATCCCTCTCTCTTTCTCTCTCTCTCTGTCTCTGTCTCTCTCGTAAATACACACACACGCGTGCGCGCGCATGTGCGCGCACATACACAATGATTCGCCTACTTCCATTTCTCTCTGTTTTTCTTTTGCTTCACTATTTATACAAGTCAATAAAAAGAAGCTAATCCAATTACTCTATGAGAAATAGCCAGGCATAAAAAGACAAATACTCTATGATCTCACTTTATGTGGAATCTAAGAAAGTGGAGTTCATAGAAGCAGAGAGTAGAATGGTAGTTTCCAGGACATGGGGATTGGGGAATTGGGGGAAATGTAGCTCAGAGGTTACAAAGTTTCAGTTAGACAATGAACAAAGTCTGGAGTTGTATTGTGCAGCATGACTACAGTTAATAATAACATATTGCATACTCTAAAATTGTTAAGAGAGTAGATCTTTAATATTCTTACCACACACACACAAAGGATAATTATTTTTAGGTAATTAATATGATAATTAACTTGATTGTGGTAATAATTTCACAATGCATACATAGATCAAGAATTGCATTGTACACTGCAAACTCATGCAATTTTTATTTGTAAATATACCTCAATAAATCTGGGGGACAAAAGGAAGCAGGTTATATAACATATACAAACATAGTGCAGGTTATCCCCTGGGGATTTTACTTAGACTGCATTGAGGTGAGCTCATAACTTCTTTGGGAAGAGATAAACAAGCAAAACAAGAGCAACGAGGAAAGGCTGGTTGTTTGGTATGTGTGGGTGGGTTTTTTTTTTTTTCTCCCAGTGCTGAACACTCCTTCAGCAGTGGAGACAGATGTAAAATGACAGATGTGAGTCCGATGAGTCTGTTTTTAATGCCTGCTCTTGTGCTAAAATATCTGAACACACATCACTCACAGAGAGTGGAGCACACTCACCAGCTTTATTCATATGCAGAAGAAAGAGACATTTTCTAATATTCATTTTCCTCTTCTTAGCACCTGTGTAAAACCTTAAGGATATGAATTTACCAGCTCATGCTTACTAAGTCAAAAGAAACTGTTCCACCCCAAAGCTCAGGCAAGGAACTTGGCACAACCTCAAGACCTCTGCCTGCAGTTCAAAATGCAAGATAATAACAAATAACTTTTCATGATAATCAAATTCATACTGGGTTTACGCCTTTATCTGGTATTTATTGACTCCTGACTCTATACAATTTAGTGAACATCTGACTCTGCGTTTGTTCCCTAAGATAAACAAAACAAAATGTGCTCTACTCCAGCAGGATAAACCCACATGCACATCAATGACTGGAATCCAAGCCATGATCTGAGAATTGCTAAGGTAAAGTGTAACACTTTAAGAGGATGAAGAAGTTTTGATGACTTAAATTTGGGAAGGCCAGAAAATATTTCATGAAAGAAGAGACAGCAAGTTTGAGGCTTTTTAAAATAGACAGACTCATAAGATTCAAAAGACTAGAAAGAAGATATTCCTAAGATAAGTGGTATCCAACATTCAGAACTGTTAAAAGCACATCTAGTGTTAGGAAATGACATGTGTCAGTTGCTGTGAGGGTTAATTTTACGGATCAACTTAGCTGGGCCACTGTACCTAAATATTTGGTCAAACACCAGTTTAAATCTTGCTCTGAAGAAATTTTTGAGTTCAGATGAAACTTTAAATCTGTAGACTTGGAGTAAAACTGATGGCCCCCAGTATTGTGGGTGGGCCTCATCCAACCAGTTGAAAAACAAGAGAAAAAAATGAAGTTTCCCTGAGGAAGAAGCAATTCTGTGAGTAGACTGCTTTTAGACTTAGAGCTTCAACATCACTTCTTCCCCTGGGTCTTCAACCTGCCATTCTACCTTGCAGATTTTTGACTTGTCAGCCTTGACAATCATGTAAGCCAATTCCTTAAAGTAAATTAGTCACTCTTTCTTTCTATCTCGCTGCACACATACACACACACGCACGCACCCACACACACACACACACACACACACACTTTTATCTGGAGAAATCTAATCCAATTAGAAAGTCTTCAAGTGGGAAAGGGGAACTGTGGACAGTGGGTAGGAAAGGGAGAAAGTATTCCAGACCTCTATCATGTATGACCTGAGATTGCAGTGTAAGAAGCCTACTGTTTATTGTTCAACATAGTAAAGCCAAGCAGAGATTTTTTGAACAGGAGATTGTGTGTGTGTGTGTGTGTGTGTGTGTTTGTGTGTGTTTGTGTGTGTGTGGTGAACACCATTGCTATTGTAAGAAGTGATTTTTAAAGGGGCTGGTGGAAACTAGAACGACGAGTAGGAGTATGCTTATTAATTGGTAGTTAGTAATACTTTCATTGGTTATGGGCCTGGAACAGTATTGACCAGTTGGAAAGAAAAGTTAGCATTGGAATTTCCAGAATTTGGGGGCCTCTGGTAATACCTTGTGGATCAGAGTCATTTGATGGCAGACATCAGTGGAATGTAGGGATTTAGGATTATATTGAAGGGACCTACTGTGAATGCATGACTAACTTTTGTGGTCCCACTATTGGAGTCCAGATGTTTATGACTTTGATTGCTCCAACCTACTTAACAGTAGTAATTCAACATCCTGAAATTTTCATCTAGATCTTTTTCACTGGGCCTTAAAAAAAAAAAAAAAAAAGTTAGAACCAGAGGCAGCTTCTACTTGCCGCTCCTCACCCCCTCAACTTAATTCCCATTTATCTTTCTTTTTTTTTTTTTTTTTTTTTTTTATTTTATTTTTTTTTTAGAGACGGAGTCTTGCTCTGTCACCCGGGCTGGAGTGCAGTGGCCAGATCTCAGCTCACTGCAAGCTCCGCCTCCCGGGTTTACGCCATTCTCCTGCCTCAGCCTCCCGAGTAGCTGGGACTACAGGCTTGAGCCACCGCGCCCGGCCTCCCATTTATCTTTCATCCAGCTTTCTCACTTACCAACTCCTGCTCTAAAGCTCACACGGAGAAGCCAAACTAACCACTGCAGAGTTTGAAAAGGCTCACATGTGTACCAAGGCTACTACCTCTGGATGTTGCCAATTTAGAATCCTTGTGATGCCAATGTAACATGAGGATTCCACCCCAGGAATCAAGGGGTGGAAGTGGAAGTGGCACCACTCACCATCACCCCTCATGATCCACTAGCAACATTTTTGCTTCCTGTTCCTGCAACATTACGTTCTGCTGGCCTACAGGTCTTAGTTCCAGAGGGAGGAACGCTGCCACCAGAAGACACAACAATTCCATTAAACTGGAAGTTCAGATGGCCACCTGGACACTTTGGGCTCCTCCTACCTTTAAGTGAACAGGCTAAGAAGGGAATTACAGTGTTGGCTGGGGTGATTGACATGGACTATCGAGATAAAGTAGGTCTACTAATCCACAGTAGAGGTAAGGAAGAGTATGTGTGGAATATAGGAGATCCCTTAGGACATTTCTTGGTATTATCATGTCCTGTGATTAAGGTCAATGGGAAACTACAACAGCCCAATCCAGGTGGACCACAAATGGCCCAGACCCTTCAAGAATAAAGGTTCCAGTCACTCCACTAGACAAAAAAATAAAAAAAAAAACTACCTGCTGAGGTGCTTGCTCATGCCTCAGTCTCCCAACTAGTTGGGACTAGAGGTGTGCTCCACCATGCTCAGCTAATTTTTGTATTTTCAGTAGAGATGGGGTCTCACCATGTTGGCCAGGCTGGTGGATCAACCTCAAGCGATCCTCCCAGAGTGCTGAGATTACTGTTGTGAGCCACCACGTCCAGCCACTTGACTTCATTCTTAGTTTTTATTTTTAGCAAATTAAACATGAACATAGCTTAAAAATTCAAGTAGTTGAATAGGGCTTTTAATGAAAAAAATCATTACTGCTCCCCTCTTCATAGCCCCAGAGATATACTCCACAACAGTCAATAACTTTAAATTCCAGCTGTTTGCTATGGAATATAACTCCCTGTTTTGGAATAATCTGCCTTTAGAGTTATTATTATTTTAGATTTAAATATTGACTCAACTCTTTACTATGTAAGATTACAATTTAGGTTTTTTATACCCTTACCATATATGTTGTTTGGATGAGTATTTGGTTTACATTAATGACAGCATGTTGAGTGATTCTTTGCCTCTTCTTCTCTTTTTATATGAGGCTCTGAACTGAGAAGAAGAGATGGTGGTTATTCACAGTTAAACAAGCACCTGTTCTCAAGATCTGACAGTCTCATAGAGTGTCTCGGGTGGACACTGTGGTCTAAAACATCTCATTAGAATAGGGGATACCTGTTTTACACTATTGTTCTTAGGGTGGTCTAATATTTGGGAAACTACTGTGTGTCCTTCACTCATCAGCTTTCTGCAAGGTATAAAATGGGGCCCTAGGCAACAATCAGAAGCAATGGAGAAAGGAGACATTGTCTCCCTACCACCAGTCAACTGTAGATGACATCAGGATGAATAATGAGCATGAGGGGAGTCAAAGGAACTTGAAATGAATGTGAGAAGAAAGGAGATATATGGGTAGAAGTAATCATCGTCATCATCATCATCATCATCATCATAGTAATAATAATGTTAATTTTGGTCATTGTTTTGGCTATTTCTACACATTGAGATGCTCTAGCCACAATACAAGGAATGAGCACTGGGTTTGTAAAGTCCCTTTGCAAAAATATATAATAAGAATAATAACAAAAACAAAATAAAACAACAAAATAACAAAACCACAAAATAACAACAACAACAAAAAAAATCGAGGACCAGATAATTGACAACAAATTTTGATATTGAAGATTTATTTGGATAATTCAGTTACATCTGCCTGAGGAAAATAATGCAACCTTTTGAAATATCAGTAATTCAAATCTCATGTGATGAAGTAGGAAAAACAGAGATGTAACCACTAATTAAAAACTATTCCGGCTGGACACGGTGGCTTATGCCTGTAATCCCAGCACTTTGGGAGGACAAGGTGGGTGAATCACGAGGACAGGAGTTCGAGACCAGCCTGATCAACATAATGAAACCCCGTTTCTAACAAAAATACAAAAATTAGCCAGGTGTGGTGGTGTGCACCTGTAATCCCAGCCACTGAAGCAGGAGAATCACTTGAACCCAGGAGGCAGAGGTTGCAGTGAGCTGAGATCATGCCACTGCACTCCAGCCTGGGAAACAGAGCCAGACTCTGTCTCAAAAAAAAAAAAAAAAAAAAAAAAAAAAAAGAACTATTCCAGCAAGACTGTTTTGAGTTGTTCAGTGGTGACAACATCATGCTGTATGTTACTCAATCAGCATGAGACAGTAGGAAACCTTAGCTGACTGTCTACAGGGCATGAGGTGCAAGTGGGAACTGAAGGCACAAAATTGTCATTGAGCTTATTGATTGCCAAGCTTTTGTGATTCTATCTGTTCTACTATTAATGTTTTATCAAATGGTCACAAACTGTGTATTATTTTATATGTTATTTTCTTTATAAAAAGTATTACTTTTTATAAAGAGTATTTTCTATATCAGATTATTAAATAATTACTGGTGGAGAAGAGATTGAGGACCAAAGTTACAAATGATTTTTTTTTTTAAATTTCAAAAGTGGTGAAGGGAGAGCCAAGGCAAGATGGCTGATTACACAGAGCCAGGAGAAACATCTGCCACCAAAGGACAAGAACTTCAGGAAGACTGGTGCACTCCCAGGAGATATTCAGAGTGAAAGCATTGAGAGTGGACAGATGGAAGATATAGACACTGGACTGAAGGGGGAGGACGCTGGGAACCCTGCATGGGGCGACCACGCAACGAGACTTGTTCCTGACCCCCAACGATTCTAGGGAAAGGGGTGAGTTGAGCAGGCAAGGAGTGACCTGCTCTTGCCTCAGACATCTAGAATCCTGGCAGCAGGAGAACTCATGATTCTCATGGACACTTGAGCTGGCAGGGAGAACTGATTAGAGAGCCTGTGTAGAGCCCACAGTGTCTGGTGTTGGAACATTTGCAGTGGAGCACAGTAAGGGACATTCACCTTCCAAGGCTCCGTGTGCTCCCTTAGGAGACTTTAGTCTTAGGGAAACTGTCATACCTGAACAGAGAAGGAAAATCTTGAATGTTAGATGGGGCCAGTTTGACCTGAGCACTCCCCTGTATGTTGGCCTCTCCTGGGCCCCCAACCTAACTTTGCCTGTTTGTGGTACAGCCTCAGATGCCCAAGTGGGGTGCCTCCTGGGGACCTGCATCATAGCTCCTACACTGGCAGAGTGTGCCTGACCATTGGAGAGCTCCAGCAGAGTGGTCCCCTTTGACACACACAAGCCCATCCACACCCTAATCCTATGGCAACCTCCCCCATGCCACTTTGCTGGCACACACTTGCCCATGCCCACCTACTCAATTGCTTTGCTGAAGTATGAGCATGCAGATGGACCTCGCCTCCCCTTACCTGCCAGCATGTGTGTGTGCATGCACCCCAACATGCTTCTGTTGCCAGTGTGAGTACACCCCATTCCCAGTCATGCCACCATTGCCAGTGTGAATGCATGCACATAGAGGTCAGCAACCCTTCCCACCTTCCATGCTGCCACTGCTGTGAATGCCTGCATAAAGGCCAGCAATGCTGTGCCCACCAGTGCCCCACCCCAGCCTATGAGCCAGCACCCCACCATGCTGCTGCTACTGGCACAAACAAGCACAGATCCCACTGCCACTGCCTGATACAATGCTTTTGCTGGCCCTACCCATTAGAGTGTTGTGGCCAGCAGTCCTGGAACACCTCAGCCACTCCAGTGCACAGGTTCCTAACCTTGAGGGGTCAGAGAACAAAGCTTGACATCCAATACCAGTCCCCCAGGGTTAGAGCATGCAACTTACGGGTGCTAACTTATGCCTTGGCCTCCTAAAATCTTCCACAAATGAAGCCAGTTGACTAAACCCACCTTATACCTCAATGAAACCTCCAAGGGCATTGAAGATTAAAGCCAAAAAATCTCATTCAAAAGATAACAACATCAAAGAGTGAAGGAGCATGAGATCACAAAGGTGAGGAATAACAAGGCAAGAACTCTGGCAACTCAAAAAGCTGGAGTGTCTTCTTACCTCTAAACAACTGCACTGATTGCCTAGCAATGATCCTTAACCAGTCTGAAATAGCAGAAATAGAATTCAGAATATGAATAGGAATGAAGATCATTAAGATTCAGGAGAAAGCTGCAACCAAATTAATGAATTTTAAGGAATATAATAATATAATACAGGAGATGAAAGATGAGCTGATTGTTTTTAGAATGAACTAAACTCATCTGATAGAGCTGAAACACTCACTTCAAAAATTTCAGAATACAATTGCAAGTCTTAATAGCAAAATGGACCAAGCTGAGGAAAGAATCTCATAGCTCAAGACTGGTTCCCTGAAATAACTCAGTCAGACAAAAAAAAAAAAAAAGAAGAATGTTTAAAATAACAAACGTTTAAAATAGAAAAACTTCTGAGAAATATGGGATTATGTGAAGACACCAAATCTATGACTCATTGGTGTCCCTGAAAGAGAAGGAATGAAAACAAGCAACTTAGAAAACATATCTCAAGAGATTGTCTATGAAAATTACCCCAACCTCTATAGAGAGGCCAGCATTTAAATTCAGGAGACGGAAAGAACTCCTGTGAAATGCTACACAAGAAGACCGTCTCCAAGACACATAGTCATTAGATTCTGCAAGAAAAAAATATTAAAGTAACTAGAGAGAAATATCAGGTTCCCTACAAAGGGAACCTCATCAGGCTAGCAGTCAACCTTTCAGGAGAAACACTACAAGCCAGAAGAGATCAGGGGCCTATATTAAGCATTCTTAGAGAAAGGAATTTTCAACCAAGAATTTTATATCCTGCAAAATTAAGCTTTATAAGCAAGGGAGAAACAAAATCTTTTCAAGATGAGCAAATGCTAAGGAAATTTGTTACCATCTGACCTGCCTCACAAAAGGTCCTAAAAGGAGTCCTAAATATGGAAAAGAAAGACTATTACTGGCCACTACAGAAACACACTTAAGTACATAGACCAGTGACACTATAAAGCCACCACACAAACAGATCTGCATAATAGCAAGCTAACAACACATTGACAGGATCATATCCACACATATTAACACTAACCTTGAATGTAAATGGGCTAAATGCCCCAATTAAAAGGCACAGGCTGACAACTGGATGAAGAAGCAAGATGTTATGCTGTCTTCAAGAGACCCACTTCACTTGCAATGACACTCACAGACTCAATGTAAAGGGATGGAGGAAAATCTACCAAGAAAATAGAAAACAGAATAAAAGTAAGAGCTGCTATTCTAATTTCAGACAAAACAGACTTTAAAACAACAAAAGTCAAAAAGACAAGGGCATTACATAATGGTAAAGGGCTCCATTCAAGACTAAGGCCTAACTATCCTAAATATAAATGCACAAGAAAGATCACCCATGCTCATAAAGCAAATTATTAGAGACCTACAAAGTGCCTCATATAACCATGCAAAAATATTGGGAGACTTCAACACCCCAGTGACAGTATTAGACAGATTATTGAGGCAGAAAACTAACAAAAGATATTCAGGACCCAAACTTGACACTTGACCAAATGAATGTAATAGACATCTACAGAACTCTCCACCCAAAATGACAGAATATGCATTCTCATCTGCACATGGCACATACTCTAAAATCAACCACACATTCAGACATACAACAATCCTCAGCAAATTCCTAAAAACCAAAATCACTGGTATTTCAGGCTTGGATCACAGTGCAATAAAAATACAAATCAATACTGAGAAAATAGCTCAAAATTATACAATTACATATAAATTAAACAACCTGTTCTAATGAGAACAAAGATATAACATGCCAGAATCTCTGGGACACATATAAATCAGTGTTAAGAGGGAAGTTCATAGCACTAAATGCCAAAAGTAAAAAAATGAGTCAGGTCTCAAAATAACATCCTAACATCAAAGCTAGAGGAACCAGAGAAACAAGAGCAAATCATTGACAAAGCAAACAGAGGACAGGAAATAACAAAAATTAGAGAGAAACTGAAAGAAATTGAGACACAAAGAAACCATACAAAAGATCAATGCATCTAGGAGTTGGTTTTTTGAAAAACTAAAAAAGATTAAAAGATACATAGACCAATAGCTAGACCAAAGAGAGAGGAGAGAGAGACAGAGAGAGAGATAGGAAGAGACAAAGGAGATGTGACAACTGACGCTGAAAAAAAAAAAGCTCTCAGAGACTACTATGAACGCTCTATGCATGCAAGCTAGAAAAACTAGAAGGAATTGATAAATTCCTGAAAACATACAGTTACCACAGACTGAACAAGGAAGAAATTAAATTTCTGAACACACCAATAATGAATTCCAAAATTGAATCAGTAATAAAAAGTCTACTAATCAGAAAAAGCCCAAGACCAGATGATTTCACAACTGAATTCTACCAGATGTATAGAAGAGCTGGTATTACTCCTACTGAAATGATTCCAAAAAAATTGAGGAGGAGGAACTCCTCACTAACTCATTCTATGATCCCAGCATCATCCTGCTACCAAAACCTGGCAGAAATACAACAAAGAAAGAAAACTTCAGACCAATATCCTTGATGAACTTAGATGAAAAAAATCCTCAACAAAACACTAATAAACTGAATCCAGCAACACATCAAAAAGTTAACCCATCACATTCAAGTAGGCTTTCTATATGGTATACCAGATTGGTTCAGCATACACAAATCAAAACGTAATTCATTACATCACCACAACTTAAAACAAAGAGCACATGATCATCTCAATATATGCAGAAAAGGCTCTTGATAAAATTCACTGTCATGTCATGATAAAAACAGTCAACAAACTAACCATTGAAGGAACATACTTCAAAATAATAAGAGCCATCCATGACAGACTCACAGCCAACATCATACATAGTGGAAAAAACTGGAAGCATTCCCCTTGAAAACCAGAACAAGACAAGGATGCCCACTCTCACCACTTGTCTTCAACATAGTACTGGAAGTCCTGACCAAAGCAGTTAGGCAAGAAAAAGAAATAAAAGGCATCTGAATAGAATGAGCGGAATTTAGACTATTCCTGTTTGCAGCTAATATGATTCTATACCTAAAATACCCATAGTCTCTGCCCCAAACTCTGAGACCTGATAAACAACTTCAGCAAAATTTCAGGATATAAAATCAATGCACAAAAATCAGTAGCATTCCTATATACCAAAAACATCCAAGTTGAGAGCTATATCAGACATACACTTCTATTTATAAAACAGCTTGGCACTTTTACAGAAACAGGCATATAAACTAATTGAACAGAATAGAGAGCCCAGAAATAATGCTGCTCACCTACAACCACCTGATTTTTTACAAAGTCAACAAAAGCAAGCAATGAGAAAGACTCCCTGTTCAACTAGCGCTGCTGGGATAAATGGAAGATTGAAACTGGTCCCCTTCCTTACATCATATATACGAATCAACTCAAAGTGGATTAAAGACTGAAATGTAACATCTAAAACTATAAAAACCCTGGAAAATAACCCAAGAAATGCTATCTGGACTCAGGATCTGGCAGAGATTTCCTGATGAAATTGACAGAAACACTTGCAACAAAAACAAAAATTGACAAATAGGGCCTAATTAAAGTAAGGAGCTTCTGCACAGCAAAAGATAATATTAACCGAGTAAACAGACAACCTACAGAATGGGAGAAAATATTTGCAAACTATGTACTGACAAGGGTCAAATAATCCAGAATCTTTAAAGAACTTAAACAATTTAACAAGCGAAAACCAAAAAACTTCATTTAAAACTGGGAAAAGAACATGAATAGTTTTCAAAAGATGACATAGACATGGCTAAAAGAATATGAAAAAATGCTCACTAACCGTTAAGGAAATTCAAATCAAAACCACAATGAAATACCATATCACACCAGTCATAATGGCTATTATTAAAATGTCAAAAAATAACAGATGCTGTTGAGGTTGTAGAGAAAAGGAAAAGCTTATATAATGTTGGTGGGAATGTAAATTAGTTCAGCCATTGTGGAAAGCAGTTTGGCAATTTCTCAAATAACTCGAAGGAGAATTACCATTTGACCCAGTGATCCCATTATTGGGCATATACCCAAAGGAATATAAATCATTCTATCATAAAAACACATGCTCACATATGTTCATTACAGCACTATTCACAATAGCAAAGACACAGGATCAACTTAAATGCCCACCAATGATAGACTGGATTAAAAAAAAAGGTAGTGCATATACATCATGGAATAGTATGCATCTATAGAACAAAACATTGACCATGTCCTTTGCAGCAACATGGCTGGAGCTGGAGGCAATTATCCTAGGCAAACTAACAGAGGAACAGAAAACCAGATATTATATGTTCTCACTTTTAAGTGGCAGTAAACACTCAGTACATACGGACACAAAGAAGGAAAGAACAGACATAGGGGTCTGTTGAGAGTGGAAGCAGGAGGAGGGTAAGAATTGAAAAACTACCTATTGGATACTATGCTTATTACCTGGGTAGTGAAATAATCTGTACACCAAACTCCTGTGTCATGTAATTCACCTATATGAGATACCTGCATATGGCCCTCTGAACC
Source organism: Rhinopithecus roxellana (assembly GCF_007565055.1). Lineage (NCBI taxonomy): Eukaryota > Metazoa > Chordata > Mammalia > Primates > Cercopithecidae > Rhinopithecus > Rhinopithecus roxellana. Next base: position 20,955,942 of record NC_044562.1, read on the forward strand.
TAAAATAATAGTTAAAAAGAAATAAAATGGTGAAGTACAAAAAAAGTACACATAAAGGAAAGAGAAATAGCATTTATAAAACAACTATGTTAACAATATGGAGAATTAAAAGGTAATCTCCATTTTACAAATAGAAAACTGTGTCTCATAAGAAGATAACTTAGGCCAGGTACAGTGTCTCAAGCCACCCATCACTTTGGGTGGCTAAGACAAAAGGGTTGCTTGAGGCCAGAAGTATAAGACCAGCCTGGACAACATAGTGAGACCCCCATCTGTACAAAAAAATTAATGAAAAGGAAAACAAAAAAAGAGTGACTTTTTTTTTTTTTAGGTTTCTATACTACTTAGTGGCCAAAATAGAATTCTCACCCAGTATACTTTAGTAAATAAAGTTCTTAATTTTTAAAATAAACAAAGTGTAAAATGTTCAAATCCTTGCTATTTGCATTGATGGCAGTTATGGACAACACAGTTGTGTATTTACAAACACATGACACAGATGTTTGCAAGGCTGTAGAGAAAAGGAAATGGTTATACACCATCGGTGAGAATTTAAATTAGTTCAGCCACTGTGGAAAGCAGTTTGGAGATTTCTCAAATAACTTAAAAAAAAAAAAAAAACTAGACCCAGCAATCTCACTACTGGGATATACCCAATGGAAAATAAATCTTTCTACCAAAAAGACACATGTACTCATATGTTCATAGCAGCATTATTCCCAACAGCAAAGACATGAAATCCACCTAGATGCCCACCAACAGTGGAATGGATAAAGAAAATGTGGTACATATACACTATGGAATACTATGCAGCCATAAAAAAGAATGAAATCATACAGCAACATGAATGCAGCTGGAGGCCATTATCCTAAGCAAATTAACAAAGGAACAGAAAACCAAATACCAAATGTTTCCACTTAGAGATTGAGTATACACAGACATGGAGATGGGAAGAATAGACACTGAGGACTACCAGAAGGAAAAGGTGGGAGGGGTGAGGGTTAAAAACTTTCAGGTACTATGTTCTCTACCTAGGTGATGGGATCATTCATACATCCAACCTCAGTGACACACAATTTACCCATGGAACAAACCCGCAAATGTACCCTCTGAGCCTGAAATAAAAGCAAAAAAAAAAAAAAAAGAAAAAAAAATCCTTCACAAACACTTGAAAATACAGAAGAGGAAAAAAAATAACAATTTATTTTTTGAGGTATTACCCAGATTACAAAACCAGACAAAAGCATCACTAGAAAATTACTGTACAGACCATTATCCCTCATGAATATAGATACAGAAATTTAAAATAACTCTAGCAAACAGAATCTAGCAACACGTAAAAATGTTAGACAACATAACTTAGTGTAATTATTTAACAAACGCAAATTTATTTTAACATTCAAAAATTAATTAATGTAATACACCATATTAATTTGTTAAAAGGTACAGTATCTCCAAATTCAATGAAACAATAGCTTCTGTTTCATTTCTCAAACGATCTTCATAAACTGGGCCATGCCCAAAGCAAATTCATACAGGCTATTACAAGAAAATAAATTGCAGCCTTTTGGGATTTTCTTAGAATCAAATGAATCATCTGTGGCCAGGCACACAGACAATCTGTGCTTGGTATGAACACATCAACATTGCAGAAATAGAACCAGGAGTTCTGCTTATACATTTTTTCATTGGATGATGAAAATTATCTTATGAGAAAAAGTAAAATGTGTATGACAGCTTTTAAAATATAAACTGAAAACTTATTCAGTTTGTTTAGCTGCTCATTGCATACTTGAGCACAGTCAACCAAAGAGATTCTTTGCAGATTCCCTTGGATCTAAGAGTGCCCATGACAGCTAAGGGAGTCTCAGGGGAATATAAGCAGCTATATGCTGGAATTTCTGGGAAGAAATATTTGCTTTTCTTATTTAGACACCACCCAATCTTTCTTGCCTTGACTTCCTGAAACATAACTATGATGACTGAAAGAGATGCTACAGAGCTGTTGTAGTGGCCCTGTAATATCTACCCACAGGTCTTTTAATCAAGAGTTAAATAAGAATATAGGCTAGGGACAGTGGCTCACACCTGTAATCCCAGCACTTTGGAAAGCCAAGGTGGGCCATTGCTTGAGCCCAAGTGTTCCTGACCAGCCTGGGCAACATAGTGAGACCCTGTCTTTACTAAAATTACAAAAATTAGCTGGGCATGGTAGCATGTGCCTGTAGTCCCAGCTATTCAGATACTGAGATGAGAGTATCTCTTCAGCTGGGAGGTTGAGGTTACAGTGAGCTGTGATCATGCCACTGCACTCTCAAAAAGTTTTATTTATTTTTGAGACAAGGTCTCACTCCATATATATATATTGTCTATATATTGTCTGTGTGCCTGGCCACAGATGATTCATTTGATTCTAAGAAAATCCCAAAAGGCTGCAATTTATTTTCTTGTAATAGCCTGTATGAATTTGCTTTGGGCATGGCCCAGTTTATGAAGATCGTTTGAGAAATGAAACAGAAGCTATTGTTTCATTGAATTTGGAGATACTGTACCTTTTAACAAATTAATATGGTGTATTACATTAATTAATTTTTGAATGTTAAAATAAATTTGCGTTTGTTAAATAATTGTATGTATATATATATACACACACACACACATACACATATATATACACACACATATATATGTAATATACCATATTAATTTTTTAAAAGGTACAGTATCTCCAAATTCAATAGAGCATACACATACATGGAGATGGGAATTTTATACATATATATATATCCTCCCTTCCTAAAGGGGGGATATTTTTTCCAATATGGAATTAGAGTACAGGCACATAACCATGATGTAGTTGAACTTTGTTGATTTTTGGTTCGCCTATACTTTTAGGGTGGGATGCAGCCCTCTAGATGCTCCTATTAAAATTCTGAACCCCTCCTCATCAACAGCCCTGAACTCTAATTTTGTTCTTCTAACACCATAACACTGTTAAAACTCTGCTTCAGTATGAAGCCACTTAGCATCTACTTTCTATTTCTTTCCTGAGCATTTCTTCTCTGATGTTTTATTTCTTCTTACATGGACATCTTAGGAAATTTCGTATAATTCAATGGCAAAGTGTCTTATAAGAGCTATTCACTTCTCTGTGGATTACATTTTTTCTACTTCACCACTTTATTTTGTGTATATATATATGTATATATATTTATATATTATATATGTATATATATACACACTATATATGTATGTATGCACACACATGTGTATATACACATATGTGTGTATACATACATATATGTATATACATATGTGTGTATATACACACACACCATATATACTAGTATATATTTTATATATATCTCTCTCACTACTATTTGAGTTTTCTATTATTTGGAGTATAGCATAGTGGTAAAAAGCATGGCTTCTGGAGTCAAATTTTCTCTGCTTAAATACGGCTCTGTAATTTGCTAGATATGTGACCTTGGGCAAGTTGTTTATACTCTTATTTCTTTATTTCTTTAGTTTTCCTGGTCTGCAAAATGAAGATAACATTGAGATAACCAAAGGGTTTAATGTTATAAATGTTTAAACAGTGAGAAACTTTCATTTTAGACTTTGACAGAGCAGTTGATGTCATATCAATACCCTTGCTGAGAGCAACTATAAAAGCTGAATAAAATTGATTTTGAAGCTATTGGAATGTATCACAATGCAATAAAGTAAGTAAGATCTTTACCAGCCAACATCTTAAATGAAAGAGAAACACACTGCGGTGAGGAAGACTGCTAACATTTGAGTATTGGCAAATTCACATAACAGGGCATAGAAGCTAAAAAGAAAGTACTTCTCTGGAGTTTGTGACAGTCACACTGGACGTTACAGACAAATGTTGGATTTCAGGACAACCAGCATAGCCAGATAAAAGAAAAAGAAATAAAGTTGTGAAGTAGAAAAAAAATGTAATCCACAGAGAAGTGAATAACTCTTATAAGATATTTTGTCATTGAATTATATGAAATTTCCTAAGATGTCCATGTAAGAAGAAATAAAACATCAGAGAAGAAATGCTCAGGAAAGAAGCAGAAAGTAAATGCTAAGTGGCTTCATACTGAAGCAGAGTTTTAACAGTGTTATCGTGTTAGAAGAACAAAATTAGAATGCAGGGCTACTGATGAGGAGGGGTTCCGAATTTTAATAGGAACTTCTAGAGGGCTGCACTCTAAAAGTGTAGGCGAACCAAAAATCAACAAAGTTCAACGACATCATGGTTATGTGCCTGTACTCTAATTGCATATTAGAAAAAAAATCCTCCCTTTAGGAAGAAAATATCCTCTAGGTCATCTCCAAGTTTTCACATACATTATTCAGGATTAAATAATAATACTAACAAATAACACATTCTCTGTATTAGCCCGCTTTCCACACTGCTATAAAGAATACTACCTGAGACTGGGTAATTCATAAACAAAAGAGGTTTAATTGACTCACACTTCTACATGGTTGTGTGGAAAACCTCAGGAAACTTACAATCATAGTGGAAGGTGAAGGGGAAGCAAGGCATGTTTTACATGGTAGCAGAAAAGAGAGAGTGAGGAAATGCCACACTTTAAAACCATCAGCTCTCAAAGGAACTCACTCACTATCATAAGAACAGCATGGGGAAACCACACTCATGATCCAATCACCTCCCACCAGGCACCTCCCTTGACACATGGGGATTATAATTCGAGATGAGATTTGTGTGGGGACACAGAGCCAAACCATATCAAACACCATGCAAGGAAATGGAAACAAAAAATAAACACCAATAAAGATAAATTACAGATGTTAGGAACAGCATTGTAAGTTATTGACATATTGCAATCATCCTACATAGACTTTAAAATATTGGTAATTAATACTTTTAAAACTAAGTAAATATAGATAATTTTACCTCCAAACTATAATTATTTTTTAAAATTGCATTCCTGAAACTTAAACAAATTAAGAATTCAATAGATAGCTTTAAGAAGAGAGAAAGTACAACTAGAAAGAAAATCAGCTAATGGAAAACATAGTTTACTAGGGCTACCAGAGCAAAATACCACATAAATACCACAGACTGGGTAACACAGACAACAGTAACTTATTTTCTCACTGTTCTGGAAGTTAAATGTCCAAGATCAGGTCTTAGTAGGTTTGGTTTGTTCTGAAACCTCTCTCTTTGGCTTGTAGATGGCCATCTTCCTTCTGGGTCTCCACATGGTCTTTTCTCTACATGAGGCACTCTTAGTGTCTCTTTGTGTGCCCAAATTTCTTTTTCTTATAAAGATCCAACTCAGGTTATATTAGGTCCCATCCTAATGGCCTAATTTTAATGTAATCAGCCCTTTAAAGACCTTATTTTCAAATACAGTCACATTCTGAGGTTATAGTAATTAAGTCTTCAACACATAAATTTTGGAAGGGACACAATTTAGCTCATAACAATAAATCGATAGAAAAGATTGAAGTACAAAGAAACCAAATAAGGTAAAATGATTTTTTAAAAGAAAAAGAACATAAAATACACACATGGGACATAGTGAAAAGTCTACTGCTCAAATAATTCCAGCCCTAGAGGAAAAGGTAGAAGAACCATGGCAGAAGCAATATTTGAAGACATAATGGCCAATACAATTTATAAAATTCATAAAATATATTATATGGTAGTTATAAAATTTCTAAACTATCCAAACAGAGTGAAGTCAAAGAGAGACACTCTTCACCGTCTCAAAGGAAAGCTCGTCAATAAAAAGAGAAAACTATAAAAACAGCCAGGATACAGACACACACACACACACACACACACTTCCTTGACAATATCTTCATAGGGATGACTACAGCCAGGATACACACACACACACACACACACACACACACACACACACACACAATTCCTTGACAATATCTTCATAGGGATGACTACAAGAGTAAGAGCTGACTTTTCAATACCAACAATATAAGCCAGAAGAAAATGATATACCAATAGGCATTTCATAATGCCTTATTTGGTATACCAAAATTAATGCATTATTTGGTATACCAAAATTATGTTTCTAGCTTCTGAAAGATGTTATAAAAGACTGATGCATTTCTAAAATGGAAAGCAAATATAATAGAAATAGAGGTAAACAGGTAGGTAGATATATATGCAGTTAGGTAGATAGTAAGATATGCAGTTAGGTAGATAGTAAGATGTCACCAAGTGGTGGTATTTTATGGATGAAAGAGGTCTTTAACAGTTGAAATACCATTCATTATAATTTTACACATTTAAAGAATAAAGAAAAATTACATATTCATATAAAAATATATAGAAAAATTTTTGAATAAAGTCAACGTATATTCAAGAAGAAGAGCATTCAGTAAGTTAAAAATATAAAAGGAACTTTAAAAAATTATGATAAAGGGTATGTTTAAAAACAGACACCAAATGTCACACTTAGAGGGCAAAGTATTAAAAGTTTTACTCTGAAAATGGAAAAAGGAAATAGCATCTGTTATGAACAACGCTATTATAATTTATATTAGAGCATCTAGCCAGTACAATAAGGCAAGAGATAGAAATAAAAAGTGTAAGCTATGGCAAGTAGGTACTAAAACTGTCATTCTCCATAGAACATGTGATTGAATACAATCTGGACATATGAAAGTATCTACTGAATAACCCATTAGAATAAGTGAATTTACCAAGCCACTGGTCACACAATCAATACACTGAAATCAATTGTATTTTTGTTAGTCATACATACACAATTAACATTTCAAGAAAAAATATTTTATTTACAATAGCATCTAAATACATCAAATAACTTGTAAGTAAATCTAATGAAAGATGTATAAGATCTCTACACTGGAATACATAAAAGATCAGTGAGTGTTCTATTTCTACTATGGCCAAATAAGTTTTTTCTAGACAGTTATCTCACACATTTATTTATCCCCTCCCTTTAGGAGGGCTAAAGCTTGAAATCAAGTGAAAATAGCAAAAGTAAACAGATTTTAAATAGGAGACACCAGGTAGAATAAGAGCATGGCATAGTGTCACTTTCCCATATTTTAAAGGGTTTTTAGCTGATGGTAGGCTGCATTCAGCTACATGAAAAATCACTAAAACTCCACAAGAATACTTGCAGTCTTTCCAACTTGAAGAAACAGAGGACACAGAGTTTTGCTGCTCCTTGTATTTTAAATCCCTTATAATGTTCATGTTTAGGATTGTTATGTCTTGCTAATGAATCAATTTTTGTGTCATTATGAAATGCCTTTTCCCCCCGACAATGCACATTTTATTGAAATCTACCTTGGCTTATATTATTTATAGCACTCTTTAGGAAGTTATGACTTAAAAAAGGCCATCAGTATGTTTCTGAGTTGAAGAGACATGCTGTTTCTTAATCTGGGCACTGGTTACATAGGTGTGTCGAGTTTGTGAGAATTCATCAAGCTATCTATTGTTATGAACATGTGTTTTTGTATTTATTTTATTCATCAAAATGACTTTTAAAGGCTTCTCATTAGACAAATAGTTTTCTAAAAGTGCTCAGAGCTGGAGCTGGCAGAATCCATGAAATCAAAAAGCTACTGACTTTTGAGAGCTGCAGTTGTTTCAGAAAACCTGCAGTTCCAGCATCTCATTCTATAGATAAGGGAGATAAGGCCCAGAAAGAATGGGCTTAGAACAGAGCTTGGAGTTCATGTCCTCTCCCTAGTATAGGGCTCAACAGTGCTTGGTCATTGATGCAATTGATGCTACCCACATCTGCCAGTTTCCTAGGCACTTCTAGAAGGGGTAAGAGGAAGTAGTTATGCTCCTTTTTGGTGTTGGATAAAGTAGGCAACAGATAACAAAGCTTGCCTATCTTCAATTGTCCTCTGAGCTAGCATTGTCTGCAATTGTGTCCTTATTCTGTTCTCAAAAGGGCTTTTTATGAAGCAACTTTCCCCCAGGCAATGTAGACTTGCCTAATTGGGAAAACACTGGAAGTACAGGTGGGGTTAAGAGATTTTTGCCAAGCAAAACAGCATGGATCACATAAAATTCTTTCTCAAAATGACTAAGGGATAATCTCTAAGGAGTTTGCTAACCCTGGTAATACTTCCTGCATTGTGAATTAAAGAATGGGCAAACAAACTTTCTTTATGAAAACCATATAAAATTTTTAAAAGAGCAACCTCATGGGGCTGGGGGATCAGGATTCTGAGAGAGGAAGGCAGGATAGATAAGGTTTGGAAGTAGCAACCTCACCATTGTGCCTTTGTGGTTTTTTAATGGGTTTTAATCATCTTCTCCAAAGGAGGAGATGTTGATGGATATTTTCATGAAAGGCAGACACTTAGCATTCATTGCATGATCATTATATTAGGTTTTTTAGAGTGGGAAAATAATGTCTCACTGGACATAAGACAAAACTACTGGCAACTATTCATTTATGCAGTGGGATGGATTGAATTTTGGCATCAACTATGACACCAGCTGCTCCTTTCAGAGTCATGAGGGGCAGCTGCAAACATAGTACAAACTCAGCTCACTCTAGAAGCAGCAGCATTTCTGTGGGTGGCTACCATGGGAACAGGACTAACAATAAGTGCAGTCTGGCCACTGACTTCTGAGAGTGCTTTAGACTATATTTTCTAGTACTCAGCGTGTTAGGCATCAACATGAAATAAATGGAGCCTGAGATGGAAATTCACAAAGCAAGAGTCACGAAAGGCTTGGATGAGAGAATAAAATGTGGTCACTACACATCTGTCATAGTATGCTTCAGCTGCCATAAAAAACACTATAGACTATGTGGCTTAAACAGTAGAAATTTATTTTCATACAGTTCTAGATGCTGGGAAGTCCAAGATCAAGGTGTCAACCTGTTGATTCCTGGTGAGGACTCTCTCTGGGTTGCAGGCAGCTGCCTTCTTGCTTTCTTGCTGTGTTCTCACATCGTAGAAAGAGAGAGCTCTGCTGCCTCTTCCTCTTCTTATAAGGGCACCAGTTATACCAAATTAGGGCTCCACCCTTATGGCTTCTTTTAACTTTAATTGCCTCCTTAGAGACAACCTCCAATACAGTCACAATGGGGTAGTGGGTTGTGTTTCAACATATCAGTTTGGGGGTGAAACAATTTAGTCCATACCACCATCTAACCACTGAAAATCATGTCTCTAAATCAACGAATATAGCACCTGTATAAGCAATTTCCTGTCCTGCATCCCTGTCTGCTTGAAAAAAATAAAGTATTATAGTTACTTGTTATTCTGACTGGACATTAACTAGTCACCAAAGGGAGCTTAATAAAATGAAGGATCTCAGAGTCCATAATCAGTGATTCTGATTTAGAACATCTAGGACAGAGTTTGGCATATATCTACATCTATATCTATAACTATATTTATCTATGTATCTAGCTAGCTAGAAAGATGGGTATATTCCATTTATTTGCAACTATAAAATGATATTATACCAAGCATATGTAAGTATAATATAATACTAATAATGTAATGCTAAGTATATAGTGTGTGTACATATATAGATGTACACACACACATATATAATTATCAAGTACGTCAGGAGATTCTGATGCAAGTGATCTATGGCTTATATTTTGAGGAGAGTTTCTTAAAATATGATTTTGAAAGTCTGAAGTCTATTCTCCTTGCAAGCATTTTTGTAGAGACCTCTTTCCCGACACTAATAAAAGAAAGTGAGCATTCTTTACTAATTGTCTAGGCTAAGCTTTCTAGATGAGTGGTAATCTACAACTAAATGGATTTAATAGACTTACTAGTTGAAATCATGAGCTACCCAAATAAATTGTCATGAAATATGTGTGATGTATTGGCCTTCAGCTCCAGTCAAGCCTCTGATGTCAGGTTGGGTAAAAATTTTTACTGACAAACACTAACGAATAATCTCTTATTGCATTTCCAGACTCACTTGCCAGCTGTATTCTAGTTTATTTGCCAAAGGGTGGTACTGGAAGGACATTGGAAGAGAGAGAAAAGGACAAGCATGGCAGTGCACCTAGATGCTGCACACGAGTGGTGCGGTTTCAGAACAGCAGCAATAACAGTGGCATTGCCTCCAGCAAAGCAGAGGCAGGAGAGAGCTGAGCTCCAGCCCAGGGATGGTAACAGCTTCTAGCTCTTTGGACAAGCTCCTCACCTCTTGGGATCCCCTAATGGCCTCTTTGCCCCATTCATTCCTCCAGCCTTTCTGACACCTGTGTAAGCAATACCCTCTATTATACTCCTCTCTGCTTGAAAGACCTAGAGTGTTTTCTTATTCTTACTGGACACCGACTGTTATACTTGGTAAATCATTAAACTATTTCAAGCTATTTTCCCAGCAATCTCATCTACAAATTTAGGAAAACAAAAGAGATACAAAAGAAAAAAAAGGTACCTTCTTTCTTAAAATAATAATGTCATTTAGTCATAATGTTGTAGTTTAGAAATTACTTTCCAAAAATCGTCCCATTCAATCATAACATTAATGACGTGGTTTAGATTTTACATCATCATTTGATTCATACATGATAGAGTGTGTATATTATTTGTCTAAGGTCATATAAAAAATTACACAATTACAACCTGAACTCAGACTTTTCCACTCTAAGAACAGAAGGATTTGTCTTAAAATTCCATCACTAAATGTAAGAAAAATGCTTTTAAAATATAAATCCTTAGATTTCATGAATTTTTCTGGTCCATAAGAAGAAAGTCTATATGTAAGCCTAAATGCACAGAGTTTTTTCTATACAGATAACTACAGTATTTTATTGTTTGTTTGATCCGACTCAAGAGCAAATACTTTCTTTGGGCCTTAGCATATTCTTAAGGTAGATGGATGTAAATATGATAGAAAAAAATAGAAAAGACTCTTTTTCAACTATAAAATGTTTATGTTTTTTGACTCTAGTCCGTGATTCTTAATTGTTAATCTAAATGGTGTGTTATTATGGAAAGTACAAAATTTTAATTATTCCAGATAATGAGAGACAGCATGTGGCCTTCACAGATAGTGTCCCAAGCTTGCAAAATTTTTTCACACAAGATCACACTTACACACTGTGACAGGTTACACCATTTCCCAAGATGATGCACCATCTGGCCAAGGGAAGAAAACAAGGATTGGCTCTGTTGTTGTTTAAATATAATGCTGTTTTCAAGCTGTGATTCAATAAATATGGACAGGCCTTATGAGAGACTCACAGGTGCTTTTAAATCACAATCTTTATTTAGATTTGTGGTAAGGTCATGGAAAGGGGTAAATATCAGCAATCACATTGTTCTAAAATTACTGAACACTCATTTTATTTTTAAACCATGGTAATAAAGATTTACAAACTGAAGACATGAAAACTTAAAGAGAAATTGTCTTGATTTTAGTTTTTAGTGAATATGAATTCTGAGATCTCCTGTACAATATTAAGACATATAAAAAGGCATATATAATGTCCCCTCATGAGCTGTTATTACAGATAAGAATCTCTTGCGAATTATTTAACCAGGTAACAATTGCTTTTGACTAGAACCCCAACTTATGATGATTTTTATTCATCCTCTATCAACAATAGAGTACAAATATATTTTAAGAAATTTTATCTTAATAAAAGTAATTAGAATAAAGCAAATGATATTCCAGTTTATTGTAAAAGTATTTTTTTAATTCCTTAGTTACTCATTTCCTCTTTCCAATTTTCAACGTTAAAACCACATGAAAGTTTGAAAACTTATTGAGGCAGAAAATACACAAAGGGTTATGAAAACACTTAGAATTAGAATTAGCTTATAAAATATATCTTGCAGATTAGGCATACTTTAAGCATGAAGACACATTGAAAAGAAGGAAGAAAGGAATACAGTATATGAGGTGAATAAAATAATCAGACTGGGATATGTAGCTCATTTTTTCTGTAGTATTCCAGAATGATCTCATCATCCATAGGCTTCTTGGGGACTTAAACTCATTTCCTGCTGACTTTCAAGAGACCTATAGAACCCTGAACTTGGCAGTGACCCCAGGGCTTTGGGAGCTCAAGGCAAGAAAGTGGAATGATAAGTCAGATCACTGGACTGACTGTAATTGGGTACCCTCTCTTGCTCATTTTTTGAGCACATGCAAATTACTTACATAGTTTACACTGCAGATTTCCTGTTGGTTACCTTGATTGGGACAACTCTTTCTGATTTTGGCAAGGACAAGGGAAAGCACTCAAAGCAGGAGGCTGCCATGGTGCTAACTCTCCAAGCTAATTTACGAACATGAACACACCAGGAGATTGAGCTTGATAGTCTCTCAATTTTGTTATTTCCTCCAACATGGCAATAATCATGTATTTAGATCACATGAGGAAATATGTGCACCTAAAGTATTTAATTTTTCTCCTTGACCAAATAAATAGGAGGGAGATACAGTAGCTCTACAATATTCACAAACATGAAGGTTAAGTTACTTATTTACAAGCATTCTGTGCTTATCTTCAAGCCGTCTACAAACTTGTCCTTAGACCTTTTCTCATGATGAAGTAGGAAGAGCAGAGATTTCTCTGTTTTTAGGAAGTACTAGTTTTATTTGCATAACAGTTTTCATGTTATAATATTATTCATATGAGGTGAGGAATCAAGTAATGGTACATGCACAATGTCACATTTAAGGAAAATTTTGTCCCACTTAATTATATCTCAAACGGGTTCTTGGCTGAATTGCAAATATTAATAGTCTGTATGTTTATTTCCTTTCTGAAAAATCTGCTTACGAATTATTTCTTTTTCTTGATAATTGAGAAAATATAAGCACAACATTTAAATTCCAAATATGTCTACCTGCTAACCACTCTTCTTTTTATAAAGCATTTTAAAAGGGCAAATTAATTGTAACTGATAGTATTATAGTATGTAACCATGTTATGGCATGTAATGTTATATTACGTATATTCTTTTTACATAATTTCATACTACATGATAACATATTTTATAATTTCCCAGTACCCACTATTTTTCCTCAAAGGTTATTGTAAATATTTAATGAGATAGCCCAGAGAATGTTTTTAGCCAACTGGCTACACATAATAAGCATTTGTTATGTTAAAATTAATCAAAATGTAGTTCAAAGTGCTAACGTAAGATTTACGTAAAATAACTATGTAAAGGAAGAGATTTTCATTGTAGTTCTATGCATCTTGGTTTCCTCCCTTTGTATTTGGTGAGCTCCTGGACTCAGTTCTGGGAACCCAGGTAAGGCAATGACTCAAGAACAAAAAATCAGGTCATTCGTCAGTCTCGTTTAGCATTACACAGGTGAAAGAGAGCAATGACAATGTGGACAGACTAAACCCTAACAACCTAAAACTTGTAACCTCAAGTTTTCCATAAAGCAAAATACAATTCGGGTAACAAGTAACATTGAGTAACTAGTATGTCCTTTGCTCTGTATAACAACAAAAGGTAGTGTCATGTTTACGATTTAAAAAATTAGCTTTGCTTAATAATGACATTTAATAATGGAATTTCATAATGCTAGACTTATTCAAATTTTACTGTCAAAAACTAACACATATTAATAACACAGATTTAATTGCTATTAGAAATATATTTTCTTAAAGGAATTTAGGGCCCAGATATACTAAAGAGGAATGCCTGAAAAAAAATTAGAAAGCAGGTTAATACACCTTTAAATTAAAATTATATGTGGAAAGCAGATATGCAATGAATGACATTCAAAAGAAAATCACAAATTTGTTTACCTAGATATAATAAAAGCTTAGGACTGCAAAGATTAAAAGACATAGCACAGTATTGGAAATATGTCAGTTGCAAGGCTCAGAAATAGAAGGTTACAATCAAGTATGTACCTACTATGTACTTACAAATATTAAAAACAAAAAAATCAAGCAAATCAGTTGGACAAACATTGAAATTTTTTATAAAAAGAGAAAAACATGAATGGAGATTAACAAATAAGAATACCAATCTTAAAACAAACACAACAGTGATGTTAAAATTTTATTTTAAAAATTTGGAGTAATACAGATTAAGACAATACAATGTCATTTTTACCTATCAAATGAGTGAGTATTTGGTAAAAGAATAATTCCCAATAATGGTGAGAGTCTGTTAATAGACACAGTTATATTCTGTTAGTTAGAATGTAAGTTGCTGTTCATCATAGAAAAAAGGATATATTAATACAAGTACAGTAGGTATCAGAGCAAAAAGTATAACCAAAGATAAAGAAATCGTTTTATAATGTTTAGTGTCTCTGTTCCTTAAGAAAATATAACAATCTTAAACATATAAACAGTTAATAACACAACTTCAAAATATATGAAATAAAAACTGCTAGAACCTCTAGGAGAATTCAACAAATCCACAATTATAGTCAAAGATTTTAAGTGTGTTCTCTCAATACTTGAGAGAACAAGTACAGAGAAAATAAGTAGATGTTGAAGATTTGAGCACTACCAAGTAGCTCAATCTAATTGACATTTACAGAGCACTTCAGCCCCAAACACAATACACATTCTTTCCAAATGCACATGAAACATTAACTTAGATATAACATATCCTGAGACATAAAACAAGTCTCAATAGATTTAAAGAGACAGAAGTACTATTAATATAAGCATGTTTCCTGACCACAATGAGATTAAATTAGAAGTCAATAGCAGAAAGATCCCTGAAAATTCCCTTAATGTAGGGTTAACAAAAATTAAATTTCTAAATGGCACATGGGTTAAGAAGAAAATCAGAAGGGACATTAGAAAGCATCATGAATTGAGTAAAAATAAAATGTCAAAAATTGTGAGATGCCACTAGCTACTACCGTAGTGCCCGAGGGGAATATAGCACTTAACGTCTATATTAGAAAAGAAGAATGGTCTCACAGCAGTAGCCTCAGCATCTATGTTAAGAAACAAGAAAAAGAAAATCAAATTAAACAAAATTTAAGAAGAAAGGGAATATGAAAGATCAGAATGGAAACCAATGAAACAGAAAGCAGAAAACCTATTCAGAAAATCAATAAAGGCAAAACTGGTGCTTTGTAAAGATCTAAAATGGATAAACCTCTAATCTCACTGATCAGGGATAACAGTGAGGAGATTCAAATTATCTATATTAAAAGTGAGAGAGCTAACATCGTTGCAGGTTCTACAAATATTGAAAAAATAATAAGGGAATAGTATAACAAACTCTAGCAATAAATTTAATGATATAGATAAAATGCACAAATCCTTTGAAAGATAAAATCTGCCAAAGCTCACTTGTAAAGAAATAGATACGCTATAAATATTTGTAAAAAATGTTATTAGTTAAAAATTTTCCCAAATAGCGTACTCCAGACCCTGATGGCATTTTATCAAATTTCAAAGAATCAATCACATCAGAATCTAACAAAATTTTTTTTAGAAAACAGAAGGGAAGTAAACATTGCCAAACTCATTATAAGAGACCAGCGTATTCCTAATAACAAAACCTAGCAGACACCACTAAAAAAGAAGAAGGCAGGAAGGCGGGAAGGTGGGAAAGTGGGAAGGAAAAAAGGAAGGGAGGAAGGAAGGAAGGAAGGGAGAGAGGGATGGTGGGGGGGGCGGGAGGGGGAGGGAGGGAGGAAAGGAGGGAGGAAATGTGCAGACTTATAAAGAAAGTCTTTAAAATATTATCAAGTATTGATGTTGTGGGCTGAATTGTGACTACTACAAATTTATATGCAGAAGTCCTAACCCCGAGTACCTCAGAATGTGATTGTAGTGGAGAGAAGTTCTTCAAACAGGTAATTAAGTTTAAATTGAGGTAATTAAAGTGAGTCCTAATCCAATATGAGTGGTATAAAAACGGAAAATCTGGACACACATGAAGAGGGCAGGTAACATGAAGACACAGGGAGATGACGACTATCAGCAAGCCAGGTAGAGAGGCCTGGAACAGTCCTCAGAGAAGCCAACCCTGCTGACACTTTGATCTTGGATTTCTAGCCTTTAGAACTGCAAGAAAATTAATTATTTGTTGTTTAAGCCTCCAAGTCTGTGGTATTTTGTTACAATAGCCCTAGCAAACTACCATAATTCATATAATTCATATAATCCAGCAATATATAAACAATATAATATATTATGCTATATTAGTGTTTATGCCACAAATAGAAGGTGAGTTAGTTAAACATTTGATAATTAATTTATGTAATTCATCATATTAGGAGAATAAATAAAAGTTACTATGGGGTCATTTAAATAAATGAGTTCAAGTCTCAAAACTGAAGAACTTGGAGTCCAGCATTCCAGGGCAGGAAGCATCCAGCCCAGGAGAAAGATGTAGGCTGGGAGGCTAGGTCAGTCTCTCCTTTTCATGTTTTTTCTGCCTGCTTCATATTCCCTGGCAACTGATTAGATTGTGTCCACCAGATTAAGGGTGAATCTGCCTTTCCCAGCCCACTGACTCAAATGTTAATCTCTTTTGGCAATATCCTCACAGACACACCCAGGATCAATATTTAGTATCCTTCAATCCAATGAAATTGACACTCAGTATTAACCATCACTATATATATATGTGTGTGTGTGTATATATATATATATGCAAAAAACATATGTATATGCAAAAAACACTTGCAGCATATGCTACACATTTCTCTCATACAAAATATAACTCCTATCAGCTAGAAAGAAACAGATCAGTGACCCCCAAACATAGAAGGGGATATAAACTGAGAGTTCACAGAAAGAGACACACAAATGGCTATTAACTTAGTATTAGATATTCAGTCTCATCCATCATGTGAGAAATACAAAGAAAAAAGTCTAAAATATCATTTTTCTCTTAACACATTATCTTTTTTAAAAAAATTTAATATGTATTGGCAGGATATTATGAAATAGGCACCATTGCACACTTTTATTGGGAATACAATTTCAAAAAAATGGTACCCTTATAAAATATTTATTATGCTTGAAATTTTACAGATACTTTGTCTTATTATGTCAGAGGTTTATCATTACTTACGCATCCTCTATTCCTTTATTCTCAGTAACACAACATGAATGTGTGTACCTGCAATGAGGATTTCTCAACCTTCCTAGCACCTAAGCATGGCAATATGAGAAAGTTGCAGGTCATAAAATACAAATGGGATATTTATTGTGTGACCAGCAGAAAATTCCTTTAAAAGATCTGATTCAGCAGGACAGAGCTCCCTTTCACCTAAAACTTGGACATGATGACTGGAGCTACAGCAGACACGAATCCCAAAGTGACATTGAGGATAGAGGCCATAAGCTGAGTGAGCTGAGTGCATGGAGGAGTCAAAAGAGGTAAGACTGTTCCTATGACTGTCCCTGATGAAAGTGTTATGCTGGCATCCCTGTCCTGTATTAGAATCCATTCCCGTGGATTTCTTTATTTATTTTATTTACTTTTTGTGAGACAAGGTTGGCTCTATCATCCAGGCTGGAATGCAGTGGCAAGATCTCCGCTCATTGCAACGTCCACCTCCAGGGCTCAAGCCATTCTCTCACCTCAGTCTTCTAGGTAGCTGGGACTACAGGCACATATCACCAGCCCCAGCTAATTTTTGTATTTCTTTGTAGAGATCAGGTTTTACCATGTTACACAGGCTGATCTCGAACTTGTGAGCTCAAGCAATCCTCCCATGTAGGCTTCTCAAAGTGCTGGAATTACAGGTGTGAACTGCCACATCTGGCACATTCCAGTGGATTTCTTATAGAAGAGACTAAAATGTAAATAAAGATCTTCAAAATGCTTAAGTATATACCAGGAGAGAACTGTTTAACTACACAGTAGTATACAGTCATGTAATATATCAAGAGTTTAAAATAATGATACTTTTTTTTAATGACTAATAGGTAATTATCTCTATGATATATTGCTTAGTAAAAGATGCAAGATTCCCTGAATCAACACAATATTTCAAAGTAGCAGCAATTCCATGAATAAGACAGGATCTAGCAGAGTTCAACCATATAACCACTGGAGAAAAAAAATGGTGAACATGGACAATTCTCAGTGCTTAAAAGTAAAATGATTTAAATATCAAAAGGTAAACAGTAGTACTCTTGAAGAACTAATGAAGTTCCTAAATATATATTAGTAAAATATATTCATGTGGTTTTAGCTTGGAGAGTAAAATGTAAAGATGTTCTGTAATGTTTTCATACAAGTTTGGAGTGAAAATTATTCCAAAACAAAACAAAATTAATATGTCATTCATTTGATTGATTAATGCAATATTATGATTATAAGTTTTGGTTACATACAAGATATTTCTTGCATGTAGCTTTCAAACCATGTCACAATCAACCTTTTCTTTGTATACTATGAGGCTGCCATATTAATGATGGGATATGCAATTAAATTTGAATTTCATATAAATATGGAAAAATTTTAGTATAAGTGTGTCCTATATATGTGTCTTATGCAGTATTTGCATGGAATATAAGTATGTGAAAAATATTTCTTGTTGTTTATCTGACATTTGAATTTAACTGGGTGTCCTGTATTTATATTTTCTATTTTTTTTTTTTTTTATTTTTTTTTTTATTTTTTTGAGACGGAGTCTCGCTCTGTCGCCCAGGCTGGAGTGCAGTGGCCGGATCTCAGCTCACTGCAAGCTCCGCCTCCTGGGTTCACGCTATTCTCCTGCCTCAGCCTCCGGAGTAGCTGGGACTACAGGCGCCCGCCATCTCGCCCGGCTAGTTTTTTTTTTGTATTTTTTAGTAGAGACGGGGTTTCACCGTGTTAGCCAGGATGGTCTCGATCTCCTGACCTCGTGATCCGCCCGTCTCAGCCTCCCAAAGTGCTGGGATTACAGGCTTGAGCCACCGCGCCCGGCCCTATTTATATTTTCTAAATCTGGAAGCCACAATACATAATATACTACTTATCATTTTAATTGTATTTTATTTGGATCATTTCTCCAATACCAATTATCTCAGGAAAATGAAGGCTTTCTAAATTGTAATAAAAGTCTAGAAGGAAGTATCATCAGCATTTTTTTTACTTTATTGTTCAAAGTTTGTATAAAGAATAAGTATTACCTTTTAATTCAGAAAAATGGTATTTCAAAGCAAAATAACAAAACAACATGATATACTAGACAGAAGTGCCTGGAGTCTAAAGGGAATTCATCCAATTATAAAGGCAACATGTTTAAAAACAAAGAAAAAACTGCTGAGTGTTGAAGGATAGGGAAAAAAGCAAACACAATTTTGTTTTTATTTTATTGCATTTTTGTTATGGTTTCAGGGAATGTTTTGGTTGAACTCTGTTAATTTATAAAAGGTTTGTGCTTTCACACTTGATAAAGTGAGAGACAGAATGAACAGGTTGATGAAGGGTGACACTGTGTATGACTCTAAACATTTAGTAAAGCATAAAATTTGTAGAGATCAGTCTATTTTTAATTATACATGAGAATTAATAAAAACATTCAAAGGAAGTAATATTAAATAAAGGACAGATATGTGTTGGTATCATCAGTTATTAAGTCTTACTTGTAAATTTATATAAGGTTAACTATTTTGAAACGACCCATGGCTTTCTTGAGTACCTAGAATTGTGCTTATAACACAAAAGGTTATTGTATTACCCAGGGTTCCCCAGAGGTAAAGAACCAATAGTGTCTATGTATCTATCTATCAATCATATAGAAATATTAAAGATGTATTAGGGGGATTGGTTGATGTGATTATGGAGATTGAGAAGTACTATGAAAAGCCATCTGAAAGCAAGATAACCAGGGAAGATGATAGCATGGCACAGTTCAATTCTGAAGGTCTAAGAACCAGTGAAGCTGATGGTGTAACTCCCAGACCAAGACTGAAGCCCTGAGAATCTGGAGTTTTGATGTCCAAAAAGGATGTCCAAGCTCAGAAGAGAGAAAAAGTGAGTTATCCTTTCCTCTTCTTTTTTGTTCTATCTAAGCGCCCAGACAATTGGATGGTACCTATGCACATTGGGTAAGGGAAGATCTTCCTTACTCAGACACTGACTCACATGCCAATCTCCTACAAAAACACCCTCACAGACACACCCAGAAGTAATACTTTACCATCTAACTGGGTATCCCTTAATTCAGTCAGGTTGATATCTAAAATTAACCACAATATTTATCCATCAGTGTCTGCTGAATCATTGATAAATGAATGAGCAAATTGCATAAAGTGGGTTGCGTGGGATGCTCCAATGTTTATATGCCAGTACCAGTGAATAGCTGCTTTGCATTTCATGTGATATGAGTTATAGAATCTCAGTTCAGCACGATCAGTAATAGAATGCTGTATATTTTTACAGAAACAAGTTGCTAAGATATATACCATTAGGGATCCTTTTTCTTTATACTTCCCAGATGGAGCTGAATATTTAACAACAGTGCCTCAATTACACTTGTGTAATATAATAGAAACTTTCCAAGTTGTTATGCCACAATATCTAGAAGTCTACTTGAAGCCTGCCTTTAAATCGTTCTCCTGATGATCTCTCTCATATTATGCAATACCAGGTCCACTAATTTTTCCTTATGGTAGTGTATTGCACTAAGGGTCATATAGACAAATAGGTTCATTTTCGTTAACTTTCTTGGTTTGCATTTCCCTGCTAGGAAATTTAATCTGTTATCATCAATAATTGTATTGATGCCCATGGCTGGTATAATACAGCTGGTACTAAAAAGATTTGCATAATTGAAATGGAAAATATAGCATTTGATGATATGAGCTCGAGCTCAAGAATAATGGTTTTTGTGAACTTGTGTTTACTTTTATTAACTTTCCACAATTGATGTTTTCATTTACTTTGTGTCCTCTTGCATTAAAACTGATTTGAGTTATTCAAGCTACAGGACATATTTTCTTCATTGTATTTTAGTGAGCAACCATTATGCTAGAAATCAACAGAAGAAAATGAAAATGTGTCTTCCTGTATCTTAATTAGCATCTGTTTCATTTAGGTAGTGATTACATAAATGTAAAATGGAAAAGGTTTCATGTTGATCTTTCTTAAAGGTTTTTAAATCATTTCTATATTAAATTTGGTTTTTGCTTTTCAAATGTCATGAGGGAAGAATAATCTGCAACTAGGTACCAATTGTATCTTTTTTTCTGTTTTGTTGAATATTTTATGTTGTTTCTTAAAAACATAATATTTCAAAGATAACATTTAGAAGAGATTTGTTGCCTAGACCGATGCCAATAGTTTTTCTGTTGCTATAAACTCTTTTGAAATCTTGTCTAATGAAGGAAATCCACAAGATCATCAATAACTTGTGTTTTTCTACTCAATGTTGGTCTCAGCCCTTCTATTCCAAGCATCACTGTCAGCAAATGTTTCTTCTTTGGAAAGGCTTTAAGGGTTCAAGCTATGGCAGGCTAGAGGATAGAAGTAGCTAATACTATAGCATTTTATAAGTCAGAATAAAACTCTCCACAGCGATGTCTCTGACTTTAGTGCAAAATGAAAACTACGCTCAGACATTCCTACACAAAAGAAGGTAATTACGAAGGATGTAAACAGCAACCATGCTTGCTTCTAAATGTGCAAATTGAAACACATGCAAAAGATTGTCTTCATGGAATTTTTAAAGTAAACTAAGGCCCCAAGTGGACCTGTTGATAAGAGAGAGAAGGGAGCATGGGAGATGATGTTTGAACCTATAACATCAGTGGCCTTAGCATGGATCATATTATTATTACCGAGCTGAATTTGTATAAAAATTTAGTATTTCTTTTAAACTACAGTCTGTGATTGAGTCAAAAATGATATCATCTCTGTTATTTTCCTATGTGTACTGAACTAGTTTTGTGGTGCGATTTATCACCTTCTTGCTTGGAAATTAATGATGTGTGAAGGACTTAATAGCCACACAGTATTCAATGCTCCTGAGGATATCATGTCGAAATAAAAGTTGTTTTATTTTGGAAATACATTTCACCATGTGAAATGACTGTGCCTAGGGTGTTTTTTATTCTGTTGCTTTAATCTATCATATAAATTAGCTTTTCAGACACTTTAAGTTAACACAAAAATAGAGCTATCTCATCATGAAGGAGAGTTGACTTTTAGATGACCCTGGATTCCAAGGAAGAGCTAAAAGAGGTATATCCACTGAGTCCATGAAAAAGCAGCTCTGGGGGAGTCACAATTGGATTGGTAATTAAAGATTCAGTGAAAAGGACACACGAAGGTTCAAAGTAAAAAAAAATGATGGTAAGATGGTGATCACATGAGATATTTCTGCAAGACAATGTAACACATTTTCACAAAGTAGAAATGTGTTGTCAGGTGGCTAATAAATCAGTCTTCTCACTTCTTTCTATTTGAAAATGGCATCTGTTAAAGACAACTTCTCAATCCTTCCTAACTTCCTACTGAAATTTTAAAAATCAAGATTTTGCAACACTCAGGATTAAGATTGAGAGTGAATCAGTATACAAAATCTATGGGAAATTTACAGTAGTCACAAAATCTATGGTCCAGCAAATGGCACTAAAATGAGGTAGGCAGTGGATGGCCCCAGTATGATAAGCTTCCAGATATTGAGCAGAACTTTCATCCAGAAGGAGAAGGAAAAACCATAGCCTGCCCACTGATTTATCATCTACCCTCTCAGCTGTGGAGGTGATGCTATCTGAGAGACATGCAATTGGTTCCCATTTTTGCTTAATGACAACCAACCTTCAGGAGGTCTTCACTGATGACTTGTCATCCTGCTTCGTTTTCTGAGTTATTTATTTTCCTACCACCTCCAAAAACAACTTCACAAGTTCTCCTCTACACTCAATCCCCAATATCCCCTCCCCTCATACTCAGATGATGAGCTTCTTATTTCACAGAACATTTTATTTTTAAATGAGAAGAAAACTTACATGTTTCCACCACAATTGACCAATCTGCTCATGGGAGTGTCCCTTTTCTCTTCCTTCCCTTGTATTGCAATAACCTGCTCATTGTTGTACGCTGGGTCCCCAACCCTCTCAAGGGTTTGCTTTCTCAATTAGTCCTCTTCTCTCCCTCATTTGCAAATTTCTCTCCTCACTGCACAAAAACATGCTGTAAAAATTTTCTCTTCGAACACATCCACACACACACACACCACACAGCAGCCTCCCTTGATCCAACATTTCTTTTCTATCTACCGTCATATTTCTATGTCTCTACTTAAGAAAAACAAATCTTTGAATATAGCTATCTGTTTATAACTTCTGTCTCCATATGTCTCCTTTCATTCCCTCTTGATTGCGCTCCAATCAATCTTTAGTTCTCATCCCTCTAACAAAATTAACTCTGTTAAGGTCACCAATGGTTCCATATTGCTGAAGCCAATGATTAGTTCTCACTACTTACATTACTCAAATCTTAATTATTATGCACCTAATGAAAAAGCCTCAAAACATGTTATCATTTACAGATATGGAACTCTCCCAAATTTGATACAACCAAAAGGAGAACTAGATACATTTATAGTTATACTGAGAGATTTTAACTGTACCTTTCTCAGTAACTAGTTTAAGTAGAAAAGAAAAACAAGAAATGATATATAAAATTTGAACACTGTCATTTATCACCTTGTCCCAGTTAAAACTGTATAGTGTGAAATAGATACAATTTTCAAGTGCACATAGAACATTTACCAAAATCATCCATATGATGCTCAGTCAAGCAAATCTTAATACATCTGAAAAAATATAATAATTCAGAGTACGTTTTATACTATAAAAAATTAAAAATCAGTAACAAAAAGATATTTGTGAAAAGCAAATGTTTGGACAGTAAGAAACATACACCTAGAGAATCTGGGCTTGTGCTCAAGTGCAAGCTAGAAAATAATTAACATGAATAATTATAGAAAATCCATCAAATGTGGAGATGCAACTAAACAATGCTTAAAGGAAAATGTATAGCCTTAGCTGCATAATCAGAACAGAATAAAGGCTGAAAAATTAATAATCTATGTGTTGATCTCAAGAATTTAGGTGAACAACAGATTAACCCAAAGGATGTAGACAGAAGGAAATAATAAAAAATAAATATAAAAGTAGAAACCAATGAAATAGAAAACAAATATACTAGAGAAAAAGAACAAAGGCAAAATGTTACCTGTTAAAAGGACTAATATGTTCGATAAATCTCTGGCAAGGCTAATCTAAAGAAAATAGAGGGAACAGCATAAAGGAGAGAAGGGAAGAGAAGATGAGAGAGAGAGAGAGAGAACACTCTAATTACCAAGATTGAAAATTGTTTTTAAAGATTTATTTGTCTACATATGAGTGTATATGATATGAAACACTTATACATAATATTAACAACTATATGTCAATACATCTTATAATTTAGATAAATATTTGAATGCACAGGAAAAAAGCAACACTCACCTGAAATAAATAGAAAACGTGAATAAACCTATAAAGGTAACAGAAATGAATTTTGAAATTCAAAATCATTCCACGAAAACTGAGCGAACTGAAACCAGCAATATATAGAAAGAATAGCATGTCATGACAAAATGCAGTTTTTGTAGCAAAATGCAAAGCTGCTTTAACATTTTAAAACCCAATATTATTCTACATGTAAACCCAATAAAAAAAGAAAAGCATTGTCATCATCGGAAAAGGTACAGAAAAGCTGCGTCCATTCATCAGAAAACATCTTAATACACTTGAAATAAAAGATGTGTCTAATCCCATAAAGAATAATTGAGGAAATTCTATAGCAAAAAACGATACTTAATGGTGAAATATTTAAACCTTTTCCATGAGACTGAAAATGTTGCATTATCACCACTTACATTTGACATCATACTAAAGGTTGTTGCAGCTTTACAAGACCAGAAAAAGAAACAAGATTTACCATTATTAGAAAGAAAGAAACAATTTTCAGACTAGGAATTGAATACCTAGAAAATTCAAAGAATAATCTTAGAGTTAATACGTGAATTTAGCAAGGGCACTGAATTTAGTGTCGGTATGTAAAAATCAATCATATTCCTATATACTAGCAACAAATAACCAGTAAATATCCAAAACATTACCCTTTAAGTAGCATCAAAAAGAAACATCAAATATCTAGGAATACGTACATTTAATGAAAGACAAATGGTCCATTTTTGTCTAACATGTAAAGAGATGAAAAGACTGTCCCAACCCAATAATAAGAAAAATTCAAATAAACTAGCAAGTAATAACTTTTTCTGAAGCTGTCAGAGATCTAAGGACACAAAGAAACAAAGCATAAATTCCAGTGAGGCACAGGCTTCCCTAAAAAGAAAGGGAACATACTATTGTCTCACCTGTGGCATACCATGTGTGGTGGTCATTCTCATGCAGCTAACAAAGACATACCCGAGACTGGGTAATTTATAAAGGAAAGAGGTTTAATAAACTCACAGTTCCACATGGGTGGGGAGGCCTCACAATCATGGAAGACAGAAGAGCAAAGGAATGCCTTACATGGTGGCAGGTAAGAGAAAATTTGAACAGGGGAACTCCCCGTTATAAAACCATCAGATCTCATGAGACTTACTCACTGTCATGACAACAGCATGGGAAAGACCTACCCCCATGATTCAATTACCTCCCACGGGGTCCCTCCCATGAAATGTGGGAAGTATGGGAGCTACAATTCAAGATGAGATTTGAGTGGGAACACATCCAAACCGTATCATCACGGGAGGAAGAGGTGTCCACCATCATATAGGAAGTAGGTAAGAAGAAATCAGCTCACCCATTGCCACTAAGGGAAAGTCAGAAGAAACACCTGGGTGAAGGCAGAAAGGATCCTAGGCCTGGGATTTTATCCATATGATTAGTGAATTACTACTGCTGCAGAAGAGGCAGGGAAATGTTTCCTGCGTAAGAAATTTTACAGTTACAAATCGGAATAAGACTGAAATGAAGAAGGGAAACATGAATACCTAGCTTGCCTCACCTGCAAAGCTCAGGTACACAGATCTATGTCAGTTTGAGGATAGGCCAGGAACAGAGAACCAACCATGCTTCCCACCAGATGCTGACCAAGCACTGAGGGTGCCACTGAGGAAGGGCAAGCCATGGACAGAGATCCTGTTGAGGTGTCCTCATTTATGGAGGGTATAATTCAAACACTGATAGGCACTTTCTGGCACCTCAGCCCCCAGCCTAGGCACAAGGCACACTCAAGGAATTTGAGACCTATGTGTGCGGAAAGTAACCACAGCAACAACAAATCCAAACTCAGCTCAACTTTGGCTACTCAACACCCCACATAAAACGCCTTAGAAAAGAAAAGAAAAGAAAATGCTGGGCAGCGGTGGCTCAAGCCTGTAATCCCAGCACTTTGGGAGGCCGAGACCGGTGGATCACGAGGTCAGGAGATCGAGACCATCCTGGTCTACATGGTGAAACCCCGTCTCTACTAAAAAATACAAAAAACTAGCCGGGCGAGATGGCGGGCGCCTGTAGTCCCAGCTACTAGGGAGGCTGAGGCAGGAGAATGGCGTAAACCTGGAAGGCGGAGCTCGCAGTGAGCCGAGATCGCGCCACTGCACTCCAGCCTGGGCGACAGAGCTAGACTCCGTCTCAAAAAAAAAAAAAAAAAAGAAAAGAAAAGAAAAACCTTTTCTGGGTGTAAATACTCTTTACCTCAGTCCTTACTACTCTATACACTATGTCTGGGATTTAATAAAAATTCATGAGGCATACAACAATGAATGAAAGGAAAATCACCCCACTATCAAGACACATGGTCATCAATAAAACCAGTCTTAGAGAACACACAGGTGTTGTGACTATCAGACAAAGACATTAAAATGACTATGATCACTACATGGAAGATCTGGTGGAAAAAATAGTTATTATGCAAGAATGGTTTGGAAATTTACACAGGGGGATAGAAATGCAAAGAAAGATCAAATGGAAAAATAAAGAATTTCTTTAGTGGTTCATTAATAAATTTGACACAACTGAGGAAATGATCAGTAACTTGAAGCTAAGTCAATAGAAATTACCCAAATTAAAACACAAACATACACACACATGCAAAGCAGTGAAATAAGAAGAGGCTCTAAAGGCTGTTAAGCAATGATAAATGGTCTAACATACATGTAATTGGTGTTCCAGAAGCAGAATAGAGAGAATTGGGCAAGAAATTAGAAAACAAGCAGTACAGACCAGTGATGTCTGAGAGAAAGAAAACAAATTAGGTGGACCCTACTGTTGGCCCAGTTCACTGCCTTCTGGAAGGAGTTTCAAGACCGTAGCACAGAGTGGGCAATCTCACTGCATTGGAGTTTGGAGAGACCACGGTGGTACACTTCACAGGACAAAACCCTGCAGAATAGGTTGCTACACAATGAGAAGGCTTGGAAAATCTGCAGAAGCGTGGCCTGGAGTGTTTAAGTACTGATTGGCACATGCATGTGAAAGACCTAATCATACTAGATAAAGAAACACCAGAAATTTCCATGATTTATCTCCTTACTTTCCTACTACTTTTGAAGCCCTTGAACTCAGCTTTCTAACTTCTCAGGCCAAAGAGTACTGCTTCTGCTTGAGCCCTAGTTCCCTTACTCCCCAGTAACCCCAGTAACAGGGAAGTGTTGAAGGGGAGAAGGCCATTTCAATGTGGATTTCACCACATATTTTCTTCTTTCAAGGTTGGCAACCCCTCTGGTTTCTACTTCCCTTGGTCATTCATCCAATATTTTCAAATAGTTGCATTTTATATTTCGACCCAGGTTTATAATTGTTGTCAGCAGGAGGGTTTGTTTGACACAAGATACTCTGCCATTGCGGAGTCTCTGTCCCTGCGCTATAAATGCTTACATCACTAATTGAGTGTGCTTTCTGCCATTAGGCTGTTATTGCCAAGTTATTTACTGTCAAGTGATTTAATCAAGTTGGCAGCCAGCAGCACATCCATTTTTGTCATTCATTTGTTTGTTTTTGGTAAACTTTAAATAAACAGCTGGAGATAACTCAAGGACTGCTTCTAATTGGAAAGACTTTAGCCAACAAGAGATGCATTTTTGAGGCTCCTAGAGTTTTCCAACTATGTAAATGCTAAACTAAAAATTTGACTGCATTCATTGTTGGTAAGAGAGGAAGATTTTTCGTATACCTGGGGAAACAGGAGAATTTTGCAACAATTCAATACTTCTAACAAGTGTGCTCCCTCTGCTCTGGAAAGTTCCTATCCAAAAACGTAAAAGATGGGTCTCTGTCATCTCCTTTTCCATTTATATTCAAATACGCTAATTAATCCCAGTACACTTTCATATGTACAAAAGTTATGTGTAAACTTGGTGAGAAATGTTTTCATTTATTTTGTATTCACAAAGTGCCTGATCTGCACCAAGAATAACAATAAAACTTGCCATGTATTTATATCAAAATCCCTTGATTAAGAATGTCTTTTAAATATCAAGAATTCCATTGTTGTCATATTGCTGTGAAGTCATTTTGAATTATATTAAACCACTAAAAAAGAAATCCTTCTATATAGACAAAAAACTCTTCATGAGATATACAAACATAAAATTGTTGAGAGTTGTAAAAGCCTAGATTTTCATTTCGAGTTAAGAATAGCCATGCAATAAGAACATGGAGATCAGTTTGTGAATAAAGAAGAACAAGAAATTTAGATGAATTGTGTGCCTTTCCAAATACTAACTTCCTTCTACTAGGAAGGAAAAGAAGGAATTTAGCTCAGGAAAAAAAAAAAAAAAAAAAAAAAAAAAAACCTGAGAAACAAGGTTGACTCTGAATCTACTCTACATTGTATGCTGGTGTAAAAGGCAAATAATGACCAAGTAGAGGGTCAAAAAATAAAAATGTCCTTAAAATAGTAATAGCTTACGTTCTTAGTTCCTACCAGAAGAAACATTTCTTCTTCATCACATTTTTCAGATTGCACATTTAGAAGACTGACATTTTGTTCTAAACATAGCTTTAATGGCATAAAAGAGATAATTAGGGTAATTCAGGGAAGATAGCCCACAGAGATAAATGAGACACAGAAGCTATTCATGAGGAGTTTAAAAAAACATCATGGAAGGTCACTAAGTTGTCTAGTGCTTCTGTATGAATATCACGAATAGTTCTATTTGATTTGAAACGTTAAACAATAGCAAATAAAAATCCGTGTCAAAACTGTACTATAAAGGGTTGAATATATTTAATTATCTTTAAGCAGGAGTACACTCATTCTAAAATAAACAAAACAAATGAAAAACAAACTCTGTTGTCTTTATTAAACTCCTGTTAGAAAATGTTTTGTTAAGTCATGTTATCATTAAATTTTAGAACAAATGCTAGCCTACTTCAATTCTGGTAGCCTACTTTAACTCTGGTAGTAAGCAGCGTTCCTCACCAAGTCCAGTGGCTTATCAGGAGGATGATTACTGAGGCTTGCCTGTGTCTGATGTGTTTGGCACTTATAGCAGCATGGGCCCTCAATCAATTGGTGGCCAATGAATAAAAGTATAAATGCATGAGGGTATTTTCATGGCAGATCACACAAAAAAATTATTAGAGATATTTCTGCCTGAAACTTTAAAATACTTGATTTAATGATATATAAGCTCATAAAAATACAGAAACAACATTTAAAGGAAAAAAGAACCCAAAAGCATACCATAAAAGTGACTTGTCCAGAAGAAAAACATTTATTCATTTTTGTTACATACAATTGTTTAGCACTAGTGTGGCAAACGTTGTGCTCAAGGTAACACTGAAGCAAAAATAATCCCTGTCCTCAGAGACCACAGTTTACATTTCAATTGCTGTCTTAATTTGGATTTCAAACTCTAATTTAAAAACAAAGCGTGCTAGAGATGAGAACTGAAAAACAAGAGATTGACACTAGCATTCAAATTTATTTTTGAGACAACTTTGAGTAATTTTAAGATGAACTTGTAACTTATTTTTTGATGAATGAAACCAATTTTTTTAGTACATACAAAATATCAAATATAAAAATGAATAAGTCACAAATTCTGCAAGGTCTGATAGGCTAAAAGGGAAGGACGATGAGCAAAAAGATTAATGTGGCAATTTGACAAGGGTTGGCAGTACAGGATGAGAGCAAAGAGAAGAAGGAAGGTAACTTTTACAGAAGAAAACCTCAGCAAAGTTGTCCCAGAGGAAAGGAAAATTGAGTTGAGCCTCAGAGGTTAAATAAAGGTCAGCATGTGAATAAATGGAGAAGGGAAGGTGATAAGCTACAACCAAAAGCATGTGGGAAGTGAGAAAGTGCAAAAAGAAAACAAGAAAACAACAACAAAAATAACCTCGGTGATTGTCGATTTTTTTTATTATCATTATTTGCTGATGGCTTAGGTTCCTCTGAGCCCTTGGAACTGTGAAATCACTGTAGCAAGTTTAACTGAAGTATGAAATAACACTTTGAGGTTAGGCAGCTGGGCTTGCTTGGGAAGAAAACACTATACTTTGAACTGTTGTTTGCAATGGTACCAAATGAAAACACAGACATGAAAATGCAGCTGTTGTTTCAATTAAAATAAGACAAATGCATGTTAATGTAAAATAATGTATGTTATATAAACTCTATTCTAAATTAGAACTAATAATCTAATAGACTAAGATTAGATTGATTCATGATGGTAGAAACTGGATTTAAATAAATTCTTCACCTTTCTAAACATCTAGAAAACAAAAGAAATAGAGTTTACTCAGCAAAAAATGTAGCATGGAGCTGTTTTTACGGTGATAGACACTGTGTATTGCTTCCCAGTTTCTTTACAAAACCCTAATGTTGTTTATATGATTCAGGTAAACGTGGCTCAATCTCAGCTCCAGGAGAAGCCTCTGATTCATTCAAACCAACGTGAGCTTCATTTTCCTGGTAACTATTTTTGGATAGCCACATTACCTAAGATAGCCATTATACTCCACTTACCCCTGATTGCCACTTGTGATGGTTAATTTCATAGGTCAATTTGACTGGATGAAGGCATACCTAGATAGCTGATAAACCATTACTCCTGGTTATGTCTGTGAGGGTGATTCCACAAGAGACTGACACTTGAGTCAGTAGACAGAGTAAAGAAGATCCATTCTCACCCAATGAGGGCAGACACTGTCCAATAGGCTGAAGGTATGGATAGAAGAAAATCTCAGAGGAAAGATGAATTCTCTCCCTTCCTTTCCCTCTCACTCTCCCTTTCTCCTTCTCTCTCCCTTTCTCCTTTTCTCCCTCTCCCTCTCTCTCCTTCCCTCCCCCCAGCTCCCTATCTCTCTCTTATGGAGCTGGGACACCCTGCTTCCTCTGCCCTTAGACATCAGAACTCCAGGTTCTCTGGTATTTGCATTCTGGGACTCACAGCAGTGGGCCCTTCGTGTTCTCAGGTTTGGGCCCTCCGTGTTCTCAGAATTACATCATTTGCTGTCCTGGGTCTGAGACTTTGGGACTTGGACTGAACCACACTACCAGCTTCCCTGGTTCTCCAGCTTGCAGACAACTTACCATGGGACTTCTTAGCCTCTAAAATTACAGGAGCAAACTTCCCTAAATCCCCTCTTTATCTATCTATCTATCTATCTATCTATCTATCTATCTATCTATCTATCTATCTATCTATCTACCATCTATCTGTATACCATAATCTATTTAGATATCTGTCTACATATATATTATTCTATTGGTTCCATTTCTCTGAATAACCCTAATACTCTACTGATGGCATATTGTGACATCAAGGGGAACCAGCTTTAGGGCAAAGCAGACTAAAATGATAGCATGAGTTAGAAATGTGTAACCAAATGAATAAAAATATAAAAATGAGACCCAGTCTACCTCTGAATTGTTATGTGTGAAAAATTTTATGTCATCATTGAGGCCATTTTGAGTCAGGTTTTTTTTACTTGCAGATACAGCTAGGATCCTAAGGACTTAGATATTTACCTATTTTCCTATATCATTGGCTCTCTGAGTATGTTCATGTAAGGTTCTAAGAGTTACAGTATAGACAATCTCCAAACTTTTGTGTTGGGCAAAAATAGTTACAGTCTCTTTTCTAATGCATCTGAAGGATCACTAGCATTGCTATAATTCCCATAAAACCAGTGCCTTTTTTTGGCCCATTGTCATATTGGCATTGAACATAATACCCAGTCTTGAACCTCTTGAGTCCCGAAGGATTTTACATGATTTCTTAAGGGAATGGGACAGTATATCACTCAGCCCATCCAATAGGAAGGTTCTTGAAATCCCCTTAATCATATAGTCCTGCCCCTCAAATTTCCTGTCATTGCAGTTGCTAAAAGCCTCTACTTATTGCCCTTTCCATGTAATTGGCTCACCAGCTCCACTCCCCCATCTCCTCTTTCCCCATACCTTGCTGCACACTTCTTGGTGACAAACACAGGACCTCTGCAATTTGCACTGTTTTCTGGTTCATGAAAGTCAGCCATCTTGAAATTTGGGTAGAAAAAAAGAAACCCTTTTTCTTGCATCACTCTATCACTCTGTAGTCCTCCATGGAGGGAAGGTGGTGCTGTTTTTGCTGCCCAGGTGTATCCCCTCGGTAACTGCTTCCCCTTCTTACCCTACTGCTACTGCCCTATGGAGAGTCCTGATATCCCAAGCACCCAAAAGACACTAACTGACTTCTCTTTGCTGTGCCTATGTGAGCTCCTCCTTGAATACCTGAAAGAGATTATATCAAGGCCAAGATTTCATCCCCTGTACCTTCAAGTACTGTCCCTTCAGTAGGCTGAGAAAAGGGGCACATTCTCTGGGCTTCCTTACAGATGCAAGTTCTTAGCAAAAGTGACCACAACTCTCTTACTGAAATTTGTGAAATGTCAGGGAATAGACTTCTCAGAGGTGACACCATTGGGTTTGAAATTACCTTGATACGTTAGAAGAAATGTAGAGTAAGGCATAGCTTCCTGACCTCCCTACTCCCAACCTGCAAGATCTGCCTACTTAGGATCTTTTAAAAAATCTGCTTCACTCTGGCTTCCAATGTAGTAGATATAATAATAATAATAATTGGGTAGATCCAGCCAGGTGTGGTGGCTCATGTCTGTAATCCCAGCACTTTGGAAGGCCAAGGTGGATGGACCACCTGAGGTCAGGAGTTCGAGACCAGCCTGACCAACTTGATGAAACCTCGTCTTGACTAAAAATACAAAAATTAGCTGGGCATGGTGGCAGGTGCCTGTAATCCCAGCTACTCGGGAGGCTCAGGCAGGAGAAATGCTTGAACCCAGGAGGCAGAGTTTGCAGTGAGCCGAGATCATGCCATTGCACTCTAGCCTGGGCAATGAGAGCGAAACTCCATCTCGAAAAAAAATAATAGGAAGAATTGGGTAGACCCAATAATTCTCGTGTCTTATTCCCTGAAGCCTGTGAATATGTTGCCTCACAAGTTGGTGACAGTGGTAGTCCATCTGAAGCGGCAGCTGCGAGGACACTAGCTGCAGCAGGTGAGGCGCGGCCGGGGCTGCATGCTCTATGGAGCCAATGGGGTCTAGGAAAGGTGATCCCAGTGGGACCCCCATGCCCTACCGAGTTGGTGGGATGGGAGCCCATGTTCCCGGGTGCAGCTGCAGCTGCCCAGTCACAGCTCTGGCCCCAGGCATCCCTTAGCTCTTGGGGGCCTGGGAAGCCCCCTTCCCCTGCAGGCTCAGGAGCGCCTGCTCCTCCTGCCTGGCCTGTCCCTGCTCCTCGCGTTTGCTCTGCAGTGGAACAAAGTTGTGGACATGTTCCCATAGCCAAGCTCAGGTGCTGTTGCAACCCGACTGGGTGATGCACACACTCACGGTAGTGTTGACACGCCAGCCCCCTGCCATCTCAGCAACCTCCAGAAACTGTTTCTGAGGCTGAAACTCTAGGGACCCACATGCACGGGTAGGAGGCCAGGGAGGTTGAGGGCAGCTTGGCATGGACCTGAGGGACCTTGGCACGGACAGCCTGCAGCCTGCATGCTGCGGACAGCATGTTGATGGTGGCAGGAGGCAGACAGGTTACTAGGCAGAAAGGGAGGGTTCCCTAGTGAAACCCCACCTTCAAGCCAGAGATGGCCAGAAGCCTGGGGACTAGGGTGCGAGTTCTGGGCAGAGTCCAAGATCTAGAGTGAGAATTTCCTTGATGCCTTTTGGCCAATGGGAGGGTGCTTTTTCCAGGCCCATCCATGGCTGAACAGGGCCCAGTCAGCATGCACTTCCCCCCACCCATGGACCAGTCAGCTTGCACTTCCTCTATTCTGAGCCTGTGAAAATCTCAGACTCAGCCCAACTCAGAGACTCACTGGGAGGACCTGCATGAGAATATGAGCTACCTACTTCTGGTCTCCTTTCCCTTGAGTGCTGTTCTGTCACTCAATAAAGCTCCTCTCCACCTTGCTCACCCACCAGTTGTCCACATGTCCTCATTCTTCCTGGACAAGCAGAAGCAAATGCTTTCCTGGCTAGCTTTCCAAGCTGCAGGCAGGAGCTAAAGGGACTTTCACACTGTAGCCCTCCTGCCACCTGTCAACGCCAGGCGGCCACCCCATGCAACGGGAAGGAGCAGCAGGCCGCACCTGACTCACCCTTGGCAGGTGTGGGATCCGGGCCGGTAGCACGATCTGAGCGCAGCCTGGAAGGCCAAGTGGATAGAACAAGCCCAGCAGGCATGAGAAAAACTCAAGCAGAGGCACCACTGGCCACAGAGGTTTCCAGCTGGCAAAGAAACACTTGAAGGATTCTGTGACAATTGCAAAGGGTACTTTCTGTTGTAATTAAAGATCTTGAGATGGGAGTATTGTCCTGGATTATCTAAGTAAACCCAATGTAATTGCAAGGGTCCTTCTAAGTGAAAGAGGGAGGCAGGAGGGCCAGAGTCAGGGAAGAGGTGCACTGAAGGAGGCAGAAGCCCGAGTTCTACGAAAAAGAGGCCATGAGCCAAGGAATGCAGGCAGCCTCCAGAAGACAGGAAAAGTAGGGAAATGGATTCTAGTCTAAAGACCCCAGAAAGGATGCAGCCCTCCTGACACTGCGATTTTAACCTAGAAAGACTCATTTCAGCCTTCTAACTGCCAAATAATTTGTGGTCTTCTAACTGCCAATACACCAAGTTTCGTTGCCACTTCAAGTCCACACAGCTCTTCTAACTGCCATTTAGCAAATCTTCTAACAACCTTCTGTCAATTTCTGTGGTCTTAAGCCACAAAATCTGTGGTAATTAGAAAACTAATATCCCAAGTTTCATTGCCACTTCAGGTCCACAAACTGCAGCTCTATTGGGTCTTCTTTCCTGAAGTCACCACGGCTGCATGTTTTTTTTCCTGAACCCTGAAAAACTTCATGAAGAACATAAATTCAGAGGAGCCTTTAGGATTTTCTTCCCCAGATTCAGACCCAGGAGTGCAGAGAATATCACGTTCCATCCCCATCCCCAGCTACATTAACTCCTCTTCCCCCATAGAGACTGGTTTAGGGACCAGTGGTTCTCAACTTGGCTACACAGTACAAAGATTTTAAAGCTTTGCTTCACCTGAAGAGCTTTTACAAACTAGGATCCCCAGTTCTCACCCCTTATCAATTAAATTAGCATACCTGGGGTAGAACTTAAGGGTCAACATTATTTAAACCTTCCCAGATGATTTAAGGATGCAGTCAAGTTTATAAATCATTGGATTACACAATTCTTCATTACATGCTGGGAAGTGATTATAAATCAAAATAGAAATCTAGTTCCATTCCACCCAACTGTATAGAATAGTCCCACTGTCTCGATCTTTTGTTCTCCTCTCCCTGGCATAGCACACCCTAAATTCCTCCAGCAATTGGTAGCAAAGCCTGAAACCTAACTGCATTGTGATATCCTGAGTTGGAGTGGATTCTGGCACCAAAGAAAAGACATTAGAGGAAAACCTGGTGGAATCAAAATAAAGTCTGAAGTTTATTTAATAATGTTGTATGATAATAGCGATGAACCGTACTTATGTAAGATTAGGTGGAACGGGATAAGGGATATGCAGTCTTTGTACTCTCTTTATGACTTTTCTTTATGTAAACCTAAAATTATTCAAAAATAAAAAATATAGTTAAAAACAAAGCCTAAACTAATGATCCCAGAGTGACATCCAGGACCCATGTTAGATCCTACTCACTGGAAGAGAGCAAAAGTCTTGAAAGAGTCTAGATGTGTCAGCCAAAAACTGGCATTCCTCCTGCTAGAAGGATTCTACTTTCTTACAAAACTGGGCACCTCTTGATACTCAAATTTAAATTTTCTGATTTTAATAGGAGCTTTTTAGATTAATTTAGCAAAGTCATATAATGTTGCTTCAGTCTAA
The DNA here is from genome assembly GCF_007565055.1 of Rhinopithecus roxellana. Taxonomy (NCBI): domain Eukaryota; kingdom Metazoa; phylum Chordata; class Mammalia; order Primates; family Cercopithecidae; genus Rhinopithecus; species Rhinopithecus roxellana. The sequence continues at coordinate 20,992,255 of NC_044562.1, forward strand.
TTGCCAGCTTAGACTCCTTCACAACAAACCATGCATGCTCACAGCCCTTGTAATTATGGAATCTCTCTGGTTTTGTAATGATGAAGAACACGTCAAGTTTAGGTCTGGTCCATCTTTATCTGTTGACATTATTCTGTCAACAGTTTCAGTTTCCCAGGTGGGATGTTTTTCTGCTCATTTCCAAAGTAAGCCTCTCCCTGGTGGTCTCGCTATACTTGGTGTCACATTAAATAATAATAGTAATAACTTTTAGTAAAATAAAAGAGAGAAAAATATTAATCCAGAAGTCTTCAGAGTTCAATAGTTCATTGACAGATTTACAGCGCACATCACAACATGCAGCAGTTTCCTGAAAATTCTTCTTGGCCATTCTCTACCCTGGTGTCTCTCATTTGTGGCAATTCTTAGCACACTGTATGTTCATGAGATGCCTACACTCACTTTCACACAAGGAGCCCATCCACTCTCTCAGGAAAGAACCCTCACAACATTGACCTGGCATCCAAGCCCACTCATTGTCCCTACTTGTGGGAAAAAGTCCCAAAACCCACTTCTGATGCTTTTCTCAGGAATATTAACCCTTCTAGAATTCTGACTACCTCATTACATTTTCATTGATATTGACTGTAATTTGGGATCACCTTATAATGGCGAGTGTAATGGGTAGAATGTGTTAACAGAAACTTTAATCTGTTGAAAAAGTTCACAGAAAATAGTATTCAATTATCCTAAAGGTGACTTTCAATGAAAGCAATGGTGAACCAAGTGTAATTAGACTTAGCAAATAAAAATACACAATATGCAGTTAAAATGGAATTTCAGAAATGTTGTTTCTCTAGAATTAGACCATACTTGTACTAAAACAATGACTAATTATTTGCCTAAAACTCAAAATTAACTAGAAATCCTGTATTTTATCTAGCAATTTAAGAGCAAATTGTGCTATCCAAAGAATGCCTTTCTGTGTAGGCCAGTGCTAAGGCCACACTTCCTAAGGCCTGAAATGATACTAAAAGATAACCTTTTTAAAAAGTCAAAAATAGATAGGTGACTTTTACATTTAACCATGGTATCTATGCGTAATACTTTTTCTTTCTCTCATACTTTCTCCAATACCTTTCCATATGTGTAATTTACTTTTGATGTTTATGAAAGTCCTGTAGATAACCATTTCAAAGAATAATAAAATTACTTTTTGCTTTTCTCTGTAGCTAGGATAGATTCTCCAGGACAGACAGAAGGATAGTACCTATCAATAGGCAATAGGCAATGACAAAATAGCACAATCCAACTTTTGCTTTGTAAAAACAAGGTGATGTTATCCTAGAGCCCCCCGGGTGAACTATATATTCTGTAGCCAAGTGTTTTTCTGGATCCATAAAACAAAGTTATTCCTTAAAAAATTACTTGCCTAAGGTTTGCTGTGATAGAAAATGTCATTTTTATAATAGTATAAAAAATGACCATTGAAAAATAGGTCATCGTATCTGACTGCAGCAGACGACTGTTTGCTTTCTTTTGACTTCACAATTTGAGTTTTCTGGGTTTTTTTCTTCATGAGAGTCTGAAATTAGTACTTAGTAATTAATATACATGTTAAAATTGAAAGTTTAAACAAATGCCCCATCTGACTTTAAATTATTTTTCTCTGACCTTTTTATATTATGTTATAGAGAAATGAATTATTATTTGTTACATGTTTAAGAAGCTTTATGTCTGATCATGACAATAAACAGAATCTTTACATTTCATTTTAAATATACACAAATGAACACTAAGAAAACATACATATAAAATTATTCTCCAAAACAATTTTCATTGTATTTACCAGATTATACCTTTCCAGCTTTCTAATATTCTGAGATGTTATGTCTAGTGGTATAAGGGTCCTGAATCATTAAGTTTTTATTCCACAAATTATTTCTCCAAAATGTGTTAAAATGCATCAAAAAATAAACTTGTATTTCTCAGTAGTAACTGCATTATATCATCCTTTTTCATTTTATTTTCCACAAAGGTAGTACCCAACCCAAATTCCGAGGTACTTCAATTCAATGGGATCTGTTATCAGTCTGCCTTCTTAGCTTTGACTTGAACATCCACATTCATGTTTATTGTCATAAATAATATCTGCATAGAATCACCAAATTCTTAGTTCAAGCTTGCTGTTTCCATATGAATCACCGAGCAATCCTCACCACAACATTCCAAATCTGGGCAACCAAGTTTAAAGAATAAAAAATAACGTGATGACAAAATATAGAAACAATACTTAAGCAATAATCATAAAAACAAAATTCCCCGTGATCTGTAAAACTTTAGTTATTTAAGCTTTTCCATTCATGACTTCATTAGATGCTCATAACAATCCTATAAAACAAATAGTTGGTTATCATTATTGTTATTTAATGCATGAGGACACAGGCTCAGGGTGGTTAATAGCTTGTGCCTGAAGCTGTAACATTAATAAGGGATGGGCAGAGCCTGGACCAGAGCTCATTAATTTTTGAACACCCCATGTTCTCTCTGATATTTATAGGGAAAAAAATTCTTCAGCTACAAGGAAAAGCAAAGAAATCATTTTGAGGCTAGAGAGAAACCAGCTGAAACCATTTGGATAAAGAGCATGATGAGAAAATATTTGTTATACAACCTTTAAAAAACAGAACCATGATATTCTGATTAGAACCTCAAGGTTAACCCTAAATCTAAGAATCCATACTTTAAATAGCAGCAAGCTCTAACAGAAATGGCCAGAGCCACCAACACCAAGATAAATTTTACATGGTCACAAAAGTGGAAGTATCCTTCCAATGATGGCTCCTCCAGATTCCCCTATCCAAAAGAACTCTCGCTCTCCTCCAAATCCCTTAGTCCACAGCATTCCTCTTAGGACATGCATCATACTCTACTTCCATGGGCCTTGACTCTGGCTGCACATGTGAATCATGTGTTGAGCATTTTAAATAATACAGATTCTTGGTATCCACAGCGTATCAGCTGAATCAGATTCTTGGAAAGTAGGGACAAGACATTCCTATTTTTAAAAATATTATGGGGCATCCCTGATGCACAGATAGGTTTATTTATCTTTTATTTTTGTAAATGTTGGTGGGTACATAGTAGGTGTATCTATTTATGAGGTACATGAGATGTTTTGATACAATGTGAAATAAGCACATCATGGAAGATGGAGCATATCCTGCCCCTCAAACATTTATCCTTTGAGTTACCAACAATTTAATTACACTCTTTAAGTTATTCAAAAATGAACAATTAAGTTATTATTGACTACAGTCTTTAAAAACTAAGCTATAAGTTTATAATCTGTTGATTGTACTCAAACAGTATTTACAGAGCATATGTGAGAAATGGAAATGAGGATCTGAACAAGATACAGAATCTTTCTTCAAAGGACTGATGATTGGTTGGGAAATAGAGACCTACACATAAGTGCATTATAAATGCAACTACTATTATAACTGTGCAATAGATAATGCCCATGAGAACTACTGTGGATACTTTGTGGAATTACGATTGGACAGGGTCTATACTTACTCTATATTCCACACCACATTTAATACAATGCTGTAGTACATGTTCACTAAATCCTGTGAGTTGGAATTAACAGCCATGTATTTTTCTTTATAAACTCTGATTTTTGAAGGTTAATTCTATGTACATAATATAGAAAGTTCTTTTTTATAAGAAGCAAAGCTGTTTCTCCACCTCTCTCCAGCACTGATGCTTGCTGCTGATGGCAGATTCTCTATTTTGTTAGAAATCCCTTCTGTCACTTACCTACATGTTTCAAAAAACCTGCTACTACTGCATTTTTGAATTTTAGGTTTAGACATATCTGTTTGCTTCTGTACACTATTCCCTTCTTAAATAATTATACTTTCTCCTCCATCTTCAATATAATAGCACACAATTATCTTTTAAATCAATATTCAGTCTTTGTATTATTATATACAGACATTATTCAAAATCAAGCCACTATTCTAAACTGATGTGCATTTTTAAGTTATTTCTTTGGTGGTAACAATTGCCTCTTCTAGTTCCATATACATATATATATATATATGCATATTTATATCTGTGTAGTTGTAAGTCTGTGTGTGTGTATATATACATACGATGACCTGATGTGTTTGGTTATAAAATTTAACCACAGTAGAAGCGGTTATAGGCTTAAGCTGCTAGACTTGTAACTGAGTTAAGAGTTAATCATATACATATAATAACCAGGAGGCCAATGTGGCCAGAGCGGAGTTAGTAAGCAGGAAATTAGAGGAGGCATTGTTAGGAAGATCAGGCCTTACAGGAGGAATTTAAAATGACTTGGGCTTTTACTCTGAGTGCACCAGAGATCCATTAAATGATGTGAGCACAGAAGTAACCTGACTTTTAAGATAATTAATCAAGCTCTTGTTTGAAAAAAGAATGTTGGTTGGAGGGAGAGGAAAAACGTGGAAGCAGGTGAAATGCTAATGGTCCAGAATAGGTAGTGGCTGCAGAGGTGGTGAGAAGTTGTCAAACACTAGATGTATTTTGAAAGTAGAGCCAACAAATTTTCTTTAAGATTTCTTTCCTTTTTAAAAACAACAGCTTTTTGAGATATAAATATATAGCATAAAGCTCACCCTTTTAAACGGTACCATTCCATGGCTTTTAGTATATTCGCAAAATTATGCAGCAATCATCACTATCTAATTTCAGAACAACTTTATAAGATTTAAAGCTAGGTGCAATGGCTCATGCCTGTAATGCCAACACCTTGGGAGGCCCAGGTGGGAGGATTGTTTGAGGCTAGGAGTGTGAGACTAGCCTGGGCAACGCAGCTATGATCACGCCACTGCACTCTAGCCTGGGCAACACTGCAAGACCCTGTCTCTTAAAAAAAAAAAAAGTCTTTAAGATTTAAAATTTTGTTCAACCTTTCAGACATGATTTTGACTCATTTTGTTTTTGAATAATTTAAATAGTAAACAAAAAAGAGTTAAAAAATTTTTTTAAAATATTTTGTTAAAGAAAAAAAAAAAGGAAGAGAAAGAAATGTGTGTCTTTGTTCCATTATCCGATGCACCTAGGTTGAGATAAACTTAAGTAGAAACAGTTTAATGACCAAAAATATTATGTAGGAAATGACTATATCAGTGTCAATTCTGCTTAATTAGTAGTTTGTATCTGGATGGCTATGTTGAACATATTTCAGGGAAACATTCACAGTGTGTGTGACATGGTCATTGGATGGGAGAGAGGCTCTGAATTTTCCACGCTTGGCCTAGAGATTCATCTGGAAGAGAGAGAAGAAACTTCCTATGAGTGTGCCATAACAGAGAGCCATACTTGCTGCCTCATGTGCCATCTGGAAGCAAGATATCATGTTGATAACTTTTAATGCTGTAGAGTGTGAAGAGTATCACCATCTGCAACAGTTTTAAACTTTGACAAATTTCAGTGATCTGTTTATTTCAAATATATTTTCATCCTTTATCCAACCACTGATTGTGTTATAATAAACCAGCTATTAAATTTTTCTTAGTTTCAGTTTCTTACCTAACAAATTCCACCCCAAATCTGAGCTAATATCTGGCAGGAGTTTCCAGGAGCTCAGGGTGCAACCTGTTACACAGAGCATCAAGAAAATATCACCCAGTTGGTATAAATTTTGTTGCAATGTTAATGGCAATGAGTAAGAAACAAAAGACTTGGTAAAAATATCTTTAACTTTAAAATTCTCCATGTATTTAAGAAAGTAAATACTGGTGTATTCCTGGACATGTTAGTATGATGGTTCCTTATGAAATGATTAGAATTTTAAAAGCCATAATGAAAAATACAGAAAGTATATCTGTGCTAACAAGGGATGGAACTACAACAAAGTCCTGGTTAATGAAGCCCAATTTGTATTCACAGAAATATGTATCTCAGAAGGAAAATATTATCAGAATTAAACATTTATAGAAATTTCACCCCTTCACAAGTTGACCAGATGTCAAAATTTGATTAATAACAATTCAACTATTTTTGAAGATATTAAAAATGTAACTTGAAAGGAGATCACATAATTGTGATAATTCTAGTTCAGGAACAGCTAAGAAATTCAGCTACAGGAGTTTATTTCATTTGAAACCAGGAAGACCTTTATAAAACCTAGGTAATATTCATCAAACACTCTGCATGACTACTGAGAATCAAAATTAGGTTAGACAGCACAAAGGGCTTAAGACAGCCATGACCCATAAACATAATTTTAGATAGTTTTTGATGAGCAAATATTAGACTTATTTTCTACTACTGAATAAAACTTTTGGTGAAGGTTTTGTGTCTCCATCTTTGCATATGTTGGGGAAGAAACTATATTTAATCATCTGTGACAGCTAATTATTAGTAGAACTACTTTTCCTGTGCCCACCACTTATGTGTATAAATTACCTCTTATAGGAACTAGACAAGAGAAGCACAAGAAAAGAAAAAGTAAGAAAGCGGGGAGAAAAATAAAAGGAGACAAGGGGGAATAAAGTATTGAAGATTTAAATTTAAATGAGTAAAAAGAGGAAGAAACAATGAGTAAAAAGAAAAAGAGAGAGTAAGAGTTAAGAGAAAGAAAGGCCAAAAAGTGAGATGCTATGAGGAGATCCCACAATTATCCTCAAAACTTATTCAGCAGCTTTATTGATTATATGTTTTTTGAACATATTGCCTGATAGAAGGATTTTCTGGGAATCATCATATGTGCAACATTATAGGATCACAAGATATATCCTGACTTGAGTAACTGTGATTAAGGTGGAAAAATAGGATGTAAAGAATGATGTCAGATAAATGCAGAAGTGACTCAAAAATTAAGTTAGTGCCTGAGGAGCTTCATAAGTATCTGGAATTATGTTGATGTAGGAGAAAGACTTGAAAATAAAAAATAACAACAAAATCTTATCCATTTTGTTTTGTGGTCTGTCTGAAGAAATGTGACATTATGAAATAGATGAGTATCACCCTGGAGACTTAAAAGATGGATCCCACAAATTCTTTTGCTGCTAGCACATTCCAAAGCAAAAGAAAATCTTCAAGAAGTCCTCAGCTTCTTGTCTGTTGGGTAAACATAACACCTCAGTGAAAATCCTGTAGGAGGATATGACAGCTGGATGATACAATTGATTGATATTCCATAGTCACCCAGCAACTTCCCAAATGTCAAATATTATTTCATACAAGTTAATCTCTAAAGAGAGATTGTATTAACTGGTTGACTATAGGGTGTGGTCCCTTGATGCTGTATTTTTCCATATAAATTGTTAAATTGGCTTTGTGGTTTCTGCATCAATCTATTGTGACACTGATCAGGGAGACTAATTTACTCTGGATACACTGACAAAAACAAATTTTAACAATAAATCTGAAGACTTGATGTCTAATTATGGTAACCACAACAATAGATCACCATCCACGCAGACCCTGTGGTGGGCCAACCGTTCTTCCTAAGGACATGGTAGATCATTTCACCATAACCACACATCTAAGATTCAGGCCTTTTTCTTTAAATTTTACTCAAAGCTTCACCTAAAACTTTGGAGAAAGCTATTGCATCTCTAAGTAATAAAACACAAATATATTTTAATTAACTTTTATAATGTATATATTTGAAAAACTGAAGATATGGAAAAGCTTTTCATTTGTCCTTATGCAATTATAATAAACTTTAAAAAAGCAAGCTTTTGGGAAATAATTTTCCTTTATCCTTAACCTCTTTTAGTTTATGTGGCTTTAGAGAGGCCAATAAAATCACAATCTCTGCTTCTAAAATGTTCCATCTGTTCCTGCTGCTTATTCCCTGTCTTGAAGGCTGAATCCTTTTGCTTCCCAATTATCCTCAGTATCCAACTGTGAGGATGGCAAAGAGAGTGGTAGAAGAGAGCATGGGGAACCAAGAAATGGTGATTAGGTTTTCATGAAAATATGCCTAGTAAGAAATAGAGAGAGAGAGGGAGACGCAGAAAATCTAGACAATATCACCAGAGTTTTGTAATTATCCTGAGCTTAATTTGCATGTTTTGACATCCAGATAAACTTGATCCTGCATACACTGTTTCTATCTTGCATATAACATTTACATATATTAACCATGATAAAGAAGAGGAGGGAAGGACCTAAAGTTTATTGAGCACTCACTATGTGTCAGAAATTATATATGCATAATTAATTTTTCCCATAGGCATTTTTATTTTAAGGATGAGGGAGAAAAGCCTTAGAGATTTCAAGTCAAGTGGCCAAGGATGCATGACTAGTTAAGTGGCGGAATTGGGAATTAGACGAAAAGAACTGTCTGATTTTGTGGCTCATGCTGTTTCCACTATACCACCTTGCCTCTACTAACGAGTGGTATTTTTCTATTTTCCTTTTTTTGTTTTTTTGTTTTTTGAGACGGAGTCTCACTCTGTCTCCCAGGCTGGAGTGCAGTGGCGCAATCTCAGCTCACTGCAACCTCTGCCTCCCGGGTTCACGCCATTCTCCTGCCTCAGCCTCCCGAGTAGCTGGGATGACAGGCACCCGCTATGGCTCCTGGCTATTTTTTTGTGTTTTTTTAGTAGAGATGGGGTTTCACCATGTTAGCCAGGATCGTCTCTATCTCCTGACCTCGTGATCCGCTCGCCTCAGCCTCCCAAAGTGCTGGGATTACAGGCTTGAGCCACCGCGCCCGGCCGTGAGTAGTATTTTTCTATACTGAAAAGCTCAAGGCTTTGTAATGAGATACATATGAGTTTGAATCCCAGTCTTGCCATTTTCTAAGTGTAATTTTGGGCTACTTACCTTTCTGAATTTGTTTCCCCTTTTATAAAATTTATGTAATAATAATAATGCCTATAATATTGTGATGATTATTGATATAATATATTTACACAAATTATCATATTAGCATGTCATTAACAATAAAAGCCACTAGTTCAGAAATATTATTAAAAATAACCTACGGTAGAATCAGTCTAGAACATTATGAAGAGTCCCACAACCCTGAAACTCTTCATGTTAAATTTTATTATTGTATTAGTCCGTTCTCAGGCTGCTAATAAAGACATACCTGAGACTAGGTAATTTATAAAGGAAAGAGGTTTCATTGACTCACAGTTCAGCATGGCTGGGGAGGCCTCAGGAAACTTTCAATCACGGCACAAGGGGCAGCAAGCACATCCTTCTTCAAATGGCGGCAGAAGAGAGAAGTGCTGAGCAGAGAAGGAAAAGTCCCTTGTAAAACCATCAAATCTCATGAGAACTCACTCACAATCACGAGAACAGCATGAGGATAACTGCCCCCATGATTCAATCACCTCCCACTGGGTCCCTCCCATGACACATGGGGAATATGGGAACTATAATCTAAGATGAGATTTGGGTGGGGACAAAGTCAAACCATATCAATGATCAGCACAAAAAGGCTGAGATCAAATTGTACTGAAGATACCTTTGGAGAGAAAACATTTCTGTGGGCCAAGAACTGAATGCTAGACTTCTTTCTCAATGTATTTGTTTATGGTTGGTGCAGCCCCACATTGGAAATAACAAAATATTTCCTACCAGCAAGTAACAAACAATAGCAAGAGGACAACAAAATCAACCCCATTTTTCCAAAGCCATCCTCCAATGTTGTTTTATTCTTAAGTCCAAGTTATATATAAAATGAGTGTTTCTTCTTGGAACTAGGGGATTTCTTACCTTGCCTATTATATTACTTGTTCTATAAACTGTTTTCAGGTTAATGAGAACTCTTGAGCCTTATATGTTTATGTTGACATGTATATTTGCCCATTTGGCTTCAATCTTTTTAATTAAAATCAATACACTTTAAAGATGTAAGTTGTATAGAATAATTGGCATCCTCAATTCTAGCCCCAGGTTATATAAGCTATGTCTTCCATAGCACATTGAGCCATTTAATTACAATGTAATCATAATTATTCACTTGAATATCCTTTCTCCACCACTAAACTCCTCAACGACAGACATTGTATGGTATTTACATTTGACTTTGTGCATGAAAGGTGTTCAAAAATGTTCATTGAATAAATACGTGAATGAGTGATTGCCAGATTCACACATTGCATGCCTACAGATGAAAAAAGAAAGCAGTATAAAAACTCTGAGAATAAAACTATTAAATCAATACAAAATAAACAACATCATATTAATACAAGCCACACTTTAAGTAGAAAACATTTCTTTGAGCCAGAGAGAGCAATATCAGAGTATTCTTCAATCTTAATAGAAGGAGAAAACAGTGTAACTACATGGTCATGTCCTAGTCAATGGTGTGTGTGTTTGTGTGTGTGTGTGTTTGTGTGTGTGTGTGTGTGTTTGTGTGTGTGTGTGTGTGTTTGTGTGTGTGTGTGTGTGTGTGTGTGTAATATGGTGATCTGATACGGAACGGTCATCAACAGATCACAGAATGAGACAACCAGAACAGAATGGAAACTATCCAAGGATGTGGACTCTTGGGGAAAGATCAGCCTGTGTCTAGGAGGCACATGCTAGAGATCAACAGATTTGAATCAGTCAGCTATACCCCCTTGCCAGGATTTCACACTCATCAAGCAAGCCTCCATCTAGATTTTATTTATGAAGAGAATGTCTATGTGCCTTACAGGCAACCCAGGTACCTCTTGTTTTTTGTTTTTTCTTTTCTTTTCTTTTTTCTTTTTGATGGAGTTTTGCTCTTGTTGCCAGGCTGGAGGGCAATGGTGCAATCTCGGCTCACTGCAACCTCCACCTCCTGGGTTCAAGCGATTCTCCTGCCTCAGCCTCCCAAGTAGCTGAGATTACAGGTACCTGCCACCATGCCCAGCTAATTTTTGTATTTTAGGAGAGACAGGGTTTCACCATGTTGGTCAGGCTCCTCTCGAATTTCTCACCTCAGGTGATCCATCCGCCTTGGCCTCCCAAAGCGCTGGGGTTACAGGCATAAGCCACTGCTCCCAGCCACAAATTACTGTTATTTATCAGTTTTCTGTGGGATTGTTTAATGTTGATCAATTTCCCTGGATCTAATAAACTCTGAGGCTTTAACAGAATTTACTTCTTAGAGCCTTACACTGAGAAGAAAACCTAAGGCCATGGAAAAGGCAACAAAGTGGTGCTATCTTGGGAATCCTCCAGATCAATAAATAGTGAGATAACTTTTCCATGGTAATATTCCTGTATTTTCTGCATGCAGAAATAAGAAACTCCCATATAAAAGGCAGAGGGAATAATAGTTAGGACTTTCATATTTCTAATGTTGAAGAGCCTTAACTAGGGTAATTATAACTATAAATAGTACAATCTAACAAAAGCAGCATGGACTTTGAATTCAGCTCTCATCTTCAATACTTACTAGCTGTGTAACTTTGGACAGATTACTTAAAGGTTACTTAAACTCTGAGTCTCCCGAGGTGTAAATTAGCAATGGTACCACGTGTTAGTACCAGATAGTTGGTGTAAGATGCTGGCAAGATCTGGACGTGAAGGAAATAAGAATGTTTTCTGAAACATAAACTAAAAGATTAACATAGAAGATAACTAACAAATTGCAAAAAGTAAAACTAAAGAGACAAAATGGTTCCAGTGTTGATATAGTTGACTGAATGAGTATTTGACCTATCTATAGAAATAATGTATCAACTAGAAAAAGGAGTAGAGAGTATCAAAAAAATCACAAAAGGCAAAAGTTGGAAATGTCCATCTATCAGGAGATAATTCTATCCCTATTGTGAAATAAAGGGGAGGCATTAAGTCATCTTAAACTAATACCATGAGGTTATATGAACTCTTCTTATTTTGTCAGATTCTCACCAATCAACTAAAAACTTGACATCCCTCAAATTCTACCTGAGAAATAGCTGCTCATTAAAAACTATCTCTCGACCCACTATTATTTTAATGGTGTTGAGTATTACTCTTTCTGCAATATATTTTTTTCTCATCATTAGTCAAATAGTTAATGCATATCTGATAAATATCCATTACGTGCCTGGAAATGCATGACAGATATTAGAAAAAAAGCAGCAAACAAAACACAAACATTTCAGGCCCCACAAAGCAAACTAGAGAATTTCATTGCATATTGATCAATTTTCCTTTCATTTTTAGATGTATTTTTTATAAGCTCATCTAATGTATGCTGACATTGTGTTATGTCTACTTCTAATGTCTTACCAAATTAGGTTATTAGAGCTGGAAAACATGTCCAGATTCCTGAGGTAAATTCATTTAAAAGCAAAATGCTTTTATTTGAATTTTCATGGGAAAATGTAAGATTTTATGTGAGTGGTAAAAATCTTAACATCATAGCAGCAAGTAAGGTGTCTAATTTGTTTTCTAAGATTCTTACATGAATTTGTGAAGATCAAAGATAAATTATTTGATACCTTGAGCATCAACTGCCTGGTAAATGCTCAATAACTAACAATAACAGTAATATCAAGAAGAAGAGCTAAAAAATGGCACTAACAGGTACCAACTCAAATCCCATTCATTAGTAACAGGTTGAAGTTGTGTTATGTGTGTTTTTGTTTGTTTTTTGTTTGTACAGATGTGTTAACTGAAACACAGAGAAGTAAGTAATTTTCCCAATGCTAGACTGTTAGCAAAATAGCAGGGTTAGTAAGCAAGGTAAAGCTTGAATTCAAGCAGTCTCACTAGAGTCTTGTGTTTTTAACACACCATGTAATTATGGCTTTTTATATGCTATAGCATTATTGTTATTCTTATTATGTGGTTATTATTGTTGTTATTAGTAATAATAGCATTTAGAGTTTCTTAATCTATAAATGAATTTAATTGGCTGCTTTCACTATGATTGTAAAATTGATTAATTCAGCATGGTTTCAGAAATTGGAGTTATAATTCATATTTGGCTCACACCAAACAAGATCATGAAATAATGTACAAACTAACTGATTAATGTATTTTTCCCAAAGCAATAGTTTCTACTAAATGGGAAGACTAGATATTTAAATGCAATGCAATACCCATAACATTTCTCTAAAATTTTCTGACTGGGCACGGTGGCTCACACCTGTAATGACAGCACTTTGGGAGGCTGAGGTGGGCAGATCACGAGGTCAGGAGTTTGAGACCAGCCTGGCCAGCATGGTGAAACCCTGTCTCTACAAAAAATACAAAAAATTAGCCAGGCATGGTGTTGAGCGCCTGTAATCCCAGCTACTTGGGAGGCTGAGGCAGGAGAACTGCTTGAACCCGGGAGGCAGAGGTTGCAGTCAGCCGAGATTGCACCACTGCACTGCAACCTGGGCAACAGAGTGAGACTCCATCTCAAAAATAAATAAATAAATAATCCCTATAAACATGAAAAGTAAACAAAATTAATTTGGAAGGATAAGCATGCAAGTATAGCCAGAAATATTCTTAACAATGAATAAAGAAGGAAGATACACTCTTTTAGATATAAAAATATATTTCAAAGATAAATAAAACAAGATTATAGCAGTAAGTTAGAATAAATCTATACTATGTACTATACTTTAAAGTCATGTAGACATTTAATATATATTTAATCTATGTGAATATAAGACAATGTTGATATTAAAATAAATATAAAAGAATAAAGCATTCATTAAGTGGTTCTGTAATAACTAGCCATTTCTACAAAAATTGAAAAAATGAATTCTGTATTTCTGTATGAATTCATACAAATAATTTCATATGTATCAAATACTTGCATACAAAATAAGAAACAATATTACTCACAAAATATAGGTAAGCATCATACTTTTGGTGATAGAGACAACTCTTCTATGAATGATAGACAGAAAAACTATATAGAAGAAAAATAGATACCACATCATTTTGAAATGGTTATACCTCAAAAATGCCGCAATTAGAGTGACAAACTAGGAAAGTAATTTGAACTTACATAAACAGAAGATTAATATATTTACTTTTAAATAGCTGTTAATTTAAAAAATACTAATAGACAAGTAAAAGAGATCAAGAAATAAAATGTAAAAGTAGACTGAGAGTCAATAGAGGCAATGCAGTCACCAAGGCGGTAGAAGCAGGAATCGAGAGCCGAGACCAACTCTCACCTTAGGACAATTCCTAGGGAAGCATGAGTGAAGTGCTGGTGGGGCAGTCCACTCTTGCCATGGGCCTCTGGGATCTTAGCTACAAAATATCCCAGGACCCCAATAGACATTTGAATTAGCAGGGGGATCTGCCCCTAGAGTAGGCAGAAACAGAGCTTCAGAGCTCTGTTTTGAGAAGACAAAAAAAATTAAAGTTAGAACCCACCAAAATGCGTAACATCCTAAGTAAACATCCTAAGTCCTACGGAAAGCTCAGCTAAGTCCTATGGAAAGCTTCATTCCTAGTAGATGAGATTAAACTGGTGTACGCTAAACCTTAAAAAACTGAAACCGTGTTTCAAGGCAGCTTCATTCTTGGTTGCATTAAGGTGATCTACTTGCTTTCAAGCTGCCTACCTAGAGATAGGGTAAACATTTTATGAAAAAGACATCATCCAGAGTCTCTCAATTTTATTAAAATGTCCAGAATTTAAATAAAACAAACAAATACCCACAGTTGATTCATCTGAAATGATCGGAGACTGACTTTAGAATAATGGTGATTAATAAGTCTGATATATAGAGTAAAAGTGAAGAATTTATTAGAAAATTATAATTTATTTTTTAAATAACCAGAAATTCTAAAACTATAAAAGAAATGTAATAATTGAAATTGAGAACCCAATAGGTAGACAACACAGATTGGGCTTAACAGAAATCAAGATTAATGAAGTAAAAAAGAAAAAAAAGATTAATAGAAAATATCTATACTAACGGATAGAGAGCAAGAAAGAATAAAAAATACAGAAAACAACAAGACAGTCTAGGTGAAAAGTTGTAATACACATGTAATAAGATTCTTAGAAAGGAAGAAGCAATATTTGAAGTGCAATGGCTGAAAATATTTTCCAACTGGCACAGACACACATACACACACACACAGTCTATTATTGTAAAACTGCTGAAAAGAAAAGACAGACGAAAGTCACTTCCAAGATGGCGGAATAGGAACAGCTCTGGTCTGCAGCAGCTCCCAGCAAGATCGACACAGAAGATGGGTGATTTCTTCATTTCCAACTGAGGTACCTGGTTCATCTCACTGGGACTGGTTGGACACTGGGTGAAGCCCATGGAGGGCAAGCTGAAGCAGGGCGGGGCATCACCTCACTGGAGAAGTGCAAGGGGTGGGGGGATTTATCTTTCCTAGCCAAAGGAAGCCATGACAGACTGTAGTTGGAGAAATGGCACACTCATGACCAAATACTACACTTTTCCCATGGTCTTAGCAACTGGTAGACCAGGAGGTACCCTCCTGTGTCTGGCTTGGTGGGTCCCACATCTGCAGAGCCTTGCTCACTGCTAGCGCAGCAGTCTGAGATCGACCTAGGATGTGGGAGCCTGGGGTGGGGAGGAGTGTCCGCCATTACTGAGGCTTGAGTAGCTCATAGTGTAAACAAAGTGGCAGGGAAGCATGAACTGGGCAGAGCCCACCACAGCTCAGCTCCACCTCTTGGGGCAGGGCATAGCAGAAAAAAAGGCTGCAGACAGCCTTCAGAGCTGTGTGACAGCTCTGAAGAGAGCAGTGGTTCTCTCAACACAGTATTCGAGCTCTGAGAACGGACAGACTGCCTCCTCAAGTGGTCCTTCACTCCCGTGTAGCCTGACTGGGAAACACCTCCCCGTAGGGGCCGACAGACACCTCAAACAGGTGGGTGCCCCTCTGCGACGAAGCTTCCAGAGGAAGGATCAGGCGGCAATATTTGCTGTTCTGCAGCCTCTGCTGGTGATACCCAGGCAAACAGGGTCTTGAGTGGACCTCCAGCAAACTCCAACAGACCTGCAGCTGAGGGGTCTGACTGTTAGAAGGAAAACTAACAAATAGAAAGGAATAGCATCAACATCAACAAAAAGGACATCCACACCAACACCTCATCTGTAGGTTACCAACATCAAAGACCAAAGTTAGATAAAACCACAAAGATGGGGAGAAACCAGAGCAGAAAAGCTGAAAATTCCAAAAAACAGAGAGCCTCTTCTCCTCCAAAGGATCACAGCTCCTCGCCTGCAAGGGAACAAAATTGGATAGAGAATGAGTTTGATGAGCTGACAGAAGTAGACTTCAGAAGGTCCATAATAACAAACTTCTTTAAGCTAAAGGAGCATGTTCTAACCCATCACAAGGAAGCTAAAAACCTTGAGAAAAGGTTAGACAAATGGCTAACTAGAATAAACAGTGTAGAGAAGACTTTAAGTGACCTGATGGAGCTGAAAACCACAGCACTAGAACTTCATGACACATGCACAAGCTTCAATAGCCAATTCAATCAAGTGGAAGAAATGATATCAGGGACTGAAGATCAAATTAATCAAATAAAGTGAGAAGATAAGATTAGAGAAAAAAGAGTGAAAAGAACTGAACAATACAATTAAATCTCCTGGAAATAGCACTGATACAGCAGTAGTTTATTGGCAATCACTTTTAAAATAATTAAACATTTATTAAGATGGCACATAAAATAAATGACATTCATATTAATTTTGAATGTCAATTTAATATCTAATTCAAGGTGAGAAATGCATACATTTCCCACTGAATTCAATTTTATAAATTGTTTAATATTCAAAAGAAACTCTTCCTAGAGTCAGTCTCAAATGGACTTACCTTTCTTTTTTTTTTTTTTTTTTTTTTTTTTTTTTTTTTTTTTATGTTGCTCTCAAACCTTCTTTTTTATTGTATGTACAGCATGATATTTTGATATATATACAATGAAATTTCTCAAGTTTTCTTTTTCTTTTTTTTTTATTTTTTATTTTTTTTTTTTTTATTTTATTTTTTTTTTTATTATACTTTAAGTTCTAGGGTACATGTGCATAACGTGCAGGTTTGTTACATATGTATACTTATGGCATGTTGGTGTGCTGCACCCATCAACTCGTCAGCACCCATCAATTCATCATTTATATCATGTATAACTCCCCAATGCAATCCCTCCCTCCTCCCCCCTCCCCCCTCCCCATGATAGACCCCAGTGTGTGATGTTCCCCTTCCCGAGTCCAAGTGATCTCATTGTTCAGTTCCCACCTATGAGTGAGAACATGCGGTGTTTGGTTTTCTCTTCTTGTGATAGTTTGCTAAGAATGATGGTTTCCAGCTGCATCCATGTCCCTACAAAGGACGCAAACTCATCCTTTTTTATGGCTGCATAGTATTCCATGGTGTATATGTGCCACATTTTCTTAATCCAGTCTGTCACAGATGGACATTTGGGTTGATTCCAAGTCTTTGCTATTGTGAATAGTGCCGCAATAAACATACGTGTACATGTGTCTTTGTAGTAGACTAATTTATAATCCTTTGGGTATATACCCAGTAGTGGGATGGCTGGGTCATATGGTACATCTAGTTCTAGATCCTTGAGGAATTGCCATACTCTTTTCCATAATGGTTGAACTAGTTTACAATCCCACCAACAGTGTAAAAGTGTTCCTATTTCTCCACATCCTCTCCAACACCTGTTGTTTCCTGACTTCTTAATGATTGCCATTCTAACTGGTGTGAGATGGTATCTCATTGTGGTTTTGATTTGCATTTCTCTGATGGCCAGTGATGATGAGCATTTTTTCATGTGTCTGTTGGCTGTATGAATATCTTCTTTTGAGAAATGTCTGTTCATATCCTTTCCCCACTTTTTGATGGGGTTGTTTGTTTTTTTCTCGTATATTTGTTTGAGTTCTTTGTAGATTCTGGAAATTAGCCCTTTGTCAGATGAGTAGGTTGCAAAAATTTTCTCCCATTCTGTAGGTTGCCTGTTCACTCTGATGGTAGTTTCTTTTGCTGTGCAAAAGCTCTTTAGTTTAATTAGATCCCATTTGTCAATTATGGCTTTTGCTGCCGTTGCTTTTGGTGTTTTAGACATGAAGTCCTTGCCCATGCCTATGTCCTGAATGGTACTACCTAGATTTTCTTCTAGGGTTTTTATGGTATTAGGTCTAACATTTAAGTCTCTAATCCATCTTGAATTAATCTTCGTATAAGGGGTAAGGAAAGGATCCAGTTTCAGCTTTCTACTTATGGCTAGCCAATTTTCCCAGCACCATTTATTAAATAGGGAATCCTTTCCCCATTTCTTGTTTCTCTCAGGTTTGTCAAAGATCAGATGGCTGTAGATGTGCGGTATTATTTCTGAGGACTCTGTTCTGTTCCATTGGTCTATATCTCTGTTTTGGTACTAGTACCATGCTGTTTTGGTTACTGTAGCCTTGTAGTATAGTTTGAAGTCAGGTAGCGTGACGCCTCCAGCTTTGTCCTTTTGACTTAGGATTGTCTTGGCAATGCGGGCTCTTTTTTGGTTCCATATGAACTTTAAAGCAGTTTTTTCCAATTCTGTGAAGAAAGTCATTGGTAGCTTGATGGGGATGGCATTGAATCTATAAATAACCTTGGGGAGTATGGCCATTTTCACGATATTGATTCTTCCTATCCATGAGCATGGTATGTTCTTCCATTTGTTTGTGTCCTCTTTGATTTCACTGAGCAGTGGTTTGTAGTTCTCCTTGAAGAGGTCCTTTACATCCCTTGTAAGCTGGATTCCTAGGTATTTTATTCTCTTTGAAGCAATTGTGAATGGAAGTTCATTCCTGATTTGGCTCTCTGCTTGTCTGTTGCTGGTGTATAAGAATGCTTGTGATTTTTGCACATTAATTTTGTATCCTGAGACTTTGCTGAAGTTGCTTATCAGCTTAAGGAGATTTTGGGCTGAGACGATGGGGTTTTCTAAATATACAATCATGTCATCTGCAAACAGGGACAATTTGACTTCTTCTTTTCCTAACTGGATACCCTTGATTTCTTTCTCTTGCCTGATTGCCCTAGCCAGAACTTCCAACACTATGTTGAATAGGAGTGGTGAGAGAGGGCATCCCTGTCTTGTGCCAGTTTTCAAAGGGAATTTTTCCAGTTTTTGCCCATTCAGTATGATATTAGCTGTGGGTTTGTCATAAATAGCTCTTATTATTTTGAGGTACGTTCCATCAATACCGAATTTATTGAGCGTTTTTAGCATGAAGGGCTGTTGAATTTTGTCAAAAGCCTTTTCTGCATCTATTGAGACAATCATGTGGTTCTTGTCTTTGGTTCTGTTTATATGCTGGATTACGTTTATTGATTTGCGAATGTTGAACCAGCCTTGCATCCCAGGGATGAAGCCCACTTGATCATGGTGGATAAGCTTTTTGATGTGCTGCTGAATCCGGTTTGCCAGTATTTTATTGAGGATTTTTGCATCAATGTTCATCAGGGATATTGGTCTAAAATTCTCTTTTTTTGTTGTGTCTCTGCCAGGCTTTGGTATCAGGATGATGTTGGCCTCATAAAATGAGTTAGGGAGGATTCCCTCTTTTTCTATTGATTGGAATAGTTTCAGAAGGAATGGTACCAGCTCCTCCTTGTACCTCTGGTAGAATTCAGCTGTGAATCCATCTGGTCCTGGACTTTTTTTGGTGGGTAGGCTATTAATTGTTGCCTCAATTTCAGAGCCTGCTATTGGTCTATTCAGGGATTCAACTTCTTCCTGGTTTAGCCTTGGGAGAGTGTAAGTGTCCAGGAAATTATCCATTTCTTCTAGATTTTCTAGTTGATTTGCGTAGAGGTGTTTATAGTATTCTCTGATGGTAGTTTGTATTTCTGTGGGGTCAGTGGTGATATCCCCTTTATCATTTTTTATTGCATCTATTTGATTCCTCTCTCTTTTTTTCTTTATTAGCCTTGCTAGCGGTCTGTCAATTTTGTTGATCTTTTCAAAAAACCAACTCCTGGATTCATTGATTTTTTGGAGGGTTTTTTGTGTCTCTATCTCCTTCAGTTCTGCTCTGATCTTAGTTATTTCTTGCCTTCTGCTAGCTTTTGAATGTGATTGCTCTTGCCTCTCTAGTTCTTTTAATTGTGATGTTAGAGTGTCAATTTTAGATCTTTCCTGCTTTCTCTTGTGGGCATTTAGTGCTATAAATTTCCCTCTACACACTGCTTTAAATGTGTCCCAGAGATTCTGGTATGTTGTATCTTTGTTCTCATTGGTATCAAAGAACATCTTTATTTCCGCTTTCATTTCGTTATGTACCCAATAGTCATTCAGGAGCAGGTTGTTCAGTTTCCATGTAGTTGAGCCTTTTTGATTGAGTTTCTTAGTCCTGAGTTCTAGTTTGATTGCACTGTGGTCTGAGAGACAGTTTGTTATAATTTCTGTTCTTTTACATTTGCTGAGGAGTGCTTTACTTCCAATTATGTGGTCAATTTTGGAATAAGTGCGATGTGGTGCTGAGAAGAATGTATATTCTGTTGATTTGGGGTGGAGAGTTCTATAGATGTCTATTAGGTCCGCTTGGTGCAGAGATGAGTTCAATTCCTGGATATCCTTGTTAACTTTCTGTCTCGTTGATCTGTCTAATGTTGACAGCGGAGTGTTGAAGTCCCCCATTATTATTGTATGGGAGTCTAAGTCTCTTTGTAAGTCTCTAAGGACTTGCTTTATGAATCTGGGTGCTCCTGTATTGGGTGCATATATATTTAGGAGAGTTAGCTCTTCCTGTTGAATTGATCCCTTTACCATTATGTAATGGCCTTCTTTGTCTCTTTTGATCTTTGATGGTTTAAAGTCTGTTTTATCAGAGACTAGGATTGCAACCCCTGCTTTTTTTTGTTCTCCATTTGCTTGGTAGATCTTCCTCCATCCCTTTATTTTGAGCCTATGTATGTCTCTGCATGTGAGATGGGTCTCCTGAATACAGCAGACTGATGGGTCTTGACTCTTTATCCAGTTTGCCAGTCTGTGTCTTTTAATTGGAGCATTTAGTCCATTAACATTTAAGGTTAATATTGTTATGTGTGAACTTGATCCTGCCATTATGATATTAACTGGTTATTTTGCTCGTTAGTTGATGCAGTTTGGACTTACCTTTCTTATTTCTTTCTACAAATAGCTTCCTTCAATGTCCCAGTATTTCTATTATTATCTTGATTTTCCTGAGAATATCCTCTGGCACTCAGCACTGTTGTGGCCTTCAAAGTTGACTCTTGTTCTACAGAAGTTGGAAACCGGGAAACTACCTTTCCTAAACTTTCATGCCAGCAGTCTTGTGGTTTGGATTATGCTGGGAGGGGTATTAGTGGAGGACTGGGAATGGGGAGAGGAGAACGAGCTTTTGCACTCTTGAGATGTTGACAGGCAGCAGTAGACTTGGAAAGTCCTGAGGTTTGCTGTGCCTTCTGCGCATTCTCTTAAGAATACCTGTTTCACTGCTGTAGGAGCTGAGAGGATCCGCTGCAGTTTCTTGCGATCCCTGAAACATCCTGTTTCCTGAAGCTAGAAGTATCGCTCCCCATAGTGTCCCAAGGGTTTGAAATCATCTAATTCCATAATTAACTGCCATTCTGCCTAGAATATCTCGGATAGTTTCTGTTTTCTTTTATCACTGATCCTCTGATGATGAACCTTCCAAGCTGTTTTTCTAACCTGAATAGTTTTTCTTTTCTTAAATTGAAACCCACTTGACGTTTTTTATACCTTGATTTCCGTTCATAATTCACTGAAATTGGATTTACTGTTGTTTGGATATATGTCAGTATTTTGGCTTATTTTTGTGTGTTTATTCCTTAAAAATGTACAGGAAAATTGCTTTAATTTGGTACAATGAGAATAGTACCAAATAGTATTACTTTTTTAGATTTAAAAATATTTCTGTTAATAAGGTGAACTCTATCATCTCATTTGATTCTCACAACAGCTGGATAAATTGAAGCTATTATATTGGCATTTGACAAACGTGAAAGTAAAAAAAAACAAAAGACATTATGAATTGGTTAAGTTTAGGTATCTCCCTGTTCAAAAGTATGTGTTATTTCTAACACAGAATAACAACTTTTTAAACATTAGTTAAAAGATGAAGGAATTCCTCGTCCTTGTCTTATAACCACAAGCTAGCTTGTGATTCCCACAATCTAGCATTGCCTGAAATTAGGAAGTTGTATAAAAAATTCCCAACTGTGATATGAGCAAGTTTATTTGTATATTGAATGACAATAGTCAAAGTCATAATGACAATAATAATAACATCACTAAGTAGTTTGAAGATTGTTGTTTACTAAACCATGAAATACTTGTATGTAATTTTATTTTCCTATAAATCAGTCTTGCTGTGATTATGAAATAATATGCCACATTATCAGGGAAGCTAGAAACACATATAAACAAACACAAAGAAAGATGTCAAGATGGACAATTTCCCCTCAAGTTGCCATGAAGAACAGGACGCCAGAGCTCACATATTTTCTAGTAGCACCTAATTCTCTAAAAAACAAATCACCATGCATCCTGCCCAGATAGAATGTATCATTGCTAGCTTTGTATCAGCCTCATTAGTATGTAAACATAGGTTCCTATAAATCGTTGAGTGTAGTTTTTGAACTTTTCCTGGAGAGAGTTTAGTGACTTATGATTATAGCCTGTATTTAGTCCTTGGTTCAAATCCTACCTCTACCACTTAGTCATGTAAACCTTAACAAGTTCCACAATGTCTCTAAGCCTTCATTTTCCCATCAATAAATTACCAGTACTGAACTCAGAAGGCTGTGCTTATGCTTGAATAATATAATGTGCATAAGGAACTAAGCAAGGTTCCAGGAACAAATGTGTTTTCAATGTCAGTGATTAATACTTCTGCTTTCCTAAGATACACGGTTGGAGGAAGAGGAAAAAGGCAAGCCGACGGCATGCATCAACACATCATTTAGTGTAAAGTGGTCATCAGGAGAGAAATTTTTTAAAAACTAACCTCAAATTCTACCCTGCTTTTGGTAACAAATATTCCATGTCCTATGATATAATCTAATAATCATACTCACTCACTGCTTTCCCTCCGGTACAAGGAACACAAAACGTGTGTCACACTGAAGTTCAGTTTCTTTCCAATGCTGTGGTTTGCTAGTGGCTCACCCACAGAGCATATGGCCCACAGAATATTTTCTTCTATGTGCTGCACTTCAATCTTCCCTCCAGGGGGATCCTTTCTCTTTTGGGACTGATACATTTAAGAAAACCTACTGCAGCTCTTCAATTACCATTTAATCAAATAGATAAAGAAGATGCACTCACATCTAGCTTTCATTTGATTGTGCATTAATAATGTAGGAATACACACCTGAACCTGTTTGATGTGTCTTAGTAGATGCTATCTAGCATTTTTCACAAAACTGCACTGCATTTGCTGATCCATTTAAAGTCCGGTTTTTAAGTGGGATGATTTAAGTTTAAATGGTGATAAGTAAGAGAATCCTTGGAGGAAAAGAGAAGTGACAGTTATCAATCATAAGTAAGAGTACATTTATTCTTTTTATAAAACTGGTTTACCTGCCTTTGCTTACCAAAGTCAGTCCCTGCATAGGTATCAGTTGCATAACCAGTGTATCCGCAACCAGCAGATCCGGGTGAAGACAACATTGACACATGTACTGATATACTCAGATATTTGGCTATGTGCATCTTGTACCAGATGCTTTTGCTTTAACAATACCTGTAATCAATTTTTAAACTGTAGCCTCTAGACAGGAAGACACTGCTAATCAAGGTAAACCAGAGCAATGTTTCATGCAAACTGAATACAGTACAACCAGCAGTTTATTACAATAAGTAGTAAGGATCTTAACTCCTTAAGTGACCAATTCCTCTTCAACAAGTAATTGCTATCATATTTTACACACCAGTGGTTGTTGGTAAACCATTAATCTAGTCTTAGATTTTTGTTTCTTCCATGATTGTCCTTTTTGAGCTGGCTGTCTTGCAAAGTGCTGAAGATGTCCAATGGGTGAATCAGATATGTCTGCATTTAATCAAGTCTGCTTCTGATTCCTGAATTTCCTTCTCCAATGTCATCACTGTTTTCCATCTATCCTCTCTTGATAATTTTTGCATCTATACTTTTAAAATTCAGTTGGATGGGAAGCATTTCTATCTATTTGGAATAACTCAAACTCAATTTTATCAACTTTATTGATTTAGTTATATAAAATTGCTGATATTGACTACTTTTGACCTCAGAAATGACAATTTCATATACCTATACTTAATATCTTCACTTCGTTTTACTTATCTTATGCTCTCCACTTTTGAAACTATCTTTGTACCTGCTTTGCAGGGCTAGGGTCAGGCGTTATTTCTCTATGACACCCTATGTAGCTATATTATCAATGGTATCATCAAATATACTTTCTCTCTTGTGCTTATTACCATGTAAACCAAATGATTGTCTGGTCTTACTGGTTAGTCTGACCTTACAAACTTGACTAACTCTATCCTTGCCAACACATATTTGTTGTTCTGTTCTGATCCTCAGATATCAAGGATCCTTCTGTTTTCTGTCCCTCTTATCATTATTATATTTTTTATTATTAACATTATATCAGAGACTTACATAGTTCTTGCTGTGTGCCAGCACTATTCTTGGCATTTTATATATATAAGCTCATTTGAACTCATGATGCTGTCTATTGCCTCAGTTAGCCAGAGGGATGGATGAAACATTGGACTTATTTGAACTTCCATACAACTGAGAATTTCAGTTGAGCAGGCATCAAATTACTAAGTGAAAAATGATTCTTGAGCTCAATAAGTAAAATAAATTCACACCTAGACACATAATAGTGAAATAGCAGAATACAAAAATAAGAGAAAATTTCAAAAGCAACTAGATCCAAAATACATTACCTACAAAGGACCAGGAATGGAATCAACAGCAGATTTCTCAAATGAAATAAATGAAAACATAGAAAATGGACTAATAGCAACAAAATGTTGAGAGGAATCATTGTCAATCTAGAACTGTGTACTAACCACTGTATCTTTGGAGAGTGAGAACTCACGAAGGCATGTTCAAAGTTTGAAAATATTGGAAGAAATTCAAAGTAAGAGCTTCTAGTATTCTTAAACTCTTTCCGAAGGTGAAGACTTTTTATTATCTATTATGTGATTTAATTGTAGCCACTAACAGAATAGAGAATAAATGTGTAACATCCAATGCATCTGAGAAGGAAAAATAGAATATATTAAATTTGATCAACTTAGTAGAAAGCAGGAAAAGACAAAAAGAACAATTAAAGTTATTAATAATAAAAAACAATTGAAAAAACAAATCTAAATACAAATCATGTTAGTAAATTAAGCTCTCATGTTAACAGGCTAATAATATATCAGATAAATTAAATATAGTTTTGTAATAAAACAAAGAAAAAGCATGGGAAATAGCATACATAATGTACAAAGACTAGCTTTAAAAAAGGTGTCTTTAAAAAAGACTCTATGTCAAAAAACATGAGGAAGAGGTTGCCATAAAAGGACTATAAAGATTTTATGGTTCTGAATTGACACAGATTCATTAACAAAGCCTTAAAATACATTAAGTAAAATATTGTAAATAATAGAATGAGAACAAATTATTTTTTAAAATCTTTAATTATCCACACAGATATGGTGTACCTCTCAAAACTGATAAAACAGATTAATTTGTGATAAGACACAAACTAATAACCATACATATTTGGAATTTGTAACTAATAGACGTGGTATATGTCCTGAAATCAACAAATTATTTTTAAACAAGCATGAAAAAATCACACAATGACCATGAACTGTAACTCAAAGGATCAGAATCACAGGAAAAATATTTTTTGCACGATGCAATAAACTTAGATATCACTGTAAAATGTTAATTTTCTTTATAGAAAAATGTACAAGTCTAAGTAAGTTAAGCATTCATTATAAAAGGGAAATTATAATGTATTTATAAGATAATGGTACACCTATTTTTATCTCTCCAACCCCTCACATCTGACCTTCAGACTCACATATCCATGGCCTGCTCAACATATCAACTAGATTGCCAAAAAAACATCTTAATTTTAACATGTCTGAAATGACTCCCATCTTTCTCATTAAACCTATTCCACCTGCAGCTTTCTCCACCTCACTTAGAGTAACCCAATTTTTTCCATGTCTGAAGCTGAACATCTTAGCATCATCATTAATTTCTTTTTCGCACACCCCATGTGCAATCCATTTGTAAATCCTATAAGCTCAACTTCAAGACAGAACCAGAATCTGACATTTTTATTCCCTCTCTGCCCTTACAAGGACACAGACACACAGACATACATACACATACACACACAACTATTTCTCAACCAACTCTAATGTGGAATATTGCAATAGTGTTATCAAAGATTTTCATGTTTTCACTCCTTGCCATATATCATAGGGTGTATATTGTATATATCATATATATGTATACATGTATACATTAGAATGTATATTGTATACATGTATACATCATACTGATGATATACTGATGTATACATGTATCATACTGATGTATACATGTTTACATCATATTGAAACATGTATACATCATATTGATACATGTATTCATGTATACATATATACATATATATGATGTATATAATATACATCCTGTTAATATCATTACTAAACAATGCCTTTAGGAAAAAAAGATTGTAATTTTTTCTTATAGCTAAAACTCTATTACAAAGAAAGTTGTAATGTTGCCCTATTTTAACTTCTGTTTTAAAAATAATTACACTGATTTATTTTGTCAGAATATATTACTTCTAAATACATTATTACATTGTTTTTATGAATAGTTTTTGTTTTTCATGCATACCTCTCCAGTAATTTAAGATGAAATTAATCACAAGCCCAACTCTAACTCTGATAAATAATTATACCTATGAAGTTCACAACTCCAGGGGACGCCACCACAGAGAATCAAAGGCAAATCGCAATCCCTAGAATAATGCTACAAAGGATGTTTCCTGGAAGTGTACCATATTGTGTCCTTTTGTTTGCATATCAATAAGGTGAC
Source organism: Rhinopithecus roxellana (assembly GCF_007565055.1). Lineage (NCBI taxonomy): Eukaryota > Metazoa > Chordata > Mammalia > Primates > Cercopithecidae > Rhinopithecus > Rhinopithecus roxellana. The sequence continues at coordinate 21,019,239 of NC_044562.1, forward strand.
TGCAGTGGATTGAATTATTGGTTTCAATTATGGACTTCCTTATATAATAGAATAATTGACCATAATCATGTAATAGCTTCATTTTGGACGGAGTGCCCTCACTCACTCTTTGACTTTGGTTTGGCCATGTGACTGGGAATCCTTTGGCCTTGGGCCGTTCATGAATATGACATGGCAGAAGATTGAAATGAGTTTTTGTGGTTAGTTGCTCTCTTGCACTCCTACCTCTTGTTACAAGAACATTCCACACATAGACTGATGTCTAGGAAAGATGACAGCCATGTGAAGCTGTCCTTGATGGCCTAACACAAAACTTAGAAGCAAGCCCACCTGAGTCCAACCTAGATCAGCCAGATCCCACGATACAGTTGCCTGAGTGAGAAATTGTTGTATGAGACTGGATTTGTGGCAGTTTATTACAGTGTTAATATGACCATGACTGACTGTTAAAAATGGTCCACAGCTTACGTAGCTAAATTATATGATAAAATGTACTTGAAGTCTGTTTTATATGAAAGCTACATTATTGTGAGTTTGCCAAAAATTTACACTATATCATTCCTGCTCTCATAGCCAGCGTCATCCCTTATATAGATACCTGGTTCCTGGTTTAATTGAACAAACATTCACTTGGCATCTCCTGGGTGTCAGGACTCATGCTAGTTTCAAAGATGAATGAGGCATCATCATTGGCCTCAGTTATGTATTTATATGTAATTGAAAGAGATAGACCAGTAACAAAGTGATAAAAACCGCATTATAAGCCACTATACAAACCCCCAAACAAAGATATTAAACTTGCATGCAATAAACCAGCACTGTTGTTCACCCGTGACTATGGGTCCAAGCTTTTGCCCTGGTGGAAACCAGCCCATATGTGTGAGAACTGAAGTTATGGTCTTGTTTTTTATCAGAACTATGCTCCAGGTAACTGGATCCATGAAACTGAGCTCGTTGGCAACCTAATTTATTCAGAGCACAGTTGAAATACTAAAAAGCAATTCTTTAAACTTTCGAACAAACAAAATAGCTGTCACAACTTGCATGCACTGAAGTTCATATATTTTACTGATAATATTTACCCTGAGACCCTCAAACCAGAAAGTATTCCTTTTTATCAGCTGCAAACCTCTTAGCACACCTTAGTGTCATCGATTAGCATGTTTTCAGACAGAATAGTGAAGGTAGGTACAGTCTATACATAAAATTATACTCTAAAAATGCAATTAAGATAAGGGACATTCTTTGGACCCATTGAGATTGTGCTATTTAAAGAGAAAAAAGAATGATTTTTATAGCAAGATAAATCTATGTTTTAACTAACATAGACACATCACAGATTTTGTGGCATGAAGGACTGAGTAGTACGGCTTCGTTTGGTGGGGGAAACTACCCCCTACAAAGGTGAAGCTTGTTGATTATATTATTTAGAGACCTTGTGGTCTGATAACTGGTATTTCACTTGCCTCATTGCTATGTTTCCTCTAATGTTTTTAAGTTATTGCCTTACCGACGCTAATGTTAAGACACATTCTCCCAAGACATCCCCTTTCCCTCTGCTCATCCCACCCTCCCCACTGTACTTCATTTGAAGGTCAACTCTGCCATATTCTTGCTGTTTCTCTTTGGGGAGCCACTTACTTCTCAGATTACATTTCCCCATATGTAGAATGAGAATAATAAAATTAACCTTGCAGAGTAATGTTGAGGATGAGAAATCATATATGCAAAAGTTCATCACAGTACCTGGTACACAGAATGAGTGGTTGAATAAAATAAACTAAGTATCTAAATAGCAAAGTTTCTGAGCATGAGCTTTCATTTAATGGAAAATAATAAACATAGCAGCCTTCCTAAATATTAATGTATTTAACTATTAAAATAGTAGAAATGTATCCTTTTGAACATGTAACTTTCATGTTTAAGGTAATCAGAGATCTTCAAATACAGGAATTGATTGTTACCCTCCATTAATATAATATATAACATTTCTAAAAACTGGACAATATCTTGACTTTTTCAATACCTTCAAATCTAAGTCTGGGTATTTCTAGAATAACATTTTTTCATATGCACAGATTGAGGGAAAAGGAGATCAACATTTGTTGTAGCTGTTCTAACTTCAACAACAGGATATTTGGCTTGATTTGTTTTATTATCTCAACTCTATTGACTGTTAGGCATATCAAAGGCCTTAATTACAGGGATGAAAGGCATGATTCACAGTTGATAAGAAGGAAAACCATTACAGTCTCACAAGCAACCTCCTGCTTTCCGAAGCAAGGATATGGTCTGATTGAGGAACATTGCACTGTAATTATGGTGTCCTTTTAGGCATAATTGTAACAGTAAAAAAAAAAAAAAAAAAAATGCATCCTTTGACAACAATCTGCTTTTTGTTCATGAGATAAATTGGCTCATTTGTTCAGCAACTAACATATCCTTTTGTGCTTCATCTTGATTTCCCGGATGGTCAAGAACTCAACAAAATTTGCAGTTAATTGTTTCTATGTTACTTAGAAAATATTGAGAAAGAGTGAATTTTTTTAAGTTATTTTGGAAATTGTTCCAGTTGAGAAGCTTTCAGGACTGTTAACTACCATTTACATGGTATGCGAAGAATAAACTTTCTTTCTGAAATGGAATATATTCTAGGTTAGGGACACATTTATAATATCAGTAATGGTAAGGTATGACAAGTGGAAATCAGCTGATCAGTTTTCCAGTTTAGGAACATTCTTACTGGAATATCAATAATGACAGCCAATAACTTGTCTCCTCAATTTAAACAATGTAGATAGAAATTTCTAAGTGCTTGATGACTGCTATAATAAACTTTCTAATACATATAAGACCTTTTCCCCCTTAATGATAAAAGTAAACTTCCAAATGTATTCCCTAGGAGTTCTCTAGGGAACGGCTCATATCTGTGACATAAAGCATAAGGTGTGCTATGTCCCCACAGAAATCTCCCCGTCCAAAATCTCAAGCAATGTCTTAAAAACTACTCTTAGCCACGTCGGTTAACAGTTAACTAAAATAGCATGCCTTTTCCCTTGTTTTCGTTTATAAATTGCTTACAAAGTGCAATCAGAAAGAAATTATAAGACTATTCTCTTACTACTGCAAGAAAACGTAGGATTTAAAATACTCATCACATTGTGGTTTTAACACAGCTTTCACCACCATTATGCAAAATGTGTGCACCCGCGCGCACGCACACACACACACACACAGGCACACACTGCCCTGTGTCTGCTGTACCTTTCAAGTGGAGGAAGGTTGAAGTCACTTCTATTCACTATTAAGTCAGTTCTTCTCACCTTAATAACTAACTTTCAGTATCCTGGAAGACCCAGGTATAGTCTAGAATTTCAATTATGTATAACCATATGGGTTATATATAGATTTTTTTCATACAAATTTCTTTTTTTTTTACTTCCTCATTATGGACCTAAAAAAATCTCTCCTTTAGGAATAAAATGTTGCTTCTTAGGTGTCAGTCCAAAAGTTGGACATTCACTTATTTTCCAAGATGGCTGTGAAAAAATTTATTTTTTTCAAGTATGAGAGAATTCTTATTCTAATTATTCCAGAATCTCTGGAAATCAGTATTTTATCTTAAAGTTTGAAAAGTTCTGCTTAATATATAATACTGTGTTTAAATAACAAATTAGAAATGAAAAACTTGTTTTAAAATTGCTCAATTAGCAACATCTATGAGCATCTCTCTTTAGGAGTAAAACAATCTCTAATCCTTTTCTTGGATTTCTTTGTCATTGGCTAATAAGAGAACATTGTTATTTTTAGTAAGAAAATTTATTTTATTCACATTTATTATGATAACCGATGTGATGTTATAACTCTTTTTGCATATTTTTCACTTCCCTGATTTATAGCCATGTCTATTAATTTTGTTCTGGTATTTTCTACATTTTGTCATATTGGTAGATCAAAACCATTTTATTTGGACCCAGAGGGTATTTAATAAGTCATGATGATTCACATCAAATGTTATGAGTTTTTTCATTTTGTTTTCTTACAGTTCAGCACTGTCATGTTTAAAAAATTAAATTTTATTTTTTAATTGACAAATAAAAAATTATATATTTATGGGGTACAATGTGATGTTTATGGTAACCTAAAGGCTTCCCAGCAAGGTAAGAATAAAACTGAGCTCCTTAGGCCGACACACAAAGCCCTGTGGGTTTTTCCAGAGGACTTCTCTCCCTTCATCTTCTGTCATGCTCCCCAGCCCCCACTCTGCTCTAGCCACACTGACCTCCTTTCTGCATTTTAATCTAAGCACTTTCTTCCTGCCCTTTGCAATATAAAATCTTCCCTGCTTTGAATGTAATCATTCATTAATATTTGTTGAAGATATGAATGAATAAGTAACTACCAATAGAGTTTAAGGAATTGAAATTCAAGCTGGTCATGGGGCTTGGTGTCAACTCTTTTAACTTTCTGCTGGCTTCTTAATATGACTGGAAAAGGAGGCTGTCCTAAAAAGAATTGGTTTATGTTAAGTTCACTTTTATTTGGGCTGTTCATTGATGGGTCAATAACATACTAAATATATAGCCTGTCTTTCTGCAATATTTTATATTATACCAAAACAAAAATCTCATTGAAAATTAGTCCTAATATCTTTACAGGAAAGACCTCAAGGAAATCCATGGCCCAAATACATGTAGTGACCATAAGCCATTTCCTAGAATGACTGTTTGGACCCTATTTAAACTGTAAACATAGTGTTGATTATCCCCATGGCCTGGTGAAGTATCCCAGAAACACTGGCATTTTGGATTTCAAACAATATGATCAGACTTGTCATGTCTGAAAGTGGCTCAAATATTTTTTTCAGTTCATGAATCCAGATTTGTCTTTGTACAAAATATTCTTGCCATAGCCAAATGGAAGATATTTAGCAAGTACAAATAGAGGAAACCCACTTAAATTTGAATTTGAATTTCAGATAAACAACACCGTTTTAGTATACATATGTTTTATGCAATATTTGCAGCATACTTATGCTCAAAAAATTTGTTCTTTAATGGCAGTTTCAATTTAACTGGAAGTCCTATATTTTATCTGGCAACCCTGACTACGGCCTACTACTGAACCGGTGTCTCCTCCAATTGGTACACTCACAATACCTGTCCTATTTAGAAAGCACAAAAGGTTAGCATCTGTTACTTACTGCCTCAGACTTTCCAAATGTAAAATATTCACTGATTGCCTTGCACTCTAAGTCTTAATGGGGACATTGACCCTTAGTTTAGTAATGGATTGAGCCAGAGATGTGAAAATATAAATTTCTTTATTCCATGTCCATGTCTGTTTCCATTGGTAATACATTTTCTTTTTCTCAAAATCTTCTGAGACGCCATTAAAAATTGCTTGGTTCCATCATTCATCTAACAAACTGCTGTTTAGTCAGTTATTCAGTCAAAACTCCAAAGTGTTTGAAGGTGATGGCACTAGTGGGAAATGGTTTATGTTTCCCAAATAGTATAAAGTATCCAATAAACCTAGATGGGACATAAAATGTGGCCACACTAGGGAGCTATCTCCTCTATGTGCAGGGTGAGGTCAATGTTTTCACTTAGCAGGCCGAATTTTCATCCACTGGAGAAACATGATTATTATAATATATGCTGTATTAGTCCATTTTCACACTGCTATGAAGAAATACCCGAGACTGGGTAATTTATAAAGAAAAGAGGTTTAATTGACTCACAGTTCCACATGGCTTGGGAGGCCTCAGGAAACTTAGAATCATGGTAGAAGACGAAGAGGTAGCAGGCACCTTCTTCACAAGGCAGCGGGAGAGAAAGGGCATGTAAAGGAAGAACTGTCAAACACCTATGAAACCATCAATCTTGTGAGAATTCACTCACTATCATCAGAGCAGCATGGGGGAAACTGTCCCCATGATCCAATTACCTCCCACCAGGTTCTTCCATCGAAACGTGAGCATTATGGGGATTACAACTCAAGATGAGATTTGAGTGGGGACATAGAGCCAAACCATATCATATGCTATATTTATTTTTAATGATGTGATCCTAGTTTGTAAACCCAATTTTCTTTTTCTGATAGGCATTTAGAGTGGGAAAAGAAGACAAAAAAGTGAACTTTTCAGATTTTCACTAATAAGCATATATCTACCTGTATACCTATCTGTCTTCATATCTTCTATTTATAACAGAGGGAGACTCGAGCTTATGTTTAGCCCCTACCTGTCTTATTGGGAAGTTTAAGCAAATGAGTATCTATTCTCTCTGTTGTGTAGATCTTCTCTCAACTGAATCTTTCACATTGGCTATGAAACATGTTAATCCCTTCCCATAAAATAACTCTTCCCAGATCCTAAAACACCCATAGCTACTTCTTTTTATCCCTTTTCTTTATTCTACTTCCTTTTATTCATTAATAGCTGAACTTCTCAAGGTTTTTCATAGTCATTCCATTCTGTCTTCACTCCCACTGCACTCTATACCTGCTGAACTGTTTATTACTTCTGCCTTTACCATTCATACAACCAGCTCTCTTCAAGATTGTTATGTTACACATTGTGTACATACATCCTTAGCCTCTGTAGTAAGCAGAGTAATGACAACCAAAGATGTCCACGTCCTAGCCCCTAGGACCTGTGACTATGTTATGTCATATGGAAAGGGGAAGTTAAAATAACATAAAGTTTGCTAATCAGATGACCTTAAAATCTTGTATTATCCAGGAGGGCCCAATGTAATGATAAAGGGCTTCAAAAGTGGAAGAAGGAGGTGCAGGAGAGAGAAGCAGAGAGATGGAAGTATGAAAAGGACTTGACTTGATGTTGCTGGCTTTGAAGATCGAGGAAGAGGCCTTGAGCCAAGGAATGCCAGTAGCCTGTAGAAGCTGGAGAAAGCAAGGGAATCAATTCTACCTAGAGCTTCCAGAAAGAAATGCTGCATGCCAATGTGACTTTATTTGGTGAGATCTGTGCCAGATTTTTGACTGTCAGAACTGTGAGATAATAAACTTATGTTTTATTAAAGCACCTAGATGGTAGTAATTTGTTACAGCAGTCGTAGGGACTAATCCAAGTTCCTTAATCTAGCACTCCCCTGGCTTTGCTCCGACTTCTCAGGGATCCCTATCTTTCCAGCCTTTTCCTCCTCTCTAAGGCCTTTATAGTCTCATGCTCTGTCCTAAATGAACTTTCTACTTTCTCTGTGTTAACCTCACCCAGGGCTCTAATCATCACTTCTTTACAGATAACTCATATATTTTCATTCCTAGCCCATACCTCTTGTTGAGTTCCAGGTCTATAAATACAACTGCTTGGCTGACAGCTGACAGCTCTTCTCAGATGGATCACAGTCACTTCAAAACAAATCAGGCCAAAAAAATTAAATCATAATCTTTTTCCCTTTTAACTTGATCCTCTTCTGGTATGTTCTATCATCTCAGTAAATGGAACCATCATCCATCTAGTCATATAAGCCAGACACTTAGGAGTCATCCTCAATGCTTTTTCTTTATCTCTTATATCAAATCACTATCTCTCACCAATTTTACTTACTAAATTATTGCTAAAATCCATGTATCCTCTTCATTATAATCTCCATTGGCACCTTTCTGATTGTATTGGTTTTCTATTGCTATATAACAAATCAACACAAACTCAGCAGCTTAAAACAACACCCATAATATTAAGTCACAGTGCTGAAGATTAGAAGTTTAGCAGGGTGTGACTAGGTTCTCTGCTCAGGCTGAAATCAAAGTGTCAGCCAGCTGCATTGTCATCTGGAGCTTGGAGTCCCTTTACAAGATCATTCCTGTTATTGCTAGAATTTAGCTCCTTGCAATTTTAGCATCGAAGTCCCCATTTCCTTGCTGGCTGTCAGAGGAGGACTGCTCCTTGCTTCTTGAGGCCACCTGTGCACATTCTTCAACATGTAGTCCCCTCAAACTTTAAGTCAGCAATAGTGCAGTGAATTTTTCTTCTGCTCTCAATCTCTCTGACTTCTCCTCCCACAACCAGCTAGAGAAAGCTCTCTAAGCTCTTTTTGGGACTCAAGTGATTAGAGCAGATGCATCCAGATAATTTTTCTACCTTAAGGTCATCTGTGCATATAACATAACATAATCGGTGGTGTACAATATCTAATATTCATAGATTCTAGAGATTAAGCTGGGATATCATAGGGGACTGTTTTTGAAATCTCACCTACAACATTGGCCCACACTATCATCATCACTCTCTGTCCTATGAATTCACTTCCTAATTCATCCACCCAAATCCACTTTCCTCCCCTAGCAGCCAGAGTGATCATCTCAAAACACACCCCTGATAATGTTAACCAGGTGCTTCCTTTCACTGCTCTTAGGTGTAGCTGTGGCCTGGAGCTGTGCTGCCTGATGTGCCTTCTGCAGCCCGGTTTCCTGGACTGTTGATGCTCTGCAGGGAGATCAGAAGAGAAACCAAGAGCAAGCTTCTAGACATTTTGATGATGATTTCACAGAGTAGTTTTATGTCTATAAACTAAACATATGCTTAGAGCTTGTATTTCATGTACTTCAAAATTTGTTCGGTTTTTAGTAATGCATTGTGTACCTTATTTTATGTAAGTATTGTACCAAGAAAATTGAAACAAACAAAACTGATTCTCCAGCACTGAAAACTGGGGAAGCATGGGGCCAGTGAGCTCTGCAGTCTCGTCTCTACTTCTCCAGCTTCATCTCATGCCGTGTAGCTTCTCACTCTCTACCTTTGGCTATAGTGGTTTTCTGTAGTCTGTTTAGCACGCCATGTTTCTTGTGCCTTGCTGACTGCTCTCACTAGGTTACAATCTCCCCATTTTATTTTCTCAAATACCTCCAATATGTACTTATCACAATCTCAATATTTCTTATTAATAAATATGCAAATATTGTTAATGTCTTCGTTCCTCCTAAAATGTAAGTTCTATGGTGTCAGAGAGCTTATCTTCCATCTAAGTGACATATACCCCACTCCCTGCACAGTGCCTGACACATTATTGGTGCTCAACAAATGCATACAGAAAAAGAGAATGAATAAATACACAAATGTATTCCATATTATTCAAATTCAAATAGAGTCTCAGCCAAGTATTAACTGTCTGATCTTAATCATGTTAGTTAAATCTCCTGTTTCATTTTTATTGTAGGTAAGATAGAAATAATATTGATAGCTTCACAAGATCGATATGAAAATTAAAGCATGTGCCAAGGCTTTATTTGAAAACTGCAAGATACTTTTAAGATGCAATTAATGAGGTGGTATAAATTATGTTTCTTCCAACACATTGGCAAAGAGCAAAATATACAACAAATCTAAAAGTCCTTTGGAAATATGTGCCATAGTCTTTAGAGATATTTAATCTTCACTTCAATCATAAGGGTTCTAAAATTTTATTCTAACATAATAATTGGGCAAATAAGCAATATATATGCAAAAAGATGTTCATACCAGCATTATTTCTAATAAAAAGATAAGAAAGACTCTAAATATATCCTCACATGTCAAGGGACTGTGGTAACCTGGTTGGCACAATTTAAGAAACAACCTCAATATGTTTCCCCCATATGAACAGGGGAAATGGACCAACGCTGGTAGAGGGCTGGCCATGGCACACAGTGAGACTGAAGAAGAACATCTTTTTATACCCAGATACACATGCTGAGAGTGGGCTTTGCAATGACAAGAGCATATGAGTGTAACCCAAGGCTGAAGATTTATGATGTCAAGCATAGAGTAACGTCAACTGAACATGAGATTGTGAGGTCAGCTTGAGATTTACACTAACACTGGTGGTTGTGGAACAGTAGACTTGATCCCCAGCACATAAGTTGTACAACTATTTCTATCAAGAGTTGCCATCTCCAAAACTGATATCAGTATGAGCAGAGAATCCCTGAGGCCTTCCTTTATGATAGCTATAAAAAAAGCAACCACTTCTCAAGTAGATGTTTCAGAGGCAGTTATGGGGTTTCCAACCCTAATGAAATAATAACTCTGAGTTTTAAAATGTCTGCACCAACATAAGAAGCAATGTTCTCTATAAACACTTAGCAAGCATCCGTAATTCTTGATTAATTCTTGGAGACTCCAAAATAGAAATACTGGATTGCCTGTGAGCCTGGAAGAAGAGTGGCTTGAGACATTAATTTGAATGTAAAAAGTATGAATTAATATATCCTTCAAGTTGGTTCTACTCAGTATGCCTAACAAAATGCCTCAACTCTTTTTAAGTAAGAAAAAAAGATATGCTCTTTTGTTACTTCTTTCCCATATCCTTGTGCTGAATTAGGAAAAGGCGAACTGATAAAATATACAGAGGACCCACCAGCCTAATTCCTGAGGATCCTTGTTAGGAACAGAGCCCAAATGAGAAAAGGTCTTTCTAAAGGAATGCTGCTTATAACTCACTGGAAACCACTTGGGTAATGCCTCTGAATTTGGAAGAACCGATTGGTGGAAGTGAACTGAAGTTCTACAGAGATGTTCTACTAGGCAGAATTCAATGATAGGGATAATGGCATAATAGACAATCCATGCTCAGTCTTAAGGCGTTTCTGCTCCAATTTTCATAACAGTACTATAGATCCTAGATTTCTCTAATATTAATTTATGTCACTAAGCCTATTTAGGATGTGGGTTGGAAGTTGTGTTAGCTAAGAAAAGAGAGCTCTCAGTTACAGCAAAACCATGGAAACACATTCTGTCAGAAAGTAGAAGAAATAGAAGATTTTTACAAGGAGTACTAGAAAAAATTAATAAAAGAAGAGGGTGAAATATGGGTATAAAATGCATAAGAATAAGTATATTTACCAAAAACACATTCTGATGTGGTGCTCATGATGTGCCAGGCACCACCCAAAGAACTTCATGTGTATTTACTCAATTAATAACCTCTATAAGACCTATGATGATGCTGCCAGTATTAGCTGATGAATGAGAAAACTGAGGTGTAGAGGGTTGACAGCCTTTCCAGGTAAGTAGCTGAACTAAGGTCTAAATCCAGGCATCCTTGTTCTAGACCTGTCTTTTAGCCACACGCCTTGTAAGAAGTGGCAAAAATAATGTTTTTGTAGGAGGAATTTAATGGGAAGCGAGAATTTGGAAATTTGGCTGGATGAAACATGCAGGGTCCAGGAAGAAGTTGACTGTGCAGAAAGAATTTGGAAATGTGGCCAATAATAGCACCGTGCAGTTGGAGCGTTCATACGGTGGAAATGGCCATGTGGCACTGGCAGCCTCCTTAAACTTGATCTTCCTGTTCCATTGCCCTGGGCTTGGCTTTCCTTCACTACAAAGAACCCATTTGTTACTTCTAGTAAGAACATTGAAAGTGACTGTGAGAAAGAAAACTGAAATTACTCAACATCTGAGCAACCTGTTAGAAATGGCAATGACTGTCCTTAACCTTGAAAAACTTCAAATGAAGACTGCTTGTAGCTGATTTCAAAGGGAAAAAGGAACACTGTTTTAATATTTGTGCATTCAGCCCTTGATGTTATGCTTTGTTAGTCTTCATTGGCTACAATTTTTGCTACCGTTATTTTATTTTTTGCCTTTTTTCAGGGGTAGCACAATCATTAGCTCCTAAAATAATGAGAATTTAAGGTATTAATATTTTTTCCTTTTCAGTGATTTTATGTAATTTAGGATTAAAAATACCAACAACTACATACTATTTTAGGCAAAGAAAGGAAATGAGCAAATGTTCACTATTTTAAGATGACAGCATTATATAAAGGAAATTGTGGCCATAAAATGTAACCAAATCATGATTTATTTCTTATGATGAGAAAGACCTGGAATCATATTTTAAAAATAGTCTCCAAACTGTGAGGGAGCCAAGAGACCAACAGCTGATTCAGACGTCTCCAGGCTAGTGAGTAGGTGAGTTTATTAGGACTTACGTATGAGGCACTCCTGGACTACAGCAGGTCAACTTTAGAGGTCTGCCCCATTCCTTGTCTCTAAACCACTTTTAAGCCAATTTTCTGGCTTTTTGCTTACTGTGCTTAAGTGATGAGACTAGTTTTCTTTGTAGGTTCTCAGATGCTTTCTGCGGTGTTTGGGTACTCAGGAACACCTGCTCATCCACTGAGCCCCATGGCCTTGGTTCATTTTCAGGCCTTTAAGGTTCAGGCAGCAGGCATGTGCCCTCGACTAGGCAGGTGGGGGACCCATCACACTAAAATCCATTCTACCTTCTAACTCTTACATTATTTCTATCAATCTTGCATGAGAGTCCCTGAGTGAGAGGGGAGAATTATACAGGTTTACAATGCATAGCCATGGCTTGTGCATACAGACCATATCCGCAGTGTACACAACTGCATAAAAAGCAGAAGCTAGCAACAATTATTATATAATGCCTATTGGCAAAATACCATTCCAGTGAGAAGGTAAGGTATGTAACCAATTTGAGAATGAGTCAAAGAGCCTAACTGGACTATATCATGGATCTGAGATGACAAATGATTTAAAGCATCTGTGACATTATTTTCTTTATCAGTGATATGGTTTGGATTTGTGTCAACACCCTAATCTCATGTTGAATTGTAATTCCTGATGTTGGAGGTGGGGCCTGGTGAGAGGTCATTGGATCATGGGGGTAGTTTCTCATGGTTTAACACCATCCCCCTGGGTGCTGTCCTGATAGTGAGTGAGTTCTCATGAGATGTGATTGTTTAAAAGTGTGTAGCACCCTCCGCCCACTCTCCTCCTGCTGCTCTGGATATGTACAATGTGCCTGCTTCCCCTTTCACCTTCTGCCATGACTGAGGCCTCCCCAGAAGCTGAGCAGATGCCAGCATTCATGCTTCCCGTACATCCTGTGGAACCATGAACCAATTAAATCTTTTTCTTTATAAATTGCCCAGTCTGAGGCATTTCTTTATAGCAATGCGAGAAAGGAATACTACAATCAGGGATGTAGGCATAACAGGTAATGCCTATAGGGGCACAGGTTGTTAGATCTCTGTTGAATTGGTGATTGGGTTTCCAGGTAGAGGTGATCCCCAGGGAACCCAGGTTGCATTATTGGTGCCGTTGAACCAAGCATTCCAGTTCTGTAGGGAGAAAGACAGACTATTCCAAGGCCTACCATTATCACTTGACAGGGGGAGGTATCCATATACCCTAAAATTGAACAGGTTGCTGACTGCAGCTATGGTCATAGCCCAGTCCAAGAAGACATTACCAGCTGCCATGGGTAGCAGGAGCCATAGCCTGTGGGTGTAAACACAGATGTTTAGTAGGAATGTTCTTAGGTGTATCCACTCCTCATAATGTAATTACTGCTGTACTTTCTCCCATTGGCCCTATTAGGGAAGCCACCCCAGGTCTCAAGCCTGTCTTACAGTACACACATGGCTTCCCTCCCCAGGAGCAAGCATAATAGCCAATTGGTAAGTTTCTGGCCTTGCTCACACTATATGCACTATGACTGTTCCAGCAGATATTGGTGCTGCCGTGTGCTTATATCATAAAGCTCTTTTACCTCCATCAAGGAGCACAGCTGGGACTATTTACCCTCCAACAGTCTTCATGGCACCCTCCGGTATGGGGATACTTTCCAGATCAACTTTACGTTCACATGGCCATCACCACTTGGCAGATCCACTTGTGTTCCCAGGGGCACGGTCTGGTCATCTGCTTTGGGAGCTGGGCTTGGAGTCTCTGCTGTAACCCTGAGAATTGGTGGGGCCTGTTTTTCAGGCCTTGCCAACCATTCCTAGGGAATGATACCCTGTGTGTTAGCGGGTGACTCATTTAAAATTTGCACAGCTTCAAGGAGAGTCTTAGTCCAGACCTTAAAGAACCATCCTGAGACAATGTATGTAAATGGGTTTTTAACAGGCCATTTATTTTTTATGAGGCCCATCCCTGTTGGCTTATATGGTACGTGGAACCTCCAGTCTATGTTTTGTTCCAATGCCCAGTGTCAGATATCATGGCCCATGAAATGGGGGCCTTGATCACTATCCCTTCTTTTTGGCATGTCATGCATGAGACTGAGAGCAGTGGGACACTTGATGGTTTCCGGCTGAGTGCCACAATTTACTAGGAAGGCCTGTAGCAGCCCTGTTGTTGAATCCACACCAGTTGAGGCATAACTTTTTCCTCTGTTTGAGGGACGAGGGGCCAATATAATAACTTGCCAATCTTGCACAGACTGTATGGCTCAATGGATGTGACTTGGTGCAGAGGGAGATTTTGTAGGCCACAGCTGTGAATAGATCTCACAGTTCTAAGTAGCTGAATGTTGGATAGAGTTGCCCACTGCCTTTGCTATGGCCCACCCTATGGCCACGTCCCAGTGGTCACTCTTATAACGTACCCATATGGCAGCCTCTTTCCATGGGCTTGGGCAAATTGCTCACACATGAATAAGGACATCTGCCTCCTGACTTCTGGGAGGTGACTTGGGGCTGTTTGAATTCATATGGTACACTGTACGACAGGAATCCTTTTCTTATAACCTGATCCTGATGTCCTCCCACATAAACATTCCCCAGCAGGGCTGCCTGAAACCTGCCAGTTGTCTGCAGCCCATTTATTGATCCATATGATAAGGCCTCTGTATGTAGCTCAACTCTCTGTGCAAATGACAAGTGGTCAGGGTTCATGAGTGGTGAATATGCACATTGCCCATGGTCCGGCCCATTGGCTGCTTTGTCCTAATCCTCATTCTATATATATGGTGTCAGTATCTATTTGCACCACGACTGCTGACCATTGATGTTAGGTGCTAGACCTATCAGTGTACCAGGCCCTAGCAGGTATCAGTGAGAGCTCCTCATATATGGTGGTTTGCCTGGTAGGTATCTCCACTGCCATGCTGGTCCTTTCCATTTATTTAAAGCAGATGCATTCAAGCACCTCCTGTAGTGCCTGACTTAATGGACTAATGGGGGCCAGGCACAGTGACTCATGCCTATAATCCCAGCACTTTGGGAGATTGAGGCTGGTGGATCACCCTGAGGTCAGGAGTTTGAGACCAGCCTGGCCAACATGGCAAAACCCCATCTCTACTAAAAATGCAAAAATTAGCCTGGTGTGGTGGTGCATGTCTGTAATCCCAGCTAGTCGGGAGGCTGAGGCAGGAGAATTGCTTGAACCCGGAAGGCAGAGTTTGTAGTGAGCCGAGATGGCATCACTGCACTCCAGCCTGGGTGACAGAGTGAGACTCCATCTCAAAAAAATAAGTAAATAAAAAAATAAAGGACTAATGGACAAGACACTATCCATTGTAGCTAGACATGCCCCTTATGCAGGGTATGTGACTGTACTACCCCCAGAGCTGGGCTTGGCTAGAAGGCCTTCCACCCAACCTTTTATAGGATAGGTAGTTTCTACTATGATGGTCTGCTTTCTGGTGATGACCTCCACTTATTGCAATCCCTATACATGGCCAAGAGTTTTTGCTCTAGAACTGTATAGAATGAATCTGCTCCCTTCCATAATTAAGACCAAAACCCTACAGGTACCATTTCTCTGGGCTGCTTTTGCCATAAATCTCAATTCATCCCTGTGGCATTTCTAGTGACTTCTAATACAAAAACTTGCTGTGGCAGGGTGGCACCCAATGCTTGGGTTTATTTCACCATTATTTTTGTTTTATCAGATGCCTCTTGCTCTATGTGTGCTCAGACCCACTTTTGATTTTTTTTATTAGGGTGTATAATGGGTGGAGGGTTTGTGCCAAATGAGAAATGAATATCTTCCAGTAGCCCAGGAAACCTAGGAAAATCTGGAGTTGCTTGACTGCCTGGGAAATGGGCTGCCATGTTGTCTTATCAATGACAGCTCCAAGTAGGTTTTGCATCTTACTCAACCAGGAAACTCTTAGGAATTTGATCTCCATGCTGGGCCCCTGTTTCTTCTTGAGGTTGACTTTCCATTCTTCATCCTTCAGGCTGTCCAAGACGATTTGTAGGACAGTCTCCAGGTCTATAAGAGACTCAGAAGTTATTAATGTAGTGAAACAGGTAGACTGAGGCAGGCAAGGGGAGTCTAGACTGGTCCTGGGCAACTATATCAGGACAGATGGTAGAGCTGGGCAGCTCTTTTTTCTCTTTATAAATTACCCTTTACCTCTTTAGAAAGCACCCAAGGAAGCTACCCTTGTGGTGGCTCCCAGAAAGTCTGTTGTTGGCTGTCCTAAGCAAAGGCAAACTGATCCTTGACTCTTTTGCTAAGGGATACTGGAAAAGGTATTAGACAAGTCAGTCACAGCATGGACATTTCCCAGGCTAAGCACTACCTGCTCCGGGAGTTGAACAATATTGGGCACAGCTGCATGTGCAGAGCACACCACATATTTTGGCTCACGGTAGTCTACCATCATTCTCCAGGTGCCATCTGGTTTCTTCACAGGCCACACAGGGCTGTAACAGGAGCTGTGGGTGGGCCAATTTGAACTTTATGCCAATAACTCAGAAAATTCAGCTGTTTGCATTAAACCAACAATATCAAACTAAACTTGCTTATCAAAAAATCAAGTAGACGAAGATCTTTCTGATTTTGACAAGATTTACAACCTTACAACCTTCATGTCAAATCCTGACACCTTAAAGTATCTGGCAGAGGCAAATATAAAACTTATCTAATCAGTAAACTCAGACAGGAATGTATGCTGACACTTTTGAAGACATTTTTATTCTACAAATACTTTTAAAGCCAGCTTATTTACCAACAATTATTGAATTCACACAAGCTTGAAAAGCATTTGAACTTATTTATGACTACTCATTTATTTACATGCCAATTTGGTAGCATGTACATACACATAAACATGTACATACACATAAACATGTACATATACATAAACATATTTAGGCTGGGGGCAGTGGCTCATGCCTGTTTTCCCAGCACTTTGGGAGGCCGAGACAGGTGGATCACCTGAGGTCAGGAGTTCAAGACCAGCCTGGCCAACATGGTGAAACTGCATCTCTACTAAAAATACAAAAATTAGCTGGGCATGGTGGGCACATGCCTGTAATCCTAGCTACTCAGGAGGCTGAGGCAGGAGAATCGTCTGAGCCCAGGAGGCGGAAGTTGCAGTGAGCCAAGATCTTGCCACTGTACTCAAGCCTGGGTGACAGAGCGAGACTCCTTCTCAAAACAACATCAACAACAATAACAACACAATTTAAACATACATATCATACTCAGAGAAGGATCCAATAGCTTTTACCTCAGAACTCTAGTCATGAGATGGTATCATAAACTCATTATTTCACAAAAGATAGCTGGATTCAAGTTATTTTTGACAAAATTGGGACCTGTTCCCATAACTAAACTTTATTTGTCCCAAAGCAGTTTCCATGGTAGTTTGATTTTATAAAACCTCTTTAGCCCTTTTATTCCCCCTCAGTTCCAAATGAATTTATTATTTATTTTAGCTGGAACTTACTGAACTGTTTAAGAAAAACAAAATTTCCAAGTGGCCTTGCATTAGTGGATTTTGTAATATCTAATATCTCAATACCAGTAACTTAGCAATAGTAGATTCAGAGCAGGCAGAAAAGGAAAAAGCGAAATAGAGAGCTTTAGAAGACTCTACTTAACCATATAGTTGCAGGTTAACCATTTGAGCTCTGAATTTTTCTGGGAATTTGTCAGTTTTAAAATGTGCATAAGAGTGCATAATACATAACCAGCTGGAGTCCTAGAAAACATGCCATGCCTTTGGCCTTCTGCAGGAGTTTCTACCCTTCCTTCCATTCCTGCTCTTACGATTGCTTAGTAGCTAGCCCTATTGCAACAACAGCACAGTTACTATTCTTATGTACTCTAATATCTTAGCTTCTTGCATTAGAGGCTCAGTCTCCACCAGCTTTGTCCAAGTATTCTTGTACTTAAGTGGCGGTCCACAAAGGTTGAGTGCTTGGGGCTGGGCGCAGTGGCTCACGCCTGCAATCCCAGCACTTTGGGAGGCCAAGGCGGGTGGATCACCAGAGGTCAGGAGATCGAGACCATCCTGGACAACATGGTGAAACCCCATCTCTACTAAAATACAAAAAATTAGCCAGGTGTGGTGATTACGCGCCTATAGTCCCAGCTACTCGGGAGGCTGAGGCAGGGGCATCGCTTGAACCTGGGAGGCGGAGATTGTGGTAAGCCAAGATTGCGCCACTGTACTCCAGCCTGGGTGACAGAGTGACAGAGCGAGACTCAGTCTCAAAAAAAAAAAAAAAAAAAAAAAAATGATGAGCACTTGGGCAACTCCACATACAAGTTGCCGACCACCCAGGGATTGCCCCGACAGATGTTTCTTCCTGACTCATTGTTTGGTTTCTCAGATTCTGTTTGTGACACCAACTGTAACAAGAAAAACTCAGAATCATATAGAAAAACTGCCCCGCAAACTGGGAGGGAGCTGAGAAGCTGAAAAAAGACTCAGACAAGTCCAGCTTGGTGAGTAGATGAGTTTATTGGGACTTACAGACAAGGCACTCCTGGACCACAGCAGGACAGCTTAAGAGACCCGCCCTGCCCCTTGTCTCCGATCTACTTTTAGACTAATTCTCTGGCTCTTTGCCCTGCCTTTTCAAGCAATGAGACAATTTTTCTTGGTAGGTTTTCAGACACTTTGGGAGATGTTTAGGTTCTCAGGAACACCTGCTCCTCCACTGAGTCCCATGGACTTGGCTCATTGCCCAGCCTCAAGGTTCAGGCAGCAGGCATACACCTTGACTAGCTAGGCAGGAAAGCTGTCACACAGTTCAAATATAATAATTCCCATAAACTTAACTATATTGAGATAGGAGGCATCACAGAAAAGATTGAATCTGTATTTCATTATTATTCTTCATTTTGAATAATAATGATTCAGCATTCCTCAATATCAGAGAATTTGTGAGCATATTTTGTTACACTTACCACTATGTTATACAATAAATTGTAACCTTTAAGTAGTGGAAAGATTTATACAGAATTCAATAATTATCTTGTTTAATCTGATAGCAAATAATTTTCATTGAATGACAACAGAGTTAATTGTATAGCATCAAGCAATGTGCTATATAACACATTACACAATTCTAAGGAAATCATTTCTATGAAGCAATTAATAACGTGAGGTAATGTGCTTTTGCTATGCAGCACTCTCAAATGCATAATTTTGAGCAAAAAGTTGTGTAAAGTATACACGGAAAGTTTATTCAGTTATGGAAAGATATACCATAATAAGAGCTATAATCTATAATCACACAATCAAGGTACATAGGATAGAAACCATTCGCTATTAATGAAAGGAGAGACAGAGAAGAGGGGGAGATAGAGGACAGATGAGAGAGAAACAGAGACAGCGACAGAAATAGAGACAGAAACAGAGAGACAGGTAGACTTGTTTCATGAAGAACTCCTATAATATGTAGACAATTTATAGTGTTAATTCTTGTGTAAATGAAAGGTAGATAATCTAAAGCTTTGTATATCAAGGCATTTTAACATCATAAAGTGTGTAGAAAATTAGGATATTGCATATAAACTCTAACATACAGACTGAGAAAAAATGTCTCTTCAAGACAGATTTTACACAAGTTGAACCCAAAATGATTTGTATCTAAAGTAATATATTCTATCCAGTACATTTAAATACATGGTTTTTTATTGGAATGGTACAAATACTATTCAACAGTAAAAATTCTGAGGTTATAACATCCAAAAATTTAGTTGTAACTGCATATGTATGAAAGGTAGCTTTTTCTAAAAATGTAGAGATGTAAAATATTAAAATGAAGAAATATAAACTTGTTACTGTTTTTTAAAGGATTTGTCATGATCAGTATTTTTCTACGCCCTTCTTAATTTACATAAGCTGCTAGTATTTATATTTTGCTTTTCAGTATTTTTTTATAAACTGAAGTCGAAAATTGAATCCACAATTTAGTAGATACAATCCTCTTAGGTAGAAAACTTTACTTCAGTGTCTTAAACTGCCTAAATTATCATTTGATTGTTACATAGTCATCCTTGTTGCAAAGGAAATTATATTCTAATGCACAAAATCCGGCTGGAATGTGGCAAAACGCAAAATAAGTTATGTGACCATATTACTTATTATGTTTAATATCATAACTATGGACAATTCCATTCTTGGAAATTCCTATTTACATAACCATCATTTTCTCAGTGAAATACAGATTCCCTGCATACATCACATTGACTTAACAACTATGTACCAAAGCCCGTTATTTTCTCGTAATCATACTCAGAAATATCAGAGTTACTCAAAATTAAAATGAATCATCAGTTATTTTTTTTTCCAAGAACACAGCCACCACTTTGGTGCTGACTTAATTTTCATGGTGTCATTTTGCTTTATTGATCATCTCATAAGTTAAATACCAGAATTTGAAAACCCGGAAAAGATGATAGTTTTGCTTGGGCTTTACACACCTGGAAGAAAAATGCCAACTTCCTAAACCTCCATGTAACATACTTGTAAAAATCTTGACCAATAGTAGCAGTCACTAAAAAGTGCAAATACAGAATCATATGGTAGTTGCATGTTTCGTTTGTTTAAAAACCGATAAACTGTTCTCCAGACTGGCTATATCATCTTAACATTCTCAACCACAATGCATGAATGATCCAGTTTCTTTGAATTCCAGCCAACATTTGGTATATCTGTTATTTTTTACTTTAGACATTCTGACAGAGGTGTAGTAATATCTTATTGTGATATTAATTTGCATTTCCTTGATGGCTAATGATGCCAAAACTTCTTTTCATGGGCTTATTTGCCATCTGTCTCTCTTCTTTAGTGAAATGCCTGTTTATGTCATTTGACCATTTATTAATTGGACATTTTTCTATTGAAATTTTGTGTATTCTATACACTAGTCCTCTGTTGGATGTCATTTACAAATATTTTCTTCAAGTTTGTAACTTGTCTTTTCGTCCTCTTAACAGAGTCTTTCACAGAGCAAAGTTTTAAATTTGATGGAGTCCAGTTCATTAATTTTAATTTTATGGATCATGCCTTTTGGTATTAACTCTAAGAACTCTAAGCCTAGCTCTATATACTCAACACTTTTTCCTATGTTTTTTTCTTTTTTGGTTTCACAGATTTATGTTTGACTTTTAAGACTGCAATGCACTTAAAGTTAATTTTTGTATGAAGTATGAACTAAAAATAGCTCTTGGCCTAAATCTAAAATGTAAATCAATAAAAGTTCCAGAAGCATACATAGCAGAAAATCTCTGTGACTTTACATTTAGAAAAGGGTTTTAAGATTTGAAACCAAAAGTATGATCCATTAAAAAAATTGATAAATTGGACTTCATTAAAATTCATAATACTGTGCAATAGTCACTGTTTAGAGAATGAAAAGGCAGGCCACAACTAAGATAAAATATTCGCTAATCCCATATCTGAAAGGAATTTGCATCCAGAATACAGAAAGCATTCTAACAACTTGCCAATAAGGAAACAAACAACCCACTTATATATTGACAAGACTTTGGAAAAAACATTTTTGATACCAAGCTTTGTGGAAGATAAGAAGCAAGTGGAATACAAAATTGATTTTGCCACTTTGGAAAATATTTTCATAGTTTCTTTTCTGGTTTTTTTTTTTTTTTGAGACGGAGTCTCACTGTCGCCAGACTGGAGTATAGTAGCACAGTCTCGGCTCACTGCAACCTCCGCCTCTCGGGTTAAAGCTATTCTCCTGCCTCAGCCTCTGAGTAGCTGGGACTACAGGCAATGCCGCCACGCCTGGCGTACTTTTAGTAGAGAGGGGGTTTCACCATGTTGACCAGGATGGTCTTGATCTTCTGACTTTGTGATCCACCCGCTTTGGCCTCCCAAAGTGCTGGGGTTACAGGTGTGAGCCACACCGCCCGGCCATAGTTTCTTTTCAATTTAAATATATACTTACCTATATGACCCAGCAGTACCATTCCTGTTGCTACCCAAGGAAAATAAAAATGTATGCTTCTAGAAAAACATCTGTGAATGTTTCTAGCAACTTTATTTATAGCACTAAAAACTAGAAACAACCCAGATACTCTTCACTGGTGAATAAATAAACCACACATACCCATACAATGGAACACCACTCAACGCAAAAGAGAAACAAATTATTGATTCATGTTGATATGGTTTGGCTGTGTCCCCCATCTAAATCTCATCTTGAATCGTAATCCTCATAGTCCCCACATGTAGTGGGAGGGACCCATGGGAAGTAATTTAATCATGGAGACAGTTTCCCCCATATGGTTCTCATGATAGTGAGTGAGTTCTCACGATAGTGAGTGAGTTCCACGAGATCTGATGGTTTTATAAATGTCTGGCATTTCCCATGCTTTCACTCACTCTGTCCTGCCACCCTGTGAAGGTGCCTGAGTCTCCTTCACCTTCCGTCATGATTGTGAGTTTCCTGAGGCCTTCCCAGCAATGCGGAACTGTGAGTCAATTAAACTTCTTTACAAGTTACCCAGTCTCAGGTATTTCTTCATAGCAGCGTAAGAATGGCACCTGTGCAACATGGGTGAATTTTTAATTTGGGTATGTGAAAGAAGTCAGGCCAAGAGGCCACATGGTGTAATTTTCCATTTTTATGACATTTTCAATCAACAGTGCTGCAGAGATGGAAAACAGACGGTAGTATTCAGGGTTAGAGTTGCAGGAAAGAGTGTTACAAAGGGGCAGCACTAAGAAAACTTTGAGGTAATAGAGCTGTTCTTTACGATACTGTGCTGGTGGATTCACAACTCTAGGAGTTTTCACAACACACAGAACTGTTCACCACAAAGAATAAATTGTCTTCTATCCAAGTTTTTAAAAGTTGACCAAGATACAAAGGGCACCCAAGATGGATTATAGACTGTGACAAATGAATCTAACTGTACTAAAAATAAGTGATATGACAACATTATATTTGTAGAGAAGTAAGAAGCTGACCTAAGTAACTGAAAAATAATGTTTGACTACATATTGGAATGTTAAAGATAAAAATAAAAGTCCACGCTGTATTCTAGTTAGTAAATTTGTAGTAAAGATATGAGTCAGCCATGCTGAAACTTCTTTACATTGTAGTAGGGCTAAAAAACATAAATAAGTGTACTATGGATGATAAAAGCTGGTTTGAAAAAAATTGAAATAAGTCAAAAGGGAATGTAAGAATCTACCACAGCCCAGCACGGCGGCTCATGCCTGTAATCCCAGCAGTTTAGGAGGCTGAGGCAGGGGGATCACCTGAGGTCAGGAGTTTCAGACCAGCCTGATCAATATGGAGAAACCTCATCTCTACTAAAAATACAAAAATTAGCCAGGCGTGGTGGTGGGCACCTGTAATCCCAGCTACTGGGGAGGCTGAGGCAGGGGAATCGCCTGAACTCAGGAGACGGAGGTTGCAGTGAGCCGAGATCGCACCATTGCACTCCAGCCTGAGCAACAAGAGGAAAGTGGAGTTGTGTTGGAGTTAGAGGTATTAGTGTGAGCTCTTATTTCTGTAACCATACAGTCATATAGTCTACACAGAAAGCAAGAGGGAGCTTTGCACATATGCTGTATTAAACATCAATACCCAAAAGTAAAATGTAATTTTTAAACATGAAATGTAAATAGTTTTGAAAAAATCACCTAGGTGAAAAAAAAAAAAAAAAAAATTCTAACCAAAGACATAACAAGGGGCGTTGAAGAAAATACTAAGATTTTACTGAAAGATGTTAAGATGACCTATATTATTTTCCATTGCAAATTTAAGCCATTCACTTGTAGACAACACGTAAAGCAGAATCAAAAAAGAAAATATTTTAAAATACTAAAAATTTGTTTGAATGAGTATTTCCCTCCACAAAATACATATTCATGATGATTTTTCTCGCATTAATTAAAATTAGTAATTTAATAAATAGGTGTGGAATAATATTCACAAAATAAGTAATAATGGGTACAGGACTCAACTGAGTTGGTTTAAGGAACCTGATTCTTTCTATAGGCTGAATTGATTAAACCAGAGATAATCAATTTACCTCCATGAAGAAAATTAAGATGAATTAACAAAGCAATTTGTAACAACAGGTGGTGTCGACAATGGTTAAGAGACAAGCTTTGGGCTGAGACTGCCTGGGTTTGATTTCTTGAGCATCTGTGGAATCAGAAATAACAGCACTTGTCTTCTAGAATTAACAATTCTAATGAAGTAACAAATGTGAAGCGTGAAGCATGGTGTTGGCACATAGGGCCCTGCAAGTCGTAACAATTAATAATATCACTATCATTAATTAACTCAATTGAAAATAACCCACAACTCTAGGGATATGAGAATGTAAATAGTCCTGTAAACGATTTAAAATATATTATCATAACCCTGTATCTACTGGAAAGAACTATCATTTGCATTGCTCGCCTATCCTAAACTTGAGTACTTAAGAAAACGAACTTAGAGTCCCTAAGATGCCTTCCAGCTTAACATTTCACATAAGCTCAAATTATTGCTACTACTCTTTCATATTCCACAACAATGTTGTTGAATGCGTTTTTCCACAGAGAAAGTTGACTTCCTTATATTAAATTACACATTTTAAAAAATTGGTAGAAAATAGTAAGATAGTAATTTACCATCACAATACAGCGTTTGAAAAATATCCAGAGAAGTATGATACTGCTTTTGCATTAGTGCCATATTGAAGAAACAAACCTTTCTATGCATGAACTGATAATATTCATCATATTATTTTAGGAGTCTCCAGGTTTAAAATGTCAAGTGTCTTTAAGTATGCCAAATTTTGACCTAGAAATATTTTAATAGCAAAGATTTTTGTTTTTTGTTTTTTGTTTTTTGTTTTTTTTTTTTTTTTTGAGACGGAGTCTTGCTCTGTCGCCCAGGCTGGAGTGCAGTGGCCGGATCTCAGCTCACTGCAAGCTCCGCCTCCCGGGTTCACGCTATTCTCCTGCCTCAGCCTCCGGAGTAGCTGAGACTACAGGCGCCCGCCACCTCGCCCGGCTAGTTTTTTTGTATTTTTTAGTAGAGATGGGGTTTCACCGTGTTAGCCAGGATGGTCTCGATCTCCTGACCTCGTGATCCGCCCCTCTCGGCCTCCCAAAGTGCTGGGATTACAGGCTTGAGCCACCGCACCCGGCCTAAAAGCAAAGATTTTTAAATTATGCACCGTCTATTCAAGTAATAACACTGAACGGCAATAAATTATAAAATCATCACTATTAAACAATCTAATATTGGCTTATGCATGAAATAGACTTTTCATTAAATAAAGCAAAACTTCATATGATTTTTACATGCAATTCAATACAAAGGTATTATCTAGAATCTTATGCAGGACATGTCTATTTTTATTAATTTAATGAAAAGAGAATGGATGACATAAACCTAAATAAAGATGACCTTAGTCTGCTCTGAGGATTTTAGTCTGCTTTCCCAACTCACATCTCTGTAAAGAATTTGAGTTTCAGTGTGTTTGTTAAAAATAATAAAAAGTAATGTTATTTTCATACATATTCTTCTGTATGTGTATAAACACATATTTTATATAGAGAGATGTATGTTGTGTGAAGAATGACAAGGTGAAGCAGCAGAAATTAACCCTGATTTTCTCAGTCACTGTTTCTATGGAAACATGACAGCTAACAGAAATACATAAAATCTGAACTCCTTTCCAGTAACATTAGTATAATTGTCTCACTCTTGACAAAGGAAATAGTATTGCTCATGCCTGTATTTTCAGAACAATGTTTTCTAAATGAACCAAACTATTGGCTCATTTAGAAACCGTCTCCTTTCTAGTTGAGAACAAATTCAATTTTTATTAAAGTTAATTTATTTTAAGTTTCTCCTTGAAAACCCTTTAAGTTATGCATAATATAAGGCACATGAATTATAGTCTGTGAATAAAGCCTGTAACCACCTAATACAGTGTCCTGTGGAATGTGTTCACAATTAGATTTTAAACTCAGATATTTAAATGGCAAATATTTAATACCTTTTTTGCTGTTATATAAGATAATTCATTGATTTTGGAGTAAAAATTGAAAATAAGTTGAAAGTTAACCTGCAAAATAAATGTAAAGAATTACATAAACCCATGGCTACTGACTACAAACACAAGCAATGGCATGTGTCGTCTGTGAGTGCTGTCTCATTATAAAGGTAGAATAGGTGTCCTCTTGCCTCACAGAGCTGAAAATATTTCTTATCTGGACTTTTACAGAAAAAAAAGTTTGAATAAAGTATGCCAAAGTATACTCACTGTCTCATTGTTGCAATACTAAAACATTGGAAATAACCTAAACATATTTGAGACAATGAATAAGTAAAATATGAAATATTTATACAATGGGGTCTTACATAGAGAAAAATGAATAAACTTGATATATATATGGAAATGCATCTGATATGGACACTGGAAAATAAAGTATGGAGTGAGAAAAGCTGTATGTACTATGGTACGTTTTCACAAACACCATTTGTAAAGGTTTTAAAAGAAATCAATATTTTATGTAATAGCTTTTTTTAAATGTGTTGGAATGACTAATATCAAATCAAAGTAGTGGCATCTGGTGAAAGGGGGAGGAAATGGATGTTGAAAAAGAAACAAAGGAGACTTCAAATGCATTTTAATGTTTTATATATTATTTCTTATATATTAAAATGTTTTGAAGAAAATAAGAAAAATAAAACAAAAGAAATTTAACATTTAATTAATTAAAACACAAAATTTACAATTAATTTATCCCCATACAGTATTTCACTTATTATTTGCTTACCAAATGTCACATTTAATTAAAATGTTGAATTTGCTACATTTACTGAACAAAATTATCATGATTTTTTAGAAGTATTTTCTCAACCATTATATTCCAAGACATCAATTGCTTATGTTTTCAGCTCTGTATATTGTCATGATTAATTTGATAAAATGACAGCCTACCTTCTAAATACAATGTATTACTATGTATTACTAGAAACAAATTTTTAAAACCAATAAACTTACTGCTTTTTTTCTAAATTTAAAGATAGGTTTGTTCATATACATTGAAATGTTCCTCCTAAATTTTTCTCTATAAAGTTTGACTCCTTGCCTAAAGATAAAAAAGCAGTTTCTGAAACGTCATATCTCTAATCAAGTATTTATATTAATCTAATTAGCATATTTTATTTTATTTTTGAGCCAGAGTCTCGCTCTGTCGCCCAGGCTGGAGTGCAATGGCGCAATCTCAGCTCACTGCAACCTCCTCTCAGGTTCAAGTGATTCTCCTGCCTCAGCCTCCCGAGTAGCTGGGATTACAGGCGCCTGCCACCATGCCCGGCCAATTTTTGTATTTTTAGTAGAGACGGGGTTTCACCATGTTAACCAGGCTGTTCTTGAACTTCTGACCTCAGATGATCCTACTGCCTCAGCCTCCCAAAGTGCTGGAATGACAGGTGTGAGCCACCCCACCAGGCCTCTAATTAACATCTTAACCTGTATTGCTTTACTGTTCCTAGGAGGAAAAAAATTGTTACAACTTATCAGAAATAAACTTTCTTTTGATGTTTGTTCAGTATCCTGAGAAGTTAACCTAATTCAAATAAGTAAGCAAGGGTTTCAAGTCACAGATTATTTTATCTAAAGTATGCAGTTGAGAACATGTGTACCTCGCCTCTCACCTCATTTCCTAATCCTTGTGTCTGTGTCCCAAGAAGTTAGAGACCAAGAATAAATGATTGTGAAAAATCACTTCTTTTTGGAAATGAGCAAAATTAACATCTCATAAAACACCAGTGAAGAAAAATCCAATTTAGCATCTTGACAGAGGCCCAAGAAACTATTTTATTTTGAGCAAAAACTCAGTGAGCCACATTATCTGCAAGAAAGGAAAGCGACTGAAGAAAATTTTTATAGTAAATATAATTCTAGTATCCTGTTTTTACATGTTGAAAAAAAGTAAAAAAAAAAAAAAAAAAAAAAAAGATAATCACAAAATTCTTCCGTTCCTGCTTTCAGTATGATCATTTCAGCTGTAAATTCAGCAATGATAACAGTCAAAAACAGCCAATTAATGAATAAAGGTAAACAAACTCTTTATTCTTAAGTTAATAGAAATTTAAAGTAAAATTTTCGGTTTTGGTCACGTGAATAAAAATGTAGAAACATTGCTTTGTTTGAGTAACCACTTAATGTGCAGAACAAATTTTCTTTCTAGAATGAGTACTTGTGGCAAGGGTAAATAAGGGACCAAATGGACACGAAGTGAGATAAGTCTTACAATGGAGTAAAACTCAGAAATGTCTTTTCAGGGCAGGAGTGAGAATCATTAATAGAGCTAGGTCCTAAAATAGAATGGGGATGAGGCTTAGGGGTAGCATGAAACTCATGGACAGGTAAGTTTCAGATATGGAATGAAATTCAGAACTTAGGAAAAATGAAAGATGGCAGGAGATAAAAGTTCCCACTGATCAGAAGAATGGGAAAAGATGTTCTTGCAATCTGAAAAGCATGGAGAAATTCACCATTATATTTTCTCACACTGTGCTTTCACCGCTTTGCCCCATACAAGATCTAGTCATGAAAGTATATACATAAAGGCTAAAACTCCAGCTTTTTGGGAAGTGTGTGGATGAAAGGGGCCCTTGGCAGCCAAAGATTAGTGAAACACGTAGAGAAGAGGAGCTGGAGAAAATTGCCCTTTTAAAAAAAAATTAAGAAATGGGGTCTTGCTCTGTGGCTCAGGGTGTAGTGAAGTGGCACAATCACAGATCACTGCAGCCTTAAACTCCTGGGCTCAGATGATCCTCCTGCCTCATGCCCCTGAGTAGTTGAGATTACGAGTGTTAGCTGCCATGCCCAGAAAAAAACATACTTTGAATGGAGTCCTGAGCTCAACCACAAGAGGCACATGCGTGGAGCTGATCTAACACAACATAGTGAAGCTTTGAGAACTGACCTATAGTACAGACCACTGCCTAGATCACAGAGGAACCCCAAAGGCACACACAACAGAGCAGTTCAAAACAGCACAGCAAAGGATTTTATAAACAAAAATGGCATTCAAACAATAGTCTACAGATGTGGATTGGTACTCATAGTCCGAGTGCAGCCAAATTGATTGCATGCTAAAAGAAACAACATTCTCCAGAAAATTATAAAGGCAGCAGAATTTTATTACATAATATTCAAAATGTCCAGGATATAATAAAAATATTTGATATATGAATAATCATAAAAATATATTGAGGGATTGGGCCAGGCGCGGTGGCTCAAGCCTGTAATCTCAGCACTTTGGGAGGCCGAGACGGGCGGATCACGAGGTCAGGAGATTGAGACCATCCTGGCTAACACAGTGAAACCCTGTCTCTACTAAAAAATACAAAAAAACGAGCCGGGCGAGGTGGCGGGCGCCTGTAGTCCCAGCTACTCGGGAGGCTGAGGCAGGAGAATGGCGTAAACCCGGGAGGCGGAGCTTGCAGTGAGCTGAGATCCGGCCACTGCACTTCAGCCCGGGCGACAGAGGGAGACTCGGTCTCAAAAAAAAAAATATATATATATATATATATATATATATATACAGAGAGAGAGAGAGAGAGAGAGAGAGAGAGAGAGAGAGAGAGAGAGAGAGAGAGATTAACTGTTAAGGGAAATGACAGTCAATAGGCAGATGCTAAACCCAAACTGACCAAGATGTTGGACTTATTCAAAAAAGACTTGGAAATTAGAATTATAGTTATGGCCCATGAATTAAGAGTGAACACTCTTGAAACAAACGGATAGATAGTACTCAGGAGAGAAACAGAAGAAATAGAAAAGAATAAAATGGCATTTTTTCTTTTTGAGTCAGAGTCTTGCTCTGTCGCCCAGGCTGGGGTGCAATGGCACGTGATCTTGGTTCACTGCAACCTCTGCCTCCCAGGTTCAAGCGATTCTCCTGAAAATGGCAATTTGATAACAAAGAAATGAATTAGTGAGAATTTTAAAATTCACTGAAAGAGAGCCATATCAAAATGGAAATAACAGAAGAAGGAGTCGGCAGGCTTGAAGATAAAAATCAATAGGAATTATATCTTCTGAAAAAAAAATTGAGAATATTATAAACACAGCCTCAGAGACTTGTAGGACATTAACAAAAGGTTATTCATGTTATCATTAGAATTCTGGAAGGAGAAAAGATAGAGATTGGTATGGAAAAAAAGGTTTGATTTAATAATGGCTGAAAACATCACTAGTTGTATGAAAGATAATCCCATAGATAAAAGAAGCTCAGTCAACCTCAAATAGATTAAACTCAAAGAGAACCACACCCAGACACATCATAATTGAAGTATTGAAAATCAAATATTAAGAAAAATCTTAAAAGCAGACAGAAAAACATGGCATTATGTAGAGAGCAATGAAGATTCAAAGAACTACACATCTCTCGCAAATAATCATGGATGCCAGAGACAGTGGATCAATATTTTGAAAGTGCTGGGGAAAACAACAACAACTCTGTCCTTCTAGAATTCTATATCCAGTGAAAACGTACTTCAGGAATAAAAACAAAATAAAGATATTCAAAAATGGTTAAAAAAATATATATATATACAATTTGTCACCAGTACACCTGTTCTAAAAGAAATGCTAAAAAAGAAAAAAAAAAAAAAGTTTGTATGCAGAGAACCATACAAAATAAGGAAACTCGGAACTTCAGAATGAAGAAAGAACCACCAAAATGATAAAAATATAAATAATTGTAATAGGCTACTTTCTCTTCAAGATTTTAAAAAATGTGTATGAGTATTGAATGGAAAAAGTACATCATATATCACTGTTTAATGTGGTTTTCAGTGTTCACAGATATGACACATATGGCACGTATTCATAAAGGAAGGAACAAAGGGACCTGTAGTGTGATAGCTGTTTCTATCACACTACGTCAAGTAAGACAGCTACGTCTTACTTGAGGTGATAAAATATGACCTCTAAGTAGACTAAAAAGTTAGACATGTACATTTTAATCCCTGATAAAGCACTAAAAATTACACAACAATAATCAAGATTTTAACAGGTTGATTCTAAAATTCACATGAAAAGGCAAAAGAATTAGAATGGCCAAAACAATGTTGAGAAAGAACAAATTTGCTCTACACACACTACCTAATTTTAGGACTCACTATAGAGTCGTAATGATCAAGAACGTGTGGGAGTGACAAAAGGATAGACATATTGATCAATGGAACATATAGCAAGTCCAATAATTCATCCACACATAGTCAATTAATTTTTGATAAACTTATAAAGCTGAATCAAGATTTTAGATTTTATCGTACTTACAAACTTTGGATCTGTGAATGTCATTGTTAAGAGAATGAAAACACAAGCTAGGAAAAAATACTTTCAAATTACATATTGAATAAGGATATAAATCCAGAATATGGAAAGAATTCTTAAAACAACAAGGGAAAAAACTCAAAAGTTTGTAAAATGTTTTAACAGACACTTCATCACAGAGTACCTATGGATGATAACTAAATACATAAAAGTATGTTAAATTATATTAGTCCTTAGAAAAACACAAAGTAAAATTATAAAGGATACCAGTACATGCCCAACAGAATGGTGAACATTTTTGAAATGCCAATACCAAGTGCAGACCAGAATCTGGAGCAACTGGAAATCTCATACATTTTTCATAGGAATGCAAAATGGTACTCTGGAAAATACTTTAACAAACTTATTATACATGGACGCATGTATGTTTCAGTAATCTTATTCTTAGGTACTTACACTAAATAAATGAAAATATATTTATACAAAAACCTGAACACAAGTGTTTATAGCAGCATTATTTATAATCACCGCAAACTAGAAACCACCTAAATGTTTTCATCAGTTAAGTAAGTAAATGGATAAACAAAGTTTGGTACATTTATACAATGCAACTTTGCTCATCAATAAAAATAAACAAGTTGCTGATACACATGACAACATAGATGTGAAAGAAGACAGACTTAAAAGTTTATATACTGCGTGATTCCATATATATGACATCCTTGAAAAGTGAAAACTCTTACGATAAAGGACAGATCAATGGTTTCCAGGGGTAAGAAGCATGTATAACATTTGACAAAAAAGAAACAGCCCAGGGCAATTTTTTTTATTTGAAAGAACTGTTCCGGGAGCTGGCAGCAGAGGAGCCCGGGACATGGGTCCAGGGCAGGGTGCACCGTCGTGGGGTGGGAGCTGGCACCATCGCCACAAAGAAATTTGCCAAGGCCAGCTGGGCCCATGGCTCTTGCCTGCAATCCCAGCACTTTGGGAGGCAGAGGCGGGTGGATCATCTGAAGTCAGGAGTTCGAGACTAGCATGTTCCAACATGGTGAAACCCCATCTCTACTAAAAATACAAAAAATTAGCTAGGCATGGTGGCGCGCGCCTGTAGTCCCAGCCACTCGGGAGGTTGAGGCAGGAGAATGGCTTGAACCTGGGAGGCAGAAGTTGCAGTGAGCCAAGATAGTGTCACTGCACTCCAGCTTGGGCAACAAAGCAAGACTCCATCTCAAAAAAAAAAAAAAAAAAAAATAGGAAAAGAAATTTTCCAGGCCAAGTATAAGGAGCGAGGGACAGTCTTGGCTGAGGACCAGCTAGCCCAGATATCAAAGCAGTTGGGCATGTTCAAGACCAACCTGGAGGAGTTTGCCAGCAAGCACAAGTGGGAGATACGGAAGGATCCTGAGTTCCATGTGCAGTTCCAGGACATGTGTGCAACCTTTGGGGTGGAGCCTTTGGCCTCTGGAAAAGGATTTTGATCTGAGATGCCGGGTGTGGGGGATTTTTATTACGAACTAGGTGTTCACATTATCAAAGTGTACCTGGTGCTGAGCAATGGAGTGGAGGTCCGATAACTCTGGAGGAACTACATAACAGTTGTTAAAAAGAAGAGGCAAGTTCACCCAGGAAGTCAGTCAAGAGGACCTGATCAGGGCCATCAAGAAACTAAAGGCACTTGGCACTGGCTTCGGCATCACCCCTGTGAGTGGCACTTACCTCCTTCAGTCTGTTCCAGCTGAATTCAATGTGGATCACACCATGGGGCTGCAGCTGGCAGGGAAACATGGCTATTGACTGTCAGAGAGATCAAAGCCAGTCTTAAATGGGAGATGGAGCGAGCAGCGAGCGGGACAAAGGCCGGAACACCTGCTGAGAGAAAGGCTGGCATGGCTGGACTTACAGGCCCCAGGGGAGACCCACTACTGGCTGCCAGCTCTCTTCACCAACCCCTCCTCCCTTACAGCTGAGGAGGCCAGAGAAGTCCTCTCCTGAGTGTGGAAGGGCACACAGCAGCAGGTAGGGAGAAGAAGGGAGGCCTGTTGGCCAATAAACCTGGGCAGTTTTGTTTATTAAAAAAAAAAAAAAAAAAACAGAAAAAAAAGCTCCCCCAGAAAAGAACTATTCTATATTTTGATTATAATGGAGGTTACGTGACTATGCTTTTGTTAAAACTCTACATCAAAAATGTGTTTTACAGTATACATTTTAAAAATTCAAAAGGAAACAATAGGAATTGATGATAGCCATTTTACCACTAACCTTATATCAACCTTTCTTACACTTGATTACATACCTCTGCAGCTCTACCCGCAATGGGTATGAGATGCTGAATTATAAGGAGTTGAATGTACACTTGCGTCTCCATCTGAATATATGGGGGTGGAGCCATTGAAAGCAAAGCTTGTGAGTTTCTCCTGGAAGGATCACGTGCCCAAGATCAAAGGAGGAATGAAACCGCAGACTCCTAAGCATCACAGCATGGTTATTTCTAAGGTCAGGGCATCACTTTGCTAATTAATATCAGAAGTATTATTTCCTAAATAAGATTTATGCCTTTTCACTTTGCTATAATACGATGGTGGCTCATAGTTAAAAGTAGGAGACAGGCAGAACTACATAGCAGTTGTACATAGCTTAATCTATAGCTGATACTCAGCCAGAATACAATAATATCAAGCTTATTAACATATTTTAAAACTTTTGTAACTGTTGGCAAATAACATCTGCCCCTAACCCTGCAAGCACTGCACGATAGTGCTAGCTACCCCAGCCGTGTCTCCAGATCTCCAGAAACTCCCCACAATCCAGCAACCAAAGAGTTAATGTTTGGCTCAGTGAGGAGCCCCCAAGGACTGCTCTAGCAGCAAAGCTTGATCTGCTCCCATTCTTTAGTAGTACACAAGCCAGCCCAATTGTTAAATACTTAAATTATCATTTCTGGCTTAGGCTCAGTTGAATGTGTCTTCAATTTCCCAAAGCATGGCAAGCCCTTCTGTATTCAGCAATCCTTCTCCCCTGGTGAGCATGGTGCAGAATAGTATTAATAGATGCAGCAGTTTGAAGTCACAATCTGCTCTACCCCTGAAAAAAAACACCAACCCCTCTGTAATAGTTGGATTGTGGTGGTTACTGAAAAGGGATGACAGCACCCAGAGAATTTCCTGTTACTTCTGTGTCAAACTCAATATCATGTGGAAGATGACTGCTTTATTTTTGTCTCAAATCCACACATCCATCAAGTATTTAACAAATGCTTTTGAGTGAATTAATTTTAAAATACTAAATAGAAATATTTCTATTCTAGAAATAAAAAATATTGAAATTGAAACATTTGAAAACAGCAGAAACATACTGATCATTCAAAATATCTCATATATAATAGAAATCAGTATATTTATTGTGCTAATAATAAAAATTGAAGGACATAATAGTTTCAGTCTTTATCCTAAGTCTGCTTTGGCGGTGATAAAAGCTGTTGGATAGCAGAATTTTACAACTTATTTTTTTCTCAATGTGTGTAGAATTTTGCATTATAAACTACTTCAATTTGAGTAAGTTTTGTATGAACAGATGTGACATGTTATTGAACACAGAGAAGTATATTAGATTGTTAATTAAGATTTTGCATGACTATTCAATTTATTTATGTTACAAGTTCTGAAACTTAATTTGCCTTGAGCTTAAAATATACTGTACAAATAGTATTCTACTTATAAATCTAGTAAATTTCTAATTACTTTAAGAAACTTCCTTGTTTAATATTTATCAAGTTAAACCAACTAAACTCCCATAATTAATCAGTTTTATTTATAACTTAATTAAATTTCCTCAAGCCCAACTATGTAAGCAAAAATTCCCAATATTAAAGAAAAATAAGTCTCACAAATTAAATGAACTGTAAAATTCAAAGTTTCTTATCATTCCACTATAATTAACAAATTTAGTACAATTCTTACCCCCTTTTCAACTAAATATCACAAATTTAAAATCAGCCACAGTATTTACACTGGAAGTATAAAACTAATCTGTAAACATTAGGCCACATTATTTAACTATTTTAAATGCCAAATATATGCAAATTATTTCTGACTTAGTACAGAATTATTAATGCTATGACAATTTTATTTTATTAACAGCACTTCTACTGTTTCTGATGGTTGATATTCTCTCTCTCATTGAGCAAGCATTATCATTTCAAATGAACTGATGTCACCATCCTAACAATTTGGTGTTATCATCTTAATTAGCTTATTGTATTTAATGGTTATATATTTTAAGCAAAGACATGAGGTTAAATACAGAGTATTTATCCATCGATTGTTATGGCCATACCAATTTTTGTTATAATAGTGCTATAAAAACATTAAACTCAGGTCTTTCAGAGGGAGTATGTTCTTCAATGCAACTTCTTTTTCAATTGTTATGATAATCTAATTATTTTAGTTGACTTTTGTAAATAGAAATCTAGAATATCTCACTAGCAGTGTTAACAACTTTTTAACATTCTCTGAACACACGATAAAATGTGGTACTATGCAGGATGGACATATAGATAAAAGAATAGAATGAATAGTCCAGAAATAAACTGATACATCTATGGTTGAGTCATTTTTTTGTAAGGATACCAAGCCTTTCAAATACAGAAAGAGTAGTCTTTTCAACAAACAGTGTAAAGACAACGAAATATTCATATGCAAAAAAAAGGTGGAAATTCTCTCACATCATATGAAAAAAAATAACTCAAAATAAATCCACAACCGAAATCAAAACAGAGGCATAAGTTTTGTGATCTTAGATTAGAAAATGATTTCTTAAAATGACACTAAAAGCACAATCGACCAAGAGAAAAACCAACAGATAAAATGTACTTCATCAAAATTAAAAGTTTTATGCTTCAGAGGCTACTATAAAGAAAATAAAACCAACAAAATGAATGACATTTGTAACATTCGCAAATAATATATTTCATAAAGTACGTGAATCTAAAATACATAAACAATACTTACAACTCAATAATAAAAAGACAAATGACCCAATTAAAAAGTGGGCAAAGGAGTCTTATAGACATTTTTCGAAAGAAGATACACAAACGGCCTATGAGCGCATGAAAAGATACTCAACATCATTAGTCACTAGGGAGGTGTAAATCAAACTGCAGTGAGATGCCACCTCATATCCACAGTACTGGCTTGAATCAAAGTGGCATGCAATAAGTGTTAGTGAAGATGTGGAGACATTGAAACCTTCATACATTACTGGTAAGAGTGTAAAATTGTGCAGTCACTTTGAAAAAGAGTTTGACAGGTCCTCAGAAAGCTAAGTATAGACTTCCCACATGATCCAGCAATTCCACTTCTATGTATAGACCCAAGAGATTTAAAACTTGAACACATATGTTCATAGCAGCATTGCTCTCATGAGCTAAAAAAATGGAAACAACCCATCTATCAACAGATGAATAGATAAACAAAATGTGGTATATTCATACAACATCATATTGCTTGGCAATAAAAAAGAAATGAAGTATGGGCTGGGCGCAGTGGCTCATGCCTATAATCCCAGCACTCTGGGAGGGCCAGGTGAGTGGATTCCTTGAGGTCAGGAGTTTGAGACCAGCCTGGCCACCATGGTGAAATCCCATCGCTACTAAAAATACAAAAATTAGCCAGGTGTGGTGGTGCACACTGTAATCCCAGTTACTTGTGAGGCTGAGGCAGGAGAATCACTTCAACCCAGGAGGTGGAGGCTGCTGTGAGCCAGTGAGCCAAGATCATCATTGCACTCTAGCCTGAGTGACAAGAGCAAAACTCCATCTGAAAGAAAGAAAGCAAAAGAAAGAAAGAAAAGAAAGGAAGACAGAAAAAAGAAAGAAAGAAGGAAGGGAGGAAGGGAGGAAGGGAGGAAAGAAGGAAAAGGGGAAGGGAAGATACGTGTTACTGCATGGATGCACCTTGAAACTTTATACTCAGTGAAAGGAACCATACAAGAAAGGCCATACATTGCATGATTACATTTATATGAAATGTCCAGAATAGGGAAATTCATGGAGACAGAAAGCAGATTAGTGGTTTCCAAGGACTGGGGGAGAAGGGAATGGTCTGTGATTATTAATGGACATCGAGATTATTGTGGAGATGATGAAAATGTTCTGGAATTAGCTCATTGTAATTGTTGCATAACTTTGTGAGTGTACTAAAAAACACTGAATTGGACACTTTAAAAGGGTGAATTTTATGGTATGTGAACTCTATCTCAATAAGAAAAAAGAAAGAAAGAAATCCACAGAGTGGAGAAGTTTAAAGACAAAAGGGTCAGAGGAACCAACACTGCTTGAAGAGGTTAAGGTGATCCAACATTAGAGCTATTAATAGAAGGCAGCACTTGGTGACAGTTCTCTGGAAGTAATTAAGCTTCAGCATAATGGAAATGGAGGACAGTAAGCGTCTGACTGGAGCTGGCTTTCTAGGGAGATTTAGGCCCAAAGTAATCAAGGCTTGGCAAACTATAACTAGGATTTAACGGTTGGCCATCAAGGAGCAAACTACTGTGTGTTTTTTGGGTTTTTTTTTTTTTTTTTTTTTGGTTCTCTTGTTTGTTTGTATTTTTTATTTTTGAGATAGAGTCTGGCTCTGTCACCCAGGCTGGAGTGTAGTGGTGTGATTTCAATTCCTTGCAGTCTCGGCCTTCTGAGTTCAAGCAGTTCTCCCACCTCAGCCTCCCGAGTAGCTGGGACTACAGGCATGCACCACTGTGCCCAATAATTTTTGTATTTTTGTATTTTTTATGATTTTTGGTAAAGACTGGGTTTTGCCATGTTTTCCAGGATGGTTTTGAACTTCTGGGTGCAAGTGACCCACCCACCTCCACCTCCCAAAGTGCTGGGACTAAGGGAGTGAGCCACTGCACCCAGCCAAACTGCTGTGATTTTTAAAATATTTGGGACGGACAACCTGTAATTAAACTCAAGCATACTGTTGTCAACCCAGACAAAACTATTACTTCTCATTATTTAGGCAGTACATGTTAAAATAATTGCATCTTCCCTGTGTGTTAGTGACGTACTAACTACAATTACAGACATATGTCTTGATTTTTTTGTGGCCTAAGTTACAGTAATTAGATTTATCAAGTTGTCAAATGTATGTATGTATGTCTTTTTTCACTCCAATGTATTCATATAATAAAGTATTTCCACTAGCCAAGATC
This sequence comes from Rhinopithecus roxellana, assembly GCF_007565055.1. Classification (NCBI taxonomy): domain Eukaryota; kingdom Metazoa; phylum Chordata; class Mammalia; order Primates; family Cercopithecidae; genus Rhinopithecus; species Rhinopithecus roxellana. The sequence goes on from NC_044562.1 coordinate 21,057,739, forward strand.
TTTAATAATTCATATGTATCTTCATGTAAGCATGATTCATAAGATTTAATCAACCAGAACATTTTATCCCCATCCTAAGTCTGTAATCTTAAATGCGAATACCTAAAGGGAACAAGAACTAGTAAGTCAAAAAAGACTTTTTTAAATTGAAGCAGAGAGGTTTAATGATAGGAAGAGATACAGGGCTATAGTAAAATGCAGAATTCATGCCCCTCTAACCAGAACTCCTTTCCTCAGGCACAGCTAAGTAAAACATTTTTGCCCAATATATCCAGATATTCCAATTCTTTGGAAGGAAATCCAGAATTGTAAAGTTCTATATGGGAAATCTACTTTTTTCATACATACATATATAAAATACAGCTTTTGACAACTAGGCTAAGAACAATAAATATCACATTTTTCATTTTTAAAATATTTATTTTACGTAAGACCTCTCTGCTTTGTCAGAAAAATATGACCATTTTGTCTCTAATAGTCTCAAGTCCAGTTTTCCGCATGAGACTTCAGAGACTTCTGGTGACATTGTTATATTATTCAAATCTATGCCATCCAATTGCCTAGATGATTATTCAATTGTTTACCAGATCACGAACAGACTTTATATATCCTGTGTGATTAAATTTAACCAAGCAAGGTGTCAATTAATGGTTATACTTTAAAGCTAATTCTTTTAACAGAAATAGAGTCGACCGAGTGCATTGACAAACGCTTGTAATCCCAGCACTTTGGGAGGCTGAGGTGGGCAGATATGCTTAAGCTCAGGAGTTCAAGAACAGGCTGGGCAACATAGCAAAATCCTGACTCTATAAAAATACAAAAATCAGCTGGGTGTGGTGGCATGCACCTGTAGTCCCAGCTACTTGGGAGGTTGAGGTACGAGGAACACTTGAGCCCCAGAGGCAGAGGTTGCAGGGAACCAAGATCGCACCATGGCACTGCAGCCTGGGTGACAGGACCAGACCCTGTCTCTAAAGAAATAAATAATAAATAATAAGAGTCTGGTATTGTTTATAGAGACTGACTTATTGCTCCCACCCTGAATTTCCAACTGGTTAGTAATGATTTCCACCTGGAAGTCAGTAAAGCATCTCAAAATCAAAATGTAAGAATAATAGATTTAAAAATCATTGTATTCACCATCTCTGTTTGACTCAATGCCATCAACATAACTCCCTGTTCTCTTACTATGCAATTGGTTGAGTCCCATTGTCACTCTGAAACATCTTTCCCATCCATCCTGTTTTCTCCATTGCCAGTACCATGGCAATCAGAGCCTTTTTAACCTCTCAGGTGAACAACTACAATAAATTTCACAATCTTTTCCCAGCTCCCAGCCAAATACCTATTTGGGGAATAACAGTCATCATTAAATACCACAGTGATTGCTTTACTGTCCAACTCCAAAAATTTAAGGCCTCTCCATTACTCATAAACGATGTACAAACTCAATGGTGAGGAAATCAATTCACATTTTGTGAGTATGGATCATAAAATTACTTCTGGAGTCCACTGGACCTGAGTTCAAATTCTGGTTCCACACTTACCAAAACACCTCTGTTGAGTTACATTACATAATCTCAAGACTCATTAACCATGCAATCAGGCTCTTAGCACTTATCTGAGAATAGGTTATTGTAAGAAAACATGAGATAACTTTTGTGAAATAGCTAACATGGCTTTGGTAATTTGAATTGGACTGCCAATAAGAAATGAGACCTGAAATTTTATCTTGTCCCCTGGCTCAGGAGAATGTTTTGATCTCCTGGTTAAACTGCATATAGGTCTGAATCATGAGTACGTATATGCTGAAGACAAACCAACAAGATTGTGGATAAAGTGGAATTCCTCAGTACAACGATGATTATAGCATCCCTTACCTTATCTGAGTGACCCTCAAAACCACAAAGCAATGACTTCATGCCAGACAATCTGCCCTTCATTGCTCCAAAAGAACATTCCTTTGTGTGACAATTTGGAAATAGAAGTAATTTCATGAGAGCAGTAATAAGAACAACCAAACAACAAATATATCAGTAAAAGACAGGACCTAGGAACTCTAGCACAGGACTGTTGAATTTAGCCTCTCCAGTTTCTCAGTCTTTTATCTCTACTACACATTAAATTTACTACTTCACAACTTTTTTCTTAGTTTGCCCAACATATGGATTGAAATCTAAAATAGTCATTTATTTTCTGCTGTTTCTATGTTAGACTGTTTCAGTAGGTGTTGGAATCTGCATTCGCATTTGCTGCACCAACAATTTAACATGGCTTTTCCACTCTTCTTTGCAGGAAAACAAATGCAGTGTGGTAATAAAATATTCCTGATTGTTAATGTCCTCGGGATTGATGTAAGTAGAAGTTATTTCTTTTCTCATCTGAGAAATATGCTGAAAGACTTGTCTGACCTTGGAGGAAACTAGCCATGGGAGAAGACTGATTTGCATCTTCCTCCGCTTTCTCATGCAACATAGCCAAATGTTTATACGTGCCGTTTCTGACCATGAACAGAGCAAAAATTGTCAGTTCCTGTCTCTTGCCTTTGACTGGGTTTCCTGGAAACAGACTCAGACAAGAACTGTGTGCTCATGTATTACTTTTAGTTGATTTCAAATGACCTGTCTAAGGAAGGAGGAAGGCAGGACTGGGCAAAAGGGGAAGCTCACCTGCACTGTTGCTGCAATGAAGGCTTTAGCCAATTCTATGGCTAGAGAACTCCAGAGCTGAGATAACCTTTCCATGTTGTTTCAAACTAAGAAAATATGGCTAGACTTTTGTATTTTTGCACCAGTCAGTCATTAGCAGCAAGCCACCCTTGAAAGAGTGTATAGCCCTGGTCAAGTAGACCTTGTGGCTTAGGCTATGTCCAGTGAGGGACAGAGATATGATCAGCAACTGATGTTCACAGTGGTTGGCAGTGGAGGAAATGGGTGTATTATCCCTAAAGAAGAGGTCTGGTATTCACTACAGATCCCCAGAAAAATTAAACCGTATACCATGGATTCATTAGCTCTTATCTACTGAGCTAACCAGCCACATGAGAGTTGATGGTAGGGGGAATAAAGTCAACCAGTTGATTTCAATGCTCAGAGCACCACTTCATCTGATTAAATTATATAACTCTGATGGGAGAAACACATTGAAGGAAATGAAAGTGAAACTCTTAAGTTCTTTCTGAGCATAAAGTGTTACGAGAGTAACATGAATTTTATTTTAGATATTCTCAACACAAATTGTTAAATAAAACAATAAGTAAAAATTAATCCCAAATCCCTAAGCCACAGTTCAGTGTTCAACATAACTCTCCAGTGTGGCGGCACTGCTCCTAATTTAAAGCAGGCGGATTCTAAGGTTTTTCTCAATACCATATCATTACTTCATTCACCCTTCTTAGTGTTAACTACAACCCCTCTATTTATTGTATCTGCTCCCTTTTAACTTCTGATATCCCCCAAAAGAGCTCCCAGAACCTTTTTTTTTTTTTTTTTTTTTTTTTTTTTTGAGATGGGGTTTCGCTCTTGTTGCCCAGGCTGGAGTGCAATGGCACGATCTCGGCTCACTGCAACCTCAGCCTCCCGGGTTCAAGCAATTCATTCTCCTGCCTCAGTCTCCCAAGTAGGTGGGATTACAGGTGGCTGCCACCATGCCTGGCTAATTTTTGTATTTTTAGTAGAGAGGAGGTTTCACCATTTTGGCCAGGCTGGTTGCGAACTCCTGACCTCAGATGATCCACCCGCCTCAGCCTCCCAAAGTTCTAGGATTACAGGCGTGAGCCACCATGCGTGGCCCCAGGACCTCTTTAGCACCTCACTCTTGCAAGTACCTGAATCCCTTCCACCTCACTTTGACTCCCTCCCTCCCTTATCCTCACTCTGTCAAAGATTGAACTTATACTTTCCAAGATGACTCTATTATTAAAGGAAAGGCATTAGACAGGACAGAACCATCCTTCAGATTGGCATGGCAAAAATTCACAATTGTTGCAACATAAAGAACTTGACCACAGAGGAAGAACTAACCAAATAGTTAATTCTCATGATTCATTGTTCTTGAATTTTCAGAATTAGGTACAATTTATCGCTTGCAGCATTTTCTTTAGGAGGAACTTTCCAGAAGTAGTGTTACTGAAAGGTTTAATTAGAGACACAAAATCATGGAAAGTTCTTTTCTTGGAATCTAGTCTCCAGGTTTTTCTTCTATCTTCCTGAAGTTTCTTCTGCATTTCTGTGAATGGCTCCTCTTCTTCTATAGGCTGGAGGGTATCACCAGCAAAATAGTCAGAGTCAAATTTATTCAGGGTGAAGATTTTGCTACTTGTGTATATGAAGGTAAAGAGTGGCAAGGGAATTGAGAATTTTTTTTTTTTTTTTTTTTTTTTTTTTTTTTTTTTTAATGAATGAAGCATGGATGTGTGGGGAGTTACGGCCAATTAGAGAAGTTCAGGAGTCAGTGCATTGGAGGCTCAATGGGTCAAAGAATGGTTCAAATAGAAGTCATGGGGTGAGTGAAAGATTGGATATGGTAAAGAAAGTAAGACAGTCAAAACAGAAATTTTAGAATGATAATAAAAGGTCAAATATGACTGTATAAAAATATGATTGAAAGTGGATCTAGGCTATGTGTTGGATAATTCATTTATGAATGTACAAGATTATAGCAGTATGAAGAACAGTGAGACCAGGTACTTGAATCTTCAATGAATGAGAAGAACACACTGTGATATTGATAGACAACTACTGTAAGTGAGAGTAGCACGTATTATGCCATTTATTTCAAAAGAATTATCTTTTGAAATTTTTAATATATTTATTTATTTGTTTTGATGTAGGAATGAGAAAAGGTATTAGAAACAGCAGTGTGGAATGAATAGCATATCTACAGCATCTCCAGAATCTCTGGAAATTGTGTCATGAAGAGAAAACAAACATTTGTTAAAACAACTGTCCACCAAACAGTGTCCTTAAGGAATTGCCACATTTTAATTACAGGAATATGGTGAAGGAAATGTTCAAAGAAATGCTTAAAGATATAATACATGTTATAAATGATTGTAAGCTGCAGAGGACTTTGAGAAATTAGAGATATGTGGAAATTTGTGTCCAACTATAGTTTTTCAGTCAGAAGCTCAGCTGGTTTGAGTTTGTACTAGCTGGAGTTGTCTAAAACTACATTCTTGAAGGGTCTAAGTCCTCAGTAATCTTGATTGTTTCCATTTGTCATAATTTTCCATTAAGCTCGTGTCAATAAGGGTCCAAGATAATTCCCTGGGTTTTATACATAGTTCTTCTTGCCACCACTGTGCAGCAGCAACCCAATTTCCTCCTGGTTATTTGAATCAAACCCTTCAGCCAGTAGAGTAACCCTTTTTATTGTCTGCTGACAACTCAGTGGCTTAAGAAGCCCATTTGGCCAGGTAATAGTCTCATCTTCAATTCAATGGGATTAGCGACTTCTTCCTGTCAAAATGAGATGGTGGCGGCCAAATTTATTCTTCTACCTGATCAAAAACAACAAAATATATGAAGTGAAACGTTCAAGATATGAAATACAAGTACTGAATGAGATCCCAAAAGATGAAAAATGAAATGAAATGAGCTCTATGATCACCCCAGACTCTACTGCCTGGAGCATAATTGCATAATAAAATGCTGGAGTGGGAGGAGATCTGGGTAGGAACTGTTGATCTCACTGTTAAGAGGAACCTCAAAAATGATTTGAGAAGGTCAAGATTGCTAGAGTTTGTAGGGTAGAGAGTAGGAACAACAAAGACGCTTATGCAGATAGCTCCTGAGATTTGCAGAGTAGCCCCTCTTGAGTTTTCAGCTGAGTAATGATTAGCGCATGTAGAAAGGAAAAAAAAAAAAAAAACTACCAATGTTAAGGGCAAAAATAGACAAAAGGATTCAAGTGAATTATAAATACTCTGACTTTGGGTGCACCAAAGGTCAGAAACAGAAGGTTTTTACCTGAGTAAGGGGGGGAAATATCTCTAGAATAAATTCTGCTCTGGTCTTGCCTTACTGAATTTAAATGCAAGACCAGAAAAGATTGAATTGTTTTCAAGTAACTTAATTACATCTCACTGCTAAGCTTAAAAAGTACAGTTAGGTATATAAAAATATTCAGTATCCAATTTGGTCATTGCATGTCTGGTATCTAATAAAAAATGATCAAGCAGGAAAATAAGCAGAAAAATATGAGCCATAATGTAAATAAAAATAAGTCAGCAAAACCTGACTCAGGAATAACACATATGATATAATTTGCAGATAAGCATAAAACAAGCATTATAATTATGTTTCATAAGCTCCAAAATATAGAAGAAATTTAGCATGCTAAAAGAAGACATGAAAAATATTTTTTTAAAGCCCACTCAACTAGAGATAAAAACCATAATATCTTACATGAAAAATACACTGGATAGGATTAACTGCAGCTAAGATATTGCAGAAGAAAAGATTAGTGAACTTGAAAAAACAGTATGAGAAGCTACTTGAAATGAGAGAGATAAAAGACCAACAAAAAATGGCATAGAATAGAGAGTAGTGTGACAACATGAAGTGGTCTATTAAAACTGTATTTTTAATCTCCAAAGAAAGAGAGGGGTAAAACATTTTTTAAAAAATGGTTGAACAGTTTTTCAAATTTGATGGAAATGATAAAGCTTTAGGCTCAAGAAGTTCAATGAAGCAAAAGAAACCTGGAGAAAACTATACCATTGAACTTAAGGCAAGCAACAAAGAGAAAATATTACAAAGAACTAGAGGAATAAAGAAACACTGTGTGCAAGAAAAACAAGCAAGAATAACAACAGACTTCTTGACTGGAATAGTGAGGGCTAGAAGCCAGTGGAGCATCATCTTGAAGGCACTGAAAAAGAGAACTGCCATCCTAAAATGCAAAAATATCTTTTAAAAACCAAGGCAAACACTTACGGAGACAAATAAAAACTAAAAGAATTCATTATTAGCATACCTGCAGTATAGGAAATGTTAAAGGAAGTCTTTAGCAATAAGAAAAATGCTACTAGACAGAAATACTCGTCTACATAAAGGAAGCAAGCATATTAGAAACTGTATTATCTAATATCTTTAAAAGGTAAGTGAATTTTGAAAGGAAATGAAATGTGTTTATAACATACTTATAGTTAAAATGTATAATATTAACAAGAGCCCAAATACCAGAAAAGAAGAAGCAGATTCTTATAAAGTTTTTGTATTATATGTAAAGTAGTATCACATAGCTTGAAGGTAGATTATGTGTGGTAAGTTAGAGATGTATATTATAAACCCAAAGAAAGCACTAAAGGAACTTAACTGTGAGATATATTTAGTAAGCTAATGAGAGGATAAAATTGGATGATAAATACCATTCAATTAATTCAAAAGAAGACACAGAAAGAATGTGAAAGGGAACCAAGCACAGGTGAAGCAAATATGAAATGATTCAATGGAATCCTTGCTTTGTTACTTTATAGCAGTTTTCCTTAGAGATTAAGACTTCAAATTAGTAGAACTCAAAATATACCTGGCATAGGAAGCAAAAATTTCACCAGTTAAGGTTTCAAGTGTGATAGTAAGAGTGGCCATTTCTACTTCAATTCCTTGGTAATTTTGGGACTCGTAAATTCTGACTATGTGAGAAAGAGCATCATATAATGGTCTCTAATTCAGAACATACACTGCATCCTTCGAGGCAGAACCCCTTAGTATCCCTGTAACTAAGTTTTCAGTAAGACTTCCATCTGTCAATTAGCTCATGTGCTCTGGAGTACTTGGACACTGATGGGATTTCTGGAAACTGCCTCTAGGGAACTGATTCTGCTAAATTCACTGGAAGACAGGAGAATTCACTTGGCAGCCACCTGTGTGGGTATTACTGAAACTCTTTTGGAATGGGCACCACTTGGTGTCCCACATGCTAGGTGAGCATCATGGAGCAAGAAAAACGAAAAGAACAATAGAACCAGGAAGAAAAGCCCCTTCCTCCCACAGTGTCTCTCCAGTGCCTTTTACTGACAAAGCTCAGCATCATTGCCGGCTGACAAGGGAGAAATAGTTGCAAGGTCCAACTCCAGTGTCACAAGACAGGATAATACAGTATATTGAGAGGTGAGAGGAAATAAAGTGATAAGTGGTACCTGGGCTCACTCCTATGTCTACCTCCTGATTCTCGGATTATATAATCTGTGTACTGGAGACACACCACCATAAAATAATTGTTAATTTAGGGTGTGTTTATAGTGTATCCTGGAATGAGGTTCCCCATATTCACAGAGAATAATCTCTATGTGGAACATCAGCTATGCCTTTAAAAGGCCATGCCATCGATCTATCAGGATGGCAGATTCTGGTGACTGCAGATTGTGATATAATTAGTGAACTCATCATCATGTTCCCAGTCATGTCTCCTTTGCTGTAAAATGCAATCCTTGCTAAGTTACACAGTGAGTCCTCCGATAGTGGTAGTGGTTTAGGTCTTGAGTATATAAACAGCAAACCCATAATTATTGACAGAAGATGTGTTGTTTCTAATCAAGATGAGTAAGTGCTCCTTCCAGGATGGAAGTTGCCACTAGATGACTTGTTTGTCTCCTTGAGAGATGGAATCCCAGAGTAGTCTTTGTTGGAGAATGTTGAACACTCCACAGTAGAAGTAGCTATGTCAGCCTTGGTGAGTGGGAACCCAAGCCATCAGGCTCATAGTCACCTCTATCCTTGACACCCCGGCTGCTCTGTTTATGCACCCACTGTGCCAGCATTAAGATAACCAATAATCCCAGCACTTTGGGAGGCCAAGGCAGGTGGATCACCTGAGGTCAGGATTTCAAGACCAGCCTGACCAATGTGGTGAAACACTGTCTCTATTAAAAATACAAAACAATTAGCCAAGTGTCTTGGTGTGCGCCTGTAGTCCCAGCTACTCGGGAGGCTGAGACAGGTGGATTGCTTGAACCCAGGAGACAGAGGTTGCAGTGAGCCAAGATCACGCCACTGCACTCCAGCCTGGACCACCGAGCGAGACTCTGTCAAATAAAAGAAAAGAAAAAAAAAAAAAGAAACTGGACTGTATCAAGTGACCAGTTGATCCTGTCTGCTTGGTCATTTTGCTCATCTCTCACAGGTGATATCATTTGGTGTGTGAAAATATGCAATACAAAGATCTTCAACTTTGTGCCTCAGTGTGTTCTAATTTATTTTCCCCAAATTAATTTATTCCTAATCTCTCATTTTTGCCACTTCCTGTGAGAGCATATGTATTCTCACCCTGGGTAGCTTATATTTTCACACAATGTGCATGACCAGGGACATTATCCAAAATTCTGACTATTGGGAGGGTTTCCCCACACTGTTAGCTTTTAGGGACACTCTGAATTAAGGCTGTACCTCAAGCCCTAAGGATATCCTTTCGTTAATCAAGCTTGGCCTTTTATCTTTGATAGCAAGATGTAACAATGGATCCTCGGTTACAGTTATATTTCTCAGCTGATAGAGTAGAAATTGTACAAAAATAGCAAAGGTCATGGGAGTGCATTGCTCATGCTGCTTATTTGTACCCTCTGGCCTGCTCGTGCCTGACCCTGATGGTACCACTTTAGACTTATGATAGACTGCTGTGGGTCTTCACAGCCTTATGATCTGGTGGATTTGACAGTATCCATATTATGATGAGTATGTCTGGACACATGGTCACTTGATGTCAAATATTATTATTCTGTGAAATTACTGTACATTTTAAATATAATTGCACACAAAAAAATTTCAGGCAATGTCAGAAGTAAAAATCACTATTTCTAGAAAGGCTTAGATAGCCATATGGCAACATGCACAGCAATAGCCAAATTCTATAAAGTCAGGTGAGCAATAAAAGGGCTGGAACTAAAGCAGTAGCAGAAAAGATCAAAAGAAGGGAATAATTAAAACATATCTAAAAGTATCAACAGTATTGGGAAGAAAACATGATGTTCACATGATACCCCAATGCTTCCAGAAAAGTCACAAATGAGTAAGCAAGGAATATTATAACTGATATCTATGATTCAGATAAAAACTCGGGTGGTACATGAAAACTGGCTTAAGTCAAGAGTGTAATTGAGACTAGATCAACTTTACAATGTCCTTTCTCAGATTCTGGGTATCTGAACATCTTGGATCTATCTTGAGGTCACAAAGCCGAAGGAATATAAAGATCACATAACTCTTTGTGTAAGTTTAGCGTATAATCAGTACTGAGACTTCTGTCAAGTGATGCTGTTTCTCTGTATCTATTGTCCACATGTACTAAGTAAAGATGAGATTATTCACCTATTTCATGTTGCTGCTTTGAAAATCAGGATTCTTGTATAGGTACCCTTGGGCAAAGCACTTGGGTTTATTCAAATACTTCTTGGTGCTTAAGGGAAAATAAAAACATAGAAAACAACTAAAGTGTTTTTATGACTATTCTGGTTATTCATTGTTACATAATAAACCATCTTAAAACTTAGTGCGTTAAAATGACCATTTATTATTATTGATCATGTTCTCCCATAGGCTGACTGGAATCAGTAGGGCGGTTCTCATTTGGGTCTTTCTTAACGCAGTAATTATTCATTACAGATACAGATATCTGGGACTGCAGTTCCCTGAAAGCTAGACTAGGCTGGATGTCCAGAAAGGCTCACTCATATGGCTCTCAACTTCCGCTCGATGTCTCTTGGGAGCTTAGCTGGAGCTGTTGACTGAAGTCCCTAGACACAGTCTACTGTAGACACAGTCTACCGTCTCTTTATGTGAGCTGAGTTTCTAACAGCAAAGCTGCTGGGTTCCCAGGCAGATGTACTGAAAGCAAGGGTTTCAAGTATCAGGAAGCTGATGCTGCCAGTCTTTTTAAGGGCTATATAGAACTTCAGAGTGTCATTTTAGCAAATTCTATTGGTCAAAGGAATTATAGGGCCTGCCCAGGGGGATGGAGAAGTAAACTTCACCTTTGATAGGGAATGTGAAGGTCACATCCTTGAAGCACATGTGAAGAGTAGATATTGTGGAGTCACCTTTGGAATAAAATCAGCTGCAATGATTTAATTCAGTAAATTCTGTGACATGTACTTTTATAGTACTTATAGTACATACTTTTAGTACTTTTATAGTACTTATAGTACATACTCTTATAGTACATTTTATAGTACTTACTATAAAATGAGCTTATTTCATGCAGGAAGCAAGATTTATGACATTTTTAACCCGTTTGTGAGGAGAAAGACTTTTCTAGTATGAACTTTGACAATGTGACAATAAACTATAGAAGTCAATAAACTATCATTTTCTTTAAAACCAGTTTATTGATTGCTATTTCAGTAAGAACTCCTTGTTTAGATCTTGTGCAATGTTCTCTCAAAGAAGCTAATGGCTGAAATGACTATAAGAGGCATTGAGGGTTTGTTGCATGGGTTGATTATTTTTTATATGGATTGAGCAAATTCCTGTATGAACAGAGAATGGAACAGACTTGCCTTCTTAGAGAAGGCAGATAAATCACTAAAAAAGTAGAACTTTATGGGTATAAATTAAGGTTTTGCAGTCATTTGAAATTGGATTGAATTCTGGCTGCGTGTGCCCCAAGACACAGTTCCCTTTTTGAAAAATTTAGGTAAAACCTACCTTAATGCATTCTGGCAAGCAATAAATGAAAGCATTTTTCTTGGTTACCACTTTCATGATAACATTTTAAAAATTATGTTTTCTATCATCTTTAGTAGAAGATAATCACATACACAATGCACCATTTTGTCTATTCACTGTACATTTTTAAGGCTGTTTCTATATTAGCAGCATTTTTGTGATTTAATATAGAATACACATATTTCCAAAAAAACATAAAGCTGGAGAGTAACATCAATGTATTTCTCCAATTTGAACTAATATACGTATAAGAAAACAAGTCTTATTTTGTATTGACTTTTATCCTTTTACTTTCCAATATCATAATACTTTTGATAGAAGTACTCCCAAGAGCTTTGTAGAAATGAAACATTAAATAAATATTTATAAATTTAATAACTTTTTAATACTAATAATATTCATCATTAAATTGTATTTTTTCAGTTACCATTTATATGCTTCTATTAAGGGAGCAGAATTATGCTGCTGTAAGAGGCAATAAACACAAATCATTCTAATATCTCTAATAATTATCAGCATTAATTTCATCTGTGTCATCAGATTACTTTAATGGTCTGCAGTTGCTAATCATGTCATTCCTGTTCTGCTGTCAGTCCTCAGTACGTCAGTCAGGTATTTGACCTTACACTCAGACGAGAAATAGCACTTGCTAAAATTGTGAATGGCATATCTTAGTGCTAATGATGATTTTATGGCTTTTGGAGGGTAGCTAAATTTCAGTTCTTGTTACTGATTAAACTTATCACTTGTTGGTCTGACAAACTATATTTGGGGTTGGAATATAAACTAAGGGCTGTATTTATTTAACTATTAGTAACTTCTCTTTTAGCACATTGCAGATTAAGATTTAAGACACTATAGACTATTAAAAGGGGAAGGAAAAGAGAGGGTTATGGGTTGAAAAAGTGTCTATTGGATACTATGCTCACTACCTGGGTGCAATATACTTATGTAACAAACCTGCACATGTACCCCTGTATGTAAAATAATTTTTTAATAAAATTGAGAAAGTAATACCCTAGGAAAACTTTATACACAATTAATGAGATGAAATTCAACAGTAATATATAGAGAGGCCTACACTCAGATTCAAATTGAATCATAAAGAACTGGATAAGAGAGATCCTGGTTAAGTTCATCTCATATGAAAAAGCTGCTTAAAAACTCAGTAAAAGCCAAGAAAAAAAAACCATGTTGTAGAATGTATTAGTCCATTCTCTCATTGCTATAAACAAATACCTGAGACTGGATAATTTATAAAGAAAAGAAGTTTAATTGGCTCACAGTTCCAAAGGCTGTACAGGAAGCATAATGCTGGCATCTGCTCAGCTTCTAGGGAGACCTCAAGAAACTTACAATCATAGCAGAAGGCAAAGAGAAAACACAGACATCACATGGCTAGAATAGGAGCAAGGTGCAGGGAGGTGATACCCACTTTTAAATGACCAGATCTCACGAGAACTCACTCACTATCATGAGGACAGCACCAAGAGGATGGCGCTAAATCACTCATGAGGTATCTGCTCCCATGATCCCATCACCTCCCACCAGGCCTGACCTCCAACACTGGGGATTACAATTCAACCTGAGATTTGAACAGGGACACAGATTCAAACCATGTCATAGATATATTAAAAACTGAAATCTTAGGCTGCATAAAAAAAGCATAGTATCTTTATTTATTGTGGTACAAGCCACTGTACCTTGTTTGCATAGTTTTTAAAGAGCTAAGACATCTAGCACAAAACGTTATAGCAATATCATGAACACAGATACACAGACTTACGCAAATGAAAATTTAAATGGAATGATAAAACAAAGCAGTAATAACAGGTATTTTCTTTTCTAACCATAATAGATTAGCTGATATCTGACCTGCCATCCAGTTGCAAGTAACTATATGTTTGTGTGTGTGTGTGTGTGTGTGTGTGTGTGTATGACTGAAGTCATTGATCAGCAATCAACACTAAGATCCTCAAGAGAAGTGATGTACATCAGGTTAGGCTACATTTATTCTTGCTTTCTCATTCAGGACATTTTTCAGAACTATGATGCAAGGAAGAAAACACCAGTCCCTCTGGGTTGAGAAAACAAAGACTAAAGTTTGGGTTGCCAGGGCAGCTGGAAATGAAGGGCAGGTTGTTAGAGAGGAAGGACCCACAGAAAAGACCTGAGTGTGTGCAAAAAAATTTACTTCAATTCCTTGGATGACTCCCAACCTCACAGGCACAGGGAAAGACTTTGAAGGACTGAGCAAGGAAGAGCTACCAGGAGCCCCGAGAGGTAAGCATAGATTTCCGAAATCTCCACATGATGGAGACTTACTGGAATTCAGGTATAGCTATAAGGAGAGACCCTGGTGAGTATCTTGGGCTTCTATTGAGACTGTAATGGAGTAGGCCATGCCCTGGAGTAAGAATCATGGTTTAAGGCTAAGGACAAAGCTAAATTAGACATAACAAGCTTAAGTCCAAGCCCCCAACAGGATTGCTAGTAATTTAACTTTCTTTTAGAACAAAACTTAAAATCCTTTAGAATAGATTCATACAATCTAGGTGCTCTATAACATATCACTCACAATAAAAATTATTTTTATATAAAAATAATTAGACACAAAAGAGGCATAAAATGGCACCAATAATTAAGAAATAGAATCAACAGACTAAAACTCAGAGATTATTCAGAATTAACAAAAACTTCAAAATAGTTATAATCAACATGCTAATCAAAAAGAAGAAAAAGAAAAGAGGTGAAATTTTTCAAATAGAACCAGATTTTGTAAAAAAGAATTAAATGGACATTTTGGAATTGCAACATAAAATATCTGAAATTAAGAACTTTTTGAATGTTTATAATAGAACACCGAACAGCAGAAAATATCAATTTTTGAACTTGAGACAGGTGAATAGAAAATAACCCAACTAAATAGCAGTGAGAATAATAATAATAAAAATAATGAACAGAATATAAGAGAAATATGAGAACCCATCATAAGAAACATGTAACCTTTGCATGTGAGTGGTCTATCGAACACTGCTCTTTTAAAAAACAACTGCAAGGTAACAGAGGTAAGATTAGACTGAAGAATAAATAGCTGTAATGTAGTAGCAACAGAGGCTTCAGGCAGTCCCAGATTGTGCTCTGAAGCTGAGTTGGCTCCTCAGGGATGCCCATACTTGAGGCAGGGACTAGGCTTTTGTCTTCCAACATTAACCAGACATTAGATGCACTTGTTGCTGGAAAGAAAACGTAAATGTCAAAGAGGCAGTTGCCTTTAACTGAGGGCAAAACGTAGGGAGACACTTAGTTGCAAACAATGAGCAACCATTCCCTACAGACACAAAAATGACTGCCCTTTCCTGAAAAGGGTATCACACGCCAACGTACGATTATAAGAGCAATTAAAAGGCCCAACATGTGTGTAACTGGAGCCTCCCAAAAAAAGGAGAGATGAGTAAAAGCAACATTTGAAGAACTAATGTCTGAAAATTTCCAAAATCTGATAAGAACAACATACAAATTCAAGAAGCTCAGCAAATTCCAAACAAAAAAGTAATATATCATAGTTTAATAGCTAAAAGTTAACACAAATAGAAAATATTAAAAATAGCCACAAAGGGGGAAAGACTTATGGTAGTGAATTTCGGGAAAAGAACATGAATAATGGAGTGATCCAGTGCTTGGGACATTTTTTCATGTTTCAGTCACCATATTATGGAAAGGATATTAACAAATTAGAAAACAACCAAAAGAGATGAACAAGATGGTGTGGTCATCTAAAAACCATGCTACAGTTTAGAAAGACCCAGCTGAAGATGAGAGGATTTAGAATAATATCTATTTCCAATAGTCAGTATCCTGGAACATATACTACTATTATTTTGTGAAATTTGGAAGAACAGAAATAAAACCAGTGGGAGGAAGCTTTCAGCAAATATAAGTAAAATATCTGTAAACTAATAATGGAACTGGTTGCCTTGTGGAGAAGTCAGCATGCTGTTATAAGAAGTATCCAGAAAGCAGTTAGCCATTCATCTGCCCAGGATCATAGAAAATTCTCAAATTATGTGTGATAGAAATAAATGTTCTCTAAAGTCAATTGCAATCCTAAAGGTCTAAGTCAAAATTTGTTTTGTCCTTTTTGTATTCGAATAAATATTCAAAACTTGAGCCACTGTATGCCATTCATGAGGTGTAGGTCATAATACATATTTTTGAAGTACTTTTTATAGAACTAAAATTTGATACATTATTAAATGATCTTAAAGAGACAATCTGTCCACATACACACTGAAATGTGTGTTTCAGTGAGCAAACCTTTGGTTTAGGGAGGAATTTTTCCACAATACTTCAATATGTGCACCCCATATCTAGTACATATGGCAAAAGGGAAAGCTAGAAACTCACGGGCAAGAGCTCCTAAAAGTATTAATATCGCCTTTAGCAATTAGTTTGTGTCTTAGATCATTCGTGCTGCCGTAACAAAATATCATAAACTTGGTAGCTTATAAACAGAAATTTACTTCTCACAGTTCTGCAGCGGAGAGAAGACAGGGCAGTTATGGTGAGAGGAACACAAGGAAGGACGAGGAAAGCATAAGGCATTCTTGGAGGATGGGAAGTAAAAACCTTTTCTTTTGGAGAGGCCCATTGCTGAAAGTCATCAATGTACATTCTGTCAATGTCAAGCCATCTTGGTCTAAGAGCATTATTACCGGCTTAGTCCAACATCTAATTATACAAGATTTACTTTCTTTGTATAATGACAACTTTCTTGTTTTTCAATAATCCAAAAGAGGAAGTACACCTGAGTTTGTCTTCAGGCAAAAATGAGGCAACATTTCTTAGCTATTACCTTGAGTGGAGCAGGTAATATGGTGTCCTTGGAGCTCCCTTTCCTATGTAATCTAAAAGCGAATCTTTATTCTTATAGACTACTAGAGTGCTGCCAAAATCTTATTTTGTTCATCTCTTCTTAACAAAGTATGGCCATGGCTGATATAACCTCTAGACTCTTTAATCATGAGGGGGAAAATTTCACTTGGTTAAGAATTCAATTCTTCCATGTTTCTTCCAAATTCAAAAATTAGCTTCACAGTTACTTTTTGATGTGGTGAATGTGGACACCTTTGTTTTCAACCTGGACTTTCCTCCCCATGGATTATTATCAGACTATATTTTTTAAGTGTTGTGTTCCCTGCAGAAGTCATGATATTCTTGGTTTTCCTTATAATGACTTGTATTTTTATAATTGTTCAATTTTAATATTTTATCATCCCATCCAAGCAATCCTATCTCCCATGTATAATTATCTCGCTATCCCTCAATAATTTTATTTCTAATAAAAAGGAGAAGCATCACAGTGATTAGAAAGAAAAAGTCTCAGTGAGTTACAGATTTCACTTTAACCTTAAGAACAAGCCTGAAAATTATTCTCCAAATGGATAAATTGAGTCCCAAAATAGTAACACACTTGTTCTGACAGATGGAGGTGCAGATAGAAGAATGTGCATCGCAACTGCCGCCTGAAGCACTTCCATCTGTCACCAGGTCTCTGCTCTGTCTATACACTCAAAACTACTCTGTCCACTATCAGGCAATTGTGCAGGTTTTCTTCATTCATTTCACTGTGAAGTGAACTAAACTGCTTACAAGGATCTCTGCAGTAAGAATAATTAAAAATATAACCAGAGAGTCTATCTGTATGGCACTGAAACTTTATCAATTAAAGATATCACCTCTCATGGTTTTCCCTAGATAACATAATTAAGAAAAAGAAAAAAAGAAAAAGAAGAGGATAAGTGGAGTGCAATGGGACAGGGGAAAAGAGAGAGAAAAATCTCCCAGCCAAGCATCAAGAAATATTGCTTTCTTTCCTTCTTTAATAAAAGAAGTCTTTTCATTTTTCATTTTCTTCCTCCTTATACAGTAAAAAATAAATAAGCCATATGAATATCAAAAATCGAATTCATTGTTCCTATTTGTAAGCAGCACATAAATAATGAGCTTAGAGTCTACAGCCAGGCCAGCTGGGTTCACATCCAGGCCCTCTGCTTACCAACACTGGGACCTTTGGCAAATATTTGGACCTTTTTTGCCTCAGTTTTCTCATCCATAAGATGAAGATGAATCAACATATCTATTCCAATATTAAATCAACAAATATAGATATAAACCTCTTAGAGCAGTGCCTGGCACATGATCAGCTCTGATAAACTTGACCTGGACACCTAGCCTGTTGACACCCATGCAAATCTGACCTGGCCCCACCACCTTGACTGGACACGGCACAGATACATACAGTGGAGGCTTCGGATGACCATGATCCCAGGTGGGCTCCACATAACCACAGTAGAGCATCTACTGCCAGCCAGTGCCCTTCTGACTGCAAGCCCAAAGATGGCCCACTCATCATTGGTATCAAGCGGCTTTGTTTTCCTAATATGAGCAGTTTGTGACATTTTGGCTTTAAAAGATCTATTTCATTTCTCCTGTCCTGAGCTTCATCCCCAGAGCCTGGAGTCTGGTTCTAAGCTTGGGAGTAAAACTTTCCCACACAGTGCTCAGTGTTTGGTCACGTGGTGTGTATATTTCTTTGTTTGTATGTGTGTATGTACTTCTATATCTGAAAACTATGTAAAGTTGTGGCTTTTCATATTTGAAGATCTAGGAGGAAAAAATCGTTTCAATACAATTTAGTATAATTGCAATAAGTTGGTTTGAGTTTGTCATCTGGAAAGCATGAAACCTAATAAGTAGATGATGAAGGAAATGCCCTGGTGTTTGAATGGTTCTACCACACAGGTTATTCATTTACATAGAGTTCAATAAGGGAGGTGGCATGGGAAGCTGGGCCTTGATCAGAGGACCCATTGTTTTTCTGCTTTTCACTTACAAAATTAAACTTCTCAACAAGCAAGTCACAAAGAGGCTTGCTCCCACTGTGCCCCCAACCAACAGCACCGAGTCTGCTTTCAGGCAGTGGGCAAGCAGGGCTGAGAATTTGCCTCAGGCTACCAGCCTCCCAGCTGTGAAAACAAGTAGGGCTTTGTGCTTCCCCACCTGTGGAGTCTGCACAGCAGATTCACACCCTCCCCTAAATTCTGGCCAAGAGACTTCTTGTTCAGTTAGAATTGTTACAAAGTTCAGCTGGAGGTTTCCTTCACCTTGTGGCCTTTTCCCAGTACCTCTGGCAGCCCTCTGCAAGGACCCTTGGGAGGCAAGGCAAAAATGGCTTCCTAGGAGACCCAGAGAACCCACAGGCCTTTTCCCCCTGCTTCTTCTACCCCTGTATTTCCCTCAGCTGTCTAAACTGACTCAGTTCCAGGTAAGGTCATAATCTTCTCCTGTGATCTAGACCTTCAGGTTCCCCAGTGAAGATGTGTGTTTGGGGGTGGATGATCCCCCTTTCCACTTCCACAGTTTGGGCTCACAGTATTTGGGGTGTCTCCTGGGTCCTGCAAGAGCAATCCACTTCCTTCAGAGGGTCCGTGGCTTCTCTTGGCTTTCCTGATTTATTCCTGCAGTAATTCTGGAGCAAAAGTTCATGATGCGAGACTCCACACACCACTCTGTCCATCCGAGTGGGAGCTGGAATCTAGTCCTGCCTTCCGTCTGCCATGATCTTCCTGATTTGAGGCTTTCATGATTCTTAATTCTATTAATAATAAATCCATGAAACAGTCAAAACTTTGGACTTACATTTGTATAGTAAGTACTGTGTCCCCAAACAGTTAACACTACATTGACAGGAACTTGATACAAGTAGATTCATGGCGACTTCACAAAAAGTGTGCTGGGTTTGTTAGGGAGAAAAAAGAAAGAGTGATATGATAACCAACACTTTCACCTTCTTGCTTTGTCTCTTCCAAGTTCTCCTGCTTTCTGAGTACTGTGATTCAATTCAGGAGTTTGAGTACCCATCACCATCCAGACTGAGACACCAGAGATGGGATCAGAACAGCTGAGAAATATGTGCTACCTATTGTGATAAAATAACAACTGTGATAAGAAAGACACACAATAATTCCTTTCTCTTCTTTCACACATTCTCTCTGTTTTCTTAGTTTTTTTGAAGAGTGTTAAATCAATAGAGCCCAAATGCCTTGAAATCACCCAAACAAGCAAACCAAGAAATGGAAAACCTAGAGGATCTTAGTTATGGCTATGAATCGATCTTTCTGGTTATAGGGGTTAAAAAAAATTATCTGCAGCAAGCAGGAAATTCCTAGATGCTGTCTGCAGGCAGGTGAGCAGTTTATACTGACCCTGAGAGTAGGAAAAAGACATAAAACTCTTTGAGTTGTGCAGAATGAGAGGTAATAAGATTAAGAGCCTGCCTAATTAGAAAATTCAGTGATCTTGTAATCCATCCATCTGGCTTAAAAATGGCGGGGGTATAACCAAGTCAATAAGCACTGAGCAATTCTCTCTCTCCAAGAAACCCTGCTCCGCCTTCCTCTGGTTTCTTCCCGTCTACACCCCTGGACTTCTTTATAAGCCATCAACTCCCCAATCCCCAGCCCCAGCTGTTACCTGGGTCTGAGGCAGCATCTGGCACAGCTCAGCACAAGTAAGACGCGGTTGTATTTTAGCATCCCATCCCCTCTCAGAAACCCTCAATTTTCTAGTCCTATGTACACTGATAACATATTTTGCATAGGTTCATCATGTAGCATAATGCCCAGCACATTCTGGGACTATAATAAGTACTTATTGAATGTACAAATAAACGGATTGATAACATTTGAGCATCTTGCAAATATTTGGCTTTACTTTTCAACATAACGTTTTCATATTCATTTTTGATTCTTACACATGGAAAAATGTCCATATATGTTAAAGTGCTTTGATAAACTTACCCATGCAACATCAGTCCATTTAAAATTTAATTGGTAGTAATACTGTTTTAATATTAGCTTCTGTTTTGAAATACAATAATTCAACCTAAGAAATAAAACATCTAGGACAAAAAATTAGTAAATCAAAAAGTGGGTCTATCTAAATTATTTAAGTGATGATTAAATATCCCATATTCCTTTGATAATTTAAACTGAGCCTCATTTTATTTTTCTCACGACTATTTTTCTAAGACTTGTTTTAATTCATTGTGACTTTAAACAGAGTAAAACCAATGCTGAGTAGGATACTAATTTTCTGAAACATAAAGTCTGTAAAGACTTTACTGTACTTAAAAAAAGTTACCTGTCAGAACTTTTTTATATTATAAAATTTGGCCTTTGTTTTTCATATGTGTTGTGATTATTTTGTACATTTATAATTTGTTGTTTGACCTTTTAAATACTTACCTTGAACATTTAGAATGTTTTATTTTTCAAGATTCAAACTTATAAACATGTTTTTGTGTGACTTGTCATTTTAGTGACATAATCAACCCAAACTTTGAAAACACATTTTCTCATCTTTTCTTCTAGTATATTTTGTATTTAAGAAAATATTTGTAAAAAAGATTTGATTTATTTATAATACATGTTGGGTTTAATTCAGGTAAATATTTTAAGAAAAACATTTCCTCTGATTTCTTCCAGTGCATATTGGATTTTTTTGTGTGTTTGAATTTTGATCCACATGAAATTTCTTTAAATGAGTCAAACGCAGTGAGAATTTTTCTTATTTTCTTTTAAACAGCTCAATTATATCAGTATAATTAATTGATTAAATCCATGTTTTTACCAACTATTTAAAATGCCAACGTTGTTATATATAAAATTTTCATATATTCATAAACATTTCAGGAGTATTTATTCAGTTCTGTTGGTTTGCTTCTCTTTTTTCTTCCCAAGTGTTTTCATTAATGTAAAATTTTGATACACTTTAACATCTCGTCAAACCTGCTATCACCTGATCCTGATATTTTTATGTAATTATTTTTCCAAATAATGTTCAGCTTCAATTTTCTTAATTGTAGTAAAGAGTTGGCAAAATAATTCATCAAAATGGGTAACAACGTTACATATTGGGGAAGTATTTCAACAATCAATTGTGCCATGGAAAGTTTCTCCTTCCCTCCAGGCAGGAAGCAATTCTGACTGTCATACCTCATGTACAGGGATCTTCTTTCTTCACATTTGACTTGGATTTTACTGAACCAGCTACAGTTTGTCACTTGATTTCCTTTAAGAACGACAATATGCCTTTGTCAAGAGGCTATCTGGGGCTTCTCTGGGAAGATACTTGAGGTATTGGAACGGATCATAACTAAGGGCCACTGAGGGATTATCTCATCCTTGGCTGGCAGTGACTATTTTCTAGCCAACTGCACTAACCAGCCATTGGTGCCTTACATACAATGTTCTTCCTATTCTTTTTATACCACCTAGAAATTTCTAATAGGAATGGATACTGAATTCCTCTGATCCATATTCATGCTTATTTAGAAATATGAAATTCAATCGATTCAATGGGATACAGTGAAATATTTTAATTTTAACAATAAAGAGGCTTTCAAATGAATGTTAACCTTCTGAAGTATGTGTTGCTATACACCTGACTTAGATACAAGAACATATAAACATAGAAAGAAGTGGACTTTCTATTAAGTTTACTTCAAGAGAGCAGGGGAGGAGTCACCAAACATGTAGTTTAAAAGGAAGGGTGTATGATACGGATGAACTTACCGCCTGGCCCCTCATTCCCAGACCCTCGCTTCCATACAGAGCTGACACCATCGTCCTCACGCGCTGCAGTTCGGAACCAGTGCCTCCATCACCCCTTATATTTGAAATCTGTATTGGTATCTTCCTCTAAGTCTTGAAAAAAAGATACATTCTCTGCTTTAAAAGGAATAATATGGTCAACAAGCAAGCTTTCTTTAGCCCGAAATCACACCTCCAGATTGGAAAAATACTAAAGAAAAACAAAGATGTAGTCCCTGCTGGTGAGAAACTGACCCCTTCTTTGTTCCTCTTTGAGAAGCCTAGAACCCTGTACCCAGTCTTTTTTTTTCCTCTTTTTTTTCTCAGTCCCTGCAACACTCTGTTTTTTCCTTCCACTCACAGTACCCCATGACATTGAGTGTCTCTCCCATTCCTTTGACATTTGTCCTCATACAGTCTTTTGAAACCGCTGGCATTATCAACTTTCAGTGTTATTTAACATTCTACATGCCTTGTCTCTTTCACCAGGATACTAATTTTCTGAGAATAGAGTCATGTATTTTATTTATTCATGTCTGTCACACAGTCCAAGACATTATTATCCCATAATAAACACTCAATAAAAAGACACATACAGGCAAGTGGTCTCAAAGTTCAATACACACACACACACACACACACACACACACACCAGGTTTAAAAGCCCCTTTTAAACCAATCACAAACTGGAATTTGGGGAGAGTCTTTCAGTTTCTTCTTTGACAATATGGGGATAAAATAGCTACTTCACAGAATTATTGTCAAGGTTACATATTGCTTGTCAATATTCCACTTGATTCTGTAAAAGCCAGGCACAAATATGGCTGGTATTTGTTGAAAAAACATTCACAGATCCTGGTTTGTAATCATGAATGTAATAAGAGCATTCGATTGGAAGTAGAGATTACCTATCCTAATCTTGTTTTGTCGATGAGGAAACATCACAGAGGTGATACGTTTCAAAACTACACAGTAGTGGACTACTATATTTTAATCAAAATTTTATTGGATAAAAACTCATACCTTCCAGTTTATATACTGTTGGAATAATGACTATGCTTCAAATCAAAGAAATATTTTATTCAAAATGGACCTATAGTCAGTGATTATAATCATCTTAGTAATTACCTTGGTTTGTAAGAAAACTGAATAGAACTCTACGTGATGAATTTCCTCAATATCCTTACCCATTGCTGATGTTAAGTGAGTGCTTTGTCTTTGAGCTGTTACATAAATCCATAAGGCTAGAAATGGGAATATAGAAGATGATGAATTAAAAATTATATTCACCTAGGGCTGGGCGCAGTGGCTCATACCTGTAATCCCAGCACTTTGGGAGGCCGAGGCAGGCAGATCACCTGAGGTCAGAAGTTCAAGACCAGCCTAGTCAACATGGCAAAACCCCGTCTCTACTAAAAATACAAAAAAATAGCCGGGTGTGGTGGCAGGTTCCTGTAATCCCAGCTACTCAGGAGGCTGAGGCAGGAGAATTGCTTGAACCTGGGAGGCGGAGGTTGCAGTGAGCCGAGATCACACCATTGCACTCCAGCCTGGGCAACAAGAGTGAAGCTACACCTCAAAAAAAAATTTTTTTAATAATATTCACCTAACATCTAATGTATGCAGTGTTAAACATACCTATTGTGAAATTGACCATATCTCCCTGATGGTGTGGAAGAAATACACTTAAAATGATTATCAATGCCCAAGAGAATATAGTGCTTCTGGTTCTATAATAATGATGTAGCCAATTATAATACTGGAGTTAAAAAAAATAAAGAACACTTGTGTCCAGTTCTTCCGAATTTGTGGCTGAGAGCCCTGGGCAAGCAGTGCAGGGCGCTTGTATGGATGCAGCTTCTAAAGGGAGAAGACCCTGCCCACCCATCTTGATCATGATCTGCTTTCTCTGCTTACTCTTAATTTAAACCTGCATGATTAAGGTACAGGCTTGCCAATAGAAGAGGGCGGCTGAGCTTCCTGACAACTGCATATTCAAGTAGCCAGCAGTGCTCCTGCAAGCCACAGGATCTGTCAGCACGCTTGCTTTTGCCAGGAGAAAAGGCGAGAAAACTGCACTTTAAACATCAGGCTCAGAAAATCATTAGGCTATCAGCCCGTTTTAAGACAGAACATAAATGCTTTTCCGGAGGAGACACAAAATCTTCATTTTAGGATGTGCCTTTTAAAACTCTTTAATGGAATTGTGGTGGGGAATGTCTATCCAACTACCTCATAAACGCTGGCTTCTGAAATCAGATGGAAGATAACTGAAAGACTCACTGCCATTTCCATCATTTTAGTAGACAATCTCGGGCCTGGCGCCGTGGCTCACACCTGTAATTCCTGCACTTTGGGAGGCCGAGGTGGCCAGATCACCTGAGGTCAGGAGTTCGAGACCAGCCTGGCCAACATGGAGAAACCCCGACTCTACCAAAAATACAAAAATTAGCCTGGCATGGTGGCACATGCCTATAGTCCCAGCTACTTGGGAGGCTGAGGCAGGAGAATAGCTTGAACCCAGGAGGCAGAGGTTGCAGTGAGCCGAGATCACTCCATTGCATTCTAGCCTGGACAATAAGAGTGAAACTACATCTCAAAATACATAAATAAAATAAAATAGACAACCTCTAAGTCCATGTCCAGTCTACCTGGACAGTTATGGTATATTCTTTTAATTATAAATTTGGACAGTTAATACACCGGAGATACAAATGCAGGTAGAAATCGTCAAAAGATAACTACAGGAAAAGTGTCTCCCAACCAAAATCTTACTCCTGTCCTATCTTTGTGCTGAGTTGCATGTCTGCTAAGTCTTTTTTCTTTTGTTTTGTTTTTTGTTTTTTGTTTTTTTCATCATTCAACATAAGTACAATATAAGCAATCCTTGGAGAAAAAGAAAGTCAAAACATGTTGAATGAAATTTCATTAAAGAGACAAAAGAATGATACCAGGTCCATGTCTCCCTCTCTCCCCATTTTCTACCCCTTCCTCCTTCTCTCTCTCTCACTCGGCACCTTTATACGAAAGCTCATCAGTAAAGAAAGTATCTAGTGCTTGAAGCCTGGCATGAAGGTAAGGGCTTCCCAGATGGGAGAGAAAGCAATTTAAAAACAGCTGCTGACAACACCAGAGCTAAATTTTGCCTGCTTCACAATTTCTCTCAGACCTAGCACAATTAATATTTATTTCCCAATAGGCATATTCTGTGCTGAACTGAGGCCTAAAACAGTCAGGAAAAAGTGGATTAACTGAAAAGAAACAAAGGCAGCTATCTTTGATTTCAACACCATTAACCCATTTATGCTGGAGGTTGCAATTTTTTGAATTTTTGCAATCAGACCTTGGAAGGTCTTGAGCAGCAGGATATAAATAATTCCCACATGCTTAGTGTTCCAATAAGGGAACACTAGGCATAAACCGGTTAATTCATATGTCAAAAACAGGTGGTAGTTACTGACTGCAACAACCCTTCTTTTTCTAGTCAAAATTGAACTCAACAGCCAAATATAATTGAAAAACATGGATCACATTTTATTCTGAATTTGAAAGATTTATTACATAAACAGATAATCCTTTCCATTGTGGTTAAAGCTATAAATATCCAGACATTGTAGAAATTTTAAGACTGATATTAGGGCTTGCAAATCAGGAGCTTATGAGGTTATTTCTTCTGGAAATATTAATACACCTTTTTGGTTTTGCATTTTTGTCACTGTGTATGAATTATTCATAAGTAAAAATACTGAGATTTATTTTTCAGCATGAACACATGAAAAGAAAAAGGCAAATATAAGCTACTGAATTTACATCTTCACAAATATCTTGATAGCTCAAAGGGTTCTTAAGAAAGAAAAATAAAAAAGATGACAATCTTAAAGTGATTTTTTTTTGTTGTTTTTTTGAGACAAAATCTCGCTCTGTAGCCCAGGCTGGAGTGCAGTGCCACGATCTCGGCTCACTGCAACCTCTGCCTCCCGGGTCAAGGGATTATCCTGTCTCAGCCTCCTGAGTTGCTGGGATTACAAATGCCTGCCACCACATCCAGCTAATTTTTTCTATTTTTAGCAGAGTCAGGGTTTCATCATGTTGGCCCGGCTAGTCCCGATCTCCTGATCTCAGGTGATGTGCCCACTTTGACCTCTCAAAGTTCTAGAATCACAGGCATGTGCCACTGCGCCCTACCTTAAAGGGATTTTTTTTTAAACTGAAGATTTCTATAGAAACTACTGGACAGCCCATCACTGTAAACAGACTCACAGAGGAAACTACTTCTTTGTACTAAAAGTGAAATAATGCAAGTATCAGAGATCGCAGCACAGCTTTTCATATTTGTCTGAATGAAAACAAACAAACGGAAACAGAAAGAAATGTAGCATCTGAAGCCCATTGCTTCTCCTTAAGTCAAATTCTTTTTTCCCCAGTGATAGCTTAGGGTTTTGGTGCCGATGAAAATATATTGAATATCTGGAAGGTCGTAAAAAAGAAATTCTTCTTCCCTGCCCCATTCCCAGAGATCCGGCCCCAAATAGATCTATAGCTGTGCCTGGCAATCTCTGTTCCCAAGGGCCCCAGATAATTTTGATGCAGTGAACCACTGGACAAATTTTGCAATACCTCAAATGCATAGTAAAAACTTCAAACTTGAGTGCCTTAATCACAGGCAGGAAGAGGAGAGGAGGGAAAAAATACACCCTTGGTTAATTGTAAGAAGGTCTTCCCTGGAGGTTAGCATAGGTGGCATATACTTGGATTATGGGCAAAGAGCCAGAACAGCTCCCACCAAAGTAAGAGGTGCTCAGCATTAAAAATCCCCCTCTGCTGGCTGCAGGGACAGGGGTAGCATTGGCACTGACAAGGAGGGGGAGTTGGGCTACGGATGCAACACTGATGACAGCAATTGCTAAATGAAACCCTTTCTACTTATCCATACTCTGTCATCCTAACTAGTGGCATATGCTGCTTTGTTGGTAGTGACGCTCACATTGGTATAAAAATCCATAAAAATGAAACCCCGCAAAGCCGTCTCTGATTCTCAGTGCCTCCAAAGTGCAAAGGCCAAGCGCTCAAGTCTTAAGAATTTCAACATTGTGTAATTCAGGTAACTTTTTTTTTTGTTGAGGCAGCGTTTCACTCTTGTCGCCCAGGATGTTGTGCAATGGTGTGATCACGGCTCCCTGCAGCCTCCACCTCCCGGGTGCACGTGATTTTCCTGCTTCAGCCTCCCAAGTAGCTGGGATTACAGGCATCTGCACCACGCCAAGCTAATTTTTGTATTTTTGGTAGAGACGGGGTTTCACTATGTTGGCCAGGCTGGTCTTGAACCCCTGACCTCAGCTGATCATCCCTCCTCAGCCTCCCAAAGTGCTGGGATTACAGGTATGAGCCACCATGCCCTGCCTCAGTTTACTTCTAAGTTGTGAAACTAAATCTTCAATGAATTAATTTGCATGTATTAGGTACTTGGGGAGGTTTACTGTGTAAGGTGGTAAGATCAGCTTTCCTGGAGATATTAAAATGTTAGACACACTTACTTGTATGCTCTAAGATTCACTTTATAGATATCTACTCACTTCTTAGGCAATGAATATGCCTACAAAGGGATTTTACTTTTCTTTTCTTTTTTTTTTTTTTTTTTTGAGGCAGAGTCTCACTCTGTCGCCGGGGCTGGAGTGCAGTGGCCGAATCTCAGCTCACTGCAAGCTCCACCTCCCGGGTTTACGCCATTCTCCTGTCTCAGCCTCCCGAGTAGCTGGGACTACAGGCGCCCGCCACCTCGCCCGGCTAGTTTTTGTATTTTTAGTAGAGACGGGGTTTCACCGTGTTGCGCGGTGGATTTTACTTTTCTAAAGTTTTCCTTCTCTACAGCTTCCTCGGGCCATTTATATCCAAGATGCCTCATTCCTAGCCTGCCCATCAGGATACTCTACTTGACATCTAAAATGAGCAGGCAAACAGCCTAGAATTTCTCTGTCTGGATTGTTTCTCCTTAAACTAAACAAAAACATTAAAAAAAAAAAAAAAAAAAAAGGAATATGAGATCAAGAAGATGGATGACACAATCAATTATGGTATTTCTGGCGTTGAGTTTCTCATTTAGCGTAAATGTGAAACAATTTCCCTACAAGAAAAATTTTGCAGAACAACGTTCAAGACATGGCTGTTTCATTACGGAGGAACTTGAAAAGTTTACAAAGCTACTATTGAGGAAAGTAAAAAGAGGAATGGAGGTAACTGTTTAAGAGTTGGGTGCAGCTAGGCCAGGCACAGTGGCTCACACCTGTAATCCAAGCACTTTGGGAGGCCGAGGTGGGTGAATCACGTCAGGAGTTCAAGACCAGCTTGGCCAACATGGTGAAACCCTATCTCTACTAAAGATACAAAAAATTAGCTGGGCATAGTGGTGGGCACATGTACTCCCAGCTACTTGGGAGGCTGAGGCAGGAAAATCACTTGAACCTAGGAGGCAGAGGTTGCAGTGAGCTGAGATCACGCCACTGCACTCCAGTCCGGGCGACAGAGTGAGACTCCATCTAAGAAAAAAAAACAAGAATTGGGTGCAGCTGTGCTGAAGAAAGGTAAGGAATAACTGACGTTGATTTTGTTTTATAATGGTTGATGGAAACTTCTTTCCTCCCTCTTACAGTTTGACTTCCTGGATAAAAATAAATATGTAAGATAGTGAAATAAAAAGAATTATATTGGTTAATTAATTCGACAAATGTTTATTAGGTGTTTACTATGAGTTAGCACTTTATTGAGGACTGAGATTATATCAGTGAAGAATAAGAAATTTCTGCTTTTGTGAAATATTTGTGCTAGTATAAGGATACAGAGAATAAACATATAAAGCAGATAAATATACTATGCAAGAATATAAGTGCTATGGAAAAAACAAAGCACAATTAAAGAGGATCCATTAAATGACAGTTATTTTTTAATCACGTCTTCAGTGCAGGTATCGTGTTAGATGTGAGAAATTCAACAGTGTCCAAAGCACTTGTAACCCTTAAGGACTGAGAACCTCTTCCTGTGACTGAGACATGATCCAGAGGTAGCCAACTTGAGGATGGTTACACCTGTAGGCTAACAACAGAGGATGTGAACTGATGCTTGGCCCCACCTGGCCAGGGAGGATATTGCTCATAGATCAACAGCACTACTTCCCATGGGGCCCCCCAGTTCATCTCCATATAGTGTTCCATAGAGTCTGGATCTGTGAATCAGAGCCAATACTTGAGAGGAGTGCAGTTAGTGTGAGGATGGAAGCTGATCAGTACGTGCCCATACCTAAACAGGAGAGCACACTGTCAGACAGCACGCCCTGTATCCCTTGATCCCAGTTACAGAAATTGACCCTTATCAAACTGCATCGTTATTTTATGGCTCATTTGGTTAATATAGCTTTCTTTTCATTACACTATTAATGAAGTTTATTACATTTTTCTCTTGCGTGATGCATACTATCCCAGGAACAAATTATTTTTCCAAAGAATGTATTTCTAATAATAAAATAATGCATAATTATTTTATGTAATCCAATTTACCAAAATTGCAAAACATTAAAATATTAAAACTTCAAAATTTTAAATATTAAATGTCAGTGTATACTGTATTCCACAGAAACAGAGATGTTTGCAACACATAATAAACTACCTGACATCCTTTTTTTCACCTACTGAGGAACAATGATGTCACTTCTTGCAGATACTGCGTGATTCAGAGAAGTCTATATAAATATATATACATACATGGTTATATAGAGCTATCACAACACATATGCGTGTAGGTATATATTATATATGTATCTACACACATACATACACATATGTGTGTGTATATATATATATATATAGAGAGAGAGAGAGAGAGAGAGATAGACAGATAGAAAGAAAGAAAGAAAGAGGAATTAAAAGAACTAAAAGACTGTCCTCACCAATTATTTTTAACCAAAGAATGAGACTTCGTTCCTCTAAAGATAATAAAGAAAAATGACAGTGAACAATACAATCAAATAATCAGTGGTCCATATCCAGGAGCACATCCAGTTTTGTGGGGCTTAAATCTTATACACTTTTGGAGGCCCTCTTTATAAAAAGAATAAATAATTATAAAGGCAAAATTTGGTTAGAACATGAATTGTTATTAAGAATGAAAAAAACACAACAAAATTGCATATTTTTAAAAGCTGATATGTATTATAAACATCAAAAAATTCGTAACAGTAATATAATTTTTATCAGTTAACTGGCTAACTGGCTGGCCCTGCTCCATAATAATTTATTCCCCATTTACTTTTGACTCCATATTTTTTGATCAACTCCTCACAAGAAAACAATTTTGTAAAATCATTTGTACAAAAACAAATAGTAAAACAATTCAATCTTTCTTCTGGCATGGTTTGATAATTTTAAAAAGTTTTTTAAGCTTCACAACTTCTTATTGGTAATGCCATGTAAATTTTGAGAATTACTGCCAAATCTGAATGCTAAAAAATCTCTACCAATTTTCTTTATTCATGAACTCTAAAATTTGGAAAAATGTTCTATAAACTATTTTCTAGCTCCATGTGTTTCAAACCTGGTTACGTCTTTCCTTTTTTTTTTTTTTTTTTTTTTTTTTTTTTGAGATGGAATCTCGCTCCGTCACCCAGGCTGGAGTGCAACAGCGCGATTTTGACTCACTGCAGCCTCCGTCCCCTGAGTTCAAGTGATTCTCCTGCTTCAGCCTCCTGAGTAGCTGGGATTACAAGTGCTCACCATCACGCCCAACTAAGTTTTGTATTTTTAGTAGAGACGGGGTGTCACCATGTTGGTCAGGCTGGTCTCGAACTCCTGACCTCAGATGATTCACCTGCCTCGGTGTCCCAAAGTGCTGGGATTACAGGCGTGAGCCACCGTGCCCAGCCCAAACCTTGTTTCTTCTCAAAGCCCACATACTTTCCATAAATGAAATGGTGTAACACACCCATATCACAGTACAACCTTTGGTTCTTCATCTCATCTCTGTGAGACAATGCTATACTTGGCACAATGGATAGTCCTAGTATTCCTGGAGGCCATTCCTACACCTGAAGAGCTTGTAAAATCTATACATACAGAAATGCTACAAACAACAAAATTAAGTAACCCACCAAATCAAAATAAATATATCCCAAACTCAATTCCCCATAGCCAGATCCTGAAAATGCCCATAGTCCCTCCATCATCACATGGCACTAGGAGAACTATGATAATGGGGACGATGAAGTATAAAGATACAGTATTCATGAATAAGTGCAGTTAAAACATTTTGCACTTAAAAAAAAAAAAAGATGATTAATTAAATTCCTTATAGGGGCTCTCCCCAGGGAAAATAGAGGCCATGAGTATAGATAACCCATTCAAGGCATTTTCCCCCATGATGTAAAGGGAAAAGGAACAGGAGTTGTAGAGATGTTTATTCTGATTTGTTTTGTTTAGGATGAAAGAGACCATGGCATATACACTGACTCAAATGATCAAATAGAGAGACAACATTTGAAGGACTAGAAGAATACATGAGTGATTGCAGGATGGGGCCTCATTTGCTGACCAGAGGGGATGAGATCCAGGACATGAATGGAAGAATTGACCATAAATAGAAGCCTGAAATTGTCATCCTTTCTAACAGCAGAAAAGAAGAATATGTGGTACCTGCATGTTATGTTTGCAAATATGGTGATAAGAACATATGGAATTTCTCCTCTGATCACCTCCTTTCTCAGTGAAACGAGACACAGTGTTTTTAGCTGAGAATGAGGAACTAAGAGAAAGTTGATGTTAGCCGTTGAAGGCGAGAGGAATTGTGAGGTAACTGTCTTGAAAGAATGGGAAAGTAGGTTAACTAGGGAAAGCTGTAAAATCACCTGGAAGCAGTGGTGTCCATTTGAACACTGTGTTCATGAATTTAAAGAGCAACAGTTAGAATGGCTATGTGTTTTTCTTCAGTCACACATGGTTGGTTCTGAGTATGGAGAAATTAGATTTAACAAGGACTGGGTTTTTCTGATGAGTGTGATGAAAATAGAGACAAATGAAGGAGAAAACAGTCTATACTTGGGAATAATAATGATGATGGAGCATGGATCCTAATTTGGACAAGGAGAAAATAAGAGTCACGATGGAGAGGGAAAAGGTGGTGGAGTCAACGGATTAGAGGAATCAATGTTATTGAAGAATTTCTGGAGTAGATGTACTTCAAGACCTTGGAAATTTAGGAGGCCATGTTTAGAGAACAATGGGCCTAGAACTGAAATTACACGGTGTATTGTAGGAATGACAATATCTAAGATATGCCAACAAGAATGAGTGGCTAAATCAGGGTGAAAAGTAAGATCAAGATAGGAAGTCAAAGAAATAAGAGCCAAATTATGGAATATTGGAATAGTATTAGAATTTGCTCCTGAAAATGAGTAAAGAAATCACCAAGAATTATGACTGGAATAGTGTTGGAAATAGAGGGAGCCAGGTGCTAAAATCTTCAAAGAATGAGACTGAAGTACCTGGAGGACTGTTGATTGTGTAGAAAGGGTCATTGGAGGGGAAACAAATCTGTTAAGATGAGCTTCGGTGAAGCTAAAGTTTGTTAGTGGGGAAGAAGGGAAAAACTGTTGGGAAGTATCAATGAGAAGAAAGAAGGACACTAATCCCGTATCAAGAGCTGCTGACACAGTAAGGGAGAAAGAACAGCTTCCACTTGAGAGGAATTTAGGGGAAGTAAGGTCTTAAAGAATAAGCTTCTGCTGGAGAGAAGAAAAGAATAGTTCGTGCAAAAAAATGAAGATATAGAGAGAGTTTAGGTAAAGAATGAGTTTCAGAGGGTAGGTGAAAGGATTTGGAGAAATGCATAGAAAAATGTGGAACTGGCTGATATCAGGAGGTGTACAGAGCTTGTGAGGATATGAGAATAGTGTTGAGAGGTGTCCCGGGAGATTCTCATGTGCTCACCTGGAAAATACTCACCATAGTTTTTCTCAGCTTTATCTTCTCCAACTTAAGCAGGCATCGGAATCACTTTCAGGCTTATTCAAACACAGATGTCTGGCATACTCATTCAGAGTTTCTAATTCAGTGGGTCCTGGGTGGTGCATAAAAATTTGCATTTCTAAAAGTGTGTCCAGATGATGTTGATGCTGCTGGTCTATGGACCATTCCACTGTTCCAGTTCTTCCTCAAAGAAGACATATCTGTTTCACCTGACTAAGCTAATTGCATGCCCTCATAGAAAGCTGTACTTTTCCTTCAGAGCACTTCGTAGTCACCACATTTACTTACTAGTTACACATAGTGTGTGCTTTTGTAAGTGATTCCAACAATAGACACGTACATAGTAAAATATAAGCATTTCTCTCCATTCCCATTCTTTCTCCGGTGCCACCACCTTTACAAGTTTGGTATACATTCTGCTTGCTTGTTTCTCTCCTTTTTTTTCCCTCTCTCTCTCTCTCTCCCCATGTTCCTCTCTTTCTCTCTCTCTCTGTCTCTTTCTGCAAGTGTCTGCACATGCAAAGGATGGGTCATCGTTTTTCTTCACAGAAGAGGAGATAGGACCGATAATTTAGAATATTGGTAATTAAGTTAAATCAAAATCACGGTGTCCTATTTGACATGATAGTTTAACGCTAGTACTAACAAAAATTATTCTATAGCCTTGCATATATACTCATATATGCACATACATATAGCCTTGCATATCTATATATATGATATATAGATATATAATCTGTAAATTACAAAATATATATATTCTATGCCTATATTATATACACACAAACATACAGAGAATGAGATTTGAGATCATTTATTTCTCTAAATTTCCTAAGGAAAAGAAAGTCTCACTTAAATTTCAACTTCGGTGCACAATTTCCTCCCTTAGGTAAGATAATAAAAATAAAATTGCCATAATGTCCTCAGCCTTTGGTGAAACTGTTATTTGTAAATGGTGAAAAAGCCTCTGCTGGTATTTATCTATGAACATTGAATAAAGGTTCAGAGCATTTCAGACAATGAATGGGCCTTACTTTAAGGATAAAAATCTGAATTTTCCTTGATACTGGGTTTGATAATAAATAAAGAATATATTAATTTTTTTAGAAAACAATTTAGGCTTTACCAGGAAGCCCCCAATTCTTCACAGCAAGGGCTGACCATGAATGACTCATTGAAAGAATATATAATGGAACAACTAAATCTCTTGATTTGCCTCTTACACACCAACCATATAAGTTTTCTATGGAACAGTAAGGGAATTTGGGTTTTTAATGATTTCTGTTTACTGCAGAATAACCTCTTGAAAAGTAGAAATGAATGTGTCAGCCCTTTAACTATATAAAGGTGTTCCAAGTAAATTGTTTATTGAAAAGTTTTGTGCATTCTATTTACTCTTTTATCTAAGCTTTTGAGGAATAAATACAAGTGTCTTATACAGCACTTACAAAAATGAAGACTCCCCATGCCGTACTCAAAAGAAGCAGCAAGAAATTTGCCTGATTTTTAGAAGTACCAGTCAAAAACTTCCCAATTATATGTGCATCACTTAGCTGTGTTTCTGTTGATATAAAAACCTTATTTAAAAGTTTGACTAAGGGTCATCTCATGGAAAGTAGAACTGGACACTGGGTTGAAAAATTAGGTAACTAAAAATAGATGAGGAAGAGGTGGAAACTTCATTCCCACAAGGAAGGGAAGCAGTTCCAGTAGATAACCCTAATTGGGATCCCAATAACTCAGGAGATGATTGGAACAGAAAGCACTATTAAGGGGTATATTAGAAGGCCTACAGAAGACCAGGGCTAAATCTCTCAATTACTCTAAACTGTCCAGGATAGACCAAAGACCAGACAAGATTCCCACAGCTTTTATGGAAAGGTTAAGAGGGGCACTAATAAAGCACCTCTCTCTATCCCCCGATTCAGTCAAGGGGCAACTCATCCTGAAGGACAAGGTTATTACACAGGCAGCTCCCGATATTGGAAGAAAGCTACAGAAGCAAGCAATAGGACCAGATAGCGCCCTAGAAAACCTCCTGAGAGTAGGCACTTCAGTCTTTTACAATAGGGATTGAGAGGAGGCCCAAGAAAAGGAGAGGAAGTACAAGAAAAAACAGAGGGTCTAGTAGCAGTTTTACAAGCTTGTAAAGTCCAGAATTCCCGAGGTGCATCCACTAGCTGTTTCCAATGTGGTCAGTCAGAGCATTTTAAGAAGGAATGCCCAGAAAGCAAGACAAAGCCACCTTGACCCTATCCAGCCTGTGGTGGAGACCACTGGACACAGACCTGCCCCCAGAGTGGAGGTCACTGGGTTTAGAATTAGTCTCACAGATGGTCCTGGGGCTCAAACCCCCGGCTCCAGCAACTCAGACTGCCATTACAGCACAGACGCCCTGGGCTATTCTGGAAATTTAAGAAAGGAAAGTAGACCTCCTTCTGGATACTGGGGTGAGTATCTCTCTCTCCCTCTCTAATCCAGGGCTCCCCTCTTCCCATAGCATGAGCATAAAGGGGTGTCTCAGGAAAAACTAACTCAATATTTTTCTCAACCCCTTAGCTGCAGGTAGGAGAACGTACTATTTACACATGCCCTTCTTATCATGCCTGAAAGTCCCACCCCTTTATTAGGTAGAGATATTCTAGCTCACATAGGGGCCAGCATCGTTATAGCCCCAGGACAGACATTTTGTCTCCCCCTGATGGAAGATAGCATTAATCCAGAAGTGTGGGTAATTCAAGGAAGAATAGGTCAAGCTGTAACTGCTAGGCCAGTCCAAATCTATCTTAAGGATCTCACTTCTTTTCCTAACCAGAACTATGTCCCCTAAGGTCAGAGGCTAGGAAAGGGCTAGCAACTATTATTGACAACCTAAAGATGCAAGGCCCCCTCAAACCTTGTAATAGCCCCTGCAACACCCTAATATTAGGAGTACAAAAACCCAATGGGTAATGGAGACTAGTTCAGGACCTCTGCCTCATTAATGAGGCTATAGTTCCAATCCATCCAGTGGTATGGAATCCTTATACCCTGTTAAATACCTGAGGGAATTAAATGGCTTACAGCCCTAGATTTAAAGGATGCCTTTTTCTGCATACCATTACATCCTGACTCTCAATACCTGTTTGCCTTCGAAGATCCCTCTGGCCAGACCGCCCATTTAGTATGGATTGTGTTGCCTTGGGGATTTTGAGATAGTCCTCATCTGTTTGGACAGGCACTGTTACAAGACCTCTCTGAGTTCTCACATCCTCATGTTAGGGTCTCTTGCAGTATGTGGATGATATTCTGCTCTGTGCCCCAACTAAGGAAGCATCTCAGGAAGGCACCAAAGCTATTCTTAACTTCTTAGCTAGCAGAGGATATAAGGTTTCAAAACCTAAGGCTCAGCTCTGCAAAGCATCAGTAAAGCACCTAAGCTTTGTGCTGTCTGAGGGGGCCAGAGCATTGGGGGAAGACAGGATTAAGCCTATTTCCTCTTTCCTCCTCCCCAAAACATCCAAGCAACTAAGAGGATTTGGGGTATTACAGGATTCTGTAGGCTATGGATACCTTGGTA
The DNA here is from genome assembly GCF_007565055.1 of Rhinopithecus roxellana. Taxonomy (NCBI): domain Eukaryota; kingdom Metazoa; phylum Chordata; class Mammalia; order Primates; family Cercopithecidae; genus Rhinopithecus; species Rhinopithecus roxellana. Next base: position 21,094,622 of record NC_044562.1, read on the forward strand.
TAGTGAAATAGCTCATCCATTATATAACCTCATAAAAGAAACTCAGGAGCTAAAACTCACCTTTTAATCTGGGAACCTGAAGCTCAAAAGATACTTGACCAGCTAAAGCAAGCCTTGCTCAAGATGCCAGCTCTCAGCCTTCCTGTAGGGAAGGTCTTCAATCTGTATGTATCAGACAGGAAGGGAATGGCCTTCAGAGTTGTAATACAGGCCTGAGGACCAGCTCAATAGCCAGTGGGTTACCTAAGTAAGGAACGTGATTCAGTGGACTAGAGGGTGGCCAGCATGCCTCTAAGCCATTGCCTTGGTGGCTTTGCTGGTCCCTAAGGCCTCCAAATTAACCCCGAGGAATGATTCAACTATTTACACCTCACATAATGTGATAGGACTACTGTACTCTAGAGGAAGCCTCTGGCTAACAGCCAACTCCTTAAATATCAGGCCCTACTGTTAAATGGTTCTCACATCCAATTAAAGACTTGTTCTAGCCTAAATCCAGCCACCTTCCTCCCTGAGGAAACTGGGGAACCTGAGCATAACTGTGAACAAGTCATAGTACAGATCTATGCAGCCAGGGAGGATTTCAAGGAAACTCCCTAGAGAATCCAGACTGGACCCTCTTCACAGATGGGAGCTCTTTTGTAGAACAAGGGATCCACGAGGCAGGATACACAGTAGTCACTCTAAATGACATCATTGAAAGTGTGCCTCTTCTCTAGGTATACGCGCTTAGTTAGCTGAGCTAATACCTCTTGCAAGAGCAATTGAATAAAGCAAAGGAAAGGTAGCTAATATTTACACTAACTCCAAGTATGCTTTCCTAGTTCTCCATGCTCATAAGGCCATTTGGAAGGAAAGGCATTTTCTCACCACCAATGGTTCTCCCATAAAATATCACCAGGAAATTAATAAGTTACTATCCTCAGTTTTCCTTCCACGAGAAATCACAATAATGCATTGTAGGGGACATCAAAAGGGAACAGATGAGGTAGCCGAAGGAAATAGATTAGCTGATCAGGCAGCTCAGTCAGTGGGAAGAAAGCCTCAAGACTTCAACACGCTTCAAACCCCTCTAGTCTGGGAAGGATCCATAAAAGAAATTAAACCTCAGTACGCCCCTAAGGAAGTAGAATGGCCCACTTCTCGAGGGTATACATTTCAACCCTCGGGATGGCTCCAGTCAGAAGATGGCAAGCTCCACTTGCCAGTCTCTAGCCAATAGAAAGCCCTTAAAGTCCTTCACCAAGCTTTTCACTTAAGAAACATTAAAACGTATCAATGTACCCAGAGATTGTTTTCAGGAGAGAACTTACTAAAAGCAATTATGCAAATTGTTAATGCTTGTGAAGTCTGTCTTAAAAATAGTCCCCTAAACAGGAGACTCCTTCCTTCTCAAAACCAAAGAATAGGAGGTTATCCAGGGGATGACTGGCAAACAGACTTCACCCACATGTCAAAGGCAAAGGGCATTCAATACCTGATGGTATGGGTAGACACCTTCACTAACTGGGTAGAGGCATTCCTATGCCATACAGAAAAAGCCTCTGAGGTAAATAAATAAATAAATAAATAAATAAAAGTGTTAGTGAATGAAATAACTCCCCTCTTTGGTCTACCTAGGTATCTTCAAAGTGACGATGGACACTCATTTAAGACAGCTGTCACACAAGGGGTCTCAAAAGCACTAGGCATAGAATACCATCTCCACTGTGCTTGGAGACCCCAAATCCTCAGGAAAGGTAGAGAAAACTAATAATATCATCAAGAGACACCTCAGAAAATTATCCCAAGAAACTCACCCTCCTTGGGTCAGTCGTCTTCCTATCGCCTTGCTAGGAATAAGAAATATCCCTTTCAAAACTAGGTTTTAGCCCTTTTGAGATGCAGTATGGATGATCTTTCCTTACCAATGATTTTCCATTAGATCAAGAAACCTCTGAGCTAGTCAAGCATGTAACTTCTCTGGCCCACTTCCCTCAGGAATTAGCACAATTAGCAAGGGCCCAACCCCAGGAAATTGGACCGCCTCTATTTAACCCAGGAGATTTGATCCTGGTGAAGGCTCTCCCTCCCTAAGCTCAGGCTGGGAAGGGCCTTACACTCTTCTTCTTTCAACTCTCTCGGCAATAAAAGTTACAGGAATCAACTCTTGGACTCACACTCAGTCAAAGCCGGGAAAGCTGAGGGAGCAACCCCTGACAGCCCAGAGGAACGACCTGAATATCAATGCGAAAAAATAGACCTTAAGCTGAAAATCACAAAAGAGAAGTAACGGAGTAAGAACTACTCATCTTACTCAGCCTCGCCTCTACCTCACGAAATACTTGATATCGTTTCTACCTCTCCTTTTAAGCTACATATTAATTACTGTAGCATTTTGCTTAATTACTATCCTTACAGCAGGAGTAATGGTTATTAACAGGAAGTAAACATGACTGTTTTACTATCACTAAGTCTGTTAGGATTTTTTATTGGACTTAGTAATACATCACACCTCTTAGCTCCTACAATATCTGCCATGGCCCGTTTCAACAACAAAACTAATTGTTGGAATTGTTGGGTCTGTCCTAAGTGGTTCTCTCAGGTCAACGGCACTGAGGAACCTGACAATGACCCAGAACTCACCGTCTTAGGGTTCCTTTTGTTGGCTTTACCTTTAACCCTTAAAGACATATCAGGCCTAAATGGGACATGGTATGGGAGAACTTTCAACTGGGTGACTAACTCCTCTCAGGAGAATTTTCCACCCCCAGTGCCAAAGAACACTATCCCCGAAGATAAACTTCACACCCCTAGGCTGGGAAAAGTGGACCGAGTAATAGCAAAAGCCTCCCTCTGCTTTAGAAGCAACGGGAAAGGACCACACTTGGGAGATCTCAAGTACTGTAACATCACGCTTGTAATTGCTGAAAGTTCAAAGATTTGGGGAGGAGAATGCAACAAGGGTAGTCTACAAGAATCAGAAGCCCTAGTAGGGGACTTTCAGAATCTAGCCTCTCCCATTGGTTGGAAGTCTCGAAGGGAATGGCATGCTCTAAATAACCACCTTGATTATAATGTAAAGAATAACACATGGGCCTTTCCAAACATGCCCCCTTATGGAACTCCAGACCCTTGTGTGGTGCTTGCTAATGGTAGTGGCTTACAAATCTGTCAGGGAACTGGAGACATCTGGACTGACAGCCCTTGCCACAAGGATCATCTAAGATATTGGCCAGGGCATATTATGCTCTTTAATCTTCAGCTGAGTACTGCTAAGTGTGTGCCTGTGAGCAAAACTTCCTAAGGCTGGACTGGGGTCAGGGGAACTAACAGTCAAAAAAGGTTTGTGAGAACAATAGTCAGAGATCACAACAGGCCAGAATAGTTGGTGTCCCCATCAGCCAAGGTAAAATAGCAACACAATTCTTGATACTAGCAATAGAGGATTCAGAAGAGAATTGCCTAAGGATAAGGGCAAAATTAGCACTAGAAGAAAGGTGGCTCTAATTCTATCTGACAAAACTATAAAGCAAATGTCAAAAGTTAAGTTACTTACGTGTAACTTAAATGTATCCTGGAACACAGCCAAAAAATATTTATAAGAGTACAAAAATATCCAGCACACAAAATGGTAAAGTTCACCATGTCTACAATTCAATTTAAAAAATAGATACATAAAAAGTAAGTGATCTATAATGCAGAGAAAAATCAATCAAAAAGAATAAAAAATGAAAAAAATGAAAGAATAAATAGGAAAGGACATTACAAGTTATAATTAGATTCCCTATGTTAAAGAAAATAAAAGAATGATAGAGACCTATAAAAAATTGTAAGAATACTTACTTTGAGATAATTGTAGATTCTTGTACAATTTTAAGAAATAATGCAGAGAGATTCCATAATTCATAGTATGAATTTAAACAGTTTGCTTAGTCAGGCACCCATTGAGGAGTAACTGGGTTGTTTTCACTTTCTAGTTATTGTTGATAAAACTGCTACAAATCTTCCTATAAGGATTTTGTATGAACATGAGTTTTTATTTCTCTGGGATAAATGGCCAGGAGTACAATTGATGTGTTACATGGTAGCTGCTTATTTAGTCATGTTAAAAACTGCCAAACTGCTTTCTAGAGTGGCAGTACCATTTTTACATTCTCATCAGCGATGAGGAGTTTCTTCACAACCTTGTCAACATTTTTTAGTTGTATAGTAACTGCATAAATTATGCATATTATACCTAAATTATGCATATTAGTTTGTAGATAATTGATATCTTTGAGTCTTCTGATCCACAAACATGGTATGTGTTTTAATTTATCTAGTTCTTTAATTTCTTTCATCATAATTTATAATTTTCAAGATGTAGATCCTGTGCATATTTTATTAGATTTATACCTATTTCATTTTTTGAGTAATTGTTAATGACATGTTTTATTTCACTATTCAATTGTTCATTGCTAGCATATAAAAGAAATACAGTTTATTTTTGTAAGTTAGCTTCATAGCTTGTGGGTTTGTTGAACTTAATGATTCTAGGAGGTTTTTTGAAGATGTGTGGAATTTTCTACATAGAAAAATTATGTCATCTTGAAATCAAAACAGTTTTATTTCTTCCTTTCTCATATGTATATGTTCCTCCCCTGCCCCTAGGTCTGCCTTTTCTTCTTTTGTTGCACTGGCTAGAATTTCCAGCACTATGTTGAGTAAGAATGAAAAGAAGAGACATTATAACTTTATTTCCAATGTTAAAGAGTATTCTATTTTTCAACTTTAAATACCATGTTAGCTGTAGATTATCTGTAGATGCTCTTTAGGAGTTAAATAAGTTACTCTCTATCCCTATTTTTCTGAAAGTCTTTATTATGAATATGTTTTAAATGTTGTGAAATATTTTTTCTGTATTGATATATGTAATTATGTGATTTGTCTTTAGTTGGCTGTTAATCTAGTGAATTATATAGATTAATTTTCAAAAATTAAGCCAGACCTGTATCAGTATAATAATCCCCAATTGGCCATGGTGTTTAATTCTTTTTATGTATTATCTATTCTATTTGATTACATTTTGATGAGGAATTTTCCATTGTGTCTTTATGAGGTTTATTAGTTTGTAATTGTAATTTTCATTATATTTGTTTTTATCAGGATAATACTGGCTTCACAAAAATAATTAGGAAACGTTCATTTCTCTTCTATTTCTTGAAATAAATGATATAGAACTTGTGTTAATTCTTTTAAATTTTTGATAGAATTCTCCAATGAAACCATTTAGGTTTTAAAGTTTCTTTTTCACAAGTTTAGTTTGTATTATTAATTCAATTTTCTTAATATTTATAGAAATTTTCAAATGTATTTCATATTAGGTAAGTTGTAGTAGTTTGTAATTTTGAGAAATTATTCATTTCAACCAAATTGTCAAGTTTACATGTATACAGTTGTTTGTATTTTCTTATTCTCATGTTAATGTCTACATTAAAAGGGTCTGTGGTTACATCCCTGTTTTCTTCCCAATACTTGTAATTTGTGTTTTCTCTTTCATTTTTTTTCCAGTCTTGCTAGAGGTTTTTAAATGCTGTTGACCCATTTGCTTTGGGTTCATTTTGTTCTTCTTTCTCTGGGATCTTGAGGTGGGAACTCAATGACAATGGTGAGCTCAATAATCTCCCACTATTATTGTGTGATTATCTAAGTCCCTTCATTGGTCTCTAAAAAACTCATTTTATGAATCTGAGTACTCACTCCAGTGTTAGGTGTATATATATTTAGGATAGTTATGTCTTCTTGTTGAATCGCACCCTTTATCATTACATAATGCCCTTCTTTGTCCTTTTTGAGTATTGTTGTTTTAAAGTCTGTTTAATCTGAAATAGGAAGAGCAATCTCTGCACTTTGTTTTCTGTTTGCTTGATAGATCTTACTCCATCCCTTTACTTTAAGCCTATGGCTTCGTTACATGTGAGATGGGTCTCTTGATGACAGCACACCACTAGGTCTTGCTTCTTCCCTACTCTGTCTAGGTCTAGCAGCCAAACTGGCTACGGCTGCCTAGAGGAGTATGGTGAGCCTTGGGGGATAGGCACCCATGTGCCATGTTTCACTGCAGCCATTTCCATGCCCGACCCTCTGGTCTCCATCCAAGCTAGAATTCTGTCTCCACCAACTTTCTGGGCAGTTCATCGTGCCAGCTCACATGTCCACGGGGTCATGTGGTCTCCTGAATCTAGGATCCCAGAGGTCCAGAGGTGTGGGCAGTCCCACACCTATTTGACTCGCCTCTTCCCTAGGAGCCATTCAGTGTCAGAAATGAGTTCTGGTGCTTGGCAACCTTATGCTGGATTCCCAGCTTCCTCCCATTTCAGCCCAGGGTCTACATCCTTCTTCTGCCCACTCTCAATGCTTTCTTTCTGAAGACCTATTTGGATCTCCCACTTCGTGTGCTGGTCTACTTGATGGTCCTGTCTCTCTCAGTGGGAGGAGCTCTTCCTGGCTGCCTCCAGTTGTCCATCTTGACTCTTCCTCCCAATGTTTCTATTTTAAAGTCACCTGATTAACAACTTTGCTACCACTGGCAATCTTAAGTCTCCTTTGTCTTATAATCTAAAATGTTTCATTTTCAGGATTTGAGACATGGACATCTTAAAGCTGGGTGGGGGGCATTATTCTGCCTAACACAGTCTGTTTAGACCATTTGTATATAATGTAATTATTCATATGCTAGAAGATAAGTATTCTTATAAAATTTTTATATTATTTTCTCTGCTTTCATTTCCCTACTCATTTTTTTCTGCTTTCTTATGGTTATTTAAATTTTTTTTAGAATTCATTTTGATTTATTTAAAGTGTTTTTGAGTATCTCTCTCTGTACAGCTTTTTCAGTGGTTACTCTAGGTTTTACATTTTGTATATATATATATTTTATATATATATGTGTATGTGTATATATATATGTATAAAATAAAATTCAAAAGCCCCCCAAAACCATTTGAATTAACTCCCTCTTCATCCAGGGCACCCTAAAATTTAACTCAAAAGACCGGTTCAGACCATGATGGGATGTGGGGGCTGGTTGGACGTGCCTCATTATACCTCCCCAGACCTTAAGTATGATAAGAAACATTTACAGTCTATTCTCTCTAAAGCCTCCTAATTGGGAGCTTCATTTGCATGATAAAACCTAGATCTTCACAACCCAGACATTCCTTTCTACAGATAATAACTCTTTCAACCAATTGCCAATCAGAAAGTGTTCAAATCTGCCTATGACATGGAGGCCCTTCACTTTGGGTTGTCTCACCCTTCCAGATCAAACCAGTGTAAATTTTACATGTATTGATTAATGTATTATGTTTTGCTAAAGTGTATAAAAGCAAGCCATACTCCTACCACCTTGGGCACATGCCATCGGGACCTCCTGAGGCTGTGTCATGGACACATCCTTAAACTGGCAAAGTAAACTTTCTAAATTGACTGAGATCTGTCTCAGATATTTGGGTTCACATACATAACTTATCATAGTCTACTAATGCCGTCATTTTACCTGTTTGAATGAAGTATAGAAACTTTACCTCCTTTTACATTGCTTTATCCTCTCCCTCTCATAACGCAATGACATCAAATATTTCTTTTGTATATGTTTAGAACCATACCAGTGTTACAATTTTTTGATTCAACCATCAAACATAGTTCAGAAAATGCAAGAGGAAAACAAAAGCCTGTTGTATTTACTTATATATTTGTATACCATGTTCTTTTCTTTTTTCTGATGCTCCAAGGTTTCTTCTTTTATAGTTTTTTGGGGGTTTGTTTGTTTGTTTGTTTAGATAACATTATTTAGCTTTCTTTTTATTTTTTATATTTTTCTGAGACAGAGTCTCTCTGTGTCACCCAGGCTGTAGTGTAATGGCATGATCTCGGCTCATTGCAATCTCTACCTCCTGGGTTCAAGCGATTCTCATGCCTCAGACCCCTGAGTAGATGGGCTTACAGGCATGCACCACCACCACACCCAGCTAAATTTTGCATTATTAGTAGAGACAGGGTTTCACCTTGTTGGCCAGGCTGGTCTCAAACTCCTGACCTCAAGTGACCCACCTGCCTCGGCCTTCCCAAGTGTTGGGATTACAGGCCTGAGCCACCGTGAACAGCCTAGCCACTTCTTAGCGATAGCTCTGCTGGGTGACAAATTCTTTTATTTCTCCTTCATCAGAAGATGTCTTAATTTCTATTAAAAATTATTTTTAAATAAGTACTTAAAAATATTTTTTAAAATAAAATATAAAAATATATTTTTAAAAATAATTATTGCTAATAAGTCTTACTTATTAGATATTATATTGTTAACTGAAAACATGAGCATACAATTTAATTTTGAATACCTCTAAAATAAATAGTAAGTGAAAAATTGTATATATTTTTTCAAGATCATTATCCAAGCTCGCTACCATTTATCCACTTGAGGATAGAAATTAGGTTACCTTTCTATGGAATTATGTAGCATAAAGGGACTACTTATTACTTAAGCCACTGAACAGACCCTGTATTCTCCCACTGTGCATTTCACTGGTCTGTACACTAGATCTGCCTAATTAATGTCTTCACTTCAGTTATCAACAGCTCTGCTCCCTTTCTTAAAGATGTCCAAAAGCCCCTGAATCATCACCTTCATTTAATGGCTCCTCTTGTCCCATATTTGAAGGCCTCTTTCTCAGGCAGGAGAACTGCAACTTGAAAAGTTAAGTAAATCTTCATGCTTGTAGAACTGTCTGTGCATATCAGGACATCCATGTAATCCCCCTAATCTCTTCCCAAAGCTTTAGCCCTCTTCAAACATCCACGATGCAATAGCATTCTCAGCTTCTCTGTTAAAAACCCTTTATCTTTTAACAGTCCCTTGCTCTAAGGGAATATTTTTCAAAGTATAGTCTAATCATTTGCATCAGACTTGATAAATGCTAACCAAAAATACAGATTTCTAGATCTACCACGAGTCCCAAGCTTACTGCATATTTCTTTTTCCTTTTTTTTTTTTTTTTTTTTTGAGATGGAGTTTCACTCTTGTTAGTGAGGCTGGAGTGCAATGGCGCAATCTTTGCTCACTGCAACTGCCGCCTCCCAGGTTCAAGCGATTCTCCTGCCTTAGCCTCCCGGCTAGCTGGGATTATAGGCCCACACCACCACACTCAGCTAAGTTTGTATTTTTAGTAGAGATGGGGTTTCTCCATGTTGGTCAGGCTGGTCTTGAGCTCCCCACCTCAGGTGATCCGCCTGCCTCGGTCTCCCAATGCTGGGATTACAGGTGTGAGCCACCGTACCTGGCTGCATATTTCATTCTTAACTAGCATGCAGGTGATGATTGGACATGCAAAAGGACTGAAGTCCTAGGTAGTTGGGTTCAGTTCCTCAGATCCTCATTCCCACTTCATTCTGCTGACAGCCACAGTTATTAAGAGCATTTTAACGCCAAAGAAACTTTAGTATTTTCAATAGCAAGAAAACTAATTTAATTGAAAATAAAACATGACAGGAGAGAGAGAAATCCATAGTTCAGAATTTAGTTTTGAATGGAGTAAAATGAAAATGAGATTCTTTCTCTCCACAATGTTCTTGACTGTGCTACAGGTAAGTGTGAAATGACAGTAAAGCAGGGATAGACTACTGGTTGCCTCATGGATAAATATCAAGTGGATAATGGTGCTGTAAAAGGAGAAAAATGTGACAGTGACAGGAAAGATAGCACAATCCTTTCAACATGACACATTTTCTAAGACTGAGATTAAATATATCTGTTTTCTTCTAGAATTGTGAAGAGTATTTTTAATCTTCGTATTCTCGTTCTATTGAATAAAAATTCTCTTTCACTCATATAAGCCTCATGCCTCTATACTCAGCCAAGATAATGAACAAAAGCTTAAACTATGGATCAAGATAGGTTGCAACTTGGCTTCAGCTCTTCCACTTAAAATCTCATGAAGTTGGGCTTTTCACTTCCACCATTCTAGTTCTAATTTTTCTATATAAGTAAAATATGATCACATATTACTTCCTAGCATCACAGTGAGAACTCAAAGAGATAAAAACAGCGACCATACTGACTGGTCATTGTATGCACTCTGTCACTCTTAGCTGCCCTCTCCTACCTGTGTATAGCATCTTGCAAAAAGATGGCAGTGGAGCCATTCTGTGGCCTTAATCTTTACCTTTATCAAAACCTATGTTCTTAACTAGATTGCAAAAGGCAAACTGAGATAATGGGACTTTTTTTTTCCCTATAAGGATGTGGAATATGCTGCACATAAATGCGAAATGACACCAAAGTTTTGCCTATTGATAGCCTCCCGAGTGGATAATGGTGCGGTCTCCTTACCTTGTGCCGTATATTCCAGCATCACCATTAGAATTTAGGCTGAATGTTTTAATAGAGGAACTGAAATCTCATTTGGATTCTTTCTAAGCTTCAGTATATAAAAATGCATTAAGAAATGTTTTGAATTTAGGCCATACTATTACACTACTCAATTTCAAACTCAACCTGGTAGTAATAGTTTATAATGTATGCCATAATTCTCACACTTGATAGCTAGAAATAATAGTTTTTCCTTGCACTAAAATAAAGAGAAAAACAGTTTTTTAAAAATGTATTTGTGATCCAAGAACTCTGGGTCTTGGCTAGAAGTTATCAGAAGATATACGACATCTGGAAAAGTGGATTACACTAATTTAATTTTGCAACCTTCTATCAAAACCTATTATCTGCTTATTATATATTTCGATTATTTCTGCAAGCAGTCCTAACAAACACAAAGAAGAGGAGACAGTAGTCCCTTCTCCAACTTAGAAACAAGGAGCCCTTACTCCACTGCTTTATGGTACCAATGCAACCAGCTTTGCTTAAAAAAAAAAAAAATCTCAATTTAAATGTACGTATGTTATTGACTTCTATCCATTTACCAACTCCATTCTTCTCTAACACTTTCCCTCAAGTTCTGGAATATAGTTACATATACCTTTCATGTTAACCCTTTGTTTTTCATCAGTCTTTTCTTTTTGAGATGTGGTCTTACTCTGTCACCAAAGCTGGAGTTTAGGGGTGCAATCACATCTCACTGCAGCCCCAAACTCCTGGGCACAAGTGATCCTCCCCTCGCCAGTCTTCCAATTGGCTACAGGCGCACACCACCATGCCTGGTTTATTTTTATTTTTGATTTTTTGGTAGAGACAAGGTCTTGCTATGTTGGCCAGGCATGCCTCAAACTCCTGGGCTCAAGTGTTCTCCTGCTTCAGCCTCTCAAGTTGCTGGAATTACAGGCATGAGCCACAAGGCCTGGCACATCAGCCTTTTCTTAAATACAATCTTCTGCCCAAATGCCCATACCATTACCTCTTTACACTGATGCCAGCTAAAATAATGTTTTAAAAATAGCAAGGTGAGTATCATTAACTAAAGTTAAACATATTCTTCTCACTTTTTGTGCTCTTGTAGTATCTGGGGGAGATGTTAAAGCTTGTCAATTTTTTTCTTATTTACCATAAAAGTCATAATTCAGTTAATTAATTCAACCTGAAATCATTATGAAACAAAGTATTTTTGATCAGCTAATGTAATGCATAAGAATAACTCTAGCATATTTTATTGTTTCCATAGTTATCCTCCATTCAGAAAACAGTTAACATAGCAAGCCTGAGGCTACTAATCTTTTGAAGGTTCTGCTGGCAAGGTTGGCTCTTGGTTGACTCTTGGCTTGGCTTCTAAAACTTACTCTAATTGATAAGGTCGGGTACCTACAGAGTTTGTAAATACAACGTGATTTATGGTGAACAACTGCTGGAAGTATGGGATTTTAGTAGTGTCTACGCAGAGAAACCTATGTGACCAGTCTCCCATGGGCAGAAGCATCACACACTGTTGCTGCTAGAGGGAGAATGTGATTCGTGTGGCCGCTCACCACAGATCACAGATCACAGGAGGAGTGTAGGAGGTGGATGTGTGTTTATTCACACTCCCTCCTGTATTTTTCCTTTGTTTACCTAGCTTAGGATGCTTGCTGTGTTGTGATAAATCTTAGCTATGAGTATGGCCCTATGCCGAGTCCCATGAGTCCTTCTAGCAAATTACTGAACATGTGGATAGTGTTAAGGATTGCCAAAAGTGTTTCCTTATCAGATCAAATACAAATTAGTATAAAGTAAAACAAGAAAATTTGTCTGTTCCAATCTCTCAAGACAGAATCAGTCTCTTTTTTTTTTTTGCCCATAACACGTTACTCCCCCGCTTAAAAACGTGTGATTATGACCCACTGCATTTAAGACTCAAATTCCTCAGAACACCTACCAATTCCTTGCCCAACCTCATCTCAATTGACTTGTAGTCTTGCTCCCTGGGCTTCTGCCGTGTTCCCCACCCCAGAGGAGAGTCATGCATTATATCCACTCACCAAATGGGCCTTCTCTCCTCCTCCATTCTTCCAACGCCATCCCAAATCTGTCTTTCTGCTCTGCCACAGGTCCCATAATTCACTGAATTTAAAGCACAATTTAAAAAGGTGGCAATTTGTTGTTAAAATTAATCTCTCCATCTGAATGTGCTTTCCTCATAATTATTTATGAGCAACAGGATATCTAAAGCTAGGTATAGCTGGAAATTCCTTTATAAACCACCATAGTTGGTATGCCTGCTGAAAGATCGGCTTTCATCATTTGTATCAGTTAAGGGGTGTTGACTGCAAATACAAAACGCCTGACTAGCCATGACTTAAACCATAAGGATAATACAACTTACGGAGCACAAACTCTGAGACAGGTGGTTTTCAGGTATGCTCAAAAGCTCTACAGTATTAAGCCACTGAATTGGTGTTCCTGCATTTCTCTTAGCCTTTTCCTTTTAGTTGTAATTTGGCAACTGACACTCCAGACATCACACAACCTTATTCATTTAGAAAGCAAGGGGTAGGTGATATGTTGGTGCTAAAATAGCTTCTTCTTCACATGGCTGGCTTTCTCTTTTACCAAGGAGCAGAATCTTTCCCACAAGAGAGTAGTTCTCTTCTTCTTAAGATGTGTTGCCCAGAATAAGTCAATGTGCCCTCCCCTAGACCAATCACTGACAAAAATAAATAGATAAAGATCAACTCACAAGACTGGCTTAAATCAATCACAACTAGCCCACAATGGCTGGATGAAGGGCCTGAACATGTTGCTTGCTGCTGAAAAAGTAGGAATTAGGTTAGGAGGGAAAAAGGGAGCTTGGTTTGTGAGTAGACCAATGCTTTAGGCACTATATAATGAATCCAAATAATGAGGAGCGCTGATTTAAACACAGATTCTTGAGCCCAGCCTCCAGAGTTTCTGCTTCAGGGGATCTGAGGTGGGACCTGAGAATCCACCTTTCTCCCAACACACCAGGTAATGCTGCAGCTGTTGCTGCTGCTGCTAAGGGAACCCCACTTAGAGAACTACTGGGGGAGATAAACATTAGCCTCTGTCACACAACTTCACAGGTGCCAGGTAAAGCCAAGAGTTATTAGTGGCTTATTTACAGGCATAGGTAAGGATTAGTGTTTATCTCATATGCAGATGTATTTTCATAATGGCCTCACCTACAGCTGTAGGCAAGGGTTAGTAATGGCCTGTCATTCAGAGTGGGATTATGCACTGAATCAAAGCAAGTTATCATAGTTTGAAATATTATTTATTATGTGATTCATCATGTCAAATATACAGGAAAACTGTAAAAAAAAAACTTTCTTTGTGTAGCAAAAATTAACTCCTGAAGCCAAAATATTGGCCAGTCCAACAAGAAAGTGAAAACTTAAACAGAACAATAATGAGTTCAGAAATGGAATCAGTGGCAAAACAACAATAACAGCAAAAACTTACCTACCAACCAAAACCATTACCCGAACCAGATAGATTCACAGCGGAATTCCACCAGGTGTACAAAGAAGAATTGGTACCGATTCTACCGCAACTATTTCAAAAAGTTGAGGAGGAGGGACTTCTCCCTAACTCAGTTTAAAAAACCAGCGTCATCGTGGTACCAAATCTGGCAGAGACATAATGGAAAAGAAAACTTCAGGCCAATATCCCTGATGAACATACCAAGAAAATATCCTCAACAAAATACTACCAAACTGTATTCACTGGCACATCAGAAAGTTAATTCATCACTACCAAGTAGGCTTGATTCCTGGGGTGCAAGTTTAATTCAACATACACAAATTAATAAATGTGATTCACCACATAAAGAGAATTAAAAACAAAAGCCATATGATCATCTCAATAGACACAGAAGAAGCTTTCAGTAAAATCCAACATCCCTTCATGACAAAAACCCTCAACAAACTAGGCATCAAATGAACATGCCTCAAAATAATAAGAGCCATCTATCTCAAACCTACAGCCAATATTTTACTAAATGGGCAATACCTGAAGCATTCCTCTTGAGAAATGGAACAGGCAAAGGATGCCCTCTCCCACCACTGCTATTCAACATACTACTGGAAGTCCTAGCCAGAGCAATTAGACAAAGGAAAGAAATGAAAGGCATCTAAACAGGATAAAAGAAAGTCAGAATATCTCTTTGTGTGTACAATATGATTCTACACCTAGAAAGCCCTGAAGACTCCACCAAAAGACCCCTAGAACTGTTAAATGACTTCAGTTAAATTTCAGGATACAAAACCATTTTTTATACATCGAATAACATCCTAGCTGAGAGCCAAATCAAGAACATAATCCCATTTGTAATAGCCACAAAAAGAATGAAATAACTAGGGATACATCTAACCAAGGAGGTGAACGACTTCTACAAAGAGGTCCACAAAACGGCCAAGTGCAGGGGCTCACATTTGTAATCCCAGAACTTTGGGATGCCAAGGTGGTGGGTGGATCACCTGAGATCAGGGGTTCAAGACCAGCCTGACAAACATGGTGAAACCCCACCTCTACTAAAAATGCAAAAACTAGCCGAGCGTCCTGGTGCACGTCTGTAATCCCAGCTACTCAGGAAGTAGAGGCACAAGAATCAGCTTGAACCCAGGAGGTGGAGGTTGCAGTGAGCCAAGATTGCACCACTGCACTTCAGCCTGGGTGACAGAGTGAGATTCTGTCTCAAAAAAAAAAAAAAAAAAGAAAGAAAGAAAGAAAGAAAGAAAGAAAGAAAGAAAGAAAGAAAGAAAGAAAGAAAGAAAGAAAGAAAGAAAGAAAGAAAAAAGAGTACTGAAAGAAATCATAGACGAAACAAATAAATGGAAAAATACCCCATGCTGATGGATTGAAGGAATCGATATTGTTAATATGACCATACTGCCCAAATCAGTTTACAGGCTTAAGACTATTCCAATCTAACTACCAATGTCACAAAACTATTTTTGTGACATTTTTCACAGAATTAGAAAACACTATTCTAAAGTTCACGTAGAACCAAAATAGAGCCCGAATAGTCAAAGTAATCTTAAGCAAAAAGGACAAAGCCACAGGCATTACATTGCCCAACATCAAATATGCTACAAAGCTACGGTGGCCAGAACACCATGATATTGGTATAAAAACAAACATGTAGACCAGAGGAACAACATGGAGAAATCAGAAGTAAAGTCATGTGCCCACAATCACCTGATCTTCGACAAAAATAAGCAATAGGGAAAACACACCCTATTCAAAAAGTGATGCTGGAATACTTGTCTAAACATATACAGAAGAATGAAGCTGGACCCCCAACTATCACCATATACAAAAATTAACTCAAGGTAGATTACAGACTCTAATGTGAGATCTAAAACTACGAAAACCCTAGAAGAAAACCTGGAAATACCCTTCTCAGTATTGGCCTTGACAAAAAATTATATGGCTAAGTCCTCAAAAGCAATTGCAACAAACATAGAAATTGATAAGTGGGACCTAATGAAATTAAAAAGCTTGTGCACAGCAAAAGAAACTATCAATAGAGTAAACAGACAACCTAAAGATGGGAGAAAATATTTACAAATTATGCATCCAACAAAGGTCTAATATCCAGAATCTATAAGGAACTTAAACGATTCAACAGGTGAAAAACAATTAACTTCATTAAAAAGTAGGCAACGGACATGAACAGACACTTCTCCAAAGAAGACTTACAAGCAGCCAACACATAGAACAAAAGCTCAGCAAGGTGCATTGGCTCACGCCTGTAATCCCAGCACTTTGGGAGGCTGAGGCAGGTGGATCACGAGGTCTAGAGTGGATCACCTGCGGGCAGGAGTTCAAGACCACCCTGGCTAACATGGTGAAATCCCGTCTCTATTAAAAATACAAAAACTAGCTGGACATGGTGGCATGTGCCTGCAGTCCCAGCTACCTGGGAGGCTTAGGCAGGAGAATCACTTGAACCCAGGAGGTGGAGGTTTCAGTGAGCCAAGATCGCACCACTGCACTCCAGCCTGGCAACAGAGCGAGACTCCGTCTCAAAAAAAAGAAATGCTCATCGTCAGTAACCACAGAAATGCAATTCAAAACCACAATGAGATACCAATTCACAACATTCAGAATGGCTTTTATTAAAAAGTAAAAAAAAATAACAGATGTTGGCGTGGCTGCAGGAAAAAGGGGGCACTGATACACTGTCAGTGGGAATGTAAATTAGTCCAGCCACTGTGGACAGCAGTTTAAAGATTTCTCAGAAAACTAAGAGTTCAACTCCTATTCAACCCAGCAACCCCATTACTGGGTATATACCCAAAGGAAAATACATAGTTCTACCAAAAAGACATATGTAACCATATGTTCATTGCAGCACTATTCACAATAGCAAAACTATGGAGTCAACCCAGGTGCCTAACATTGATGGATTAAATAAAGAAACTATGGTTCATATGCATTATGGAGTAATATGCAGTCATTAAAAAAGAACAAAATCATGTCCTTTGTAGCAACATGGATGCAGCTGGAGGCCATTATCCTAAACAAACTAATACGGAATCAGAAAAACAAATACCGCATGTCGTCACTCATAAGTGAGAACTAACCATTGAGTATACATGGACATAAAGATGGAAACGATAGATTCTGGGGATTATTAGAGGGGGGACAGAAAGAGTAGGGCAAGGACTGAAGAAACCTATTAGGCACGATGCTGGCTACCTGGGTCATGGTTTCAATCACACCTCATATCTCAGCATCATGCAATGTACCTTCATAACAAACTTGCATACGTACCCCCAGATTCCAAAATAAGAGCTGAGAAAAAAGAACATTCTAAATAATACAAATTATTTTAATAAATTTAAATGCAGTATAACAGGATATTTTTCTCTGAACTTCTAAATACGTAAAATGGGAATGATAATGTTTTATATTGTCTGAAAACATACATACTGGGGAATAGAATTTTTGCATGAATTTACAATGTCAAACCAATTAGAAGGCTAGAAAATCGGTCTGGTGTGTACATTTTAAGGAGTAGAGTTTAGGAAAATTGAGAGATCATATCTATGAGGCTAAACCAAGAGGTTAATTCAACCAGGTATGCCTGACCTGCTGGCTTTTGGTTACTTGCCTCTCGTTTTGTTTTGTTCTATTTTTTTCCAAGAAGTTGAAGACGGCAGTAGCTGAAGGTTGTGCTGCCAAAACTTGAAACTTAATCTTCACTGGCTACTTTATAGACAACATTCATAGGTCACTATGATAATGGTTGCGTCAGGTGTTTTTCAGGAACTTGGGCCAGTTCCTGTCCAATTCAAATGGGTGGAGACCACTGACCCTTCAGCTGACCTGCACAAATGCCTGACAGGTGGCATTTTTATGTGGGAGAGCCAAAAACTTCACCCTCAGATCATGCTAATGCTTCCATTTTCTATACATACGTCCTATGAGACGCCATGAACTCCAGCTGTGCTTGCATAAAATGAACCTCTTACTTGATGTTTCCCCACCACCAACTACTGTTCCCTATGCCTTAGACCACCCCACTTCCCTAATCCATAAATTCTACAAGCCTCACCTATTCTCCTCCCTTCTATATTGGTGCCCTTGCAAATACATCTTTTCTCTTTCACAAAACCCATGTCACAGTGATTGAGTTATTACATGTGGGTGGAGCAGACCTGCACCTAGCCAGTAACAAGTCTACTGAATATATGCATAGAGAAAGATTTGAATAAAATATGTGGAATGAGTTTTTGATTATAATAGGTGTATATGATGGTGGTGGTTATCATATTATTAAAGAGTGCCTAATTATACCGTATGCTATCGGTATACTCTTGTTTAACATCTACTATGTATCTAGTGTTGAAATAATGTCTTTATGTGTATGTGGACAGTATAGAGAAGCAACAAGTCTTATCCAGGTGAAATCTCTAAGTGAAAAACAAAGGTACAAGAAAATAGGCATTTACATGGCCATAGACCCGAGTGCTGTAAGAATATGTATGTGTGTAAGAATATGTATGTAGATGAGAAAGAGTCTCCAGAGAAAAGCTGGTCTGCCTCAGTTAGGCTGGGTGATTTAGAATGAAAGAGAACGGGGGCGGGGGGATTCCAAAATAGGTTAATAGAAAGGGTTAATAATAATTTAAAAACTGAAGACAAAAAAAAAACCGATTCCAGAGGAAGAAACCACTTTCTCTGAATAATAATAAAACCTGGCTGATTCTAGGGTGAGAATTTTAAGTAATCAAGAGCACATTGGCTTTTGAACCCATTGTTTTAATCAACCTGGTAGGTAAATAATAAACGTGATTAAACACACCTCAGAGGAAAACTTATTCAACTAAACATTTTCATAGAATATATTTCTGAGGTTAAAATTTTAAGATTAAGGAGCTATTGAGTGTAAAAATAAATTCTATATAAAATAGAGAAATGCTTCTGTGTGCCATAGGGAATTATCTTACAAACACACATCATATTTTACATGTGTGAAGAGCCAAGAAGGCCCATCTGTGCTGCAGTTATTATTTAACCATCTAGAAAGAACTCTAGCTTTGTGAGTCCTATATTTGGATAAACACTTCTGATCCCTGTATAACTGGCTGCTCTTTTGTCATGGACACTTTTATCTTCCTCTTTGTAAGTCCTGTATTTTTGTTAATTTTTACTAGCACTTCCTACACATCGCCTGTGTTCTTTACTTATGAAATTTGGGCTAATACCATAAAATAAGTTTAAATCTTATTTCAAAGATACAGAATCCTTGGGGGAGTGAGAGTGGAGAGTGAGGCTTTCTCTTTTTATTTTATGCACCTCTGTATTGTTTGAAACTTTTAACAAGCATTTATTGTTTTTGAAACATTTTTAAACAAATAACTTTTAAGGTGGTAGAATATACACAACATATAATTTATCATTGTAACCACTTTAAGTATACAATTCAGTAGCATTAAGGTAAATTCACATTGTTGTGTAACTGTCACCACTAACCATCTCCGGAAGTGTTTCATCATCCCAAACTAAAACTCTATATCCATTAAACAACTTCCTACTCTACTCTTTCCACAACCACTGATGACCATTATTTCACTTTCTTTCTCTATAAATTTGACTACTGTAGGTACCACATAGTGAAATTATACAGTATTTGTCTTTTTATGAGTGGCTTATTTTACTCAACATAATATCCTCAAGGTTTATCTATACTGTTTATTATACAAAGGATAATTTATTTTCCTTTATTTTCAAGGCTGAATAATATTCCATTGTATGTATATTTTATCCCTTCATCTGTCAATGGGCACTTGGGTAGCTTCCACTTTTTGGCCATTGTAAACAATTTTGCTATGAACATGAGTGTACAAATATCTATTGATATCTCTGCTTTCAGTTCACCTGAGTATATGTCCAGAAGTGTAATTGCTGGGTCATATGTAAATTCTTAGCATAAGTTTTAAGAAAAGTGCTGTAGTTTTTCTCATACCAGCTGCACCATTTCACATTCCCACTAGCAGTGCACAAGAATTTCATTTTCTCTACATCATTGCCAATGTTTACTTTCTGTTTGTTTGATTGTAGCCATCCTAATGAAAGTGAGGCAGTATCTTATTATAGTTTTGATTTGAGTTTTCCCAATGATTAGTGATGTTGAG
This sequence comes from Rhinopithecus roxellana, assembly GCF_007565055.1. Lineage (NCBI taxonomy): Eukaryota > Metazoa > Chordata > Mammalia > Primates > Cercopithecidae > Rhinopithecus > Rhinopithecus roxellana. The sequence goes on from NC_044562.1 coordinate 21,114,662, forward strand.
CATCTTTTGTGTATTTATTTGTCATTTGTATATCATCTTGGCAAAATGTCTATTTAAGTCATTTGCTGGTTTTTTTTAATAGGGTCTTTTGTTTTGTTACTGAGTTTTAGGAGTTTTCTATATGTCCTGGATATTAATATTACCTCAGACATGTGATTTGCAAGTATTTTTCACATTCTGTGAGTTGCCTTTTTACTGTGTTGATAGTGTTCTTTAACGCACAAAGTGTATTATTACTGAAGAAGTTCAATTTTCTATTTTTTATTTTATTGCTTGTACTTTTGGTATAATAATAAATCATTTCCAAATCCAATGTCATGAAGTTTTCCCCCTTTGTTTCCTTCTAGGAGTTTTATAGTATTGGTTCTTGCATTTAGATCTCTGACCCACTTTGAGTTAATTTTTGCATATGGTAGTAGGTAAAGGTTCAACTTAACTTTTTGCACATGGATATTCTGTTTTCCTGCACTATTTGTTGAAAAGACTTATCCTTTCGACAATGAATGGTTCTGGCACCTTTGTCAAAAATAATTTGACCACATACATGAGAATCTATCTCCAGACTCTATTCCATTGGTCTACATGTCTGTTTTTATTCCAATACCACACTGTTTTGGTTATTATAGCTTCATAGTAAATTTCAGAATCATGAAGTTGAAGTCCTCTACTTTGTTCTCTTTTGAAATTGCTTTGGAAAATAATTGCTGATAAGGAAGGACTTCTTTCATTTTGTTTGTTTTCTATATACCTTACTGCATTTTGGGCCATGATTTTTCTGCATTAGTGTTTTGTGTTTAGTTGATTTTATATAATGAAACTTTCTAAATTTCCTTCTTATTTCCTTTTCTTCTGAATTCTGTAGCTATTTTCTTTATGGTTACCATGGGGATTACATTTAATATCCTAAAGTTATAACCCTCTTATTTGAATTTATACCAGCTTAATTTCAATTGCAAACAAATACTCTGCTCCTACAGCGCTCCCTCTCCGTTCCCTTTCAGTTATTGCTGTCACAGAATTATATCTGTGTGCATTATATATCCAAAACTTCAATAAATTTTTGTCTCTTAAATCACGTAGAGAACAAAAATATGGAGTTACAAACCAAAATTATAATGATACAACAACTTTAGTTTGCTCCAATGATTATGCTGAGGATTAAATCTATAAACATAATTTATAAACACTTTGATTTAGAGACTATGGCATGGCTACTTATATTAACAATTAAATATGCAATGGCAGCTGAGGCTTATAGGTAATTATACATTTAATTATTTTTTCATTTGAAATTACATGCTTACTATAAATAAAATAATTTTTAACATAGAGACATGGTCTCATGCTGTCACCCAGGCTGGAGTGCAGTGGCAGAGCAATAGCTCACGGCAGCTTCAAACTTTTGAGCTCAAGCAATACTCTTAACTAAGCCTCCCAAGTAGTGGGACCACAGGTGTGCATCACGGCACCCAGCTATTTTTTTTAGTTGTTTTGGGTTTTTTTTTTTTTTTTTCTTTGCATGTGTGTATGTAGAAACAGTCTCATTATGTTTCCCAGGCTGGTTTCAAACTCTGGGACTTGTGCAATCCTCCTGCTTCAACCTCCCAAATTGCTGGTATTATAGGTGTGAGCCACTGCACCCAGCCTAAAATAAAATTGTGTTTAGAAAATTTCCTCAGAACATATTTCCATACAAGTAATGATTCAGTTAAATCATTCTATTAAGGTAAATCAATACACATGAGTTTTAAATCTCTTCTCACAGGGTGGTTGATTTTCCTCTTTACACTTCAGTAGAAACGTTTAAGCCCTGCAAAATGTTTTTAGTTCTAAGATCTATGTCTTCAATATGTTTTGAGATTTCATGAGCAGATTATAGGAAATGCATTAAATAAAAGACACTATAAAAACAAAACACCGAATACATATCACATTAGAGCCAGAGTTCAGAAGGACAGTTCTGCTCTAAATGAATATGTTTCCACCTAACTGTTATATCAAGCAGTTCTTTTCCAACAGTCTCCAGTTTTAATTACTTGCACCTGTTAAAGGCCAATTCATTTCAGTTTCTGTCTGCATTATACTTCAAAACATAGGACAATATCGGTAACTTAAGTTGTCTTTATAAAATTTATGTTTAAAAGATGCTTATTTAGACAGTTTTTATTTCAGGAAACTATCTGGTTTACGATCAAGTACATAGCTGAGTGCTAATTTTAAATTCCGGCTTTCCTTATATAAGTGTAATTGGAAAAGTGAACTAGGTAATAAAAATGCTTATCTAGGAAGAAAGTATTGTTTCCCAAAGAGAAATACAGAGATAATTCTATCATTTAATAAATATATAAAATTAAAACGCAGCTGCCAAAGTCAAATACAGTCATCTCTTGATATCCATTGGAAATTGGTTCCAGGACCCCTGTGTATATCAAAATTCATGGATGCTCAAGTCACTGATATAGAATGGCATAGTCCATAATGGTATCCTAGGTTTTCTCCTAGGTTTTTTATAGTTTGAAGTCTTACATTTAAATCTGTAATCCATCTTGAGTTCATTTTTGCATAGGGTGAAAGGTAGGATCCAGTTTCATATCTCTGCATATGAATAGACAGTTATCCCAGCACCGTTTATTTAACTGGGAGTCCCTTTTTTACTGATTATTTTTTTCATATTTATTGATGATGAAATAGTTGCAGGTGTGTGGCTCTATTTCTAGTTTCTTTATTCTGTTCCATTGATCTTTGTGTGTGTTTTTGTACCAGACCATTGTGTTCTGGTTATGGTAGCTTTGTAGTATAGTTTCAAGCTGGGTAATGTGATGCCTCTGACTTTGTTCTTTTTGCTTAGGACTGCTTTGGCTACTTGAGCTCTTTTTTGATTCCACATGAGCTTTAGAATGCTTTTTTTTTTTTTTTCTCATTCTGTGGACAATGACATCAGCGGTTTGCTAGGAATAGTATTGAATCTGTACACTGCTTTAGGCAGCACGGTCATATTAACAATATTGATTATCTCAATCCATGAGCATGGGATGTTTTCCCATTTATTTATGTCATCTATGATTTTTTTTCAGCAGTGCTGTGTAGTTCTTCTTGTTGAGATCTTTTACCTCCTTGGTTAGCTGTATTCCTAGGTATATTATTCTTTTTGTAGCTATTGCAAATGGGATTGCATTTCTTGATTTGGCTCTCAGCTTGAACATTATTAGTGTATAGAGATGCTACTGAGTAATTTGAACGATGACTTTACTGAAGTCATTTATCAGTTCTAGGAGTCTTTTGGCAGTATCTGTAGGGCTTTCCTGGTATAAAATTATATTGTCTGCGAAGAGAAATAATTTAACTTCTTCTTTTCCTATTTGGATATTTTTTATTTCTTTCCCTTTCCTGATTACTCTGGCTAGGACTTCCAGTTCTAAGAGCAGTGAGAGAGGGCATCCTTCTCTTCTTCCTGTTCTCAACGGGAATGCCTCCAGATTTTGTCCAATCAGCATGATATTGGCTATGGCTTTGTCATGGTTGGCTCCTATTATTTTGAGATATGTTTCTTCAATGCCTAGTTTGTTGAACATTTTTATGATGGACAGAAATTTGATTTGTCTATTAAGATTATCACATGGTTTTTATTTTTAATTCTGTTTATGTGGTGAGTCACATTTATTGATCTGTGTATACTGTAACAACCTGGCATCCCAGGAATAAAGCCTACTTGATCATAGTAAATTAACTTTTTGATGTGCTACTGGATTCAGTTTATCAGTATTTTGTTGAGGATTTTTCCACCTATGTTCATCAGGGATATTGGCCTCAAGTTTTCTTTTTACTTTATTTATTTATTTATTTACTGAGACAGGGTCACACTTTGTCACCCAGACTGGAGTACAGTGGCGAGATCTCAGCTCACTGCAACTTCCGCCTCCCAGGCTCAAACAATCCTCCCACCTTAACCTCCTAAGCAACTGAGACTACAGGTGCACACCACCATGCATGGCTGATTTTTGTATTCTTTGGTAGAGACAGGGTTTCACCATGCTGGCCAGACTGGTCTCAAACTCCTGAGCTCAAGTGATCCAACCACCTTGGCTTCCAAAATGCTGAGGTTACAGGTGTGAGCCACCACACCTAGTCAAGTTTTTTGTTGCTGTGTTTGTTTGTTTGTTGTGTGTGTGTGTGTGTGTGTGTGTGTGTGTGTGTGTGTGTGTGTCTGAGTGTATCTGACAGATTTTGGTATAAGGATGATGCTCATCTCATAGAATGAGTTAGGAAGGAGTCCTTCCTCCTCAAATTTTTTGGAATAGTTTTGGTAGAATTTGTACCAGTTCTTCTTTGTTTATTTGGTAGAATTTGGCTGTCAATCTACCTGATCCAGGGTAATTTGATTGGTAGGTTTCTTTATTACTGATTCAATTTCAGAACTCAATATTGGTGTGTTCAGGGTTTCAATTTCTTCCTGATACAATCTTAAGAGCATGTGTGCTTCCAGGAATTTATCAATTTCCTGTAGATTTTCCAGTTTGTGTGCATAGAGGTGTCCATAATAGTTTCTGAAAAATCTTTTGGATTTCTATGGGATCAGTTGTAATGTAACCCTTGTTGTTTCTTATTGTGCTTTTTGGATCTGCTCTCTTTTTTTCTTTATTAACCTAGCTATCGGCTTGTTGATCTTTTTATCCTTTCAGAAAACCAACTTTTGGCTTTGCTGATATTTTTCATCAAATTCTGGATCTCAATTTCACTCAGTTCTGCTCTGATTTTAGTTATTTCTTTTCTTCTGCTAGTTTTTGGGTTAATTTATCCTTATTTTTCTAGTTCTTCTAGGTGAGATTTCAGATCATTGATTTGAGATCTTTCAAACTTCTTGATGTAGGTGTTTAGTGCTAGAAACATTTCTGTTAACACTGCTTTCGCTGTATCCCAGATATTTTGGTATGCCATTCTGGACATCAGCCATGGCAAAGAATTTATGGCTAAGTCCTCAAAAGCAATTGCAACAAAAACAAAAACTGATATGTGAGATCTAATTAACTGAAGAGCTTCTGCACAGCAAAAGAAACTATCAACAGAGTAAACAGACAACCTGCAGAATAGAAGAAAATATTTGCAAATTATGCATCCAACAAAAGCCTAATATCCAGAATCTATAAAGAACTTAAACAATTCAACAAGTAAAAGTCAGTTTACCCCATTAAAAAGTAGACAAAGGACATGAACAGAAACTTCTCAAAGAAGACATACATGTGGCCAACAAACTTAAAAAACTGCTCAACATCACTTATCATCAGAGAAATGCAAATCAAAACCACAATGAGATATAGTCTCAGACTGGTCAGTATGGCTTTTGTTAAATGATTAAATATAACAGATGTTAGTGAGGCTGCAGAGAAAAAAGAATGCTTATACACTACTGATGGAATGTAAATTAGTTCAGTCACTGTGTAAAGCAATCTGAAGATTTCTCAAAGAATTTAAAAAACAGAACTACCACTCAACCCAGCATTCCCATTACTGGGTACATACCCAAAGGAATACAAGTCATTCCACCAAAAAAGACACATGCACACATATGTTCATCACAGTTCTCTTCACAATAGCAAAGATACCAGATCAACCTAGATACCATCAATGGTGGAATGGATAAACAAAATGTAGCACAAATAGAATACTATGCAACCATAAAAGAGAAAAAATTATGCCCTTTGCAACAACATGGATGCAGCTGGAGGCCATTATCCTAAGCAAATCAAGGCAGGAACAGAAAGCCAAATACTGCATGTTCTCACTTATAAGTAAGAGCTAAACATTGGGTACTCATGGACATAAAGATGGGAACAATGAACACTAGGGACTACTAGATGGGAGTGTGAGGGAGGTGGGGACAAGGGCTAAAAAACTACCTATTTGGATACTATGCTCAGTAACTGTGTGATGGGATCACGGGTATGACAAACCTCAGCATCATACAATATACCCATGTATCAAAACTATACATGTACCCCTGAATCTAAAATAAAATTTGGGCTGAGGTTGGTGGCTCATGCCTGTAATCCCAGCACTCTGGGAAGCTGAGGCAAGAGGATCATTTGAGGTTAGGTGTTTAAGAACAGCCTGAAAAAAATGGTGAAACCCTGTCTCTACTAAAAATAGTAAAAATAAGCCAGGTATGGGGGTGAACACCTGTAATCGCAGCTACTCTGGAGGCTGAGGCAGGAGAATCTCTTGAACCTGGGAAGCGGAGGTTGCAGTGAGCCAAGATCGCACGACTGCACTCCGGTTTGTGCAACAGAGCGAAACTCCATCTCAATAAAATAAATAAATAAGAATAAAATATAAATTGAAAATTTTTTAAAAGACATAGTATTTGCATATGACTTATATACATCTACTTATATACTTTAAATTATGTTTAGCTTACTTATAATACCTACCACAATGTAAAATCTATGTAAATAGTTGTAATATCCTATTTTTATTTGTTATTTTTTACTTAGTATTGTTAATTTTTATTGCTGTTTTTTTTTAATTTTTGACCCACAGTTGGTTTAATCTGCAGATGTGAAACCCATGAATACAGAGGACCAACTCTAGTTTCTATAGATAATTTTGAATCACACTAAGATTTGTAATTTCAAAAATCAGACCAGGTGTGTTGTCTCATGCCTGTAATCCTAGCACTTTGGGAGGCCAAGACAGGAGGATCTCTTGAGCCCAGGAGTTCAAGACCAGCCTGGGCAACATAGGGAGACCTCGCCTCTACAAAAAATTTAAAAATTAGCCTCCTGGGGTTGCACACATTTGTGGTTCCAGCTACATGGGAGGCTGAGGTGGGAGGATCGCTTGAACCTGGGAGGCTAAGATGGCAGTGAGCCAAGATAGTATCACTGCACTACAGCCTGGGCAACAGAGCCAGACCCTGTCTCAAAAAAAAAAAAAAATCCTTACATTTTAAAAGAACTAGAGCATCAACATTAATGGGACATAACGAAGACTGTTGTCTCATCTCATAGTTAAAGATAGCAAGGGTGCACCAGCTACAATAACAACTCCTTTCCTTCCTCACAAAGAGTACCCCTGGTGGAGGCAGACCTGCGTAGAGAGCTAGTGCTGCAAAGTGGTGCAGAGCAGGCACCCAGAGCCAAGGCCAGGCACAGGACATCTTTGCCTTCAGATCTTGTGCAAGTGTCTTAACCTCTCTGTGTCTTAGTTTTCTCACTTTTCAAATCAGTACAACAGTAACCTCTACATCAAAGGTGCTGAAAATTAAATGTCAATAGATACACACTGAGAAGAGTATTTGGTATGCACATAGTGAATACTTTAAAAATGTAAGTTACTGTTTTTATATGTTGAAGTACAGGAGAAACACATAAGAATGAAAGAGTATAGATTGTTTGTTATGGATTGAATTATGACTTCCAAATTCCATATGTTGAAATCCTAATTCCTAATACTTCATTTGGAGATAGGGTCATTACAATGTAAGTATTTAAGTGGAGGTCATACTGGAGTAGGGTGGGTCTTTATTGCACTATGACTAGTGTTATAAAAAAGAGAAATTTAGATGCAGACACACATAGGAGAATATCATGTAAAGATAAAGGCAGAGATAGGGTGATATTCTACAAACCATGTAATGCAAAATTTGCCATCAAATCACCAGAAGCTAGGAAGGAAGCATAAAACATCCTGTCCTGTTGCCCTCAGGACCAACCCTGATGACACTTTGATCTTGGACTTCTAGTCTCTAGAACTGTGAGACAATATGTTTAAGACACTGAGTTTGTGATACTTTGTTACAATAGTCCTAGAAACTAATACATTGATCTGAAACTGGTAATACATAAATCTGTCCATGTTCTTGATTTTCTAAAGTAGAAGTGTAAAGACAAAAAAGAAAGACTTTCCCTGCTATTCCCACCAAGTTTTTACTGTTTGGTAAATGGCCACATACATCATGTTGCTTTGTGAGCCTCACACAAGCCAGTAAGAGAGTCTCTGAGTAAACCCGTGGGAGATACTGAGGTTACCAGCAGGAATGGAAGACTGGCCTTCATCCATGGGCTGGAATAACAAGGGGCTTCAGACACATCCATCATCCGAAGCTACCATGGACAGAACCCTGGGTGCGAGTCATTCTCTGAAAAGCCAACATTTGGGGATGCCCTGAGTTCTAGGCTGGTGCCTCCTTCCCTGTAGAATTCCATGACATTGGGCTTCTTTGATGTGTTTACATCACATTGTTTAAAGAAAAATAGCTCTGGAGTTAGATTACCCTGATTAAAGCCATGACTTCCTCATTTGCTAGAGATGCTACCTTGGACAAGATGCTTAACACTATTGTGCTATCAATTTTCAAATTTTGTTAAAGCGGCTATATTAACTGACCTTTGCTTATAGGTTTATTGGAAAAATTAACTATAATGTGAAGGGCATAGGATAGTGACTGGCATATAGAAAACATGCAATAAATGTTATTCTATAATTTATTATTATTTATTATTATTCTGTAATATAGTCTTTTAAACACACCCATGTTTACTGTAATATGGAAAAAAAATCTCTCAAAAACTTGGTGAAATATTTTTTTTTATTTTTTTGAGATGAAATCTCGCTCTATCACCCAGGCTGGAGTACAGTGGCGCAATCTCGGCTCACTACAACCTCTGCATCCTGGGTTCAAGTGATTCTCCTGCCTCAGTCTCCTGAGTAGCTGGGATTACAGGTGCCTGCCACCATGCCTGGCTAATTTCTGTATTTTTAGTAGAGTCAAGGTTTCACCATATTGGCCATGCTAACTTTGAACTCCTGACCTCAGGTGATCCATCTGCCTTGGCCTCCCAAGGTGCTGGGATTACAGGTGTAAGCCACTCCAGTGGCTATAAGCCAGTCAAATAATTGTTACATGGATGTTTTGTGTTCAGCATTGTGACTGAATAGAGAGACCACATTATGGCAGAAAATATATGCACTTCACAGTCTTAGAAGGAGTAAGAACATTCCTCAAACCCCCTACTTCATCATGCCCAATTTAAAAAAAAAAAAAAAAAAAAAAGTGTTATCTGGAGTCAGACTGAAGAGTTGGGACAGAGAAGTGAACAATCAGGGCAGGACAGTTGTCCTGAAGGAAGACACCAATAGTAGCTCAATCCCTGAGCCTTCAGGGATTAAGAAACCTGAGCTTGAGATTTCCACACTAAACCCCAATAGGGAAAAAGATAGAAAGAGGTTCAGATTTGTGATGCTCCATGGCAATTGGCAAAGCAGAGGCAAACCATCTTTAGAGAAAAGCTTTCATGAATGATGTCTAAGCAATGAGTTCATAAGGATCAACCAGTATCAAAGAAGGTGATCTACTATGCATGGGAATCAACAGAAATATAGAATGATATTCTTACTTCTTCAAAGATACCAGATATTGGAATTGCCAAATACAAAATAGTAAACAGCTATGTGTACAAGTATTACAGAAATAAAGGTGTCAGTCTCAATGATGAACATGCAACACAGATCATCAAGAATAAGTAGGAAGCATGATTTTAAAATACAATTTTTGGGGAAACCCAAAATATGCAATTTTGAATTTAAAATTTAAAAATTCAATAGATGGTTCATAGTAGAGATAGTTGAAACATTCAGTGAACTAGAAGATGTACAAATAGAAGATATATCAAAAATCGTACAGAATGCATCACACACAAAGTTAAGAAAATGGCAAATGTGTATAAACTTTAAAAGATATGAAGGATAGAATGAGAATAGGATGTGTATATCTAATTGGAGTTACATAAGAAGAAAAGAGAGATAATATTTGAAAAGATAAAGAATGCAAATATTCTAAACCGATGAAAACTGTAAATCTGTATGTATAGGAATACAATATTCACAGATAGGTAAATTAAATCTTCCAACTAAAAGCATAAACACTGGAAAATGTCAATTAGAAGCTAATTAAACTGTTTTAATATGCAGATGATGTAACTGTCTACCTAAAATCTCCACCCCCAAAATCTACAAATTGTTAAAATGGTAAGGATAATTTAGATAGGCAGCTGGACAGAAGACGTCTATACAAAAATTAATTTTCTAAAAGCCAGCAACAAGCAGAAATTTAAAAATGTAACATTTGTTATAAAATAACACTAAAATGCATCAGATTTCATCTAATAAAAGATACATATCACCTATACAAAGAAAGTCATGTAAATTTATTTAAATATATTTGAAAAGGCCTAAATAATACAGATTTCATTTCATTAGATAAATAGAATCATTTTTCAGTTCTCCCCAATTTGATCTAAACACCCAATTTAATTTCAATAAAAATTCCAGTAGCATTTTCTGTGAAACTTCACAAAATTATTCTGGAATTAATTTGGAAAAGCAAAGGGCAAAAATATGCCCAAGGGGCCAGGTGCGGTGGCTCATGCCTGTAATCCCAGCATTTTGGGACGCCCAGCACTTTGGGAGGCCTAGTGGGGCGAATCACGAGGTCAGGAGATGGAGGCCATCCTGGCTAACACGGTGAAACCCTGTCTCTACTCAAAATATAAAAAATTAGCCAGGCGTGGTGGCCGGCGCCTGTAGTCCCAGCTACTCAGGAGGCTGAGGAGGGAGAATGGCGTGAGCCCAGGAGGTGGAGCTTGCAGTGAGCCGAGATCATGCCTCCTCACTCCAGCCTGGGGGAAAGAGCGAGACTGCATCTCAAACAAACAAACAAACAAACAAAAAAAATGCCCAAAACATTCCTAAAGAAGAAAAAGAAAAAAAATTAGGCATATTCTAGCAGATGTAAAAACTTCTTATAAAGCCATAAAAATTAATATAGCTATTTTTTTATGTATCCATACGTTGACCAATTAAACAGAGAACCTAGAAACAGGAATTATGATTAAAAAAATCATTGAATATCATTAGAAAAAGCGATACTTATTCAATACATGAAAATAGGATATTGGGTTGTATAATAGAAAAATGCACAAAAGATATTAATAAAGAATTATATAAAAGAATAAACACGGGAGCAAGATGGCCGAATAGGAACAGCTCCAGTCTCCAACTCCCAGCGTGAGCGACACAGAAGACCGGTGATTTCTGCATTTTCAACTGAGGTACTGGGGTCATCTCACTAGGGAGTGCCGGACAATCGGTGCTGGTCAGCTGCTGCAGCCTGACCAGCGAGAGCTGAAGCAGGGCGAGGCATCGCCTCACCTGGAAGCGCAAGGGGGAAGGGGATCCGTTTTCCTAGCCAGGGGAACTGAGACACACAACACCTGGAAAATCGGGTAACTCCCACCCCAATACTGTGCTGTAAGCATACAGGCACACCAGGAGAATATATCCCACACCTGGCCGGGAGGGTCCCACGCCCACGAAGCCTCCCTCACTGCTAACACAGCAGTCTGCCGCGATCTATCCGCAAGGCAGCAGCGAGGCTGGGGGAGGGGCGCCCACCATTGCTGAGGCTTAAGTAGGTAAACAAAGCCGCTGGGAAGCTCGAACTGGGTGGAGCTCACAGCAGCTCAAGGAAGCCTGCCTGTCTCTGTAGTCTCCACCTCTGGGGACAGCGCACAGCTGAAGACCAACAGGGGAAGTAGCGGGAGCCGGTGCAGACGCGAACGACTCTGTCTGACAGCTTTGGGGAGAGCCGTGGATCTCCCAACGTGGAGGTTGAGATCTGAGAACGGACAGACTGCCTGCTCAGGTGTGTCCCTGACGCCTGAGTAGCCTAGCTGGGAGAAATCCCCCACTAGGGGCAGTCTGACACCCCACACCTCACAGGGTGGAGTACACCCCTGAGAGGAAACTTCCAAAGGAAGAATCAGACAGGTACACTCGCTGTTCAGCAATATTCTATCTTCGGCAACCTCTGCTGCTGATACCCAGGCAAACAGGGTCTGGAGTGGACCTCAAGCAATCTCCAACAGACCAACAGACAGTCCTTCTGACTGTCAGAAGGAAAACTATCAAACAGGAAGGACACCTATACCAAAACCCCATCAGTACGTCACCACCATCAAAGACCAGAGACAGATAAAACCACAAAGATGGGGAAGAAGCAGGGCAGAAAAGCTGGAAATTCAAAAAATAAGAGCGCATCTCCCCCTGCAAAGGAGCGCAGCCCATCGCCAGCAACGGATCAAAGCTGGTCAGAGAATGACTTGGACGAGAGGAGAGAAGAAGGCTTCAGTCCATCAAACTTATCAGAGCTAAAGGAGGAATTACGTACCCAGCGCAAAGAAACTAAAAATCTTGAAAAAAGAGTGGAAGAATTGACAGCTAGACTAATTAATGCAGAGAAGATCATAAACGAAGTGACAGAGATGAAAACCATGACACGAGAAATACGTGACAAATGCACAAGCTTCAGTAACCGACTCGATCAACTGGAAGAAAGAGTATCAGCGATTGAAGATCAAATGAATGAAATGAAGCGAGAAGAGAAACCAAAAGAAAAAAGAAGAAAAAGAAATGAGCAAAGCCCGCAAGAAGTATGGGATTACGTAAAAAGACCAAATCTACGTCTGATTGGGGTGCCTGAAAGTGAGGGGGATAATGGAACCAAGTTGGAAAACACTCTTCAGGAAATCATCCAGGAGAACTTCCCCAACCTAGTAGGGCAGGCCAACATTCAAATTCAGGAAATACAGAGAACGCCACAAAGATACTCCTCCAGAAGAGCAACTGCAAGACACATAATTGCCAGATTCACCAAAATTGAAATGAAGGAAAAAATCTTAAGGGCAGCCAGAGAGAAAGGTCGGGTTACCCACAAAGGGAAGCCCATCAGACTAACAGCAGATCTCTCGGCAGAAACTCTACAAGCCAGAAGAGAGTGGGGGCCAATATTCAACGTTCTTAAAGAAAAGAATTTTAAACCCAGAATTTCATATCCAGCCAAACTAAGTTTCATAAGTCAAGGAGAAATAAAATCCTTTACAGATAAGCAAATGCTTAGAGATTTTGTCACCACCAGGCCTGCCTTACAAGAGACCCTGAAGGAAGCCCTAAACATGGAAAGGAACAACCGGTACCAGCCATCACAAAAACATGCCAAAATGTAAAGACCATCGAGGCTAGGAAGAAACTGCATCAACTAACGAGCAAAATAACCAGTTAATATCATAATGGCAGGATCAAGTTCACACATAACAATATTAACCTTAAATGTTAATGGACTAAATGCTCCAATTAAAAGACACAGACTGGCAAACTGGATAAAGAGTCAAGACCCATCAGTCTGCTGTATTCAGGAGACCCATCTCACATGCAGAGACATACATAGGCTCAAAATAAAGGGATGGAGGAAGATCTACCAAGCAAATGGAGAACAAAAAAAAGCAGGGGTTGCAATCCTTGTCTCTGATAAAACAGACTTTAAACCATCAAAGATCAAAAGAGACAAAGAAGGCCACTACATAATGGTAAAGGGATCAATTCAACAGGAAGAGCTAACTCTCCTAAATATATATGCACCCAATACAGGAGCACCCAGATTCATAAAGCAAGTCCTTAGAGACTTACAAAGAGACTTAGACTCCCATACAATAATAATGGGAGACTTCAACACTCCACTGTCAACATTAGACAGATCAACGAGACAGAAAGTTAACAAGGATATCCAGGAATTGAACTCATCTCTGCACCAAGCGGACCTAATAGACATCTATAGAACTCTCCACCCCAAATCAACAGAATATACATTCTTCTCAGCACCACATCGCACTTATTCCAAAATTGACCACATAATTGGAAGTAAAGCACTCCTCAGCAAATGTAAAAGAACAGAAATTATAACAAACTGTCTCTCAGACCACAGTGCAATCAAACTAGAACTCAGGACTAAGAAACTCAATCAAAACCGCTCAACTACATGGAAACTGAACAACCTGCTCCTGAATGACTACTGGGTACATAACGAAATGAAAGCGGAAATAAAGATGTTCTTTGAAACCAATGAGAACAAAGATACAACATACCAGAATCTCTGGGACACATTTAAAGCAGTGTGTAGAGGGAAATTTATAGCACTAAATGCCCACAAGAGAAAGCAGGAAAGATCTAAAATTGACACTCTAACATCACAATTAAAAGAACTAGAGAGGCAAGAGCAAACACATTCAAAAGCTAGCAGAAGGCAAGAAATAACTAAGATCAGAGCCGAACTGAAGGAGATAGAGACACAAAAAACCCTCCAAAAAATCAATGAATCCAGGAGTTGGTTTTTTGAAAAGATCAACAAAATTGACAGACCGCTAGCAAGGCTAATAAAGAAGAAAAGAGAGAGGAATCAAATAGATGCAATAAAAAATGATAAAGGGGATATCACCACCGACCCCACAGAAATACAAACAACCATCAGAGAATACTATAAACGCCTCTATGCAAATCAACTAGAAAATCTAGAAGAAATGGATAATTTCCTGGACACTTACACTCTCCCAAGGCTAAACCAGGAAGAAGTTGAATCCCTGAATAGACCAATAGCAGGCTCTGAAATTGAGGCAACAATTAATAGCCTACCCACCAAAAAAAGTCCAGGACCAGATGGATTCACAGCTGAATTCTACCAGAGGTACAAGGAGGAGCTGGTACCATTCCTTCTGAAACTATTCCAATCAATAGAAAAAGAGGGAGTCCTCCCTAACTCATTTCATGAGGCCAAAATCATCCTGATACCAAAGCCTGGCAGAGACACAACAAAAAAAGAGAATTTTAGACCAATATCCCTGATGAACATTGATGCAAAAATTCTCAATAAAACACTGGCAAACCGGATTCAGCAGCACATCAAAAAGCTTATCCACCATGATCAAGTGGGCTTCATCCCTGGGATGCAAGGCTGGTTCAACATTCGCAAATCAATAAACGTAATCCAGCATATAAACAGAACCAAAGACAAGAACCACATGATTGTCTCAATAGATGCAGAAAAGGCTTTTGACAAAATTCAACAGCCCTTCATGCTAAAAACGCTCAATAAATTCGGTATTGATGGAACGTACCTCAAAATAATAAGAGCTATTTATGACAAACCCACAGCTAATATCATACTGAATGGGCAAAAACTGGAAAAATTCCCTTTGAAAACTGGCACAAGACAGGGATGCCCTCTCTCACCACTCCTATTCAACATAGTCTTGGAAGTTCTGGCTAGGGCAATCAGGCAAGAGAAAGAAATCAAGGGTATCCAGTTAGGAAAAGAAGAAGTCAAATTGTCCCTGTTTGCAGATGACATGATTGTATATTTAGAAAACCCCATCGTCTCAGCCCAAAATCTCCTTAAGCTGATAAGCAACTTCAGCAAAGTCTCAGGATACAAAATTAATGTGCAAAAATCACAAGCATTCTTATACACCAGTAACAGACAAGCAGAGAGCCAAATCAGGAATGAACTCCCATTCACAATTGCTTCAAAGAGAATAAAATACCTAGGAATCCAGCTTACAAGGGATGTAAAGGACCTCTTCAAGGAGAACTACAAACCACTGCTCAGTGAAATCAAAGAGGACACAAACAAATGGAAGAACATACCATGCTCATGGATAGGAAGAATCAATATCGTGAAAATGGCCATACTGCCCAAGGTTATTTATAGATTCAATGCCATCCCCATCAAGCTACCAATGAGTTTCTTCACAGAATTGGAAAAAACTGCTTTAAAGTTCATATGGAACCAAAAAAGAGCCCGCATTGCCAAGACAATCCTAAGTCAAAAGGACAAAGCTGGAGGTGTCACGCTACCTGACTTCAAACTATACTACAAGGCTACAGTAACCAAAACAGCATGGTACTGGTACCAAAACAGAGATATAGACCAATGGAACAGAACAGAGTCCTCAGAAATAATACCGCACATCTACGGCCATCTGATCTTTGACAAATCTGAGAGAAACAAGAAATGGGGAAAGGATTCCCTATTTAATAAATGGTACTGGGAAAATTGGCTAGCCATAAGTAGAAAGCTGAAACTGGATCCTTTCCTTACCCCTTATACGAAGATTAATTCAAGATGGATTAGAGACTTAAATGTTAGACCTAATACCATAAAAACCCTAGAAGAAAATCTAGGTAGTACCATTCAGGACATAGGCATGGGCAAGGACTTCATGTCTAAAACACCAAAAGCAACGGCAGCAAAAGCAAAAATTGACAAATGGGATCTAATTAAACTAAAGAGCTTTTGCACAGCAAAAGAAACTACCATCAGAGTGAACAGGCAACCTACAGAATGGGAGAAAATTTTTGCAATCTACTCATCTGACAAAGGGCTAATATGCAGAATCTACAAAGAACTCAAACAAATATATGAGAAAAAAACAAACAACCCCATCAAAAAGTGGGGAAAGGATATGAACAGACATTTCTCAAAAGAAGATATTCATACAGCCAACAGACACATGAAAAAATGCTCATCATCACTCGCCATCAGAGAAATGCAAATCAAAACCACAATGAGATACCATCTCACACCAGTTAGAATGGCAATCATTAAGAAGTCAGGAAACAACAGGTGTTGGAGAGGATGTGGAGAAATAGGAACACTTTTACACTGTTGGTGGGATTGTAAACTAGTTCAACCATTATGGAAAACAGTATGGCAATTCCTCAAGGATCTAGAACTAGATGTACCATATGACCCAGCCATCCCACTACTGGGTATATACCCAAAGGATTATAAATTAGTCTACTACAAAGACACATGTACACGTATGTTTATTGCGGCACTATTCACAATAGCAAAGACTTGGAATCAACCCAAATGTCCATCTGTGACAGACTGGATTAAGAAAATGTGGCACATATACACCATGGAATACTATGCAGCCATAAAAAAGGATGAGTTTGCGTCCTTTGTAGGGACATGGATGCAGCTGGAAACCATCATTCTTAGCAAACTATCACAAGAACAGAAAACCAAACACCGCATGTTCTCACTCACAGGTGGGAACTGAACAATGAGATCACTTGGACTCGGGAAGGGGAACATCACGCACTGGGGCCTATCATGGGGAGGGGGGAGGGGGGAGGAGGGAGGGATTGCATTGGGGAGTTATACATGATATAAATGATGAATTGATGGGTGCTGACGAGTTGATGGGTGCAGCACACCAACATGGCATAAGTATACATATGTAACAAACCTGCACGTTATGCACATGTACCCTAGAACTTAAAGTATAATAAAAAAAAAAAAAAAGAGAGAGAGAGAAAAAAAAAGAATAAACACATATGGCTGACATGAAAAGATCTTCAACTCTTTAATGATCTTTAGAAATACAAATTATGACCACAATGAGATGCTGCTTTTTTACATTCATTAGATTTGCAAAATCTTAGAAACCTGACAAGATTAAAATGTTCACATGGGTATGGAATAACTAGAATACACATTCTGTGGAAACTGTCATTGATACAACATTTTGGAAAACAATTTGTTTTCTATTTTGTAGGAAGTGTGAAAAAGCACAAATTGTCATGTCAGAAACATACATACTGGATTTTTGTCCTTAAACATAGAAAACTAAGTCAGTATTTGGTTCCCATTACACACTGAAACTCAGTCAGATGTTTTACAAAGAGGAAATTATCCATTAAAGTAGATATATTTCATCAGCCTCATTGTTCCTCCCTATAAGATAATAGTATAAAATTGCCACTAAATGCAGGGAAAGAAGACTTACCTTTCCAGAAAACCTACTTAAAATGATAGTGTTTTCCTAGTGGCTTAGTTGGCTCTCTAATTGGAGCCCACATGGTTTCAAACGGCAGCTAAAAGCATGGCAATAAAAGTATGCTCACTTGAGGCTGGCATTATAAACAATAACTTGAGAAGATACACATTGAGATGAAAGTCAAATTTACAAAAAGACCATATGATGACTCAATGGGTTGGCTAGAAACATCTGTTACTGAGATAATAGAATGTGGCAAAGTGGAGTTTCTCCAAAGATAAAATAAAAACTCTCTATGGCCTTAAACAGGAATGTGTTCAGGATGCAGTTGAAATGTCAGTCTTTTGTGTGTGTGTGTGTGTGCAAATCCACTGAGGCAACCTACACATTACTTCTCTGATTCACAAGTAGCATTAAAAAACTTGGACCTCCATTGGGCACAGTGGCTCAGGCCTATAATCCCGGCACTTCGGGAGGCTGAGGCAGGTGGATCACCTGAGATTAGGAGTTCGAGACCAGTCTGGCCAATATGGGGAAACCCTGTCTCTACTAAAAATACTAAAATTAGCAGGAGTAGTAGCGCTCTCCTGTAGCCCCAGTTAATCGGGAGGCTGAGGTAGGAGAATTCTTTGAACCTGGGAGGCGGAGGTTGCAGTGAGCTGAGATCGTGCCACTGTACTCCAGCCTGAGTAACAGAGGGAGACTGTGTCTCAAAAAAAAAGGGGGGACTTCGAGAAGAGACAGGGAACAAGAGCTGGAGTATTTAGCTTTAGGGATCACTGGTTAGTTCACCTCCCCTGTATTTCTCTTATGTTTGGGGTCTTTTCCACATTTTATTGCTCAGAAAATCATTGGAAATTCGCTTTTATCTACTAGGCTTGGCATCATGGCTGTCTTTCTTTCTAAAAATATTTGTCTTACAACACTTTATGTAAACCTAGTCAGATGTTTTATTAGGAAAATGAATAAAACAATAAAAAACATCATTCTTTTGAAAAAAAAAAGCCACAAAATTAGCTTATTGTGAACAGGAGTAATTTTAATCCAGAGTTACATTTAGTTTCTTTTTAATATAAATATACAAAATTAAATCTAAACCATTAGAAGCTGGCTATGCAATATACACGTTGTTGAAATCTTTTATTAATGTATTGGCTTGTGAGTCTCAGCACATTCAATGCTATTAAAAGACATCCAGGACTTGTGCTGGAAATCTCTGTGGAAAATGCATGCATTTTCTTCCAGTTTCCTTAAAAATCATCACACTGTGGACATTTATAAACTTCATAAGATAAAACACACACAGTCAAAGTAGAGACCATATTTTGAGAAGTTATTTGTGTTGGGCCATCTCCATATGTTAGTTTTTTTGTCTATAAAACAATCCTAAGAGGTTATCATTATTATTCCACTTTACAGACAAGGTAACCCAAGTTCAAAAAGATTAACAACTTGCATTTACAGAGTTTATGAGTATAAAATGTCGATTTAAACCAAGATTGTCAAGGTTCATGTTGTTCTTATTATTCTATACTGCATTCATTCCGAAGTCAGCCTGTCTTACCCAGCACAAGTCCCTAAAAGATTCATTTCTGATTTTGCTCATGCCCTGTTCATCACATTTATTTGTTCAATAAGTATCCGTTGAGTACTTTCTCTATGCCAGTCACTATCCCATAGGTTTAGGATAGAGAATTATGGATTACAGAATGTTTAAAATTAGAGAATATTTATGGCCAAGTGTAGAAAAATCTCTAGAGTAGTGAGACACCTATGAATGCAGTTGCCCAAAGTGAACTGACTGTGGCTGCCAAAAACACCTCAAGAAACTGACAGCAGGTGTTCTCTAGGAAGTAAAATAAACTGTGAATAATGCTTGTCCTTACAAATAAGCAATAACCAACTGGCAAGAAGGTAAGGGGAGAGGAGTTAGAAAGGCTGGATTTGGAATCTCAGCTCTGCCCTTTATGAGCTGTGAAAACCTGGACAATGAGATGAAGCTTTCCATGTTTGTTTCTTCAGCTGTAAAGCAGGAAAATGATAATAGTCAATTTCTTGAAGAAATTAAAAGAAAATATTGCTGTGGTTTGAATGTGTGTCCTTCCCTCGACCCCCCGAAATATTTGTATGTCGAAACCCTAATCACCAATGTGATGATATAGATAGGGCCTTTGGGAGATGATTAGATCATTAGGGTAGAGCTCTCATAAATAGGCCCCTTATAAAAGAGGCCCCAGAGAGCTGCCTGGCCCCATAGCAAGAAGATATCATCAAGACACCGAATCTACCAGTGCCTTTATCTTGGTCTTCCCATCCTCCAAAACTGTGAGAAATAGACTTCTGTTGTTTGTGGGCCAGACAGTTTATGGTATTTTGTTGTAGCAGTCCTCACAGACTAAGACACACATTAAACTTCAGGCACACAGAAGATAATAAAACCCCACTGCCACTGTCATTTTTATTTCCCTAAACCTTCCCTTCATGTACCTAGAACCTATGCTAATATAGCAGAAAGTCATCATCCACTTAGTTAAAGGAAAAATATTTTAACATAATATAACAGTTTTCAGTTCAGAACTTTCACTTTTGGAAATGCAGACACAAAAATAAATCCAAATTATAAATATATTTTCTTGAAAAAGATCTTTTTTTCTTTTACATGCTAAAGTACACTATAAATACATTTGAAGTTTGTTATATATAATTCTTTAAAAGTTTAAGAGCTCAACTCCCTGGATTTTGCTCTTTCATTCTGTTTGTAATTAGGCCCCATGTATGGATCACCTGCCAACGAAGATGTGGAACTAAAGCTTCCCTCCTTCCTTTTGTCCAACAGTGATTGTCACCATTGGCTAACCATTGAAAGCACCTGCAGAGCTTTGAAAACTACTGTTGTCTGGGTCCTCATTCCCAGAGATTCCAATTTAATTGTCTGGGATGAAGCCTCGACATCAGGATTTTTAAAGCTCCCCAAGAGATTCTATCTATGTACAATTAGGGTTGAGGGTCCTATCCCTCAATAGCTTCATTATGTATTTGCCACTGACTGGATAAAATCTTACGTGTGGGTTATAGTAGGAGAGAAAATTAATGAACTGCACAAGAGAGCTGAGGAAATTATCAGCATGCAGCACAAAAAGAGACAGGGGAAAATGAGTGCAAGGTTAAAAAGCATGGAGAATGAAATAACAGGTTTGACATGCTCTATGTTTCAGAAAAAGGTAAAGATAATAGGATAGGCAATATCAATATGTCTAAGAATTTTTTAGTTCTGAAGGAAGATAAAAACCTTCAGTTTGAAGAAGCACATAGATATGGTTTGGCTCTGTGGCCCCACCCAAATCTCAGGTTGTATTGAAATCCCAATGTTGGGGGAGGGATCTTGGGGAACGTGATTGGATCATGGGAGTAGATTTCTCCCTTGCTGTTCTCATAATAGTGAGTGAGTTCTCACAAGACCTGGTTGTTTAAAAGTGTGTGGCAAGTCCCCCTTTGCTTTTTCTCTCTCTCCTCTTTCACCATGAGAAGATTGTCCCTGCTTCCCCTTCACCTTCTGCCATGATGATTGTAAGTTTCCTGAGACCTCCCCATCCATGCCTCCTGTACAACCTGTGGAAATGTGAGTCAATTAGATCTCTTTTCTCTGTAAATTACCCAATCTCATAGCAGTGTGATAATGGACTCATACACACACCAAGCTGGGAAAGAGAAGATGTCTTCCTCCCACACCCGATGTTTCCTTTCAGGTGTACAGAATGTCATTGATGTGATCCAACACAGGCCTTTATCCTCCCTCTAACTCACATTTCCCTTGGTGTATTAGTCGAGGTTCTCTAGGGTAAAAGAACCACTATGATCTATACAGATGAGAGGACATTTATTATGAGAATTGGCTCATGGGATAGTCATGGATGAGAAGTCTCACAATATCACGTCTGTAAGCTGGAAACCCAGAAAACCCAGTGGTGTAATTCAGTCTCAGTCTGGAGGCTTGAGAACCAGGGGAGCCCATGGTGTAAGTGCCAATTTGATGAGGAAAACCTCAAAACTGGGGTGGAATGGAGGGGAAAAAGTGAGCACTGGTATAAGTCCCAAGTCCAAAGGTCTGAGAGTCAAGAGTTCTGATGTCTGAGAGAAGGAAAAGACAAACATCCCAGCTCAAGAAGAGACAGAAAGAGAATTGCTTTGACCGCCAAGGCAAATCCCTCAGGGGATTAGATGCTGCCTGCACATATTGGTGGGGGCAATCTTCTTCACTCAGTCTACTGATTCAAATGCTAATCTCTTCCAGAAATACCCTCATAGACACACCCAGAAATAATGTTTTACCAGTCATCTTGGCATCCCTTAACCCAGTCAAGTTGATGCATAACATTAAACCATCACACCTCGGGAGTGATTTCTCTGACTAGCAAATATAGAAAAAGCAGCTGGATATGCACAATAAGATATGCTAAGATATGCTGGATAGGCTTAGCTCTTTCTTCTTCCTCACTGAAGCCAACTGCCCAGGGAAGGCTTACCTGGGTGAGACCTGTCATTACCTCACCTTACCTGGCCTTACCTGAGGCCAGACCTCTTTTCCCAGTAGTTGCCCAGTCCAGTGCTGCCTGGAACAGGACTGGTGAGTCTGTCTAATTCTGAGGTGAGAATGTAAGGAAGTGGGAACTCACATACCGAAGGAGGGAGTGTAAATTAATACCACCACCTTTGAGGGCGCAATTGGACAAACAAATCCTAAAGTTGAAGATGCACATTATCTATGCACTGGCAATTCCACTCTGGAACTGGATATAATCCCATGAAACTCCCTTGCAAGTGGATATTAAAAATGTGTAAAGGTCATTGATTGTAGCAGTGAGAAAACTACTCAAATGCCTATCAATAGGTATATGGTATAGTCACAGAATAAATACTATGCAATGTTAATATTCACGAACTACATAGATTTGTATAGATGCAGATAAATCTTAAGATATTGAGTGAAAAAATTCATTCAAATTTTTAAAACAAGTACACATATATAATGTTATATATAGTTTATGAGTATGTACATATATAGTAAAAGTAAATAATTTAGATGGGGTAGATCTTCTTCATGACTGTGGAGGGGGTTACTTCTGTGGAGGGTGTGAACCTCCACAACTTGAGACAGGTCTCAGTTAATTTAGAACGTTAATTTTGCCAAGGCTGAGGACGCATGACCATGACATAGCCTCAGGAAGTCCTAACAATGTGTGCCTGAGGTGGTCAGAGCACAGCTTGGTTTTGTACATTTTAGGGAGACATGAGACATCAATCAACATATGTAAAACGAACATTGGTTTGGTCCAGGTCACAGGTACGTAAGAGTCAAACAGTTGCATTCTTTTGAATTTCTGATATGCATTTATCCCAGTGAGCAGAGAGATGACTGAAGAGAATGGGAGGCAGGTTTGTCCTAAGCATGTCCCGGCTTGAATTGTCCCTTTAGCTTAGTGATTTTGGGGGCCCAAGATCTTTTACTTTCACAAAGGAAACAGAACAGTATATACGTGTGTGTGTGTGTGTGTGTGTGTGTGTGTGTAACAGGCAACCTTTCCTTTCCCTAAACTTATGTCCTATTTCATCCTAAAGAAGGCCATTCTGGTTCCACTCCACCCCATTTTACTAGATGAGAATGTCCACATTTTGGGAAGCATCTGAAACTGCTTCTGCTCTCCCTTCCACCCTCTTCTACAGGTCTCCTCTAGGAGGAGTCATTGGGCCTGTGGGTGAACTAGGGAGCGAATGCTTCCTTTCCTCTGTGTTTCCTGAACAACCTCCATACACCATCTGCATCACTGTAAGGCAAGCTTATGAGGCAGTTATGTCTGTGAGTGATGAGGTGAGTCTGCACAGGTGGGTACTAAAATAGCGAATTTTTTGGCCACTGATCCAGTTCAGCTCTGCTAGCATGCCTGGTAGCTTAATCCCCATCTGTCTGTCTCTTGAATTATTTACTCAATGTTTCAGAGCTTGGAAGCAGAAGATAAAATTGCTGTCAGTCTTCTAAAATGCCAGTATCTCCAATGTGGACACTCAAGAGGACAGGATTTGAAATTCTAGGATACATGTATTATATCCCCAAAGGGGTCAAGATCTAAATAATAAGTGGAATGTGTTTGTAATTTAGTCATAAACAGATAAAATACTAGTAATGCTATAATAAAAATGATAACATATGCCAAACGCTAGATTAGTGTTTGGACGAACGGAGGCAGGATGGCGCACTTCCGGGTTCTTCATCACCAACTTTTCCCGCGTGCACAAAAATGCAGCCAGCGCCCAGGAAGGTGCAGACCAACCGGGGATGCGCCAGGTGACGTCAATCCGAAGAGACCAAGATTTACCTGGTCGCACCTGCGGAACGCCCCCTGACACGCCCATGCCCCGCCTATTGCCCTCCCACTCCTAGAAAAGCCACTCCAGGCAGACGGGCCCCGCGGATTTCCCAGCCCCCCCTACTCTTGTCGGGACTGCAGGAACTCCGCCCGAGAGCTCCACTGGGCGACTCTCTTGGCCTCCTTTGCCAGAGGCCGAAAGACCTCTCCCTACCCACCTTCTTCCCTGAAGCTAGGCGACCAAAAAATAAATTTGCAGTTTTGCTCCTACCCTTGCCTACTCGCTGGTTATTTTGTGCCTGCTCTGGTGGTCTTAGAAAAAAACAAATCAATTAGGTATTTATATTTCAATGTCTGGCAAAAGTTCTATAGCAAAGCCATTGTTATCCTCATTGTACAATTGAGATAACTGAGTTTAAGCTTTAAACAAAGCTTCAAAAAAAGGAAACTTTAAACAAAGCTCACAGAAGTTGGATATGACAGAGACATTACATGATACCATACCTATTCTATCTTTCTCCTGCAGTAAATGAGCCTAGAAATTAACTTTGCTCTGAGTCAGGAAGTGGACAATATCCTTTGGGAGATCACTAGTATTACCAAACAAAAAGAACTTGGATTTTCTCATTAAATCACCAGTGCAACTCTTTGGAAAGCCAGTGGAAAAGCAAACAACTGCTCTTCTTTTTATGTGCGCTGATCACAATTATTGTTTCGAAGCTCTTCGTAGAGAAGCACGCACCAGGCAAATAATTTCATGGTAGAGTAAAATTAAGATTGCATATTTCACTCTGCTGTGTACTGGAAAGTTACATAACATTCGGGAAACACGTGTGGGTTTTATTATGGTTTTTGGCAATTTTTGCAAGGGAGGTGAGATGTAATAAAATGGTCTTACTTTAATACATCAAAATGTGTTGAAAGTAAAGTGTGAAAAAATATTCTCAACCAAAAAATATCAAAATTGATTCAAAATATTACTGGGAGACAGGCTACTGGGTTGTAGGGGTACATATGAGTACTGTTTTATTTAGTTTTGAGAATCCACTGCATCTGGACACCTTGTGTTTTTGTAGTGCAGAAAACGGGATTGCATGTATTAATGCTTTTGTGTGTGCTGAAGTGTATGTATTGACATTTCCTGGCCATAGCAATTGCTAATTATGTGTGTGTCCAGAATGGACAAAAAGCCCAACTACAAGCAGTAACAGGTTTGGAAAATTTGCCCTCGGTATCCTAGTTCTCTGTGAGACTTTCCTTACAGTGAACCTCACTCTGCCTCATCTCGTAAGTGCACAGTGACCTGATGCTCTTCCCTCCTCTTGACTTGTTTCAAGGATGTTGCATTACAAAACCCCGGGGGCACCATTCATAGACAGGTTGTACCTCCAGGGGAGACCATTTATGTAAACTACAATGTGAAAGTCCTTCCTGAGATTGTGCCACCTGGTGACCCTCACCTGACCACCTATTTACCTTCCCAACCTCTTCTGCACCCCACTGCCTCTTTGCACGTGGCCTCCTTTCAGTTCCTCAAATGTGCCATCTTCGTGCTACCCTACAGCCTCTGCACTTGCTCCTCTCTCACTCAATCATTCAACGCACGCTCTCAAAGTGTTCTCAGCATGCTCTCTTCTATACTAGACACCAAAGCAGTAACCAAACATCGATGATGTCGAGAATTATTCATTTCTTGCCTGCCTAGTTTCATTATAGGCAAATAAAATAATCCCAAAACAAACACATTCAGGGTTCAAATAAAATTAAACAACAAGCATACAACAAAATGGCATGCTGTACATTTCATGATATTTTTGTAAATGTTCACTGAAGAGATAGACGTACTTAAGGAAAGAGTGTGTATGGTAATTGGGACCCTGAGTTTTCAGTCCTCAAAATCTACCTTAAACTGGTTTAACAGAAAAAAAAGTGGGAAGTGAGGTTGAAATGCACATGCAACTAGAAATCCAAAGTGTGGATCTGAGACCCAGCTAAATCCAGGGGCTCAAATATTATATTTTGAGCTTTCTACCCATTTCCTTTCTATTTCTCAATTTCTTGGGTTTGCTGGGCTTCACTTGTTGCCATTAGTCGTGCCTGTTTCAGTCCTGCTTTTGTTTCCTTGAAGGTCAAGATCTGCCCCTTAGCAAAAAGAAGAGAAAGTCTGCATCTCAGCAACTATGCATCATATGCACGGATAGACTGTCTGGGTCTGTTTGGTTTCATCACTGTATGTAGGAGGATTGAATACCATGCTTAACCAGGCCTGGGTAGCATGCCCACACCTCCACACGAACAGAGACTTAAAGTACTGTAATTGATCATTCCTTCACAGTAACATGAATGGAGGGTGAGTGACTTCCTTACAGAAAGTGACTGTTCTTATCAAAAGTAGATGGAAATGGAAATGTGTTCTACACAGTTAAAACTATCGCTGCCAGTTTTTATTTTGATTACCCTCAAAACAGAGTCTAAAACGAGGATGTGGGTATGGTTCATTCCAGAGAACACAAATGAGGAAATGTAGGAGTAGGAGAGGAAGGAAGAAAAACCAATAAGAAATAAATTAATACACAGGTTTCCACTGTGACTAACGGGGGCTTCTTTATACTTAGAACTCTCCAGAAACCAGGTAGAGCATATCTCGGAATTAGCAACTAGAAGAGAGGAAAATAAGGAGGATTCTTCCATGGCTCACCCTCTGTTGGTTAATGGTTGCCTCTGGGCTGTTAAGTCTCCCTGCTCTCAGTGGAACAAGAAAGTTCTCAGGCAGAGAACAAAGGAGGTACCCAAGGTAGGCATCTGTCCATGCCAGGAGTGGCAGCTGCCAGTGGCCAAGGGGATATGGAGGGAGGTATGAGCCATGTGTGCTACAGCACCACAAACTGCAATATAGAAAGTGATATCTGAAATAAAGTGTGCAAAAAATATCATCTAATGAGATGCAGGAAGAAGAAAACTATAACTTTTTAATATTTTTTTCATTTGGGGCCCTCAATCCATCACTAACAGAAAAATTTAAGGTTTCTCTACTATTTATCTAATATAATACAAAATAAACTAGTGTCTTCTAATATTTAGTGTACAGACCAACACTGGCACCCTCGCTCAGTCACCTGTGGTAAGCAAGATCTCCTAAGAGAGAAAGGGGTGTCACCCAGCTATCAGTTACAAGGCATCAGGCTGGCTCATCCACTGGCTAGGCATTTCAAATTATTGGAGTGTATCCAGTGCTCAGTTAAGTTGATTTACAGACAGTATTGTTACTAAATTGACACTCACAAAATGGAAAAGTGGCTTATAGTGTGTGCTACCAAAAAAGCACCAGAGGGAAGAAAATGATTGTAACATAATAAGGGAAGAAGGAAATGCAGAGATGGGGTGAGAAAATGTATGCTATAATACATACGATTTCAGCCCTGTGTGATTTATTTGGGCTTTAAGTGTGGTCACTTTGGGAAATGCTTTCTGGGTGATTGAGAAAAAAACGTGTATTACACTTTTGTTCGGTGCAATATTTTATTTATATAAATTGAGTCCAAATTGCAAATCATGCTGTTCAAACTGGTTTTACCTTCCTTATGTTTGATAACTCATTGTATAATTCACTCAAAGTGTTTTAAAATTTCCCATTATGATTATGGGGATTTTGTTTCTGCATGTAGTTTCTGACATCTTTCTTTCTGCATTTTGAACCTTGTTATTAGGTTCATAAAAAATTAGAAGCATCACATATTTGTTAAATAAACATTTTTGTGATGAAGGTGGAACCATTTTCACTCCTGCAAAGTTTTTTACCTTCAAGTAGATTTTTCCTGATATTAACATACCTGCACCATATTATATCCGTTAATGTTTGCATTGTATGGCTTTTTCCAATTATTATTACTTGTGTGTGTGTGTGTGTGTGTGTGTGTGTGTGTGTGTGTGTGTGTGTGTGTGTTTGATGGAGTTTCACTCTTATTGCCCAGGCTGGAGTGCAATGGCAGCATCTCGGCTCACCGCAACCTCTGCCTCCCAGGTTCAAGCGATTCTCTTGCCTCAGCCTCCCGAGTAGCTGGGATTACAGGCATATGCCATCACTCCCGGCTAATTTTTGTGTTTTTAGTAGAGATAAGGTTTCTCCATGTTGGTCAGTCTGGTCTCAAACTCCTGACCTCAGGTGATCGGCCCACCTTGGCCTTCCAAAGTGCTGGGATTACAGGCATGAGCCACTGTGCCCAGCCTTTTCAATTATTTTTTATTCAGCCTTTCTGGATCTTAAACTTACAGGTAATTTTCTTTTATTTGTAATCCATTATGGCAACTTTTATGTTTTAACTTTCACATGTATTCAATTTCCATTAAATTTAATTTATAATATCTTGGGGTGTAAATCTATCGATTTACCATGTCTTTTATTTTTGATCAACTATTGAATTTTCTTTTTTCTCTTCTTTTTTGCCTTCCATGAACTAATTAAATTTTTTAGTATTTTATTTCTCTCTCTTCTCTGAATTAAGAAATTATGTTATTTAGTGCTTACCTGAGAAATAAAACATACATTCTTGACTTGTCAATGTCTAATATTAACTGATTCTTTGACACTCCTCCTAAATAAGTCAAGAATCTTAGAAAAACTTTACATTAATTTAAATAATATGCTATTGTTACATATTTTATTCTCCATATATTTTAAACCACATAACACATTATTGATGATTTAGATCATCAATAATGTACATTTATATACAACAATGTGCATTAATAGACAATAAATATATATTTAAATTTGTATGTATATTTATCTTCTATATCTTTTCAATCACTCTTCTGTCTCCAAACTTCATTCTCAGATCATTTTTATTCTCCTTGGAGAACGTACTTTCTTTTCTATTTTAGGCTCTATTTGGAAGTGACAAATCTCTGCTTTATCTTAAAATGCTTTAATTTAACCTTTTAATAATGTGAATTCTTGATGGGCTCTTATATTCTTTCAACCCATGTAAGAACACTCATTGTTTCTGTCCAGTATAGTGTATACATATTTTGATGTAATCTGATGTTTGAAAATTCTGCTCGTCCTTAAAATTTTGGCTTTGTTACTGTTTCTCTGTAGTTTCTCTAGGATGAACCTACATGAGAAATTATTTTTATTTTTCTTGTGGGATTGACGGGGCTCTGAATGTAGAATTTATGTCTTTCAACTATTTTTGAAAACATTTACTCATTATTTCTTTAAATGTATTTTCTAACTCATTTCGTCTCTGTTCCTTGTGGCATTCCAGGTTAAAAAAGTAATAATAGGCCGGGCGCGGTGGCTCAAGCCTGTAATCCCAGCACTTTGGGAGGCCGAGGCGGGCAGATCACGAGGTCAGGAGATCGAGACCATCCTGGCTAACACGGTGAAACCCCGTCTCTACTAAAAAATATAAAAAACTAGCCGGGCGAGGTGGCGGGCACCTGTAGTCCCAGCTACTAGGGAGGCTGAGGCAGGAGAATGGTGTAAACCCGGGAGGCGGAGCTTGCAGTGAGCTGAGATCCGGCCACTGCACTCCAGCCTGGGCAACAGAGCAAGACTCCGTCTCAAAATAATAATAATAATAATAATAATAATAATAATAATAAGCTTTCTCACCATATCATGTGGTTCTTTTACCTTGTCTTCACAATTTTCCATCCCCTTGTCTCTTCATGCCTCATTTTAGATGGTGAACTGGCATAATAAGAAGTAGAATGAATAAAGCAAGAAGAAAATAATACACTCTGCAGTTATATCTAGTCTATGATTAAACTCATACTTGAAGACCAGAATTTTGGTTGCTGTAGTTTGCAGTTCTAAATTTGTTCTATTTATCTTTCCATTGTCTTCATCCAGAGGGTTAATCACTGTATCAGTTAGAGTTCTCCAAAGAAGAAGAATAAGAATTCATATATATAAATACACACAAACCCCCACACACACACATATGTACACAGACACAGACACACAAACACACACGCACAGATTAAGAGATTTCTTTCAAGGAATTGTCTTACATGATTATGCAGAAACTGGCAAGTGAAAAACTTCCAGAAAACCCTCAGGCAGGAATTGATACTGCAGTCTTGAGGAAGGATTTTCTTCCTCAGAGAAACCTCAGTTTTGCTCTCAAGGCCCTTCAACTGATTGGATGAGGCCCACCACATTATCAAAGATAATCTATTTAAAGTCAGCTGATTGTAGATGTTAACCACATCTACCAATGCCTCCACAGCAACAGCGAGATCATGTTTAATTAAAAAATAGACAGTATAGCTAGCCAAGGTGACATATAAAACTAGCTATTACAATCTGTATTTTCTAGTTTGCTGTCATCAGAAGCAGAAAACCATCACCTTTTCAAGAAACAACTTTTCTGTGTATTCATGGAAAGTCAGCTCCTGGATCATTAAGCAGGTAGGAACCCTGACTGGTAGGCTTCTCAGCATCCACTCTTAGTCGCCATCTTGATGCTATATGAATGCCAGCAAGCCTATGGGCTTAAGGGATACTGACTTTACCCTGGCTCTAGAATGGAAAGGGTGTATTATGGCAAATTTCATAAGCCTCAGAGCTCCTCCTTTCCAAGAGCTCCTTCCAAAGCTCTAGTGGGAACTAGTAATGAGCTTATCTGGCAAATATTTTGCAACATTTGCAAAACTTATTTTAACAACAATTGGTTAAGGCTTCTATCTTTAAAAAATATATATTGTAGAATTGTTCCAAGCATTTAATTAAGAAAAGTACTGTTATTAAGAAAGAACAATTAAGTGCTTGGAACAATTAAAGTATTTAATTTAGCTTTTTAAAATGTGTATTTTTAATTGCAGCATTTGTTAGCTTGTTAAAATGTGTAATTTTTCTATCCTTGCTCTAAATTAATATTTATACCTAATTTATGCAGGTAATTTCATATTCCTTTTTCTTAAAGATCCCTCCCCCAACCCAAATAATATAGCTTTGGATTCCACAGCACTTGAATGTGCAATCAGCAGTAATTGTCTCAGGAATATTTAGGAGCCCATTTGAATCAATGGGCTAGGAAAAGGTATCACTGCCATTTTCAAGGCAGGAAGAAGTTGTCTCTTTCTCTTTCTCTTTCTCTTTCTCTTTCTCTCTCTCTTTCTCTCTCTTTCTCTTTCTCTTTCCCTTTCTCTTTCTTTCTCTAAATGTTTCATAATGAGCCACAGAAACAAATAAATTTCACATCACAGCTCAGTGCACACATTGTCTATAATTAACAAAAGTTGTATCAAAGGTGTTTACCTTTACCACATGTAATTCATTCTGATATTTTCAGATTCTATTCTGTTCTATTATTTTCTCTTACATTAGTTTATTTAAATGCTGGTCATGGTGGACTATATTGTTTATATGATCGGCTGACGGGTCATCAACACATTATGAAAAGCTCCACTCTAAGGTTAGGGTGAAGAGGTGATGTCTGGAGCTGCTGTAGCCACTTGGCTATGAAAAGTTAAGTCAGCCAAACAAAAGTAAAGCTGAGAGGATTATAGAGAAGTAGAAGTAGGGGTGTCTCATCACTTCATACCTGAAGCTTAAATAGCTGTGGAATTTTCTTTCACTTGTGACCAAAACCCTTTTATAGTGTTAGAATAAAACTAATTTAAAATGACACATCACTGAATATTTATTATGTTTTATTGAATGTTTATTGACTATTAGTAGCAATACTCAAAGCTACTTTAAATTTGTTATGTTTTATTCTGGTTCTGGAAATTAAAAGCATCCTAGATCTTCTGCATCCAATTACATATAGAGATTGATTCCTTACAGCGTCGTGAATAGCAGTCTGAGTGGTATCTGGGTTTTTAGGGTCTTTTTCATTTCCTGCTACCACTCCCTACTCCATTGTCATTATACACCACATCCTTTGTCAGCACAGGTTCTGAAGAAAGGATAAATAAGCATATATAATCTCCCGGAGTTTCACCCCTAGTATAATCTATATTATCACCCATGCCATTTTTGGCCTTAAAAAAATCTATTTGGCCAGGCGCAGTGACTCATGCCTGTAATCCCAGCAATTTAGGAGGCCGAGATGGGTGGATCACAAGGTCAGGAGTTCTAGACCAGCCTGGCCAATATGGTGAAACCCTGTGTCAACTGAAAATACAAAAATTAGCAGGGTGTGGTGGCAGGAGCCTGTAGTCCCAGCTACTCAGGAGGCTGGGGCAGAGGAATCACTTGAATCTGGGAGGCGGAGGGTGCAGTGAGCTGAGATCATGCCACTGCACTCCAGCCTGGGCAACAGAGAGAGACTCCATCTCAAATAAAAAAATCTATTTGACTTCAAAAATATTAAATATATCATAATGAAATGCAATTATGTTTGTTTTGTTTTTTAGTAATTTATTTCTAATATATCAAAACTATCTCAGAATTCAGCACAGTCACTGGATCTAGTGAATTCTCAGGATAAAGAATGCTTTGTCTTAGAAATCAAGTTTCCTAAGCAAATGTTCTGCATATATTTGTGTATGTAATATAATTGTTGATTCATCATATCTCACAGCAGTTTAAAATAATCACCTTCAGCAAGATGAAAAAATATTGAGGCAATTATATTAGAGCATGTTTTTGTGTATGTCAAACTTACAACTATAAAAGGCATCTGAAATAGGTTCCAGAAAGCTGTAAACTAAAAAGGAAGGGAAGGGGACAAGTGGTGAGGAAAACAGAGTGAAAGATAGATAATCATCTTCTGATTCCCCAAAAATATGTTCAAATGTGCTTGGCTTCAGCATAAAGAAACGCTTTTCGTACTTTACTTTTGAAAATGTATAAAATAAAAGATATTTCTTTTTTCATACAATAAAAGATTATTCCAAACAGGGGTGTATTATATTAATTAACTATAAGACAAGGTTAAGTGGACATTTAATGAAACTGTGATGACACAGAATTGGCACTCAATCAGCATTCGCTGAGTGAAAGAGGAGCTGAATTGAGGTCAGTCTAACATTAGGTTGTTGTGAATAAAATGTATAATACCTATTTCATAGGAAAATCCAGAAGCATATGACTATATTTCAACAAATCTTCAAAATCTTACTTTTCAAAAATATTTGGACAAATGCTTATCGTTCAAGAACAGGAAAAGGGATATTCATGCTTTTAGCGTGACTCCACCACCTGTCAATAGCAAGATAATATGTAAAGATCAATGCTGTGGGCTTTAATTTAAGAAGAAAGTGGGAATCCACTGGAATTGTGAAGGACACCCCAGATCCAGGACAGGAGAAGTTGGGCAAATAGCCTCCATGACAGCACCGGGCTGATAAAAAAGTGAGTGAAGTCCCAGTATGTGCATTGGGCAGAGAGCCTCCCTCTCTGACTCAGGGGAGTCCTTTCCACAGGGGATCCAAGCAAACCAAGCCAAGAGAGAGCACTTTGTTTCTCCCAAGTCCTGGAGCTAACTTGGGGAGAAGATCCCGAGGTCCTGAAAGGGAAACCTACTGAGAAAAGCTGCAGACATTTTTCTAGACTCAGATCAAGAGTAGGGTGCCATTTTTAATCCAGGCACATACAAAGTTAGCCATTCTTGGGCAATTGGACAGTACACCCATGCAGGCATTGCTGTCTCGGGTCAGAGATTGGAGCACTTGCTCTGGAGCAGGTTAAGGGCCTCCACAGTTAGAACTGTGGAAAGCACCACAGTGGTAAGTACTGGAATTGTGCTCTCCTCTGTTACAGGCCTGAGGCAGGAGGAGGAACTGCTACAGCTGCAGTTTCTGCTGGACAATGAGACTTGCAGCCAGGGCCAGCTTGGCAACCTAGCACTGGCCAGCCTCTCCTGAGATCGTGGTGCAGTGGGACTCTCTCCACTCCACCCCCAGGCATGACTGCAGGCATTCAAAGCATAGGCTTACCTGGGCCAGCAGCCTGAGCTTCCCAACCCTTTCTTGGGCAGAGATCTTGGTGCAAGGGTCTTCTTTGCTTCAATTCCAGGCAGATCTCCAGGCATTGAGAGCAACTGCTTTTCTGGTTCAGCAGTCTGAGTCATCTCACCTCTCCTATTTACAGGTCCTGGTGCAGGGGGACCCTCTGCATTCAATGCCCAGGCAGATATCCAGGCATTTGGAGCACTTGCCAACCAGGTGATCCAAATTAGCAACCTGGCCTGCCCCACCCTTCCTGCAGAGAGATCATGATGCAACAGGGCCCTCTCTGCTACATGACCAGGCATATCTCCATGTACTGGGAGCACAGGTTTGCCTGGGTCAGTAACCTAAGGTGCCCCACTGTTCTTATACACAGAATGTGATGCAGCAGAGCCTTCTCTGTTCTCTGCTCCACATCAAGACAGATCTCCAGGCAGCAGGAGCACCCACTCACCTAGATCAGCAGCCCAAACCACCCCGCTCTCCTGTTCAAAGATTGCAGTGAAGTAGGGTCCTCTCTGTTCCATACCCAGGCATATCTCCAGGCAGTCAGACTATGTGCTGAATTACCAGCCTGAGTGGCTCCACCATTCTTGTACCCAGATGTGATATAGCAGGGCCCTCTACACTCTACACACCCAGGCAGATCACCAGACATCTGGAGCATCCACTCTTACAGATTAGTTTAGGCCATCACTCCTGCTGAGCAGAGAACTTGGGGCCAAGGAGGTTTCCCAGCTCCGTGCCTCTGGTTGCTTGCTGGCTGCCAACTCAGTTATGCCTTGGTGCTGGTGTATGTGTGCCTGCCACTGGAAAGCCTGTAGGTGGGCCTGTCTGGTCTGGCCCCAACCATCTGGCCCTCCATCTCACAGGCATTTGGCAGGGAGCTCAGACCACTGTGCACTCTATGGATTAGCCCATTGCCTGAGGCAACAGAGAGCTTCTCCCAGGAAACAAGGATCAAATATATATACACAGCCACATTGGCCACATCCAGCTGTTATGCATAAGGGCCATCTACTGCCTTGTAGATCAAACCACACAGCCCAATATAAAACCTGCTGAAAGAAGCACATAGGGCTATAGAAGCAAAGCCAAAAATCACTATCCAGCATCCTCTACCATAAGGACACCTGGCAGGGGATGGGAAAATAATAATAATATAGTGAAAGAAAACAAAAGAAAAAACTCTACCCATGTGAAAATAATTAATTAAAATGCCAGAGTCTCCAGATGAGAAGAAATCAGTGCAAGAACTCTGGCACCATGACAAATCTGAATTTAGTGACACCACCAAAGAATCACAGTAGCTCTCCAGCAATGATTCCTAAACATAATGGAAACTCAGAAATGACAGATAAATAATTCAAAGCAAGGAAACTCGGCCGGGCGCGGTGGCTCAAGCCTGTAATCCCAGCACTTTGGGAGGCCGAGACGGGCGGATCACGAGGTCAGGAGATGGAGACCATCCTGGCTAATACGGTGAAACCCTGTCTCTACTTAAAAATACAAAAAACTAGCCGGGCGACGAGGCGGGCGCCTATAGTCCCAGCTACTCGGGAGGCTGAGGCAGGAGAATGGCATAAACCCGGGAGGCGGAGCTTGCCGTGAGCTGAGATCCGGCCACTGCACTCCAGTCCGGGCAACAGAGCGAGACTCCGCCTCAAAAAAAAAAAAAAGCAAGGAAACTCAAGGAAATTCAAGACAAGGTTCAAAATCAACACAAAGTAACTTCTAAGTCAATCCACAAAATGAAAGAAGAAATAAACATAGAAGAAATCAATTAGAGCTTCTGGAATTGAAAAACTCACTCAAAGAATTTCACCAGTTGAAAGCTTTATAAATAGACCAAACCAAGCAGAAGAAAGAATTCCAGAGCTTGATGACTGGTCTTTCGAACTGACCCAGTCAGACAAAAATAAAGACAAATGAATTTAAAACATGAACAAAGTCTTTGAGAAATATGCTATTATGTAAAGTGATCAAACTTACCCTTTTGAGTAGATGAGGAGTGACCCACTATTGCTATGGACCTCTGGAACAACTTCCATGGAAAATTGTCAGGGAGAGCTACTTAGAGGAGTGGTACAGGCAGGACTCCAGCCTGTGCAGAGCCCACAGAATTTGGTGCAGGAAAGTCTGCAGGGGAACATGGTCAGTGATGCACATCCTCCAAGGCTCTCCATGCTACTCTAGGAGACTTATTCACTGAGTTTATCATGTCCAAGGACCCAGATAAAAATGTAGCTGATTGAGGGGCAGACAGAATAGCTGTGGCTGGAAGACCCGTAACCATGTAGATCAGGAGCTTCCCAGAGGGGTCTCCAAAAGGGTGACAAAGGTATTGCATTCATTACTGAGTTCCAACAGGAGACAGAAGGCACTTTCAGCTGAGATTGTGACTCAAACTTAATGAAAAGAATATTGACAGAGTTGTGCGCAAAGATAAGAAAAGCAACAAGGGATGCTGAGCTTCTTCAGCACTGGCAAGGGCAGGAAGCCCTGGCCACCTATAGGCCTGAGGAGGAGGTAGGGGAAAAAACTCTAACAAAGAGCAAGCTGCCTGACAGGTGTTGCAACAGTCAGAGAGAGACACCGCCACCGCAGAAGGCAGATGGTGCCCGCCAAACTCTCCTACTCCTGCACTTCAATCTCCTACCAGCATCTTCCATTTGCTGCCCACAATATGAAGCAGGGAGCAGGGGATCTTGATAAGGTGGTTCTTAGGGGTCAGCCCTCCTGGGACATTGAGCAGGATTGGAATCTTGGGAACAAGGGATAGAAAATGGACAGTAAACAGCACAGCCATCTTTTAACTGGCCATGGTTAGAGATTTTTTATTTGGTAACTATTATAAAAATGTATAATATTTACCTATAAATCAATCAATTGGTCAACTGAGCTTGCTTCTTCTCTCTTTTCTGTCAGGCACATGCACAAATCATATGATCCACTATTTAAAACTACACACTCAGTCAGTGACAGACACAGAACCTACTTTTCCCTTTTATTTTTAATTCTGACCCTAAAGAACTATAAAGCTTTTTATCTTCTTAATAAAAAGCAATATCATGATCTAATAGCATAGAATTAAGATGAGGAGACTAACCTTTGGCTCAGTGCATGTATTTTAATTTTTGACATTATTTTATACTTTGTGAATGAAGAATAATTGATATCAGATTAGAAAATATTTTGCATCTCTAGAAAATAGCATGGTGTTTGTAACCATTGTATTGAATGGTGGTAATTTAGAGCAAAAGTCCTCATGTTTTTCTGTTCACTGAGCATAGCCCTTCTCTGCTGCATCTTTCTTCTTCATTCCTGGATGACATTTCAGGCAGATCCTGTAGCTTTCTGATCACCCGAATAGTGGTCTCATGTTTATGATAATACCAACTCTCAGGTATAAAAAGTACATCTATCAATTCAAGATTTCCTTGGCACATCTAGTTTGAAGCTTCTGTCCACTCACAACTGGAGGCTGACCTGGCGTGGGGACCAGTCATGGCAGAAGAAGTGGGACATATTGACCATGGAGGTGGGAACTGTCCACTCTGGATGCAGGTAATAATAAATCTGAGGAAAGTTCGGGTTTTTTTTTATTATTGCCATACATAGGAAACTTTAAACAATGTCATCCAGGAAACACTCCTGCCTCTGAAAAACCTTCTGTCGCTCCATCTTTTGAACAACTACTGGGGTTATTGTTGAGTTTTAGTAATCTACCTGTGAGCTCCACATAAGCGCAGTTTTCTTACTTGCCCTTTAATAAACTTGTATTCTACATGGAAGTTAATTTGGGGAACTTTCAGTTATAGAGTCTACCCCGCCATACACAGCCTGTTATACACATTCACTTCAAGAAGGAGTTAGTAAAGTTAGTAAAGCTGGAGCTCGTTTAGGCACTGTTGTCAATCCCTACATATTCTTGGGTAAAAATAGGAGATTCAGAATAAACAGGGATAGCTGTTTGCAATTTTTCTTTTCTGAGTTTTCTTTTTAATGTGAAGTTTTAGAGAGACTAATCAGACACAAATTTGCAAACAGCCAGAATCAAATGTGAACAATATGCAGTGATACGCTAGTCTTTAAAATTGTTCCTTGTGAAGAATGCCATTGATTAGGCAACAAAAAATGTAAAGAAATGAAATTTATATAGAGAAAAAAAAATCTGACTTAAAAAAGACTGACAGGAGAAAAGACAAAAGACAATGGTCTTGCCTTGCCAGAGATACCAAAAAGTCAACATTTGAATGCTTTGGTCATTTTCACAAAGAACTGGACATGTTCTAAGCCAATGAATCAAATAAACTCAATGTTACCAATCATTCAGCCATTTTATCTGATTTCTGCAGAAGAAAGAAGATTTAAAAGTTTTTTCCAAATAAGAAGTGCGTGATGAATTTTCTAGTGAAGATATTTTAGTGGAAGTGTTTTAACTACAGAGGTCTTTGATTGCCTCTAGAGTCAACTCTAAAGAAAAAAGACCTAAATAGTATTGCTATTTCTGGAACTTATTATGAAATGACATTTTTATGAATTTCTGCTAAACTTACCCTGATAATTAAGACTTTTGTTAACTATTTTTAGATCTGTCACTTCATGTGAAAGAAACATTTCATAATTAAAATGATTAAAATGTGTGCATCAACCAGATATAAGCATAGATATGTAATGAACAATTTTAACAATTATTAACAAATCTGAATCAAATAGAAACTGTAATATTATTCAGTACTCTGATAGACTACTATATTAGCATAGGGTTTTTTTAACATAGCAATGTAATTAAAAGAATTCATTATTTTTCTTTTTGTACGTTAATATTAATTTAAAATTTATTTAATTTTATAAAATTTCAACTTTTATTTTAGATACAGGGGTACATGTGCAGATTTGTTATATGGGAATATTGCACAATGCTGAGGTTTGGGGTATGAATCTCATCACCCTGGTATTGAGCATAGAACCCTATAAATAGTATGTTTTGTTTTTGTTTTTGTTGGCATGATTTTACATATGAAGTTCAATAAAAGAAAATTTTCATAGTCTGCATTCATTTTCTTGCTATAAAATTTTGTTTCAAGATTATTGCCAAAAATGTCTTTTCACGAGGAAGATAGTGTTAAAGAGTGATCTGGTTCAGGTGTCCATATGCTACTTATATCACAGACAGGTATATGTACTTTTGTGAAGAATTCCGTCTCCATCTCTATTCTTTAGTTCTTCTTATATCTCCTCCAAAGGATAAGAAAGAGGAGTTCCTTTTCTGCTTACTTGTCCAGATGCTAGAGTCTATGCTGGATGCTCGATTTCCTTTGGGAAAGGTGTTCAAAAGGTTGCTTTTTCAGGGGCTCCGGGATTGCATTTCCTTGGGAAGCCCTTTCGACGCTCTCCCCTGTACAATTCCTTGACGTGGCTGACGTGATTGTTTTACACTATTCTGTCATTCCCCCACCTGAGTTGATGTTATTTGGAAGTACACCCCACGGCCTTCCATGCTGAGTTCTCCTTATGTTGGCAGACCATCCTCTTGGGGAAGGAACCAGCTGTGTTTTATTGTGTCCACCGGGCCCAAGGAAAACCCATGAATCCTAGCCATCCCAAACAACAGGATCAAAGGCTGCCTACGTGTTACCTGTTCTTCTTGTCCTGCTTACGGAATGCTCCAGAGCAGCAGGCACCTGTCTTGATCTTTATACACGTCCCAACTCCAGGATGCACCTATGAGGCCCTCCCAAAATTCCACACACACAACACTCTGCCCACGGCAGCCCCAAATGGGTTGATTTTCTGCAGCACTTGTTTCTAGCCAGTAGTATTATATAATGCCACTTTCCCATGCTTGCTCACAATCTCAGTCTTCCTCTGTGGTTTCCTTGAGGTTCACTCCCTAGACTGTGTGTTCTCTAGTAGTTAGCTCTACTGGTTATGCCAGTTGGGTGGTGAAGGTCTCAGAGTTACTTTGATTAAGTCTTACTATGCTGTGAGGTAATCTCTTATATGCTAATTTTAGCATGAAACAGAATTTCTCACCTGACTGTATTTAGTTTGGGTACATCAGATCTCAGTAGAGAGGAGAGGGAGGCCTCACTCAATGGAATGGGAGTGGTGGTAACTGTCAGGCAGATGTGGATTCAGGAAAGCTTTTAGAATTTTTCCCAAGAATAGTGGGAGCTCCAGGTTTGTGATTTCTGTTTTCTCTGTGAAATGAAAAATGAGACTGTCTATCTCTACAAAAAGAAATGGGAAGAAGTAGTACGTTTAAAGACAGTGGAGAAATATTGAAAAAAGTTTTTGTAAAGATCTATAAAGACTGGGAAAGCAAGTTAATATGGAAGAACACATCAAATCATAAACATTTTTGAGCCCCTACTCTCTGTGTGCAAAATAGTACCAAAACAGGAGGGAGTGCACAGGCTGGAGGGCCAACAAAGATCAACCTTGATTGCCCAATAATATAACCTTAGATGGGCTAAGTGTGTGTTTAGATACATGGGATTCTTTAGATTGTTAAAGGAAATTATCCACAGACACTTTTTTTTTTTTTTTTTTTTTTTTTGAGACAGAGTCTTGCTCTGTCATCCAGGCTAGAGTGCAGTGGTGTGTTCTCAGCTCACTGCAACCTCTGTCTCCCGGGTTCAAGTTATTCTCCTGCCTCAGCTCCCAAATAGCTGGGGTTACAGGCACACGCCAGCATGTCCCGTTAATTTTTGTATTTTTAGTAGAGACAAGGTTTCACCATGTTTGCCAGGCTGGTCTCGAACTCCTGGCCTCAAGTGATCCACCTGTCTCGGCCTCCCAAAGTGCTGGGATTACAGGTGTGAGCCACCACACCTCGCTGACACTATGTTTTTGAAATTAGAAAGATGGAAAAGGAGATACTAAGACAGGAAGATATAGTGCTCATTTTCAACAACACAAGCCTCCTATTTTTTCAATAATGGCTTCTTAGACCTCTTTTTTTCTTTCTCTCTATATAATATATATTTATATTTTTATATGTGTGTGTATAGATACATGTTTACACACTTTTACACATGTGTTTGTATACATATACTCACGTGTTTGTGTGTATATATACACATATATAAATACATGTGTATACATATCTATGATTTTCCTGTACTGCATTTAAAAGTTGAAGCTATCACTCTGACATTGGTCTGGGCAATGAATTTTCTTTGGCTATGACTCCAAAAGCGCAGGTAACAAAAGCAAAAATAGACAAATGGAATTACATCAAACTAAAATGCTTCTTCACAGCAAAGGAATCAACAGAGTGAAGAGAAAACCTACAGATTGGGAGAAAATATTTGCAAACTCTACATCTGATAAGGGGTTAATATCCAAAATATGTAAGGAATACAAACAACTAAACAGCAAGAAAACAAATAACCCAATTTTTAAAATGGGCGAAGTACATTTCTCAAAAGACGACATACAAATGGCCAATAGATCTATGAAAAAATGCAGATTAAAACCGTAATGAGGTATCAGTTCACCCTGTTAGAACAGGGTGACTATTATCAAAAAGACAAAAGATAACAAGTGCTGCAGAGGATGTGGAGGAAAGGGAAGCCTGGCACTTTGTGGAGGGGAATGTAAATCAGCACAACCGTACTGTAGGGAGACCCCCTGAAACTTGCTACAGAATAAAAGATGAAATGCTCCTGATTGTTGTAAATACAAAATTGCATGCAGGATCTCGCAATATCTGGCACCCACCATGGCCTTTTTGTTCCTTGGCTCAGTGCACTCCGAGTGCGGGTTCATGATGACTAGTCTTCAGTCTCAACGGTAAGGTCTCCAGGTACACTTTTTCCAACTTTCCCCTCTTTTTAGGTTTGTCGACCAATAATATTCCAGGATTATTATGGGACAATCGCAGTCTAAACACCAGGCTTATCTGTCTTTTATTAAACTTCTTCTTAAACAGGGTGGAATCAAGGCTGATTCCAATAACCTTATTCTCTTCTTTCAGACTATTGAAAAACATTGTCCTTGGTTCCCTGACAAAGGTTCTATGAACCTGTTAGACTGGGATAGAGTTGGCGCCACTCTCCGCCAACTCATGAGAGATGGTGTTTTACTTCCTATTTCTGTTTGGACTGACTGGGCTCTTATTCGTGTTGCTTTACTTCCTTTTCAGTCTGGTGGTCCTCTTCAACTGCCACAAGTTAATGTGGATGGTGAACCGCTCCCTTTACCTTGGGTAGCTGACCCCGCTACTAGCCCTCCTTCTGATGATGAGGAAGAATTCAATCTCTCCTTGTTTTCTCACCAAGAGGAGGAACCTGGTGATGATCCCCTCTCTCCACCTCCTATCTTGGAACCTGTATATGTTAACTCTTCTTCTACTAAGCTGTTGCCTCCTCTGCCAGAGGAGGACGTGTGGCATTCATCTGAATGACCTGCTTCTCCTTCCTCTCATCCTTTTGGACCTCTCCCCTCTTCTAAGCCTACTGTTTCTTTTGACGCTCTGGGACCCCTTCTTTCAGAGGCTTGGAATCCTGCTTCTCCCCAGCCTGCATCCTGGCATCCTCACTCTCCTTCTCTTCCTCTGTTCTTGCACAATGGATGTGTGAGTCACTTGTTTGGGTAGAGCAGTGGGCGCTTTCCAAACACAAGTTGGAGGCTTCAATTGATATTGTTAATGATTTACTACAAGCAAACACTATTGAGCCCTCCTTGTCTCCATGGAACTCACCTGTGTTTGTTGTACAAAAAAAGTTGGGAAAATGGAGGATGGTAACAGACTTAAGAGCTGTTAATGCACTTATTAAACCTATGGGGGCATTACGACCCGGTATGGCCTTTCCCTCTGTGATTCCTAGGGAATGGCTTTCAATTATCATTGACCTTAAGGACTACTTTTTTCATATTCCTTTATGCAAGTCAGACTGTGAAAAATTTGCTTTCACTATACCATCCATTAACAATTCAGCTCCCACAGCCAGATATCAATGGATAGTTTTACCTCAAGGAATGATTAACAGTCCTACTACTTGTCAGTTGTTTGTCAGTACTGTGTTACAACCTATCTGGAAGACTTTTAAAAAGAATTATGGTCTTCATTATATGGATGATATACTGATTGCTGCTCCCACAAAATATTAATTAATTCAATGTTTTACCTCTTTAAAATTAGCTGTTGCCAATGCAGGACTCCACATTGCTCCTGATAAAATTCAACAAGCCACTCCTTTTCTGTACTTAGAAATGCAGCTAGAAGCTCACTCCTTTAAGCCCCAAAAAGTCCAACTTTGTACTGACAATTTAAACACCTTAAATGATTTTCAAAAATTACTAGGTGACATCAATTATCTCAGACCAACCCTAAGCCTTCCTACTTAT
Source organism: Rhinopithecus roxellana (assembly GCF_007565055.1). Taxonomy (NCBI): domain Eukaryota; kingdom Metazoa; phylum Chordata; class Mammalia; order Primates; family Cercopithecidae; genus Rhinopithecus; species Rhinopithecus roxellana. The sequence goes on from NC_044562.1 coordinate 21,157,959, forward strand.
GCATTATCTCATCTATTTGCCACTTTATCAGGAAATACAGATTTAAACAGTCCTCGCTCTCTATCTGAACCAGCAAAACAAGAGTTGTCTTTTGTAGAACAATGAGTGAGAGAGGCAACAAGTCTCTCATATTGACCCAAATTTAACTTAACAATTTTTAGCTTTTCCTTCCATCCACTCTCCTACGGGACTTATAGTACAAAGTGATTCTCTAGTTCGATGGGTATTTCTTCCTTCTTCAATCTCTAAAACTCTTTGAATATATTTTGATCAAATAGCCACTTTGATTGGGTTAGGACGCCAACGTATCACTAAAATTTCTGGCTTTGATACAAACATTACTGTGGTCCCTTTGTCAAAAAACAAAGTTAAAAATGCCTTTGCTATATCTTTGTGCTGGCCGACTAATCTGGCTGACTTCATTGGCACTATTGATAATCATTTGCCTAAGTCAAAATTCTTTCAATTTCTACGAAATGCTTCCCGGATTCTACCAAAATGTACTCGTTCATCACCACAAGAGACAGCCGTTACCATTTTTACTGATGGATCCAGTAATGGAAAGGCAGGGTATGTAGGACCAAAAGATAAAGTCATTTCTACTCCATACACTTCTGCTCAAAAAGCCGAGTTGTTTGCTGTTATCTCTGCATTACAGGATTTTGATCAGCCTCTTAATATTGTCTCTGACTCAGCTTATGTAGTCCATGCTGCTAAGGCAATAGAAACAGCTACCATCAAAAATATTGCTGACACTAATCTGTTTTCCTTGTTCTCTTTGTTCCAAAAAACAGTCAGAAACTGAAACCACACTTTTTTCATCACTCACACTTGTTCTCATGCTAACTTGCCTGGACCTTTATCCAGTGGTAATCATAAAGTTGATACTCTAGTTTCTCTAGCCATTACAGATGCAGAACAATTTCATCAACTCACTCATACTAATGCCTCAGGTCTTAAACATAAATATTCTCTCAGTTGGAAACAAGCTAAACAAATTTTACAACACTGTTCTCAATTTCAGGTTCTTGTCTTACCCACACAATCTCCCGGAGTTAATCCCTGAGGCCTTTCTCCTAATGTTATCTGGCAAATGGATGTTACTCATGTTCCTTCTTTTGGAAAATTAGCTTATGTGCATGTCACAGTTGACACCTTTTCCAATTTCATCTGGGCTACCTGTCAAACTGGAGAAGCCACTTCTGATGTTAAGAAACATATGTTTTCATGTTTTGCAGTTATGGGAATTCCTAGTAAGCTCAAAACAGACAATGGTCCAGCCTATTGCAGTAAAGCTTTTAAAAATTTTCTTGATCAGTGGCATATTAAACATATTACTGGTATGTTTATGTACCACAAGGCCAAGCTATTGTAGAAGAAGTAACAGAACTTTAAAGTTACAATTACTTAAACAAAAAGAGGGGGATAAGGAGTTGTCTACCCCCTCACATACAACTAAACTTGGCATTGCTCACGTTAAATTTTCTTAAAATTCCTAAATCTAGTTCTGTTACTGCTGCCAAAAATCATTTCTCTGGTAACTGTCCCATGGTAAACCAAGGAAGGGAAGTATGGTGGAAAGCTGTTCAATCTAATATATGGTCAAAAGTTGCTATTTTAATGTGGGGAAGAGGTTATGCTTGTGCTTCCCCAGGTGAACATCAATCTCTTGTTTGGATGCCTGCTAGACACCTGAAATTGTGTCCTGAAGATGCATGCAACAACAGGACAGAGAAATTTGCTGAAAAATCGCCACAGCAGTAAACAACTAACACATCCAATTGTCAAAAAGAAGAAAATGACCATGCTAACTCCTTTATAAAAGACAATCCAGTCAACCATCCTGAACAACTTGTCTCCAGCGATCGAGGTCTGGCTCAACCTCTGCTGCCTCCTGATGACACTAATCCTTCTACCCTCTGTCACTCCACAGACTGTTAAAAACTATACATATTGGGCCTTTATTCCTTTTCCTCCTCTTAATCGAGTCATGACATGGATGGATGCTCTTATCAAGGTCTATGTTAATGATAGTATTTGGATGCCTGGTTCTGTAGATGATCTTTGTCCTGCCCAACCTTAAGAAGAAGGAACCCCTTTCAATATCACTTTAGGTTTTTGGCATCCATCTTTGTGCCTGGGACCCACTAATGGATGTCTCTTATTAGATATTCAAACTTGGGCAGTCACAATACCATCTAGTCACTCTGTCCCTCCTTTAGGACACTTGGTATCAGGGCTCTCATTAAAACCTTTAAGACAGATCAAAACAGGAATCACTGATTATATTCACACATCCCAATATAAGCCTTTACGACCTGTGTGTCCTCTCAACTTGTCTTCAAATGCTGACAAATTAATATGGAAGGATGGTGTTAGTCCAGAAGGAACAGTGTTATTTAATTCTTCTCACTACACCATTGTTGATTGGGCTCCTAAAGGTCATATTACTAATGATTGCTCTCAGGGTCACAGAGATTGTCAACATTTTCTCTATGATATTTCTTATCAAGAAAGTAGTGACAACCCTCCCCTATTATATAAAAAGATTTAACTTCTTTTTTCCTTTTAAGTGGAAAGGGGCAGGAGTTGCTCCTCCAAAGCCAAGGCTCATTGTTCCCCACTTAGGACCTGAACATTCAGAATTATGGAGATTAATCATAGCTATGACTGGTATGAGAGTTGGGGCTGGAGAAAGTGTTATAAGTAAATCCACCTTGTCACCTCAAAAACTAAGACAACAGATAGATTTACACTACTATTTCCACACAGCCAAATATATCACTATGGCAGTTGTCAAAAGGTCATTTCAAAGATGAGACAGTACAGATTATGAGGACTTATACCTCCCCCCATTGCTAATGTCCCCCCACCACCTCTCATACAACCTATGCCCCCCACCCCACATTCACAAAAAAGAATACCATCCCAAAATATACATATATTATCTATATGGAGTCCAACAAAACGATACCACTTAAAAGTTGTGTTAAACCACCATGTATGTTATTAGTAGGAAAGATGCATATTAGTTTAAAAACCAACATAATTACCTGTGTTAATTGTTACTTGTATACTTGCATTGACTCATCCTTTAATCAATATCATAGTATTTTAATAGTCAGAGCCAGAGAAGGTATTTGACTCCCCGTAGCCTTACATAGGCCTTGGGAATCTTCCCCTTCTGTCCAGTTTATTAATAATATTCTACGGAAAATTCTTAAAAGGAGTAAATGATTTATTTTTACATTAACTACAATAATAATGGGCTTGATTGCTGTTACTCCGACTGCTGCTACTGCTGGAGTTCCATGATATCAGTCTATTCAAACTGTTCATTTTGTGGATAAATGGCAAAAAAAAAAATTCTACTCAGATGTGGCATTCTCAGTCAGGTATTGATCAAAAATTGGCCAATCAAATTAATGATCTAATACAAACTGTTACATGGATGGGAGATAGAATTATGAGTTTAGAACATAGATTAATGCAATGTGATTAGAATACTTCTGATTTTTGTATAACTCCATTTCAATATAATGAGTCTGTTCACTATTGGGAATCAGTAAAACGCCATTTACAAGGGAGTGAAGATAATTTAAGTTTAGACATAAGCAAGCTAAAAGAACCGATTTTTGAGGCCTCTCAAGCACACTTAACTGCTTTACCCAGTGCTGAAGTTTTAGATGGTATCTCTAAGGAGTTATCTAATCTCAACCCCATTCAATGGGTAAAATCTTTGGGAGGATCCACTATCGTTAATTTAATTTGTGCTATTGGTTCATTGTTCATGTGTAAAATTGGAAAAAATATTCTTCAATCCAATCATAATCAGTGCCAAGCTATTATTGCTATGGTTCATTTAAATCAGAAAAAACGGGAAGATGTAGGGAGACCCCCTGAAACTATTGCCACAGAATAAAAGATGAAATGCTCCTGATTATTGTAAATACAAAATTGCATGCAGGATTGTGTAAAGACAATGCCAGGTTGGACTGCCAGAATGAGCCAATGGCATGTGATGTGCTTTCCCCTGCAGAGAGCCTATGAATGGACATGCAGTCAGGGAGATTTCACATCACCAAGATTCCTATTCCAGAAAAACAAATGTTCATAGCTCTGGGAATGGAATGCGACCCTTGTGGAGAGCCTATAAATGGATGCATGGGTCGGGGGGCTGCCTGTCCATATGGTTAAGATAGGGCTATAAACACCCTCATCTTGCCACAGCTCTTCTAGGCCTCTTTATGGTTAAAGCATACTCCCTTCTGAGAATTTCTGGTCTAACCGGTTATCTATCTTCACATCCTGTTTCTATGGATTGTTTGTAACCAGCTTTTGCTGCAACTGTTACTGTTGATTAATATCTTGCTAATCATAGGTTATGGAAAGATTGTGTTTCTGTTTTAAGGCTCTGTTAGAAATTACTGATGCACACACTATACTGTAAATTCTTCCCTCTGTATACTGTACTTCCGCATACAGATGTTATGTTAAAGAATTACTTCATCCCCATGTGACCATCTCACCTCATAATCAAATGACCCTAAATCCCTCACTAACCTACCCCCACCCTCACTAAATTTAATAATAAATGCTGGTATATTCAGTGCATTGCTGGCACCGTGGGACCAGAAGGTGGTGACCCCCCCAGACGCAGCTTTCACTATCTTATATGTGTCTATTACTTCTCAACCTGCTGATCCACCTGGGAACAAAGAGAGAACCCCGTTGCATTGTGGGCTGCTGGCCAGATCCTGCAATACCATATGAACAACAGTACAGAGGTTTCTCAAAAAATTACAAGCAGGCCAGGCATGGTGGCTCATGCCTGTAATCCCAGCACTTTGGGGTGCCGAGGCAAGCTGATCACCTGAGGTTGGAAGTTTGAGACCAGCATGGCCAATATTGTGAAACCTCATCTCCACTAAAAATACAAAAATTGGCTGGATGTGGTGGTGGGTGCCTGTAATCCCAGCTACTCAGGAGGCTGAGGTGGGAGAATTGTTTAAAGCAAGGAGGCAGAGGTTGTAGTGAGCTGAGATTGCACACTGCACCCCAGTCTTGCTGGCAGAGCAAGGCTCTGTCTCAAAAAAAAATTTTTTTTACAGGCAGTTCTACCATATGATTTACCAATCCTACTATGGGATATATATCCAAACTAAATGAAATAAGTATGAAAAGAGAGATCTGTACTACCATGTTTATTGCTGCATTATTTGCCACAGCCAAGACATAGAATCAAGCTAAGTGACTATCAGTAAATAAATGAATAAGGAAAATGTGTTTTGTATACACAATAGAATACTATACAGCCTTTCAAAAACAGGAGGAAACCTTGTCATTTGAGACAACATGGATAAATCTGGAGGATATGATGTTAAATGAAGGAAGCCTGGTAGAGAAAAACATATTGCATGATCTCACTTATATATGGAATCTTAAACAGTTGATCTCATGGAGGTAGAAGGAAGAATGGGGGTTACTAGGGGCTGTGGTGGTTTGGTTGGTTGAAAGGGAGGTTTGGGAAGATGTTGCTGAAAGAATACAAAATTTTAGTTAGGAGGAATAAATTCAAGATATCTATTGTACAACATGGTGACCATAATCAATAATGTATTGTACTTTTTAAAATGCTAAGAGTCAATGTAAGGTGTTCTTACCACAAAAATAACTATAGAAAGCAATGTGTATGTTAATTAACTAGATTCAGTCACTCTACAATGTGTATATATACTTCAAAACAATGTGTCACATATGGTAAACATGTCCAATTGTATTTGTTAATGTAAATACATAAATAAATAAAAATTAAAGCTTTCAATGGAGCCTATCACTTAGCTTCAAAACAATAAGTTAAGTATATCTCGGGTAGATAATTGAAATGAAAAATTCTATTTTTCTCAAGTAGCAATGATCAATTTTCAAATAGACCTTTCTCCCCACTGCCTCAGAGGTATTTACAGAAAACATTGTGATCTCTCCTTAAATACAGCACATTGCTTCTGTTATTTTTAGTCTCCTGATTCTCTTTCCAATGGCTCAGTCCACAGCTTGACATATCTTTGGAAATGATTCCTTGGAGGGCTTAGTACATTTTAAAAAAGAGCAGAAAGACCTTTTATTTTCATGCTTCATGTGTGAATTTTCCATGCCCAGTTTCAGAATAAATAATCACTTTCTGTGCTGTGTTGTGAGTGTTCATGACATTTAATGATCAACATCCAGCTCTGGATATTTTCAAAAACAGAAATATCTTACTTTCACACAGAGGGAAGGACACAGAAAACTTTCACGTTGCTTCCTTAAGTGATAAATACTACTATTACAGAAATGCTATTTGTTCCTGGTTAACTTCCTTTGGTTTGCAGAAAATTTTTCTTTATGAGTCATCTAATCCTGAATTGCACATTACTTTTGTTTGACATCTCTTTTAAAGGGCTATAATTCCCATTTTCACAGAGGAATAATTTGCTGAACAGTTTCCTAGTGGTAGGTCAGCATTTATATTCTAAACCTCCTGCCTACAGGTATACTTTCTTTTATATTTGGCAGAAATATCATCCCAATTACCTGTGGTTTCCCCTTCTAAAATTATATGTAACATGTATCTTCAAACAGTAAAAGTTAAAAACAAGAAAGCTCACCTTCCTTCAAGCAATAAATAACCAGCAGTTTATTCAGATAAAAGAGATGCTTTGCCTGATTGATAGTATGTGAAAGAGTGAGAAGCTAAGGAAGAAGGAAACAAGAGATGTAGCTTGCACCAAGAAAAGATTAATGAAGGCATTGCTTGCCTGGAAGCATGGAGGATAAAAATGGCATCCTGCCCCTCTGCTAGATTCCCTTGTCACATCTATCCAATGAGCTTTGGGGTAGGGGGCTTAGCCTACGGGCAGTTTGAAAGGGAAGTGCCAGAGTGAAATTGAGTCAGCCTGGCTGCATGGAGTCAACCACCACTCCCCACTCCCCAGTTCCATAGGGTCCCCATAATCCTACATTCAAGGATTGAGTTCAAATCTAAGTGAGTAGAGTGAAAAAACTCAAAGATTAAAATCTGTTTCCAATGTTTTATACATTGATTTGAGATATGGTTAGATGGGTGTACACATTTGTTAAGGCTCATGGAATTTGTATCCTTTAAAGGACTGAGTTTTATTATTTGTGTATTAGACCTTAATGAAGGTAATTTCAAAAAATAATTTAAAAACTTTTAGCTATAAAGATGACAAATATTAAGGAATATGCTTGTGATACAATGTTATTTTATAAATTTTTATTATTATATTAGTTTACTTTTAAAATAGAAGTTTTTAAAATAACTATGTCTGAAAATATGTATATTCTCTATATAACCTCTATAGGTAATATCATTATCTTTTCTGGTAATTAAAAAAACTAATATCAACAAGGTGAAGAGAAACCCCACAGAACAAGAGAAAATATGTGCAAACTACCTATCTCACAAGGGATTAATAACCAGAATATACAAGGAGCTCAAACAACTCGGTAGGTAAAAAACTAATAACCTGATTTAAAAATAGGCAAAAGATCTGAGTGGACATTTCTCAAAAGATGACCTACAGAGGGCAACAGGTATGTGAAAAATTCTTCAACATCATTAATCACCAGACAAATGCAAATCAAAACCACAGTGAGATATCATCTCATCCCAGTTAGATTGGCTATTACAGAAAAGACAAATGCTGGCAAGGATGTGAAGAAAGGAAAATTCTTATACACTGTGTGAATGTAAATTAATACAACCACTGTGGAAAACAGTACAGAGGTTCCTCAGAAAACTAACCATGGAACTTCCATAGGATCCGGCAATCCCACTGCTAGGTATATACCCAAAAGAAGTAAATTCAATATATAGAAGATATATCTGCACTCCCATGCTTATTGCAGCTCTGTTCACAATAGAAAAGACTCAGAATCAACCTATGTCCATCAACAAATGAATGGATTCAGAAAATGTGGTACATATATACATATACAATGTGGTACATAGAAAGAATCAAATCCTGTCATTTGCAGCAACACAGATGGAACTGGAAGATATCAAGTGAAATTAACCAAACACAGAAAGACAAATATATTCTCATTTACATTTGGGAGCTAAAAAAAATTGAACTCATGGAGATAGAGAATACACCGAAAGTTATTAGAGGCCTGGAAGGTAGGGGATTAAGATGGGAGCTGGCCACAGTGGCTCATGCCTATAATCCTAGCACTGTGGGAGACTGAGGTGGGCAGATCACTTGAGATCAGGAGTTCGAGACCAGCCTGGGCAACATGGTGAAACCCCATCTCTACTAAAAGCACACAAAAAATTAGCCGGATGTGGTAGCAGGTGCCTGTAATCCCAGCTACTTGGGAGGCTGAGGCAAGAGAACCGCTTAAACCCAGGAGGTGGAGGTTTCAGTGAGCCAAGATTATGCCACTGCACTCCAGCCCCAGAAACAGTGTGAGACTCTGTCAGAAAAAAAAAAAAAAAAAAAGCTGTTTTGGTTACTGTAGCTTTGTAGTATAGTTTGAAGTCAGGTAGCGTGATGCCTCCAGCTTTATTCTTTTGACTTAGGATTGTCTTGGCAATGCGGGCTCTTTTTTGGTTCCATATGAACTTTAAAGCAGTTTTTTCCAATTCTGTGAAGAAACTCATTGGTAGCTTGATGGGGATGGCATTGAATCTATAAATAACCTTGGGCAGTATGGCCATTTTCACGATATTGATTCTTCCTATCCATGAGCATGGTATGTTCTTCCATTTGTTTGTGTCCTCTTTGATTTCACTGAGCAGTGGTTTGTAGTTCTCCTTGAAGAGGTCCTTTACATCCCTTGTAAGTTGGATTCCTAGGTATTTTATTCTCTTTGAAGCAATTGTGAATGGAAGTTCATTCATGATTTGGCTCTCTGTTTGTCTGTTACTGGTGTATAAGAATGCATGTGATTTTTGCACATTAATTTTGTATCCTGAGACTTTGCTGAAGTTGCTTATCAGCTTAAGGAGATTTTGGGCTGAGATGATGGGGTTTATCTAAATATACAATCATGTCATCTGCAAACAGGGACAATTTGACTTCTTCTTTTCCTAACTGAATACCCTTTATTTCTTTCTCTTGCCTGATTGCCCTAGCCAGAACTTCCAACACTATGTTGAATAGGAGTGGTGAGAGAGGGCATCCCTGTCTTGTGCCAGTTTTCTGGTACCAAAACAGAGATATAGACCAATGGAACAGAACAGAGTCCTCAGAAATAATACCACACATCTACAGCCATCTGATCTTTGATAAACCTGAGAGAAACAAGAAATGGGGAAAGGATTCCCTATTTAATAAATGGTGCTGGGAAAATTGGCTAGCCATAAGTAGAAAGCTGAAACTGGATCCTTTCCTTACTCCTTATATGAAAATTAATTCAAGATGGATTAGAGACTTAAATGTTAGACCTAATACCATAAAAACCCTAGAAGAAAACCTAGGTAGTACCATTCAGGACATAGGCATGGGCAAGGACTTCATGTCTAAAACACCAAAAGCAACTGCAGCAAAAGCCAAAATTGACAAATGGGATCTAATTAAACTAAAGAGCTTCTGCACAGCAAAAGAAACTACCATCAGAGTGAACAGGCAACCTATAGAATGGGAGAAAATTTTTGCAATCTACTCATCTGACAAAGGGCTAATATCCAGAACCTACAAAGAACTCAAACAAATTTACAAGAAAAAAACAAACAACCCCATCAAAAAGTGGGGAAAGGATATGAACAGACATTTCTCAAAAGAAGACATTCATACAGCCAACAGACACATGAAAAAATGCTCATCATCACTGGCCATCAGAGAAATGCAAATCAAAACCACAATGAGATACCATCTCACACCAGTTAAAATGGCAATCATTAAAAAGTCAGGAAACAGCAGGTGCTGGAGAGGATGTGGAGAAATAGGAAAACTTTTACACTGTTGGTGGGATTGTAAACTAGTTCAACCATTATGGAAAACAGTATGGCGATTCCTCAAGGATCTAGAACTAGATGTACCATATGACCAGCCATCCCACTACTGGGTATATACCCAAAGGATTATAAATCATGCTGCTATAAAGACACATTCACACGTATGTTTATTGCTGCACTATTCACAATAGCAAAGACTTGGAATCAACCCAAATGTCCATCTGTGACAGACTGGATTAAGAAAATGTGGCACATATACACCATGGAATATTATGCAGCCATAAAAAAGGATGAATTTGCATCCTTTGTAGGGACATGGATGCAGCTGGAAACCATCATTCTTAGCAAACTATCACAAGAACAGAAAACCAAACACCGCATGTTCTCACTCATAGGTGGGAACTGAACAATGACATCACTTGGACTCGGGAAGGGGAACATCACACATCGGGGCCTATCATGGGGAGGGGGGAGGGGGGAGGGATTGCATTGGGAGTTATACCTGATATAAATGACGAATTGATGGGTGCTGACGAGTTGATGGGTGCAGCACACCAACATGGCACAAGTATACATATGTAACAAACCTGCACGTTATGCACATGTACCCTAGAACTTAAAGTATAATAAAAAAAGAAAAAAAAAAAAGAAAAAAAAAAAAGAAAAGCTTGTAAAGGAAATTTTTAAACAAAAAAAAAAAACTAAATCTTTATTCCAGTTCTGACATCACAAGTGAAGTTAATCTCTGACTCTTTCCTCATCCATAAAATGAGAATTTTATCTGCTTTACTAACATTACAAGGCAGTTGTGAATATCACAAGAAATAATATACATGAAACAACTTTACAAAGTACTTCATCAGTGTTCAACTTTAAATTTATAACACATTTAGTGGTCCAATTAGTCTATAAACCCAGTCTTGTCTGAAGCTCTTTCTTTTTCACATTGTAACCTCCAGCAACTATCATAACAGAGTCAGCATATACTAAGTGTTCAATAAATATTTGTTAACTAAATAAGTTAAAGAGGTATAAACTGAGTACCAACTATTGCCAAGGAATAAGGTAGGCACAGAGCAAATATGCACATCAATCAAATCAAGATTCTACTTGAGCAGATAACACGTGCACATAGACTTAACAAGGTGATCTGTCCGTGAAAGAAATGCACTTCGAGAAGGAAAAGGATTAGCATGGGGAAAAATAATTGGACTTTCCTTGGCCTATCTTTTTCATCTTCAGAGAAAAAGGGCAAGAAAAAAGAGCAGTGAGGATTCATTCGTCCAAAATGAAACTTTATTATAAAGACCAGAAGGGGCTATTCATTCAACACTAGTCAGAAATAGAAATATCTCTTTCTCTTGTCCGCGCCACAAATGCACACAAATGCACACAAATACACACAGAGAAGCTTATTTTCTGTGTATTTCTAAGTAATGCTGAGGAACATGAGCAGTGAAAGGAAAAGTTACCTGGAAAAGTATTAGTAAACCATTGCCTTAAAAACTTCATGATACCTCAGGGTCGCTTCAAATCTCAAATGAATACTGTCAGTAAGTTTTTTGTTTATTTGTTTGTTTTTACAAATAACACCACTAGAAGTCATTTTTCATTTCCATTAGGAAACAAATGTGTACCTCCTTTCCTAGAAAAGAAGTAAGAAGAACCTCTGCAAAACAGAGCAATGTCTCTTCCTTATTAAAGTTGTCCAAATGTTGGGGATTCTGACTAAGGAGTGACAGCTAAGCATTGTCACTTCATAACTGAAGCCACTGCTGCTCTCAAAGTTCAGTGCAACCGGGACATTGAATTTGGAGAATGGCTTCCTTGATGCTGCCAGTTGGGTTTCTGACAAGGGATGTGCCTGAGTCTTGAAGCCACTGAAGAGGGATCTCACTCACACTAACAAAATTCCAGGGGTCCATAAGCTACCGTATTTAGTGATTTTACACAAACCTTTCACAGACTTGCAAAAGTATCACAATCACTTTAAATACAGCATCCAGGCCAACCACTCATGCTCTATTATTTGGTGCAGCCAATTACCAGACCTGACTATTCATGCCCAGTGGGTGTTCCAGTGCTGCACTTACTTTCAAAAACATTTTATGAAGTTGCTGTGTCTTTTCAACATTTGCAAAAGCCAATCTCTGTTTCCCCCACCTCTTCGCCTCAGAATATGGTTAGTTACATCTACCTTTAAAAAATGTGTAAAATTGTACATTAAAGTTTGCATCATATTGATCAAATGCCGTTTCTATAAACCAGTGAAAACATTCATTCATTTCCTCTCCTTTTCTTCTATGTAAACTAAAACATATTTCTATCAAGACACAATCTTGAAGGCATGCCCATGCCTAGCTGTGACAGGAGCAAGACTGCCTATGGGGAGCATAAATGTTGGCATGCTGGTCTCTTAACAATGGACTGCAAGGTGAAAAGCTTTACCACTGTTGGCCCAATAGACCTCCATCTGTGCAGAAAGCTACGTACATTGCTCAGCAGGGTGTTCCCAATACAACCTATTCATGTCACTACAAATATTAGAAATATCTCAGACAGCTATTGAAAATCAGAAACTGCATGCAAGGTGAGGAAGTGTCCTTTATTCTAAGATCCACCTGCGCCATGGAAATCACCCTCCTGTGCCTTCTTCTTGTTCTTTAGCCACAAAAGACAGTTTGATGCCCTGGTGTTTATTTCTTTGCCAGGAGAGAATCTAAATCCAGGATTTAACTGATTGTTCTAGGAAGCAAAACTGGGTTGTTAATTGAAGAAAGAAAGTAGTTTACAAAGATGCTAGAGCTAACAATGGTCTTTGGAGTCCCAAGCAGAAACACTGGGCTTTGTGATCTCCCATGGGTAGGTCTGTACGTCTTCAGTAAACTTAAAAGCCTTAGTTAAAATGCTCCCCAGTCAATGCTTACACTAAGGAGAGTTTCTGCTTGAGTGAATTAGAGCAACTTCTCCAGACCTCTATTTTCATGCAACTCTGCTGCTTACAGAGACTAACTTTTGCATCTTGTAAATAAGTCTGGGATGACTATTCAGAGGATGTTTCAAGGTGTCAAGTGTGGTAATTTACAAGCACTGTTCACTTAAGGTCTACTATCCACATCTCCCCTGACCCCAACAAAAGACATCATGAGACAAAAGACCCCGTATTGGCCACAAGATAATCTCCTGGGAGAAAATTGATATGGTTAAATGTTCATGAAGTTGAAAACTTCACAAAATGAAGTGCTTTTCACAAATTAGGCTGGAAATCTTTCAGTGACAGGATATTTGGAGAGGTTTCTTTCAATTCCAGATTTGAAGGAATTGGGAAAAATCCACAAAGGCAGCTCTTAAGTTCATGCATCACATATAAGAACAGTATATTATACTCTTTCCTTCCCTCTGGAATCCCAGTGTGCTTACAGCTCACTATATGAATTTGAGAGTGGGTAACACATCCTTCTACTTAGAGTGATAGAGAATAATGTCTTCACTCCGGGTTCCAGTGTGAAGACTTGAACTGCTTTATAGATAACATCTCACTAATTTCCTTTGGATAGGAAATCATCTAGAGGAATTTGAGAGTAGTGACTATCATACTAATGTCAGTGGAAGAGGGGGAAAGTTAAAGAATTACTACTGTGCTGAGTGTCCTCTGAAACTTGAGTTTTCTCCAGGCCTCTTTCTAGTCTATTGTTCCCGTGCTGGGCAGTCTAAGGTAATCCTAGTTCCAGCTTTTATCTACCAGAAATGCTTTAAAAGTATTTTGGATTATCTTAATGTCTCTGACTCCTTTGCTGTACAATTTGTTGTCATGGAAATAGCACTAGACTTAAAGGAAAAAGGCAGGTTTTCCTCTCCCTACCATTTGCCAGGTGTGCAGTTCACATAACTGCTCTAATATTCAGTTTTCTTATTTATTCATTTGTTCATTAATTTAGTAAGCAGATATTCATTGAGTATTTACTCCAAGTCAGGTAGGGTGCTAGACACTAATGATAAAATGGTGACTCAAATTGTTTTAGCCAAGGTGACCATCATTGATTTTTTTACCTCCCCATATGCTCAACTCTTTCCTCTACTGCAGAGTGGAGTTGATTTCCCTTCCCTCGAAACTGGGTAGGCTTTGCGACCACTTGACCAACAGAATACAATAGATGTGGTGCTAGATGGAAAGCACAGGCTTCAAAAGTCTGGTGGCTTTCAGTTTCTGTCTCTTGGAGCATCTGTTTGTGGAATCCTGAGTCCACCTTGTAAGAAATCTAACTACCCTGAAGCTACCATTTATAAGGAAACCCAGAGCCAGTCATATGGAAAATCCATGGGGATAAAGAAAGAAAGAGATGGAGAGATGGGTCGGGGGAAGCTTTGTCAGTCCCTGGCTTCTTCGCATAATCTGATACTGGGGCTGGAACCATATCTAAATCATTTTAAACGGGAAGGTAACAAAATCAAGGTTGATCTTTATCAAAAGACATAGCTCCCCAACAGGACTGCTGCTTGCTCAAGTGTTATATTATGCACAAGCATTTTTATAAGGCTAAAAGCATTACTAAAATGCAAAATATTATAATTAGTTATTACAAAAAATGTTTTAGTGAGTTCACGAAGAAAAAGTCACACTTTAAAGCCCAGAGGGAAATAGCACATTTTCAAGAAATATTCAAAATGAAGGGAAAACTTAGTAATTACCCACAAATAAAATTAGTACTCTAATGGCATATACAGTTAAAATGTATTACAGCAAAGTACAGTAAAACTACAAGTAAAAACATTTCTTTCATAACATTTTCTCTTTGATTTGCTATGGCCAAAAGCACAAGGAATTTGAGATCAGAAATTGTGATTTATTATACTAACTCTGTCCGTAAGTAGTTATATAACCTCGGTCCAGTCTTTGAAATCTAAAGACTTCACTTTCCCACCTGAAAATTAAGAGATCACAGTAATTGTTTTTTTTCCAGTTCTTTAATTAAAATTGCTTTTATCTATTATCTATAAAATTATTACATGTGTAAAGACATGTGAATATATAAAGAGAAAACTCCTGTATCATTTTGTTTTAGAATTTTTGACAAATTGTAAGCCAAACTAATATATTCATGACACTCTCTACACTGATATATCACTCATAAACTATGTTTTGCTCAGGCTGTTTTAACAGATTGTTCTTGGCAAAGTCGTTACATACTTTGTTCTTCAATTTTATAGCAATCACTTAAGAACAACTGATTATTCTGAGTTTTACTGGAATGAAATGTTAACACATTCTATAAAAGGCTGGTTAGTTCAGTTGAAAGTAATTCACTGTCAGTTTCTGGACTTACCCTCCAAAAGGACCTTAAAATAATTTATTGTTTTATGTCTACTAATATGCAAGTCCCACTCATTCTGTTAGGGCACTTTCCCTGAAGGAAGATGAGCATAATCAAGCTACTTATTTAGCTTGAGGTTTTGTATGTTTATAGCGTCCCCAGTCTAGGTAAAATTTCAGGCTTACCTAGATCCATTTTTCACTGGAGTTTACATGATTATGTGTGAATAAGTATAAATGAATTTCTGTAGCACCTTCTATATTCAAGTCTTCTTGCTAGAAGAAAGATACATTTGAACAACACTCAGTCCCTGCCACTGTTCACTTAGAAAGCAAAACATTTGAGGGGGCGGAGCAAGATGGCCGAATAGGAACAGCTCCAGTCTCCAACTCCCAGCACCAGCGACACAGAAGACCGGTGATTTCTGCATTTTCAACTGAGGTACTGGGGTCATCTCACTAGGGAGTGCCGGACAATCGGTGCTGGTCAGCTGCTGCAGCCTGACCAGCGAGAGCTGAAGCAGGGCGAGGCATCGCCTCACCTGGAAGCGCAAGGGGGAAGGGGATCCGTTTTCCTAGCCAGGGGAACTGAGACACACAACACCTGGAAAATCGGGTAACTCCCACCCCAATACTGTGCTGTAAGCATACAGGCACACCAGGAGAATATATCCCACACCTGGCCGGGAGGGTCCCACGCCCACGAAGCCTCCCTCACTGCTAACACAGCAGTCTGCCGCGATCTATCCGCAAGGCACCAGCGAGGCTGGGGGAGGGGCGCCCGCCATTGCTGAGGCTTAAGTAGGTAAACAAAGCCGCTGGGAAGCTCGAACTGGGTGGAGCTCACAGCAGCTCAAGGAAGCCTGCCTGTCTCTGTAGTCTCCACCTCTGGGGACAGCGCACAGCTGAAGACCAACAGGGGAAGTAGCGGGAGCCATGCAGACACGAACGACTCTGTCTGACAGCTTTGGGGAGAGCCGTGGATCTCCCAACGTGGAGGTTGAGATCTGAGAACGGACAGACTGCCTGCTCAGGTGTGTCCCTGACCCCTGAGTAGCCTAGCTGGGAGAAATCCCCCACTAGGGGCAGTCTGACACCCCACACCTCACAGGGTGGAGTACACCCCTGAGAGGAAACTTCCAAAGGAAGAATCAGACAGGTACACTCGCTGTTCAGCAACATTCTATCTTCAGCAACCTCTGCTGCTGATACCCAGGCAAACAGGGTCTGGAGTGGACCTCAAGCAATCTCCAACAGACCAACAGACAGTCCTTCTGACTGTCAGAAGGAAAACTATCAAACAGGAAGGACACCTATACCAAAACCCCATCAGTACGTCAACACCATCAAAGACCAGAGACAGATAAAACCACAAAGATGGGGAAGAAGCAGGGCAGAAAAGCTGGAAATTCAAAAAATAAGAGCGCATCTCCCCCTGCAAAGGAGCGCAGCCCATCGCCAGCAACGGATCAAAGCTGGTCAGAGAATGACTTGGACGAGAGGAGAGAAGAAGGCTTCAGTCCATCAAACTTATCAGAGCTAAAGGAGGAATTACGTACCCAGCACAAAGAAACTAAAAATCTTGAAAAAAGAGTGGAAGAATTGACAGCTAGACTAATTAATGCAGAGAAGATCATAAACGAAGTGACAGAGATGAAAACCATGACACGAGAAATACGTGACAAATGCACAAGCTTCAGTAACCGACTCGATCAACTGGAAGAAAGAGTATCAGCGATTGAAGATCAAATGAATGAAATGAAGCGAGAAGAGAAACCAAAAGAAAAAAGAAGAAAAAGAAATGAGCAAAGCCTGCAAGAAGTATGGGATTACGTAAAAAGACCAAATCTACGTCTGATTGGGGTGCCTGAAAGTGAGGGGGATAATGGAACCAAGTTGGAAAACACTCTTCAGGAAATCATCCAGGAGAACTTCCCCAACCTAGTAGGGCAGGCCAACATTCAAATTCAGGAAATACAGAGAACGCCACAAAGATACTCCTCCAGAAGAGCAACTCCAAGACACATAATTGCCAGATTCACCAAAGTTGAAGGAAAAAATCTTAAGGGCAGCCAGAGAGAAAGGTCGGGTTACCCACAAAGGGAAGCCCATCAGACTAACAGCAGATCTCTCGGCAGAAACTCTACAAGCCAGAAGAGAGTGGGGGCCAATATTCAACGTTCTTAAAGAAAAGAATTTTAAACCCAGAATTTCATATCCAGCCAAACTAAGTTTCATAAGTGAAGGAGAAATAAAATCCTTTACAGATAAGCAAATGCTTAGAGATTTTGTCACCACCAGGCCTGCCTTACAAGAGACCCTGAAGGAAGCCCTAAACATGGAAAGGAACAACCGGTACCAGCCATCGCAAAAACATGCCAAAATGTAAAGACCATCGAGGCTAGGAAGAAACTGCATCAACTAACGAGCAAAATAACCAGTTAATATCATAATGGCAGGATCAAGTTCACACATAACAATATTAACCTTAAATGTTAATGGACTAAATGCTCCAATTAAAAGACACAGACTGGCAAACTGGATAAAGAGTCAAGACCCATCAGTCTGCTGTATTCAGGAGACCCATCTCACATGCAGAGACATACATAGGCTCAAAATAAAGGGATGGAGGAAGATCTACCAAGCAAATGGAGAACAAAAAAAAGCAGGGGTTGCAATCCTTGTCTCTGATAAAACAGACTTTAAACCATCAAAGATCAAAAGAGACAAAGAAGGCCACTACATAATGGTAAAGGGATCAATTCAACAGGAAGAGCTAACTCTCCTAAATATATATGCACCCAATACAGGAGCACCCAGATTCATAAAGCAAGTCCTTAGAGACTTACAAAGAGACTTAGACTCCCATACAATAATAATGGGAGACTTCAACACTCCGCTGTCAACATTAGGCAGATCAACGAGACAGAAAGTTAACAAGGATATCCAGGAATTGAACTCATCTCTGCACCAAGCTGGACCTAATAGACATCTATAGAACTCTCCACCCCAAATCAACAGAATATACATTCTTCTCAGCACCACATCGCACTTATTCCAAAATTGACCACATAATTGGAAGTAAAGCACTCCTCAGCAAATGTAAAAGAACAGAAATTATAACAAACTGTCTCTCAGACCACAGTGCAATCAAACTAGAACTCAGGACTAAGAAACTCAATCAAAACCGCTCAACTACATGGAAACTGAACAACCTGCTCCTGAATGACTACTGGGTACATAACGAAATGAAAGCGGAAATAAAGATGTTCTTTGAAACCAATGAGAACAAAGATACAACATACCAGAATCTCTGGGACACATTTAAAGCAGTGTGTAGAGGGAAATTTATAGCACTAAATGCCCACAAGAGAAAGCAGGAAAGATCTAAAATTGACACTCTAACATCACAATTAAAAGAACTAGAGAGGCAAGAGCAAACACATTCAAAAGCTAGCAGAAGGCAAGAAATAACTAAGATCAGAGCCGAACTGAAGGAGATAGAGACACAAAAAACCCTCCAAAAAATCAATGAATCCAGGAGTTGGTTTTTTGAAAAGATCAACAAAATTGACAGACCGCTAGCAAGGCTAATAAAGAAGAAAAGAGAGAGGAATCAAATAGATGCAATAAAAAATGATAAAGGGGATATCACCACTGACCCCACAGAAATACAAACTACCATCAGAGAATACTATAAACGCCTCTATGCAAATCAACTAGAAAATCTAGAAGAAATGGATAATTTCCTGGACACTTACACTCTCCCAAGGCTAAACCAGGAAGAAGTTGAATCCCTGAATAGACCAATAGCAGGCTCTGAAATTGAGGTAACAATTAATAGCCTACCCACCAAAAAAAGTCCAGGACCGGATGGATTCACAGCTGAATTCTACCAGAGGTACAAGGAGGAGCTGGTACCATTCCTTCTGAAACTATTCCAATCAATAGAAAAAGAGGGAATCCTCCCTAACTCATTTCATGAGGCCAACATCATCCTGATACCAAAGCCTGGCAGAGACACAACAAAAAAAGAGAATTTTAGACCAATATCCCTGATGAACATCGATGCAAAAATTCTCAATAAAATACTGGCAAACCGGATTCAGCAGCACATCAAAAAGCTTATACACCATGATCAAGTGGGCTTCATCCCTGGGATGCAAGGCTGGTTCAACATTCGCAAATCAATAAACGTAATCCAGCATATAAACAGAACCAAAGACAAGAACCACATGATTGTCTCAATAGATGCAGAAAAGGCTTTTGACAAAATTCAACAGCCCTTCATGCTAAAAACGCTCAATAAATTCGGTATTGATGGAACGTACCTCAAAATAATAAGAGCTATTTATGACAAACCCACAGCTAATATCATACTGAATGGGCAAAAACTGGAAAAATTCCCTTTGAAAACTGGCACAAGACAGGGATGCCCTCTCTCACCACTCCTATTCAACATAGTGTTGGAAGTTCTGGCTAGGGCAATCAGGCAAGAGAAAGAAATCAAGGGTATCCAGTTAGGAAAAGAAGAAGTCAAATTGTCCCTGTTTGCAGATGACATGATTGTATATTTAGAAAACCCCATCGTCTCAGCCCAAAATCTCCTTAAGCTGATAAGCAACTTCAGCAAAGTCTCAGGATACAAAATTAATGTGCAAAAATCTTATACATTCTTATACATCAGTAACAGACAAGCAGAGAGCCAAATCAGGAATGAACTTCCATTCACAATTGCTTCAAAGAGAATAAAATACCTAGGAATCCAGCTTACAAGGGATGTAAAGGACCTCTTCAAGGAGAACTACAAACCACTGTTCAGTGAAATCAAAGAGGACACAAACAAATGGAAGAACATACCATGCTCATGGATAGGAAGAATCAATATCGTGAAAATGGCCATACTCCCCAAGGTTATTTATAGATTCAATGCCATCCCCATCAAGCTACCAATGAGTTTCTTCACAGAATTGGAAAAAACGGCTTTAAAGTTCATATGGAACCAAAAAAGAGCCCGCATTGCCAAGACAATCCTAAGTCGAAAGGACAAAGCTGGAGGCGTCACGCTACCTGACTTCAAACTATACTACAAGGCTACAGTAACCAAAACAGCATGGTACTGGTACCAAAACAGAGATATAGACCAATGGAACAGAACAGAGTCCTCAGAAATAATGCCGCACATCTACAGCCATCTGATCTTTGACAAACCTGAGAGAAACAAGAAATGGGGAAAGGATTCCCTATTTAATAAATGGTGCTGGGAAAATTGGCTAGCCATAAGTAGAAAGCTGAAACTGGATCCTTTCCTTACCCCTTATACGAAGATTAATTCAAGATGGATTAGAGACTTAAATGTTAGACCTAATACCATAAAAACCCTAGAAGAAAATCTAGGTAGTACCATTCAGGACATAGGCATGGGCAAGGACTTCATGTCTAAAACACCAAAAGCAACGGCAGCAAAAGCCAAAATTGACAAATGGGATCTGATTAAACTAAAGAGCTTTTGCACAGCAAAAGAAACTACCATCAGAGTGAACAGGCAACCTACAGAATGGGAGAAAATTTTTGCAACCTACTCATCTGACAAAGGGCTAATATCCAGAATCTACAAAGAACTCAAACAAATATACGAGAAAAAAACAAACAACCCCATCAAAAAGTGGGGAAAGGATATGAACAGACATTTCTCAAAAGAAGATATTCATACAGCCAACAGACACATGAAAAATGCTCATCGTCACTCGCCATCAGAGAAATGCAAATCAAAACCACAATGAGATACCATCTCACACCAGTTAGAATGGCAATCATTAAGAAGTCAGGAAACAACAGGTGTTGGAGAGGATGTGGAGAAATAGGAACACTTTTACACTGTTGGTGGGATTGTAAACTAGTTCAACCATTATGGAAAACAGTATGGCAATTCCTCAAGGATCTAGAACTAGATGTACCATATGACCCAGCCATCCCACTACTGGGTATATACCCAAAGGATTATAAATTAGTCTACTACAAAGACACATGTACACGTATGTTTATTGCGGCACTATTCACAATAGCAAAGACTTGGAATCAACCCAAATGTCCATCTGTGACAGACTGGATTAAGAAAATGTGGCACATATACACCATGGAATACTATGCAGCCATAAAAAAGGATGAGTTTGCGTCCTTTGTAGGGACATGGATGCAGCTGGAAACCATCATTCTTAGCAAACTATCACAAGAACAGAAAACCAAACACCGCATGTTCTCACTCACAGGTGGGAACTGAACAATGAGATCACTTGGACTCGGGAAGGGGAACATCACGCACTGGGGCCTATCATGGGGAGGGGGGAGGGGGGAGGAGGGAGGGATTGCATTGGGGAGTTATACATGATATAAATGATGAATAGATGGGTGCTGACGAGTTGATGGGTGCAGCACACCAACATGGCATAAGTATACATATGTAACAAACCTGCACGTTATGCACATGTACCCTAGAACTTAAAGTATAATTAAAAAAAAAAAAAAAAAAAAAAAAAGAAAGCAAAACATTTATGCAAATAAGTACATTGTAAGTCTGAGAGTATTACGTCATTATATTATGTCATTATATCATTATAGCATGATTGCATGGTAACAATAGACTTCCAGACCCCAACTCCCATGCACAAACTCTGAGAAACACCTTTAGGTTAAAACAGCTGAGAGCAAATTGAAGAAAGTCATCCGAGCAGGGAAAGCAGTGGTAAAAAGCATAAGCTTTGGCTTCAAAGACAACTGGGTTAGTTCCGCCACTTCGTAACCCTAATAATAACAGCAAGCTATATAAATGTTCTATATTTGGTTCTACATCTATAAAATAACAACATACACCTTCCTCATTGAACTGTTGGGAAGTAGTGTAATTGAGTAAAGATATACATCATGGTGATTATAATGGCTGTAACATAGTAGACACTGAATACATATTGTCTGTAAGTATGATGATGTTGGTAGAAGTTTTAAACAATGAAAATCAATGTAGGCTGGTGTCTGAGGACCAATTGTAGCATTGCACACAGACAATACTATTCACTTGAATTAGGCAATACGTAAGTACGCTATACAGGCAAATCCAAAGCCTGTGTTGATTGGGTAGAAGCAGTATTTCACCAGTAAATTATGACATAGTCAGGATTATACTCCAGGGTTACCACTATACTGATTTGGTAAAATTTTTCTTTTACTGTTCGGAGAGCTAGTTCACCTTTCTCTGATATCCAGTATCTTCACACATTAATTCTCCTTTTCTCCAATTAAAGCTTACTCTCCAATATCGAATTAAGAGTATGTATAAAGAATTTCCAGCATATTATAGAGTCATCTTCCCACAAACATTCCCATTTTAAAAGGGCCCAGCACTCTAAAGGAAATGAGCAAAACTTTTGTAGGCACCAGGTATATGGAGTGAGCAAAAGAATTTTCAATGCTGAGAGGTAGACAGATGCTTCCCCACACACCCTGAGAATTGTATCTATTCATGTATGACTAAAGACAGACTTACTTTGAGACGTTTGTTCACAGAAACTAAAAGATTGTCAACAGGATATGAAATGTGAAGACTACGTGCTAATTGATGTATAATTAATATATGATCATATCTAGTTAAAAATATTTATTGACAATACTACTGCTATTGAGGGTTCTTAGTTAAAGGGAAATAATTATGCAAGTAGCGTAGGTTTCCAGGTGCTAAAACAAGTCCAAAAATAGAGATCCCAGCACCATCTGGGATTTTTGTCTTATTGCACATAGTTTACATCATTACATAGGTGAAGCCCAGAAATCTATATAACAGAGTGTTCTATTTCACATCTCTCTGCTTTTTAACATAACTGGGTTCTCACAAAGGTTAACTTTTATAAAATGAGAACAATATCCTCAAATGTCGGACAGAAGATATGAACATAGGTGTGTGTGCTGAGTTAAGGATGTCATTGAGAACAAATGTCTGAGGATGTACATATGTGAATGCACGTAGGGATGTGTGTAATTGTGCACAAATGATTGCTAACCTGGTGGTTACAATGAAAGAAACAATAGTGTCTACCATTCATCAATTCCCTAATGGTTATAACTGGCATTATAGTCTCTCCTTCACAGTCCATCCTGAGAAGCAGATATTACCTAAAGGGAATCTGAACCCAAAATCATACAGTTAATAAGTTGCCTATTTGTGATTCACACCCAGGCTTGAGCAATCCTATAGACTTTATCTTCACTCTGTAATACTACTTCTTGTTATTCCCTCCTGTTAACTGCTTTGCTTATAACAAGATCAACCATATATTTGTCATTGAGAGAAATATGCATCTCTCATATGTGGCACTATTGCTTGATATTTTAATGAGGTCTTACCTCTTGCTGCATTATTTAAAAATCAAGTATGATTTCTTTTTATCTGGAAACCATCCCAATGCTGAAGTCAAGAATCTACCTTACCTTTCCAATAAACTTTCAGTCATTTATGTCATTTATGTCTTGTCATAGAAGATCGGCCTGGAATCCATTACACGGAAGAAGAGAAGAATGCAAAAGCAGATTGTTCTGCCTTAATGCAGTGAGAAGGGGAGCTCCAGGATAACTGCAAATGCCACTAAAGAAGAGGGAGAAGAAGGTGACTTTTGTCAGGTATGAGTTTGTATGAGTCCGTTTTCACATTGCCGTAGAAACTCCTCTGAGACTGGGTCATTTATAAAGAAAGGAGTTTTAGTGGACTCGCAGTTCCCACACGGCTGGGGAAGCCTCAGGAAACTTACAATCATGGTGCAAGGTGAAGGGGAAGCAGCAACTTCTTCACAAGACGGCAGGAGAGAGAGAACAAAGTGGGGAAGGCTCCTTATAAAACCATCAGATCTTGTGAGAACTCACTCACTATTATTAAAATCGCACTGGGGAAACCACCCCCATAACCAAATCAGCTCTCACCAGGTCCCTCCCTCAACACGTGGGGATACAATTCGGATTACAATTTGAGATACATTTGGGTGGGGACACAGCCAAACCATATCAAGGTCCCCACTCAAACATTCAGCAGTGGGTTTAAGGAATAGAATCCACTTTGGAGTGGCTGCTGTTTCTGAAGCAGGATTAGAAGTAGGGGTTAATTAGTGCCTTTGTTCATTCAGGCTGCTGTAACAAAATGCCATAAACTGGGTGACTTGTAAACAATAGAAATTTGTTTTTCATAGTTCTGGAAGCTGGGAAGTCCAATATCCAGGCACAGACAAAGTCAGGCTCTGGTGAAGACTTACTTTCTGATTAATACACAGCCACCTTTTCACTGTAACCTTACATGGCAGAAGGGATGAAAGGCTTCTCTCTGGCTTCCTGTATAAAGGCACTTTCCCATTCACAAGTGCTGTGCCTTCCTCATCTAACCCCCTCCTTTCCAAAGCCCGAAATCCTAATATTATCACCTTAAGTGTTAGGATTTCAAAATATAACTTTTCAGAAAACACAAACATTCAGACTATAGCCATTAGGAAGTGGGTGCCCACATGAGATAAGGGTAGCAATGGTATCATATAATGATGAGAAAGCAAGGGAGGTGAGGGGTGTCATTGGTAAGAAAGTAGTAGCCACTCAAAAAAACTGAAAGAAGGAATTATTTTGGCATTTCATAGCTGCTGCTTGACCAAGGAGGAACCATGTTTCCTTTTAACATTGCAATGGGCTTTATGTCTATCCTGATTCATAGACTGCTGTTTTCTTTCTCAATCCAAGCTGATTTTTCACTTTTAGTCAGGACAGGATTTACACTTTTACTACTAATTGCAGTTGTTGAGATTATAAATCATTTCCATTTTATTGTTGTGTACTTCCTTTATAGCATGTTTTATATGTTCTACAATATTTTAAGGATCAGGGTAAATAGAGAAAGTCCTTGCAAAAGCATAGTTAAAAAGCAGTAATGAGTATAAAATCAATTTTCAATCAGGAGTCTGGAAAAATAATTGTATATATATCTCTCTATATAGAGAGAGATATATATATATTCATTATCTAAATCTCTTGTCTGCATTATTGAGCAATACATTTTCATTTTAGATAATATTTATGTGAACTTAATGGCTAATACATTTCAATCAAAACAAATTTCTAGTTTAATGTGTTGGAAGAATCCAAGTGTTTCAAAATGCTCATGGGCAAGAGAAGGAAATGGGAAAGTAATAAGGAGTAATGTTTTATTTATTAGCACAGAGATGATTTGACTCAAAAGTTATCATGGTGCATTTTGTCACTAACCCCAAAATGAAAGGCTTCTGAATAGTACAGCCCATAATCCAGCTCCTGCTATTGGTCCCAGTGAGTGACTTCTGTATTTAACAGCACTTTCCAAATCTCAGAGTGGCCACATCTACATTTTAGGGAATTCCTAGAATTCCACATTCCTTTCTGAAGATGTTCATAGAAAAAGGACAGAAAAAGGCCGGGCGCGGTGGCTCAAGCCTGTAATCCCAGCACTTTGGGAGGCCGAGACGGGCAGATCACGAGGTCAGGAGATCGAGACCATCCTGGCTAACACGGTGAAACCCCGTCTCTACTAAAAAATACAAAAAACTAGCTGGGCGAGGTGGCGGGCACCTGTAGTCCCAGCTGCTTGGGAGGCTGAGGCAGGAGAATGGCGTGAACCCGGGAGGCAGAGCTTGCAGTGAGCTGAGATCTGGCCACTGCACTCCAGCCTGGGTGACAGAGCGAGACTCAGTCTCAAAAAAAAAAGAAAATGGACAGAAAAGAATTATCTTGTCTTCATCTATACCTTACAATGAGTAATAATTGATTTTAAATTCAATTTTATCTTTGTCACACCCAAATAGATCACTAAAAGTGCCAGGGTATCTGACATGCCCTCATACAGAGCAGAACTGAAGGTTCTGGTGGGTTCTTCTTCCTCTGCTATGTTTGGTGTCAGTGGGCAAATTGTGTTCTGTCAAATGCTTCATACCAAAAACACCATTGCTGATTTAATGTCACTAACAATAAGACAGGACCCCAGGTATTTTCCCCACGAAAAAGAAAGACTAAGATTGCCTGCTCTGATGTGTTAAACCATTGCTCTCTTTTCTTTCCATTTATTTTATCAAATATTTTATACAGAGAGTAAATTCCAAATGCAAGGTTTCTAGGAGATAAAAAATTACACAAATCTTGTCACCAAGGTATCCATCTAATAGAAGTTTTGGCAGGAAATCCTAAAGCCCCAGTTTTTCAATTTTGAGATACAGGATCAGGAAATATAAACCTACTACTATTTTTATTACAAACACTTAGAGATGGGACTTGAGCTTTACTTTTTCTATAATATATTCTTCTTTGTATCTATAAGCATATCAACAATGAAGATATATTTCATACTTATTTGGACTTCTGTGTTAAAATTATTTCACCATCTCTGCCTTTGTAAACACATGTGATTTTTCTTAACACCTCAAGAATATAGAGAGATCCCATCATTCTGAAATCTTTTATTTACTTTATGGACTTTAGAAACAACTATTGATACAAATGTACCAGAAAAAAAAAAAGTTTCTAATTATCATTCTCCCTTTCATCTCAATTTGCTGTGTCTTTATAAAAAAGCACATTTAGACTCTGAAGCCATTCATGAAAATTCTCATTCACAGTTGAAAAGCACCATTCAAGCAGGGCATGGTGGCCATGCCTATAATCCCAGAACTCTGGGAGGCCCAGGCGGGCGGATCACTTGAGTCCAGGACTTTGAGACTGGCCTGGGGCAACATAGAAAAACTCATCTCTACAAAAAAAATGCAAAACTTAGCTGAACATAATGGTGCAAACCTGTAGCCCCAGCTACTTGGGAGCCTGAGACAGGAGGATCACTTAAGCCTGGGAGGTAGAGGTTGCAGTGAGATGAGATTGAGCCACTGCGCTCCTGCATGGGCAACAAAGTGAGACTCTGTCTCAAATTCAAAAAAAAAAAAAAAAAAGAAAGAAAAAAAAAAAAAAAAACACCATTCAAGTATTTGATATTTATACTACTGTTTTTTTTTTGTTTGTTTTATACTCTTTTAAGTTTGAATTCCTCTAGAGAAAGCCTTAGAATTCTATATTCTGTCACCATTTCCTGTATTTTAAGGAATTGGAATTGAATTGCAGAAATGACCAAGCTTTATAAAATCAAGTTGTTTTTACAATAGGTATGAATTTTAAACATTCAATCCTTTCATGCTATCACATTATGCTCCTTCAGCTATTCATAGCAGAAGGAATATTCTTACTAAGGCAACCTTCATGCTAGTGCAAGCAAACTCAAATCCTTCCAATGGTACTTTACCTTCTTTCAGTATCAAGTGCACTCACTAACCGTTTAAAAAAAAATGCTTCTTGCTTTAAGACATGAATTTTGAGGTTATTATACAGGACTTTGGAAAAATAGATGGCTAATACAAGCAGAATCTTACTAATCATTATTCATCCTGTCTCAAATATCTTGCTAAAGACAGACACAGTAGTCACCAAATAAAGCACAGTTAATGCTAGTATATGTGAGGTCAGTAAATACTTGTCAAATAAATTATGGAATGGACTGACAACAGATGCGGGTCAAGAAGAGGGTGATAGAAATGGCGAGAGGATGGTTTCATGCCAGCCTTAACAATAGAACTTTATTCTGTCGCAGTTCCAGAGGCCAGAAGTCTGAAATCAAGATATCAGCTGAGGCGATTACTTCTGGGAGCTCTGAGACCTGAGTGGCTACTTCATGTCTGTATTAGTTTCTTAGGGCTGTGGTCATAACAAAACACCATGAGCTGGGTGACTTTAATGACAGAAATTTATTTTCTCAATGTTCTGGAGGCTGGAATTCCAAGATCAAGGTGTCTGTAGGGTTGATTTCCTCTGCAGTCTCTCTACTTGGATGATAGATGGTCACCTTCTTGCTGCTTCCTCATGTGGTCATTCTCTCATGTGTACACACCCCTGGTATCCCTCTCTGTGTCCTAATCTCTTCTTCTTATAAGGACACCAGTCAATTGCATTAGGGCACACCCTAATGGCCTCATTTTAATTACCTATTCAAATGCCCTATCTCCAAATAAAATTATATTCTGAGACACTGGGGGGCTAAGACTTCAACATATGAATTTGCTGGAGGAGGGGCAACATTCAGTCCATAACAATGCCCATCTCTTCGCTTCTGGTGAGGGCCAGTGATTCTTGGCATTCCTTGGTTTGTAGATGCATCACTCCGATCTCTGCCTCCTTTTTCACATGGTGTGCTCCCTGTATATATCTGTATTATGTTGTCTTATGTGAATACCAGTCATATCTAATTAAGGGCACACCCTACTTCAGTATGATCTCATCATAACTAATTATATCTGCAATGACTTTACTTCTTATTTTTATTTATTTTTTTACATTTTCTTTTTTTTTATTATACTTTAAGTTCTAGGCTACATGTGCACAACATGCAGGTTTATCACACAGGTATACATGTGCCATGTTGGCTGCTGCACCCATCAACTCATCATTTACATTAGGTACTTCTCCTAATGCTCTCCCTCCCCTAGCTCCCCACCCGCCCCCACCCCAACAGGTCCTGGTGTGTGATGCTCCCCTCCCTGTGTCCATGTGTTCTCATTGTTCAACTCCTACTTATGAGTGAGAACATGTGGTGTTTGGTTTTCTGTCCTTGTGATAGTTTGCTGACAAATGGTGGTTTCCAGCTTCATCCATGTCCCTGCAAAGGACATGAACTCATCATTTTTTATGACTGCATGGTATTCCATGATGTATATATGCCACATTTTCTTAATCCGGTCTGTCATTGATGGACGTTTGGGTTGGTTCCAAGTCTTTGCTGTTGTGAATAGTGCTGCAATAACATATGTGTGCATGTGTCTTTATAGTACCATGATGTATAATCCTTTGGGTATATACCCCGTAATG
This sequence comes from Rhinopithecus roxellana, assembly GCF_007565055.1. NCBI lineage: Eukaryota > Metazoa > Chordata > Mammalia > Primates > Cercopithecidae > Rhinopithecus > Rhinopithecus roxellana. The sequence continues at coordinate 21,187,181 of NC_044562.1, forward strand.
GGATCACTGGCTCAAATGGTATCTCTAGTTTTAGATCCTTGAGGAATCGCCACACCATCTTCCACAATGGTTGAACTAATTTACACTCCCACCAATAATATAAAAGTATTCCTATTTCTCCACATCCTCTCCAGCATCTGTTGTTTCCTGACTTTTTAATGATTGCCATTCTAACTGGAGTGAGATAGTATCTCATTGTGGTTTTGATTTGCATTTCTTTGATGACCAGTGATGATGAGCATTTTTTCAAGTCTGTTGGTTGCATACATGTCTTCCTTTGAGAAGTGTCTGTTCATATCCTTTGTCCACTTTTTGATGGGGTTGTTTGTTTTTTCCTTGTAAATTTGTTTAAGTTCTTTGTAGATTCTGGATATTAACCCTTTGTCAGATAGGTAGATTACAAAAATTTTTTCCCATTCTGTAGGTTGCCTGTTCACTCTGATGATAATTTATTTTGCTGTGAAGAAGCTCTTTAGTTTAATTACATCCCATTTGTCTATTTTGGCTTTTGTTGCCATTGCTTTTTTGTGTTTTAGTCATGAAGTCTTTGCCCATGCCTATGTCCTGAATAGTATTGCCTAGGTTTTCTTCTAGGGTTTTTATGGTTTTAGGTCTTATGTTTAAGTCTTTAATTCATCTTGAGTTAATTTTTGTATAAGGTGAAAGGAAGGAATCCAGTTTCAGCTTTCAACATATGGCTAGCCAGTTTTCCCAGCACCATTTATGAAATAAGGAATCCTTTCCCTGCAATGAATTTATTTCTAAATAATGTTACAAAATGAGTACAGGGGTTTGGAACTTGGAGGGACATAATCCATTAAAAAGAGCAATAAAATAAATTCAATAAAAGCTAAAAATAAGGACCCCAAACCTAAACTTTTAGCTGCTAGGAATTGAGAGTTTGCAGCAGGGTCCTGCCCCAGAAGGAAAACTTTTTCTGCTAAAAGCAGAAAAAGTTATACCTGGAACAGAGAGTCTCAGATGCAAGGAATCATTCATCTCTGTGACTTTAATTCATTCTGAAGTAAGCAGGGAAAAGAAATGTTAATGAGGGAGAGAGATACCAAGCCACTAGCTGAAAAATAAAAGCAAGCACTGAAAGACAAATCCAATGGAGAGGTCAGACACTAAGAACATAAAGGGAAAGAGATGGTAAGCAAGAAACCAAATTGCAAAGGTCAGATCAAGAAAGAGGCTCTCAGCAATGCTGGATCTTGTCTCAGGAGTGGGGAATTGTCACAGAATTCAATGATCTGGGGGATTCTTATAGTTGCAGTCATTCTGAAATAGATATAAACCATCTGAGGTATCAAATCATCGCTTCCAGATGCATAAGTCACCAGGTCTTCTGTGTAGAGGACTTTACATACCATGAAGCAAAAGCAGCCTCCAAGCATATGGGCATGAAATGGCTAAACATTAAAGTCCCAAATTGCCACTTCAAGGAACAACAGAATCATTTTCACCTTGGTCCCCAGGCGAGAAAGAGTCATTTTGTCCTAAAAGTTTAAATACTCTAGAACTTTCTCAAGAGACAGAGAATGTCCAGACTATTCCCTTAGTTACACTAAGGGAAAACCTGGTCCAAGTTAACGAGGAAATTAAGACAATGTTAAATAATATCACATTTAGAGTTGCACATATTCATGTACATAGCTCTTGTTCCAGAATTTGGTTTGATTCATTCTTAAGAAGTCAAGAAGTCATGTTAAGAAAGCCTTCCACTTGCCATTAGATATTTTACATATAGATGCTGAAACTGCCAAGAGCCTGGCTATGAGAGGCAAGATTCTTCATCAGTAAGAACAGCACCACACAGGCCTCATGACTCACCATCTCTCTCTCTCTCTCTCTCTCTCTCTCTCTCTCTCTCTCTCTCTCTCACACACACACACACACACACACACACACACACACACATCCACAACCTCTCTCTCTCTCTTTCTCCGTTTAAAAAAGTTTTGCATTTAAAATTCTTTATCTTTCTTGCATACAGATCACCAAATAGTCATCTAAAGATGGTGAATTTTTAAGGACCATCTCATTAGAGAATATTGGGTGTGAGTGGCCTTCAATGTCACTTTGTCTAATTCCCTCATTTTACAAAGAATTAATCTAAGGTCTCAAGAAGGTAAGAGGCTTGCTTGAGTTCATACATCTATATTTAATTACCTTTTCTAATGTGACTGAGACATGTTATGAATGACTGTAAACTACATATAAATTCCTAGATGTTGTGTTTAGTTTTCTGGGGAAAATAAAGAGGAAAAAATATATGTGTCAACCAAGTGTGTTAATGGTGTCCTTCAGGAATCCAGAACTGAAAAGTTGCCTTTTTCATTTTGTTTTATAAGTGTTTGTCCATTCAAATATGACAGAGATGATTAACAATTCTAAAATTTTATCAGCTAGCCCTTTAGAGGAAAGATAGAAGGCAGTTATCTTGGTCCATTTTGTAGTGCTGTAACAGAATACTCAAGACTGAGTAATAAAGGGAAAAAAGTTTACTTGGTTCGTGATTCTGGAGGCTGGGAAGTCCAAAAAGCATGGCACCAGTATCTGCTTGGCTTCTGGGGAGGGCCTCATGCTCTGTCACAACATGGTGGAGAAGCAGAAATGGGAAGTGGGTGAATGCCAGTAGGGACAAACGTGAGAGGCAACCTCACTTTATAGCAACCCACTGTCACTGAAACGAGTCCATTCCTCAGAGAACTAATCTAATCTCAGAAGAGCAGCACCAAACTATCTGAGCAGACACTCCATGACCCAAACACCTTCCATTAGGCCCTGCCTCTCAAAGATTCCACCTCTCAATGTTGCCACATTGGGAATTAAGACTTTTAGCAGGAACACTCAAACAATAGTGACAGCTAAGGGTAGAGGCTTATAAAATTGAATTCAGAATAGCTAGAGATATGGTATGAAGAGTAAGAATGAGAGACAAGAAATGGGAACACCAAACATGGCCTCTTCACAATTTCCACTGGGCCGATATGAAGATCTTTACTGCAATAATATGATTTAGGCTATATATCTTTATAAAGAAGTTAAACCATCCAAACATTTTTTAGCAAACCATACACCCATAACTCATTCCTCTTAAGCAATCCTGATCTTCCTGTTGTCATTTATTGATATAAAATGTTCCAGTTCTAATTAAATCAATTGTTTTTAGTTAGGCCCAAGTACTTTCCCCATGCTGAGTTGAGATCCAGCAAATAGGCCCTTGCTTTGTGGGGTTTAAGGGAAATCAGTGAATTGCTGGTGACAGGTTTTCTCTCCAGCAGTCAGAAAGCTTCTTGCCTCAGGGAAGTTTCAAATACATGAACTTAAAATGTAGGTTTTGAAGAGGAGGTGAATGAGCATAAAGAATGTTCCTCTCTGCTCCTACTTGGAAAAAAAAAAAAAAGATTATCTTTAATAATAATTATTCCTGTAGTTATCACTTGCTATATGTCAAAAACTGTGGGAAACTCTTTTCATGCATTATCTCACTTCATCTTTATAGCACTCCTATGAAACAGCCACAGGGAAAGTAAAACTTGTATCAAGAGGCTGGCAATGGGAAACTATGACTAGAAAAAATAGGAAAGAGAATAAGCTTTGTGTCATTAAAGCAATAAAACCAGTTGATTTGACAAAAGCATTACATGTACATTATGATGAAGCAAGATCACCCCATTTTCTACTGAACAATTAAAATATTAACTAACAATAGCAGTTGTCAGGCCACAAGGAAGAAGTACTTCATAGAAGTTTGTTGCTCTCTGTATTAGTTAGGGTTCTTCAGTGAAGCAGAACCAATAGGAAAGACAATTGATAAATGGATGGATGGATAGATAGATAGATAGATAGATAGGCAGATAGGCAGATAGATAGATACATAGATAGTTATTTTCTATTATATTACATTACGACAATTGGCTCACATTATGGAGGTTGAGGTAATTTAGTAATTTAGTCCAACTCCAAACCTGGAGCTCCAATGTCTGAGGGCAGGAGAAGATGGATGTCTCAGCACAAGAAGAGATAATTTATCCTTCTTTTATCTTTTTGCTCAATTTGGGCCCTCAACAGTTTGGACAGCACCCACTTACATTGATGAGGGCAGATATTCTTTATTCAACCTACTGATTTAAATGTCAACCTCTTCCAGAAATTTCTTCACTGGAATACACACACAAAAATATACCTCACTAGCTACCTAGGCATCCCTTAGCCCAGTCAAGTTGACACATAAAATTAGCCATCACACTGAGATATTGCAGTGGCCATTCTTAGACCTGTAATGAAATGTCAAACTGTCATGCCAGCTCCAATGCAACTGTTAAAAGTGTGTTAAGGATTGGGCTGGTTTTCTCATCCTTCTAATGGTGCATTTTCCTTTTTCACACTCCTTTAGTCATAAGATAACTATTTTGTCTTCTCTTTTGTTAAGATCTTGTTAGTTTCTAAAGTTAAGTTCATTTATATCTTCTTGTGTCCTCAATTCTTTTGGGAGTTTGAAAAACATGATTATATAGCTTATCTAATATGGTTTAGATTTCTGTCCCTGCCCAAATGTCATCTCAAATTGAATTGTAATCTCCAGTGTTGGAAGAGGGGCCTGATGGGAGGTGAGTGGATCATGGGGGTGAATTTCCCTCTTGCTGTTCTCATGATAATGAGTGAGTTTTTATGAGATCTGGCTGTTCGAAAATGTGTAGCATTTTCCCCTGCACTCTCTTCCTCCTGCTCCAGTCTTGTAGGACATGCTTGTTTCCCCTTTGCCTTCTGTCACAACCGTAGGCTTCCTGAAGCCTCCCCAGTCATGCTTCCTGTACAGCCTGTTCAACCGTGAACCAATTAAACCTTTTTTATTTATAAATTACCCAATCTCCAGTAGTTCTTCATAGCAATGTGAGAACAGACTAATAGATCATCCAATTTGTTCTGATTCTTTCATTGATAGCAGCATTGTATTGCAATATTCTTCATCTGAACTGGAAGCTATACTTCTATCATATTAAGATAGAGTCACTATATGTATTGTGTAATATTTACTAAGTCTCTCTCTAAATGGTGTATTTATGTTTCAAAATGTCTTTTAGTGTTTAGGAAGATTTCTATTTTGATTTGAGTAGAAATCTTTGTATTCAAACCTTTTACACTGTTGTTAATCTTCTTTTGTCTTACTTAATCTTTTACCATCTGGTTTGTCTGTTTTGGCTGGTTCTTTTGATTTTCACTTACTAATGATAAAATTCAATGATCTTATGCAACATTCGCCATTCACTCTCCCTTTTCTTCCTATTTTTAAAATTGTATTCCTTCCACCTTTTCAGAACGTATAATGTTTACTTGGCTTTCTCCCATCCGTGTCACCATTCTCAGTTTGGTCATAATTTTACAACTAAATATGTTAAATGTTCACCACCAGTCTTCTGGCCGAAGTTTCTCCAGTTGTCTCCTGGGTGGATGAAACTCACCATACACTTGAATTTTGGGGAGTGGTTGATGTATTTAGGATTTCCTTTGTAGTTACATATTTAAAACTGTTTTTTTCTATAGTGTTGGTATTTCAAGGAGAGCTTGGCTGGAAATTATTTTCTTGGGTCATCTATCTTTGTGTTTTTTGAAAATGCTGTTCTGTAGCACACTGGCTTTACATTCAGTTCCTGAAGAGTCAAAAACAGCCGAATTTTGTTACCTTTATAAGGTACTTTGATCTCTTCGCCTGAAGGCCCTGTGGATCTCTTTCTTCATCCTTAAAGACAAACAACTTTACTAAGAAAGATTTCAGTTTACTATCAAATCAATTTTTTGAGATGAACTCTTTTAATAAGAATTTTAGAAGTTTCATTTTTTTATTTCCAAAAAGTTTTTTTTGGATTTTAGTTTTCAATATTAGTTCTCTCTTTTTTTTTTTAATTTTTGTGGGTACATAACAAGTGTATATATTTATGGGTTATATGAGATATTTTGATACATGAATTCAAAGCATAATAATCACATCAGGGTACATAGGGTATCCATCACCTCAAGCTTTTATCCTTTGTGTTTTAAATGATCCAATTATACTCTTTTAGTTACTTTAATTATGTTTTTTTAAATGGTTTGATGTTTTTCTTCTTCAAAGACCCCAATTGCATGTATGTTGAAACATCATTTTCTGGCTTCCATTTGAACCACTTTTACTCTCACCCATATTACTTTTTCTTTTATCTAATTTTCATTCTCCTGGCTATTGTTCTATTTTCCTTCCATGTATCTTATTACATTTTCCATGTTATCTATTTTTTTGAGTCTTTGTGTGCTCTTAAACTTTCTATGTAATCTATTTTTTGAGTCTTGTATTTCTGAAATGGTTTACTTTCTTTTATTTATTTTTAAAGTTCTTTTCTGCAGTCACATGGGTCCCTCTTTCTCCCTCTGAAACAAAGGGGTAATATAACAGAAAAGCAGTCACAGTGAAAAGAGATAACACACTTAATAAATTGAAGTCAAAATATTTTACTTTCACAAATGTTGTCCAAAAGATGACCACATCAGCACATTACCGGGACTTCTGCACAGATGTGGAACAGACCACTGATGGGAGGGACGCTGAAGCTTCTGATTTTGCTAGCATTACAGTGACTCCACCTCTGGTGACAACTGGATGCCAGCAATATACTACGTGCTCTGCATCCATTATCTTATCTAAAACTTCATTTAATACCGAAACAACAAATCTTTAAGATAAACAGTATTATAATCTACATGTTATCATGAGGAAAATGGGACTGCAAGAGGCAAATCTCAAGTGGAAAACTGAATATTTGAATGCAGTACCTCTTTACTTCAAAGTCTGTGTTTCTTTAGCCACTCTGCTTTGATGCCTCTGTTAATTACCCCATCGTATCCACTGATACTGCATTCAGTCTTTCCAGCCCCATTTGCCTCTAGCTGACACCTCCTCTCCATCAATGCCTTTAAGCCTTTCTAGACACCTGCTTTGGTTTATCTCTTTGAAGTCTTTGATCCTGGTTCAATTTCCTGCTTACTCTTCTATTGCAATCGCTCAGAATAAAAAACACATAGAACGTTTCTACCTTCACAGCCCTCATAGTCATCTTAAAGATTCCAAGCACATTCATACCAGAAATGTAAGAAATTATGAAAATAGCATTGGAATGATCAATTCTTCATTATGTCCACCAAATCTGGAGCCTCCTTGCTCACTGACCACCCTCTATCTCTGTTCATAGAGGATAAAAATGGGAGAGATCAAGGATAATAATCTGGTTGTTTGCTGGAAGTATTGGGAAACTGTGATAACATTTTCTAAGAGGTGAAAGACTGGAGACGTAGCTGCTTGGGGTATGGAAATCTCTTAGTGCCACCAGCCTTCTTTTAAAAACAGAAACGCCAAAAATTGAGGGAAAAGTTAAGACAGGTATTTTCCAAGAATGGACATTTACAACAAGATTTACTTTCATACTTATTGAATAAAAACAAGAATTGCATGCTGAATTTTAATGCCTCCAATAATCATAGAAACTTAAAATTTGCTTTATCTGAGAGCATATGGGAAAAGAATTTTAATACTATGACTTTTTTCAACATATTTATTGTATATACAGACATTTATTTGAACAGTTTGTTTTGACTTGTTTGTCTGCCTTCTAAACTAGGACAAAATTCCATAGGAAAATGAATTATAACTTCTTTGTTCACTGATGTATCCACAGTACCAAGTGCAATGCAATTGCAATTGATAAGTAAATGAGTATTTGCACATACTAGACATTGACAAACTTACATTGAAAGAAAAAAATAAAATAACTTCAGCTATAAAATTTTATAATAAATATGAAATATTTATCAAAAATGAGTTGGGTTATGGATCATTTTAAACACCAATTGTCAGTAAACTGTCATCACTGAAATTAACATTCAAATTTAAGAAGTTCATTCTAGATGACAAAGTTATCATTTTCTGTAGTTTCCTTTACACATGCACAGATACACATGGGCTTACATGCAAATGAACAGAAAGGCTGATAAATTGCTTAATGGCTAGAGCAATTTAAACTCCTACTTCACTCACGTGGCTTCAGTTTTCATCTCTCAGAACGTATAGTGAGCAGTGACTGAAGATATAGAGAACAACAGGACAGCAAATGGCGAGAACCTTGATGGTGGCAGCATCTTTTTTTTTTTTTTTTTTTTTTGAGACTGAATCTCACTCTGTTGCCCAGGCTGGAGTGCAGTGGCATGATTTTGGCTTACTGCAACCTCTGCCTCCCAGGTTCAAGCGATTCTCCTGCCTCAGCCTCCCGAGTAGCTGAGACGACAGGTCCGTGCCACCACACCCGGCTAATTTTTTTTATATTTTTAGTAGAGACGGGATTTCACTGTGTTAGCCAGGATGGTCTCGATCTCCTGACCTCATGATCCACCCACCTCGGCCTCCCAAAGTGCTGGGATTATAAGCGTGAGCCACCAACCCGGCCAGTGGCAGTATCTTTTGCTCATGTATGTTGAATTGCAAGGGCTGCATTTCCTGTAGACACAGGTACTTTACATAGCAACCTCGCTGGTGAGCTTGAGGATTTTGCTCTAGATGCTAATAGCATCTGCAGCAATGCTTCCATGTTGCTATGTGAAATACCTGCATCTAGAGGAAATCCAACCCTCATGGTAAATTCACGTAACAGATTCTGAATTCTTCCAGATAATGCATGGACTGTTTCCAGGTTCCACATTCCCCTTTTCCAGGACTTCAAAAAGTACCTGAAACATGAAAAAATGAAACCTCTTAACCCAAGTTTAGTTATATGTCTAAATTACAGGAAATTCTATGTGACTACTTTTCTGTGGTGGGCTTTTGAATAATGCTCCCCAGAAGATGTTCTGATCCTAGTCCCTAGGATTTGTGAATATGTTATCTTGTGTGGCAAAAGGGGCTTTGCTGATGTAATTAAGTAAAGGATGTTGAGATGGAAAGATTATCCTAGATTATCTGGGTGGGCTTAATGTGTAAACACAGGGTTCTTAAGAAAGAGAGGTAAAAGGTCAAAGGAAGGAAAAAGTGATGTGACAACAGAACCGGTGACTAGAGTCATGTGACCACAGCCAAAGAATGCCAGTCATCTCTGATACCTACAACAGGCAAGGAATCGATTCAGAGTCTCCCCTAAAGCCCCTGGAAAGGACAAGTCCTGCTAACACCTTAATTTTAGCTTTATGAGATTAATAAAAGACTTCTGACCTTCAGAATTGTAAAGGTATAAAGTTGTGTTGTATTAAACCACTAAGTTTGTGGTAATTTGTTATAATAGCAATAGGCAACTAATACACTTCTAATATAACTTGCAGACTCTTTCTTTTTTTTTTTTTTAAGACAGAGTCTTGCTCTGTCACCCAGGCTGGAGTGCAGTGGTGTGATCTTGCTCACTACAACCTCTACCTCCTGGGTTCAAACAATTCTACTGCGTCAGCCTCCTGAGTAGCTGGGACTACAGGCATGTACCACCAGGCCTGGTTAATTTTTTTTGTATTTTTAGTAGAGGTGTGGTTTCGCCATATTAGCCAGCCTGGTCTCAAACTCCTGGCCTCAAGTGATCGGCCCACCTCGGACTCCCAAAGTGCTGGGATTACACACATGAGGCGCCACACCCGGCCAATTTGCAGACTCTTGCTCACTCCCTTTTCACCCTTGATGCAAAATTGCCCTCTCTCTTGGCTCCATCAGCCCACTTTCTGAGATTTTGTGTCACTTGTTTCTCCTTCTTGATAATCTGTGAACCACGTAGCCATCCTGAGCTGGGCTGTGGGTTTATTCAGTCGATAACTCTCTAACAGTAAAAGCTTGCTTCACAGCAGTGGCAGTGTCCCAACAGTGAAACTTTCCTAGGGGTATTTCAAATTTTCTCTGTCTTTGCCTTGTCTTCTAATCCTTACTCTATGATGCTAAGAAAGTAATTTTTTAGCTCCTGCTTGGTACTGTTTTCCTAAGAATGTCTTCCAAATATATCTTTGATCACTCAGTCTGCTTTTAACTTTTTACTTTGTTCAATTTCCTTTTTCTTTGTTAACAGTACTTACATCTTCTATAATTGCATTACACACATCCTCGGGATGGCAGTTAAAATTTGACTGGAACAACAAGCCTATCTTGGTGGTTATGTCTAAAAGGGAAGTGCATCCAGCTTGCCAGATTATATTAACCCTTAAAGACTCAAGATCCTGAACTGAAATGTTCCAGGAAAAAATTTGATATATTGGTAGATTTGATTTCTCTTGCTGCTGCAACAAATCACCACAAACTTAGTGGCTAAGAACAACAAAAATGTATCATACAGTTCTGGGGATCAGAAATGCAACATGGGTCTCACTGGGCTAAAATGAAGTTGTCAGCAGGGTTGCAGTCCTTCTTAAAGAAGAGTCCACATCCTTGCCTTTTACAGGGAATCTGAATTCCTTGGCTCATGACCCCTTTCTCCAACCTCAAAGGCAGAATCTTATGTCTTCAGATGTCCCCACCGACTCTCTCTCTCTCGCCTGGTTCTTATACTGATAAAAATCTATGTGATTCCATTAGACCTCGGAGATAGTCCAGGATAATCTTGCCATCTCAGGGTCAGCTGATTAGCAGCTTTAATCTCACCAACAAACCTTAATTTCCCTGTGCCGTGTAAGATAGCTGATACGGTTTGGCTGCGTCCGTGCCCAAATCTCATCTTGAATTGTAGCTCCCATAATCCCCACATGTCATGGGAGGGACCCCAGTGGGAGGTAAGTGAATCATGGGGGCGGGTTGTCCGCATACTGTTCTCGTGATAGTGAATAAATCTCACGAGATCTGATGGTTTTATAAAGGCCAGTCCCCCTGCACACTCTCTCTTGCCTGCTGCCATGTAAGACAGGTCTTTGCTCCTCCTTCACCTTCCACCATGATTGTGATGCCTCCCTAGCCATGCTGAACTGTGAGTCAATTAAATCTCTTTCCTTTATAAAATAACCAGTCTTGAGTTTGTCTTTGCTAGCAACGTGAGAACAGACTAATACAGTAACATATTCAGTTTCCAGGGATTAGAACATAGACGCCTTTAGGGGGTCATATTCTGCCTTCCAAAGTTCATAAGAGCATTCACTAGTATTTTAGCCATATCCTGACACTGTCTAGCTGTGGGAACTTTTTAAAGTCATCTGCCTCTGTTTTTTTCCCTTGGGAAGTTAGAGATCTAAGCTCCTGTTCCAGTTGAAACACAGCAAGTGTTTCAAAATATAAATACGTATATTTTTAAATATATTAAACATGTATTTAATCCTCCCATAAATGATGTTTCTCTTTTCTTTTGTAAAGAGAAAGAAGTATTTTCTAGACTCCTAGTCTGGACTCCTAGAATCCTAGTCTAGAAGATACTTCTCCACTGTGAAAGGCCTCTGTGAAAACCTGAAAAAAAAAAAAAAAATACAACCATTAGTTAACAGCTAATAACTTTTAATCTATAGCAATAGTGTTTTATTGTTGCAAATAGCCAAAAGTAAAAAAAATAAACAATTGAATCCTTCACAAGTTGCAGCCATTGTATATTTCTCAGCATATAAATTAGTTTGCACATTGCAGGGGCTTCCAAACACTTCACAGAATATGTTCCGAATTACTCCTTGAAAGCATGCAAGTTATGTAACAAGCAACCCCCACTTTTTAAAGCTCACAGTATTGTTGCCAGGGTTGTATTTCCTATTACTGAGGTGAAGAAACAAGCTCAAAAACATGATGAGTTTTTCCAAGGTGACCCAGTTAGAAAGTAATAGAGTAAGGAATGAAGTTGTGTTTATGCCTAGAAACAAACACTGTTTTCTCCACGTCAATATCCCACACATACTTATCTCCTCTATTAATAAATGGAGGGAAAAAATTGAGAAGAATAAAAACAAGGGTTCACTGGTAGAGGGTGGGCTTCCACTAGTCACTGTATTGGTGATAAATCATTTTTTATGACTCCTGCCTTTGTTTCAAGCTTTAACCTCTCATTTCTATCAGTTGCACAATTTGTACAAAAAGTGTAGGAAGAAATGATGTATATATGATTTTAATCTGAATGCATTTAATCAAGAGCTTCTTATGGGTCGAGAGATTCTTGGTTACTGTGTCCGCAAGTGAGTTTGTGCTTATGGAACTCAATTTACTAATTTACTAGGCCAACATATAAAGTTGAATAAAAAATACTAAACAAGCTTCAGTACATGAGGAAGGTTAAAAACTGATACCGTATTTTAGCACTACGCAGCTTTTTTCTTTATAAACAAACTTGACCTAAAAACAAAAAAAAGGAACTATGGAATAACTTTTTTAAGGGAATGTTTTATTCCTGATACTTATTTTATTGCAAATTAGTATATAAAAGTTGCTATTCAAATTATGATACATATTAATTATATATGTTAATTGTAGTAGTTTACATATTAATTATATATGTTAATTGTAGTAGTTTACTAATTAATAATAAATTAATAGCATATTAAATGTATCTATTAAGAGAGTGTATGTGCCTTTTCACTAATATGCCACATCCATCCTACTCCCTCCAGTGAAGAAAAAAGTATGTAGCTAGCACAAATCTAGCTTGGAGTCATAGTGAAGGCAGTAGTTTGCCAAATGTTTAGGTTAAGGTTTATCGCCTAAAGAAGCTGCCTCTGATTATTTTTCTTATTCCTTCTGTGATCTAGGTTGAGGTTTGATGCCAGAAGTCAAACACAGAAAATCAGTTAAAGAACTAAATCTAAGCGAATAGATCTTCGAGAATAACTTTGGAGTAAAAGAAATCAAATCAATATAATTATGCCAGTGTATGCTTCCAAACCTAAAATCATTCACCAACATACAGATTCTGTGACAAATCACTTTACATCAAAAACTACTTTTGTGTGTGTGTGTGGTTAATTACAAACATTTGTTTCCCAGGAAGACAATGGATCTATGTCTCTTACAAAAATCCACAGCAGGGATTGCACTTTACACATGAAAACTGACGACCTTGTCTCATAGGTTTTCAAAGTTGAAATAGCACCATTGACAATGTCTGGGCTACTTTGTGGGCTATTTACTTCATCACAGATAATATTTGTATGACAGACATAAGATGTAATCGATCCTGTGACTAAAATCTTAGATAATAGAGTTATTTCCTGCCCATGCAACCTCCTCTGCTGAATGACACTTCAGAAGATATTTTACAGAAAATCACCAATGATGGCCATTATCTCCCCCATATAATCAATCAGCTATTACTTTGCTGTTGCCAAAAATAGCACCAAAGCCAGAGTAAGAACCTCATAAACACAGCAATTATTTTAAAGGAGTTTCTCTTAAAATGCAAATATAGATTTAATAGTTTAAGAAATAAATGGAAATAAAAATATTTAAATGAAGTCACATTAATATTAATTCATTCACTGAATATTCATTAATAGTTACTGCATTCTGAAGCCTGGCTAAGCACTGGGGGTATCCCAATGAACAAGGTATTATAGCTTTGTGTGCTGCTTTCATGTGGGGCTTACAATGTAGCAATGATGACAGACATCACATGAGCAATAATATTAAAATATCAGCAGTAACTGTCAAGCTATCCTAAAGGAGCTAGAAGATGCTTTGGGAACACAAAGTATACAGTCGCACAGCTGGCAGTTTTGTAACTGAAATACTAAAAAATATAAAACAAAAAACACTTTAAGATCGAGGAGAATTTGTTACTTTAAAATTTAATTGTATAATTATGGAATAAAAATGAATATTTAGAATTTAAATTTAAATATGTGGGTTATGTAATTCTTCCACGGAATTCTTTTCCAGTATGCTCTTGAAATTATAACCCGCATTAGAGGAGTAAATTGTATCTACAAAAGAATACTCTACAATTACTTCAGGCTTTAGAGCTGAAGGGCAGAAAAATCTAATCGATTACTTATATTTGATCAAGCATTTTTGGGACTGAGAAAGTGTTTTTAAAAATAATGACCATTCGAAACACTTACATATAATTGGTTTTAAAATTTTTTCCCAGTTGTCACTTGTACTGAATATATAGTGGAGAAGATAAGAATGTGTCCATCTATCCATATACTGACAATTGTCATGAGTATATACATGAGGCAGGAAAACAACATATTTGGGTTGAATCAGATTAAAAGGAACACCAAAGTCAACTTAAAAAAAAAAAAAAGAATTTTTAGACTGGGCGCAGTGACCCATGTCTGTAATCCCAGCATTTTGGAAGGCTGATTGCTTGAGCCCACGAGCTCGAGACCAGCCTGGGCAATGTAGGGAGACCCCCATCTCTACAAAACATAGAAAAATTAGCCAGGCATGCTATGCAGTCCTGTGGTCCTAGCTACTTAGGAGGCTGAGGTGGGAGAATAGCTTAAGTCCGGGAGGTTGAGGCCGTAGTGAGCAGCGATCACACCACTTTATACCAACCTAAGTGACAGAGAGAGACTCTGTTTTAAATAAATAAATAAATAAATGTTCTATTGAATTCAATCAACTAATATTTATCATGCCAGCAACTGGGGGTATGCTAAAATGAAAGGGTTTTGCTTTGGTTCCCATGAAACTTATTGCCTTATAGGTAGACAAAGATGTCTACATTAGAATACGATAAAGTGATGAGTGCCACTCTAGCCCTAGTAGATGAGGACAGCAGAGGACACAAGAGGAGCAACTTGCTCATATATGGGAGCATGGAGAAGGCATTCCTGGGACATTGCATCTGAGACAGCAGTAAGACATGACAAAATCAGGTGGAGAAGGGGATAGGGGTTTGAAGGTGGGAGAAGAAATTACCAGCCACTCTTTATTTGTGTGATCTTGGTTCGCTGTGCTTGTTGATCAATATCTCCCCAGGTTGCTGTTTCCCAGTTGGCCTCCACAACTTCACACACCTCACTGAGGAGGAGATCGCTGACCCCAGCCTGGGAACAACCCACGCTTCCAACGTGTGGCAAACACTAGCCTTGCACTAGGGATCAGACAAGTGTTCAGTTTCAAAAGTAAACCATATGGTTTCTTAGACAGTATGTCTGGGGAGCAGAAATTTGACTCATCCTATAAAATAAATTCACATTTTTTCTTTATTTTTGCATGAAAATAATATTAATAAGCCTTTTCTGATTAAGAAAATTTGTATAAGAAAAAATCAGAATGTACAGATAAACAAAAAGAAATAGGTTCCCTATAATCCTGTTACCAGGGAATAACTGAAGTGATGTAACATTTTTATTGTTATATAACATTTTTATATAAATCAGTGTTGATTTTAGACTTTTTTTTCTTTAGAGACTAATAGCAGCATACCTACTGGCCATTTGTATGTCTTCTTTATAGAAATGCCTATTCAGGTCATTTGCTCATTTTTTAATGGAGTTCTTTAATTTTGTTGCTATTCAATTATAGGAGTTACTTACATATTTGTGAGATTAACCTCTTATCAGATATATGATTTGCAAATATTTTTTTCACTTAGGATGTAGCAAGCTGAAAAGAGCCTCATATCCACTCTATCAACAACAAAGCAGACAAACAGTATGTTTATGGCTTTCTTTGAGCCCCTCAGAGATCTGAGAGCAGTGGATCATCAACTGGTCTGAAATCCCAGAGACAATTGCCTGAGAGAGAGAGACAGGGATAGAGTATTTGCTGACCTGGACCAGAAGCTGCTGGACAGGAAAAGTTCAACTCGATAGTTGTGGCATTGGTGGAGGCTAAGTAATCTCTGGCAAGAGAGTGAATGTACACTCTCTGGAAACACAAAGATATAGAAAATTCTCACCCTCTTGCACGCTTTTATTGTGGATCCCTGAAAAATGTTTGGTGAGAGTCCTGAAAAATTTTCCGTTATATACAGGCCTTGAGGAGAAGAACAGCAGGTGCATAAAACCCACCTACACACTTCTCCCTGTCTACTGTAAGAAATAAAAGCCTGAATATTGCAGCTGGGGGAGGCCACCACTGTCATCTTCAGGGCACTGGGTAAAACCCATCCCAGCTGGGAAAGTCAGCAGAACAAATGTTTTCCCCTGGAGAGAGCGCAGGAATGCCGTGATGGGATCAGGACTACAGCTGGGGGAGGGAGCAACGAGAAAGTCTTACCCAGGAGTACAGTACTTGCCCGAGACTGAGACTTAATCAGAATTAAGAAAACGTCCTCCTTGCCTGTCTTGCACCACCGAAATAGCAACATGTAGAGTATAAAGTAGCAGTGGAATGGCACCAGGATAGCTGTAAGAGCACAGAGACATCCAGTGAGAAGCACAGCACCAAGGGAAGAAGGAAAAGCGAAGGTGGAAAGGTGCTGAGTAAAGCCCTCTGGCAAACCAGCCCGCACAGTACACACAAGGCAGCACTACAGGATTTTGAAAACGATGGGGTCTCCAGCAAGGAGAGTGGGCTGAGAAAGGGGCCAGAGTCTACTGGACAGGGCCAACTCTCCCTTCGCCTGCCAAGGTCGCTCATGAACCTTCTAGGAAGACAAGAATCTGGCCTCCCTGACCTTATGAAAGTATGTTAATCAAATAAGGAGATAAAACGTGCTTTATTGGCTGGGTACTGTGGCTCACGCCTGTAATGGCAGCACTTTGGGAGGCCCAGCCTGGCGGATCACGAGGTCAAGGGATAGAGACCAGCCTGGCCAACATGGTGAAACCCCGTCTCTACTAAAAATACAAAAACTAGCTGGGTGTGGTGGTGCGGGTCTGTGATCCCAGCTACTCTGGAGGCTGAGGCAGGAGAATGGCTTGAACCTGGGAGATGGAGGCTGCAGTGAGCCGAGATCACACCACTGCACTCTAGCCTGGTGACAGAGCGAGACTCCGCCTCAAAAACAAAACAAACAAACAAACAAACAAAAAAGCAAACAACAACAGCAAACAAACGTTTGCTGCTTTATTTAACAGCTCCCTAAGTAGCTTGCCATTGGGACAGAAGGCCTGTGGGTTTCTATTGCTACGCTATTGATGTTTGTTTTTCTTTGATGAAACATGATTTTGGTGTCATATTCAAGAACTCTTTCCTTAGCCTAATTTTCTTATTTTTCTAAAGGTTTTATAATTTTGCATTTTACATTTAAGTTTACAATCCATTTTGTGTTAATTTTCATATAAGGAATAAGATATTGGCTGAGGTTATTTTTTTCATATGAATGTTTCTTTGTTCCAGAACAGTTTGTTAGAAAGAATATCCTTTCTC
The DNA here is from genome assembly GCF_007565055.1 of Rhinopithecus roxellana. Taxonomy (NCBI): domain Eukaryota; kingdom Metazoa; phylum Chordata; class Mammalia; order Primates; family Cercopithecidae; genus Rhinopithecus; species Rhinopithecus roxellana. The sequence goes on from NC_044562.1 coordinate 21,204,399, forward strand.
CATTAAACTGTCTTTGTAACTTTGCCAACAGTCAGTTGACCATATTTGTGTGTGCCTATCTCTGGACTTTCTATTCTGCTATTCTCATCTGTGTGTTTATCTATTTGTTAGTACATAGAAGTCTTGATTACTGTATTTTACTATATAGTAAAGTCCCACAAGTGTTATGGGCATGTCTGTGTGGGAGGTGGACTTGCATAGTGTTACTCAGCACACCATACATGGAGGGGAAAAGTCTCCCAGCTTCTAATCTCTTGGCTCCTGCTTTTGTGCTTTTCCTACATCATTTACTCTTCTGTAATTCACCTCATCTATTTTATTTTTCTTTTAATGCTGTTTTACTGTGGTAAGAACACTTAACATGACATTCACCTCGTAACAGATTTGTAAATGTACATTATTGTTGATTACAGGTACATTGTTGTACAGCAGCTCTTTGGACCTTATTCTTCCTGCTTACCTGAAACTTACTGCCTGTTGATTAGGAATTCCTTTTTTCTCCCTCCACCCAGCCACCATTCTACTCTGATTATATGAATACAACTATCTTAGATATCCTACAGAAGTGGAATCTTGCAGTATTTTTCTTTCCATGACTAGTTTATTTTACTTAGCATAATGTCTTCAAGTTTCATTCATGTTATTGCATATTTCCATATTTCAGAATCTCCATCTTTTTTTTTTTTTTTTTTTTGAAATGGAGTTTCGCTCTTGTCGCCCGGGCTGGAGCGCAATGGCGTGATCTCGGCTCACTGCAACTTCTGCCACCCAGGTTCAAGCTATTCTCCTGCCTCAGCCTCCCAAGCAGCTGGGATTACAGGCACCCGCTACCATGCCTGGCTAATTTTCTTTTGTATTTTTAGTAGAGATGGGGGTTTCACAATGTTGGTCAGGCTGATCTAGAACTCCTCACCTCAGGGGATCCACCTGCCTCAGCCTCCCAAAGTGCTGGGATTACAGGTGTGAGCCACTGCACGCGGCCAGAATCTCCATCTTTTACAGGCTGAATTGTATTCCATTGCATGTGTATTACACATTTTCTATATCCATTCATCTGTCAATGGACATTTAGGTTGTCCCCACATCTCTCCTATTGCAGATAGTGCTGTAACGAGCATGGAAGTGCTAACATCTCCTCAGTATCCTGATTTTAATTCTTTTGGGTAAATACTCAGAAGAGGAATTGCTACATCATGTGGTGGTTTTATCTTCATATTTTTGAAAAACCTCTGTACTATTTCCCATAATAGTTGCACCATTTTATATTCCCACCAACAGTGTGCAAGCGTCCCAGTTTCTCCACATTCTTGCCAACACTTGTTGTCTTTTATGTATTTATTAAATTTTTTAGGAGCTGTCCTGACAGGTGTGAGAGGATATTTCACAGTGATTTTGACTTTAATTTCCCTGATGACAAGTAACATTGAACATTGTCTCATATACCTCGTGGCCGTTTGCATGTCTTCTTTAGAGAAATGTCTATTCAAGTCATCTCCCCATTTTTTAACTGAGTTATTCATTTTTTGCTATTGAACTATAGGAGTTTCTTACATAATGAGGACATTAACCCCTTATCGGATATGTGATGTGTAAATATTTTCTCCTATTACACAGGTTGCTTTTTTATTCTATTGGTTCCTTTACTGTACAGAAGCTTTTTAGTTTGATACTATCTCACTGGTTTATTTTTGTTTTTCTATTGTTGATGCTTTTGGCATCATAGCCGTGAAATCATTGTCAAGACCAATGTCATGAAGATTTTCTCACTTTCTTTTAGAAGTTTTACAGTTTCAACACTTAAATTTAAGTCTTTAATCCACTTTGAGTTGATTTTGTGTATGATATAAATAGAATGCAGCATTTTATTTCAAATAATCTTTTAAAGGGGATTTTAAAAATCAACAAAAGCCATTTTTCACGACATATGAAACATCTGTAAAATAGTAAGTTAAAGCTAACAAAGAAAGAGAAAACAAATGGCATCAAGTGTTCCTCAGCGAACTTTCAGTACATCTGTTTTAATTATTCTGTATAAATAAGAAATAATAACCATTACATAAATATATAAAGATTTTCACTATCTTTTCTGTATATGTCAATATCACACCTGCACAATTTTTCCTGCTGAATCTACAATGCTTTATGGAAATTACTTCACACATAGAAGGGCTTTTTTCCTCACTACCAGATATATCCTTAGCTATTGCACATGTATATGTGTTTCTAATAATTAGAAGTTGACAGAATTAAACACTCAAAGTGCATTTAATCTCATAAGACAATGTAATATTCCAAATGCTAAAGAAACAATATCTTTCTTATGAGAATGAATAATTCAAAACCACAATTCCCAAATTAATATCTAAATTCAGTGCAATCCTAATCATATCAGCAGGATTTCCCATAGATAACTGTTAAGAACAGAATATTTGTGTTTCTTCAAAATTCATATGTTAAAGCCCCAGTTACCAATCTGACTATATTTGGAGATACGGGCTTTATGGGGATACCTAATGTTAAAGGAGATTGTAAGGATGAGGCCCCAATCCAGTAGAATTGCTGTCCTTGGTAGAAGAGATACCACAGAGCTAACTCTCTCTGTCTCTCTACTGTGTGAAGTCACAGTGAGAAGGGGCTTTGCTTTCTGTGAGCCAGGAAGGGAGCCCTCACCAAAAACCAAATCAGATGGCACCTTAATCTTAGACTCTCTCAGAACTGTGAGAAATACATTTCTGTTATTTAAGCCACCTAGTCTATGGTATTTTGGCTGTGGCTGACTGAGCAGACTAATACAATATCAATCAGCTATCTCTAACATTTTTTGTTGAAAGGAAAGAACTAGAATAGCCAAAAGAACTTTGATAATGAAGGACAAAATTGGAGGGCTCACACTAACTGATTTTAAGGCTTACTGTAAAGTTACAGTAATGAAGACTGTCATAGTACCGACAAATGGATAAACACAGAAATGAATATAGCAGAATAGAAAGTCTGGAAATAGACATACACAAATATGATCAACTGACTGTTGGCAAAGTTACAAAGACAATTTAATGGAGACAGGATACCCTTTCTAACAGTTTTGCAACAATGAAACATTCACATGAAAAAATAACGTCAACCAATATCTTATTCTTTATACAAAAATTAATACAAGATGGATTATAAACTTAAATGTAAAATGAAAAATAATAAAACCGTTAGAAAAATAGAAAAATAAGAAAATTAGGCTAAGGAAAGAGTTCTTGGAAATGACACCAAAATCATGCTTCATCAAAGAAAAATTGATAAATTAGACTTCAACAAAATGAAAAACTTTGTCCCGATGAAAAGTCCTGTTAAGAGAATAGAAACATAACCTACAACCTGGAAATAAAATATCCGTTAATTATATATCTGACAAATTTGGTATTATATTTGGAATGTGTGTGGGAATGTGTGTAAGATCTCAACACTCAACAGTGTTTCAGTTTTTTAAAAAAGGAAAAATGGGTAAAAATTTGAACAGACAAATCATTAAGGAAGATGTGTAGACGGAAAAGAAGCACAGAAAAGACGTTAAACATCAATAATCATTAGTTAAATACAAATTGAAACTACATTGGCACACCATTACACACTTATTAGAATGATTAAATTAAAATAAAAATGATACTATCCAATATTGATGGGAATGTGGAGCAATAGAACTCTCCTAAGTTGCTGCTAAGAATTCAAAATGGTACAGTCACTCTGGAAAATAGTTTGGCAGTTTCCTATAAAGTTAAACCATAAACTTACCATATGACCCAGAAATTGCACTCCTATGTATTTACTTTAGAGAAATGAAGTTGTGTATTCACATGAAAACTCCCCCCTTGGTTGTATAACAGCAAATTCTTGTCAGAAAACTGGAAATATACCAAATGTTCTTCAATGAGTAAATGGATAAACTGATGTACGTTCATACAGCAAAATACAATTCTGCAATTTAAAAAACGTGAATTATGGTTAGACACAATGTCTTAGTCTGTTTCTGCTGCTATAGCAAAATACCTTAAACTAGGTAATTTACAAACAATAGAAATTTATTTCTCACTGTTCTGGAAGGTGGGAATTCCAAGATCAAGGCATCAGCAGATTTGATGTCTGGTGGGTACTGCTCGCTACTTCCAACATTGTGCCCTCTTGCTATATCCTCACATGACAGAAGAGGGCAAAACGGAAAGAGTATTGCATTCTCACATGGCAGAAGGGATGGAAGGGCAAAAGGCACCAGAACACTCCATTCAAATTCTCTTATGAGAGCACAAATCTATTATGAGGACAAAGCCCTTATGATTTAATCACTTCCTTTAAAAAAAAAAAAAAAAAGCCCACCTCTTAATACCATCACCTCGAGGTTTAAATTCCAACATAAAACTTTTAGAGAGATGCATACATTCAAACCACGGCATGCAACAATCTGGATAAATTTCAAGTGCATTATGCTAAGAAAAATAAACCATACAAATGATTTCATACTGCATACTTACATGTATGTGACATTCTGAGGAATAAAACCAACAACAACAAATTTTGGAATGGAGAATAAATCAGTGGTTGCCAGAGGTGAGGGGTGGTTGAAGAACTACAAAGATACAGTATAGGGGAAGTTTGGGGGAGAAGAGGGAATCATCTTGATTCTGATTAGGTGGTGGTTACCGTACTTGATAAGTTTGTGAAAACACCCAGAACTCTACACACTCAAAAGAAAGTGAATTCTAGTGTGTGTAAATGTTTTTAAACAAATTTAAAAATATACCTTTAAACAAACAACAAAATATCATGAGAATGTTCCTAGTTCTCACCCCTGCCCTGATGCCCCCGTAGATGGAGCACTTGTCTTCATTCTTGCTTCTGTGGACTCTATTCCCACATCACAGCCAAACTAATCTTTTGACAACATCAATCACATTTCACTTCTCTGCTCAAAACCCTCCAAAGGCTCCCCATTTCATTTACAATAAAATCAGAGTCCTTAAATGGTCTACAAGATCTTTTATGATTTGCTCTACCCCACCCTCCTTCCTATCCTGCAACTTTCCCTTGGAACCATTCTCTTTATTCCCTCTGCCTGGAAATATCTTCCCCAGATATTCACTCCCACCATCCTTTTCTCAGTGATCACTATCTCAGTAGGGCCAAACCCCACCACTCTGCTTCATGCTAAAAGTACCCAGTACTCTCAACTCCTCTGCTCAACGTTTCCTTCTTAAAAGTACATGTCGCCTTCCCTTAAACCAACTCATGTACTTCTATGTGTCTTGTTGATTGTCTGCCTTCTCCTAGGAGAACATATAAAATAAACAGGAGGGCAAGGGTCTGTGAATGTTTTTTATTCACTAATGGAATCCAAGTACCTAAAAAACAAATCTGCCATTGAAAAGGAGCTCTATAAGTATGTGTGGGCTGAATAAATAAATGAACATTTTGAAAACCTATAAAGTTTGCTAGGAACTATAAGGATGTATAAAGTAATCCCTTAAAGACTTGTACAAGCAAAATTATATTTGCCCTATATGACCTGGCGCTTTCACTTAAACAGCCATGGCCTCTTCTAAATGGCAAGATTTAGAATATTTCTATTCTAGGCCCAGCACTGCATAACATCTTAAACAAGTTGTCTTTTCCCTAGGCCTGCGATCTGTTCTATAAAATAAAGTATTTGAAAAAAATCATTTCAAGTTCTGTAGACTTAGTCAAGGTTCATATAGACTTTGTACATTAGATCTACCTCAGAAACCTTTATAAAATACAGATACCTGCACACTATCTCTAACAACTCTAACTCAGTCAGTCTTTGCAGGGCTTAATTATGGATCTATTGACGGGGTTGAGACCCACTGACCCAAAGAACATGGTTCAGCCATGTTCAAAAGCCATCTTCCAAAAGTGTACGTTAACGTATTCAGGTGCTTACTGTTAAAGCTAAATGTTGATCACTAAGTTGATCATATTCAGATGTGTTCTGTTGACTTGAACAGTGTCATCAATGCTGCAGACCCTGGGGAGGGATATTAGGAGAGTAGCCATAACTAGACTATGTAAGGGCTTCTTGCCATTTCACTGCTGCCTCTGAGCATACTGGCTCCTTTAGCTGCTAAATAAATATCACATCTCACTTGTTTCTTCTCTATGCCTATATCCTTAAAGTTAAGTAGGGCATTTCCTTATGCCCACACAGGTAAATCTTAGTCATTTTCACCTACTCTTAGAAACTGTTCAGGCCCTGTACAGTAATCCCTTCAAGTTCTATGACTATCATTGAATCTTTGATATGAAACTTCAGAATTCTTACATTCTAGCTCCTCACACCTCTTCCAGAAATCAGAATGAAATCTACTGACTTCTGACTCTGTTTTGAGACCACATTAGGAGAACAGCACCTGCTGCCCTCCGAAACCTTGAGAAGCTCAAATTCTGACAGCTGCCAACCAGTATGATCAGGCTAATTGCACCACCCCTTTCTGCTCTCAGAATTGGTAGAAGCTAACATATTGGAGAGCAATGCCACAGGGACTATCTGAGAACTTTGCAAAGCTGAGAAACTGGAAAGAAAATTTCAGTCAAACTAATGATTTGAAGAGTTCCATAATGCCCTATTCTCCACTTGCTTTAAAAAAAAAATTCCAACTGTTTATTTTAACATGTAGCACAAAACGTTGCAACTATCTTCCATTAATTTGTTTGAACCTCATTGCTTAGTTGTTTTGGCAGGTGCAGTGATCATTGCAATTGTGAAACACAAGAATGTTCTATTTTGTTTTGTAAAGTAAGGCTCTGGGTCTCAGTAATCAAAAAATTTTTAGGACTTGGAGTGTACATAGACATTTTCCTTGTCTCTTGGTAAGGACTATCATGTGTGACATGTAAATTACAGACTGAACCACTTCCCTACAACTGTAATTTATCTCCTGATAATTTTTTCCTTTCTCTTTTCTTTATTTTTAAATGAAGAAGTATATACTATACCTGTCAGATATCTTGGGAGAAAAACCTCAGTGTCAGTCAGTGATCCGTACTATTATTTGAGATAGTCATGAGGACGCTATGAGACTTACAGAGAATGGTGGGGAGAGAGTGGGAAGAATACTATGATGCTCACTTCTCAGATTTGTGCTGAACCTCAGAATGGATTGTGAGGTGCAAGTTTTAGCTGGCCAAATCCTACACGTGGAAGAGGGAAACCATCACAAAAAAAGACAATGTGCACCAGCCTTCTTTGTACCTGCCAAGCCACTGAGTTCCTCCTTAAGTTAGGGCTGATTCAGAAACTATTCCAATAACCGTTTGTTCCCCCACCTATTGGCCACATTCTTCTTTGCATATCTTGCTTTTTCTGTCTGGAATGAATGTAAATGTTCCCTTTTGAGAAATATGTTCCCCACCAGCCAATCCAAAGTTACCCCGCTGTCTGTAATTTATACTGTACATTACTATCTAAAAGTCTCCCATTTACTCTGCGCTGTCCATCAGAAACTAAGCTCTGGCTGTGCGCAGTGGCCGAGAACTTTGGGAGGGTGAAGTGGGCAGATCATCCGAGGTCAGGAGTTTGAGACCAGCCTGGTCAATATGGTGAAACCCCGCATGGTGGTGGGTGCCTGTAATCCCAGCTACTGGGGAGACTGAGGCAGGAGACTCACCTAAACCCAGGAGGCAGAAGTTGCAGTGAGCTGAGATCGTGCCATTGCACTCCAGCCTGGGCAATGAGAGCAAAACTCCATAAAAAAGAAAAAGAAAAAGAAAAGAAAGGAAGGAGGGAAGGGAAGGGAAGGGAAGGGAAGGGAAGGGAAGGGAAGGGAAGGGAAGGGAAGGGAAGGGAACTAAGCTTTGTGGCCATAGGCAAGGACCTGGCACTCCTGTTATTAAGGCCTCCCAGTATGCACTCAGATGAAATAGTACCTGAACCATGGAACACACTCAGTGAGTAACTCTGGTCTGAATATTTGTCCCCCTCCTCACCCCTACACACAATTCATATGCTGAAACCCAATCACCAATATAATTAGCATTAGAAAGTGGGGCCTAGGGAGGCAATAAAGCCATTCCTTGTGAATAGAATTAGTGCCCTTATAAAAGAGGTCCCAGAGAGACGCTTTGTCCCTTCCACCAATGTGAGGATGCAGAGAGAAGGTATCATTGTAAATGGAAAGCAGGCCCCCACTAGACACTGTATCTGCCAGCACCTTGATCTTGGACTTCTGTACCACTAGAACTGTGAGAAACAAATGTCTGTCTTTTGTAAGCCACCCAGTCTATGGTATTTTGTTGCAGCCACCCAAATGGAGTAAGACAGTGAGTATTCATTGTTGAATAGCAAAAACATGAATAGACCAAGGAAAGGAGTGAAGGAAATCAACAAGTACAATCCTGTAGAATCTCCAAAGCAGAGGGATGTGGGCCCAGAGACAACCTGGGAATCATTGCAAAGCAGGGAACATCTAAGAAACAAGAATCCTGGCATGGATGTGCAATTGAGACATACGGCCTTCCTTCCCTACCCACCATGCCAGCCCACCAAAATGGCTGATCATGGTAGGCAGAATAACAGAACCCAAAAGACAGTCAGACAGTCATGCTTCAGTCCCCAAAACCTGTGAATATGTTACCTTATGTGAGCAAAGGGGCTTTGGTGATGTGATTAGGTTAAGGATTTTGAGATGAGGTTACCCAGGATCATCCAAGTGGCCCAATCTAATCATGTGAGCCATTAAAAGTGGAAGAGTAAGGCAGAAAAGTGGGCCAGAGATATAGTGTGTATGAAAGACTTCACCCACTATTGCTGTCTATGAAACTGGAGAAAGAGAGAGGGCTAGGAGCTAAGCAGTGGGGCTGACTTGAGAGGCAGGAAGTGGCCGCAAGTTTACAGCCAGCAAGAAAATGAGGACCTGGGTCCTACAGCCACAAGGAGCTGAGTTCTGCCAATCACCTGAATGACCAGGAAATGGATTCTTCCCTAGAGCCTCCAAAACAACATAACCTGTTGATACCTTGATTTTAGTGTGATGAGAACAATAATGAACTGACCTCCAGAACTGTAGGATTATAAATTTTATTTTGTTTTAATCCACTACATTTGTGATAATTTGTAATAGTCTGATGAGAACTATAATTAACTGACCTCTAGAAATGTAAGATTATAAATTTTGTTATTTTAAGCCACTAAATTTGTGGTAATTTTTTATAACCATAATAGAAAATGAATACACTGATCACAAAAGCCTTAGATCAGAAAAATACAGTAGAATGAAATGTAAGTAAAACCAGTGTTCCCATATGGTACAAAGTGTATACTTAGCATCTCACCTCACTCTACCCCTCTGCTGCCAAGATTTCTCTTAGGAAAAAAAAAAAAGAAAGAAAGAAACAGACCTGGATCATTTAGAGTTCAACTTACAATGGTGTGGATCTTTCAGAGAATTCCAACAAAATGGAGCAGTTCTATTATTATCATATCAGGATCGATTTTATTCTATTATTCTATTCAGGATTGATTTTTAAAGCACTGAAAGCATTTTAAAATATTGATGATTGTTTCTTTAGCGCTGCAACATCTCTTTATTCCACTGTGGCTACGAGAGGTTTGCATCAGCCTGTGTGTGTGTGTGTGTGTGTGTGTGTGTGTGTGTGTGTGTGTGTGTTCCCTTTCTACTTATCTCTAAATTCCCATTGATTATGGGTACTTGGAAGGCAATCATTTTCTTTCTTTAGTGAAGACAGCACAATCTAGAGAAAAATATTTAAATTTTTGTATAGACCGTGCACTTACTTTATGTAATATTCTAGTTGACCATATAAAAGCAATATTTTCTTTCTGTTTTTTAATTCAATTTTTACTTGAAATTACTGTTGTTTCACATGCAATTGTAAGAAATAAAAAAAGCAAGCTTATATACCCTTTACTCAGTTTACTCCAATGGTAACATGTTGCAAAAGCTATAGTATAATATTACACCTAGGATATTGACATTAATACAGTTAGGATATACAATATTTCCATAACCACAAAGATCTATCAATCATGTTGCCATTTTATATCCACATCCATTTCCCTTCTTCCCCACCCCTCCTTAGTTTCAGCAATCATTAATCTGCTCTCCATTTCTAAAATTTTGTTTTCTACAAATGTCATATATATAATATATATACATTTATTATATATTTACATAGTACATGTATATACATATATTATATATTATTATATATTTACAATCATATAACCACCTAGATTACTATTTTCACTCAGCGTAATTTTCTGGAGATTCATCCATGTTATTTCATGTATTGATATTTTGTTGTTGTTTTTAATTGCTGAGTAGTATTCCAAGGTATGGCTATACCAAGTTGTTTAACTATTTGCCAGTGAGGGATGTCTTTGTTGTTTCTAGGTTTTGATTATTACAAGTAAAATGGCTATAAACATTGGAGTAAGAATATTTCATGGACAGAAGGCTTAATTTCTCTGAGATAAATGCTCAGGAGTGCAACTATGGGTTCATATTCTTCTAGCATGTTTAGTTTTTTTATGAAATTGCCAAACTACTTCAGAGTGATTTTAATATTTTATATTCTCAGCAGTAATGGATGAGTGGCTCAGTTTTTCCCACAGCTTTTTCAACATTTGGTTGTGGAAATATTTTTAATTTTTGCCACTTTGAAAGGTATAAAATGAAATATTGTCATTCTAACAAGAAACAACACAAAATTAAAACTTACCTAATAGTAATATTGGTCATCTTTTCCTGTGCTTATTTGTCATCTGTAAAACCTCTTCAGTGAAATATCTGTTTATATCTTTAGCTCATGTTCTAGTTGGATTTTTTTTTTTACAGTTGAGTTTTGAGAGCTTTTAAAATATATTCTAGATGCTAGTCTTTTGTCAAGTATTTAATTTCCAGAAGTTTCTTCTTAGTGTGTAGCATAATAATGTCCCAGAAATTTTGATATGTTGTATTTTCATCTTCATTGAATTAGATGTGTTTTTTAAATTTTCTTTGACCTCTTTAACCTATGGATTATTTAGATGGTGTTGTTTAGTTTCCAAGTATTTGAATATATTCCTCTTATCTTTCTGTTCTTGATTTCATTTTTGTTCTCATTGTAGTTGGAGGACACACTGCATATATGATTTCAATTATTTATAATTTATTGATATTTCCTTATTGCCCCCAAATATGGTTTATCTTGGTGTATGTTCAATGGACACTTGAAAAAAAAAAAAGTGTATTCTATTTTTAGGTGACATATTCTATAAATGTCAATTTGATCCTTTTGGGTGATGGTGTTGCTGAGTCTTTCAATTTCTCAATAATCTTCTGACTAGTCATTTTATCAGCTGTTGAGAAAAAGTGGTTAAAGTCTTCAGATATAATTTTGGATTCGTCCATTTCTTTTTTTAGTTCTATTATTCTGTTGTTTTGTATGTTTTGCAGCTCTGGTGCTTCTGTGTATACATTTAAAGTTGCTATGTCTACTTGGTAGATTGACCCTCTTATTATTAAATAATCTCCCTCTCTGTCTCTGGTAATTTTCCTTGCTCTGGGGTCTATTGTATGTTATATAAATATAACTACATATGCTTTCTTTTAAATAATGTTTGCCTAATATATCTTTCATTACAGTTTTACTTTTAATCTTCCTATAGGGTTATATTTGAAATGTTTATTACAGAGAGCACATAATTGGGTCATATCTTTAATCCACACTGCCAATCTCTGTCTTTAAATTGTTCTATTTAGACCCTTTACATTTAATGTAATCATTGGTACATTAAGCTCAAAATTGACAGAGTTTTATTTTGTTGTTTCTGTTTGTTTTCTCCCTTCTTTGTTCTTGTTTCCTTTTTCCTCCTTTACTATGGGTTAATTAAACATTTTTAAAAATTTTTAAATGATAAAAATCATTTAAAATGATTAAAATAAAAAAATTAAAATCAATAAAACCAATTTTATTGATTTAACCTACATTATTTTTGAGCGTATCTATGTGCATAGCTTTATAATTTCTATACATGCTATCTATGTGTATACATATGCGTGTATGTATATATATGTATATAAATTTATAGTTTATTGGTGTTGGTCAATTTACCAGTTTGAGTAAAATGTATAAACTTTACTTGTCTTACAACCTTTACCCTTCTCTCTTTAATATAATTGTCTTAAATGTTTTCTCTATCTACATTTAGAACCATATCAAAGTCATAATCTTTCCTTTGATTTTCAAATACAGTTTAGGAAACTCAAAAGGAGAAGAAAACTCTGCTGTATCTTTCAAATTTTTCCTACTGTTTTCTTCTTTCCTGATATTCTAAGATGCCTGAAACTGTAAAGACAGTTTCATTGGTGTCTAGACAATTTCCTTTAGTCATTCTTTTAGGAGAGGTCTGCTGGAATCCTATACCATTTTCATCTTCATTTCTAATGCGTATTTTTATTAGACATAAGATTCTGTGTTCATAGTTCTCTTCCTCCACACTTGAAAAATGTTGTCAATTACTTCAGTACTCCATGGCTTCTAGTGGGAAATTCACTGTTTTTGAACTATATTTCCTTTATGGGTAAAGTGATGCTTCTCTCCAACTAATAAAACAATTTGTGTTTTATTGTGGTTACTCTATTTTCACTTCTAAAACCTCCCTTTAGTTTTTCTTTACATCTTCTACTTACATTTGCTTAGATTTTTTAGGAGTCGACTTTCTTTTTTTATTATTTGTTTATATTGCTCATTAAATTATTTTTATCATGTCTGCTTTAAAATCTTTGATAGATACATTTAACATCTCTGTCATTTCCATGTTATTAATAGTATCGATTGATTGTTTTTTTGTGTGTGGATTTTCATTCAGATCTGGTTTTTAATATGACAAATAATTTTCTATTAAAGCCTGCCTAATTGGGGCATTATGTCAGAACATTCTGAATTTTATTTAAAGATCTGTTTTAGATGGATTCTCTTGACACTTCTCCTGTAAGGCAAAGAAAATAAGGGCAGCACTACCTCATCACTACCAAGTGGGGGTAGAAATCTGGGCTCCTCACTTGGCTTTTGTTGACACTTGAAAAACATGTAGTGGTATTCACTACTGTGAAGCAAGGGTGCGTGGGAGTTTAGGCGACTCACTAGGCCTTCACTGATAAGAGTGGTAGGAGTACCTAGTTCCTGCTTCCCATGCGGCCTTCTGTGATTCGGAGTGGGGGGCAGGGGACACACATAGGGCCTTATTACTTCTGAACTATGGTTTTTGACTCTCCACAACAACTCCCCTGACACTGCCTCAGTGTAGAGTGGAAGTGGGGGAGTGCTCATTACTGCTCTGTCGATATGAAAGTACAAGCTCTATTGATACCAAGGTGAAGAAGCGGTACTGCTACTCCTTGTTAGAACTGAAAGTCCTGGATCCCATGGAACCAGCCCAAATGTCCATCAATCAATGAGTGGATAAAGCAATTGTGTTATATATATATATATATATATATATAAAATTGTGTTTTATATATATAATTGTGTTATATATATATGTGTGTATATATATATATACACAATGGAATACTACTCAGTCATAAAAAGGAATGAATTAATGGTATTTGCAGGAATTTGGATGAAACAGGAGACCATTATTCTGTGTGAAGTAACTCAGGAATGGAAAACCGAACATATGTTCTCACTTATAAGTGGGAGCTAAGCTGTGAAGACACAAAAGCATAAGAATGATACAATAGACTTCGGGGACTCAGGGGAAAGTGTGGGAGGGAGGTGAGGGATAAAAGAGTGCAAATTGGGTTCAGTGCATACTGCTCAGGTGATGGGTGCACCAAAATCTCACAAATCACCACTGAATAACTTACTCAAGTAACCAAACACCACCTGCTCCCCAAAAACCTATGGAAATAAAAAACATTTTTTAAAAAGGCTTGGCTCCCTACTTTGCCATCATGCCACCTGCATGTGTGGAATGGGAAGGGGGCTTCATTATTTCTGTGTGGATGTGGAAGTTCAAGCCCTTCTTGGCACCATCATGGGGGAAAGGAGACATGAAGAGGAGAGTGCGGCCAGTGTTTGGAGGGGATGAAAGTCCTGGTCCCTACTTAGTTTTCTTTGACACCACCTGGCCCAGGGTACTGACTTACATCCTTAGAGCCTACAGATGGTGAAATGTAGCCTTCCTACTTGGCCTTTGATGGTGTAGTTGAAAAGGGGCCACAGGTTTTTTTCTCATGGTGTTTGGCCACAGGGGAGCTATTATTGTGTGTAAATTTTCTGTCTTGCTAGGCTGCCTCTTTCCTGATCCTGTGGCTAGAAAGAGGAGTCCTTTGTTAAGGCTTTTCCTGTCTCTGCCCCTTGACATTTCTGGGTTGTCATCTTCTTCAGCCAAAGTCTGGGAGAACCTCAGGAACTCATCATTATGCCATGTTTTGAGTCCCAGGATCTCTAGGGGTCTGCATTCTTCCGTCCACCTTTTTCTCATGCCTGTTTTATAGATAACCTCTGGGGGATTTAGTTGTACCTACTAGGAGGAACAGCTAAAAGTACATTGGCTCAACCTTCCCATTTGTGGAAGTCCCAAATTTTATTTTTAATTTGTTTTTTAATTGGAAAAAGAAACAGATTCCACAGCGCCCTCATCTTAGCAGATACTTGCTACTGTCAGTGCCTTTCTTCTTAAGACAGCTCTCATTTTTGCTCAGGGAGAGAGCCAGCCGGCAACTGGGGAAGTTTGTGACAGCTCTTCCTCCCAGGTTCCGAGTGCTGTCCTCGGAAGGATGGCCGCTCTCATAGGTTTTGAGATTTCTGTGTGCGCACACGGTTCTAACAGAAGCGAGAGAAGACTAAGTCACAGTTAAGCAAAATGAGTTAAAGCAACGTGAAAACCAAAACCAAGAGAGAAAGTCCAAATAAAGGGAAAAGACTTGGGGTGTCAAAGAGAGCATGGTTCTGAGCGATCGACCATAACGTGATAGACCACAAACAAAAATGAAATCCAGACAGGAAGCCAGAGGAGCGGCGCGCGACCAGTGGGGAGTGTGGGCACTGCTAGGAGTGAGGGCGTGAATGTGGGAAAGTGGGTGAATAACTTCAGGACTCAGACCTGCTGTATGCCAGAGAGAAAGGGAGGGGAGACCGACGGCGGGTGGGGAAAGAGACATTTGGTCTGGAGTCACCTATGTTTCTGGGCACGAATGAGCGGTACAGCAGGATCCTCGAGCACCTGAGACTGGGGCCTGCCCTGCAGGAGGCAGGAGGCAGGCAGAAAAGTGGGAGCGTTGGCCAAGCGCTCCTGCAACATCAGAGAGGACGGCGGGAGGGGACAGCGGGCGGTCGCAGCGCACAGAGCTTGCCGGCCAGGGAGGAGCGAGTCTCCGTGGGCGCCGCCGCCGCCCCAGCCTGCGCGCCTCTCTCCTGGCGCGCGCCAGTCTGCCACTCTGGGAGCTGGGTCCTAGCACCACAGACTTATCCTTCGCCTGCACTTTCCGTCTTTCTTCTCTAGGCGCCCATCAACAATGGATGGCAACTCCCTGCTCTCTGTACCAAGGTAAGACCCGCTTCTTTCTACGCCCAATATCATGTCGATCAAACTCCGTTCCGCGTTGTGAGTCGCTCACCAACTTGCCCCAGAGTGCTTCGGTTTGCATGGGGCTCCCAGCGAGGAGGCAGGGGTCACTGCACTTGTAAATCAGTCCTGTCCAGCCTCGCTGGAGCTACAGGGGTCCCTGTCAACTGCCCCACAGCGCGCGATGCTGAGTGGGGCCTGTGCACTGGAGTGGGTTGTGCACTGGGTTGAGAGTCAGCCCCGTGCCAGCCTCTAAGGCCCAGGGACGGAGGTCTGCTCTGCCCTGGGTGGAGCCAGGAGCCGGACTTTCCGCGGACACAGCTTGGAGAGGTTTCACACCTTGTGAGGAGCCAGATTCCAAGGTCTAAAACAGGAGGGAACCGGGCTAGAGCAAAGTACCCCCGCTTTCCGTCCACCTTGACCTGGGCGGGTGTCTGGGGCTGCTGGGGTGGGGAAGATCGTCCCTCACTCCCGACCGACACCTAGACTACCCCCAAAGCGAGATCTTAAGGTTGGACAGAAAAGACCTGGGTCTCCTGCAGTCCCACCGTCCTCCGCCGCCCCCACACTCCCTGCCAGTCTGCGAGTTCCTTCTTTAACACCTTTGGCTTTTCTCGTCCCCACACCGGGGTAGGTCAGGGACGCCCCCCTAGGGGCTGCCAGGTGCAAGTAAGGTGTTTTTTGGGGCGTGTTTCTTTTTCCTGTTTCTTATTTGCCCCTGTTTCGCACTCCTTCTAACTCAGTCTTTTGCGAATTTAAGAACCCGAGATTTTTATGTCTTCCCCATAAACGTCTGGGTGAATCGGAGCGGTGGTTCTGCTCTTGCTCCGCCAGTTGGCCAGCTTTGCGCCCGCTGGGCGCGGAGCTTTCGCGCCGGGAGCTGAGGATGCTGTTGCTCCCAGGTAGGGGGTGCCCCGGCTGCGGCGCAGCCCCACCTCCCCTGGGCAGCGGCTTAGCGTGGCTCTTGGAGCCATCCCTACTCCCTCTTTTCCCCAAGCAAACAGCTAGGTAGCTTCCAGAGGAGAGCACCAGGCCCTAGAATAAACACGTTAAGTTCGGATTCTTGGAGAGCAGCAAAACCCAATATGTACTGGCCAGGGCACACAAGTAGTGATACTACATTGCCAAGGAGCCGAGATGCGGTGGGAGGGGAGGTGGGGGTGGCGGAGGAGGAGAGACTGCTTTCCAAAGGTATTGAAGGCTGCCATCTAGAGACTTGAATTTTTTGTATTCCGCGATGAAATAACGCTTTCTCAGTTCCACAGACACTTCCTCCTTAAGCGTCCCTTCGCCGCGGGGGTAGCAAATGCTTCCGAAAATGCCCGCGGTGGTTTCTGTGCACCCCCCTAAGTAGCTCTTAAGTGAAGTCTCAATCCCCACCCCCTCCCGATCCCTGCCCCAGCCCAACAGGGTCAAACGACCACCACTAAGTCTTCCCATTTTGCCGATTTTTCTTAACTGAAAAAAAGAAATTGCCAGTAATATTTAAGCAAAGGCATTAAGGTGTTTGGAAAGTCATGTAAACTGGAAGCTGACTTTCTCCACCTATCTATTCTACTGTCTAGGGCAAATGGTCATTAGAATTGAAATGGTGAATTGGGTGGTCCTAATAATCTTCCAATAGAGATTTTTGATAACAGATTGATTGCTTTAATCCGGTTTTACAGAACAATATAGCTGTGCCTGAACCCTGACTATATTTCTATTCAAATACTGAAACATTTTCTAAATTACTAGAAACACATTGTGCCAGTAATTTATTAATATTATTTCTGTCTCAGTACTATAAAATGACCTTATAAAGAGCAAAGCAACTCCGATGATATTGCTCTGTGTCTTGTAGTAGCCTATTAAAATGTTAATATAGGTTTAATATCAGCTGCAGCAAACTAAGCTTTTTGAACCTGACTTTTTATTCACCTATTTCCACAAATCAGCGTAGCGATTTCGGGTATTTTATTAGCATTCTTAATCATGTAAATTAACTCCTACACATGAGTTGATTCAATCCTCTATTTCATTGTATACAAGAAACATTATTTCTTTTCTATAAGACTTAATTGAAAGCCATAGGGATTAGTATGCAAAAAGTAAATTAAAATTTTCAATGGTGTAGACAAATCATGTATTAGTCATGCTACTTGTTCACAAAACATTGCATTTTAAAGAACTGATTATTGACTATTCTACGTAAGCTTTTCGAAGAAAACAACAATGATTAGCAAATATCAAATTGTTACTGGTCAAGGCTTGTGATGTCCAAATCTGAAAACATTTTTGGTATCTAATAAAATTAAGTTGGTGGTTATAAATCATTGTTTCTCTTAAGAATTAGAAAACAATTTAAGACATTCTACTTAATAGAGAAAACAAAATGATTTAATAACATATTGAGTTAGTTAGAGAATATATTTTTATGTTGGCTTTTCCATTTTCTTAGAATTTTCAATTAAACACAAATAGAAATTACTGAGACTTCAATCAAGCAATATTCTGTGAAGATTGATGTTAAAACTGAATGTGACTCATATACTTCAGAAACTGTAAAACATGTTTTGTTTTTAAAGGAAATGTTTCGGGTTCTTTGAGTTATTAAACTGTATTCCCTTCCTTCTGTGAAAACTCCAATTCATTTTTACTATGAATATTTTCATTTTTAAATGTGCAGTAAGTTACGTGGATTACATCACAGATTTCTTAAAATCACTGATTATCAAAGCTGGAAGATATCTTCCATAAGGAAACCAAGCTGTGCAGAGATTAAATGTTTCCATGTTAGTTGCATTATAGACCTGGATGCAAGCGTTTTCTGACTAGTAGTCCAATTCAAGAAAAAAAAATTTAAGGGGGATTTTTTTAAATCTAAAAGCTTTGATAGAGGTTCTTTAGTCATCTATTTTATGGAAAATTGATTTGATTTGCTAAGTCACAAGATTAGATATTAGAAAAACAAAAAAAGAATCAAAGGACTTCCATCCAGTCTGTTCTATATACACTGTAATACAATGCAGTAGTTTCCCCTTACAAAAAAAAGTCAATTTCACTTTTATATTGGTAACTAGTGTGTGTATAGTAAGGTGTTATCCACTGTTATCTAATATATTAAATTATTTGATCATCACATCCTTGTGAGTCAATTATGATGGATATTATCATCTCCATTTCCTAGCTGAAAACTCTGAAGTGAAAGGAAATTAAATAAAGCAAATAATTGTATTAAAAATCCATATAAATTGTATGTAGCAGAGCTAGGTCATCCACAAAATTTTTCTGCCTTTAAGTCCAGTTTTCTTTCATGTACTGATTGAAAATCCATACTTTATTTTAAATGGAGGGAAAAATAAATTCTGGTACACAATTTGGACAAACACTGATATCATCAGAACACACGGAGGCAGCCTAAAAGCAAGGAGACCATCTTTTAAAGCCAACAAGTGCTAAAAAATAATCTTTCTTAGCAAACAGAAATAGTTTGTCACCTTGACCATATCTAAGCTTGAATTTGAGTGTCAAGACAGTTCCTTGCTTTCTAAACATTTGCATTGTTATACTGTATTGCTTTGTTCTTTTTGCTTGGTTTACTGGATTCTATTGTAATAATAAAATGTTTATATGGCACTTCAAATGATAAGATCAAAACTCATCAAATGTAAAC
This sequence comes from Rhinopithecus roxellana, assembly GCF_007565055.1. NCBI lineage: Eukaryota > Metazoa > Chordata > Mammalia > Primates > Cercopithecidae > Rhinopithecus > Rhinopithecus roxellana. The sequence goes on from NC_044562.1 coordinate 21,223,625, forward strand.
TTTTGAAACAATAATTTATATTGATTTTCTCCATGTGTCATAATGTATATAGGCTTCCTGTCATTTTGTTTTAACCAATCCAAAGTTTAACGTGGACACATTTCACTAAAACTCATCAGAATCTCAAGATTTTACCTCTCAGTATGTTAGTTCCAGGAAAAATAAAATTGATTTTTTAAAATGGAGCAAACAACCCAATACTGTATACTAGACCATAATCTTCCATCACCAAGTATTTATAGAAAGGTTAACTGATTTTAGATTTACACAAAAGGAGAAATTTAAGAGTACATTTAAATTTCTTTGTCCTATTTATGAAAAACTTTCAGAAAAGATTAATCCATTGCTCTTAAGTTGAGGAACAGGGACAAACATGAAATGCTGTCTTAAGAGTACACTTCACTTCATTCTCTGTTTTGGTGTGCACACTGTCCTCAAGGCCAGCACTGAGCTGTGGGCACCTTCCCCAAGTCTCAATCTTTTCTCAGGGTAACACTGCCCAAGAGGTACAATTTCCTATAGAGAAAGGAACTGGGAATTAGAAAGTCCTGGTGCCTCAATTTCTGAGAGTCCACTTTGTTGCTGGGTTGTGGATACTTGGTTAAGAGACTGGAATTCTGAAGGCAATTGCCAATAGAAAAAAAAAAAGAAGGCTTAAAAGACCAACATTAAAACTACACCTTAGATACTGGCAAGTTTGATGGGCCCTTTACAATCATCTCATAAATGAATAATTAAGATATATTTTGTTTTACAAGTGGCATCCTTTGGCTAGTGCTACTCATTGGAATTTTTTCTTGGTGTTACAGAGTTACAGCTACAAATAATGGTAAGGAGGGGAAGAGGAAACAGTGATGAATTATATTTGTTTGTTGATTTGTTGTTGTTGTTTTGTTTTGTTTTTTGCTTTTGTTTTTGTTTTTAAGACGGAGTTTGACTCTTGTTGCCCAGGCTGGAATGCAATGGCGGCATCTCCACTCACTGCAACCTCCACCTCCCTCCGGGATTCAAGAGATTCTCCAGCCTCAGCCTCCCAAGTAGCTGGGATTACAGGCATGCGCCACCACCCCCGGCTAATTTTGTATTTTTAGTAGAGACGGGGTTTCACCACGTTGATCAGGCTAGTCTCCAACTGATCTCAGGTGATCTGGCCCACCCCAGCCTCCCGAAGCGCTGGGATTACAAGCGTGAGCTACGCGCCCAGCCCTGTATTTGATATTTGGAGATCTGGTGCTTAGTCCTGTTCTGAAATTAATGGCTGAGAATGTCTGGTCAAGTTACCCGACCTGTTGCTTCTCTGCCTCCTCCTGGATGTGCTGACCTGTGTCTTGGATATATTTATCTTCTATGTCCCTCTTACTTTAGTCTTCTGTAATGCCACAACCTGTATTGTAGCAAGGACTCTCTCTTGGGTATGATATGGATAAATGTCTTACTCTCTTGAAAGAGGCAGGTGAAATCAAGGAATTTAAAAGAACTGAAGCAACACCACCCATCCGAAAGAAAGCTTGTCTTCAAGAATTGGGCTTTAGTTCCCCCAGAGGTGGGAAGCAGCATTATACTTACAGAAACTCTTTTTGTAAAGAAGACAGCACAGTAATTAAGATCCGGTTCTGTCACATATTAGTGATTGGTTACCCACTCTGGGGTAAAATGCTGACCTACTCTGTGATTTATTTTCATCATCTGGGAAACATGAAAACTACTTCAACCATTTGAAAAGGATGCGAGGCTTCAGACAGTATTATGAAGTACAAGAAATAGTCTTTAGCCATTGCTTCCCATCATACTGAATGAATTCTTCTAAACATGATTGTTTCATGACAGATTTTTAAAGTTGATACTGGTGAATAGCTCACATAACTCAGAGAGAAAGTTGACTTTATCTGATATTAGCATAGATACCCTTTCTTCCTTTTGGTTTTTTTTTTTTTTTTTTTCTATCTTTTTAAAAAAATCTATCTATCTCTTCAAATGTAAGTTGTTTCTTATAAATACGGTATTGTATCTTACCTTTTTATCTCATCTAAAAATCTCTTTTTTTAATTGATATGTTAAGACCATTCACATTTGTTAAGATTGTAGATAGGGATAAATTAGCTAGCTATTTTCTATTTGTGTCATATGTTTTTTATTCTTTTTAAAAATTTCTGCTCTGCTTTGGGTTAAATGAGAATTGTTTTGTGATTCCATTTTACTTTCTTTATTGATTTATTATTTATCTTTTGTTAAAAAGTGTGTGGTTGCTCCAGGATTTAGAAGATGTTTTTTATTAAGCAGAATCTACCTTCAAATTTTAACATACCAGTTCACATCCAGTGTGAGGTTTTTACAAGGGTACATTCTGAATTATCTCCTCTGATCCTTTGTGCTAATATCACCATGTATTTTATTTTTACAAATGTCATGAACACACTATATATTTTGCTTTAAATCACCAGATATTTTTAGAACAATTAGAAATATGAAAAAACCCTTCATTTATTCCATTTCTGACATTTTATTTGCATACATCCAAGTTTCTGCCTGGTATTAACATCTCTTCTGTCCAAAGAGCTTCTTGGATCTGTGACTTCATGCCTGTTATTAATTCTGAAAAAAAAATTCAGCCATCATTTCTTAAAATGTTTTTCCTATCCTGTTCTGTTTTTTTCCTTTTCCTTCTAGAATTTTAATTGCACATATATATGAACACAGCTCTTAGATGTTCTCTTCTAATTGTGTTTTTGTTTCCTTTTCTTTTTCTTTTTTTTTTTTTTTTTCAGATGGGTAATTTTTATTGACCTATCTTTAAGTTCATTGATTCTTTCGTTGGCTGAGTTCATTCTACTGATAAATTTATCAAAGGCATTCTTCATCTGGTTACCATGTTTCACATTTTTAGCTTTCCATTTAGCATTTAGTTTTACCTTATAGTGTTTATCTCTCTGCTGTAACTACTCATGTGAACTTGCATGCTGTCTGCCTTTTCCATCAGAACCATTTCAATTAAACTCATGATTTGTAATTCTCTGCCAAATAGTTCCAACATCTGTGCCAGACCTAGGTCTGGTTCTGTTCGTTGCTTCATCCCTTAGAAGTGTTTTTCTTTTTTCCTTGCTTTTTTCATTAAGGCTTGTAATTTTTTGTCGAAAACCAAAAATCTTGTGTAAAATAGTAGTATCTCCAAATGGAAACTGGAAGTCAGCGTTATATTCCCATGTTAAAGATGAGGAACCAAGACTGAGAAATGTTAAACGACTTGTCGAAGGTTACTCATGTATTGAGTGGCAGAGCCAGAACTTGATCTCTAGGATTTCAAACTCAAAGTATAATGTTAACTCCATCACTGTCCCTCTCAGTTTTCTAATGCCAGTCCATTTCCACGCTGGAGTCCTGCAAGACCTTCTCATGCCACATAGCTTTGTTTATTTCAGACATTTTTCACCCCATATTCTAAGAACGTCATTGAAGCATATGAGATGCCTGTCATGATTTTACTATGTAATCTCAAGATATCACTTTCTTTCTGACTGTCTTTTAATTCAGTCTTTCTCAAAATATGGTCTCTGAATCAAAAGCAGCTACAAAGATGGGTGGATGCTATAAGAGGCTTTGATACGCCACAGGAAGCAATGGAAACATAGGGAGTGACAGCCAACAAAGTTTAGCGTGTGAATTAGAAAGTTTGTATCTGTTCCCAATAGAGCTAAGAATTCAGATACTAAAGCCTCTACCTGCACACCAAGCCACATTTCTGCTTGAGATAGAAGAGGTGACATATTCTGCCACATGGTTTAACAGAGTTTTTCTCCAAAAACAATAACAATAACATGCAGACCAATGTGCTTCCTTTTATTCCTTTTAACTACATATTACGGAGCCAAATTATTGAAATAGTGTCTGAACGTGTTAGAGTAGCCATGGTTTTAGAAGTACAAGTTAGTTCAAAAAACATAAAGGTATCGTGTTGCTTTTCAATAGCTGCTTTTAAAAATTGTCAGAAAATGAGTGGCTTAAAACAATGCATTTATCATCTCACAGTTCTGTAGGCCAGAAGTCTGACATAGATCTCACTGGGACAAAGTCAAGGTGTGGCCAAGGCTGCATTCCTTTCTGGAGGTTTCACAGGAGAAATAGTCTCATTGCCTTTTCCAGCTTCTGGAGGCTGCTTATATGGCTTGCTTCATAACCAGCTTTCCCCATCTACAAAGCTAGCAATGGATGGTTGAGTCCTTTTCTTCAATCACACCATCTGACTTCCGGCCTCCTCTTCTGCCTCCCTCCTTCACTTTTAATAAACCTGGTGGGTCACCTAGATAATCCAGTATAATCTTTCTATATTAAGATCGGCTGGCTGTTAAACTTAATTCCATCTTGAACCTTGATTTTTCTTTGTCATACAGTGTCACATATACTACAAGTTTCAGAAATTAAGATATGGACATCATTGAGGGAGTTCATTATTCAGTCTACTACAGGCATTAATTGAACTAAAAACTGATCATTCTGGCCATCAAATGACACAAGAAATTCTACGAGGATTAATTTCCATCTTATTTCTTTCTCCTTGTGTCCTTCTTTCTTTATTAAATAAAAGGAAAGAGGGACAAGACTATTTGTTCCTCCTCTGAGATATGTGAGTCATTCAGTGTGCCTGAGCTGAAAGAACTAAAGGTTATTCGAGAACATAAAACCAGACAGATCAGGATGGACCTGGAAACCCTACCAAATTCACTGTTTGGCACATGTTTATTGCAGTGGTCATTAATGCTATTCAGCAAGTTTTCCAATTGTACTCTTAAGCATAGGGCAGGATTGTACTGGCTCTTCTCCTTGGTATGAAACATAGTGACATAATATGATATGACCAATGCAAAGTGCACAGAAGGGATACCTGTCTCTTCCAGTGTAAGTGTTAAAGATCTCATGTGTGACTTGCTGTATTTCGCTTACTTTCTGCCATGGTGACTAACAGATTTCAGACTGTGGCTGTTCCAACAGCCTGAGTTTCAGAATGAGGTTGAATTGGAGCAGAGCCCCAAACTAGTCCATGATGGACACATAGCATGAATAAGAAATATGAATAAGTCTTTGTGGTCTTAATCCCCTGGGGTTCTGGAATTGTGTGATATTGCAGCATAACCTAGCCCATCCTGCCTGATCCAGTTACCCTCAGGGTTGAAATGGTAGGTGATCAGATGGACTTTGCATTGGCTTGTGAAGATTTCCAGAGGATCTCACAGAACTCTGTTTTTGCTCTAGACCTCCAAAGACCCTTATCACTACCTAACAACATATAACTGGATGTATTGATACGAGAATGAAGTTGGAAAAAGGGAGAAATGAGTCTCACTTTGAGCAGTTGTGCAAGTAGTCAGGAGGTATGTCCTGTGGACCAGCTCCAGATAATCACAATAAATACCATGGCCTGCAGGCTTCTCCTCCTGGGGACATGGAGTGTGAACTGGGAATCATACTTATCTTGTTATCAATTCACACACTGCACATTTCACAGTACACAGGCTGCTGCTATTTAGGGATGGAATGGTGTTGTATCATATATGGTTTTAACTCTTGCAAATACAGTGCGACGTGATCATTTTCCTTTTTTTATCTTTCATTTCTCTTTCATCCTCATATGATTAAAAATATAGTAAACTTATATTTAACTTACACATGTATTATATATTATACATTCTTATATAGGATGTACACACACACAACTTTATAAGATTTTTTCACAAAATCCAACATACCATAATTTCTAAGCCTCTTAAGAGATTTTCAAAGGTTATTTTGACTCCAAAAATTTTCAAGATAAACAATGACATTAGATGCTAAACCTCACATTAGATGCCTCTGTGCTACACAGGGTTGACAAAACACTGATTTTGGTAGCATGTCAACAGAAGTAAGTAAGAACAACATTCAAAAGTCAATTGTCAGGCAACATTTATTGAGTAGACACTCTCTCCTGACACCTTCAAGACTCTCAATGGAATAAGAAAGGCCCAGTTCCTGCCTTCCTTACATTAACAGTGTGTGGGTCCAATTGCACAGTGGGTACAGCTGGGGCCACAAATCAAAGGTTGTAAAGAGGCATGCTAGAAAGTAGATACCCAGTACACCAGGAAGTTGACACTCACTCCACTCTGAAATTAACTTTTCATTTCTTGAATGATCTCTCGCAAATGAACCAAACTGATCAGTCCTTCTCTTATTTAACTCTTCGGAGCATTCGACATAATTGGCAGGTGACCCCAACTTAAAAATATTTCTTCCTAAGAAGAGACTCACCTATACAATATAGGCAAACTTATAAAAAGGCAAGCTTGGCTTTTTAAATAATAAGTGCTATTCTCTATGCTGGGAAAATGGGAACCCACTGGATATGGGATATTAGAATTACTTGAGTGCAGGTCATCTTTCCCCATCCCCTTCCTTTACAGATGAAGAAACCAAAGTCATGAAAACTTAAATGAATTACTCAAATCACACAAATATTTAGAAATTAAGCCAAGAATAAAATGATATGCAACAGATTGTACTTAAGACTGCATTGGATTTACTTAAAATAATAATAAATCTCCGAAACAAAACTGGAAGCACTTGAAATTTTCTGGTACAGAAAAACATGTCTATCAACCATGTCTAAATACCTTCTTTACTTTTCCATAAGAAAAAATAATGTCTATATAATTTCTCACCTCCTTATTTCACTTCAGCTGCCAGAAGTCCTAGAAACAAATTCAAAGCTCAATTATAACAACAGTGTAGAAATTTGTGACCTGAATATCTGTGTTCCTTTTAACCATATTGACGTCTTATTATAATTTCTAGTATTCTTCACCCTGAGTTCTAACTTACGTTTTTCTACTTTATTGCATATATCTTTTCTGTTAACTATCACAAATTCCTAGAGAAACAAGATGGAAAGGAGATATACCCCAGTGATATGGTAAGCTTGGTTCTAGAACAATACCATAAAGTAAATATCATAATAAAGTAAGGCACACATTTGTTTTTGCATTCCAGGGGATACAAAAGTTATGTGTACTCTATAGCATCATATACAAAGTGTGCGATCGTATTATGTTTAAAACCACAATGTAGATATCTTAATTTTAAAAAACTGTATTAAAAAACTGGTACTAATCATCTGAACCTTCAGAGAGTTCTGATCTTTTTGCTGGTGGCGGGTCTTGCCTTGACATTGATGGCTGCTAACTAACCAGGGTGATTGTTGCTGAAGATTGGGGTGGTTGTGCAAATTTCTTAAAATAAGAAAACCAAAACGCTTGCTCCACGGATTGGCTCTGCTCTTCACGAAAGACTCCTCTGTAGCATACTATGCTGTTTGATAGCATTTTGCCCATAGTAGAACTTCCAAAATTAGAATCAATCCTCACAATCTCTGTCACTGCTTTATCAGTGAAGTTGATGCATTTAGGATACTTTATCAATTAAGTATTCTAAACTGTTTGTGGTCATTTCAACAATATTCACAGCATCTTCACCAGGAGTAGGTTCTATCTGAAAAAAACAATTTATTTGCTCATCCGTGAGAAGCAATTTCTCATTCATTCAAGTTTTATAATGAGATTGCAGCAATTTAGTCATATCTTCAGACTCCATTTTTAATTCTAGTTCTTACTATTTCTATCAAATTTGCAATTACTTTAGCCACTGAAGTCTTGAACCCCTCAATGTCATCCATGAAAGTTGAAATCAGCTTCTTCCAGACTCTCATTAATGGTGATATTTCGGCCTCCTCAGGAATCATGAATGTTCATAATAGCATCTAGAATGCCGAATTATTTCCAGAAGATTTTTAAATTTACTTTGCCCAGATTCATCATAGGAATCACTATATATGGCAACTATACACTTGTAATTTTTTTTAATTTTCAAAAATATGGAATGCTTCAAGAATTTTCATGTCATCCTTGAGCTGGGTCCATGCTAATCTTCTCTGTATCATTCTAATTTTAGTAAACGTGCTGTGTGAGCAAGCACAAAAGGTACTTTTTAAATCATAAGACTTGAAAATCAAAATTACTCCTTGATCCTTGGGCTACAAAATGTTATGTAAGCAGGAATAAAAACGTTAATTTTCTTGTACAACTTCATCAGAGCTCTTGGGTGACCAGGTCCATTGTCAATGAGCAGTAACATTTTGCAAGAAATATTTTTCTAAGCAACAGGTCTTAGTGGGCTTAAAATAAACAGCAAACCATGCTGTAAACAGATGTGCCATCATCCAGGTTTTGTTCCATTTACAGAGCATAGGCAGAGTAGATGTATTATAAACCTTAAGGGCCCTAGGATTTTTGGAATAGTAAATGAGTATTAACTTCCACTTAAAGTCACCAGCTGCATTAGCACTTAAAAAGTGAGTCAGCTTGTCTTCTGAAGCTTTGAAGCCAGGCATTGACTTCTCCTCTCTAGCTATGAAAGTCCTAGATGGCATCTTGTTCTAATGTAAGGATTTTTCATTTACATTGAAAATCTGTTGTTTAGTGAAGCTACCTTCATCAATAATCTTAGCTAAATGTTCTGGATAATTTTCTGCAGCTTCTCCATCAGCATTTGCTGCTTCACTTTGCACTGTTATATATGGAGACAGTTTCTTATCTTAAACCCCATGAACCAACCTCTTCTAGCTTCAAACTTTTCTTCTGCAGCTTCCTCACCTCTTCCAAACTTCATAGAATTGAAGAGAGTGAGGGCCTTGCTCTGGATTAGGCTTTGCCTAAAGGGAATGTTGCGGTTGGCTTGATTGTGTGTTCAGAACACTCAGACTTTCTCCATATCAACAATTAGGCTGTTTCTTTTTCTTATCATTTGTGTATTCCCTAGATTAACACTTTTAATTTCCTTCAAGTACTTTTCACTTTGCATTCACAACGTAGCTAACTGCTTGATGTGGGAGGCCTAGCTTTTGGCCTGTCTCAGCTTTCAATATCTCTTCCTCACTTCATCATAACCAGTTTTAGATGTAAGGTGAGATATGTGTGATTTTCCTTTCATGTGAAGACCTACAGGCCATTTTCGAGTCATTAATTGGCCTGATATCAATATTATTTTGTCTTAAGGAATAGAGAGACCCAAGGAGAGGAATAGAGAAGGGGTAACTTCCAGTCACTGGAGCAGTTAGACCACCATTTGTCAATTAAGTTCACCTTCTTGTATTGCCATGGTGCATGTTGTCCTAAAATAATTACAATAGTAACATCGAAGATCACTAAACAGATCACCATAATAGCTGCAATACTAGTAATGACAAATTTTAAAATATTGCAAGAATTTTCAAAATGTGACACAGAGACATTAAGGGAACACGTGCTGTTTGGGAAAATGGTGCCAGTAGGATTACTGGATGCACAGTTTCCACAGACCTTCAATTTATAACACAGTATCCGCAGAGCACAGTAAAGTGCAGTAAAATTAGGTCTGTCTATATCCATTATTAAATCAATCACTGTATCAATCAATCATTTTCTTTAAAACAACAGAAAAAAGTGATTTTCTTGTGGCAAGTTGAAGCTCATAAAAATTATGGTCTATTCATATTTAATTTGACTTTAATGATAAACTATATATAAAAAGTTGTAAGTAGCTTCTTTGAAATGATTAGTGCATTAAAGTAAATAAACTGTTTTTTTGTTTGTTTGTTTGTTTGTTTGTTTGTTTTTTTGAGACGGAGTCTCGCTCTGTCGCCCAGGCTGGAGTGCAGTGGCCGGATCTCAGCTCACTGCAAGCTCTGCCTCCCGGGTTTACGCCATTCTCCTGCTCCGCCTCCCGGGTTTACACCATTCTCCCAAGTAGCTGGGACTACAGGCGCCCGCCACCTCGCCTGGCTAGTTTTTTGTATTTTTTTAGTAGAGACGGGGTTTCACCATGTTAGCCAGGATGGTCTCGATCTCCTGACCTCGTGATCCGCCCGCCTCAGCCTCCCAAGGTGCTGGGATTACAGGCTTGAGCCACCGCGCCCGGCCAATAAACTGTTTTAAAATAAATATATAATAAGATAGAATGCTAAAGTTTTGTTGGATATTTTCCTAAATTATTCATTAAGCATAATATTACATATACATTTTAAATATGTGTGTATGTAAGATATCAGTGTATACTAAAGGTATTAATGTACGAGAATGTCTTTTTCAGTTTGTACATTTTATACTTTAGTGTATTTTTCTCAGATATTAAAATGAATTAAATAATATAATAGGAACTTTAAAATATTTAATACTACTTCCAAAGATACTAAGAGAATTGATTATTTCCTTTCTTTATACTTCAGTGTTAATGTAAGTTACATAACATACCTTATTTCTTTTTGTCCTACAAGCCTATAATTTTGAACTAAGAACATAAAAAGAATTCAGTAAATTACTTTTGGTAGACTGCATATAGGATTAGACTTACCCATTTATTTTCACTTGAGTACATAATTCTTCCACTTAATTTACATAGACAAATAAATTAAAGAATTTATCTGGGTAATTCAAACCAAAAATAAAACTCAGATAAAAATAAATTAAGGACTCATGGAAGTCAATTTTCTCTAAGCAAAATCTTGGCCCCGCATAATGTGTTCATTGCCTACTCATGGATTTAATATATCCTGAATACTTTTAATTTTTACTTCAATTTTTTAAATAATTGAATCAACAGTGCTTCAAAATAGTGATTAAAAAGGTACATTGACTTCACTTGTGTTAATTATCAGTCGATCGGCAATCTGACCTGGCATTCTGTTACACTGTTAGTATTTCTATCTTTGCAAAGGTGAAAATTATGTGGTGACTTCAAGAGAATCAGGTAATATAGAAAATTAACTGCAGCTTCATCACAGGGATCATTACAAAAGTATCCAAGAAAGAGATTCGGTATTCAGAGAACATCCTAACTAGAGAAGTTGTTATCACAACTGATATAGTTTGGATGTATGTCCCCACCCAAACCTCCTGGTGGGAACTGATTGGATCATGGGGCTGGGTTTTCATGAATGGTTTAGCACCATCTTCTTGGTGCTGTCCTCATGATAGTGAGTTCTTGCAAAATCTGGTTGTGTGAAAGTGTATGGCACCTTCCCCTCTCTCTGTGGATCCCGCTCTCACCATGTGATGTACAAGTTCCCACATTGCTTTCTGCCATGACTGTAAACTTCCAGAAACCTCCCTAGAAGCACATTCCAGCTCTATGCTTCCTGTACACCCCACAGAACTGTGAGCCAATTAAACCTGCTTTCTTTATAAGTCACCCAGTCTCAGGTATTTCTTCATAGCAATGCAAGAATGATACAATAATGATAATAATACTCAGCTCTTACAGATCACAGTCATTCATCATGCAGAAGAAATGTGTGAAAATATTAATGATAACTTTTTCCTCAGTATTTTTATTGTGTCAAAGATACTTTCCACAGGATGAATAAGAACATATATAAAGAACGAGGCAGGAAAAGTGAAGATATGATCCAAGTTTTAACCTTGAAAATTAATTATATAGGACTGGTATGGATGATTGAGGCTGGGCAAATATCAGGGGAATAGCTTACTTAACTTATTTGAAAGGAAGAGATAAAACCTAGTGACTTGAATGTGGTCTTCACTATGTGAGGGTACATAAAACCTGGAAAAAGACATGTAAAGTAAATTTACTATAGGGAGGTCTAGGTGTCATACTAAATGGTGAACAAAGTTAATATGTTTGGGCATTTCTCTTTCAAAATGATATAAGGGAAATTAGTTCATTTTGTCAATACTTTTTAAGTAAATATGAATTATGTAATAAACCAATAATGAGTTATGTGTTGATTAATAGATCATAATTTTCCCTTCAAAATTGTATGTAAACATGGCCCTTTGTGTCACAAGATCATAAGCGCCTCATAAACAGCCTTATCAGTTTTGCCAGCACTCCCTTTAATTCTTTGATTCTCGGATCTGTCTCTTTGAGGCACCTATCATGTCATAGCCCTCACGGGTTTTCTTTTCTTCTGACATTAACTGTTCTCACTCTGCCAGACTCATTTGGTGGTAGTTTGACATGTGATTAAAGAGTTCTCTAATGTCACTTTCTTCTTTTTTTGGAAATCTTTCATCTTCCTCAAAGTTTGCCATTCCAGTTGATTAGCATTTTACTTAAATAAAAGTCGCAACCTCTTAAAGTATCAACAGGCAACAACCACCAAATATGTTGATGCAATGGACAGAGAGACATTCAAGGTAGGTGGGGTGAGAACTTTACTGGAAACTAATTGTTAAATGTTCAGTACATTAGCTAATACAACTTTTGCTTTCTTACACAATCTTGTAATTGCAGAAACTGGCTTAACAATAACAAGGACATCTGATCTTTTGGGGGACAACCTGCAATCACTTTAAGTTTATCAGATTTTCTCCATGGAATGACATTGCCAAAAATCATTTTTATTTTCACAAAGGTTATCTGTAGAGGAGTGAGTTAGCTCACTAAGCAATGCAGGTGCAATTGAATATTTCAAAAAATTCTCTAAGAAATGTTCTAATGAGGTTAATATTACAGAGGTCTTTATGTGTCCAAAATACCTTACAATTATTATTCTATTTTTAATGCACTGGTAGTTATTTCAACTGAATGTATGAAAGGCACCAAATGGTGTTCCAGGAAGAAAGTAGGCCCTTGATAAATATCAATACCCTTCTCTTCCCTTTGGATAAGACCACAGTGTTTCAAAGTCTAAAAGACAACACATAGATCAATTGGATTAGAACTGTGTAGTGGGACTTCTAACAGTGTTTGAAGTGGCCAGGACTTTGGGGAGATGGATACATGTCTAGTCTCTCAGAGTTACCGAGTCACTCATTGACCCCTATAGTAGGTTCCAAATGCCTGTGAGGTGGATGAAAAAAAATGCTGCCACAGAAACAAGTCTCTTTACAGAGAGTTAAGGTCTAATGTAAAATAGATATAAGCCTTGGCGAAAAAGAATCCATTCATTCTTTTATTTATTCAGTCCTCATGTTGATCCTTTATTATATATTGGATAAAATCAGCTGATATGCAATAATGAACACAAGTAGCGTCCGCCCCCTTCTCATGGAGCTTTGGTACCAATGGAGAGAAAGACAATGACATCAGCGGACATATAGCAAATTGAATGTGTGCACCAAGGAAAAAGAACATGGTCTTTAAGAACATATGACAATGAACAAGACTTAAGCAGGAGAGCAAGGCAGATTCTCATGAGGAAGAGTGCTCTGGCAGCGAGACCGGCAGTTGGAAGAGTCCAGAGGCAGGAGAGCAATTGAGCATTTAAAGAGCTCTAGGTGTGTGCCTGAAGTACAGGAAATGAGGAAGAGATGAGTGACAATGAGACCTGAAAGGTAGGGGCCAGAATAGGTTAAGCCTTGGGGATCATTGGGTATTCCTCCTAAAATCAATGGGATGTCATTGATGGTTTTCAGCGTAGAGGTGGCTGGAAGCCCTAATTCATGTAAAGGTTGTAGCCCAGTGTGTGGCATATTGTAAATGCTTCATAAACAGAAACTGTTTCTATTGTAATAATCACTGTTGAAACTATAATTTCAATACCACAATCTTTGGGTGCTGTATTAGTCAGGGCTTTCCAGAAGGACAGCATTAATAGGACATATGTATACGTGAAAGGGAGTTTATTAGGGAGAACTGACTCACACCGTCACAAGGCGAAGTCCCATGATAGGCCATCTGCAAGCTGAGGAAGAAAGAAGCCGGTAGTGACTCAGTCAAAGTCTGAAAATCTACAGACCAGGGAAGCCAACAGTGCAGCCTTCAGCCTGTGGTTGAAGGCCCAAGAGGCCCTGGCAAACCACTGGTGTAAGTCCAAGAGTCCAAAGGCTGAAGAACCTGCAGTCTGATGTCCAAAGGCAGAAGGAAGCATCCAGCCCAGGAGAAAGAAGGAAACTAGAAGACTCAGCAAGCAAAGTAATCCCATCTTCTGCCTGCTTTGTTTTTGCTATGCTGGCAAGCCAAATGGATGGTGCCCACCCACTCTGGGAGTGGGTCTTCCTCTTCCAGTCCACTGACCCAAATGTCAATCCCCTCTGGCAACACCCTCACAGGTACACCCAAGAACAGTACTCTATCAGCCATCCAGGCATCTTTCAATCCAATCAAGTTGACAGCTAGTATTAACCGTCACAGGGGCATTCCTGGGGAGAGCTAAGATTACAAGATCACCAGAAAAGGGTTATTCAGAAGTGGCAACTGTCGTTAAGATGGCATTTTAAAAGCATCTTATTGAGTTTCAAGGACGTCTGGAAACAGTCATCCATCAGGTTGGTCATATGTCATGCAAATAAGAAGGCAACCCAGAGTATCCCAAAGGGCTTCTTCATAATACTCATTGCTATATTACCATGTTCTCAACTGCACATAGCAAGGGAGGTGGAAATACTGCCTACACCTACAAACACCCATGTTGACCTGTGTACATTATAAATAGGTACGATAGATCCTCTTCAGTATTATGGAGGAAAAGAGGAAGAGGGATAAAATAAGGAGTAAAAGAGAGAGAATACGTAGATGGGATGGAGGAGGAGCCAGTAGTAGGTCACTTAGTACCTTAGTCTGCATCTTGCATAATGAGCATCAAAGCTGTTGGAATTCAGTCAAAAATTTTTTCTCCCTAACATTTGATATGTGTACATTAAATAATACATAAATAAATAAAATAAATTTCTTTATTATAATTAGATCTCTCTCTCTCTCTCTATCTCTCTCTCTCTCTCTCTCTCTCACACACACACACACACACACACACACACACACACACACACACACATCTCTCTGTCTCCCTGGATCCCCATGCTACTCAGTTGACTTAATAATTGCAGTCATTCACTGGGGTACTGCAAAAATCTAAAACCTACCAGAAAAACATTGGGTGGTACTGGTAATCTCCAGCCTGTCATTGTTGCTGCTGATATCCAGTTGCTCATTGACATGCAATCGCTTTCTGCTTTCTTTAAAAGTGGGATAGCAAGATTTTGTCTGAGAGTCCCAGTGCTTCATGATTCTGTTTCTGTGGCTATAACAAAGCCCTTCCTCCCAGTTTTGCTACGTACTCATGGCACTGGCTTTAAAAAGGGCTTTGTGGCTGGGCGCATGACTCACACCTGTAATCACAGCACTTTGGGAGGCTGAGGCAGGTGGATCACCTAAGGTCAGGAGTTTGAGACCAGCCTGATCAACGTGGTGAAACACCATCTCTATTAAAAATACAAAAATTAACCAGGCGTGGTGGCGCATGTCTGTAATCCCAGCTACTCGGGAGGCTGAGGCAGGAGAATCACTTGAACCCAGGAGGTGAAGGTTGCAGTGAGCCAAGATCGTGCCATTGCACTCCAGCCCAGGTAACAAGAGTGAAACTCTGTCTAGAAAAAAAGAAGGGCTTTGTTTCCTCTCCTTGTGTATTCTGCCAACCTCTGTGTCCCCCCATCCTGTTACCTCTCAAAGTCATGTTAACATAGCAATATATAATGTATGTGTGCTACATAATCCCTGTTGTCAGTATTAACAACTAGTTTCACTGAACTCTTTTCATTGTATATTGACAACTTGAATAGCTGCATGAATATAATTTAGTAAAAATGGCCAAACCACTGATCTTGTTCAAGCTTAACTAAGATAAAGCTTACCAATCAGTAATTAAGGGGAAGGATCCACTTGAGTTGACCAATTAGAGCACTTCAAATATAAGAGACATTTCCACAAAGTATTACTTATATCAGAATTGATACCTGAAATGTAACTATTAATAAATTCTCTAATTTAGCTCTTTTGATTCTAAAATGCAGATATAAAAAGGCAGAAAGCATCTGAAGAGTTTCTAATTCTGGAGATCAACCTGTTTCTCCAACCTCTTTTATTTGAAAGGAAAGCACACAGAAGCAGCAAACCTCAGCCTCTGAAGGGGCCCAACTCCTGACTCTACACGGCTCAAGGGTTATTTCTTAGCAAAGAATATGTATAGCTTACAACCAACATATATCAAAAATAAAAACAAAGCAAATTCCTGATAATCGGGAAATACCTTCTATTTTCTATTGACTCCTTCCTCTGGGCCATGATTTTTTTGTTAATTAATCGTACTTCTGAAGGAATATGAACTTGAACCATGCTCTGATTCAATAACACAATAGATAGAAAGCCTAGGAATATTTCTGAATATAGTACTGGAAATCCTGTAACCAAGGTATTTCAACTGATTACTGCGTACTTAATAGGACGTACAAGCTTGGAGTCCAAGGTGGCAAAAACAAACCAAACACTTCAATCAAGGGCAATCTGTAAGAGTGGATTAGATGTAATGTGGATTTGTACTTCTAAGCAGACATCTATTTTATTTTATTTTATTTTATTTTGTTTTGTTTTGTTTTGTTTTATTTTAAGTTCCAAGATGCATTTACAGCATGTTCAAGTTTGTTACATAGGTAAACGTGTGTCATGGTGGTTTGCTGCACCTATCAACCCACCACCTAGGTATTAAGCCCAGCATGCATTAGCTATTTTTCCTGATGCTCTCCCTCCCCACAGCCCTCTGATAGTGTGTATTTTTTCCCTCCTGTGTCCACGTGTTCTCATTGTTAAGCTCCCACTTTTAAGCGAGGTTATGCAGTGTTTGGTTTTCTGTTTCCTGAGCAAATATCTTATGAACCTTTTTTCTTCACTGATGGCTGAAACTCATGTAGCAAATGAAAATTCAGCCATAACATTATGAGTAAAATATCATTGTTTCTAGATTGGGCCAACTCAGTAGCCTCTCACTTACATCTACTCTGAACACCTCAAAGGTCTCATATGAGCTCACCCTGTCTTCCTATCCAGGCTTTTCCTGACTTTCACATTCTCTCACTGTCTATGCAGTAGCTAGACTGACTTACATTTAGTCATTCCTGCCTACTGAGTCTCTTCACCTAGATAATTCCTATTCATCCTTTATAAACCAGATGCCCAGTGAAGCTTTCCCTGGACTTCCTTTACTAAGTCAAATCCCTGCTAAGTATCAGTGCCTCACAGTTAATGGAAGTCATACATTTGTACTTGTTTATGTGATTATTTGTTTAACACCTGTCTTATCCACTCACTGTGAGCTTGTTGAAAGCAAGGTTCATCTAAGTTTTGTCACTCTTGTATCTACAGTGTCTCATCGCATTTGACACAACGTCAGACCTGACAAATGTTTGTTAGACAAATAAATGAAACATAAATGTTATCTGGGCCAAGTTTACCTGTGAGCACAGAGAACTTGGATGCCAATATCTTATTTGGAAGGCCAAGAAAGTCAGTATAAGGCAAGGGGCACTGAGTCCAGAGCACTGAAAATAAGCATTTATTAACTCACAAATTGCAGAGGTTTAAAATATCTTGAAAAAGTACACCTAAAAGCAGTCATTGTCCCATCAAGTATCTTTGATTGGTGATATGATTCAACTGTGTCCACACCCAAATCTCATCTTGAATTGTAGTTCCCATAATCCCCACATGTCATGGGCGGGATCTGGTGGGAGGTAATTAAATCATGGGGGTGGTTACCCCCATGCTGCTGTTCTTGTGATAGTGAGTGAGTTCTCACAAGGTCTGATGGTTTTATAAGGGGCTTTTTCTTCTTTGCTCGGCACTTCTCCATCCTGCCATCATGTGAAGAAGGTCGTGTTTCTTTCGCCTTCTGCCATGATTGTAAGTTTCCTGAGGACTTCTTCAGTAATTTGGAACTGTGAGTCAATTAAACCTCTTTCCTTTATAAATTACCCAGTCTCAGGCAGTTCTTTATAGCACTGTGAGAACAGACTAATACAATTGGTATATAAAAGTTTACCCCTAACCAAATAAATATATTATTTAAGATATTTAAGATATATATTTAAGACATTATAAGATACTCATAGACCTAGCTAAAGAACATTTAAACTTTATAATCATGGGGAAGACGAACATGAGCCATGATTGGTACAATATTCCACCTCCCTTGCTTTCATGCCGGGTTCCACTGACAGCATCAATTCTCAGGTTCATTAAAAACACCAAATTAAGCTGAATTTCCTCCACTCTAATTTGTATTTTGGCTGGTTTCTGTCTTCTTCAAAGTGATAGAGGTTTTTCTGTTAAAGACCTTGTTTGGCAGCTGAGGGTAGGGAATGTCAGGTTCCCTTGACTTCCTCTCCAAATGAACAAGAAGCTCCTGGCTCCAGACTCCTAGCCCCAGACCAGATTCCTAGTAGCAGTCAACAAACCACAGACTGGTCTGGAGGGAGATTGCAAAGACGCCCTTACATAAAAATTAGTTCCACAGACATAGTGCTGATGACACAGAGGTCAGATACATAGCTCTCTGTGGTGAGAAACTAGAGCAGAGAGGAAGGGAAGGGCTTGATGATTGAAGCCCCCTGTAGTCTATAGAAGATGATCTTAATATGTCCCTCAATTTGCCCAAACTTCACATAGCTTCCTGACTCTAGGCACAGACCTCCATTTCCTTACAGCAATTTCTCTGTGTAATTGTAAGTTATTTCTTTAACCTTTTGTGACATAAATCCTTTTAAAAGCCTCTTTTCAATTTTATAACCCAGGAATGTCTTTCTTTAAGGATCCGGGAGCCAACTCCTTGAAATGCAAACATGCAGGGAGATGGCACCCCATCTCCCAGTTTCTGCGGGAGAGTAGGAGCCTAACTTCTGTGGGTGCATTGTTTCCAGTTGTAGTTTTACAAGCTCCTCCTCTCATGAAGATATGAGAAAGTTTACTTTTCCTTTAGATAAGACCAGTTAGCAAACACAGATGGCCTATGGTTTTCATTCCCACCCCCAACCCTGCTCTTAAAAACTCCCCTGATCTTTGTTTAAGCAGAAATGAGTTCTGTTTCCCATTTAAGAAATGGAGTTCTCCTCCACTGCAATAGCCTCAAATAAAGTCTTTCTTATCTATTTAACTTTGGTGGAATTTTTGCCTTCATACCATATTTAGGAACCTGGACTGTGTCTGAGTCAGGAGAGGTAGGGTGGGACAGCAGGGGAGAGCTCAGACTGGGAAGAGGATGGACCCTACAGTCCAGACTGGAACCCTGACTCCACCACTGCCTATTCATAAATGACTTCATCCCTCAGTCTTGGTTTCTTCATCTCTGCCACATAAAGAGGGACTGAATCCATTCAGTGATATTAAGAACAGAAAGAAGGGAGTGGAATGCAAGACATATTTGGACAGCAAAATTGGAAGTATTTGGTACTTGACTGGGGTGAGGGAAAAGAGATTCTAGGGTAAATTCAATTTTTCTTTAGTTTAGATAATTTGGGCTCATTGTAATGCCAAAAACTGAGCAGCAAAGTCCTAGGGAAAGGCAGAGCAGGCTGAAATAAGTTTCATTTGAAATAGACGTGAAATATATAGATGTGGACATCCAATAGGCCATTGGGTATTCAAATCTGAAGCTCAGGGGAAAGATCTGCAGTGAGAATATAAATGTAGACTGAAAATCTTAGAGGGATGAGATCACTTGGGTGAATTGGTTAAGAAGAGCTCTCACTTTTTCATTCCCAATTCTATTCTTCTTGAATTTTGAATCTTTTTCTATTTTTCTTATTTTCCCAGTGGGCCCCAAGTTCACACATAGAATTGGCCACAAAATTCGGTGTCTCAGACTTTGACCTTTCATACTCCCAAGGACATAACTTCAGCTTATCTCTGGTTCTTCCCACTTCTGGCTACTTTAACCACTTTCAGACTGGAGCTGGGATGTAACTGCTCTCTTGGCACTACTGTAAGTGGTAAAAATCACATCGACTATGCTAAAAAAAGAAATAAGCAAATTACAATTACAATTATCTTACATATGTGTATTTTATTTTCACACAGCCTCTCTGGTCTTAAAAAGAGCAAAGTGGGTAAAGAATGCAGATAGTGGACAATTTGGGCAATAAATTGGAGCTGTTTGAATGTATGGTCAACATTGAACAGAATGCCGATGAATTTCACTGAATAATGGCTCAGTTCTCCGTGCTGCTTTGCTTGAGTGCACAGTCATGGAAGAAATGAATCTGTGTGTTGTCCATTCTGCTGCATACTTCTTGACCTTTTCCAATTGTGTCGGTCACAGTGAGCTTCATTAAGCTTGACATGCTGTTATGCCCCTGGCATTTCCACATTGGTATCATGCCTTCTGCAGCAGGCTAATAACCATGGCTTAATAAAAAGTAAAACTATCGAAAACTCAGTGCCTTGTTTTCTTGGTGACATTTATTTTTTTCTTTTAAGACTTATAATTATCCAACGTAAACAAAACAACTACTACACCTCTGTGGCCACCTAAACAGTCTGAAAATATTTTGGCCTCTGTGTTTTACTTCTAAAACTCTCCAATGAAGGCATTCCCTGCAATTGTGAAACAGACTCATGTACTACCCATTAGCTTTCCTCCATAAGCTTCCCCTCAAAACGACACCTCCTTTACCCCCATACTCATAAACCAAGGTAGTAGAAGTGCCTGCAATGAAACAAATAGACTCAGAATCCCTCTGAAAGAAAAGTCTATTAAAAAAACAACTAAAAAGGAGGAGTAACAGATATTCTGTTGCTCATTATTCAGCGCTCCGTTCCATTATTATTAATTGGATCCTGCTTCTTTCTTTTTGGAGGCTGTGAGTAGAAAACTTTGGAATATTCAGATATACATTCAATCTTTCCGATTATTGAATTTTTATTTCCGTGATATTCAATATACAGCTCTCTGGAAACATGTAATTTCCTTTTGGTGCTGTGTAGGCAGTATTTTGTAATGGAAAAATCCCAAGTCACGAAATCGAAAGACCTGGGTTTTAAGATCATATTCTATGACCTACTGTGTGACTTTGGCAAAATTAGTTGACTACACTGAATGTGTATATTAATGTTTCCTGACCTGATTCTTATTATTTGTGTACAAAGAAAACTATCAGCTTATGTGAAAATATTTACTTTATAAGATATATAAACTTTATAAGATATATAATATTCAAATGTTATTTTCCTTAATATCTTGCATATTTTACTTTTATTTATTTTACTGCTTTTCTGTCTCTCTTCTCCAGTACAACATAAAGTCCATGAAGGTAGGGATGTTTGTCTGCTTTATTTACTGCTGTATCTTGAGCTCCTTGCACAGTGCTTGCTGCCCAGTAGCTTCATCAATCTGTTCTCAAGCTGCTAATAAAGACACACCTAAGCCTGGGTAATTTATGAAGGAAAGAGGTTTAATTGACTCACAGTTCCACATGGCTGGGGAGGCCTCACAATCATGGCAGAAGGCAAAGAGGAGCAAAGCCATGTCTTACATGGTGACAGGCACGTGCAAGGGACCTCCCCTGTATAAAGCCATCAGACCTCATGAGACTTACTTGCTATCATGAGAACAGTACAGAAAAGACGCACTCTCATGATTCAATTACCTCTCATGGGGTCCCTCCCACAACACATGGGGATTATGGGAGTTACAAATCAAGATTAGATTTGGATGGGGACACAGCCAAACCATATCAGCAGCTATTTGTTGAAAGAATAAAAGAATGACCATGCACACAGATTTCTACTTGGTTTTATAATTGCTTAGAAAGGATGATGTTCTTTCTGATTGTTGTACTTTTAAGTTGCTTGTGGAACTGTTAGCAAGCCATAAGAAAGTCATCCCACTTGGATTGAGTGTTTCAGGAGAAATGAAATGCTTGTGTATTTCTAGAGACTTCGCCTTAGAAAATGAGGAGCTCAGAAGTAAATTTGAATCAGTGAAAAGAAGTCCCGGGACGTACAACCATGACGATTTATTGTTGCACTGGTAATTTTGCTTAAAGCAATAAACTTCATTCCATCTACAATGGAGAAGAATTGGGCCAGTACATTAGGAACACTAATAAGAATAAAGCATCCTCTCGGTTCCTATGGCTATTCTATCACAATTGGAATGTAACTACATGTGAAACATATATGTCGGATTTGGGGGGCAATTATAATGTAAACACTAAAAGTATATATAAAAGATTTTATTACAAAGTAGGTTTTAAGGGAAAAATAAAAGAGTCTTGTTCTCTTAGTTGTCACATCTTAGCTTAAATCCTTCACAAGGGAAGACATTTCTAACCACAACGCTCTTCTATATAGGACACATCCAGTTCCACTCTGCCTGGAAGCTGGCTAATAAACTGGATGACCTGCTGAGCTTTCTCCCTGAGCCACAACAAACGATAGCTCCTTAATTTTGAGGTTTTGCTTTATCCTCTTTGCCTGCATCACATAGAAGCTCTCTTGCCTGTTTGCAACTACAATTTGCAACAAATAAGACATTTATTGGATTTCTCTCAGAGATATATGTATAGCACTTTTGAACATTTTAGTAATAAAAGAATCATTGTTTTAAAGTACTAAGACATCTGGAAGTCTCTTTACATAATCACCGAAGTTGGACTTGCTCACTTTTTGCTCTTAGTTCACTTTTCTCAGTGGCATCTAATGAGGCAACAGAATAAACCTGCTGTGCCAATGGCTATATGGTCCTAATAATGACGAAACACCTCATCTGCTCAGCCTCAAGAAAATTTCATGCTCTGCTTCCTCCAGAAAAGATGAAATGTGGTTTCCAGGAACAAGTCAACAAGGTTTCTTGAACCTTGACTATTTGGAAATATATGGAGTTATAAAACCTGAAACACATACTTATATCTTATTTGGTTTACAGTCTTTTTAGTGAGTAAACTTTTTCTTTTCTGTGATTTATATGAGGGCATAATGCTTAAGGTTGCCATTAATAATAGTTGTGTATAGGTTATGGCTATTTAATTATCTCCGTTTCAATTATTTTATTACTTGTTACTTTATTAATGATCTACCTTTAGAAAGCAAATAATTCTTACTCCATGAACTGTTGTCTCATCCAAAAAAAAAAAAAATGAACAATGGTAACTGCTGAATGAATAAAAAAGGTAATCATTGTTATTCATTAAAGAGACATACTGGTACCATCTCAGGTCTTGATTTCATCTTCTGAAAGAAAATGAATTGGGCAAAGGTAGAGCTAAGAACTAAATAAGAAAACTTTCAGTGAAACCACAATAATTGAGATTAACTTGGATGAAAAAGTATAATTAAACACCTCGCTAATGCCTAATGGTACTTGGGAAATGCATTGTAATTAGAAATATAACTTACACAAAAAGGAGGAATGTTGCGATACCATGGTTTAAAACTGGTTTTCTTAGGTGAGTTAAATAATAACCTTTGTGAATGGGTAATGGGCTTAAAATAGTTTATTTACAAATTATACAAAAATATAATTTAATAAGTAATATTGATTATTCTAATTTCTAAAACGCTGCCCAAGTTAAAACTACCATTTGTAACTAAATTTTTTCTCTTCAAATATAAAAACTAAGGGTAATCCTATAAAATCTCCCTAATATTCTTTACAAGTTAGGAATGTTTTAAATGTTGATTTGACTCACATACTTTTTTTCACGAAATGGAAAATGCAGGTATATTTTCCACTTGTAAGCACAATGTCTTTAAATATTATAGCTTCGGACTTACATGAAGACTTGCATATTATCTGTCGTTTTGTTAACTATTTATTTATTTTTGGTTGAGTGAATTTATGTGAGAAAAGAGAAAGTAGATGGTTGATTCTATTTTTCATTTTTGCATCTCATTCTAAAACCTGATCATTTTTAAGTTGCTTTTTTAACTGAGCGAGAGTGAGGGGTCATCAAAGATTGACATCCTATTTGCCTTCCCTCTGTATCCAACTACTTCTGATACTTTCTGGGAAGCTTTTCAGGCAATAGGCCACTTCTTTCTAATTTAGTCTTTTCTGCTCACAAATATTATTAAGTCTCTCTTATGCTATCCACATTTTTCTTTAAGCCCGCTGGTGCTATCCTTCTCTGTGTTTTTCCCAACACTGTCAGATAAATGTTAAATGCCTGTGAATTTCTGTTTCAGAAATGTGACAAAATTATTCATCAGTCCTCTTGCTGAAAATGACTAAAATTGCAACAACAAAAAAAAATTAACATTTTAAAAGTATTGAAAATTTGATAAGAAAATAAGGAATTACTGGCTAAATATCATCAGACCACCAAAGATAAACAGAAAATCTTAAATATCAGCCAGAATAAAAGATACGTTACCTTTTAAACAAATAATTAGACTGATACTTGACTTCACCAAAACAACCATGGAATTCCAAAGATAATAAAGTGATACTTTCAAGATGCTGAAGGAAAATAATCACAGTTTAGGATTCCATATCAGTGAAGAGATCTTGCAAGAATAACTAAAGATATTTTTATATAGACAAAAACTGAGAGAGTTACTTCGCACTGAAGAATATTACACAGGATTTACTTCAAGCCAAAGAAAGACAATCTCAGATATGATATCTGAAATACAAAAAGAAACAAAGAATGAAGAAAGTTTTAAATATTCAGCAAATCTAAGCAAATAATGATTATATAAAACAATATTAATACTAACCTATGGGGTCAAAAATAATAAAAATGTAGGCAATAATGTAAGTTAGGAGAGTGCATTCATCCATTTTCACACTGCTGATAAAGACATACCTGAGACTGGGTAATTTATAAAGAAAAAGAGGTTTAATTGACTCACAGTTCTACGTGGCTGGGGAGGCCTCACAATCATGGTGGAAGGTGAAAGGCACATCTTACATGGCAGCAGACAAGAGAGAATGAGAGCCAAGTGAAAGGGGAAATCCCTTATAAAACCATCAGATCTCGTGAGACTTACTACCATGAGAACAGTTATAGGGGGAACTCTATATGAAAAAGACAATATTATTATAAAACTCAGTTTATCTCAGGAATTCAAGCCTGGTTTAACTTTAGAAAATCAACTATTATAATCAATCAAATTAACAAATAAAATTAAAGCAATAGAAAACCACAAATAGACAAGAATTTCCTTAACTAAAACAGTATCCACAGAAACCTAGGGCAAGCATAATACATGATGGCATAAGTTTAAGGATTTTTGCATTACTCTGCTCAACATTTCCTGAAGGTCCTAGCCCAAGCAGGAAAGCAAAAATGAGAACCAAACAGTAAAACATTTAGAAAGGAAGGTACCAAAACTCTGAGCATTTCCAGTTTATTTGATTGTATACATAGAAAATCAAAAATAATCTACAGAAAAATTATCCATTATTAGCCTGAATAAATAAATTTAGGATGTTTGCTGAATATAAATCAGAAAATTTACGTAAATAATAGTTTTTCATATGAGTCACAAACAAAAAAGGAAACCATTTATAATGCTATCAATAAATATGAAATTTCTAGGAGTAAATCTAAAACAAGCATGCAAGACCTTTCCAGAGAGAATTATAAATGGCTTAGATTGGAGATCCTCTTCTGTGACTACAGATGGTTGCTCCTTCATCCCTAATGGTCTCTTCCCCAATCCCTCCACACAAGGCAGGTATCCTGCCTTTATGTCTCTGATATTTTACTACCTTAGTTATTCTCTGGCATTCTCATTCACACAGTAAAATTATGTTGAATTTAATGATGCACCAGTGACTATCAGGCAATGAGGTGCAAAGATAATTTTGCTGACTACATCTTATTCACTTCTTGCTTCTATATACATTGATATTATTGATTTTTTTCATAATTATAATGACTTTCTAGCTTTTGAGATTTGAAGTAATATCCTATTGATATGCATGATTTGCATTGCAAAAAAAGAACTAAAGCATGCCTTATAGGTAAGCATTGTGTAGAGACTTAGTTAAAGTAAACAAATCATACAAAAAAGCTGAAATCAATGCTCATAAACTATGCGGTCCTACAATTCTCTCTATCAGAATATTAAGCCTGAGAAACACGAAGTGTGTTTCTTACCCAGATATTCGTAAAACAAATTGGAAAGCCCTGAAAGTTTTATCCAAATGATGTAAATTACCTTTTTAATGCATCAATTATATAAAGCTCAATCACAGACACAAATCCAGCATATTACCCAAGACAGATGTTATCTGGAAATACACCTGCAAACTTTCAACTCTTTCCTGAGTTTTAACAAAATTATTACATCCTCACCATCTAGCTACTTGTGTTCTTTGTAAAACAGCCTGCTGAGATCTGCATCTTTCCTCTTAAATCACACTAAAACTTCTGTTTCTTTTTTTCCCCCTACCCTCTCCTCTCTTGCTTCCTCTCCAAATCTGCTGGTGTTTGTAACTCCCTTATTGTGGTTGTGGTCCTCTCCGTCAACCATGTGGGTAGTTGAACAAAACTCACCTACCTGCCTCTCTGATGCCTTGCCCACCAGGAGACACTCCCAGGAATCCAGGTTGGTTGAGGGGTGTGGGGTCCAGGGGATTATAAAGCCAACTCATGATCAGGGTCTCCTCTTCCATTCCAGCATCCCATGAGCCCTCTGGGATCCCAGGTCTCAGGTTTTGACTCTGCCCTTGCAAGCTTCCTTGTTTAGGATTCTTCAGCCAGACAGTAAGTTATGCTGCACACCTTACCTCTTCTTTACCATCAAATGTTGCCCATTCTGTGCCCAAATCCCCATCCTGCTACCTTCTTCTAGCTTAGATGACTGTAAGAAATTAGGGATTTCAGCATAAGACTAGACAGGTGGCAGACAATTTTAGTTAGGCAGAGCATTTCTCATTCCTCGAATGTCAAAAGGAGGATGGTTTTCTACTTGCATGGAAACCCAGGACTGGCAGGGTGTTTGGGGATACCCCTCAATGACCCAAGTATCCCTCTTCTCTCAACAAGAGTAACCATACAACCCGGTGCAGCCAGCAAGGCAGCTTCTTGTGCAAAGCCTCACTCGTGTCTGCATTGCTCTTCTCTGGGCTCCAGTATCTCAATGAAACCAGAGCACCCCGAAGAAAAACAGTTCTAAAGACAGTTAGCATGGGACAAAAGCCTGTTGTATTCTGTGAGGACAACAGGGCATCCAGGAAAGAGCACAGGCTGGAGTCAGTTTTGTCTAGGTTTGGATTCCAAATTAAGCCTCTTGATTAACTGTGCAACTGAGTAAATGCCAAGCTTGAGTCTCAGTCTCCTTAGAAATATAATAGGGGAATAGCACCTCCCCTCCTGTGATACTGTGAGGTTTTAAAGTGGCAAATATAAAAATCCTGTCACAATGACTAGGGCAAAATAGGTGCTCTAAAAAGTATGTTTATTACCATCGACTGAAGTTATCTCCCTTCGGTAACAACAAATCTTGTAAAGTGAATCGTATGATTCCCACTTAACAGATGAGACACCTGAAGCTCAGGGAGATTAAGGAATTTTCCCAAGGTCAAACTCATAGAAGTGACAGTCGGGACCCAAGTGCCAGTCTTCTGACTTCTGCATAGTATCTTCACCACACCTTATGGCATAAGAAATTTTCAAACTTTGACATATTTATATCAACTGCCAGTCTTCTCAGGTGGCATATAAATTTAATGTGTAGATACTGTTAGACATTCCTCATTAATTCTACTGGTTTTAAATATTGCAATTATAAACCACATGCATCTTGTATTGATTTTTAAAAAACAGAAAATATGAGATTTCCACTCATGGTTTATATGTATGATTTCTACTTATCTGATAGATTCACTAACACTGGTATCTCAGGACTATAGACTCTCACAGACAAAAGCATGGAGTTATAATTAAAAGATCATCTTTTTAAACTTACTTAAAGATAAATCACATGACTTTTTAAATGGTACCATTATTGACCCTACCACATTTATGGAGCACTGACTAATTGTCAGGCATTGTACTAAGTATATTGTGGAGTTCAATAGTGAATCAGATATTCTTTTCATCTCAAGAACTAAATAACAAATTTAGAAATAAAATATGTCAATTTCAACTCCACTTAAATTGGAAAATCCCCCTTCCTTCAATCTAAAATGCAAATGTGCCTTAAGATGGAGATTGGTACATATTAACATTGAGGGGTGAAGATATATTTACTGAATTTTATTTTTATAGATATTGTCTCCAAGAGGAAGAAAAAATCCAATTCTTTGTCAGATGTATAAGTAGCTTACTGGCACTATTCACAGTAGCAAAGACATGGAATCAACCTAAATGCCCATCAAAGACTGGTTAAAGAAAATGTGGTACATATACACCGTGGAATATTATGCAGTCATTAACAAACAACAAGGTCGTGTCTTTTGTGGGAACACGGGTGGAACTGGAGGCTATTATCCTTAGCAAACTAATACAGGAACAGAAAACAAAATACTGCATGTTCTCACTTATCAAAGATGAGAACACATGGACACAAAGACGGAAACAACAGCCAATGGTGTTAATTTGGGGGTGGAGGAGGAAGAGGAGCAGAAAAAATAACTGTTGGGTACTGGGCTTACTTCCTGGGTGATGAAATAATCTGTACAAAAACTCCCACGACACAAGTTTACCTATGTAACAACCTTCACATGTACCCCCAAACCTAAAATAAAAGTTAAAATAATATAAGTAGCTTGCTAGAGGATTTTTAGGACAGTGAAAATACTCTCACTCTGTTTAATACTATAATGACAGATATATGTGTCACTTTTCCAAATCTATAGAATATGAACCATGGGTATTGGGTGATTACGATGTGTCAATAGGGATTAATCCATTGTAACAAATGTACCACTGTGGTTGGGGATATTGACACTGGAGGAGGTTGTGTGTGCAGGAGCAGGGGGTACATGGGAACTCTCTGGACCTTCCTGTTAAATTTGCTGTGAACCTAAAACTGCTCTAAACATAGTTTTGAAAAAAAAAAAAGAAAACCAAACAATTTCACTAATGCAAAAGGCAAAAACAAAAGCAAAAAAATCTGAGGGAAGAAAACCTAAGATGAAAAATATGTCTGGGATGTTTGTTATCCAGGGGTCATGTAATTAAATATTCTCCAGGCCAATGATTGTAATGAAAATGAGTAGGCTCACAAGCCACACTTTAGAGGGGTCCTAAGTTCACCAATTACTGCCCAGTGTAGCCCCATTGACCACATTTTCCAGAGAAGACAGAAACTCAGTCTTTGGTAGGTACATTCTTTCAGTTTTCAATTGTTGGCAGCTAATTTAAAATATTTAATGCTGTGCAGGCCAACATGGCTCCCCTTTCTCAGTTCTGTTTATACTCTCATTGCTAAATGTTTTTGATATAAAACTGTCTCTATTTTAAGTTTACTGTATTTTTATTTATAATTTTTTAATATCTAACAAGCTGTACTTTTTAAAGTCCTAAAAGGAAAATGCATTCATGATGGGAATTAAGTTACCTAAATTAAGTGGAAATAATCTACAATTGTAATAATAGAAACTCAAGGTACATTCTGAAGAGACATTCACTGAATCCTAACATGCCTGCCAAAATGAGAGCCAAAATCGTCCAGGCAAAGTTATCCTCCCAGCCCTTTCTTAAGGAATATTCTTTAATCCCATTTCAACATACTGAGTGTTCAGTTCTTCTTTAACAATTTTTCTACAGGGTTTGGATATTTTTAAAATACTCCCAATAATATATACTAAATGTATAGAAACTATAGAAAGGGGCAATAAATCCAATAAAGGGCTCAATAAATCCTGGAGTCCACTAAGGTAGTTAAAGAAAAATGAAGCCAGTAGCACTGGCTGTTCTTACACATCAGGAGATTAGAAGATACTGCTTTCAAGAGCATTCCTTTTTGTGGTGTGATGATGTTGTTGTTTTAAACTGTGTCAGAAACTCTATCCAGCCGACTCCAAAAGGTTTGTTGTCTCTTGGTTTAAGTCTCATTATCCAGAATCAGTGAAGTGCTCCCTAGGATTGCCCAAGTTTGATTTCATTTCACCACCTATCTGCATATACAACTAGAAATCATTTGACAAACTCATCCGCCAGAGATATGGGGGGAGGCAAGATATAGACTCATAAACAATTATCTGTGATAAAGGATCCTTCTCAGGCTTTTGCCATGGGATGTTATCTTTGGCTTTAAGGCAGTATGTGCTGGCTTTACGGGTTTTGTCACTTTTTCCAATCACATCAGTCCCCTTTACTGTGGCAGCTAAATTATCTGTTATCGTTGGTGGGGCCCATGACAACTCATCTTCAAAGCCGTAACCTATGTATTAAGATTGAAAATTTCATTTGATTTGAAAGGAAAACATTATTTAATAATCAGAAAATTTCCTCGGAACTCTTAAGTGTAATAGAATTTCACGTTTCCTGTTTCTTCATTTCACATGCCTATTTGTTTATAGGCAGCAGATTTTGAAATATCTTTATATAACCCATTTTAAAATAACCTTTTCTAGTCACAAAATAATATATATTAAAAATATAAAAAATATAGAAAGGGGCAAGAAAAAAATCACAAATAGCTACATTATCCAAAGACAGCTGCCATTAACATTTTCATATTTCTATGTATATGAAACTGTGTATGTATTTGTTTTAATGAACTCATTGATTCAACAAACAATTCCTGAGCATCTACGCTATGCCAGGCATTTTTCTTGGACTGGAACTATATGGTGGAAAACCAAAAAATGTTAAATTTATTCATGAAATTTATAATCTGTAGGGCACAGGGTGGGAGCAGACAAGGAGAGACACATAAAATAAATAATAAACACAGTAAACAAATACATTCTATAGAACATTGGAACATCATACTGATACTGAGAAAAATAGATCAGGGTAGGAGAGACCGGGCAAACAGAGATAAAGGGGACTGTGTGGCAATTCTGGTTCAGGAAGTCAGAGGAAGTCTCACTGAGAAGGTGACAGTTGGGAAAGACCTGAAAGAAATAATGGAGTGAGATGTGCAGATCCCAAGGCACAGAGCATTTCCAGCCGAGGCAACAGTTAGGGAAGGCCCTAAGACAGCAGCTGTGCCTGGCCTGTTTTAGGAACAGGGAAAAGGCCAGTGTGGCCAGAGTGATTTGATAGAGGGAGAAGGCAAAAAGATAAGGTCACAGAGGTAACAGAGGGTTCATGCTTGTGGGACTTGGTAGTCCATGGCAAGGACTTACAATTTTACTTGAAGTAAAATGCAGACTTCTGCAAGTTCTTAAGAACAGAAATGACCTAAATGGCTGGGCATGGTGGCTTACGCCTGTAATCCCAGCACTTTGCAAGGCTGAGTTGGGCAGATCACCTGAGGTCAGGAGTTCGAGATTAGCCTGGTCAACATGATGAAATCCCCGTCTCTAAAAAAAAAAAAAAAATTAGCCAGGCGTGGTGGTGGGCACCTGTAAACCCAGCTACTCGGGAGGCTGACACAGGAGACTTGCTTGAACCTGGGAGGTGGAGGTTGCAGTGAACCGAGATCGTGCCACTGCACTCCAGCCTGGGTGACAGAGTGACACTCCACCTCAAAAATAAAAATAATAATAATAATAATAATTAAAAATTTAAAAAATGTTTTTGAAAAAAAATAGAAATGACCTGAATGGACTTGTATTTTTATCATCATTATTATCATTTTAGAGACTGGGTCCAGTCCTGTCGCCCAGGTTGGGGTTCAGTAGTACGATCATGGCTCACTGCGGCCTCAAACTCCTGGGCCCATATAATCCTCACACCTCTGCCTCAGAGTAGCTGGGACCATGCCATGAGGCTCAGCTTTTGTGTGTGTGTGTGTATATATATATGTGTGTGTGTGTGTGTGTGTGCATGTGTGTGTGTGTACATATTTTATATGTACATATATTTAATATGTATATAGTTTTATTCATGGAGACAGGGTCTCATTATGTTGCCCAGGCTGTCTTGAACTACTGGCCTCAAGCTATCCTCCTGCCGTGGCCTCCCAAAGCACTGAGATTATAGGCGTGAGCCACTGCACCTGACCCAGTCTTTTATTTTAAAATAATACACCCATGTCAATAGCTACACAGCGTAATATTTTACACTCAACTGTGTTCATTTAACATGGGAACATTTTCCCATGACATTTTTTAGGGCAAAGAGGCATCATCTTCATGTCTGTATACTAACCTTAACAATTTACTTATTGGGGAATGTATTTCTAATTTTTTGGTTTTTTTCTATTAAGAATAATGAATTGAATATCTCAGTGTGTAAGTCTTTCGTTTGGTGTCTATCATCTAAAATAGATTCCTCATGGAAAGCATTGCTAACAGGCATGCGTGGATAAGAGTTGTGGAAAGTATGGACAGGTTGTTTTAAAAAATGTCTTATGAATGTGCATTCCCAGAAGCAATACGCAAAGCAACACTCTTTTTTTAACTTTTATTTTAGGTTAGGGGGTACCTAACCTAAAATTAAGTTAGGTTTGTTATATAGATAAACTGGGGGGCTTGTTGTACAGATTATTTCATCACTCAGCTATTAAGCGCAGTACTCGGTAGCTATTTTTCCTCATCCTCTCCCTCCTCCCACCCTCCACCCTCCAAAATGCCCCAGTGTGTGTTGTCCTCATCTAGGTGTCCATATGTTCTTGTCATTTAGCTCCCACTTACAAGTGCTAAGATGCAGTATTTGGTTTTCTGTTCCTGCGTTAGTTTGCTAAGGATAATAGCCTCCAGCTCCATCCATGTTCCCACAAAAAACATGATCTTATTCTTTTTTCTGGCTGCATAATATTCCAGTAACATTGTTTTGATTAACAGAATACTATATGTTTTCTTAATTTCAGAGAGCAACAAAATTCATTCCTTCACTTATTTATCAACAAAGATTTCTTAAAATGTACACTCTGCAAAGCAGTCCCTGCACACATCAGAATGGCGTACACTCATGCTCTTCACATGCAACTACGTTTCTTCTCGCTCCTTTTTTACTCCCCTTCACTTCATTATACCATTTTTGTTTTTTGTTTTTTTGTTTCGTTTTGTTTTGTTTGAGATGAGTATTGCTCTGTTGCCAGGCTGGAGTGCAGTGGGGCGATCTCGGCTCACTGCAAGCTCTGCCTCCAGGGTTCATGCCATTCTCCTGCTTCAGCCTCCCGAGTAGCTGGGACTACAGGCACCCACCACCACGCCTGGCAATTTTTTTTTTTTTTTTTTTTTTTGGTATGTTTTAGTAGAGACGGGGTTTCACTGTATTAGCCAGGATGGTCTCAATCTCCTGACCTCATGATCCACCCACCTCGGCCTCCCAAAGTGCTGGGATTACAGGCGTGAGCCACCGCGCCCGGTCCGTTATACCATTTTCATATGACTGACTTTAAATGTAAATGATCAACATGAACGTCTTAAGCCAGAGTTCATGTCCAACCTTCAGTAACATTTCCTCAATTCAATTCCATTTGGTGGTGTTTGTGATAAGTGAAGCAGAGCCTCCACAGAACCGTAACTCCCGGAATCCCTAGAAGGAAGAATTTGCCAATCAAATTGAGAAGGCAAACAGAAAAAGAAAAAAATACATTAAATACAAATAGTTATATATATTTAATGTAATCATTAATTTTTTGCCAATAAAACTAACATTTTAGCAATACAACTACTTTTCTCTAGAAACACTTTCAATTCATGTTTTTCACTAATATCAGATTAGTCCTCTGTAAGCTTTAGAGCTTTGCTTTAATGATCTCAATATTTTCCCATGATAATTGATATAAAACTTCACATGAACAGGTTGCATCTTTGTATAGTCTTAGAATAATTGATTAAATTCTATGTTGTCTTGGACTTTTAAAAAAGCCTTTGTTATTTTTCATTTTATAATATAACGATAATAGTTAAGAGTCAACAGAAGAATAGAAATTTCTCATTGTATATATTTTGGAATCCTAGTTCTAAGAAAAGTGTCGCTATAATAAATATTTATGCAATCTATTCAAAAACATGCATATATTAATGTTGAATATCAAAATGTGCTGAAAACCTATCAAGAAGACTCTTAAGAGTGAATAGATTTACAGGGCTTAATGTGGTATTATTTCTCAGTTTCGTATTAAGTGCTTACCTGTGCCAGGTGCTACATGACTCCTTTACAGGAAGTAACACCATAAACCACCACAACAGTCTCATGACAAAGCTTCTGTTATCATCTGCGTTTTACAGGTGAGAAAACTAAGGTTTAGAGCGGGTTGAGTAACAGATCCAACTCCATCTCTCTAGCAACTAGTGGAAATAGAACTTGCCCTTAGATTCTTGAATGCCAGCACACTAGGAACTGGCTTTATTTAGACTCATTTAGATGACATGGTCACAGAAGCAAAGAATTAAAAGGAGTGTTAGAGATCACAGTGGAAAATAACATGGTGTTGACAGCAGCAACTGAAATCTTAGATCTGTTATTTGGCAGCAATATAATCTTGTCGCATTAGGCTGTTCTTTTGCTATAAAGAAATACCCGAGACTGGGAAATTTATCAGAGGAGAGGTTTAATTGGCTCATGGTTCTGCAGGCTGTATAAGAAGCATAACACTGGCATCTGCTTCTGGGGAGGTCTCTGGAAGCTTACAATCGTGATGGGAGACAAAGAGGGAGTGGGCATGTCCCATGGCAAAAGCAGAAGAGAGTGAGAGGGAGGTGCCATCCACTTTTAAACAGCCAGGTCTCAGGAGAAGTCACTCACTATTACAAGGATGGCACCAAGGAAATGGTGCTAAGCCATTCATGAGAAATCCACCCCCATGATCCAATCACTTCCCACCATGCCTCACTTCTAATACTGGGGATTATAATTCAACATGAGATTTGGGAGGGGACACATATCAAAACTATATCACTTGGATTACATGTTAACCTCATCAATCCTCAGTTTCTCCTCTATAAAATGGGTATAATAAAATTAGTATGTAAAGCACACTCTAGAGTGCTCAGTACCTGCTGTTCATTAAATGAGGGTAAATTCTGTTAGAAGTCATATAAAGAAGATTATATATCAGAGTGAGGCACCTGCCCAAGTGGTTTGATGGAAGAACACCAGAATATGAAGCAAGTATGGTAACATACATTCTGAATGTACCTGAACTATGGTCTAGATTTAGCAGAATGCAGTGATACACATAGTGTGCTTTGACTATCTGAAAAATAGATACCTTTTTTTTTTTTTTTTTTTTTTTTAGAAATAAATAACTCTAGGCTGGGTGCGGTGGCTCACGCCTGTAATCCCAACACTTTGAGAGGCCAAAGCGGGTGCATCACCTGAGGTCAGGAGATTGAGACCAGCCTGGCCAACATGGTGAAACCCCATGTTTCAATACAAAATACAAAAATTAGCTGGGCATGGTGGTGGGTGCCTATGATTTCAGCTACTTGGGAGGCTGAGTCAGGAGAATCGCTTTGAACCCAGGAGGTGGAGGTTGCAGTGAGCTGAGGTCACGCCACTGCACTCCAAGAGCCTAGGCAAAAGAGCGAGACTCTGTCTCAAAAGAAAGAAGGAAGGAAAGGAAAGGAAGGGAGGGGAGGGGAGGGGAGGAGAGGAGGGAGGGAGGGAGGGAGGGAGGGAGGGAGGAAGGAAGGAAGGAAGGAAGGAAGGAAGGAAGGAAGGAAGGAAGGAAGGAAGGAAGGAAGGAAGGAAGGAAGGAAGGAAGGAAATAAAGAACTCTAGGGATAAATATTTCTATAGTAACCATCTAGTGGTATTCATGTATAAATATGCACATATTCATGCAAAATTAACTTAGCAGCAGGAATGTGTACTTTCTATCTTACATTAAAATAATGTTTTTATACACATTATTTGTAGGACACACGTTTTGAAAAAATTCCCCCATAGCCTTCATTAAAAATGAAAGAGAAAAGAGAAAAAGGCTAAGTCATCATGCTCACTTGATGATCCTTTTTCAGAATGAGGGATTATAGTTGGGGTCTTGGGAAAGCCTGAGATTGTGAAAGAGCTTTTAAAGATATAAAACTAGTAAATCTGTACAGTGATCAAACCATAGGAAATAACTTGTTATTGTCTCCTTAATGAGAGATAATATATCAATTTACAAAGCACAGATTGTTCAGTAGGTGTTATTTATATTGTTATATGATCTCCAATAACTTTCTGTTTGGAAGTACAGCTGTTTTCTTCCATTAGGAAGTTTACCATTTGATTGCCTTTTCTACTATAATCCAGATATTTTATATAGTAGCTGCTTAAGAAGAGATTTCACATTTTACTGCATATATCTGATAGACAGCGTTGCCTAAATTAAAAAAGTATTAATTGAACAATATTCAACATAATGTTTTAGAGAAAACATTATACTGGCTATTGAGAAAAGATTTCAGAACTGAAAATAGGGAATTTATCTGCTGTTGATTTTTACAAATTACATTGCAAATGAAATAACAATACTAAATAGTGTCTTTGTTTTTCATCTTCTTTTAATAATCAAGACTGAACTAGAGGATAGTTAAATTTGAAGCCATTCTTTCTTCTAAGAATAGGACACTTGTTTTATGATTAATAATGAATGACCTGTTTATATTTTGTTTATTGCCACTTACCAATACCTCAAAAAGTGAAACCCACACTCAGGTCTGCAACAACATTTTCACCAATCTGAAGACAAAAACTGTAATAAAATTTTCTCACCCATCTTTTCTTGAAAAGAAATCCTGGATAATCATTCCTGGATAATACATCACAGTTTCTTGCTACACTGTTACAAAGCCCTTTATTTGAAGAATCATGGTTAAAACAGAAATATAAAGGGTTTTCTTGAAGTTTATTTGGGAAAATAAAAGGTTGGGCCCTTTATAACATCATTACTGCCTTGGTTATTTTTATTTTACTGGTCTAGGAGATTAAGAAGGCTGGGATTTATTTTCCAGCTATGGAGCCACCTTTAAGTATTGAAATAGGACATACAATGATAGTTTCTAAATATTTTCAAGGTTTGATAATGGTTTCCTATGACACATTTTCTAAAATCCTACAGAATAAATGATGATTTTGTAGGTCTTTCAGCTACCAATGAGTTGGTGACATATTTAATTTGAATGAATGACATGACATGTCCAACCTAGGAAAGAAAGAAAAAAACATAAACTTCTTATCTAGGAGATGAAACCAGAAACATGTGCACAGCAGTAAATGAAAAATTTTGCACTGGATGCATATTTACATTGGTAAAACAGATTTTATGCAAGCTATTGCAGTAGGAGAGAGAGCTGTCAGTGCAGAACTGAGGTTAACTCCTAATACAGCAGGGACTAGTGGGGATTTATACCCCACAGGCAGAGTGAAGGGGTGAGTGGACAGAAAATTACTAAGAGGGGATGTCAACAGTAGGGGATTCCGGCCAGGAGCTGTGGCTCACGCCTGTAATCCCAGCACTTTGGGAGGCCAAGGTGGTTGGATCACAAGGTCAGGAGTTCGAGACCAGCCTGACCAACATGGTGAAACCCTGCCTCTACTAAAAATACAAAAAAAAAAAAAAAAAAAAAAAATTAGCCAGATACAGTGGTGTGTGCCTGTAGGACAGGAGAATCACTTGAACCTAAGAGGCAGAAATTGCAGTGAGCAGAGATCACGCCACTGCACTCCAGCCTGGGCGACAGAGTGAGACTCTGTCTCAAAAAAAAAAAAAAAAAACCACACAGTAGGGGATTTTTGCTAAACTGTCCTAACAGGCTGCTTAGTAGACAGGCCAAGGACTTTGTTATCAAAAGTGGGCAGATGAGGAAGTTGATCAGATATTTGGATGTGAGAATTCTTTCTAAACATCCAAGTATAAGTCATAGCAGGATTCTTCTCTACAACTGGCTCAGAGGCCAAGGTCCAGGCTTAGCTGAGAAGATGTCTCAAAGGAGCTTGAGGAAAGTTTGGTTAAGAAAAGAGTCTTTGTCAAGACTGGATAGAAGAGGAAGATAGAAGACACTAACCCCTCACGTGATGTTTTAAGCAAGTCAGTTTTTGAAAAATTGACCTAAACTTCTGGGCTTCATGTAACAGGTAAATTACTTTGGATGAGGGTAAAATAAGAACATTCACTTGAGAGAATTTTCATTTTGAACTGTTTAAAATCTGTTTGAATGTTTTAAAATCCTCTCAATTTTTGGTTGTCATATGTTGTTAAATTGATTTTAATGACAACAACTCAATTCCTTGCTCAAGATCTCTTCTGGTAGCTCTGAGTTTTACTTTTTTTCTGGTGTTGGGATTAAAGGATTTCATATAAAGCTCAAGAGTAGATATTCCTAATAGGTTTGAGACAATCAAATGAATTATAATTACTACATTTTACCAAGAGGATTCTTTAAGGAGGGAGAAGACAAGAGCCAATCTTATCTTTAAGAAATCTGTTAAAATGGTTTAACTTTACCCTGTGTTTACTTGACATTTTAGCAAGAATAACAGCAGAATCTTTCATTAGAACTATCCTGGGAAATTCTTTAAATTATCTTCTCAGATGTGGCTTATCTCACCATCTGTCAGTACTGCAGAAAATTTAGCACTAAATTCAAACGCTTGTTTGTGCCTAATCTTTTGAGGTTAATCAGGATAGATAGAAAGATAAGAACAAACAACCTCAGTAAGAGCTTGTTGGGCATCTCCCACTGACTGGCACTGTCCTGTGTCCTAAGTGATCCCCTGCCCTTTTAGAACATACAGCCTAAAGTGGTAAGAGACAAATATTACAAAATTATATGGCTTTTGGACAAGTGCTAAAGCAAGATATGGCTCAGAGT
Source organism: Rhinopithecus roxellana (assembly GCF_007565055.1). NCBI lineage: Eukaryota > Metazoa > Chordata > Mammalia > Primates > Cercopithecidae > Rhinopithecus > Rhinopithecus roxellana. Next base: position 21,262,233 of record NC_044562.1, read on the forward strand.
GCTGTTGGAATACACAAGAAGAGTGTCTCTCTCACTTCCTGAGTTGGAGTGGGGTGGGAATATGTGGGTGGGAACGAGGCAGGAGTGTAAGTGATTTTGTGTGTGCGTGGGAGTATGTGGGAGAGAAGTGGCCTCCTTGGTAAGCGGAAGGGAGAAGGGAGGTGCCAGAGGTAATTTATAAGCTGAGACCCAAAGGATAGAGTAGGATTTATCAAGAAGGGAAGGTGAGGACTAGGTAGAATATTCCTAACCGAAGTAATATCATGAGGCTATTACACCCGGGCCTCTTTATCTATGTTTGCCCAATCTCTTTTCCTCTGATCTATTTTTTTCAGTATCACAATGATGTCCCACAGGCAAATGGAATGTGAGTTCAATTGAATATGTTATATAAGCGTTTCTCAAACGCTAATGGATGTATAAATTACCTAAGTTTAATGTCAATATGCAGATTCTGATTCAGTAATTCTGAGTTTCTGGGTGTCCAACAAGCTCCCAAGTGACACCAATGCTGCTGGTCCATGGACCAAACTTTGCAACGCAATGTATGGACAACTCAGTTTCCAGTAACTGAATACAACTCTCTCTAGGGAAATAACTGGATATTCCCTAGGCTATTTTCACTATTGATGTGACCTACTTATTCATATTGCATGAGTCACTGCAGTGGTAGCAATACGGTGGCAACATAGCATCTCATTTATTAATATATGAAATTGTTCTATAAAGAAAGCTACTTTATAGAAATCTGGTTTAACATCACTACTTCAAATTCGGCTTCGTACCTTCTTTCCCGTCTTTATCTACATCCTCATTGAAACACACTTCACAGTTTCAGCATGAAACCAGTTTGAAAGGTCGTGTTTAATAAATATTGTCAACACTTGTCAAAATCAAAGGAAAATGTCCCGGGGAAGAATTTGCCTCCTTACCCATTAGGAGCAAGTTATAAAGCTGTCCTGTCTCTTGACAGCAATTCGTTTAATGTCAATTTCAGCTCATTTTAATACATGCATGAGTTTCATATCACTGCCATCTCTGCCTCATCCTGTGACAGCAAATGTTCTGCTTCTCTAAAGATCAAGGACAGCATTATTGTAAATACTCTAAAAATTCTCTCTCCATCCAAAAGGTATGGGAACAGACTGGGCCATGTTGTAAAGTCACCTATCGGAAATGCACACCTACATCAGGTGCTTTAAAACATAAGCCTACCTACATTTTCTTTGATATTAGGCATCATTAAAACGATATACAATGTGTTTCAGAAGATGCATTTGCTTTAAATGTGGGTGCAGTGGAGTTGCATTACACTTGTCATCTAATAATGCATTAATTTTTGCCCCACCATGTGACTCAACTTCCTCATTTAATACTCACAACAATGAACAAATATATATGTGCATATATATAGTTAAATTTATTTGTTAATGCTATACAGGCTTAGCATTAGAACAAATGGCATCAGCCTTGCAGGCAAGCAAAAAAACTTTCTAATTCCCTTCCATACCTTCGTTTTCAACTAGGATTTTACAGTCATCTTAGAGGCAGAAAAACTTTCATACCAAGATATCTGTGGGTAGACTTGTCATTACTTCCTCCTAGTAGATGAGCTCAGCAGTTCTTAAACTTTTGAGTGCATAAAAAGTACTGTAGCAGGTTGTCTATCTAAAGCTATAAATAAAAGTGCTTTATGGGCAAATATGTAATTTTCAAGGCTGACCTTTTAGTTTTCTCTATTTTTACATTACCCCAAATTTGGACCTAACTATCTCTGCCCAAGTTAGATGTGATTTCCTTCCAGAGTGACCAGAGGCTGTTGAAGTGCTTTTTTGCTTTTTGTTTGTTTGTTTTGTTTTGTTTTGTTTTTTGTTTTTGAGACGGAGTTTTGCTCTTGTTGCCCAGGCTGGAGAGCAATGGCGCGATCTCGGCCCATCACAACCTCTGCCTCCCAGATTGAAGCGATTCTCCTGCCTCAGCCTCCTGAGTAGCTGGGATTACAGGCATACACCACCATGCCCAGCTAATTTTGTATTTTTAGTAGAGACGGGTTTCTCCATGTTGGTCAGGCTGGTCTTGAACTCCTGATCTCAGGTGATCTGCCCGCCTCGGCCTCCCAAAGTGCTGGAATTACAGGTGTGAGCCTCTGCGCCCGGACTCAAAGTGATCTTTCTACAATGTTTCATATCTGGAAGGAGCAGCCTGAGGTCTGTGCCAGCCTTACTTCTCACTTTGCCCATTTCCTACTCCTGCCGTCTCTAGCCTCTAAAAATCACAGGAGATGTCTTAGCACTGGCAGTAAGTCTAGGGATGGCCTACATGGAATAGATCTACTAGCCCATCAAAGCTGCCTGGAGGACACAGTAGCAATAGGACACAGAGCTATGGGACCCTATGTCCTGTCTCCCTGAACTGTACACAGGGCCTTGGCTGGCTCCTAGAAGGAGTCATATAACTTGACTTAGAAGTCAAGTTTTTATAGATCAAAATTAGCTTGGTGCATGGCCTTATCTTCCACATGTAAACTATTTGGACCCTAACAGTAATAGCCATTTGGCCTTTTGGTAAAAGCCAAACTGTCCTGTGGACAAGAAAGCATTCAAAGAGATGTCCAGGCTTGGGTTTGAAGTAAATGGCAGCCTAAAAAGTTATAGGCCCACACTGTAGGAAACCTGTAAAGACAGGGGCTGAAAACTAGGTCATCTCTGATATTTTGCCAGGTGACTTCCAGAGCTGTGAGGGAACCACAGACTTTAGTCCAAACATGTCATTTATAAATGATGAGACTAAGACTCAGAAAGGCTATGTGGCAGAATAGGTCGAGATTGGCAGCCAGGAAATGTAGCTAATTTCTTTTTCTTGCTTTCTTCCTCTCTTTCTTTCCTTCTTTCTTTCTTTCTTTCCTTCCTTCCTTCTTCCCTTTCTCCCTTCCTCCTTCCCTCCCTCCTTCCCTTCCTTCCTTCTTTCCTTCCTTCCTTTCTTCCTTCTTTTTTCTCTCTCCCTCCCTCCTTCCTTCTGTCTTTCTCCCTCCCTCCTGCCTTCCTTCCTTTCTCTTCCTTCCTTTTCTCCCTCCCTCCCTCTCTTTCTTTCTTTCTCTTCCTTCCTTCCTTCCTTTTTATCTTCTTTCTCTCTTTCTCTTTTTCTTTCCTTCCTTCCTCCCTTCTTTCTTTCCTTCCTTCCTTTTTTTATCTTTCCTCAGCTAAGCAAAGATAATATGGATGTTATCCTTTCACGTACATTAGGTTCACTCTAGCCCCCAAGTGACAGTTGCTCAAAAAGTAATATATAAAAAATTCTAACAAAACAGATTTTATTTTAATTACTCTGTGCAGATTTTGCCTGAATCTATGATTTGTTACACAGCACAGTCAGTAGTCATTTTTTAAAATGTCATTCCATAATAATGGAAATGCCAAAAGGCTACACTAATGCCCTGTTTGACTTATGGCTAATTGAAAATGGATTAATTTAGTGCTTGAGACATGAGAGTTATAGGTTAGTTAGAAATAAATTGTTTGTTTAACTGATCTTTTATTTGGCACTTGTTTTAAGAGAAAACATCTACCTTTTGCACTGAAAATTTTATACAGAACTATCAGATCGTATTCCAAAAGTATATGTTAATGAATTGTACATTGTTCTGTGTGGACAACAAAAATTAAACATATAGACTTAAGCTATCAGTACATTTTAAAAGCCCAAATTATTATATTTTTAGAAGAAAAATATTTAGAAATGCATATAACATTTAGAGAGTTTTTATATTTAAATGGGGTTCAATTTTGAGTTTCTAGTCATATTATTAAAAAATTTTGATAAGAATTTTCATTTTTATCACATCTTGAAAACATAAAAGCAATTCTTTTATTTTTTTATTTTTTATTTATTTATTTATTTTGTTTGTTTGTTTGTTGTTTGTTTTTTGTTTTTTGAGGCAGAGTCTCACTCTCTTGCCCAGGCTGGAGTACAGTGGCACCATCTTGGCTCACTGCAACCTCCACCTCCTGGGTTCAAGCTCTTCTCCTGCCTCAGCCTCCCAAGTAAGCTGGGACTACAGGTGTGCGCCACCAAGCCCGGCTAATTTTTTGTATTTTAAGAGAGATGGGGGCTTCACCGTGTTGCCCAGGTTGGTCTCAAACTCCTGAGCTCAGGCAATCCACCCACCTCAGCCTCCCAAAGTTCTGGGATTACAGGTGTGAGCCACCACACCCAGCATTGTTTTGTTTTGTTTTGTTTTGTTTTGCTTTGAGACAGGGTCTCACTCTGTCACTCAGGCTGGAGTGCAGTAGCATGATCTCAGCTCACAGAGAGCTCCACCACCCAAGTTCAAACAATTCTCATACCTCAGCCTCCTGAATAGCTGGGATTACAGGCACATGCCACCACGCCTGGCTAATTTTTTTGTATTTTTAGTAGCAACAGGGTTTCACTGTGTTGGCCAGGCAGATCTCAAACTCCTGACAGCTCAAATGATCCGCCTGCCTCAGCTTCCCAAAGTGCTGGGATTACAGGCGTGAGCCACTGTGCTCAGCCAATTTTAAATATTTTAAAAATGTTAATACAACTCTGTGTGTAGTCAAGCCCATCAAGATTTGACAGAGCTGGCAAGGAGACAGGGGATGTAGGTCTATACTTTGGAGATAAAGAATTTGAGGAGCTATCTCCAGCCACAGAGATGATAAAGAGATTACTTGCATTTTCTAAAGTTCACACTTTTTTTTTAATGGCACTATACTGAGTCCAAATTAAAATTATATTTTACCTCCACTTTAAAAAATAAAATGAGTATTTGTTATGTGTTGGTGTTTTCAGAGCTGGATTAATGTGACAATTGAGAAAAATGTATTTGGGTTTTATAACCGCTTGCTTAAAAAAGATGCTAACAAGGCTAGTAGTCAGACAGATGCAATTATGCCCTTCAAAGCACTGTGGAAGGCATTGGGTTGCAGTTTTACAGTCACAGTAGGATCATCTATAGTGGTTCCACCAATTATAAAATGTATGCAACAAAGAAATATCCATTTCAGCAATGGGATTTGCAGTGTTTAATGCAATCTGAAAAGATGATTTTTGATACACCACATTGTGATTTATTCTTTATTTCTAAATATAGAGATGACTCACTGGAATGTGTTTTTGTGTTTTGGGTCACAAACAGCAACTTGGAGTCATCACGGATGTATGACATTTTGGGACCGCAGCAGGGCAGAGGCTGTGGCAGCTCAGGAGGCGGCTCGGGGAACTCCATCACTGCCTGCAAGAAGGTAACTTTGGCTTATGCCACTTTGTTCTTGACTGTTGAACTTGAACACTCATTTAATTGGAAATTTTAAGCTCTCTTCCTAAAGTAGGAACAACAATAAAAACAAACAACAAAATGATCCACAGTTTTCCCAAGTAAGCCTTGATAACATTAAATTTTTAATTTATGGAAATGATGAGAAAATTCAGGCATAGAAAATTATAAGCCTCCACTGCCATACTACCTCAACCCAAGACTTTTCTCCAGTACTCCTTCTTAAACTTGGCCATGAATGACAGTTTCTTGCATCTCCTTTCAGAAAAATGTTCATGGGTTTTGAACGAGTCAACATATTATATTAAGTTACCAAATCTTTATCTAAGAAAATGTTAGGGCTGTTTTGCTTTCGATATTTCCATAAAACAAAGGGTATGCTGGGATTCTTTTACTAAGAAAAACAGAATTGTATTTTCTAGAACATAGACTTAAGAGCTGATAAAAAAAAAATTATGCTCTAAGATACTTGCAAGAACCCTTGAACAACATAAAATCATAGAATCTGACGACCTCATTTTTCCAGCCAATCAGCACTAAGGCCCCACAACTTGAAGTAAAATGCCCACAATCCTAGTTCCCCATCTAATGCTTTTGTCACTATTTGATGCTGAATTCCAGGGTAGTATATGTTTCTTCTCATCCCAATTCAGAAGCAATCACACTGAGTTATTTCATTTATTGCAAAAATATTAAATTATAAAAAAGTTATAGATGTAAATTAACACAAATTCTGTTACTAAGCATATAGTTTATGTGTATGTATTGTGTATATATGTAATATACATTATATACATGCATATATATACCCAGTTAAGCAGCATTAATAATTCTCTGCTTTGTGACTTTTGTATAAGTTTTTAGTTTTCAAGTATTAGAGAAATGAACAAATATCTGTACTAAAAATATACTTATAACAGAAAGGTAGCATTAAACATAATTTTACAAAAGTATTTCCATACATTCATTCATAACCAAATGTGAAAAACTTTCTAATTAATTAAGGATTCTTATTAGCACATGTTGTATGATCTATTATTCTTTCTCCTCTTATAAATTCCTGCAAAGGTATTGGTGCTATAAATTCCACTTTTTGATGAAGGAAACTAATGCACTGTAATTCAAAATGATTTCAAGTTATTCATAAAAGAGCTAATAGTTTATAAATCGATTTATAAAAGAGGTCTCCAAGCCTTAGGTATACTCTGTTGAACTCTGTAACTCCAAATTATAAATGCTTCATCATAATCTGTACCTTTTACAGGGCTAAATAACTTTTAGCTTATTCTAATTTTTTAAAATACATATATATTTACCGATACAAGGTTGCGTGGTATTTAAAAGAATTGAATCCAGACTGCCTGAATTTAACAGCCAGTTGCATCATTACTTGTGTGATCTTGAGCAAATGACTTTACTTCATGTCTCAATTTCCTCATGTGAAAAATGAAGAAAATAGTATTATCTATTTTACAAGATTAAAGCGAGGACTCAATGAATTAATAGATGTGAAATGTTTACAGCAGTCCCTGGCACACTTCATGCACTCAAAATAAAGATCTCTATCACTAATATTACTCTACAGAAGAATATTATCAGCAAGCATACAGTCACAGAAAATAATTCCGTACAGGTATTACCATTCCTAGAGAGTTAGGGATTTATGATCTGTTATCTCAGCTACAGTTATTTCCCTGGAAAAGAGTTGGTCACATTTATTTCTTTAAAAAAAAAAAATCCCATCTAGAAGCTACTGAACTGAAAGGGCTGTTTGGGCTTCGATGTCTACTCAAAAAATTAAAACTGGTGCTGGGCGCGGTGGCTCACGCCTGTAATCCCAGCACTTTGGGAGTCCGAGGTGGGTGGATCACCTGAGGTCAGGAAATCGAGACCAGCCTCAGCAATATGGTGAAACCCCGACTCTATTAAAATACAAAAGTTAGCTGGGTGTGGTGGCAGGTGACTATAGTCCCAGCTACTCGGGAGGCTGAGACAAGAGAATTGCTTGAACCCGGGAGGCAGAGGTTGCAGTGAGCCAAGATCATGCCACTGCACTCCAGCCTGGGCTGCAGAGCAATAGTCTGTCTCAAAAAAAAATAAAAATAAAAATAAAAACTAAAGCTAATCTTTAATTCTAAATGACTTCATTAGCATATATATTTTGCGTGTGTATACATATGTATAAACGTGTAATGTATACATCAATGTATACATTTACAAATAAGAATGTAAAATTTTAACATAATCTGACTCATTTCACAATTATTTCTAGAATAACTATTGGGAAATTTAACATATTAAATTGTCTTTTCTACAGATCACAAATGATCAAATATAGGCAATTTTGTATGGCCCAACCTAAATACATTCAAAACTCTGTTAGATCTTGGAGAGAAATACAAAGATAGATCATAAATGACCCTCATCCTTAATGAATTCACAGCATGGTTTGGGATATAATACTGGTTTCTCTTGTAAAAAGTCAAATAATAATTCATAAGTTAAACTATTATGCAAGATAACAACAGACATGCCTTATTTTACTCTACTTCACATTATTGGACTTAGCAGGTACTGCATCTTTTACAAAATGAAGGTTTGTGTCAATCCTGCATCCAGCAAGTCCATTGGTGCCACTTTTCCAACAGAACATGCTCACTTAGTGACGCTGTGTCACATTTTGGTAATTCTCTCAGTATTTCAAACTTTTCATTATTATATCTGTTGTGGTGATCTATTACCAGTGGTCTTCAACGTTACTATGGTAATTGTTTTGGAAGCCATGAACTGCACCCAAATAAGATGATGAACTTAATCAATAAATGTGTGTGCTCCGACTGCTCCAAGGAAAAGCCATCTTATTAGAGGCTAATGAAGTCGGTAACTTTAAGTGATGGCCAATGCTCATTTACTATTCCAAAAATCCTAGGGCCCCTATGTATTATGCTAAATCTACTACCTGGGTTCTATAAATGGAACAGCAAAGCCTAGATTACAGCACATCTGTTTACAGCATGGTTTACTGAATATTTTAAGCCCCCTGTTAAAGCCTTCTGCTCAGAAAAAAAAGAAGATTCCTATCAAAATATATTACTGTTCATTGACAATGAATCTGGTCACTTGAGATCTCTGGTGGAGACATACATGGAAATTAATAATGTTTTCATGCCTGCTAACACAACCCATTCTGCAGCCCATGAATCAAGGAGTAATTTTGATTTTCAAGTGTTAATGTTTAAGAACTGCATTTAATAAGGCTATAACTGTCATAGATAATAATTCCTTTGATGGATCTGGGCAAAGTAGATAGAAAGTCTTCTAGAAAGAATTTACCATTCTAGATGCTATTAAGAACATTTATGATTCATGGGAAAATGTCAAAATATTAACATAAACATGAGTTTGAAAGTTGATCCCAACTCTCACGAATGACTGAAGGGTTCAATACACGTAGTTGAAATAACAAGAAAACTAGAATTGGAAGTAGAGCCTGAAGAACGACTGAATTGCTGCAATCTTCTGATAAATCTTGAAGGAATGAGGAATTACTTCCTATGGAAATAAAGTAGTTTCTTGATATGGACTCTACTCCTGGGGAAGATGCTGTGAAAGTTTTTGAAACGACAACAAAAGATTCAGAATATTACATAAACTTAATTGATAACACAGCAGCAGATTTTGAGAGGACTAACTCCAATTTTGAAAGTTCTCCTGTGGGTAAAATGCTATTGAATAGCAAGCACTGCATGCTCCAGAGAAGTCTTTGGTGAACACAGAGTTCATCAATGTGGCAACATTCATTGTTGTCTTATTTTAAGAAATTGCAACAGCTACTGTAAGGTAACCTTCAGTGTCCACCACCTTGATCAATTAGTAGCCATCAACCTGGAGGAGAACAGCAAATTCTTTTGTTCACCAGCAAAAGAATTACAACTCACTGAAGGCTCAAATAATTGCTAGCATTTTTTTAGCTACAAAGTATTTTTAATTAAGCTACATACTTTTTTGGTTATAATGCTGTTTCACACTTAATAGACTATAGTATAATATAGATATAACTTTTATATGCATTGGGAAACCAAAAGTTTTGTGAGTCCCTTTATTGTGACATTTGCTCTGTTGTGGGGGTCTGCGACTGAATCCACAATATCTCTGAGATGTGCCTATGTAAATCAGTGAAAAACAGGTTTTGTTTTCATTAAAAGCTAAGAGCCAAGATCATCCTTAGATTTGCAATAGACATCAGCAAGTTCAGCAGAAAGTACTCAGAAGGATGATCAAGATTTGAATTGCGAAAGAGAATATACACCCAAACTTGGAAAGGGCTGCTACAAATTAATGAAGAAGTCAGTACCTTTCCTGGTAATATGTTTTTTAATATTTATAGCACATTTCTTTCATTTCAAATATTCTGTCAAGCTTACATAAAAATTGCATTTAAAAGACAGTTTAGTAACTGTATATGCCACATGTCGAACACTGTGGGGTTCTCATTGCTTACCTTCTCTTCAAAAGAGTAGTTCACCAATGTTTTCTTCTTCTTTGTATCCAGAACAAAAGCACCCAATAAAAAGTCATTTAATATTGAATGGTTTTATGCCATTATTAATTATTTTATTATTAAATAATACTGCAAGCTAATTCTTTAAAATCTTGTTAATCACAGATTACAGAACAGAGAAAGTGAAGGTCCATGTGTTAAATGCCCATGCAATGTATGTCCTGTACAAAAAAGGCGAAAAGAGCAAGGACAGTTACATCTGAGAAGCAGCAAGGCTGTCCTGATAAATCACCACTCTTCACAGTCCATCAGCCTTCACTGAGAGTACCATGGATAATTGAAATCTATTGGTAATTCCTCAAACTCATTTCATGTAATCATGTCATCTTTTTCCTCACCAAATCTTTTTATCAGAACTGACATATTGCTAAATTAACTGGTGGAAGAAATAAAACAAGGGTCCACAAGATAATGCATTAGTTGGATAATCAGCCTCCGAAAAAATTGCAAATTGACTGAATTTTTCTCATATGTTTCATAATAAATCTCTAAGGGTTTCAGGAATCCTACCCAGACACAATTGCTTGTGTTCCTCAAATTTCCTCTGTAGTATTAGAGAAATATGATCCCTGGAAGCTGCAGCTCTGAAAAAGCCATAGCATCAGGAATGAGACTTTGGTGTGCTTATTCGAAGGAGGAACTCTTCAATATATGTTTCTGGTAGTGAGAGATGGCCTTTCCCCAGAGCTAAGATGACCATACCATACAGTGACAATTTTCATAGATTGTCCTCGTGTTTTGTTAATAGACCCCCGTTTGCTCTCATAAGTGCTTTGGTATGCAAAATAACTTATATGGTCATCCCATCTCTGGCTTCGGAATTATCTTTTCTCTCCCTCTCTCTTTTCTAAGATCTAGACAAGTTAGATAAATTCACACTGAGGTTTTAGTGATTGCTTAATGGGGTGGTGACAAATAAATTATGTTTGCCACTACTATTACCCTCTCCCTTAACTGGCATTGATCATTGAGCCCGTTGAACCTGGACACGACCTCAGAATTCTACTTATTACAAAGCTCTAAACAAACACTTTCAATCCATCCAAGTTGGAACGTGAGCTAACCTCTATGTCACCCTAATTAATGTGCACCGAGACACAGGGCTGTTTTAACGTATGCAACATGATTTCCCACAATAATGCATTTAAAATGATATAATTACAAAATACTACAAGAAAAAATGGAAAAGAGCTACTGGGTAGGAAGCCCTAAAGTTCTCCCCCTAGAATCCCTTGAATTGTATTTAACAGAAGCATTGCCTGATGCCCCATCTCATACAACCACTCCTTCTTTGTTGTTGTTGTTGTTGTTGTTGAGGCATATCAACACCAGGCTGGTGTGCCGTGGCGTGATCTCAGCTCACTGCAACCTCCACTTCCTGGGTTCAAGCGTTTCTCCTGCCTCAGCCTCCCAAGTTACTGGGATTACAGGTGTACGCCATGACACCCAGCTAATTCTTTTTGTATTTTTAGTAGAGATGTGGTTTCACCATGTTGGTCTCGAACTCCTGACCTCAAACAGGCCTCCCACCTCAGCCTCCCAAAGTGCTGGGATTACAGGCATGAGCCACCGTGCTCAGCCCAACCACTCCTCCTTATAAGACAAATACAACCACCATTGCTAAACCGAATCTTAGGAATTTTACACTAAACAAGCTAAATGATTATAAGTGTCATTCTTTTATATTTATTTAAAACTAGGTAAAAATTCTTCCTAGTCTCTTTATAATAAATAAAAAACTGTTATCTCCAGGGCAGCAGTGGGATGTTGTGTATCAAACCTGGACTTGGAATTGAGAGACCTGAATTAGATACCGGGTTTCTCTTCTTACTGTATGTGCTTAGGCCGATGATGTAACCTGTCTGACTCAGATTCTCTAAGGTTAGTGTGATACTTACATACAAAAAGATTTGTGTACCCCTTGGCACATAGTTGATGCTCAATGAATATTAGTTCATTCTAAATAAATAATCTTTTAGATAAGGGAAATCTTTATTTAAATGAAATTTTAAAACAGATGTAAATGTAGCATGCAATGTGTCTCCATTATATTGAATATCTGTTAGATTTCCCTTTCCTCTGAAAGCATTATATTCAGTGTAATATTTCCACAACAGCTGGCATTTTCAATCTATGCTTTACTTAGACTGAAGGTTTGCTATTTGGGATATAGTGGAACCAAGTCTCTGAATAGGATTCTTATGAGGAAAAACTTGTCGGAGAAAAATCAACACCTGAAATATCCTTCTCTTTTCATGGCATGTTAATTAAATCTGCCTTAAACTTGGACTTATCAAAGGCGGCAGACTGAAAACACTTCAGGTTCCCAGAGGCAGAGTTTGATCTTAATATGACATCTGAACAGCTTTTTGAAGTTTCAAGAGCGTTCTTGGCCATGGTCCCTCCCCCGACCCCTTTAAACTGACTTAAATTTGCTGTCAACAGTGGCAAAGATATATCTGAAGAATGACAGAATGGGTGTCCCTGGATGTTTCATTTTATTCTGCAAAATACACTTTCATCTAAGCACATATCTTTTTGATAAGATGTAATTAACGAAAGCAATTTAATTAATGTGTTCAGGCACAGGCATACAAATCGGAAGGCTTTTTCACAGTCTGAGCCATATCTCTGGAGACATTTTTATTAGTCAGAATTTTATTGCTATTGGACAAGAGCCCCAATAATACTTCTGAGAAGCTACGAAGTACTTTCACTGTGTTTCAAAGCTAGATATTCACATGATGGAAAATAGACATAACATTCTGTATTTGTGGAAGTTGTTTCTCTCAAATAATCAAGGACCTTACGAATAAGTAAATAAAATTAAAGAAAAATCAGCATTATTGAGCTTATTCACATCACTATAGAAGGAAGACACAAGAATTTCCCCCTGGAGTATAAACCACTCTAAAGTCTCAAACACTCTCTTCTGATCTAGCAGCCTGTCAGTGGTCTTCAGGCTGGTTTCTGACACCAGAGAATGGCCTAGCCAATTTTTGCAAAACAGTTACATGTCCTGTTTTATCACTATTCTGCAAGAGTAATCAGAAGCATTGAAGAAACAGGGATATTTTTAAGACAAGAAATAGAGAATTATCCTACTAAAAGCGGCATTTAAAGAAAGCTAATATGATCGTTTTCAAGAGAATTCCTCAAAACAAAGATAGCTTGCAATCTGGGCTGCCAGGAGGGGAATACTGGGTGGGGATGGGGATAGCGGAGGGGAGGGGAGGTGAAACCAGTGTATGGGGTAGTGGATGGAGAGAAAAAGAAACCTGGGTGAGATCCATTTGGCAGTCAAGATCAGAAGGACTCTTTGACCGTAAGGGCTGAACAGGAGAATGACTACTTAGGCTAAGATATTTATGAGTGGTGGTACATCCAAGACCACTGCTAAGGGGACACTGGGAGACAGAGAGGAGAAGAAGCCATGAGTTTTGATTCAGCCCAGTTGCATCGAAAGAGCCAGCCACATTTCCTCTGGAGGCAGTTTCATTCACCATCTAGGGAAACTTCTGTATGCCCCGAGCCACATCAACATCAGGGTTGTACTGAGGGCAGAATGCAAGTAATAAAAGCTTTGATTAAGGGCTCATTTGCTCTTCCTTCAGCAAAAGCAGGTCAAGAACGGCTTCCCTCGCCTTAAAGGCAACCAGGTCCACACAGAAACCGAGAGGTGGGGCTGCCTGTGTTGCATGGAGAGCTCATCCTCTGGAAAGTATCAATGTGGTGACCCTAGGTGGGAAAATTTTAAGCTATCAGTTATGGCTTGTTTTGCAGTTTGAATACAATTCAGTTTCTTATTCTGAAGTCAGTCTGTTTGAGGACTTCTCTTCCGGACTCTGAAATCTACCCATTTCTCGTTGCCTCCAGCAATTTTTTCTATACAGTGGTGACAGTCCAACATGCCAGCCTTGTTCTGTTCTCTACAGCTCAGTTCCTTGAGCATCCTTTTCACTGTGTGTGAAGAGCCCCTGGAAGGAACCTGTATGCTTTTACTTTTTTCCTTAAAAAAAAAAAAAAAAAGATCAAAAAGGAGGACTCTGAAAACTTAAAATAGCTTAGAACACTTTGTGGAGTTGAGGCTAATGCTGTACTGCTGGAACTAGGTAAGTGATCTGTTTTTCTGAATTCCTGTGGTCATTACCCCAAGCCTTCTGTATTTTATGTATTAAATATCTCTCCAGAAATACAACGGGTTGACATTGAATATGTCTAATCTGGCATTAAAAATTCTCCTTTCTATCTTTGGGTACTTAAAAAAAGACTAGCCAGCCTGCTCCCTATCGCTGGCCTCAAGGCCTCCCCTGTTTTCTTTCAGTCCCTCCTGTAAGAAAAGTTCCCAGCACAGTAGCCTGAGGTACACACTACATTCCCCACGTGTCCTCATAGCATCCATCTTTTTCATATCGTGCCAGACTCACCCTTCTGATTAAAGTGCCAGTTTTCGGCCGGGCACGGTGGCCCAAGCCTGTAATCCCAGCACTTTGGGAGGCCGAGACGGGCGGATCACAAGGTCAGGAGATCGAGACCATCCTGGCTAACACAGTGAAACCCCGTCTCTACTAAAAATACAAAAACTAGCCTGGCGAGGTGGCGGGCGCCTGTAGTCCCAGCTACTCGGGAGGCTGAGGCAGGAGAATGGCGTAAACCCGGGAGGCGGAGCTTGCAGTGAGCTGAGATCCGGCCACTGCACTCCAGTCCGGGCGACGGAGCGAGACTCCGCCTCAAAAACAAAAACAAAAACAAAACAAACAAACAAACAAAAAAAAGTGCCAGTTTTCAGTCCTGCCAGTGTCAAAGTGGGAAGGAATAACATGGCTCAGATAAATTGGAGCACGTCTCTACAAGGGACCTTGTGACTCATGATCCTGTACAGTGAGCCCCTTACATTCACTAGGCACATCTCTGCCTCTTGAGAAGGGAACTCACTCTGAAAGACTCGTATCAGGGCTCATACTCTCCAGGATGGAAAGCATCCAAGAAACATTTGTATCCCTTCACAGATTATGGGCCCATCTGCATGCAGTTGTTTCTTGTAGCTTTTGCCCAAGAAGAGAAGAGTCAGAGAAAAGAGAACTATCCCTTTTTTACTTTATTTTATCATTTTATTTTGTCTTGCTTTGTCACCCAGCCTGGAGTGCAGTAGTGTGATCATGGCTTACTGTGGCCTCGAACTCCTGGGCTCAAGTGATCCTCCCACTTCAGCCTCCTGAGTAGCTCAGACTATAGGTGCAAGGCACCATGCCTGGCTAATTTTTTGGTTTTATTATTTTGTAGAGACAGGGTTTCACAATATTGCCCATGTTGGTCTTGAACTCCTGGCCTTAAGTCATCCTCCTGCCTCAGCCTCTCAAAGTGCTGAGATTACAGACAGGAGTCACTGCAGCCAGCCATGTTACTTATATTTTAATTGCCACAGTCCAAAGGCATGCACCAATACTCAAGAGATACATGGCCATCAAATTCATTGTCCCTTTGTCTAGTGGCAAATTCTGCACTACCTATACTTTGCATACCAACACAAAATAATCCAAAGTCCATGGAAGGCTTTCATGCACTTCATATATTTTCCTACATGTGTGTTTCTTCCTATATTTTTCTTCTCTTAGCATTAAAATCACATTCCCTTCACTGATAGTATAAGTATTATAGCATTATGCTGACTCTAAATAACAATTAATCAGCTGTCCTCTATTTATGTGTCTAACTTGATTCTGCTTAAACCATTGCTGATCATTCATAAATTATACTATATTTGCATTTCCTGAGTGTATCTGTTTTTGTAACTCTTGCATTTTATACTTGAGACTCAAACTCAGTTACTGCATTCATGTGGATAAAGCTCTGATCAACTTTCAAAGCCTTCTTCAGCCAGCTGACATCTGTGTGATATGACAGAGGTAGTGTGGCTGGATACTTCTTTTTCAGTCCTCATCAGTTACCAAGCTCTAACTCCTCCTCTGTACTCTTATTCTTTTGACAACATTAAGATACAGTGTAGCACCCAGAATACCAGTAATTGAGTGGCACAAGAAAAATAGAGAGATATCTGAGACTGTACAGAAGCCATGCAGGTCATTTCTTGCCATCTTAGGATGCATCCTGGCCCAGGATAACATACAAAGTCTCTAAGTTACATATACGGGGATATAAATTTCAAAGAAAGGGGGGCTTTTGTTCATAAAGCATCTCCATTTTGTGCTCAAATTGCATCCTTATGTGATATTTGTCAGAGATAAATGCTCCATAAAATAGTGTAATCCATATTTATTTATCAGAAACAAACTTAGACCAGGTATGTATTGCAGAAAGCATTTCATAGATAAGGACTCTCCTACTAGAAAAACACAATTAGTTTATCTGAAGGTCATTCATTTGTATGTTTATCATGAGATGACAATTTTACCTTTTCTCTTCTCTGGTAGTCTTCCCTCCTACCCACCTTTACAGTAAAGGGAGAGAATGAATGGTAGGCTCACTAATAACCGTTTCCTTTCCAACTCTTCCAACAAATCATACCTTTGATCTGGTAAATTCTCCTTGATAACAGAGAATCATTTTGTTCCAAGAGCTAAAAGAACGCCATTATTTTACGATACTTTAAAAATAACCAGTTACAAAATTTCTAAATTTTATTAGGTGTCAATGGTAGAATGCATGAATACTTTACATCCAACCAAACAGAATTATAGAATATGTTGTATGAATAATAAAACAATGATATTCATACTTTGGAAACCATTTCTCCTTTTTGTCAAAGGAGGTTAATGCACAAGGACTCAGGCAGTCATCCAATAAAATCATCGTTAAGAGAAAAATGTTATCCTAATATTTAATTAAACCTTCTGAGAAATGGAAACTAACTCACTGAGTTTCTGATGCCAATTTTTTTCTTCCATGCAATAATTTTATTTCAATTTTCTTTTATTGTTTCTTCTTAGTAGTTCAGTGTGCTTTAAATAGGCATTACACAGTTGCCCGGTGAAATAATGGGAAAGTATTTCTATTCCAGAGTGGAAAACAAAAGACTATAGAATTCTCAGAAAGTTTGCTATGGCATAAGCTAGATCAGCATAAAGTTAAATGTATAAAATTAAATGAAACTTCCTGAATTCTAGTCCAGCATGAGTGTGTGTGTGTGTGTGTGTGTGTATGTACTAGGCTTTTTAACTATTATAAAATATTTAAGTCAGCAATTAAGCATTAATTAAGCCAGTGACTAAACTTTGCAAAATTATACTAAAAAAGTTTTGTAGACTTTTACAGTGCTTCAAAACATTAGAGAGCATCTGGCCCAGCTCAGCAATGAATTTCTTTTCATTGAAGGATAAAAGATTCTTTCCCACTACTGGGAACCTAAATTTCCCATCACTTCCTCCACCACTCATTCTGCACCAGACATTTATTATCCTTCAAACACACCATGCATACTCCTTCTGTGAACCTTTGCTGTCCCTGGTAATCTCTGCCTGGGAGGCTGCTCTGCCCTCAGATGGGAGTGTGGCTGGCTTCTCACTTCATTCAGATCTCTACTCTATGTCATCCTTAGAAAGGCCTGCCAAGACATACTTTCCAAATAGCATCCCTTATTTCCTTATCCCTTTGTCTGGCTTTATTTACTTTCATAGTAGTTTTCATTATCTGACATATATGCTTATTTATAATTTATGCGATTATGATGTGTCCTCCTACAACAGAATGAAAAGGAAAATGGTTTCTTGTTGTTGCTGTCATTCTTGTTTTGTTCACCAGTGCTCCAATTAAACAGTGCCTAGTACAGAGAGCAGGTGCTCAACAAGTAGTTGATTGAAAGACGAATGAAAACTTAATATGGATGGCATTATCCTTGTTTCATAATAGCATTCCAAAGCTAACATTAAATATAGAGTCTAATTAATACTTTTGAATATGATATGAGCCAATATGGAATCCAGGCTTAATTTTTATTTTAAAAGTATCTTGAAAAGAAAAAAGATATCTTAAAATGGAAAGGAAAACAAACCACAAAGAAATACCACCATGCACCTGTTAGAATTACTAAAATAAATTTAAAAGCAAAAATGGACAACACTGAGTACTGACAAGGATACGGGACAAGTTGGACTCTCATACCTTGCTGGTGGAAATGGAAAATGGTAAACCCACTTTAAAGGACATTTTTTCAGTTTCTTATAAAGTTACCATATGACTTAGTAATTTCATTCTTGGGTACTTACCCGAGAAAAGCAAAACCTTCAATTTAAACATAAACCTGTAGGCAAATGTTTATAGCAACTTTATTTATATTTGCCCCAAACTGAAACAACCCAAATTTCTTTTGGCTAGTGAATGGCTTTAAAAATAACTCTGTGTATCTCCATAGAATGGAGCGCTGCTCAGCAACAAAAGAAAGCAAACACTACTCATGCACATGGTAATAGAGATGAATCTCAAACTCATTATGCTAAGAGAAAGAAACAGGTCATAAAAGGCTACATATTCTACGACTCCATCTGCATAACATTTTAGAAAAGGCAACATTTTAGGGATACAAATCAAATGAATAAATTAGAATGAAGCTGTAATATTGTCTAGGGATATAGATCAGATCAAAAAATTGGAATAAAGCCAAACTATGGTCTTTTTATCTCTTCATATGTCACCATTTTTTCCCTTCGTATGTCACAATTTTTCACTTACTCATGTCCTCTTTTCAATGCACCAATAAAATTTTGCAATTTTCTTTATTCACCTTCTACAGAAAAAAAAAAAAAGGAAAGGAAAGAAATCATATCAGTTGTTGCCAGGGGCTGGGACTTAGGATATATTTAATTACAAAGAGAAGGAGGGATTTGAGGAAGGTGATGAAACTCTTTTATATCTTGATTCGGTTGCTGGTTATACAACCATGTGCATTTTTCAAAACTCATAGAACTTTACACACAAAAAGTGAATTCTATAGGAAGGCAATATCTCTATCAAGAAAATGTTACCAGGAGTAAAGATGTCATTATTTTGCCAAGTAAATAGATCAAAGTGTCTTAGTACTTGCCTTCATTCCAGTCATCTCTTCTCTATCTTTACCACATTCACCATTCAAATCCAATGAACCACTCACATCACAGTCTTCTTGTGTAAGAAAATGTAACTGAGTGCCTTAGAAAGAGTCTCGAACTGCAACAGGAGCCTGGAGAGTCTCCTCTGAGTGATGCCCATGCCTCTTCCAATGGATTTCTCTGGCTCCCTTTATTTTACTGCTCCTCTTGCTTTTTCTCTCCACATCTCCAGCACACATTTATTAATACTTTGTGTCTCATTTGAAAGTTAGCATCACACTGTCCAAAGTTATCATCAAGTATAGAGTCTAACAAATGCATTTAAGGGATATTGATAAGAGATTTTGCTGTCAAACAGCAAGCAGCTGTTCTGTACCAATGGTATGTAGGGAGAAAAGTGTTGGACACAAATTGAATACGTATATATTTATATAATATGCATGTATACTGGGAAGCATGCACCTTCCAATATTCTGAGGAAGAAATTTTGTTTGTATTACAAAAACTTCACAAGAACAGAGAAATATTTATATAGGGGCAGGCTCAGTTTCAGTTATATCTTGAGGGTTGGGGAAGAACATTGATGAAAACTTCAGGGGGCAGGTGGAATGATGTGGAAAAAAATGTATGCATCATAAAGGCTATGTGGTAGAGCTGTTTATTAAACTCGTGGATTATAGCAGAGTATTTATGGAGGGAGATAATCTGAGACAAAGCCTAGGAAACTCTAAGTTGGGCAAAATGCAGTATCTTAAACATTGGAGTTTAGTCACTGTTTATCAAAAGATTAACAGGAGAGAGCTGAATTAGAATCTGTTCTTTCTTGAATGCTAATTGTTTGGCAAAAAGCCCATAAAAATTTGGGCTCACCCCCAGCAAATATTGTCCTTCTGTCTTGTTTTGCAAAACCCAGCTTAGTTTCTGACAGGATTAGAAGGTCCTCAGTCGTATTTATTGGATCAGTTAGTCAATTGTGGTCAAAGTCTTATGAGAGAATTATATAACATTAGTAATAATATTAATAATAACAATAGCTACTCTTCGTGAGCACTTGAAGTAATCAGATAGCATGTGCATTCATTATTTCTAATGTCTGCAAAAGATTCCTCATTGTGAGTAGAAATACCACCCTCATTTTGTAGGTGGGAAAACTGAGACTCAGAAGTTAAGTGACTTGCCTTAGGTTGAACAGGTAATTAATGGAAAAACTGGAATTTGAAATCAGATTTGTCTTCAAAGCTTACTTTTTTTTCTTTATTTTGGTTTTAGTGAGCTAGATGGATTTCAGAGATAAGGAAGATAGAGAGATGAGAGAATTACAATATGAATACATAGGACCTTTGTGTGTGTCCAGCCTTCCCTAACTTCCCGTCTCAAGTATCGTCTCTGTTTTAGTTTGTTAGAGCTGCCATCACAAAATATGCTAAACTGTGTAATTTGCAAACAACAGGAATTTATTGCTCACAGTTCTAGAGGCTGGAAAGTCCAAGATCAAGGTGAGAGCAAATTCAGTGTTTAATGAAGACTCATTCTCCATAGATGGTGCCTTTTTGTCATGTCCTCACATGGGAGAAGGGCAAAAAGCTTTCAAGCCTTTTTTTATAAGGGCACTAATTTCATGCATGAGGGCAGAGCCCTTTTAACCTAATTACCTCCCAAAGGCCTTACCTCTTAATGCCAACACTTTGGGGATTTGATTTTAACCTGTGAGTTGATGGGGTGGGGTGGGGAGAGAGGAGGACACATTCATTCAGACCGTAACAATCCCCATCCCCTTTATTCCCTATCACGGCACTGTGTTTATTTCTTCATGATAGCCACCATAGTGTATAATTAAGTGTGTACTTCAATGCTCCTTTATTTTCTGTTTGGCTCCCAAGCCAGATTTTAAGTTCCATAAATATGGAGACCAGTTACGTATTACTCACTGTTGTATTACCTGGAGAGTAATCCATGGTGTGCACTAAAAAATTGCTATTTTTTAAGTAATTGAAAGAACTTAAGTAACTGCTAATTGTTAAGTAATTTGCTCTCCAAATTAAACTTTGAAGAGCAGACTATAAGACAGGAAATAGATAAAGAGATGTTCCAGATAGCACCGAATTTTCAAGCAAGGGTAACTGGAAGAATTGTCCTGACATCAACTGCAAATAGGGAAGTCAGGAAGTCAGGTTTCTCTTAGGCACTGAAAGTGGGGAAGGAGGGAGTTTGTGTGTAGACATGAATAGTCCAAGGTGACAGCAAGAAATCCAAAAGTAATAACTAACAGGAGTGCAAAAAGTCAAGCTCTATAGAAAGGTTAAACCTGGAGCTACGGATCAGCGAGTCATCCCTCCAGGTTGTAATTAATTCCCTGAGACTCCATGAATGCTAAGGAGATAAGGAAAATGATTGATGGGAGTAGAAAGACCAACACACTGATGACCAAACTATAAGGAATACTTATATTTACCACACTTGGGGAGGAAAAACTAGCTGAAAAGAGACACATGTCTTCTCCACCTGCCCTGATACATCCAGACAACACAGATCCACCTTTCAATGCTCTGGTCAAGGGCAAAGCCCTTTGCCATCCCTTCCCCCAGGGAGAACTGACCAGTCCATCCTTGGTGATAGCTGACCTGGATTGTCATTGATCAAAGCACCAGAATTTCTTTATCACAGTCAGAGTGTTTGTTCTTCCTCTAGTAGAGTTATCCCTCTTAATATTCTCAGTGCCGACATCAAAAGAGCTCAATGAGCATTGGTTGACTGATACTGACTGAAGGAGAGTAGAGAAGCAGGAGGAGAAAAATGACAATGGCACATCACGAATAAATAAAAAAAGAGGAATTGTCAAATGTTGTGAAGAGGCCGAGAAAATGTTTGATGAAACAGATATTGTCTACATTTTCCTGCATTTCTGATACTAATAGCAACCATGTGTCAATTGCATACTCTGTCGAGGCTAGCCCTTTACAAGCATTTTCTCATTTGACGCTTAGAATAAACTTCTGAAATGTCTTTAATTATCTTCATGTAATAGATGTAAACACTAAGTCCCACAGAAGTTAAATGACTTGCCCAAGCTCATTCAACAAGATGAAATGGGATTTAATATCAGTTCTGTCCCCAAACCTCAGTGACTAACCACCGGTCACTGTCTTCTCCAATTTAAATTACTTAAAAAATATTAAGACAGTGCTCAGTGATGTTTGGGACTCTGTCCAGGTTACTAAGAGTCTATTTCTCCCTCTCTGTCTGATCAATACTAAATATCTTCAACTTGGTTCTCTATATAAAAAGAAACATAACTGTAATGTAGAGCAAAAGGATCTTCCTAACCTTATTTACTGCACTCATGAAATTTTAAAAGAAAATGTGCCATTATTATTTCAAATTCGTGAGCACACAAAACATTCATTATTAGTTCTTCATCTAAAATAAGTAAGTCCGTAACTAAAAACAGCAGATAAATAAAGGAGCCGTTGAGAGCCTGGTGAGTTTTTCTCCTTTCGTTCTCAGAAAGCAACTTTCTCAGCAGGGAGACTATATCCATAAAGCCTCAAAATCACTGAATTCTCAAGTACATATTCTTCCTTCAAGCGTTCTTCTTTTCCTTATGATTTGTCTAAGCCATGAAACTAAAAGCTTTTCACAGGCTAAAATTGCTTAACATATGATGCTAAGTGGTTTACTGAAGTCCGCATTTTTATTCTCTCTTGCTTATTTGGCTCTCAATGTATACTATTTGAGAAAGGGAGAAGGAGGAGGAGCAAAAGGGGAAGGGAGGAGGAGAATTACATAATGGTTGGTATAGAAGTGGCCTTTAGATCATTTGCTTTGATTGTTTACCAAAGGCAAAGGGAGGCCAGGAGCTAGTGGACTTAACTACACAGTTAACAAGGAGTCAGGACTGGAATTCAAACCTCCTGAACACACCTGAGCTCAGAGAGAGAAAGCGAGATATGGGTAAATGTATAGACTGGGATAGGGTAGAACCTGAAAATGAGAAACTATATAATTTTAATGGAACACTGCCTTAGTGGAGACTCTAATGTCTGGGAACCTGACTGAAATTCTAGTTCTGCAAAAACTAGATAAATTCTTGATCCCTCTAAGCCTGGGCAAAGGAAATAGTAACTATTATGATAGCTAATGCTTATCGGGCACTTAGGATGCACCAGGCACTGTTTTAAGAACCTTATCTATGTTAGCCTTGAGAATTTACCTCACAAGCCTAGAGATTTAATTCAGTCAATAGTGTGGTTTAGGGCATTAGCCCAGACAGTTCTCAATAAATGTACAATTATTTGGTCAATAATTAAAAATATAAATATTTAATAATGAATCATCTAAATGTTAATGAAATTTATGGAAAAATGTTTAATTATTGATATAATCAGATGAACTAATTTTTAATGATGATAAAATTAAAATTTTAAAGTTACATTTATGTGGCGAATGAATATTCTGAATGAATATTCTCACCAAACAAAGAAGCTCTCCTCCAAACATTTCTTCTTAAGCACGGCAAGATTTAGGTTTTATTTTAAATTCCAGTTCCTTATTTTGCTATTTCTGTTTCTTCTAAAGCAAAGATGTGCTTTAGGAAAGATTCACAGTATCCCAGGGAAATGGAAGAGTCAAATAAGAAATCTTCCTAAAATTTTTCATTGAATGAGCAGATCCCTAAAGCACTTGACATTTTCCTCACTTCTAGGATAGGACAGAGCAAGGTCTTTGTATATTTTTAGTTATTTATTTTTAAAATAGGTTCAAAAGAATTAATACCTTTGAAATATCTGCCGAGGACTTGACAGATTAATCTGTCTGTGCACATTCCTCTGTTAGAGAAGTTAAATGCAGGTGAAATCCCACAGGTAGCCAGCTCTTCTCCCAACTAGTCTCATCTTCAGACAGCCCCTTTCATAGCTCTGGAGTCTTCGCAGTGCGAGGTTTCAGACTGATGACTTTTGGCAAGTCCCCCTCTGCCTGTCTGTGTTTCACCAGGAAAATGTACCCATCCAACCCACCAATTTTCTGAAACCACCAAGTGAATTGTGTTTGAACTCTGTCCCCTTCCTAAGGCCAATACTGATAAGTGACAGTTGCTTTACTCTGTTGACATACTTTGTTGTAACCATGGTATTATGTGTCCTAAATATATCAGAATGTAGACAAGGTGCAGGATATAATTCTGAGTAGTGAGCTCTAGAATGACTGAGAAGTGATTCTTAGTCAGAATATTTGTTAAACTGCATTGTAAGGCATTATGAACTAGTATGCTCATTTGATGCCTGTGTTTTACACTTGATCTTAGCCAAAAGGCCGAGAAGCGATGATGCCTGTATTTTAAATCTTTAATATTCTTATGCACAGAGTTAACGAGTGCTTTATAGTTGGGTGTTCCAAGATCTAGGGATCACAGAAAGGCAAGGAGCAGAAGAAGCATGAAAACATCGGTTGGCTTAAAGATAACTCAGTTAGGTGTAAAAGCATGCTTTCCTTTGAGACATTAAAATACTGATAATACGTCTCTACTAAAAAATACAAAAAACTAGCCGGGCGTGGTGGCGGGCACCTGTAGTCCCAGCTACTCGAGAGGCTGAGGCAGGAGAATGGCGTAAACCCGGGAGGCGGAGCTTGCAGTGAGCCGCGATCGCGCCACTGCACTCCAGCCTGGGCGACAGAGCGGGACTCCGCCTCAAAAAAAAAAAAAAAAAAAAAATACTGATAATACTTGCCAAGTAGATTAACTACATTATGTAATTTACATCACAAAAAGTTTCCTGTCTTTCAAGAAAACTGCCACCTCATAATTTCATTCATAGAAAACTAACTTTAAAATGGAAGTCCATAAGAAAATGTAGTTTTATTTACAAAAAAAAAATAGGTGCAGACAAGTTTTTGGAAACCTACCCCAAATCATACCCATTTGTATGGGTATATAAGACAGCCCTGTTCAGTAATTTCACATCCAAAGTCAGGCTCTGAACAACTTGGGGCAGAAATTCAAATCTCTCTGAGACTCAAGGTCTTGATTTTCAACCTGAAAATTTCTGTAAAGATTCGTATCCTTCAAATAATTCCCACCTTATAGCATTGCAAAAAAGATTAAGTGAAAAAGTAAAAATATATATATGTGAAAATTTTAGCACAACTTCAACATATTCTAAGCATACAAAAATAGTAGCTGTAACTATTAATACTACAAAATGCATAACTAAAATTACACCTTAGACCAGAATACTTGCTAAAGAAAATCTGCCATCACACATCTGAAATATTTTCAGTCCTCTCATTTCAGACAGAAGGCATCCAAAGTTCTATTATCCTTTTCAGCCACCTTCAAATAGTAACAGTAAAAACCAAGTTCTGAGAGAATAACTTACCATTTCCATGGCACAGTGTTTCACATATATCATCTCCCTGAATACCCTCAGTGATCCCACCAGTTGAGTAGTATCCATATTCACAGTTATGGAAACTGAAACTCAGGGTTTTAAGTCATCTCTTTGAGGTCATCCTTCTACTAATGACCAAGTTAGTATTGCAACCCAGTTAGACCACTAATGTCGCTGCTCTTAAACTCTATTCCATGCTGGAAATAAAAGGGAAAGGCATTTGAATGGTATAAAGGGAATGTGGAGTTACAGCCTTTTTCTGCTTTAAATAAAGTTCATCTGGATCAATGGTTCTCAATGTTTTTTTAACTCAAAATTCTTTTGCACTCTAAGAAAAATATTAGGGACCTCAAGAAACTCTTGTTTATATAGATTATACTTATTGCTAATTTCCATGTTACAAATTAAAGCTAAGAAAAATTTTTATTCGTCTTATTTTCTAATAATAAAACAGAATTTAAACTAAATAAGAATTTATTATTTGACAAAATAATTTTAAAATAATAATAAACACACTATCTTCTATAGCATACTTTTATGAAAAATATTTGTTTTCCAAAACCAAACAAAACCCTTTAGCGAGAAGAGTGATTTCAACTCACATGTTTGCAAATCTCCTTAATGTCTGACTTGATACAAGACAGTTGAGCTGTCCTAGCTGCCTCTGCATGCAGTCTGTTGTGCTATCACACGTCACGTAGCCTATGGAAAACTCCACGGAATATATACAAGACAACAAGAACAAAAAGAACAAATAACATCTTAGTATCATTATCGAAGTAGTCTGACTGCTGCACTCTCTGAAAGATTTCAGAGACCCTGAGAGGTCCCAGCCCACCCTTTAAGAACCAGTTTAGGTAAAATATTTAAGAGAACTGAAGAAGCTCCCTAGCCAATGCCGGTCTGCAGTAATAATCCAAGTTTATCATTTAACTACTTGCTCATTCACAAAGTGTCTCTTTGTACTGTTCTGGGAAAGAATGATGAAAATGTATTAACGAAAATTCATCATTAATATAATAAATGATATTATTTTAATATATAATTATATTTTATATTATTATTATTAATTATAATAACATTTATCATTAATACATTTTCATTATTTTAGATGAATAATATTACTCATGTAAAATGTGTCAGAATTAGATTTACTTAACTGTATTCAGGGACCAAAAGTAATGTATTTCTATCTTCACAGAAAAAGAGAAGACAATCTTTGTTGTACGAATGAAATGTAATTGAAGTACCAATCTATTTTAGTGTCATTAACCAAACTGATTAAATCTGTTACATTGCTTAAGTGAAAGTAGTAGTCAAGTATTACCAGACATATCCCCTAATAAAATAGAGGGTAGAGGGTACCAGAAAAGCATTGGGAATCTTTAAAAAGATAAAGAAAATGTTATACAATATTTGGCTTTTTTTTTTTTTTTTTCTGAGACAGAGTTTCACTCTTGTTGCCCAAGCTGGAGTGCAATGGTGCGATCTCAGCTCACTGCAACCTCTGCTTACTGGGTTCAAGTGATTCTCCTGCCGCAGTCTCTCCAGTAGCTGGGATTACAGGGGCACGCCACCACACCTGGCTAACTTTTTGTATGGTTAGTAGAAACGAGGTCTCACCGTGTTAGCCAGGCTGGTCTCGAACTCCTGACCTCAGGTGATCCACCTGCCTTGGCCTCCCACAGTGCTGGGATTACAGGTGTGAGCCACCACGGCCAGCCAATAATTGGAGACATTAGCAGTTATTTATAATATTTCATCTTCAAAATATCTCAGCTCCAAAATATGCTTGTTCTTCCTTGCTTTAAGAATCCAAGCCCAGAATTAAGATATTTGTAAGTCATATTTGGTTTTGTTAATTCATGTGTTCCAATTATTTTTGCCATACCATCCTATTTCAAAATAGCAAATGGTATTTAATGCAATTTGTTTCCTAGTTATCTCTAACAACTTTTAAACTTAACATAGTACCTTAGGTGTTCTAGAAAAATTGTACACTAGTCAAAGCGATGTTAGCAGAACTAAATAAGTGAAGAACCAATATTACATCAAAGGAAAAAAACCCCACATTTTGTTCATTGGAAATATTTATGGAGTGTGAAAGAACATTAGCACTAAATGAAATGTGACCCCCATCGCCCATAGAGCCATACCCCCAAAAACAATCATTTGATTGCAAATTATGCAAAAGCTACACAATTGACATTTCCAGGTGTTGAATTTGATGAGAGAACATCCATGTTAACATTAATGTATTTCTCTCCAGCTAATTCTAGGTTGGATATTTTATCCATTTTAGAGGTGCTATCATCCTGCAAGTTTTTTTTTTCTAATACCCGGAAGCTCTGAGGAAAAGAAAACACCTACAGGTTTTTTTATAAGAAAAAAAAAAAAAGAGCTTAGATAGAAAGCATTGCCAAATAAGCACTGAGTTTTTCTGGGTTCCCCCAGGTTCTTCGCAGCAACAGCCTCCTGGAGTCAACAGACTACTGGTTGCAGAATCAGAGGATGCCCTGCCAAATTGGTTTTATAGAAGACAAGTCTGAAAACTGTGCTTCTGTAAGTATACAAAAATCTTGGGATGTTGTGTGATAAAGCAGAGAAACGGGCACAGGTACCCATGTTTAGGACCAAAAGTTTCATAATTCGTTAAATACCAAGTAGAGAAAATATTCCTTTGAAAATACATAACTGTTTTATATGGACTGTTAACAAAATAGCATGCAGATCTAATGCTTCTACCCCCATTTTGCTCATTTTAACAGGTAAAGTTATCTAATAGAAAAAATGTTTATATATTCAAAAATGACTAAGAAAAAGATTCAGAAATAGAATTGTATGATGAGAAGTAAAAAGCCATTCAACAACTCTCTCGTATTCTTTTCAGTATATTTTACATCACCTGCTAGTAGATATTTTCTAATATGAAAAGTGTCTACAAATGTTCCATCATTCTTATATGTTACAGTCATTATTTGAAAACCTTGATAAAAACTTTTCAACCTAAAAAGTAAACAGGTATACATTTTAATATATTGAAGCTGAGCCTTACATACAAACTTTCTTTTTCAAGGGAAAAGATATTCTTCCAGATAAACAATATACTTCTTTTAGCTTGGAATGTGATTAGACACTGTTGTAGAATATGTTCCTTCCTATGGGTTAGAGAAAGCTATATGTTTCATTTTGATTGAAATCACCTAGCTCTAATGGGGTCATGATTACAGAGATTGGGGGGGAGTGTTTCCAAAGAGGAGAAAAATGTAATTCGCATGACTAAATTGAGAACATCAGCTCCGAGCTATTCCTGGAGGCAAGTTGCATGCCAGCATTTCTGTTAAAAGAAACAAAAAAGGAAGCTGAATATGGGATAGGGAGGCTTTTTATATATAATGAGCAGAACTAAAGAACCAGAACTGGCAGACAGAGGATGTTAAACATTTCACACTGCACAAGAAATGCAGAGTCCATTCAATAGATTTAAGTCAATCCCTTTGTTTAGGCAAAGGTTTATGATTCTGCTACTTTAAGTGCTTTTGATACCTTGTGCAGAAAATTAGTTGCTGGCTAGGATTCTTTGGGGAAAACACACAGAATTAAGTGTCAAAATTTTAAGTGATATCTTCTTTGCAAATTCAGTTCTGAGATGAGTTGGAAAATTCAGGCATTTGTGGACACAGATCTCTAGTTACACAGCTATAAATTGTAAAATGGAGAGGAAGAGCTATCAGCAGACACACTTTGGTCAAAGTTGTCATTTGAACGGCTCCTAATAAAAAGTCACTCAGGAGAACTCACTAAAGTTGAGGCACTAAAACTTGTGTAGTTAAAGGCAAAGAGTATATGTTAGGAGTCTGGATTTCAGAGCTACAATTAGAATGCTAACTTTAAATTTTTAGTCCCTTTATAGTGTCAGATGGTATCAGTGTGGTTAAGCTGATTCATCCCGCCTGTATGATTCCCCCTATTCCTTCCAAAATGGGAAAAACCTATACACAAGTAAGAGGTGTATTGGAAGATTCATTTGCTCCCAATAGTTTGTAATAATTGAAATTTACACAAAAATGAAAACTTGAATTTAAAAAGTTGAACTCATAAAAGTAGAGAGTAGAATGGTGGTTGCCAGGGGCTGAAATAATGGATTCAGGGAAGGTTGAGAAGATATTAGTCAAAGGATACAAAATTTCATTTAGATGGAAGGGATAAGTTTAAGAAGTCTATGGCGGAACATGGTGACTATAGCTAGTAGCAATACGTTGTATTTTTGAAAAATGTCAAAAGAATGGATTTTAAGTGTTCTCAACCAAAAAAATGATAACTATGTGAGTTAATGCATATGTTCATTAGTTCAATTTAGCCATTCCAGAATGTATATACTGTATATTTCAAAATAGCTTGTTGTATACAATAAGGATATTCAATTTTATTTGTCAATTTAAAACTTAAAATAAAACATTTTTAAAAGTATCCAGGACTCTAAACCTAAAGGAAATCTCAGGGTCACTGTGAAAAACTAACCCTAATCTCTCACAAGTGTCCTATAGTTACTTTTCTTAATTTCCAAATCCCCTGTCTTTCTGGCCTGGCACATATTTCTAGGATGAGTAGAAGAAACTTGGATGTCCAGAGTTGCACATTCCTGAAGAGAAATTATTACCTACAGAAGAAATAGAAGTAAACCATAGAGGTGATGGACTAGGACAAGGAATTCATGAGCAAAATAGCTACCCAGAAGCAGTGACCAAAGTCATCAAGGAATAAGGACTTAATTCCTTTTCAAAACCAGTTCTCCACATCAGCATGCAAATGAAAGTATAATTTAAAGAGGGAAAATAGATTACATTTTAATATAATATTCTCATTAAAGTTTAATTTTAAGAATAGTTTTATAAAATCACCCCAAACTTAAATATCTTTACATATAATCACAAGAGAATCTGAGGCACTTATAGCAATTCAGTTATAGTTGCTTTGTAACCTGTAACCTGTTCAGAACTCTGGGGAGAACCAACTCCAAGTTATTCTTGCTTCTTTAACTTATTTCATCCTGACCAAAATTAGTAGCCAACATTTTCATATCCAGTTGTGATTGGTTTGGTATTCACTGTAATGAACTTCTAGTGTTCAGATGTGTGGTTTCTTTGATCTCAGTATGTCAGTGGTAGCAAAGTTTCCTGAATTCAAGATGTCCACATAATATTTTTATTGAGGGACAACCTCAGACTTGGAAAATATTCAGGGTGTTGTATGCATATTTCAGTACCCCTGTTTGTTCTCAAGCATCAAATGATGAGTTATATCATTTCTTCAGTGGGAAACTGCACTCATTTCACAGTTAATGTAAGAAGTCTTAGTGAAGAGCAGTTTGGAGCAGCTAGAAATCTGATAGGCATGTGGAACAGAAACCACTATCCAGGAAGTCTGGCTCAGAAGCCCCCTGAAGACATCTTCAATAGTTTTTCAAAAGGTATCTGTATTAGTCTGTTTACATGCTGCTGATAAAGAAATACCCAAGACTGGGTAATTTATAAAGAAAAAGAGGTTTAATGAACTCACAGTTCCACGTGGCTGGGGAGGCCTCACAATCATGGTGGAAGGCAAAAGGCACAACTTATATGGTGACAGGCAAGAGAAAATGAGAGCCAAGCAAAAGGGGAAATCCCTTATAAATACCTCAGCTCTCCTGAGACTTATCCACCACCACAGGAAGAGTATGGGGGAAACCACCGCCATGATTCAATTATCTCCCACTGGGTCCCTCCCACAACACATGGGAATTATGGGAGCTGCAATTCAAGATGAGATTTGGGTGGGGACAGAGACGAACCATATCAGTATCAAATATAAAAACTGTGCTTATATGTTTCTAATTAAAGTCTCCTATCAAACAATATAATTTTATTTCTTTTTCTAATTTGCTATTCTGAAAAAAATATTCTCATATACTAACCTTCATGGCATTTTTTAAACCTCATTATTTAAAAGAAAGGAAATGAGGAGTAGGATAGTGGAATTGGAAGCCAATCTCCAAAACCCAAGAGCTGAGACATCATCTTCATAGAGGTCCTTCACATAAGAGGTAGGAATTGGACTTGTCAGTACCTGACCTTTTTTTTTTTTTTTTAATGAAAAGTTAAATTAGGCCAGGCATTGTGGCTCACGCCAATAATCACAGCACTTTGGGAAGCTGAGGCAGGAGAATTTCTTAAGGCCAGGAGTTCAAGAGCAGCCTAGGCGACATAGTGAGATCCCATCTCTACAAAAAATTTAAAACTTAGCTGAGCATGGTGGTGCATGTCTGTAGTCCCAGCTCCTCAAGAGGCTGAGGCAGAAGGATTACTTGAGCTCAGGAGTTTAAGGCTGAAATTAGCTATGATCCCACAACTGCAATCCAGTTGGGGTAACAGAGTGTGACTCTGTTTCAAAAAAAACAAAAAAAAAAGCTAAATTAGTTCTACAAAAACCTTCTACTGCTTTTTTCCATTTACAAGAATTTAATTTTTGACTTTTCAGAAAACATCTTTTGGTTTAATACTTCATTAACATTACCTTGACTATTCACATTATTTCTATTCAGAGTTACTGTCAGGATCTTTTTGTACTGATTATTTGAAGACTGCCAGCTATCATCCTCCAAATAAATTATACCTTTATTTCTACCATGCACTTTAATTGATGAATGACAGTTTTTAAAAATGTGTTGTATTTCCCTTAAATTTGTGAATAAGCACATAAAGTCCTCAAGCAGCCTTCAGCATTCCTCACATGATATTGCAAAACTGAGATGTTTTATAGCTGCTCTGTGAGTCTTCTATGCTAATGCAATCCAGTGGGAACAATGACAAAATGATATCTCAGATAATTCGTATTTTATATGATTTTTTCAAATATACCTGAGCCCTATTTGACAAACACCACAGTTGATAAGTTGTTCTATGGAAGAATCTAGACTCACATGATCAAAAAACATATTAATATTATAATATATTATAATTATAATAATTATAATGATGTAATATATATTTTATTAGAATAATTATATATAATATAATAATTATACATACCATATAACATAATAATTATAGAACTTTGAAAGGACATTTTAAATTATCTAGTGCAGGTAGCTACCAAGTTTTCAAGGAGCCTGTAGTGTTTTCTTCTTTAAAAATCAAGTTTCAAAATTATTACTTCTTTAATTTTAGACTTACTGAAAAATTGCAAGAGGAGTGCAAAGGATCCCCAGAATCCTTAATTTT
Organism: Rhinopithecus roxellana; assembly: GCF_007565055.1. Taxonomy (NCBI): domain Eukaryota; kingdom Metazoa; phylum Chordata; class Mammalia; order Primates; family Cercopithecidae; genus Rhinopithecus; species Rhinopithecus roxellana. Next base: position 21,294,776 of record NC_044562.1, read on the forward strand.
TTTTTTTTTTTTTTTTTTTTTTGAGACAGAGTCTTGTTCTGTCACCCAGGCTGGAGTACAGTGGTGCAATTTTGGCTCACAGCAACCTCGGCCTCCCAGGTTCAAGCAATTTTCCTGCCTCAGACTCCCAAGCAGCTGGGACTACAGGCGCACTCCACCACACCCAGCTAATTTTTTTGTAGTTTTAGTAGAGAAGCGGTTTCACTATGTTGGCCAGGCTGGTCTCGAACTCGTGACTCACCCACTTGGCCTCCCAAAGTGCTAGGATTACAGGTGTGAGCCACCACGCCTGGACAGACTCCTCAAATTTTAACATTTTTCCACATTTTCTTTATCCTTTTCTCTGCATATATATGCATCTGTGTAAATGTATATAGATAATTTTTTTTATGGAAAATCTTGAGAATGAATTGCAGACACGATGTCCCTTTATTTCTTTTTTTTTTTTTTAATACTTTAAGTTCTAGGGTACATGTGCACAACGTGCAGGTTTGTTACATATGTATACATGTGCCATGTTGGTGTGCTGCACCCATTAACTCGTCATTTACATCAGGTATGTCTCCTAATGCTATCCCTCCCCCCTACTCCCTCCTCACAACAGGACCCGGTGTGTGATGTTCCCCTTCCCGCGTCCAAGTGATCTCATTGTTCAATTCCCACCTATGAGTGAGAACATGCAGTATTTGGTTTTCTGTTCTTGTGATAGTTTGCTGAGAATGATGGTTTCCAGCTGCATCCATGTCCCTACAAAGGACACGAACTCATCCTTTTTTATGGCTGCATAGTATTCCATGGTGTATATGTGCCACACTTTCTTAATCCAGTCTGTCACTGATGGACATTTGGGTTGATTCCAAGTCTTTGCTATTGTGAATAGTGCTGCAATAAACATACGTGTGCATGTGTCTTTATAGCAGCATGACTTATAATCCTTTGGGTATATACCTAGTAATGGGATGGCTGGGTCAAATGGTATTTCTAGTTCTAGATCCTTGAGGAATCACCACACAGTTTTCCACAATGGTTGAACTAGTTTACAGTCCCACCAACAGTATAAAAGTGTTCCTATTTCTCCACATCCTCTCCAGCACCTGTTGTTTCCTGATTTTTTAAATGATTGCCATTCTAACTGGTGTGAGATGGTATCTCATTATGGTTTTGATTTGCATTTCTCTGATGGCGAGTGATGATGAGCATTTTTTCATGAATCTGTTCGCTATATAAATGTCTTCTTTTAAGAAGTGTCTATTCATATCCTTTGCCCACTTTTTGATGGGGTTGTTTGTTTTTTCTTGTAAATTTGATTGAGTTCTTTATAGGTTCTGGATATCAGCCCTTTGTCAGATGAGTAGATTGCAAAAATTTTCTCCCATTCTGTAGGTTGCCTGTTCACTCTGATGGTAGTTTCTTTTCCTGTGCAGAAGCTCCTTAGTTTAATTAGATCTCATTTGTCAATTTTGGCTTTTGTTGCTGTTGCTTTTGGTGTTTTAGACATGAAGTCCTTGCCCATGCCTATGTCATGAATGGTATTACCTAGGTTTTCTTCTAGGGGTTTATGATTTTAGGTCTAACATTTAAGTCTCTAATCCATCTTGAATTAGTTCTCATATAAGGAGTAAGGAAAGGATCCAGTTTCAGCTTTCTATTTATGGCTAGCCAATTTTCCCAGCACCATTTATTAAATAGGGAATCCTTTCCCCATTTCTTGTTTCTCTCAGGTTTGTCAAAGATCAGATGGCTGTAGATGTGTGGTATTATTTCTGAGGACTCTGTTCTGTTCCATTGGTCTATATCTCTGTTTTGGTGCCAGTACCATGCTGTCTTGGTTACTGTAGCTTTGTAGTATAGTTTGAAGTCAGGTAGCGTGATGCCTCCAGCTTTGTTCTTTTGGCTGAGGATTGTCTAGGCAATGTGGGGTCTTTTTTGGTTCCATATGAACTTTAAAGCAGTTTTTTCCAATTCTGTGAAGGAACTCATTGGTAGCTTAATGGGGATGGCATTGAATCTATAAATTACCTTGGGCAGTATGGCCATTTTCAAAATATTGATTCTTCCTATCCATGAGCATGGTATGTTCTTCCATTTGTTTGTGTCCTCTTTTATTTCACTGAGCAGTGGTTTGTAGTTCTCCTTGACGAGGTCTTTTACATCTGTTGTAAGTTGGGTTCCTAGGTATTTTATTCTCTTTGAAGCTATTGTGAATGGGAGTTCATTCATGATTTGGCTCTCTGTTTGTCTGTTACTGGTGTATAAGAACGCTTGTGATTTTTGCACATTGATTTTGTATCCTGAGACTTTGCTGAAGTTGCTTATCAGCTTAAGGAGATTTTGGACTGAGATGATGGGGTTTTCTAAGTATACAATCATGTCATCTGCAAACGGGGACAATTTGGTTTCTTCATTTCCTAACTGAATACCCTTGATTTCTTTCTCTTGCCTGATTGCCCCACCCAGAACTTCCAAGACTATGTTGAATAGGAGTGGTGAGAGAGGGCATCCCTATCTTGTGCCAGTTTTCAAAGGGAATGCTTCCAGTTTTTGCCCATTCAGAATGATATTGTCTGTGGGTTTGTCATAAATAGCTCTTATTATTTTGGGATTCATTCCATCAATACCGAACTTATTGAGAGTTTTTAGCATGAAGAGCTGTTGAATTTTGTCAAAGGCCTTTTCTGCATCTATTGAGATAATCATGTGGTTTTTGTCTTTGGTTCTGTTTAGATGCTGGATTATGTTTATTGATTTGCATATGTTGAACCAGCCTTGCATCCCAGGGATGAAGCCCACTTGATCATGGTGGATAAGCTTTTTGATGTGCTGCTGGATTCAGTTTCCCAGTATTTTATTGAGGATTTTTGCATCGATGTTCATCAGGGATATTGGTCTAAAATTCTCTTTTTTTGTTGTATCTCTGTCGGGCTTTGGTATCAGGATGATGTTGGCCTCGCAAAATGAGTTAGGGAGGATTCTCTCTTTTTCTGTTGATTGGAATAGTTTCAGAAGGAATGGTACCAACTCCTCCTTGTACCTCTGGTAGAATTCAGCTATGAATCAATCTGGTCCTGGACTTTTTTTGGTTGGTAGGCTATTTATTGCCTCAATTTCAGAGCCTGCTATTAATCTATTCAGGGATTCAACTTCTTCCTGGTTTAGTCTTGTGAGAGTGTAAGTGTCCAGGAAATTATTCATTTCTTCTAGGTTTTCTAGTTTATTTGCGTAGAGGTGTTTATAGTATTCTCTGGTGGTAGTTTGTATTTCTGTGGGGTCAGTGGTGATATCCCCATTATCATTTTTTATTGCATCTATTTGATTATTATCTCTTTTCTTCTTTATTAATCTTGCTAGTGGTCTATCAATTTTGTTGATCTTTTCAAAAAACCAGCTCCTGGATTCATTGATTTTTTGGAGGGTTTTTTGTGTCTCTATCTCCTTCAGTTCTGCTCTGATCTTAGTTATTTCTTGCCTTCTGCTAGCTTTTGAATGTGTTTGCTCTTGCTTCTCTAGTTCTTTTAATTGCGATGTTAGGGTGTCGATTTTAGATCTTTCCTGCTTTCTCTTGTGGGCATTTAGTGCTATAAATTTCCCTCTACACACTGCTTTAAGTGTGTCCCAAAGATTCTGGTGTGCTGTATCTTTGTTCTCATTGGTTTCAAAGAACATCTTTATTTCTGCCTTCATTTCGTTATGTACCCAGTAGTCATTCAGGAGCAGGTTGTTCAGTTTCCATGTAGTTGAGCAGTTTTGATTGAGTTTCTTAGTCCTGAGTTCTAGTTTGATTGCACTGTGGTCTGAGAGACAGTTTGTTATAATCTCTGTTCTTGTACATTTGCTGAAGAGTGCTTTACTTTCAACTATGTGGTCAATTTTGGAATAAGTGCAATGTGGTGCTGAGAAGAATGTATATTCTGTTGATTTGGGGTGGAGAGTTCTGTAGATGTCTATTAGGTCTGCTTGATGCAGAGTTGAGTTCAATTCCTGGTTATCCTTTTTAACTTTCTGTCTCGTTGATCTGTCTAATGTTGACAGTGGGGTGTTAAAGTCTCCCATTATTATTGTATGGGAGTCTAAGTCTCTTTGTAAGTCTCTAAAGACTTGTTTTATGAATCTGGGTGCTCCTGTATTGGGTGTATATATATTTAGGATAATTAGTTCTTCCTGATGAATTGATCCCTTTACCATTATGTAATGGCCTTCTTTGTCTCTTTTGATCTTTGATGGTTTAAAGTCTGTTTTATCAGAGACTAGGATTGCAACCCCTGCTTTTTTTTGTTTTCCATTTGCTTGGTAGATCTTCCTCCATCCCTTTATTTTGAGCCTATGTGTGTCTCTGCATGTGAGATGGGTCTCCTGAATACAGCAAACTGATGGGTCTTGACTCTTTACCCAATTTGCCAGCCTGTATCTTTTAATTGGACCATTTAGTACATTTACATTTAAGGTTAATACTGTTATGTGTGAACTTGATCCTGTCATTATGATATTAGCTGGTTATTTTGCTCGTTAGTTGATGCAGTTTCTTCCTAGCATCGATGGACTTTACATTTTGACATGTTTTTGCAATGGCTGGTACCTGTTTTTCCTTTCCATGTTTAGTGCTTCCTTCAGGATCTCTTGTACAGCAGGCCTGGTGGTGACAAAATCTCTAAGCATTTGCTTGTCTGTAAAGGATTTTATTTCTCCTTCATTTGTGAAACTTAGTTTGGCTGGATATGAAATTCTGCATTGAAAATTCTTTTCTTTAACAATGCTGAATATTGGCCCCCACTGTCCTCTGGCTTGGAGAGTTTCTGCCAAGAGATCTGCTGTTAGTCTGATGTACTTCCCTTTGTGGGTAACCTGACCTTTCTCTCTAGCTGCTCTTAACATTTTTTCCTTCATTTCAACTTTGGTGAATCTGACAATTATGTGTCTTGGAGTTGCTCTTCTTGAGAAGTATCTTTGTGGCATTCTCTTTATTTCCTGAATTTGAAAGTTGGCCTGCCTTACTGGGTTGGGGAAGTTCTCCTGGATGATATCTTGCAGAGTGTTTTCCAACTTGGTTCCATTTTCCCCATCACTTTCAGTCACACCAATCAGACATAGATTTGGTCTTTTCACATAATCCCACATTTCTTGGAGAAGTGTAGAGAAAAAAGAGTAAAAAGAAATGAACAATGTCCCTTTATTTCTACACACTTCAGTGTGGAACATAAATACATAAAACCAGGATTGAACCCTGACCCACAGGAATCTTAGTTCAGGCTCTTAGTTCAGTACCCACTGCACCCATTGTACAGTGGGTACTGAATTAATTATTTGAATATTTATTTAACAATATTTAAGGAGGAGCTGAATGCTAGCTACAGAAAAGATAGATGACTTCTGCTCATGGCAGAAGTCATCCAGCCTCTGAGCAAAATAAAGGTCCTATATTCCTCTGGACCCACTCACTTTAGGAAGCAGTTTCAGCATCAAGAGTTACCTGAGCAAGCAGCAGGCTGTGGAGGGCAGTGAGAGGCAGCTCTCAGCCGCTGCCATTCAGGGCTTCTTCCTGCCAACTTCAGCCAGTAACACACTCTGAGAGAGACCCTTGGATAAGTTCTGTTTCTTCCATTTTAACATATTTTCAGGGATTTTCGTGCCCATCCCCCTTAGGTAAGTGCAGAAGGAACCTACTGGGGGGGCTTGCTTCTTAATCCAGCTTTAAAGAAAACAGTTAAAGCAAGGCAACTGAGTGAAGCAGAACGGGAAACCCCAAGCCTATCTGGGTAGCCTCCCCTATGCGGCAGTTCCTGGGGCACCTTAGGAAATCCAGCAGGCCCGGAGGAAACTTTTTTACTTTCAGTCAAATGAAATTTCTGCTAAACTTTATCAAGCCTCTTGAAGACAATGAATTAGGTTTCTTTGGTGGATTGGAGGAAAAGCATGTCGGTCAAGAAAAGAGTCACTCATCACAGCAGCCAGGTGACTCAACATCCATGAAGGTTGTGTGGAAGAAACAGAAACCAAGAAAAGTGAAACATGAAACTGAAGTGCAGTGGCTCACACCTGTACTTGTACCACTTTGGGAGGCCGAGGTAGAAGAATCACTTGAGCCCAGGAGTTCGAGGCCAGCCTGGGCAAAAGAAAACGAGTCCCCCATCTTTACAAAATATTTAAAAAATTACTTGGATGTGGTGGCAAGCACCTGTAGTCCCAGCTATTTGTGAGGTTGGGGTGGGAGATCACTGTAGCCCAGGAGTTCGAGGCAGCAGTGAGCTATGATCGCACCATTGCACTCCAGCAGGGGTAACAGAGTGAGACCCTGTTTCAAAACAAACAAACAAAAAAAAATAAGGAACTTTTAGTAAACAACTTGAAGGCTAAACTTGAAGTGAATTGCCAAATAATGCAGCATTAATTTAGAGTATATTCAGTAAATACGGTATGGAGTGCAGGCTTTAGACTTACTCCATACATTTATCAACATCTTGGATCCTGAAACTATTAAAGAAAAAGTTTTTACAAATTTCCTTGTACTTAAATGTACTCCGAATTAGATCTTATGCTGTAGGTAGAATTCTACAGAGTAAAAATTAAGATCATTGACTTTATTTTACTTGCTCAAATAATTACAATATGTAACAATTAGGTAAGCAGAGCGAGACTTCCAATAATTAATAGTATGAAAAGTAATTTATAGTGAAATATAGGTGATTGTTTATATGACTAATATCATGCAACTGCAGAAACCAATTTTAAAATGTCTATACTTCAGTAAATAACATAAACATAATTTAAAAACCAAATGACAATTGTGTTTTAAAAAAGGCAAGCAATGTATTTGACAAACTCAAGTATTAATCTCAATAAGTAATGAGTTTCTGTAACATGATATGAAAAAATGAAAATTCCAGTAGCAAAGTTTTCAAAAGCCATATGTAAAGGTACAATTGTTAGCATACACATGAAACAAATAAGCTTCTCTGGTAATCAAAGAGATGCAACTATAACTATTAGACCATTTATTCTGAGTAAGTTGCTCAAGAGCTTTGAAATTATTACACCCAATATTAGTATAACCAGAGTACAGAGGACACTCAGCAACTGACAGGGGGAGTATAAATTGATAAAGTTGTACAACCTTTCTGGAGGATAATTTCGTAATGTGTTCTACTCAAAGCATTTAAAATGTATGACTATTGATCCACTTCTAAGGACATATTTTAAAGAAATGACCAGAGTTGCATGCAGACTGGTATAAAATATGGTTATGGTACAAAATGGTATATCTAAGCAAACAGAATAGTTCAATTTAGAACCTGGGTCTGGAGTCAGACCACTGGTTTGAACCCCATAGCCTCCCCTTTCCAGCTATGTAGTTTTGAGTGAGTTTAGTCTTTCTCTGCCTCAGGTTCCTTATCTGCAAAATAGAGATAATAATTGTATTTACCTCATAGATTCAAGGATTAAGTGTGTTATCACTTTTAAAATGCTAGAACAGTGCCTACACGCAGTGAACATCAGATAAGTATTCAATATACTTAACAACAGGTGATGGCAAGACTTAAGAGAGAATTTACATGCCCAGCAGTATAGGAATGATGAAATAAACTTTGGACATCTACATCATGAAGACTCATGCATCCTTCATAAACCAGATTTGCAAGAAATAATTAAACACATGGAAATTAAGGCCAACAATGTAACTGTATATAAAAAGTAGGCTACAAAATTGTACATGTATGTTAAACAGCATACATTAGTGAATTGCATGAAGAAAAGAAAGAAATCAGGAATAACTACAATGATTTTGGCTTGAGTTCCTGGGTGTATGGAAGCTCCTAGTGTACGGAAGGGGAAGACTAAGGAGGGGAACTATGGGCTGGAGCTAGGAAGTGGGGATGATGCTGGATGTCCTTTAGTCATTCAAATGGAGAAGTCAAGAGAATAGTTGAGTGTTAAGCTGGAGTTATTGGCAATATCAGGGCAAGAGATAGACATTTGAGGGTCTTCAGAGTGACCATCAGAAAGTAAAGATCAGCCAACACGGGAGAGTGTGTAGACAGAGAAAGCAGCTTGTGCTGAATTCTGGGCCACTCTCATTAAAAGTGCTTGGCCATTCTCTCAGAGAGACAATGAAGAGCTGGTGCCAATCCTGCTGAAACTGCTCCAAAAAATAAAGGAGAAGGGACTCTCCCCTAACTCTTTCTGTGTAGCCAGCAATACTCTGATACCAAAATCTGGCAAACACACAACAACAACAAACTACATGCCAATATTGCTGATGAACATACATGCAAAAAAAACCCAACAAAATATTAGCAAACTGAATCCAACAGCACATCAAAAAGTTGATTCACTGCTATCAAGTAGGCTTTAATTTTAAGATGCAGGGCTGGTTGAACATATACAAATCAACTAATGTGATTCACCGCATAAACAGAATTAAAAACAAAAATCATACTATCATCACATAGATGCAGAAAAAGCTTTCCATAAAATCCAACATCCCTTCCTGATAAAAACCCTCAACAAACTAGGCATCAAAGGAACATACCTCAAAATAACAAGAGCCATCTCTGACAAAGCCACAGTCAACATTATACTTAAAGAACAAAAGCTGGAAGCGTTCCCCTTAAGAACTGGAACAAGACAAGGATGCCCACTCTCACTAATCCTCTGGTACTGGACCTAACCAAAGCAATCAGGCAAGAGAAAGAAAGAAAAGGCCTCCAGATAGTAAAAAAAAAAAAAAAAAAAAAAAAAAAAAAGTCAAACTATCTTTCTTCACTGATGATATGATTCTGTACCTAGAAAATTCTAAAGACTCCACAAAGTCTCCTAGAGCTGATAAACAACTTTAATAAAGTTTTAGGATATAAAATCAATGTATAAAAATCAGTAGCATTTCTATACACCAATAACACTCAAGGTGAGAACCAAATAAAGAACACAACATACACACACACACACACACACACACACATCCATCTTAGGAGTACATATAACTGAGGAGGTGAAAGATCTCTACGAGAAGAACTACATATTACTGCTGAAAGAAATCATAGATGACACAAACAAATGTGAAAATCATCCTGTGTTCATGGATTGAAAGAATCAATATCATTAAAATGGCCATACTGCCCAAAGCAGTCTATAGATTTAATGCTACTATCAAATTATCAATGTCATTTTTCACACAATTAGAAAAAACTATTATAAAATTCATGTGGAACCACAAAAGAGCCTGAATAGGCAGAGCAATTCTAAGCAAAAACAGCAAAGCTGGAAGCATTATATTAACCAACTCCAAACTCTATTACAAGGCCACAGTAATCAAAACAGGATGATACTGGTAGAAAAACAGACACATAGACCAATGGAATACAATAGAGAACCCAGAAATAAAGCTGTACCTCTACCACCTCTGGTCTTCAACAAAGTTAAAAACAACAAGCAATGAGTAAAGGACTTCGTATTCAATAAATGGTGCAGGATAACTGAGTAGCCACATGCAGAAGAAAGAAACCAGACCCCTATATGTCACCATATATACAAAGTAATTGGGTATATACACAAAGGAATATAAATCATTCTATTGAAAAGACACATGTACTCATCTCTTCATCACAGCACTATTCACAATATCAAAGATCTGGAATCAAACCAGATACCCATCAATGGCGGACTGGGTAAAGAAAATGTGGTGTATATACACCACGGAATACTACACAGCTATAAAAGGAATAAAATCATGTTCTTTGCAGATATAGATATAACTGGAGGCCTTTGTCCTGAGCTAACTACCACCTGTTCTCACTTAGAAGTGGGAGCTAAACATTGGGTACACATGGACACAAGGATGGGAAAACAGACACTGGAGACTGCTAGAGATGGAGTGTGGGAAGGGGTAACACTTGGAAAACTACCTATCAGGTACTATGCTCAATACCTGGGTCGTGGGATTATTCTCACACCAAATCTCAATGACACACAATTTACCCGCGTAACAAACCTTCACATGTACCCATTAAGCCTAAAATAAAAGTTGGAAAAAAAAAAAACAAATGATGCATTTCACCAAAATAAAAAGAAAGTGCTCAGGCAATAATCTGCATGTCCCAGGGTCCCCAAAATAGCAAGAGATGATTATTTTAGTATGTAAGTCTTATTTCAAATATATAATGAAATGTTTTATATATCTGGACATTTTTGCCAATAAAAATACAATTAGATGAATAAATCGAAGTATATTTTTAAAACTTGGGTTTTTATACCATTTCTTAACTATTTTTAAAATCATTTTGACAAAAGAGTACATTATTAAAATAGCTCAGAATAGCTTCAAGTTTCAAATTTTATGCAATTCCTGTGATGATAGCAATTATCCTCTGAGGGGAAAACCTGTCAATCAAGAAAAACAATAATAAACAATGTTTCTCATTAAAATACCTTTACACTTCAAGGATACTGACTACATAATTTTCTATTTCTCTTCAGTAAAATTATTTGTTTGGATTAACATGTCTGTCTTAATCAGTTCTTCCAAAATCTTAGAAAAACTAGTCAGAAGCGATAGCTTAAAAAAGAAAAACACTTAGATTCTCAGGGCAAATTTTTAAAATAGAAGTAATTAAAGATGGATCTGACTAGTGACACCCCCAGGATGTATGTTTTTTTTAGCTTAGAGACTCCAGAGTATTATTTCTTTCTTTTGTAAAAATAAGACAAGCTCACTCCAGAGGTTTGTTAGGAAACGAGAAAGTGCTAAAAGCAGAAGCAAAATTTCTGTCTTTGCAAACTTACATATTGCACTTCTTTATAGACCAGAGACAGCTTTCATTTTATATTCCAGACAACACCCAGCAGCACCACAGCATCTGTAATGTTGTTGGACACGCACACACACACACATAGTTGACCCCTGAACAACATGGGTTTGAATTGAACAGATCCACTTACGAGCGGATTTCTTGCAACCAAACTCAGATGGAAAATAAAGTATTCACGGGATGCAGTTGTCGTATGGGCAAGCTCCTCTGGGGCCAACTGTGGGACTTGAATATGCAGGAGATACTGGCGTGCTCAAGGGTGGGGAGAGGGGCTTGCGGGAGTGGTGGTTTTGTTCTGGAACCGATCTCCAACGTACACTGAGGGACTTGTATATATTTCTGGTGAAACTGTGATTCTGATAAGCAAGCAGTTTACCTCGTGAAAACTCAACCAAGAGAGTGATCCAAAAGATAAAAATTAATCCAGTAGGTATATGTGCACCCAAGTATCCAATTCAAAGTCCTCTATATCTGCCCTCTCCACACTTTGTCTCCTGATTAGCCCTCACTCCCGATCACTGCCCTTTTCCAAGTTTCATTCGAATGCTTGCCATTCTTCAAACATCTATGTTCCTTTGCTCATGTTTTACTAGTCTGAAGTCCCCTGGTACCCACTGGCTGCCCCATAAGTTCTTGCTGATGTTTTCAATCCACTCACATTCATGCAAAATTTTTAAACATTACTTAACACTTTAAAGCATTTCTTCTTCAGGACAATTCAGTGAGAAACATACTAAATTTTTAAATTCAGATTAATTCCTGGAAACTTACTGAAATTTCCTGCACTTACTTTCTTGGGAACTGACAGCTGGTTTCTCAATTACTTGAATATCATGCTCCTTCAAAATTGCTCTGTCATAAAAGAGAACAAATGGTCATCATTGTTAATGAAAGTGCTATTCACCACTGCACTCTTATATTCTTGCATATAGTTCTCCATCCTATAAATACTTATGTTTCTCCAACCGCCCTTTTAAAAGCAATTAACAAAACAAAGAATATTTTTCTTTACCTTCACTCCCTGTCAAACTGCCACTATGTCCCTTCTTCTTTTACTACCAAATTAAAAAAAATAATAATACAAAGTATACTACCTCTGCTCTCTAGCTTATGTTTCTTATCATTTTGCTGAAATTTCTCTTATTAGTGTCACCAAATCTACTGACATGTTTTCACTGCTTATATTACTTAGCTCTTGGTAGAACTGAACTCACACCCCCACACAGCTTCTGAAAATTAGCTGTTTTCTCCATGGCTTTAAAAGCACTAGTCTCTCTTTATTCTTCTTCTACCTTTGGGATCATTACTTTTTCATCTCCATGCTGAACTTCTGCTTTCCCCACCAGGCGCTTTAATGTGATGTTTCCCAAAGATCTTCCCAAAAGCCTGGTTGCTTCTCGCTCACTGCCCTCGCTCCATATCCCCAGTTTCAGCCATGGCTGTTTATTCAAAACCACCATCTCTGGACTATAGACTTGACGCCCAGGTGCCTATTAGGTACTCCCATCTGCACATGGCCAAAATGTCCTACTTCAACATGGCTAAAGGTAAATGTCCAAAAATGTGTTCTGTCTTTCAGATTTCCCATTTCTATTGACAGATTTGGAATCTACATGTTTTTCCTATCTATAATCCTGAGAAACACACCTTCTCCCTCACCCTTCATGGTAAATTGATTATCAAAGCTGTTTTGGTTTTGCAATTCTGGCTCTGTCGTTTCAGCCCCAGCGTCAGTATTTCGTTGCTGAAAGCCCACCTATTTCTTGTCAATATTTAAAATGCAAAAATCAAAAGCAAACACAGAAAAAAAGCAAAAAGACCCCAGCAGCATTGAAAAGTCACTGGTATCTATTTCTCCCGAAATCCTCTGCAGCACCTAATTCCGAGATGTATTTTAAGGTTACCATGGTATGAATAACTGCATTCCTAGTTCCCAACTGCCACCCTCAGCATCACATAATTCCTCCAGGGGCTGCTGAGTCAATCCAGTATCTAATTCAAGACCATGGCTCTTACTTTTTAATTGAACTGGATATTAATTCCAAAGGAGCTGATTCATCATCTTCATCCTAATTTTTTAAATGGCATGCAAAATGCCAGGCCAATGAAAAACACTTTGACATTGGCACATTTTGATATTGGAAACACTCTTACAATAATCATCTGTCAGATCCTAGTGATAGGACCAAAATAAAATACTGACTGGTGAATGTATTTACACCATATGCTAAACAAATAGAATGTACAAGTGTTTCTCTATTCTGCCAAACTAAATGACTAAGCTTCTATTTGTGAAATCGCAGACCCCAAGAGCTGTGATAAACCTGAGTAGATATAGTGCCCATTCTACTCATTTTTCAGGTGAGAAAACAAAACAGCAATGAAGAAAAGAGATTTCTCAAGGCCACAGAGTAAATTAGTAGTAAAGCCAGGCCTGAAGCTTAAATCCACTAGCTCTTAGCAGTGAATACATCACTTTTAAAATATTCCAGTTGGTTCTCCACTCCAAATATTATAATTTTAAGAAAATGTTTCATAAGGTACAATTTATTCATTATAGGATTATCATGTATATCTGAGGCTTAAGATATTTACATTATTAATCCATGCTGAAAACCTAAAATTAGTATTATACAAAAGTACCTAGATATTTAGATTTTTGGTTATTCTCAATACACTCAAGATTGTCACACATTTGTATCAATTTTAGAACATTTTTATTACTTCAAAAGAAACTCCACTTTGCTTAGTCATCACGTCATCACTTCCTAAGCATACCATCTACCTCAGGCCCAGGCAACTGCTAATCTACTTCTTGTCCCAGTAGATTTGTCTATTTTTCTTTTTTTTTTTTTTTTGATACAGAGTCTCACCCTGTCGCCCAGGCTGGAGTGTGATGGTGTTATCTTGGCTCACTGCAACCTCCGCCTCCTGGGTTCAAACGATTCTCCTGCCTCAGCCTCTTAAGTAGCTGGCATTACAGGCACCCGCCACCACTCCCAGCTAATTTTTGTATTTTTAGTAGAGACAGGGTTTCACCATGTTGGCCAGGCTGGTCTCAAAATCCTGACATAGTGGTCCACCTGCCTCAGCCTCCCAAAGTGCTGGGATTACAGGCGTGAGCCACCACACCTGGCTGTTTTCTCTTTCCATAAATTTGTTTACTCATAAAAATTGAATCATACAATATGTGGCCTGTTGTGTCTGGATTCTTTCACTTAGCCTGTTTTCAAGGTGATTCGTGTCATATTATGTATCCATATTGTATTTCTTTTTATTGCTAAGTACTATTGCATTGTGTGGGTTTTATTTATTCATAAGTTGAGGAAGGTTTGCATTGTTTCTACTTTTTGACTGTTACGAATAATACTGTTACAAACATTTACATACAAGTTTTGTGTGGAGATATAATTTTATCATTCTTTGATATAAACCCAGAAGTAGAATTGCTGGATCGTGCTACTATTTTGATCTCCATTTTTTATTTTAAAGTTTATTTTGTTTGATATTAGTGTAGTCACTCTAGCTTTCTAATTATTGCTTTTTGCATGTTTTTTATTTTTAATCTGTATTTACTTTCAACCTATTTATTTCCTTCAAACTCTACTGTGCCTTTTGTTCACACCACATAATAGGATATTGCTTTTTATCCAGTATTATAAACTCTGACTTTTGACTGGACTGTTTAATCTAGCTGCATGTTACCACTATTTTTAATATAGATGAATTACAGCTGCCATATGTTTTAGTTTGTTCTTCTGTCATTATAAAGGAATACCTGAGACTGGAAAATTTATCAAGAAGAGAGATTTAATTGGCTTACAGTTCTGCAGGCTAAATAGGAAGCATGGTGCTGGCATCTACCCAGCTTCAGGTGAGGCCTCAGGTAGCTTACAATCATGGCAGAAGGCAAAGAGGGAGCCAGCACACCGCATGATAAGAGAGAGAACAAGGTGGGGGGTGGGGGTGATCACCCTTTAAAAAAAAAAAAAGATCTCATATGAACTGAGTGAGAACTCACTCATCTTCAAGGAGTTGGTGCTAAGCCATTGATGAAGAATCTGCCCCAAACCAAAACACCTCTCACAACACCCTACCTCCAACATTGGGAATTACATTTCAACATGAGATTTGGAAGGGATAAACATCCAAACTATATCATTCTGCCCGTAGCCACCAAAATCTCATATCCTTCTCACATTGAAAAATGCAATCATCACTTCCCAATAGTCCCCAAAAGTCTCAACTCATTTCAGCATCAACTCGAAGTCCAGTGTCCAAAGTCTCTTCTGAGACTCAAGGCCAAGTTGTTTCCAGCTATTAGCCTGTAAAATCAAAAACAAGTTATTTACTGCCAAGATACAATGGAGGTACAGGAGTTGGGTAAACATTCCTATGTCAAAAAGGAGAAATTGGCCAAAAAAGCGGTAATAGGCCCCATGTAAGTCTGAATCCCAGTAGGGCAGGCATTAAGTCTTAAGGTTCCAACATAATCCTTGATTTTATGTCCTGCATCCTGCTGCAAGGGGTGGGCTCTTATGACCTTTGGCAGCTCCACTACTGTGGCTTTGCAGGGTGCAGTCCCCATGGCTAATATCACAGGTTATGGTTGAGTGCCTGCAGTTTTTCCATGCTGAGGTTACAAGATGCTGGTGACTGCCATTCTTGGGTCTGGAGGACAGCAACCCCCTTCCCACAGTTCCATTAGGCAGTTCCTTGGTGGGGACTCTGTACAGTGACTTCAATCCCACATTTCCCTTCAGCACTTCCCAAATAGTTTCTCTGGTGGCTTCCGTTAAGGCCTTCTACCTCTAAGCACCCAGGCTTTCCCAAACATCCTCTGGAATCTTGGTGGAAGTTGGCAACCCTCCTTCACTGTTGCATTGCATTCTATGCACCTGCAGGCTTAACACAACATGGAAGCTGCCAAGGCTTACAGCAGCTTACATTCTCCGAAGCGGCAACCAGAGATGTACCTGGGGCCCTTTGATCTGTGGCTGGAGGAAAGAGGCAGAGATGTAGGGAGCAGTGTCCTAAGGCTGAGCAGGGCAGTGGTGCCCTGTACCTGGCCCCTGAAAGCTTTCTTTCCTCTTAGGCCTCTGGGCCTGTGGTGGGAGGGGCTTCCTCAAAGATTTCTAAATTGGCTTCAAGGCATTTTTTCCTTGATTATTAGCATTTTACTTCCTTTTTGTCATGCTAATCTCTTTAGCAGGTGGTTCCTCCACAGCCTGCTTGGATTCTTTGTGTACCACTGGGCCAGGCTGCAAATTTTCCAAACTTTTATGCTCTGCTTCCCTTTTAAATAAGAGTTTCAACTTTAAGTCATTCCCTTGCCCCTGCATCTAACTGTAGGCTGTTAGAAGCAGTCATGCTGCAACTTGAACACTTCGCTCCTTAGAAATTTCTTCTGTCAGATACCCTACATCATCACTCTTAAGTTCATACTTTCACAAATCCCTAGAGCATGGACACAATGCAGCCAAGTTCTTTGCTAGGGCATAACAAGGGTGACCTTTGCTCCATTTCCCAATAACTTTCTTATTTGCATCTGAGGCCTCCTCGGCCTGGGCTTCTCTGTCCGTATTTCTGTCAGTATTTTGGTCACAACCACTCAACAATTCTCTAAGAACTTCCACACTTTCCAAACTCATTTTCCTGTCTTCTTCTGAGCCCTCTCAGTTTTTCCCACCTGTCCCCATTACCCAGTTCCAAAAATGCTTCCACATTTTCAAGTATCTTTATAGCAATGCCCCATTCCTCAGTGCCAATTTTCTGTGTCAGTCCATTTGTGTTGCCATGAAAGAATACTTGAGACTGGGTAATTTATAAAGAAGAGAGGTTTTAATTTGATCATATTTCTGTAGGCTGTACAAGAAGCATGGCCCTGGTATATGCTCAGTTTCTGGTGAGGCCTTAAGAAGCTTACAATCATGGCAGAAGGTAAAAGGGAGCCAATGCATCACATGGCGAGAGAGAAGAGGGAGTTGCCATACTCTTCTAAACAACCAGGTCTTATATAAACTAACTGAGAACTCACTCATCACTAAGCAGATGGTGCTAAGCCATTCACGAGGGATCCACCTCCATGACCCAAACACCTCCCACAGGGTTCCATCTCCAACATTGGAAATTACATTTCATCATGAGATTTGGAGAGGATAAACATCCAAACTATATTGTCTTAGTACTTCTTGTTTTTTATATGTCTCTTATTATGTTTGTTCCTCTACTCCTGCTTAACTTCTTTCTTTTGTATGAAGTGAATATTTTCTAGTGTAACATTTTAGTTTCTAGAGCAATTTTTACTGTATTTTTAAAATATTTTCTTAGTGGTTGCTGTAATACTTACCATTTACAAT
Source organism: Rhinopithecus roxellana (assembly GCF_007565055.1). Classification (NCBI taxonomy): domain Eukaryota; kingdom Metazoa; phylum Chordata; class Mammalia; order Primates; family Cercopithecidae; genus Rhinopithecus; species Rhinopithecus roxellana. The sequence continues at coordinate 21,311,931 of NC_044562.1, forward strand.
TTAACACCCCAGAATACATGGTATACATAACACGTTAGATGTATACCAACTTAATTCTAGAAAGATAGAAATGTTACCTCTAGTTTATGTGTTTTTAATGTTATTAATACTGCATCTATATATATTCCTAATTCAACAGTACATTATTATAATTTTATGCCTATTAAAGAGTCCAAGAAAAGAATAGAGAGGAAGTATATATTTATAATTTTTTTTATATTTACAATTTGCAGGTCTCTTTCATTTTTCTTGTGATTTTATTTTACCTGGTCTCATTTTCTTCACTGCAATACAACTCAGTTCTATCCCCTTTCTTTGCAATGTGTTTGTCAAATGTATTACATTTCTATATGTTAAAGGTCTAAGAATACAACTTATGCATATTCTTTTTAAGAAATTGCTTTTTGAATCAGCTAAGAAAAGAACAACTATTCATTTTTCAGCAAGTTTGTAGTTTTTAGATATTATTTCTTTCAAATATTTACTGTTCCTCTCTCTCCTCTCTCTCTGATATTCCCATTGTATGTAGTTGGTGAACTTAAAGTGTGCCACATTTCTCAAAGTCTCTGTTCATTCTATTTTCTCTCTGTTTTACAGGTTGCATATCCCTATCGATCTCTCTTTTAAGTTCACTGATTATTTCTTCTTCCAGTTCAAATCTACTGTTGAGCTCTCCTATTAAATTTTTCATTTAATTATACTTTTCAATTCCAGAATTTTCATATGGCTCTTTTAAATAATTTCTCTCTTCTTACTTATATATTGTTAATCTGATGAAACATTGCCCTCGTACTTACTTTTGTTTCTTTAAGTACCATTTCCTTTAGTTCTTTGAACATATTTGTAGCAACTATTTTGAAGTCTTTGTCTGTTAAAGCTGACATCTCACAGTCAGCTTCTGTGGCCTGCTATTTTTTCTTGTGTATGGGCCACATGTTCCTGTTTCTTCGCATGTCTCATTTTTTTTTTTTTTTTGGTTGAAAACTGGACATTTTAGATAACATATTGTCTTTATCCAACAACTCTTGGTACTGACTCCATTCCCTTCTCTTTAGGGCTTGTTTTGTTGTTCCTTAATTTTTCATTTGCTTTGTAATTTGGCTAGGTTATTTTAGTGAAGCCTTTGGTATCATTCCTCAGAGGACATAGCCTTGAAACTTTGTACAGCCACCTAGGATGGCACTGGTCTTAGCATGGGTCTCTTTGACTGTGTCTTTCCTCCATCTTTCTTTTTGCCTGCCTAGTCCATTTGGTATTACAACACTGAATGCTTGACCTCACTATTTGCCAGGTGATTGTGATATCATTGTTTTCAACAATGCCCTGGGGTATAAATGCTCAGCAGTCTGATCCAATTAAATTTCAGCAGAGGTTACTTTTGGAGCTAGCCTTTGAGTTTTGTTCTGACCCCCTGAGGGCTCTTCTTAAGATGTCTCATTCCCTGGTTCTCTCTAGGGCACTAGCTGGCCAATGGTTTAGTGTGCTGCTCTTAATTAACTGGGGCTATTGTTTTTGAGAGAATCCTTAGGCTTGAACTTTCCCACACTCAGTTTCAAATACACTTAGTTCCTTGAGGAGAGCTTCAGAGATCTCTTTCACAGACTATCTTTCCTCCTGGGCAAACTCCCTGAACCACTGCTCTGGGAACGAGGTAGACTGGTATCCTCTGGTATCCAGTTTGACTCTCTTAGTGTCGAACCTCTTCCCTCGAGCAAATTTGAGTGAGGGTGGTCCTGGCATTCTTACCCCGACATATCTGGGGTGGTACCTCAATCTTATGGGTAGGACCTAGATGAAAAAAAGGAGTCCCCCAGCTTCTTGGCTTCACTCACTAAGGATTTAGTATCTTCAATTTGAAGTTAAAAGGGATGAGAAATGTGAGTAGCCTCTGCTTCCCAGCAAGATAGAGTAATTCTTGGTTGGGAGTTGAGGGGAGAGAACGCACCATCTTCTTAGATGCCCAAATGGAGCTTCTGTCAAGTTGTGCTGGGAAGAGGGGAGGCAAGGGAAAGAAGGGAGTGGGTTGTGGTTTAACTTTCACAGACTCTCTCTTCTAGCGGAGATTTAGTCGATTTTCTTGAGTAAATATTTCTTCATTTTCTATATGCCCTTAGTGAAATTTCTAGATATTATAATATTTGTTTTCATAATTTTTTGCCAATTTTTTTGTTTCACTGGGAAGCTGGTCCTCAGAGCTCTTCACACTGTTACTGCAGACCTGAAACTCACTACTTTCTCCATGTCCAGTTCTTTTCACTGTATATTACATGCCTGGCCTTTGGAGATGTTTGAGTTTACAACTGAGGCAGGGTTTGTAAATATAGAGTAAGCAGTTTCATGTCTTCTGTGAGAGGTAGTGTCATATCCTTTAGCATTTAGCCTCCTTGAGGGTATGGCTGGCCTCTCTCATGAAAGCTAAGGCACCTAATGTCAATGAGGAAGAGCATCTCATTTTTGCATAAAGTTAACAAGTGAATATTTGTGAAAAGAGGCAAGACTTTTCTCACCAAAAAAAAAAAAAAAATCAGGGTTGCTTATAATACATGGAGTCCAACTTCAAAAGATGTTTTTGTTAGTCTTATTCTGAAAACCTGTAACGGAGGTCACTTAATGTACAGAGAAGCCATTAAAAGCCTTTTTCAACAGCATTGATTGTTTAACTTTAAAAATGCAATTTCAAGATAAGCCCATGAAATAAATTATTTGTAAAATGTTGCCCTTAATATGACATGTGTTGACTTGTAATATAATTGTCAGCTAAAAGCTACTTAGACATTAAAGGAGAATTGTCAAAGGGTGGTAAATGTTGCACAACTAAAATTGAGTCATTCTCTGTAGTACCAACTGGACAGAAGACCAAATTGTCTATTGATGCCATTCATTTTTTCCAACATAATCATGTTATTGGCCTACAAGAGAGCTTAGTCCTATATCCTTGAAGTCATCAGAACATTTACCTATTTTCAACCAGATATCCGTGGATAAATATATCTGTATCAAGTAAAATTTACTGCAATTTAGTCTAATAACAATGATAAGTCATGTGAGGTAGGTACAGGCAAACAAAAATAAACATGATATTAAAGTTAACAGTGATATTTATTACCACAAATTCCCAAGTGACTTTACTATGTGAGCTCAAAATTTTAAGACCCTTTCCAAATGCTTATTCATTGTTCTCAACAGTACAGTATTGGAATAAAGGGATATTTTGCTTAATTAATGAGAAGAGCATGATTTTTCTGCCTTTACATATATACATTTTACATTGACCTTCAGCGTAGTATTCTGATAACTCAGCAGATCTCTGCTGTTCTGGCACTTAGTCTGTGAAAACACATTCTGTTGAATTACCTAAAAGACAAAAGAACTAGAGGTGTATTTTTGGTTTATCTCAGTAACAGCAAAAGAAATTCATCAATCAATGCCACAAGCTTCAAACCACTCTTATGACAACTCAATTTTATTGACTATTTTTCTTCCTTTGGTAAGTTTGCCTGCAAAGATGCATTTTTTTTTCTCTGTTCAGGCCAGCCCTTTCTCATTCTTCACCTAAGCAGTGATCCCTTTGATCTAAAGAACAAGGAAAGGCAAAAAAACTGGACCCAAGCCTTGTTCATGTGCCTGAAAACAAAAGGGGAAATTAATTTGCTTAGGGAAAGTTCACTTGGGTTTTTAGCATATGAAAGCACTTCTCAAAATTAATCAATGGTGAACATTTCAGAGATGGCCTAAAACAAAGCTCCACAGGACATTTAAGATGATACAAAATTAATCGATTCCTGTGGTGCATGAAAATTTACATCACATCATTTGTTTGAAAACAAAACAAAACTTATACCAATTTATAATAAACAATATTTCTATATAAATGTATAAAAACATGAAGTGAATGGATCTATTTTCTTAGTTTGTTAATAATTATAGGAAAAATGTATGCAGCCTTTAGACTTAGCAGTTTTCAGTTGTGCAGAGACTACCTTTCGGTTTGTAGTCATGCTCTACTGTTGATATAACCATTATTAACTATAGTAATATTTGCACTATAACATTTTTAATACTAATTATTAATGTCAGGAGGCCATTATGAACATGCACTGCCTATGAAAGATGAAATGGGCTTGGATTTGCCAGTCATTCCTTTGAGAGGCAGATGGCAGAAGTTTTTTAAACACCATTGCATTCTATAAGCCTCCTCTAGTAGGCATCATTTCTTTCTTTTTTCTTTTTTTTCTTTTTTTTTACTTTAAGTTCTGGGCAGTACATATGCAGAACGTGCAGGTTTGTTACATAGGTATACGTGTGCCATGGCGGTTTGCTGCACCTATCAACCCATCATCTGGGTTTTAAACCCTGCATCTAGTAGCTATTTGTCCTAATACTCTCCCTCCCCTTGCCCTGCACCTCCCGACAGAACCCAGTGCGTGTTGTTCCCCTGCCTGTGTCTATGTGTTCTCATTGTTCAACTCCCACTTATGAGTGAGAACGTGTGGTGTTTGGTTTTCTGTTCCTGTGTTAGTTTGCTGAGAATGATGGCCTCCAGCTTCATCCATGTCCCTGCAAAGGACGTGATCTCATTTTTTTTCATGGCTGCATAGTATTCCATGGTGTATATGTGCCACATTTTCTTTATCCAGTCTATCACTGATGGGCATTTGGGTGGGTTCCAAGTCTTTGCTATTGTAAATAGTGCTGCAATAAACATATGTGTCTATGTGTCTTTATAGTAGAATGATTTATAATCCTTTGGGTGTATATTCAGTAATGGGATTGCTGGGTCAGATGGTGTTTCTGGTTCTAGATCCTAGATGACCATCAAAAAGTGGGCGAAGGATATGAACAGATACTTGTCAAAAGAAGACATTTATGCAGCCAAAAAAATATGAAAAAAACACCGCTCATCAACACCGGTCATTAGAGAAATGCAAATCAAAATCACAAGGAGATACCATCTCACGCCAGTCAGAATGGCGATTATTAAAAAGCCAGAAAACATAGATGCTGGCAAGGCTATGGAGAAATAGGAACACTTTTACACTGTTAGTGGGAATATAAATTAGTTCAACCATTCTGGCATCATTTCTTAAGGTGGCAAGACACTGCCCATTGTTTTACTCAGGCTTAGAAATGTGTAGGAAGAGCGAAAGGAGGTAATATACCCCATCCATTGCTTGCTTTTTTTCTTTCTTATTTTGTTTTTCAGTAAGCTTTCTTGGGTTGAAAGGTTTATTTTTTCTATGAGGAAATAACTTTCCTGTATTAACAAGTGAAATAGTGAATAGATTATCTGTACTGAGAAGTTCTGTGTGAGGTAATGAGCTTCCTAATAAAGAAAGTGTTCAAACAGAGGTAGAGTGAACACAGAGCCATGATATCACAGAGGTGATTCCCACATCTAGTGGAAGGTGGTGCAGTAAATGACTTCTGTGGGATCCTCCACTCCTAATTTGTATGACTTCATGAATCATTTCAAAAAAAAAAAAAAGTTGATATTTACTTAATACTTCTGGTCTGCCAGAATATCTCCTAAGCACATTAGGTGGATTCATTCATTCCGACAGCATCTCTGAGGGGTAAGGAGTATTATTTTCTCCTGAGAAGGCTACCTTGAATGCTACAACTGAGTCACACAGCTAGTAAATAGTGGAGCCAAGAATAATCCACCCAGGAGTCCAGTGTCCCAGGCTTTCCTGCACTGTCTTCACTCTATTTATACCCATTTCTAGCCCAATGACTTGGTGGTGACTGAACAATATGCTTGTTCCTTTTTATACAAAGACAGAGAATCCCTTAATTATATAAGTGACTGTTTAGTGATTTCACAAATATACATGCTTTTTATTGCTACCATTTTAGATGCCTTCCTGAGAATTTTTCTGCCTACTTATCACCTGTTAATAACAACAGCTTTATCCACTTACGTAATGCTTTAGTTCACAAAGTACTTTGACTAACATTTCTCCCTGAGTTTCTACAGAAACCCCATGAAGTAACTGGAATACATATTGTAAGTGAAGAAATGTACATGGTTGTTGAAAGGTTAAATGCTTGTCCAGGATTATAAAGCGATGGAATCTGAGCCTGAACTCAGGTCTTCCAGTTACAAATGCCAAGCAATCTCCTACCGGCCATGTCACCTGCCAACTAATGGACTAATTGGGAAAATGAAATCTTATGATTTCATATCCTTGATTTTTTAGAAAAGCAGTTGGCAAAATACAGTCCTTGAACCAAACCCGGGCCACTGCCTGTTTTGTAAATAGAGTATTTATTTTTTTTAATTGGTAAATAAAAGTTGTACTTATTCATCATATACAACATGCTGTTTTTATATATGTCTACATTGTAGGAAGGCTAAATTAGGCTATTAATATACACGTTACTTCACATTGTTGTTGTTGTTGTTGTTTTAGCAGTGAGAACACTTGAAATTTACTCTCTTAGCAATTTTGAAGAATACGACACATTGTTATTAACTACAGTCATCATCTTCTACAGTAGATTTCTTGAACTTATTCCTTCTTTGTAACTGAAATTTTGTGTCCTTTGACCAACATCTTCTCAACCCCACCCTCGTCCTCAGCCCCTGGTAACAACCATTCTAATCTCTACTTACATAAATTTAACTTTTTAAAACTCTACACATCAGTGAAATTAAGTGGTGTTTGTCTTTCTATGCCTGGCTTATTTATACTTAATATCCTCCAGGTTCATCCATGTTGCCCCAAATGAGAGGATTTCGTTCTTTCTTTAAGGATAAGTAGTATTCCATTGAGTATATACACCACATTTTCTTTATCCGTTCATTCATTGATAGACATTTAGGGTAGTTCCATTTCTTGGCTATCATGAGTAATACTGTAATAAACATGGAATTGCAGGTATCTCTTCGACGTACTTATTTCATATCCTTTGAATTGTAAACAAAAAGTATATGAAACAGATCTCCATCAGTTTACAAATTTATTTTGACAAGGTTAAGGACATGCCTAGAAGAACATGGAATCAAAGAAACAGTCTGTGGTCTGTGCCTTTCTCCAAAGATGATTTTGAGGGCTTCAATATTTAAAGGGGAAAAGCAGGCTGGAGGGGAAAGAGAGAGGGTACAGTAATCCACATGTTGCAGGAGAAAAGAGGGAATAGTCAATTGTATATTTCTTGCACTCAGCACCTTACACAAGATGAGGTGAACACAGAGTAGCTATCTGTGGAAATATATAACCTTTTCTCTGTAGCTGTTGGCTTAGGAACAAAAGGAAAGGCAACTTCTTGCATGACTCAGCTTTCAGCTTAATATTTTTTTTCCTTTTGGCAGACTGAAATAGGGTCCTGAGTTTTTATTTTCCTTTCTGGGGATACATACCCAGTTGTAAGATTTTTGGATGATATGGTAATTCTATTTTTAATTTTTTGAGGAACCTCCGTACTGTTTGCATAATAGCTGTACATTGCCAACAACTGTGTACAAGGGTTCTAATTTCTCCACATCCTCTCTAACACTTGTTATCTTTTGTCTTTTTGATAATAGCCATTCTAACTGGTATGAGATGATATATCATTGGAGTTTTACTTTATTTTATTGTTTTATTTTATTTTGAGATGGAGTTTCACTCTTGTTGACCAGGCTAGAGTGCAATGGCATGCTCATGTCTCACTGCAACCTCTACCTCCCTCAAGTGATTCTCCTGCCTTAGCCTCCTGAGTAGCTGGGATTACAGGTACAGATACACCAACATGCCCAGCTAATTTTTTGTATGTTTAGTAGAGATGGGGTTTCGCCATGTTGGCCAGGCTGATCTCGAACTCTTGACCTCAGCTGATCCACCCACCTCGGCCTCCCAAAGTGCTGGGACTATAGGCGTGAGCCACCACGCCTGGTCATCGTTGTGGTTTTAATACATTTTTCTGATTATTAAGAATGTTAAGCATTTTTTGTTTATATAACAGCCATTTGTATGTCTTATTTTGACAAATGTCTATTTATATTATTTGTCAATTTTTAAATTGGGTCATTTGTTTTCTTACTATTGAGTTGAGTTCTTCATATGTTTGGGTATTAACCCCATTAGACGCAAGGTTCGCAGATATGTTCTCCCATCCCATGTGTTGTCTCTTCACTGTGTTGATTGTTTCCTTTTCTGTACAGAAGCTTTTTAGTTTGATGTAATTCTAGTTGTCTATTTTTGCTTTTGTTACCTATGCTCTTGGGTTCATATTAAAAAAAAAATCATTGTTACTTCAAGTAACAATGATTTTGTTTACTTCAAGTAATTTTACAGTTTTAGGTCTTCCATTTTAATCACTTTGAGTTTAGTTTTGTCTACGGTGTGAAATAAGGGTCTAATTTCATTCTTCTGCCTATGGATATGCACATGTTGTGGTTTGAGGGAGGCCTTGCTGCTAGTGTTCAGGGGCTGGCTGGCCTGTGCCTGAATCACCTGGCAGGTAGGCCTTGAGCCTGGGTCCATAGGGATGGGCCAGAGCCAGGATCCACTGGGGTGAACCTGATGATTAGGTTTGTGCGGATAGGTTTGGAGCCTGGGTGCACGAAGATGGGCCTGCAGCCTATATTCAAGGGGACTTGCTGAACCCTAGGTCCACAGGGGCTGACCCGGAGCTGGTGGGCCTTGAGCCTGAGTCTGCAGGGGCTGGTCAGGCACTGGAATGGCTCTGACATATACATCCACTGGGGTAGGCCTAGAGCTTGAGTTTACAAAGGCTGGCCCAGTGATGGGAAAGGCCTGGAGCTTGAGTCCCTGGGGATAGGTCTAGGCCTAGAGCCTGGATCTTGCAGGAATGGTCTTGGAACTTCAGTCCACAGGGTCCAGCCTGCTGCTAGGGTCTACTGGAGCAAACCTGAAGCCTGGGTTCATAGGGGCCAGCCTAGTGCTATGGGCCAGGGATCCCCAACCCCAGAGCCATGGACCCATATCAATTGGTGGCCTGTTAGGAACCAGGCCATACAACAGGAGGTGAGTGGCAGATGAGCAAGCATTACCACCTTAGCTCTGCCTCCTGTCAGATCGGCAACACCATTCAATTCTTAGAGGAGCACAAACCCTATCATAAACTGCATATGCGAGGGATCTAGATTGCGTACTCTTTATGAGAATCTAATGCCTGATGATTTGAGGTGGAACAGTTTCATCCTGAAACCATTGCCCACCCCACCCCTAAGCCCCATCTTCCCTTGACCTTCCATGAAAAAATTATTTTTCACAAAACCAGTCCCTGGTGCCAAAAAGGTTAGGGATCACTGCTGTGGCCATTAGGGTCAGTCTGGCAGTGCAGAGGCCCAAACACCGAGTCTGTGACATAGGCCTAAAGCCTGGGGGGCTAGGGGATCCTGCCGGGTTCTGGAGGCTCCCTGGAGGCTCCGTTCATGGGTACTAGCCTAGAGTCTGGGGCTGTGGGGGTTTTACTTGGAGGGGCCTGGTTTTGAGGTCTGAGGCAAAGGCTGGTGCTCACTTCCCTCATATTCTCCTACTCAGTGGGTATCTCTGCCTACTCTATGCTGCCTGGAGTTGGGTGATGTGAGTAATGTCACACTGTCCTTCCTACACTGTTCCATATGTCTTTTCTTATTTCTTTGCTACACGGGGATGCTGTAATCTCTCACCTGGTCTCCATAGCTCTTGTGAAGGTATTTTTGTGTGTGGAAAGTTGTTTGACTGGATGTTTCTGTAGGTGTAGGAGTGCTAAAGAGTCCTATTCCACCATCTTGTTGGCATCTGTTTGTTAATAAAGTTTTATTGAGACACATTCACACCACTCATTTACTTATTGTCTATGATTCCTACACCACCACCACAGAAGAATTGAGTAAATGCACCAGAAACCTTATGGTATACATGTTTAACATACTTACTACATGGCCCCTTACAGAAAAAAGTCTTCCAACATCTCCAACATGTATTCTAGAGCAAATAGCCAACACTTTGAAAGATAAATGCTACTTCTCTTTGTTGATGGTTTGGTATGGACAAGCCCAAGACTATTCCTGCTATACCTGAGCGATCTCTCAGGTCCTTTTTACATCAAGTGTTTGAAGTACTTCACTCACAATCACAGAGACTTTAATTGGCTGGTCTCTTTTATTAGTCCATTTTCATGCTGCTGATACAGACATACCTGAGACTGGATAATTTATGCAGGAAAAAGGGTCTATTGGACTTACAGTACCAGTGGCTGGGGAGGCCTCATAATCATGGCAGAAGGCAAGGAGGAACAAGTCACATCTTATGTGGATGGCAGCAGGCAAAGAGACTTTGTTCAGGGAAACTCCCATTTTTAAAACCATCAGATCTTGTGAGACTCATTCACTGTCATAAGAACAGTGCAGGAAAGACCTGTCCCCATAATTCAATCACCTCCCACTGGGTTCCTCCCACAACATGTGGGAATTGTAGGAGTTACAATTCAAGATGAGATTTGGGTGGGGACACAGCCAAACGATATCATTCTGCCCCTGGTCCCTCCCAAATCTCATGTCTTCACATTTCAAAACCAATCATGCCTTCCCAACAGTCCCCCAAAACCTTAACTCGTTTCAGCACTAACTCAAAAGTCCACAGTCCGAAGTCTCATCTGAGACAGGACAAATTCCCTCCACCTATGAGCCTGTAAAATCAAAAGCAAGTTAGTTACTACCTAGATACAATGAGGGTACAGCCATTGGGTAAATACAGTCATTCCAAACAGGAGATATCGGCCAGAACAAACGGGCTACAGGCCCCGTGCAAGTCTGAAATCCAGCAGGGCAGTCAAATCTTCACGTTCCAATATGGTCTCCTTTGACTCCATGTCTCACATCCAGGTCACACTGATACAAGAGGTGGGTTCTTATGGTCTTGGGCAGCTCTTCCTTTGTGACTTTGCAGGGTACAGCCTCCCTCCTGGCTGCTTTCACGGGCTGGCATCGAGTGTCTGTGGCTTTTCCAGGTGCACAGTGCAAGCTGTCCATGGATGGTGGGGTCTGAAAGATGGTGGCCCTCTTCTCACAGCTCCACTAGGTGGTGTCCCAGTAGGGACTCTGTGTATGTGGGTTGGGGGGGGCTCTGACCCCACATTTCTCTTCTACACTGCCCTTGCAGAGGTTCTCCATGAGGACCTCACCCCTACAGCAAACATACATCTGAAATCTAAGCGGAGGTTCCCAAACCTCAATTCTTGACTTCTGTGCACTCTGCAGACTCAACACCATGTGGAAACTGCCAAGGCTTGAGGCTTGCACCCTCTGAAGCAACGACCTGAGCTCTACATTGGCCCCTTTCAGCCGCAGCTAGAGCAGCTGGGATGCAGGGCACCAAGTCCCTAGGCTACGCATAGCATTGGGACCCTGGGCCAGTCCCACAAAACCACCTTTTCCTTTTAGGCCTCAGGGTCTCTAATAGGAGGGGCTGCTGAATAGGTCTCCGACATGCCCGGGAAAGAGTTTCCCCATTGTCTTGGTAATTAACATTTGGCTCCTTTTTACTTATGCAAATTTCTGCAGCCAGCTGGATTTCTTCTCAAAAAATGAGATTTTCTTTTCTATCTCATTGTCAGGCTGCGAATTTTCCAAACTTTTATGCTCCGTTTCTCTTTTGACACTGAATGCCTTTAACAATACCCAAGTCACCTCTTCAATGCTTTGCTGCTTAGACATTTCTTCCACCAGATACCCTAAATCATCTCCCTCAAGTTCAAAGTTCCACAGATCTCTAGGGCAGGAACTCCAGTCTCTTTGCGAAAATAAAACAAGAGTCACCTTTGCTCCAATTCCCAACAAGTTCCTCATCTCCATCTGAAACCACCTCAGCCTGGATTTCATTGTATCATTATCAGCATTTTGGTCAAAGCCATTCAACAAGTCTCTATGGAGTTCCAAACTTTCCCACATTTTCCTGTCTTTTTCTGAGCCCTCCAAACTTTTCCAACCTCTGCCTGTTACCCAGTTCCAAAGTCGCTTCCACATTCTCAGATATCTTTTCAGCAGCACTTCACTCTACTGGTACCAATTTACTGTATTAGTCCGTATTCACACTGCTGACAAAGACATACCCAAGACTGGGTAATTTATACAGGAAAAAGGGTTTATTGAACTTACAGTTCCAGTGGTAGGGGAGGCCTCACAATCATGGCAGAAGGCAAGGAGAAGCAAGTCACATCTTATGCGGATGGCAGCAGGCAAAGAGGGCTTGTGCAGGGAAATTCCCATTTTTAGAATTATCAGACCTGGTGAGACTCATTCACTATCACGAGAACATGCAGGAAAGACCTGCCCCCATCATTCAATCACCTCCCACTGTGTTCCTCCCACAACACGAGGGAATTGTGGGAGTTACAATTCAAGATGAGATTTGGGTGAGGACACAGCCAAACCGTATCATCTCTTCTTCCCATTACTTAAATGTATGATTTGTTTTTAAATTTTTATCAAAACAACCTTTTCATAACAATTTTGTGAATATCCTCCTATTGTAGTTTCACTTTAGTAAAGGCTTTCTTTCCTTCCTCTATTAGCTTCTTCTAATCTAACTACTCAGTGTCCTAAGAAGTTACATGTTTTGCAGTATTTCCACGTGACTTACATCTGAGAATGAGACAGAAATATTGCTTTTTCTTTTTCTTCTGAAGAGTAATCTGGCATCATTTTCAAGAATGATACTGGTTCCTGCATAAATCTAGCTTTTTTTTTCTCTAAGCTGTAATTACTAACAGTATTTTTAGTCCTATAAGCCCTAATTTGCCATCCGATTTTACTGTAGGCTGTTAGTTACAACCTACTAGAAATTTCAAAAGCTACTCGAAAGATTTGATGCATGGTTTGCAATTCTGAGAAAGGACCAAACACTGATCAGCCTTTGGAAAAGAAAAAAAGCATGCCCTTGATAAGTCAAAGAGGGGGAAAACAGAGTATATATATCTGGGCCTCAGATTTCAGGATATGAGTTAACAGGGGCAGGTACACATACACCTGAGCCTAACTAAGGTGTTACTCATTTTGAGAAACAGACACATCTGTGTATATCAAAAAACAATGCTCAAACGTTACTACATTTGTGGCACAACAGAAATAATGCAGTTATTATAAAAACTCTCTTATCTTTGAGGTTCATTTTGGGGATGATATTCTATAATTTGTATTTATTTCCATAATCATTTTCTTCCTGCTTTAATAGGCATTGTGCTACTCCCTGGAACTACCATGGTGACTAAGATATACATACTCTCTGCCTTCTCAGAACCAAAATTTTCTTGGCTTGGAATAGAATGCCCTCTTCCTCCTCCTCCTCTTCTTCTTCTTTTTTTTTTTTAAATAACATTGGGTATCTTATGCTGTACTGAGACTTGATTGGCAGAAATACATGTTGTCAAGTAATGAGGGTGTGAGGAAGAAGGATTGGGGGAAAGAAGAGAGAAAGAAGGAGAGAGAGAGAAGGAAGAAAAGAAGATAAGGAAGGAAGAAATTTAAAAAGGAATGAAGGTGAAAGGAAGGAGGGCAGAAGGGAAGGGGAATAGAAAAGCAGACTCAAAGGAAATAAAAGAGTTACAAACTATGAAGGTTGTACTTCAGATGACTTCAAATAATTTAGCATTAATTTTCTTGTGGACTGATATGGTTTGGCTGTGTGTCCCCACCCAAATCCTACCTTGAATTGTAATAATCCCCACTTGTCAAGGGCGGGGCCAGGTGGAGTTAATTGAATCGTGGGGGTGTTTTCCTCCATTCTGTTCTCGTGATAGTGAGTGGTTCTCATGAGATCTGATTTTTATAGGAGTCTGGCATTTCTCCTGCTGGCACTCATTCGCTCTTGCTGCTGCCATGTAAGACGTGTCTTGCTTCCCCTTCACCTTCCACCATAATTGTGAGGCCTCCCCAGTCATGTGGAACTGTGAGTCAATTAAACCTCTTTCCTTTATAAATTACACAGTCTCAGGTATATCTTTATTAGCAGTGTGAAAACAGACTAATACATGGGCATTAATATAAAGTACAGATCATGGATCTGGAATTACGTCAGTTTACAACCATTATATATTTTGTGTACGTGAACACACTTTTTAATCACAGTATATGCTTACAGTAATGTTTTGCACTGCAAACACTTCTTTTTAAATTATCAAAAATACAATTTGCCTTAATGCAGACAATTACTTGCAGTACATTACAGAAACTTTGACCTTGAGGTTAAGTCTGCAGCAGTTTATCCTTATTCACCTATATGGTGACTTTTGAAAACTGAATGTTGAACCTGCTTCAATTTGTTGTTTTCTACATTGTCTCTAATATTTAACACAGTGATTCTCTCCTAATTATTGATAGGTCATTGGGAGGTTTTCTTTGGTCCTCCTCATGACACTGTAATACAGTTAAGCTCAGATCCAAAATTGTTGATTTTATGCTTTAAAAAAAGATTTTAAGTGATGATGGAAGTAAATGTAACGTTAATCAAAATCACCTGCAGAGGGGCTGATGCTTGTAAATTGTCAATCCATGTGGTTCTAAGGGCAGCAGGTTTGTCTGTTTGCAGATAAAGTGGAGTGACCATTTAACAGTGGTCTAAGGGTTAACCAGAACATTCTGCTTTGAAAGTCTGTGATTATTGATGTGTTGATTTTATTTGGAAAGGGTTGTAGCACAGTTTAAAATTTGAGCAATACATTCAGACACAAAGATTCCTGAAGTGTCAGGTTCTGTTTATGTCAGAGTCTTTTAGCACTTCCTGAGAGGCAGGCAGTACATTCAGGATGAATTTTTTTCAAGACTACCCACTAAATACTCCTGGCAGAATCAAGTTGGAAAGATTCCGCCATCTTCTATCCCCTACCTAACACCCACATACTTGCACATATCCATATAATTTTTCTAGACCATTTCTGCCTAGTGTATTTTCAGGCAGGCAGTGTTTTTTAGTGACCTCAGAGCTCTTTGGCCCTGATTTTATCAAGTATCTGGAATTGTATGAACCAACACTCATTCAATTTGAAACCCTTATCCCAATTCTGTAATTCATGTGTGGTGTTCCATGCCAGACCAGCACCCTCTTCACATCATCAGGAGGGAAAGGACATTTGATCTGCCACTAATGAGCTGTTAGATTTGGGGTCAATTATTCTGCCCCTCTCAGCTAATTTCCTCATCTGTAAAATAAACTGCTTTGACTGGATGTTTTCAAAGTTTCTTTCCATCTCTGAAAGTCTATGATTCTCTGATTATCTGTTCCAGTTAGTATGGCTGAACAACAAATTAACCCAAAATTTAGTAGCATAAAACAACCTCTCATTATGCGCACACATTTTGTGGATCAGGAATTCAGTCAGGGAACAAGGCAGGTGGCTTGTTCCTACTTCACACTGTCTGAAACTCAGCTGGAAGACTCAAAGCCTGGTTCCGCAGGGTATCAGCTGTGTTGGCTGGAAAAGCCGAGGGCTGAACCAACTGGAAGTTTGCTCATTCACATGTCTGACACCTGGGCTGGAAAACTGAGACTTCAAATAGCTGGACATCCCCAGGTATCGCTCTCTGTCTCTTTGTGGCCTCTTCAAGTGTTCTTTCCGCCACTGCATCTTCAGTGGAGCCAGACTTCATACATGGTGGCTCAGGATTCCCAAGGTACGTGTTCCAAGAGCCAGCTAGAAGCTATGTTACATTTTATGGCCTATCTTCAGAAGTCACTAGGGTTACATACAGTATAGACACAGCCCACTCAGAGAAAAGGGGAAGGAACCCTGAACACACCTCTTGATGGGCACGTGTCAACAGTACATTGTAAAACATGGATTTGGGGTGATATATACTGGGGTCTTCACCTCTGGAAAATGCAGTGTCATGTCATGCAGAAATAGCTTCTCAATGTGTTTGGTCTAAAATTAATAAAACTAATCTTCCATGATTCCCACCTTGAATTTTTAGTTTAAAAAAGTTATGATGCTAGATAAAAACATGATTAGTAGACACTTACAGTAGACAATTATAGATAACTGCTTATATAATGAACTGGCTCATGTGGTTCTAGAGACTGAGAAGTTTCATGATCTGCAGGCCATAGACCCAGGAAAGCCAGTAGTGTAATTCAAAGGCCTGACAGCTGATGACATAGATTCCAGTTCAAGTGTGAAGACATGAGAACAAGGAGTGATAAAAAGTAGATCAATGTCTCAGCTCTTCAGTTTCAGTCAGAGAACAAATTCAACCTTCCTCCACCTTTTTATTCTATTAGGGTCCTCAATGAATTACATAATGCCCACCCATATTGAGGAGGCCAATCTGCACTGCTCAGTCCCCTAATTGAAAGGCTAATCTCTTCCAGAAGCACTTCACAGACACAGATAGGTTCCGTAGAAGGCAGTCATCCAGAAACAATGTTTAACCAGCTATCTGGGCATCCAGTAGCCCAGTTAAGTTGACGTATAAAACCAACCATCACACTGCTGTTGGGGATTCTTTAGCTAATTGGCATATGAAACCTCTTCCTGACATTACAAAAAATATAAATAAAAGAGGTTGAATCGCTTGATACATACCATAGATAGAGGTCTGTAGTTGCAGTTGCCTACCACTCCAAGGTAAATAAATCCAGGGTAAGGACCATTATAAAAAAGAAAGAAAAGGAAATTTCTTTTTTTTTTTTTTTTTAAGTTCTAGGGTACATGTGCACAACGTGCAGGTTTGTTACATGTGTATACATGTGCCTTGTTGGTGTGCTGCACCCATTAACTCATCATTTACATTAGGTATATCTCCTAATGCTATCCCTCCCCCCTACCCACTCCCCACAATAGGACCCGGTGTGTGATGCTCCCCTTCCTCTGTCCAAGTGATCTCATTGTTCAATTCCCACCTATGAGTGAGAACGTGTGGTATATGGTTTTCTGTTCTTGTGATAGTTTGCTGAGAATGATGATTTCCAGCTTCATTCATGTCCCTACAAAGGATACAAACTCATCCTTTTTTATGGCTGCATAGTATTCCATGGTGTATATGTGCCACATTTTCTTAATCCAGTCTGTCACTGATGGACATTTGGGTTGATTCCAAGTCTTTGCTATTGTGAATAGTGCTGCAATAAACATATGTGTGCATGTGTCTTTATAGCAGCATGTCCTATAATCCTTTGGGTATATCCCCAGTAATGGGATGGCTGGGTCAAATGGTATTTCTAGTTCCAGATCCTTGAGGAATCGCCACACTGTTTTCCACAATGGTTGAACTAGTTTACAGTCCCACCAACAGTATAAAAGTGTTTCTGTTTCTCCACATCCTCTCCACACCTGTTGTTTCCTGATTTTTTAATGATTGCCATTCTAACTGGTGTGAGATGGTATCTCATTGTGGTTTTGATTTGCATTTCTCTGATGGCGAATGATGATGAGCATTTTTTCATGAGTCTGTTGGCTATATGAATGTCTTCTTTTGAGAAGTGTCTGTTCATATCCTTTGCCCACTTTTTGATGGGGCTGTTTGTTTTTTTTCTTGTAAATTTGATTGAGTTCTTTATAGGTTCTGGATATTAGCCCTTTGTCAGATGAGTAGATTGCAAAAATTTTCTCCCATTCTGTAGGTTGCCTGTGCACTCTGATGGTAGTTTCTTTTGCTGTGCAGAAGCTCTTTATTAGCTGGTTAGTTTGCTCGCTAGTTGATGCAGTTTCTTCCTAGCATCGATGGACTTTACATTTTGACATGTTTTTGCAATGACTGGTACCGGTTGTTCCTTTCCATGTTTAGTGTTTCCTTCAGGACCTCTTGTAGGACAGGCCTGGTGGTGACAAAATTTCTAAGCATTTGCTTGTCTGTAAAGGATTTTATTTCTCCTTCACTTATGAAACTTAGTTTGGCTGGATATGAAATTCTGGGTTGAAAATTCTTTTCTTTAACAATGCTGAATATTGGCCCCCACTCTTCTCTGGCTTGGAGAGTTTCTGCCAAGAGATCTGCTGTTAGTCTGATGGGATTCCCTTTGGGGGTAACCCGACCTTTCTCTCTGGCTGCCCTTAACATTTTTTCCTTTATTTCAACTTTGGTGAATCTGACCATTATGTGTCTTAGAGTTGCTCTTCTCGAGGAGTATCTTTGTGGCATTCTCTATATTTCCTGAATTTGGATGTTGGCCTGCCTTACTAGGTTGGGGAAGTTCTCCTGGATGATATCCTGCAGAGTGTTTTCCAACTTGGTTCAATTTTCCCTGTCACTTTCAGTCACCCCAATCAGACGTAGATTTGGTCTCTTCTTGCTTCATTTCATTCATTTGATCTTCAATCGCTGATACTCTTTCTTCCAGTTGATCGAGTTGGTTACTGAAGCTTGTGCATTTGTCATGTATTTATCATGTTATGGTTTTCATCTCTATCAGTTCTTTTAAGGTCTTCTCTGCATTGATTGTTTTAGTTATCCATTCATCCGTTCTTTTTTCAAGGTTTTTAGTTTGTTTGCATTGGTTACGTAGTTCCTCCCTTAGCTCTGAGAAGTTTGGTCGACTGAAGCCTTCTTCTCTCAACTTGTCAAAGTCATTCTCCATCCAGCTTTATTCTGTTGCTGGCAATAGCTGCGTTCCTTTGGAGGGGGAGATGCACTCTGATTTTTTGAATTTCCAGCTTTTCTGCACTGCTTTTTCCCCATCTTTGTGGTTTTGTCTGCCTTTGGTCTTTGATGATGGTGACGTACTGATGGGGTTTTGGTGTGGGTGTCCTTTCTGTTTGTTAGTTTTCCTTCTAACAGTCAGGACCCTCAGCTGTAGGTCTGCTGGAGTTTGCTTGAGGTCCACTCCAGACCCTGTTTGCTGAGGTAACAGCAGCGGAGGCTGCAGAAGATAGAATATTGCTGCACAGTGAGTGTTGCTGTCTGATTCTTGCTCTGGAGGCTTCGTCTCAGGGGTGTACCCCACCGTGTGAGGTGTGAGGTGTGGGTCTGCACCTAGTGGGGGATGTCTCCCAGTTAGGCTGCTCAGGGGTCAGGGACCCACTTGAGCAGGCAGTCTGTCCATTCTCAGATCTCAACCTCCGTGCTGGGAGATCCACTGCTCTCTTCAAAGCTATCAGACAGAGGCATTTACCTCTGCCGAGGTTTCTGCTGCTTTTTGTTTAGCTATGCCCTGTCCCCAGAGGAGGAGTCTACAGGGGGAGGCTGGCCTCCTTGAGCTGCGGTGGGCTCCACCCAATTCGAGCTTCTGGGTGGCTTTGTTTACCCACTTAAGCCTCAGCAATGGTGGGCGCCCCTCCCCCAGCCTTGCTGCTGCTTTGCAGTTAGATCTCAGACTGCTGTGCTAGCAATGAGGGAGGCTCCGTGGGTGTGGGACCCTCTGGGCCAGGTGTGGGATATAATCTCTTGGTGTTCCGTTTGCTAAGACCCTGGTAAAGCACAGTATTTGGGTGGGAGTTACCCGATTTTCCAGGTGTTGTGTGTCTCAGTTTCCCTTGGCTAGGAAAAGGGATTCCCTTCCCCCTTGCGCTTCCCAGGTGAGGCGATGCCTCCACCTGCTTCAGCTCTCACTAGTCGGGCTGTACCACCTGACCAGCACTGATTGTCCAGCACTCCCCAGTGAGATGAACCTGGTACCTCAGTTGAAAATGGAGAAATCACCCATCTTCTGTGTCACTCATGCTGGGAGGTGGAGGTTGGAGCTGTTCCTATTCAGCCATCTTGGGTACCGATCTAGAAAAGGAAATTTCTGAAGCCATCACTGCAGCTATGCCACCAGACCAAAAAAAAAAAAAAAAAAAAAAACTTGCACTTTTTTTTAAATCTCTTTATTTCGTATTGAAAATGCAACTTTTATAAGAAAGGCACACTACAGACTGATATGACTCAAGAAAAAGTGAAGTCGTTATATGACAACTTAAAGCAAAGGGAAGCCAAAGGGTGTAAAGCTAGAAAACTTAATGCCAGCAAAAATGGTTTGAGAATTTTGGACAGAGGTTTGTGTTTAAAAATGTCAAGATAACAGAAGAAGCAGTTCCTGCAGACCAAGAAGCAGCTGACAAGTTCTCAGATACCATTAAGAAAATATTGACAAAAAATATCTGCATGAACAGGTTTTTAATATAGATGGAAGTGCCCTGTTTTGGGGGAAAAGATGTCACAAAGGGTATTTATTAGTAAGGAAAAGAAGCCAGCACCAAGATTTAAGGCAGGAAGGGATAGGCAAACTACTCTTTCATGCAAGTGCAGTCAGGTTTCTGACCAGGACTACCCATACTACAAAGAAGCTGCTAACCCCTAAGCCTTGAAGGATAAAAAGGAGACACCAGCAGTGGGGTGCAGTGGCTGACGCCTGTAATCCCAGCACTTTGGGAGGCTGAGGCGGGCAGATCACAAAGTCAGGAGATCGAGACCATCCTGGCTAACATGGTGAAACCCCATCTATACTAAAAATACAAAAAAAAATTAGTCGGGCGTTGTGGCGGGTGCCCGTAGTCCCAGCTACTCGGGAGGCTGAGGCAGGAGAATGGCGTGAACCCAAGAGGCGGAGCTTGCAGTGGGCCGAGATCGCGCCACTGGACTCCAGCCTGGGCGACAGAGCAAGACTCCATCTCAAAAAAAAAAAAAAAAAAAAATTAGACACCAACTTCCAGTCTTTTGTTTGTACAAGAAGAAGGTGTAGACAATGAGATCCCTTCTTCTGGATTAATTTCATCAATTAATCTTTCATAATTAATTGATGAAATCCTGAAATCATCATGTACCTTGCCAGTAACGGACAATATCAACTCTTTTGATATTGAACAATGCCCAGGGCCACTCAGAACCCCATGAGTTCAACAGCAAAGGAATCAAAGTGGTCTATTTGCTCCCAAACATAATGTCTCTAACTCAGTTTGTAAATCAGGGTGTCATAAGGACCTTGGAGGTTCATTACACATGGGATGCTATGGAAAGGATTGTCAATGCTGTGGAAGATAATCCTGATAAAAAGAACATCATGAAAATCAGGAATGATTGCACCATTGAAGATGCCGTCCTTGTAATTGAAAAAGCTGTAAAAGCCATCGAGCCCAAAGATGACTTGACAGAGATGAGTGGTTCTGAACCAGTGCCAGATGATGAGAAAGAAGATGTATTATGAAAGAAACAGTGCCAGAAAATAAATTGACATTAGACAATCTGGCAGGAGGGTTCCTATTCTTCGAGACTGCTCTTGACTTCTTTTATGACATGGACCCCTCTAGGATGGAGGCACTGAGACTAAGACAGACTGTGGAAGAAGAATTGGTATCATTTCAAAACATTTTTACAGAAATGAAAAAGCGAATAAGTCAGACAGAATTTACTGTGCATTTCCACAAAGTTACACCAACTATGCCTGCTCCTCCTGCCTCCCCTTCTGCCTCCTCTACCTTGTCCACCTTTAATGCCCTTGAGACAGCAGGACCAACACTTCCTCTTCCTCCTCCTCCTCAGCCTATTTGACATGAAGATGACAATTATGTCTCTAGCTTATTTTATTATATGAATAATTATATATAACATAAAAATATGTGTCAATCCCCTGTTTACGTTATCAGTAAGGCTTTTAGTTAACAGTAAGCTACCAGTAGTTAAGTTTCAGGAGAGTCAAAAGTTTTATGTGGATTTTTTACTGCACAGGGGTTGACATCCCTAACCCACATTGTTCAAGGGTCAACTGTACTTCCTTTAGAAGTTGAAATGGACAGATAAGTCCCCCTTTTCCAGCTAGCACATAGGCATCTGACCTAAGCTTGTCCAATCACATGTTCCTGATCCCAGCTGCCACACAGTGAGGTGGGGGCAGCACAAAACTTACTCTGTGTTGGCAACACCATGATGCACTGAATGGCAGTAATGCAAGTCACAACTACCAGTGTGACAATGGCAGTAGGACCTAATCAGAGTCTTCCAATGGCCTACCCACATTTGATCCAGCCATTTATAATAGCTTCTTGTGGCTCCTATTTTCCAAGCTTGGTTCCTCAGGCTTCCCTCATCTGGTTCTATGTTACCCACTATCTGTGCATTAAATTTATTTGCTGTTAGTGTTAGCCAGAGTTCATTTCAGTTGTTTACAAACAAGAACCTTGATGGTTCTAGTAATTAAAAAAAAAAAAAAAAAAAAAAAACTTCTTTTAAATAAAGAGGCCTGTACAGTGGCTCACACTTGTAGTCCCAGTACTTTGAGAGACTGAAGCAGAAAGATCTCTTGAGTCCAGGAGTTCAAGACCAGCCTGAGCAACAGAGTGAGACCCCATCTCAAAAAAAAAAAAAAAGGAAAAAAGAAAAAGAAAAAAAAGAAATTTAGTAAATGTCAATAGGACACTTTCTATATACGAGGTACAATGCAAGGAGTGGACAAACTAATGATAAATAGAAGTCAGAATATTTCTGGAAAGTGGCTTCGGGAGTCCTACATCAAGTCTTTGCCCAGTTTTTGTTGTTGTTGTTATTATTGTTTTGAGACAGAGTTTCGCTCTCGTTGTCCAAGCTGGAGTGCAATGGCCTGATCTCGGCCTACTGCAACCTCCGCCTCCCGGGTTAAAGCGATTCTCCCACATCAGCCTCCCGAGTAGCTGGGATTATAGGCACCCGCCACCACACTCAGCTAATTTTTGTATTTTTAGTAGAGACGGGGTTTTGCCATGTTAGCCAGGCTGGTCTTGAACTCCTGACCTCAAGTGATCCACCCGCCTCGGCCTCCCAAAGTGCTGGGATCTTTACCCAGTTTTAACCCCAGCCCAACTGCCTCTTTTGGGAGAGGGAGACACAGGGGACTGGCCAGGCTTGGACAGTAGAAAACACCTAGAAAAACTTACTCACCACACAAAAGTGAATCCTTAAAACTGAAAACCATTATTTTAAAACTAAATATTTCAGGAGATGAGTTGCATGAAGGGCATTTACTATGGAGATTCAATTTTGTAGTCTGGGAGCTAAAACAAAAGAAATAGTTCCAAACCTCTAACTTTAGAAAATAAAAGCACACAAAAACTGAAAGATAGACCCAGGACATTTAACATGAGAATGACAGAAACTTCAGAAAGAGAAAAGGAAACCATGAAGGGGAAAACAATAAATAATTTAAAAGGAAATGTTTACCTGAACTTAAAAAAAAAAAAAAAAGAAAGACACCTCAGTCTCTAGATTGAAATGGTTCTCCAAGTTATAGAAAAGATTAATGAAAGATGAAATGGAAAACTAAGCTTATGTAGCCTGAATTATTTTAAGAAAAAGAAACCAACTCAGAGATTCATGTGCTGCATCAAAAAAGTATTATCCAATTTTAAGCTGCTTGCAATAAAAGCAAAAGTGTTAAAAACTTATGACCATGTATTACTGACATAGATGCAAGGGAAAAGATACTATGACGTATTACTAGTGGATATTTGAATTGTTCCAACCTATTTAGATATAAAACCCAAATATTTGTTACAATTTAAATAATAGATGTGCCTGTCAATGGAGATATCCCACTTTTGGCATTGAACTCATAAAAGTAGCTGAAAGTGAGAATATATATGTAGCCTTCTTCATAGTGACAACAATAACAAAAAATTGATATAAACTTTTCATTTAAGCAGGAATAAGCAAATTGATTCCGTTACTAAGCCAATGGCTGGATAAATTATGCAACCTCAGCCCATGGAATAAGATGCAGTCCTTACAAAGAATGCATTAGACCTATATTACTATGCTTGGAAGAATTTCCAAAATATATTGTTGAATGATAAAAGTCAAATATAAAGAAAGGTATATCATATAATGTCATTTTTAAAAAGCAAACAATGCCCAAATCTCCCATATATATGTACACACACACACAGAATATACATTATATGGTAAGTTCTTCCCTTAAGAAAGAGGTATGGGAGGAGCAAGGATTTTAAATGGAAACAACAGGGAAAGGAACAAGAGGAACTAATTAAAAGAAAAAGAATTAAAACTGTACTTTTTCTCAGCCTATCCTCCCCTAAAAAAACACTCTTACAGGTTGCAAATGGAAAACCCAGCACAGTATAACCCCATTTATTGAAAATTATACTGTTTATATGCAAAATTAGAAAAAATATGGGTGTCCATGTGAAAAAGTATGTTGTACCATATATAATAAAATTATATTATTGCAAAGCAATTTAATAAAATTTTTAATCTGTGGATATACGTATACAGATAGATAGATGATATAGATACATAGACACATATATAGAGAGAGAGGTTTTGAGAAAGGTATGAAAGGATACACACCAAGCTGTTAAAACTAATTATCACATGGGTATGGGTATTGAACAGAGGAGAAGGTCAGAGGGGGCAGAGATGATCAGCTTTGCTTTTATGTATGTTTTACTGGGTTTTGCTTCTAATATTACAATGAGTATATTATTTGAAAAAAAAATTTTTTTAATAAATCCAATAAAGCTAGATAACCCAGAGCCTACATAGCTGATTGTTGTATTTATATTTTTGTTATTTTAGAAAAATATATTTTGAAAGATTTTAATTTTTAATTATTATAGATACACATTAGTTGTACATATTTATGGTATACATGTAGTATTTATACAAGCATACAATGTGTAATAGTCAAATCAGGGTAATTGTGTTATCCATCACCTCAAACATTATCATATCTTGATGTGAAGAACATTCCAATTCCATTCTTTTTGTTATTTTGAAACATATTGCTAACTATAGTCATCCTATCGTGCTACCAAACAGTAGATCTTATTCCTTCTCTAACTGTATTTTTGTACTTATTAACCATCTCTTCTTTATCACCCCTTCCGCTGTACCCTCCCCATTCTCTAGTAACCATTATTCTACTCTCTATCTCCATTAATTTAATTTTTTTAGCTCCCACATATAAGTGAAAACATATGGTATTTGTCTTTTTGTGCCTGGCTTATTTCACTTAACACGATGTCCCACAACTCCATCCATGTTGATGCAAATGACAGGATTTCATTCTTTTTATGGCTCAATAATACTCCACTGTGCATATATGCCACATTTCCTTTATGCATTTACTGATGGACACTTCAGTGGATTTTGTACCTTGGCTATTGTGAATAGTGCTGCAATAAACATGGAAGCACACATATCTCTTCTATATACTGATTTCTTTTCTTTTGGGTGTGTACCCAGCAGTGGGATTGCTGGATCATATGGTCATTCTATTTTTAGTTTTTTGAGGAACTCCTATACTGTTTTCCATAGTGGCTATACTGGTTTACGTCCCCACCAATAGTGTATGATGGCTCCCCCCTTACTCCACATCCTCACCAGCCTTTGTTATTGCTTGTCCTTGGATAAAAGCAATTTCAACTGGGATATATCTCACTATAGTTTCGATTTTTACTTCTCTAATGATTAGTGATGTTAAGCATTTTTTTCATATACCTATTGGTTATTCGTTATTAATCCCTTATCAGATAGGTAGTTTGCGAATATTTCCTCCATATTGTGGAGGCATCTCTTCACTTTGCTAATTATTTCCTTTTGTTCTGCAAAAGTTTTTTAGCTTAATGAGATTCCATTTGTTCATTTTCGCTTTAGTTGCCTGTGCTTTCGAGGTCTTACTCAGGAAATCTTTGTCCAGATCAATGTCCTAGAGTGTTTCTCCAATGTTTCCTTCTAAGATTTTCATACTTTCCCGTCTTAGATTTAAGTCTTCAATCCATTTTGATTTTATTTTTGTATGTAGTGAGAGATAGGGGTCTAGTTTTATTATTCTGCATATGGATATCCAATCTTCTCAGCACCATTTATTGAAGAGACTCTCCTTTCCCCAGTGTTCATACTTAGCACCTTTGTTGAAAACAAGTTGACTGCAAATGGTCAGTGTATCTGTTTTTAGGTCACTATCATGCTGTTTTGGTTACTATAGCTTTGTTGTGTAATTTGAAGTCAGGTAATATGATGTCTCCAGTTTTGTTCTTTTGGTTCAGGATGGCTTTTGTTCTTCTGGATCTTTTGTGGTTCCAAATAAATTTTAAGGTTTTGTTTTTTGGTTTTTTTTTTTTTTCTATTTCTGTGAAGAATGTCAGTATTTCAACAGGGATTGCTTTGAGTTTGTAGATTGCCTTGGGTAGTATGGACATTTTAGCAATATTGATTCGTCCTATTTAAGAACATGAACTGGCTTTTTATTTTTGGTGTGTCCTTTATAATTTCTTTCATTAATGTTTTATAGTTTCATTGTTGAGATCTTTCACTTCTTTGGTTAAGTTTATTCCTCGGTATTTAATTTTATTTGTAGCTATTGTAAATGGGATTCCTTTCTTAACTTCTCTTTCAGATTGTTCACTATTGGCATATAGAAATGCTACTGATTTTTGTGTGTTGATTTTGTATCCTGCAACTTTACTGAATTTATCAATTCTAATAGTTTTTGGTGGAGTCTTTAGGTTTTTATAAATATAAGATCACATCATCGGCAAACAAGAATAACTACTTTTCCTTTCCAGTTTGGATACCCTTGATTTCTTTTTCTTTTCTAGTTGCTTTGGCTAGGACTTTTTTAAAATTTTCAATCCATGTTTGATTGAATATGTGATAGGGACCCACAGACACAGAGGACCAACTGTATATTTAGTAACTTATGTTTAGTGTATATTTGTAAACAATTCATATAAAACTCTGATTATGCCCTGGATCAGTGTCCTTTTTTCTTTTAGCAGCAGAACTCTTTCCTAAAAGAAATCTTACCTGACCCTGCTCAATATAAAAAAGAGAAAACAGAGACAGGCATAAGTGCTTATTTGAAAGCTGAGAGCCCTGATTGGAATCAAAATCACTCACAGCTCTAAACCAGAGGCCCCTAGTTACATGACAGATGTCTGAATGAAGATCTGTCTCTCTGATCTTGTTGCTGATGGCTGGCTGTTTCTGGTTCAGCCCTCCAGAGACCCTATCAATTTATAAGTCAAGATAATCATAATAGAGAATATGAAATGAAGTACCTTCCTTTTCAGATTCCTAGCTCAGTATATGTAGCCTATATTGAATTTTATGTTGTGTAAACTGTTAGCTTGATATCGAAATTTTATTGGTTTTCTTTCATTGCATACTTTTTAAAAAATAGATCCATTTATGTTGCAATTGAGAGCACCCATCAATGTTTTTAGCAGTTATCAGAGAGTCAATAGATTTCAAATAATTGAGACTTCTGCAGTGTTCAGACAGAAGATGCAAATGTTCCTGTCATTTCTCAGTTCTTTTTTTCTTCTGTGCTGAAACAGAGAAGTAGAATGGCCTTCGGCTCTGATGTCACCATGCAACAACAACACAAACCAAGGTTATTGAGTCTTTCAACATATATTCTTGTGGTCTGCACTATTTTAGTCACATTGATGGAGCTGAATTTTCAAACTAGGTGAGGAAAGACAATTCTGGATCTGTTTTACATTAAGGAACAAACATAATGAAAGAGTATGCATGAATAAAGAAATGAAGAGAAGGTTAACAAACTGAACAGTACATCAAAAATACATTTAGAGTTTCCAAAGTATTACCCTTCCATTTACTAGCCTAGTTTAAATGAATGCTAAAAACAACAGGCAAATTTGAAGAGATTATGAGATCCCATAAGTTTGTGCTGTAATGAAAATTTATCATGGAAGAATGCATATTCCTTTTGCTCCAAACAGCTCTACTAGCTGAGAAAAGTGTTCCCTTTTGCATGGAAACTGAAATGAGCATGATTTGTCACTGTTGAGCAATATGCAACCAAGAAGCTTTGTGCTCATTAGAGCCCTGGGCTCTGGCTCCACTGCCCCCACACAGCCAGGGGCTCAGGGGACTCTGGCTGTTCTCTCTGGAAGGTGAAGGGGAACTTTGCATCTGCAGATTCTAACAGCTTGACTGTGAAAGGGGACAGAGGGTAATTGAATAACCTTTTTAAAGGAGGATAAACTTCAAATAGGCACAAATTACCATTTTCTAGAAAATGAATTACCTTGTGTCAAGGTAAGACCCAGCGGGGAGAGAGACAAGGCTGGAAGGTACAAAAAGAATATGACCTGTGGCTGACGATGAAGTCAGATGTTCATGGGCACTGGGATCATAATTCTTTCAAGTTTCAGAATACAGGCTTATTTCAACAGTAGAATGAACCACGTTGTGCTGGAAAATCTTTTGGAGACAAAATACAGGGAAAACATTTAAAAAAATGAAAAAGAACAATTTGGGGCTTCTCTGACACTTATTCCATTGCATAATTATTGGAAAAAAATAACTGAACCTCCCTTCTTCTTTCTGGTAACTCTACAGGGTTTTACTTGGTTCTTAGTCTCTAAGGACATAATTAAATTCCACCATGAACCATGTCCTTCAAAGCAAAACGACAGCCCCCCCACCCACAGAATAAAGGATGCCATTTGAAGCCTCATCCCACTGCTCCTTAGTTTCTCTCACTCGTATTGTTCCGACAGAAAGTTTTTGCACAGCTGCACCGTCATCACCTAGTACCATCACCTAGTTGACTCACGATAATTTTGTTGAGTGCAGGCAGAGTAGTCATCTTGATAGCCTGGGGCTGGTTTGCTCAGTGGAGGATTCATCCTAAGTGTCCTGAGGCAGCCTTGCCACAGACCCAAAAGGCAGCCTTCCCTCAAATCAATGCACTGTCTCTCTCTCTAGAAAATGATTCTGGTGACCCTACCATTCTTCCATGACTAAAAAATTAATGGTGCTGGCTGGAGTTCCACAGCCCACACTTTGCACAACCATCAGCAGTAGTAGCCTTAAATCAGCAATCACAGACTCAAAAGCCCAAGGGGACCAGGCACAATGAAATGGCTAGAAAATGACTATCAAAAATAGAATTTGAACCCATTTCTTCTTTTAGAGATTACTCTCAGTGCCCCTTTTTATAGCCAAACTTTTTGAAATAGTTTAGACTTGCCGTCTCCACTGCAGCAACTAAACCCACTGCAATTAAGCTTCAGCTCTCAGAAGTCCATAGATACTGCTCTTCACCAAGTTTATCAAGAACCAACAGACTTTTTTTCAGTCCTTGCCTTACTTGACCTCATGGCAATGCTAGTACCTCCTTTCTGTCAAGGACCGCGAAGGATCTGATATTTTGCTCTATTTTCAAGCTAATAAACTAGTCTGTGGCTGTTTCATGTGTGTTGGAAAAAGACATGAGACTCTTGAGTCAGAGAAAAAGGACCCAAGGACTCTATTACTCGCAGTACACAGTAGCCTGAGAGTTAGCTTGGTTGTGTTGGTTTCCCTTGCCTCCCAAAAAGCACAGTAGTGACAGAGCTGGTTCCCAGGTATATGCCACACTCACAGTTGAGTTGGCACCACAGCCAAGAAATCCTGAGCTTGGAGAATTCACTGTATTTACAGCAAGCCATAAACGACCATGCTTTTTGTTTGGGAAGGTGGGAAAATATCCCATCCTTCAAGGTTACTTGCTGCAAACACCATGCTGAGAAATGGCCCTGATAATAAGCAGTCAAGATGTGAAATTTTTGGCAGACCCAAAGCCATCCAGTGATGCTCAAGGCTCATAGCAGTTTGCCCCTTCCCACAATGTCTTTCTTCACCTACTGTAGTGCCACACGTTCCTGGTTTTTTGGCAACTTCTGTGGCTATCTGTGTTCTTTATCAGTTCTCTTACTCTGCCTTTATGTCACCATTTAAAGAGTCCAGCATTAGCCCCTCCTCTCTTCCTTAAATACTCTTTTGTTGTTGTTGTTGTTGTTGTTGTTGTTGTTGTTGTTGTTGTTGTTGAGACGGAGTCTCGCTCTGTCGCCCAGGCTGGAGTGCAGTGGTCGGATCTCAGCTCACTGCAAGCTCCGCCTCCCAGGTTTACGCCATTCTCCTGCCTCAGCCTCCCGAGTAGCTGGGACTACAGGCGCCTGCCACCTCGCCTGGCTAGTTTTTTGTATTTTTAGTAGAGACGGGGTTTCACCGTGTTAGCCAGGATGGTCTCGATCTCCTGACCTCGTGATCCGTCCGTCTCGGCCTCCCAAAGTGCTGGGATTACAGGCTTGAGCCACCGCGCCGGGCCTTAAATACTCTTTCACATCAAGATTTCAAGCTTTAAATAGAATCTCTATCAGGAAATATAAACCCAGATACCAACAGGGTCAAGAAAGGTAATATAAATGACTGATACACCCCAGGAATAAAGTTAGAACTGCCAAAAATATAATCCTCAGCTGTTATTTTTACTAAACAGAAGTGAAAATACTTAACATAATACAAACATGTGTGATACTGAAAATAACATTTTCAAATCAAATATTTGAAATTATAGACTCTAAAAAATAAAAACATCACATTATTAAATGGTTACATTGTAAGTTACTGACACTTGATCTGAAACTTTTTATTCTACACCCGATGTTAATGGCAGGTTTAATATTTCTATTTACAATGTGCAATAAATACCAAGTTATGGCATGATTCCTCTGCCTGGTTGTGATGTTTACTTTTACTACTTTCCATTATGGAAACAGCTGGTCCCAAACACAAGAACTGCCAAGCCTGAGTATGTTTTTTTATTTAGGGTAGCTATGCCTAGGAGAGTGATAGAATTCTGATATTCCAATGTTATCATTTTTAGGTTCTACTACTTATGATTCTGAATTTAAGTAATCTCTATTGGTAGTTCTTTCTTCCCAATTTAAATATTAAGAGAGAAATTGAACTGAGCAATATCAACTAATTTTACTTGAAGTTTAACATGGACCAGGGTGATCCTGTTAAAGATGAGCCTTCAAAACCGTAGTATGGAGAATGTAAATCAGTTTCATTTGGGTAACTAATATTAGCATTTAAAGATTGACCAATTTATTTCTCCCCAAATGACATCTCAAAATACCTAATTTCAGGATGAACGGACCACTGAAATAATGCATTCCTATAACTATTCAGTAGTTAGACCGGTCATACTGGCAATTAAAGTGGTCAAATCATTAATGTAATCTTTGCAACCACAGATGCATGAATAAGTCAGTGTCTTTCAACAGCTAAAACTCTCTGCAACACTTTGTCGTAACAAAGCCACCTAAATTCTGTGTAGTGCTTCACTTCCAGTTTATTCAGCAATATCATCTTGATGAAAGTTATAGGAGCACGGTGAGCTCATAGAGTTCATTGCTATATTCATAATATTGTCCAGTTACAACTTTTTAACAAAACAGATAAGAACAAAAACTAGTTCATAATGTGCTACATGAACTAAAATTCTAAATTGTTGCAAAATGTTGCCACCGTATAGTTTCTTAGTAAATCAGACTTTAACACCAACCATAGCAACAACACTGTGTCTTACTAATTTGACCAGTCTACCATAAACTATTCACCCTGTCTCATTATGCAAAATAAGTCATTTCATGATATTATGCACTCAGAAGTGTTATATCCAAAAGTTCCTGGGTTAAATCAAAGTTGACATCAACACCAAAAACAAATATAATTAACTAGACAGTACTAGAATGGCAGATAGGTAGGTAGATAGACAGATAGGTAGGTTAGGTAGGTAGGTAGGTAGGTAGGTAGGTAGGTAGATAGATAGATAGATAGATAGATAGATAGATAGATAGATAGATAGATAGATAGATAGATATAAATCTATGCTTTCATCAGATGCCATAAATAACTTTTCCATGTAAATTAAACAGTAAAATCTTAGCACCAACTTAACATGCCAAGCAACAGTATTCCCAGCTAGAACTTTATTTGTAAAGCTTGTTTCTGTTCAGAACACATAATTTCTGCTGTATTCAATAGACTTTAATAAACCTGCCATCTGTAAAAAGCAATTGACCAACCAAGTTATTTTCTCTAATGCATAACTAATTCCCTAATGCATAACTAATTCTGCAACAGCACCAGATATTTTACTCACATCCAAAACAAATGCTTAGAAAATTTCAGTTCTGGCCAGGGCGCGGTGGCTCAAGCCTGTAATCCCAGCACTTTGGGAGGCTGAGGCGGGCAGATCACGAAGTCAGGAGATCGAGACCATCCTGGCTAACCTGGTGAAACCCCGTCTCTACTAAAAATACAAAAAAATTAGCCGGCCTTGGTGGCGGGTGCCTGTAGTGCCAGCTACTCGGGAGGCTGAGGCAGGAGAATGGCCTGAACCCGGGAGGCGGAGCTTGCAGTCAGCCGAGATCGCGCCACTGAACTCCAGCCTGGGCGACAGAGCAAGACTCCATCTCAAAAAAAAAAAAAAATTTTTTTTCAGTTCTTTTTTAAGAACACCAGTTGATTCATTATGCTTCTTTTCTTTATACCTGTATGGTTCTTCAAGATGGATTATTTCTAATATTATTTTATGATTTTGTTTTGTTTCTTTTAAATACAGACATACTTTGCATATTCAATATGTGGATCCAGGTCTTACTTTCACAAGGAAATAGGCTCTCAACCATTTTTCTTAAAATACACAGCTTTTACATTTTATTGTTTTTCCATTTTTAACAGAGACATGGTATGGAGACATATTTCTCTATTATTAAAAAAATGACTGTTCAAGAACAATGACAGAGCATTTGCCATGAGACTTCAGTGTGCAAGATGTGATAGGAAATGGTGGAGACTGGGGGAACAGAGGAGCACATACGACATTAAAGAGGTCAGGGGAGGCCAGGCATGATGGCTCATGCCTGTAATCCCAGCACTTTGACAGACTGAGGTGGGTGGATCACCTGACGTCAGGAGTTCAAGACCAGCCTGGCTGACATGGTGAAACCCCATCTCTACTAAAAACACAAAAATAGCCAGGTGTGGTGGCATGCCCCTATAGTCCCAGCTACTTGGGAGGCTGAGGCAGGAGAATCATTTGAACCCAGGAGGTGGAGGTTGCAGTGAGAAGAGATTTAAAAAAAAAAAAAAAGAGGTCAGGGGAGTGGTTGCCCTACAGAAATGCAAGCTCATTGTCCCCAGAGTCATTTTTGTTTTTTGGGTTTTCTTCAGCCAAAAATCTGGGTTTCTTTATACGAAATCATCCAATTGTTTCATATTACCTTGATTTCATTTAAAGCATAACCTATTCCACACTAAATGTATTTCCAAGCTGGTTAACAGCTAATTTTAAACTGAGGGTACCAGTTTGTAACCTCTGAAAGGAATAGGGTGATATTCCTTATCTCACAGGCTAATAAGGCCAGAATCTGGATTCAGTTGCTAGAAGAGCTCTTAGTCTTTAAATGAAAAGAGTTTTATTTTGTTTTGGTTTTGGTTTAATGGCCACAGCTAATGTTATTTTCAAAATATATATACATATGTGTGTATGTATATTATATATTAATATATAAATATATATACACACATATATATAATATATATACATATATAAATATATTATATATACATATATATTTATATATATATATATTTCCTGGATATTCAGAGTATAAATACCGCAGCCCAAATATTATAGCCATTGTCAAGCAAAAATCTTTTTTGAATTCTTTATCGTAAAGTCTATTTACCCAGTAATGGGTAAAATGGAGAATTCAACTAATAATGATCAATAATAATAATGATAAGGGCAGGTGCAGTAGCTCAGGCCTGTAATCCTAGCACTTTAGGAGGCCAAGACAGGTAGATTATTTGAGATCAGGAGTTCAAGACCAGCCCAGCCAGCATGGTGAAATCCCATCTCTACTAAAAATACATACAAAATTAGCTGGGCATGGTGGCATGCCTGTAGTTCCAGCTACTCAGGAGGCTGAGGCAGGAGAGTCACTTGAACCCCGGAGGCAGAGGTTGCAGTGAGTCAAGATCACGCCACTGCACACTCCAGCCTGGGTGACAGAGCAAGACTCCCTCTCAAAAAAATAAAAAATAAATAAAATAAAATAATTATAATAATGATAGTAAAGTGAATTGACTTAAGTTCTTATCCCTGATCCTACCATCCATCGTGTACGCTTGTCTAGAACCAACAGAGCACACCTCCTCTTATTATCACCAATTCCTAAGCTATGCTGTGGAGGCGGTTTAACACTAAGAAAAGAAAACCCACACATATTACATCTGGAGCACACATATGGAAATTTATTAGTTCAAAGCATCCCAAAGGTTCCAAGTTTGACCCCAAATCTAGTGAGAGTCATGGAGCCTTTGTCACCAGCTTTGGCTTGTGTTCTCCTCTTAGAGATGAAGCCATCACTTTCCCCTTTCAAGGGCTGCTCTTCCTCAATCGCCTATTTCCATGGTCCTTTCTCAGTCACCCATTATATTCACAGAGCTTTCTGAGAACTTTGCTTCTTCCCAAGAAAAACCTCACGTCTCCCCGTTTCTCTGGGGAACGCCTCTTCCAAACTCTGCCTCTCCATGTCAGCCCCTCATCAGGCTCTTTGTGGCTTTCTCCAAACCACTGTTTGAACCCAACATTAGATGCCTCATGGAATGAACATTCCTCAACAAACATCATGGATTTGACTGCAAATATATCAGAGCCTTGAAGTAAATATCACTTTCCGATCACTAAGTCATGGTTACAAAGAAAAACACCCTTGTTTGGCTACAGAAAAAGACATGCTAAAAAGGTATCCAATTATTAGTCAAATTAAAAACACTGCAACCATTTGAGACTAGGTTCTTTCACTCAGCAAAATTGATTTGTCCACTTTAAACCAAATGAAAAAATCTGTTTTCTCATTTCCAAGTAGTGGTTCTTTCACTGCTTACTTATTGCAGTCATGCAAAAAAGAACCCGTGGGATTATTCTTTTTAAACTTAAATATGAGTTTTGTCACTGACCCCATAATTTCACAAACCAAGAGTGAATTCCCAGCGTGAGTGAAAAGAAATGTTGCTTTTTTTGCTTTATGTTTAATAATTTCCCATTAAACAGTTTTCCAGGAAAAAAAGCCATGAACTCGGTATTGAATACAGAATTTGTTCAGTCTATTCTACACAAACAAGCAGTAGACATATCCCTTCTAGCCTATTTAATCTGTTCATTTGCTTTTCAGACTCTTTCTCATAGAAAAGGCATGGTGATATAGTGGTTAAAAGAACAGACCGTAGCATCAGAATTGTCTTCAAACTTTTAGTTCTACTGTTCATTGATTTTGTGGCTGTGGGAAATGAATTAATTTCTCTGCCCTTCAATGTCCTCATCTATATGTAAGTACAAGGTCAGGGTCAAGCTTATTGGGTTGTTATGAGGATTAAGTGAGCCAAGGTATGTACAAGCACTTAGCACAGAGCACGATAAATTGTGAAGCTTATTACTGCTGTTGCTATAAATAATCAACACAGATGGCACTAAGATAAGCCAACCAAACTCATTGAAGGAAAGAATCCTATGTTCTACATCTTTGTATTTCCTGTAACATCTAGCAGACTGCCTTCTATATCTGTGTAAACATTAGTCTTTATTGGTAAGATAAAATATACCATCACTTCCATATAGTAGCATCTGAATGAATGCTTTTTGCTGTATTTAAGTTTCATGTTACCTAAAAACAAGAATTGGAGGATAAAGTGGCAAAAAAACCAAATTCTCCTAGTCCACTTTAAGATTCTGTTTTTCAGAGAAAAAAATTATCTTTCTTTCCCTCCCTCTCTCCTGGTTAGCAGCCTTTGCAGTCACTGGCTGGCATATTCAGCCAACACATGCAGTATCCTCTGCAAGACCATGACTGCAGCTTAGCTTCACTACCTGTAGAAGTCAATATAGTAAATGTTTACAGAGAGTCCTTTTTTTACAAGTACATTTAAAAAGTTACAAAAGTGAGTAAAGTAGGGAGTGAAAAATGTTATAGGCACTCTGGTAAACGGTTACGATAGCTTCTTAGAAGCTGAATATGTACTTAGCATACAACCCAGCAATCCCACTCCTAGGTATTTAATCGAGTGGAATGAAAATTTATGCTCATGCAAATACCTGCATGCAGTGGCTAGAGAAATGAGTGAATGGATAAACAAGCCATGGTGCTTCCAGACAGTAGAATTCCACACATCACTAAAGGGGAATAAACAACTGATACACACAACATTAATACACCTCAAATGCATTTTTCTGGGTGAAAGAACCCAGTATTAAAATAGTCACCTACCATACAATCCCACTTATATGGCATTCTGGAAAAAACAAAACTATAGGAACAGGGAAAGGATAGTGAATCCTGGGGTTAAGTGGGGAGAGGGTCTGCCTATAAAAGGCAAGCATCAGATAATTCTTGAGAGTGTTAGTAT
Organism: Rhinopithecus roxellana; assembly: GCF_007565055.1. NCBI lineage: Eukaryota > Metazoa > Chordata > Mammalia > Primates > Cercopithecidae > Rhinopithecus > Rhinopithecus roxellana. Next base: position 21,348,037 of record NC_044562.1, read on the forward strand.
TGGTCTGTATACTGTGGTGGTTACAAGAATCTATACAAGTGTAAAACCTCAGAGAACTGTTTGCCCAAAAAGGTGAGCTATGCTACATGTAAATTCAAAATGGAATAAAACGTTATAAGTGAATAAGCAGATTCTTCTATTTGGGAATTTATGAACTACTTTTAAAAGACTCTTCTATGTATTGCCACAGTGCTACATAGGAACTCTTTAAAAGAATGCTAAGGGGAGCACAGAATACTAGGAAATCTGTGTGTGTAGATATTAAAGAAGTTAGCACATTGGTTAACATCTTAATGCGTATTCTGGTTAGTGAACGGGGAGTGGGGCACAGGTAACAGATCCATCCAGCAACGTTAACAGCGTGATCAGAGGTGCAGAGGAAAGACAACCCCGGGCATGTTCAGGAAACACTGTTGGTCTGGTTTGGCTACAATTTAAGGTGCAGGGTTCACAAGCAGAGTACAGTAAAACGCTAATGCCTATCTTGATTGGAAGTGATGGGGATTCAATTTCATCCTGTGCGCTATAATGCATGTATAATGGCATAATGAACGTGAGGGTTAAAAAATACAAACTAACATAATGTGTGTATAATGAGACAACGTACGTATGAGCATTTACCGTGCAGAGTGACTTTGCTAAGTTTTCTCTAGACGTTACCAAAAAAATGGAAGCTTGACAGGCTGGGAGATGCAGGATGCAGAATGAGCTAGAATGGGGTAGCTGGAGTGGTGGATGTCCACTGGAGGCTTTTGTTTCTGGTCACAGAATGAAGTTCTGAATTAAGCAGTCGGCAGGAACAGAAAAGAAATGCAGTCCTGTCTCAGCAACTCGGTAGATGTACGAGGAACTGAGACTAAATAAGACCAATTATTAATGGAATGTTGGGGATGGGGATAGGAGTAGAGTGGAGGGAAAAGAAACTGCCCACACAACTATGTCACCCTTCCTAGGGAAAGCAAGTACCACCAGATCATGTCACTATTCATCATAACAAAGCTCCGAACCAAATAGGAGCTTCCAACCAATGGGGCCTTTCTTCTCATTGGCTTCCTGTTGCTTCCAAGATAAAGACACGCTCTTCAAAATTTCCTTGCATGAAATTTCCCAGCAAAATGTGAAACCTGTTCATCCCACTGGCCTCAATATCCACCATCCTTCTGCTCAATCCCTACACTCAACCATTCTTTCTTTCAGTTTCTTAAATGCACTATGCTCCCTCTTGCCACAAAGCCTTGGCAAATGCTATTTGTTCCTTACCCGGAATCCTCTCTCCACCTTATGGGCTTCCCATGCATTTCCCAGTCCTTGCCCCCACCTTGCCTCCAAGACCCTCAAACCTGTGCTCAAACTTCCCTCTCCTCTTTTTTGAGTTCAGTGTTCTTTGGAACACACACCCCCTAAATGCTACGGACTCTCCCTTGCAGTTGTGATTCCTCAGTTATTGCTAGCATAGGCATTCAGATATTTTCCCAAGTGATGAATAAAACACCTCATAAGTTTTGAGATGCAGATAACCATGTAGAAACAGAGAACTCCAGGAAAGGACAGAGTTTTGTTTCACATTTGAATATTTTATTGCCTACTATCCTCAATAAAAATATAATCAGTTCAATGATATTATGTCAAGGTATTTTCAGTTCATAATAGATAAGAGTTACATGAATACAAATAACTATTTAACAATCATTAGCTAAAGTATGATTTAAAGTATCTGATTTTAATACTATGCTTTTTAAAGATATTATAGAATACTTCTAGAGGACATCACAACATTTTCTTCATTCATGGTGTAGAAGAGAACTTTAAAGAAAGAAGTGAGGGATAATGTCGTCAGGTTTTGCTTTCGGCCATGCCTCCCTTCCTTATTGTGCAGTGGCATTTGAGAGTGCATGCTTAAGTTGTCAAATGCAGATATTTAATGCAGTGTTCTCAGTCCATTGAACAAGTCAGATGTGCCTTTTTTGAGCACTGGTGATTCATGATTTTCTTCCTTTCCCAAACGTGGAGACCATCCAGGCTACTCTCAGGAACACTGGTAGGCCAACCCACTTTAAATTATGCCTGAATATATACATGTGCAATCATCCAAAAAAGAAAAGATGTCTTCCCAATACAAGCTGCAGACAATATAAAGGTAATTCTCTCTATACGTTACAGTTTTCTGATAATTGGTTTGAAAGCACATTTGCCAATACTCTATAGACAAGCTTTTATTGACTGCATTTACTCCCTGCGGAAGTATGATTTCCTCTGGCTCATGCTCATACATTATGTAATACTTCCTGGAGAGCAAAGATACATTTTTTTTTTATTGCTCATTTACTTTATCCCCTTGTTCAGATTTTGAACTGAAAAAGAAACACTTAAGAACCTCTCAAGTCGGAAAGAGTGAGTATTGCTAGCTCAGTGCCTAGAGAAAGCAGGTACCTCCAGGTTATGGCATGACTTCATTGTAACATAGTTCCTAACCAAAGAGGACCAGAAGGGATGGTCCAAAACACACAGACATAGGCCAAAATGGGACATTTGATATGGCCACTTCAATATCACTACATGTTCCTCTGTGACCTGGCCATTCTTCATTTAGCACTTAATTACGGATCATCATGGCACCGTGACTTTGGTAGGTACTGGGCACATAGTGACAGACCATGGCCCCTCTCTTCATGAGTCCACCTTCTAGTTGAGAAAAAGCAGGAAATAATTAAGCAACATTTATATAAATTGCGATAATGGTGATGAAGGAGAGGCGCAAGCTGGTGTGAGAGACAATAGTAGCAGAGTGATTTGGAAAGGTTACTTTGAGGAGACAGCACTTAAGAGGAGGTCCAAAAGATGAGAAGGAATGTATGCACCAACGTTTCTAAACTTCATCCCATCATTGAAGACAGAGTGAGCTCTGTTGTGCACAACATAAAAATCCATCCTGATAGCAGCATCGGAACTGTCTCATCAAACTGGCATTGGCCATGTCTCACCTCTGGGATCTCTGGATTGCTGGAGACAGTAGCAGCAATATGCCCAATGAAACTGGAGGAGCAATCTGGAATCCTGGTGTCTTGAAGATTCATGCTTAAGTTCTTAAAAATACTGTTGGAATTTGCAGGAGGAGGTTTGCCATTAAGCACAGCTTTCATGGGAGTAGTAGATTTTAGATGGCAGCCTCAGCTGCCATCACTGGGGATCCCAATGCCATCCGCTGTCATCAGTATGCAATAGCACTCTCTAAGAAAGAGGTCTCCAGCTCCCCTTAACCTCTGAGCTGGAACTCTCACTTGAGAATCTGTTGTCACCACTATTAATACTTTCCATAGTCATGGTGAGTGCAGGGAGGAGCAAGAATCTCCAGGGTTCCATCAGAAGCAGCTGTTAGTTTTTGGAGTCTCCCCCACCAGACACTTCATGGCTTAGGGATTCCTCTACAGATGTAAGAGAAGTAATGGCATGAACCAAGGACCTGGGAATGAACCTTCCCTGGTGATGGGGGGGAAGGTGATGATGCTGTTAATTACTTGGCATTTCATACTCATACTATCATTTCGCTTTGTTTTCCATTTAGTTTTAATATGCTCATTATCTGTTACTCTTATTACTCTACCATTTATTTATCCCCTTTCTTATCTTCTCCATTTCTCTCTCCTCATTGACATGGTCATTCTAGGAAACAAATAGGCTTAAATTTGCTTTATTTTCAATCCTCTTCTATCTGTCCCTTGATCATCCTACAATCTTACAAACCACCCCCCCCTTTTTTTTTTTTTTTTTTTTTTTTTTTTTTTTTTTTTTTTTTTAGCAGAGTTTCCCTTTTTTTGCACGAGCTGGAGTGCAATGGCATGATCTCGGCTCACTCCAACCTCTGCCTCCCGGGTTCAAGTGATTCTCCTGCCTCAGCCTCCTGAGTAGCTGGGATTACAGGCATGCACCACCAAACTTGGTTGATTTTTTTTGTATTTTTAGTAGAAACAGGGTTTCACCGTGTTAGCCAGGCTGATCTTGAACTCCTGACCTCAGGCCATCTGCCCGCCTCAGCCTCCCAAAGTGCTGAGATTACAGGCAAACTGCTTTTTATATCATAAGTTTTCACTCCATCTAGAATAGAGTGGTAAGATGTCACTATACTAATTAAACCTCCCAACTCTCCCTACACGCAATCAATCTTGGGCAAGACATTTAATATTTCAAAGCCTCCATTCGCTTTTCTATCAGCAGATAAGCTTTTAACTCCGAATACACATCAGAGTCACCTGCGACCTTTTCCAAGGTGCTCTCATGCCCAAGTCCCACTTTTAGAAGTTCTGATTGTGGAGGTTAGTGAAACAAATGTGTGTATTTTATCATTCGCCCTGGAGAATTCTGAATCTCCTCTCTTCCCTTCCTCAGTTGAGGACAACTAAATTATTTACTCCCTAAAGTTATCTGATTACAAGTCTGTAATTAAGTGATTCATTGACAAACTTCTCAAAATGCTATTCTATACTTCTATTCTATGCTATTCTACACTTTCTCCTGGCAACTCCTCAACCCATTGCAATGTCTCTTGCCCAAACCCTACAATTTTCTTAAATTTTGCTTTTCCATTATCATCTACATGCATTCTCCCACCAGAGAAAATACCCTACCCTCACCCTCACATGTATTTTATCTAAAGGGAAATATTATCTAAACAATTCAGGATTTTTAAAAATGCATAGAACTTTTTGACCACTCTTCCCTTTCTCCCACCACATGATAATCAAATCCTTTCCAGGTTGTCTCTGAAAGGCCTGCTTACTTCCGTCTGTTCTATTACCTTGGCCACGTCTACTGCCTATATCCAGTGATTTTCTTTGTACTCTTTTTTCCCCATCACTGCCAAGACAATCACTTCAATGCAATAAATGAGGAAAAATGTTTCAGCTTAAGAGCTGGCACCAGAATTCCATTCTGAAGAAATCTTGTCTTTGATGGAAAGAAATGTTTGAGGTGATGCATTAAACACAGATGATTAAATACATTAATTTATCTCTGTTCCCTCCTGAAACCACACTTAAAGTAGAACAAACGATGTATAAAACCACAAAAGACAAAGGAAATGGGACAATAGATGAGAGAGATGAAATTTTCAGAAAATGGAAACCAAACGTATTGTAGCAGAGATAAGAATGCTAAATACATTACAAGACTTCAGAGGGAAATGCCAAGTGATTTCACATCTAAAAATCCAGGAAATAACGAATAATTTGAAAATAGGTTTTAGAATTAGTGAAATAGCAGGCACATAACAGGGACTCAACCAGCAGTTTTTCAATAAATCAGAGGAACTAAAGGTTTATTCCACAGTAACACTAGTCAGCATCAGAGAGAAAGGTAGGGGAAATTATAGGCCTGAAAATGAGTTTATGTGAAAATCTATCCACTAAGACACTCCCCCCAGCCCCATGTGTACCACCAAGATCCAAGAATGCTGTAAGCCAGACTTTAACACCCATGCCCAGGCAATACATTAAAGAATTCCTCTCTGGAGAAACAGATTGGTTGCAGGAAGTACAACTTACACATTGTAGACTAAATGCTTGCATTTCAATGCAATTAATATGCTAAAGCCCTAATCTCAACATGACTGTATTTGGAAATAGGGCCTATTGCTTCTCAGCTTTTTCACTAAGATCAAGAGCAGAGATAGGGGCTTTGAGAGGTGATAAAGGTTAAAAGAGGTTATGAGTATAGGGTCCTGATATTACAGGGAGGGTACCCTTATGAAAAGAAGAAGAGACACCAGGGGGAAGAGACATAAGAACTCTCATTCCACCATGTGAGAACACAGCAAGGAGATGGCTGTCTACGAGTCAGAAAGACAGCCCTCAGCAGGAATCAAGTCAGCAGGCACCCTGATCTAGGATGTCTAGCCTCCACAACAATGAGAAAATAAATTTCTGTTGCTCAAGCCGTCCATCTAATATATTTTATATGGCAGCCTGAACAGATTAGCTCTTACTATGCAAACTAATAGTAAGAAGTCTTCTCGGGATATGACTGGGTCCCATCCAATCAACCTAGAGAGAAATCCATTAGTTAACAGGCACCACTCAGGGGCCTCCAATCTGTTTATCATTCTTAAATGTAAGTGTATAACAAAGGACAGAGTTTTTAAACTAACATAAAAGGAATAAAACAAAATATCAAGACCCCAAAGAAAGAAAGAAAGAGAAAAATTTTAGGGAAAAAAGTAACCTCTCCACAAATAAAGAAATATCTAGAATGTTTATCATTCTTAAAAAGTGTGGATGGAAGACAACTTTAGGTATTGCTTATTTGAAAAGAGTCTTAGTCTAACCCTCCCCTTTGATTGATAGGTTGACTAGTATAGACCTCCAGGTTGCAAAAATTATTTTGCTCAAAATTCAATGATACTTCTCTGATGTCTTTTGGCTTCCAGCACTGCTTTTGAACAGTGTTATATTGTTCTGATTCTTTTTGTTTGCTTGTGTGGCTGTTGTTTAAACTGGAAACCATGATAATCATCTCTTTATCCCTGGTATTCTAGAATTTCATGATGTTAAGAATTAGCATTGACCTATTTTGTGAGCTCTTTTAAGCAAAACTTTTCAGATCTGAAATATTTTCTTACGTTTTAATCATGCTGTCCCCTCCATTTCCAATGTTCTAACTCTACCATTGCCAACATAAATTAGATTGGATGTTGGATTTCTTGAATTGGTCTTCAGATTTTTTATTATTTCCTCATCTTTTTTTTTTTTTTCATTTTTGTTCTTTTTGGAAAATCCCCCTTGACTTTATCTTCCAATACTTCCATTAAGTTTTACATTTTTGGCTCATAATCTTCAAATCCATACCCCCCTTTTATTATATTGAAGCAGAAAATAGAGAAAAATACCCATTGAAGCTCGCTTTTGTTGGGTGAGAATTGGTATGGTCTAAAGATTTGTGTCACTCCAAAATTCAGATGTCAAAATAATCTCCAGGGCAGTGGAGATAGAAGGTGGGGCGTTTGGGGGGTGATTCAGGTCATGAAGGCTGAACTGTTATGAATAGGATTTGCGCCCATACAAAAGAGGCCTAAGGGAGCTGCTAGGTGAGTAGGTGAGGATAAAGCAAGAAGGTATTTATGAGGACCAGGCCCTCGCCAGACAGGAAATCTGCCAGTGTCCTGATTTTGGACTTCCCAACCTTCAGAACTTTGAGAAATATTATTTAAATATTATTTTATTTAAATATTACCCAGTGTGGCCGGGCGCAGTGGCTCACGCCTGTAATCCCAGCACTTTGGGAGGCTGAGGCGGGCGGATCACGAGGTCAAGAGATCAAGACCATCCTGGCTAACATGGTGAAACCCTGTTCTCTACTAAAAGTACAAAAAATTAGCCAGGTGTGGTGGCGGGCGCCTGTAGTCCCAGCTACTCGGAGGCTGAGTCAGGAGAATGGCATGAGCCCGGGAGGCGGAGCTTGCAGTGAGCCGAGATCGCGCCACTGCACTCCAGCCTGGGCGACAAAGCGAGACTCCGTCTAAATAAATAAATAAATAAATAAATATTACCCAGTGTAAGGTATTGTGTTATAGCAGCCTCTACAGACTAAGAATCAACCATTAGATTTTAATAATAGCAGTAGACAGCAGTGTACTTCACCTGGGTCTTCAGGTTGTTTTACAGTGGGGTCAGGGGAGCAGCTTACCTGCGCTGGGCAGGCATTTCTGGGTCTGGGGGTTCTGTGTGTCTTCCAACCCCATTTGATCCAGTGGTCTAGCCTCAGAGCATGTTCTTATCAGGGCAATGGCAGGCATAGGCACAAAGAGGACAAGTCCACCACACAGGCACATTTCAAATTATTGCTTGCATTTCACTGACTAACATCCCCTTCATCAAAGCAAGTCATGCAGCCAAACTCAAAGTTAAGGGGCAGAAAAGTAGGTTTTTTTCCCTATGGATATAGAAAAGAATGAGTATTGAATGAACAGTAAGTCAATCTGCTGCATAAGACAAAAATTAATAAAAACAAGTTTTAAGTAAAGGAAATACTACAATATACAATGTGGTCCCTACTGAATAATAATTACCTGATAACAACAAGGCAAACAGTAAATATTGATTTGCCCAAAATTGTGATATAACAATTTCGAGGGGAGGCAGAGAAAGTGGAGTGGGTGGCCAGGTGCAGTGGCTCATGCCTAGAGTCCCAGCACTTTGAGAGGCCGAGGTGGAGGATTGCTTGGGCCCAGGAGTTCAAAACCAGCCTGGGCAACATAGCAAAACCCTGTCTCTACAAAATATACAAAAATTAGCCTGGTGTGTTGGTGGCATCTGTAGTCCCAGCTACTAGGGAGGCTAAGGTGGGAGGATCACCTGAGCCCAGGAAGTTGAGGCTGCAGTAAGCCAAGATTATACTACAGCACTCCAGCCTGGGCAACAGATCGAGACCCTGTCTCAAAAAAAAAAAAAAAAAAAAAAGTGGGGTGGGTGAATGTAAAAGTCTGATTAAAAAGTAAAAGTATACACTTAGATCACTTAGAAGAAATAAGACCTGGTGTTCAACAGATCAGTATGGTGACTAGAGTTAACAATCAGTTCTATATTTCAAAATAGCTAGAGGAGAATTCAAATGTTTCTAGCCTAAAGAAAATATAAATATTGAAGATGATAGATATTTCAGTTACCTTGATTTAATTATACTAATGTATCAAATTATCACATGTACCCTAAACACAGGTACATCTAATATGTATCAGTAAAAATAAATTTTTAACAAATCCACCATTGATGATTCCATCTGCATATGGCAAAAATTAAATCAGTAAGAACAAATTGTAGGTAAAGGAAATATTGTGAATAGTGCTGCCATGAACATACAAGTGCATGTGTCTTTGTGGCAGAATGACTTATTTTCCTTTGGGTTTATACTCAGCAGTGGGATTAATGGGTCAAATGGTAGTTTTAAATTATTTGAGAAACCTCCAAACTGCTTTTCACAGCGGCTGAATTAATGTATTTTCCCACCAACAGTTTATAAGTGTTCCTTTTCTCCAAACCCTAACATCCAGTATTTTTTTGGCCTTTTAATAATAGCTATTCTGACTAATGTGAGGTGGTATCTCATTGTGGTTTTGATTTGCATGTCTCTGAAGATTAGTAATGTTGATCATTTCTTCATATGTTTGTGAGCCACTTGTACGTGTTTTTTTTTTTTTTTTTTTTTTTTTGAGAAGTGTCTGTTCACATCCTTTGCCCACTTTTTAATGGGGTTATTTGTTTTTTCTTGTTGAGTTGTTGCAGTTTCTTATAGATATTGAATGTCAGACCTTTGTTGGATGTTGGAGTTTGTGAAGATTTTCTCCCATTCTGTAGGTTGTCTGTTTACCCTGGATAAAGAAAATGTGGTACATATATACCATGGAATGCTATGCAGCCATAAAAAACAATGAAGTTATATTTTTTGCAGGAACATCCTATGTGAATTAAGGCAGGAACATAAAACCAAATACCGCTTTTTCTCACTTACAGGTGAAAGCTAAACATTGGGTACATATGGACATAAAAAATGGGAAGATCTGGGGACTGTTAGAGCAGGGAGAGAGCGGGGAGTCGAAGGGCTGAAAAAGCTACCTATTAGGTCTTATGCTCACGATAGGATCATTCATACCCCAAACCTCAGCATCATGCATTAAGCCCATGTAAGAAGCCCGGGCACACATGCACTCCTTAAATCTGAAATAAAAGCTAAAATTATTATAAATAAATACATAAATAATTTGAAGTGCTGAAAACCTCATTGTTTATCATGCGGCAGTGTCTAACATTTGTGATCAATAAATAACAGTATACTGGAAGAAAGAGCGGTTAGTTTGGGAAGGGAATCACACTTTAGAAGGGGTGGGGCAGAAGATTTTAAATAACACAGATTTTTTAAAGTTAATTATGTTTAAACATACATTGATAATTGTTTGGAGAAGTAACAATAACACAGCAAAATTATTTATTGAGCACTTCCTGTGTTTTAGACTTTGTGTTTAAACCCTTCCAAAAATCCTGAGATAGGTACTGTTGTTTCCCCCATTTTATGGGCAAGGATATGGAGCCTCCTAGTGGTTGCATAATTTACAAAACTAATAGGAGCAGAGCTGGGAATGGAGCTGGGTTCTCAAGCACGGTCCCACACTCCCTCTCCTGGTCTGGGTTGGTGTCAGCGCAATCGCATGTCGCTTCAAGACAGGAATGCATCCTGAGAATTGAGTCATTAGGTGATTTTGTCATTCTGCAAACATAGAGTGTGCTTACACATATCTATAAGAAACTGCAACACTTCAACAAGAAAAACAACCCCATTAAAAAGTGGGCAAAGGATCTGAACAGACACTTCTAAAAAAACATACACAATTGGCCCACAAACATATGAAGAAATGAACATTACTAATCCTCATAGCCTACTACACACCTAGGCCATATGCTGTAGCCCATTGTTCCTAGGCTACAAACCTATATAGCAAGTTACTGTTCTGAATACTGTCCGCATGTAACACAGTGGTGAGTATTTGTAAGTCTAAAGATACCTGAACATTAAAAAAAATTACAGTAAAAGTACAGTATTATAATTTTATGGGAACACAGTCATATATGTGTTCTGTCATTGACAGAAATGTCACTATGAGGTACATGACTGTACTTCAGCAAAGAAACAGTTCTACATGATGAAGAGAATTTAGAGGTCAAGGACTAGGTGGGAGGGTGTCGGTGAGAGATGAGGTGGAGGTGAAGGAATAAAGAGCAAAGGGTGATGGTAAATAGGTCAATATTCCCACCCATCTGCACCCCCACTCTTTCACCAAAAGGTGTTCAGATACCCTGCTAAACTCAAAGGCTTGATATGAACGATTTATTTTTCTATGTAAACCAAAGAAGTGACTGAGTTTTACATCAGGGTTGATCTCCTGCAAGCAAGCTAACCTTGTAGAAATAATTTGAGGGTACTCCAATTTCGTGGCAGCAAACTGAAGAATTAAAGGTAATCAAAACGGGTTTCAAGGAGCATGGAGTCCCCTTCAGCCCCGATGGACAGTTAGGCAAAAATAAGATACAACTTTTTTCTCCTCCTCACTGTCTTTAGAAATAAATCTTCTGTCACTCCCCAGTATTTAAAACAGAAAGCACAGAATCTTATCAAGACAATGGAATCTTCACCTATACCAACTTTCTCTCCCAGTGTACTCTCCTTTCCACTTTGAATCCTAGATTAACTCATTCAAAAAAACCCTGCTCTTTCTGAATTTCCATATCTTAGAGCCTACCCATTTTCATTTGTCCAGATTTCAGTATCAATTTTGTTTGTACCTCTGTTGTAGCACTCACTGGAGTCTGTCTTCATTTACAGCTGTCTGATTTCAAGTTTCAGATCATCAGACTAGTTTAGCCCACCAAACTGCAAGGAACCATGACCATCTCGTTCATCTCATTGCTGCATGCTGCTCCTAGCTCTGTGAGCGTAGAGGGGCTGTTGTTACGTGTTCTTTAAAGGGATAAGTGAATAAGTAGAGTGAGTGAATGAATGAATGGGCACAAATTAATAATGAAGTAGCTGGGGGACTTGGCATGTTTTGCTTAACTTATCTGTAATTAAGTTTCTTTACAGATAACATGAGAGAGTTGAACCAGTAATTTTATTTATTTTATCTACTTATTTATTTGAGATAGAGTTTTGCTCTTGTTGCCCAGGCTGGAGTGCAATGGCACAATCTCGGCTCCCTGCAACCTCTGCCTCCCAGGTTCAAGTGATTCTCGTGCCTCAGCCTCCCAAGTAGCTGGGATTATAGGCACCCGCCGCCACCACGCCCAGCTAATTTTTGTATTTTTAGTAGAGACAGGGTTTCACCATGTTGGCCAGGCTGATCTCGAACGCCTGACCTCAAGTGATCTGCCCACCTTGGCCTCCCGAACTGCTGAAATTACAGGCATGAGCCACTGCGCCCGGCCTAAACCAGATAATTTTTTAAGTCACTTCTTGCTCTCAGATTCTGTGATTTTACACTGACATAAAAATACAAGAAACACATTTTCCTACATATACTCACTTATATTTTGGAGAGTTATTCCACTTTTGTTTGCTGTCTCATTCATGTACTGATAGCGAAATTTAAAAATGTATTTGGCAAGAGCTATTTGAAGCTCAAGAATATTTTTTATGCTTTTATTCTGCTTTCAAGTGGGAAAATGTTAACTAGATGTAGATGTGGAATCATGATGAGGTTGGGGAATGACAAAAGGATAAACTTCAATGCTCAGCTGCCCTTGCCCCTAGCTGTCTCTCCTTGCCCAAGGAGGGGGTCTTTTTGAGGTTTTTCTGAAGGCTACGAAGAGATCGTTCACATCCCCTTCAGTTACCTCCTGGAATTCTAAGTCTCAGACAGGAAAATATAATGATATTACAATGAATTTTTCTTTGTTCTTTTTGTTGTTGTTTCTGTATATGCTAAAGACAGATTAATGGTGCTTCAGGGAATAAAGTCAGAAACATTGAAATGTGAAAGAAACAAACAAAAACCCAGCTCCCTATCCTGTAGCTGTCAGTGATTTTTGGTAGCATTAAAGAATATGAAGTGTTGGCCGGCTTTTCAAATCGCCTATTTATTTTTAATACTTGGTTTAACAACTGGAATTTAAGTGCAAAATTTATTTGCCACAACTTAACAGCCTGAGCTCACTTAAGCTACTGCTTACATCATAGAGGCCATTTTTCTAAAAGTCATTGCCTAAAACAAGTGAAGTTCAAGGGAGTAAATTAGACAAAGAATACAGAAATCAGGATATGCATCATTTTTACCAACAGAGACCACAAAAGAGAATAACAGCAATATTCAGCATGCAGAAAAGTCTTTTGAAACATGGATTTTTATTTTTAGTTTATTTTGAAATATTTAATGAACACACAAAAATTATATGTATTCAGGGTATACAACATTTTGATTTGACACATGTATACATTGTGTACTGATTACTGCAATCTAATTTTCACAGCCATCACCACCCCTAATTACCATCTGTTTGTGTGTGCACATGTCTGTGTGTGTGTGTGTGTGTGTGTGTGTGTGTGTGTGTGTGTGTGTGTGTGGTGAGGGCAATTAAAATCTTCTCTCTTATCAAAATTCAAGTAAACAATACAGTACTATTAAATATAGTCGCCATGCTGTACATTAGATTTCCAGAACTGATTCATGTTAAAACTGAAAGTTTATACCCTTTGACCAATTTCTCCCCATTTTTCTCATCCCCCAGCCCCATGCAATCACCATTCTACTCTCTGCTTCTGTGAGTTTGGCTTTTTTAGATTTCACATATAAGTGAGATAATACAATACTTATCTTTCTGTGCCTGGCTTATTTCATCTAGCATAATGTCCTCCAGATTCTATTTTAATAACTAATTAGCATCATTGTCAAAGGAAACAAATATGAAAGACTAGTGGTTATCCTACTCACTATAATAGATGTTCCCTCTCATATTTTGCTTTGTTTTTCTCTAATTGTTTTTTCTATGTATTTATTCATTATGTGTCAACTATAGTTCGCAGAATTCCATTTTTCAAAGGCTTGAATTTAACGGTCATTTTTTTGAAAAGTAAGTTACCTCTCAACACTTGGCAGCCTGTTAGAAGATTTAAGTTAATGAGTCTCTAAAGCGTCCAGTCTATAGGCATAGTAATTCAGATACATGCCTTGGGCTAAAGTTTTCATATGCAAACCTGGAGCGGGCCAAATAGAGTGGTTCTTAGAGTACCCGTGAAACTAAGAACCACTTGATGTCTTTTATTAATATAGATATTCAATCCAGATAATTCTGTTAAAAAAAGAAGTGCTTTTCCTGCATTTGCAGCTATATTTTAGGACTAAGTCCTCTGAACATGTTTCTGCTTCCCTGTGTAGAGTCACTCAAGTTGTGCCTTTAGTAATTGCTATTGAGTTGTTGGGATTTTTAATAAATTTTACCTATAGCAATGAGATTGCAGCATTAGTTAATTATTAAAGATGCACCAAGTGTTTGCTCAGTTATACCTGAGGCTTCTTGGAGAGGTAAAGTTTGGAGTTATTTAGTAGTTTAGTTGTCAAACATATGAGAGAGGAAAGTTAGATGTTTAGTTTAGATAAACTGTTTGCATTTTAAAATTAAGTTCACTATCACTTATTCTCCATGATTCTAAGTATATGAATTGTCTTTTATCTATTCTAAAATAATTGAGCTATCCAGATTACAAACATGACTTTCTACTTTTTCTTTTTCATATTTTCTCTGTGCAAATGTGTACGACTTTCAGAAGAGGGAGAAAGCAACCACTAGATGTTATTATGTTTTATTACTTTAAAGGTGAAAAAGTCTTTAATGGAAGCTTAGTGGAAGAGTTAAAACACAAAATTCTACAAAATTGTAAAGCATGCAATATTGATATTCAATTTATCATGTCTATGGCATTTTTTCTTACACTATAGTCAAAGTTAGGTTGTCTCATTGTACCTGAGGAAGACTTTTGTCAATTATTTGATTAGGTTTTTAACATCAATGAAAACTACATCCTCGGCCAGGAACAGTGGCTCACACCTGTAATCACAGCACTTTGGGGGGCCAAGATGGGTGGATCACTTGAGGTCAGGAGTTCAGGACTAGCCTGACCAACGTGGTGAAACCTTGTCTCTACTAAAACTACAAAAATTAGCCAGGCATGGTGGCACATGCCTGGAGTCCCAGCTACTCAGGAGGCTGAGGCAGGACAATTGCTTGAACCTGGCAGGTGGAAGTTATAGTGGACCGAGATCGTGCCACTGCATTCCAGCCTGAGCGACGAAGTGAGACTCCATCTCAAACAAAACAAAACAAAAGAGTGTATCCTCAATTAACTCTTCTAAACGTTTAAAATAAAACTAACCTATATATCCTTTCATACATTGTGTCAAGAAATTGAAATTATACCTTGGATTCAAGTGTTTGATCTACACATAAAAGCTGGCATTTGCTCATTCTGATCCAACATCTTTTTCTCTAATAATAAATGATCTGTTGTCTGCAGGTCTATAAGTTCTCTCAGCATTATTCATATTTGAAATTTAATCAGTAATAATGACTAGGGAATGCTTGATATTTTTAACCTGCCTATATTTCCATTTTAAATTGCAGTCTTTTTGTAATTTCATGTATGTCGTTGGATACCTATTGCAACGACAACAGGTATGAAATGATGAATAGGCCAGAAATGATGAATATACTAAAAGTTTATTGAACTAAAATTATTCCTTGCAATCATTCCGTGGTGTTATAACACATGATGACAGGCAGTACCCATAATGCTGGCATCCATTTATATCCATTAAGTCGTAAACGCCTCTGGGAACAAGAGGGAAGTCATTTCTCAATTAAATGTTCCATAGCCCTGAAAAACAAAATAACATTCTGTTCTTATATATAAGTAATAAAGGTTTAGAAAAGGCAATTTAATGTCTTAGGTCAGTAGATAATGTTTATGTAATTAAACAGAAATAAATACTTATGCCAAGTAAATAGAATTTGGGTGGCAGAAAAAAAAATTACAGTCAAGGAGCCAAATTTTAATTGTTTTATGTTCTCAGAAATGGCTGTTCTTTATAAATAGTCTATCTCAGTCACCAGAAAACTACATATTATATTATTCTATTTATATTTAATTTCCAGAACAACGAAATCTATAGAAATATAAAGTAGATTAATAGTTGCCTAGAACTGGAAAGAGGGTATTTGGGGGAAATGGAGAATGACTGCTAATGGATATAGCTTCTTTTAGAAATGATGAATATACTAAAAGTTATTGAATCACACACTTTAAATGGATATGTCATATGGTATGTAAATTAGATCTGAATAAAGCCAGTCTTTAAAAAATAAATACATAATGATAGTAAGAATTGATAAATAATTGGGTAAATATCCCCAGGCCCCAACCCAAGAGATTTTGATGAAATAGTTGTGGTTCAGAGCCCAGGAACATGCAAGTGTAAGAACTCTGTCCAGATGATTCTGATGTGCCATGCAGGCAGGTTAAATATTCTTACTCACAGAGCCAGGTGGTCTTCAGACCTAAATGCAGCTCCTTCCAGGAGTAAGCCAGTACCTGTGATGCTCCATTGGTGATTTGTTTGTTTGCACGATTGCTTGTTTTTTGTTGTTGTTTTTGTTTGTTTGTTTGTTTTCTTTTTCTTCTGCTCTCTCCTACTTAGATCCTTTTAATTTCCACTTTCACTTTCTTCTCTCTTTTCCGGGAAATAAGAGTAGTCCCCATAGTTCTGGTTCAGCCTTTTTGACTGCCGACTAGTAGAAGATGACTAGCTGCTCTGTTTCTAAGACTCACCTGACAATTCACAAACCATAGGACATGGCTCCCATCTCCTTTCCTCACAACAGCATGGGAGCTGAGAGCAGAGCCAGCATCTGCACATCCCCTCCCACGGCCAGTGTCCTCCGCTCCACATTACCACCTAGATTCATTCAGCAAATCTGCACTGTATTACATAGAGTAATACAATTACTCTAAGCCAAGGTTATACCCTCTAGTGATCATAAGATTTCAGAGAGGCCGGGCGCGGTGGCTCAAGCCTGTAATCCCAGCACTTTGGGAGGCCGAGACGGGCGGATCACGAGGTCAGGAGATCAAGACCATCCTGGCTAACATGGTGAAACCCCGTCTCTACTAAAACTACAAAAAACTAGCCAGGCGACCTGGCGGGCGCCTGTAGTCCCAGCTACTCGGGAGGCTGAGGCAGGAGAATGGCGTGAACCCGGGAGGCGGAGCTTGCAGTGAGCTGAGATCCGGCCACTGCACTCCAGCCTGGGCGACAGAGCGAGACTCCGTCTCAAAAAAAAAAAAAAAAGATTTCAGAGAATGCAGAACGTTTTCTTCTTCTTCTTCTTTTTTTTTTGAGACAGAGTCTCACTCTGTCACCCAGGTTGGAGTGCAGTGACACTATCTCTGCTTACTGCAACCTCCTCCGCCTCCTGGGTTCAAGCGATTCTCCTGCTTCAGCCTGCTGAGTAGCTGGACTACAGGCATGCGCCACTATGCCCGGCTAACTTTTGTATTTTTAGTAGAGACAGGGTTTTGCCATGTTGGCCAGGCTGGCCTCAAACTCCTGAACTCATGTGATCCACCTGCCTTGGCCTCCCAAAGTGCTGGGATTATAGGTGTGAGCCACCGTGCCCAACCCAGAACCGTCTTCTAAATAAATACTTGGATAATCCTGATTTAATTTTCTTAAGGGCTCTTGGAAATAAAAATGATTATCCCCGAGAAAAGAAATTAGTGCCTAGAATATCTGCCTTAAACTTAGTGTCTAGTGTTGGCATGTAGTGGAATTCCACAAAAAATTGCTGATTGATGGAAAACAGAGAATAGCCACGCTAGAGAAACTGCCAGTGACTGATAAAACACAAGAAAGCTATTCCTAAAAAATCATATAGGAAAACATCTTACGGTACTGTGTATTTTTAATATGCTAATTTTCTATTACCACTTTATTTTTATATAACCCAGAGCACATTTTTGCAAGCAGGTGAAGTGTAGAAACACATTTTTCTACTGATTCTTTAGTTTTCATCTGGTCCAAATAATTACTCAGGGCCTACTTTCAAGAGGGAAACACTTGCTAGTAACAGATCTTTAAAATGGAAATCTAAAATAAATATAATGTGTTACATATCTAGTAAAAGTACATCAGACATTACATGTAAGTGTATCCTCTTGATTCAAACGAAAAGTCTAAGACAATAAACACTACATTTTTATGGCAAAATAGCTAATTATCTTGAGTATATACTTATTTTTTAATTTTATTTTTTAAGCTATCAATAAAATTGACTTCAGGTATGTTTAGTTAAAAGACCTCTAGTATTTTAGGTATTTGTACTCCTTTTACTGTATCTCTTATCACAAACTGTTTGAGGAGCTTCCCCCAGAATTACAATTCAACATTATTTTTAATGTTGACAATACAAAAAGGAGAGAAGCTGGACAGTCTTAAATGTCAATAAAACTTTATATTTCATTTTGTGTAATTGTTGTAATCACTTCAAAGCAATGACTGGATATAAATGCAGTATTTTCCCAAACAGTCAAATGTATTCCAGAATGACCACAGCATGGTGGCATAATACCATTGATGAAAAAAATTTCCTACAGTCCTAGGCAGAAAAAATGTCATATTCTTTAGAAGGTAATTTTGGTCCAGGGTCCTGAATCTAGCAGAAGCCTTTTGGTTAGAAAAAGAAAGGAGGCAGTGTTTTCTTTGGATGCTTTGTGAAATCAGCATTTTGATGCCATCAAATTAAGAGATGCTGTCATATCCCACATGGCCAGACGGCTGCATTGTTAAAAGCTGCTTAAAAGAAGGAATTGCTTTTCTTCTAAGAAAAACTGTAAGTATGTATTTGGTCATATTCAACATTCAAATATCTAGATTTTAAGGCAATTCGACATCATGCTGTGGGTTAATATTTTCTGAAAAGGTTTTCTTAATAGATGTTATCTAACTTTAGGAAAAATGAAAAAAATTCAAGCAGAGGAATCAAAGGACTCACCTCCTAGCCTAAAACCTTGGTGTCATCTGACCTCTGACACAGTGATTTGCCCCTAGTGGATGCAGAATACAATGACATTTCTTAATGATTGCATTTCACTATCAGAATAGTCTAAAATGTTGACTAAAATTAATACATGAAAACATAAAACTGCACTTATAATATGGTTTTCATCCCAACAATTGTCATCATCAGTTGTTTCTACGGGTTTTCAATTCAAAAAGTCAAACCCATTTTTATCTGATATAAAAGCACTGATTTCGTCTGACTTTATTTGTATCAAATAAAACTATTTAGGAAATACAGTTGCCTCAAAAAAGTTTCTGTGAATTACAATCCACTTAAAAATTACTTGTTTTGTATTGAATACTAGATTTTCATGTCAACCGTTTCCGCACATCAGTTTTTCACAAAGATATGTTTTATATCACCAGTTAACAAAATTTCACAATAAAATTTTAGTGTTATAAATGCCTACATGGAGCTTCATTTATGAAAAGAGATTCATAAATAAGAGTAATCACTGAGATTACTTGGCTAATAACCCATGATACTAAAAAAAAAGCAGTATATTTCCTATAGACATTCAAATTTTTATTATATATAAGTAGTTTTGAGGAATATTTTATTAGGTCATATAAAAGTCAAAATCATAAGGTGGCGTCATCTTCTCAGTGACATTTATTCCTGCAATGTCTTGTTTAAAACCCGTAATAATGATAGAAGAGCAGCATTTGAATGTAAAAGATAGAGTACAACCACAAGATTAGCTCTGTTAAGAAAGCAAGAGAAGAAGTGCTTGTATGCTTTTGGGATGATGTGTGTTTCCATCTGCTTCAGCTGAGTATGTCTGCAGATGGTCTCAGTAAGGATATGTGCACAAATACACAAAAGAAATGTATTTTATGTGACGAGAAAGGAGCTGCCATTCCAAGAAAAATGTTAGCACCTTTTATGTGTCTTTATTACACTTATGATTCTCAACATTTTGTCTTCTATTTTTTAGCAAATCCTTCTTTGTGAGAAAAAGAAGCTAATCTAAGTACTGGAAATAGAAGCCAATAGCTGGGTTATTTGCTCATTTAATTCTTCTGTAGCTTCTCTACATATTCCCTATACCTTTACGGGAAGAAAACTGTTTATTGACTACACTGGAATTCATTCTATAAATAAGGGAAATGATTATTACAAATGTCCCTTTCTCTTGTACACCTGTCACCTGCACTCACCAACAAGAATTTATTGAGCATCTGCCAGATGCTTGGCACCATGCTGAGCACTGGGAATCGAGTGATGGACAGGGCCTGCCCTCATGAACTAACAGATTGTGAAGGCTGCAGGAAAATCAACCACTTCTATGTTCAAGAAAAAAGAATAATTATGTAAAAATACATACTGAAAAAAATCCTTTCCTAGGTCATGTGGCATATTTGGATTTGCTCATGCAGGCATTTTACAGATAATGCAAAAGCATCACAGTACTTATGCCTTATTCTCCATTGGCTGGTGGCTCCAGCATGCAGCCCTAGCCTCTGCACCGACAGGATTCTCTCCAGCTCATGGAACTGTAATGTAGAATCTTCTAGGCTTTATCATTTTAGTCACACATAACATTCACCCTAACTGCTCCTGCAAAAAAACAAAATAAATAAAAACTTTATTTCAGTTTCCTACTACCAAAAGTTTCCTCCTGTAATAACACTGTAAACATGTTCATGATTGACCCAGTTCTCCCAACTCCCTTCTCTAGCACACACGGCCCATGATGTTTCTGTCACTTTAAGGACATGTCCTGCCTTCAGACAGATCATAACTCCCAAGAGCAAGAACAATGCCTTGTATTGTTTGTCTTCTCAGCACCCGGGATTGACACCATGCACTTTGGAGACATTCAATCTCCTCATCAAACATTCAGCCTCCTCATCAAAGCCTCCTAATCCAGGCTCACCACTCCCCAGCTCTACTAGACAGAGCCTGGTCCTGTATTCTCCTTGGACTTCAGCATTAGTGGTCGCTTAAATCTCAATTAATAGCCCCAGTTTGTAGAGATTGAAAACTTGCTAAGAGCAATCCAGTCACAGGCTCCATTTCATCAAGAAGTGGATTTACTGTAAAACTATCAAAATTTAGGTTTCAGGGCTGTTAATATGCATAGGCCCCAGTTTCAAGGCCCTTGGGACAGGGCCTAGCACTGTATTCACATGGCTATGCGTTTTTGTAAAATAGTCAAAGTAAGATATTTTAATTTTGATTGTCTCTTTCCATTTCGACTCCTACTACCTCTTACCTCCCCCCATACTGAGAGTCATTGGAGTGACCACAGCTGTTATTGGGCTCTGGCTTAAGGGAAATTGAGGGGGTTGTGTTTACATGATATATTTATGTGGCTTGATATCACTTTCATATACAGTTAAGTGATTGCTAGCCATCCACATATAGCAATGACTTCCAGGAATGCTTCTACCATCAAGAGTGGTAACCCAGCCAGACACTGCAACACAAATGTGCCAGGTTAGGGATAGTGTGAGCATGTCCTACAGTTTCCAATACCAAAAATATGTAGGCAGTGAGAGAAAACAAGGTTTACCTGCCAGAAGCTACTCTGTGTAAAATTCTTCCAGTCATCAGACATGTAAAACTGAAGGTGCAAAGTTGGGTCCTCATTGAGGCCTAGTCAAGCAGAAATTTCCTCTTGGTGGGCATTCATTTGATAGTACAGCACTGAAAATCACAAATGCATGATGCATTTTTTTCATGGAAATCACACAAAAGAGAATCAATCCAAATTATGTCTTTAGAGTATGAAACTGTGAAGGTAGTACAAAGAGTGAGTATGCCTATAACAACTCATATATGAAAGGAACTGTATAGCAGTTTCCCACTGAATTTGACAATAAGCTGAAAAACATATTTTCAATAAAAATTTGGAAGTTAAAAAATCAGTCAACCATATTAGAGGGAAACTGGCTTATTTTTCTAGTTTCTCTAGAGAAGACAATGTTTCAATATTGCTTTCACATGAAGAAGTGACCAAAGAGTATTTAATCAAAAATGTAAAAAAAAAAAAAAAAAAAAAAAAAAAAAAACCTATTATGGAGGTGCATTGGGCAGTCGATTAGATATCATATTTCTGGCAGTTTTTATGTTTTTAGTATTTGCCAGCCCTTTTAAGTTCTAGCTTTCTTGTGATTCCTTTTTTCCTTCTAAATAAGTAAATATTCACTCTCACACCTAATTTAGAATATTCCTTTTCTTTTTTTTTTTTTTTTTTTTTTTTCATGAGATGGAGTCTTGCTCTGTTGCCAGGCTGGAGTGCAGTGGCATGATCTTGGCTCACTGCAACCTCTGCCTCCCAGCTTTAAGCGATTCTACTGCCTCAGCCTCTGGAGTAGCTGGGATTACAGGCGCACACCACCAAGCCTGGCTAATTTTTATATTATTTGTAGAGATGGGGTTTCTCTACCTGTTGACCAGGATAGTCTCGATCTCTTGACCTCATGATCCACCCGCGTTGGCCTCTCAAAGTGCTGGGATTACAGGTGTGAGCCACCACAATCGACCGTTATTCCATTTCTTAAAGAAGGCCTCACATTGCATGCACGTCAGGCCCTAAGAAGCCTGGATCATCCCCTACTACGAAGATATTGAAAGATGTGCATAAGAAGTGTAAGCAAGAAGTCGGTTTGTGTCTTGCTTTGTTTTTATCTTGGTTCAGCTAGCAAATGTGGAGAGTGTCCTTCAGGTGTAGGCAGAGTTTCATTTAGTAGCCTAGAATAGGTGAAAAGAGAGTTTATCCTCAGAGAACTAAAGAAAATATTGGAGGGCAGACAAATAGTTGCTATAAATGCCTTTCTTTGCTTTCTGGTCTCTGCTTTGCCCTCTCCCACTGTGATGCAGGATAATAAAAGCTTTGTCATGCCCAGGGGCAAGGTAATGGGCCTTTCTTTAAGGTGAATGGAAAATCTTCTCATCAATTCAATACCTCCAGTCCCAGTTGCATGTTATTAAGAGTCCCCGAGCACTGTGGATATTGAACTAGTTTTCCAAGGGCAAAGTTTCAATTATTATATGAATATTCTCAAACTTCCCTAGATCATGAACTGCTTCTGAGCTCCATCTTCTATTTATGCTTCCATTTGCACTGTCTGCAAAGAGACTCGTGCCAATTTCTTCCTGTTTTTCCATCCTATTAACCCAGAGTAAAAAAAACTTCTGATGAGAGTGTGGGTCATTTTATGCCCTTTCTTCTCCCTAATGCCCATCAAGTTATCAGGAGCATTCGGGGTCTCTGACTTCCCACAATACAAGTTATTCTTAACAGGCAGATTTAAGTACAACCCTAGGGTTGCACTTCAAGGATCTCGTGAGTCCATGAAACTTGAAGCGATCTCTTATTCTTTGGGACTAAAGCAGACATGATCTTTATACTTCTGTTTCAGTTTTTAAGATCTTTCTCAAAACCTTTCCATTTTTTTTAACCTCAAAAAGAAAAAAGATAGACTAAGAAACCATGACCCTAAAAAGTAACTAAGATCAGAAATCCCCATATATTTGCAGGCATCTGAAAGTTCAAATGTCTAACTAAATTCCAGGTAATTAATGTTCTCAGTTTTGTATCATCAAATCAACTTGTTAGAAATAAAAACCTTTGGATGATTTTTAGCAAAGTATTAAATAACTTCATTTGCATCTTTTCATGTAGCACAAACCTAACTAGACCTAATTACCGACACTTCCCTTCCTCTAGGCCTGCCTGCAATCAGATTCTCTTATTGCCTGTTGCTTGACAGCATGTTACACCTTCTCACCTCAAAGTATTAATCATGCTGTCTGTCCAACCCACTAGTGATGGTCCCCATCCATTCCCTGTCCAACAAAAGTCTTTTTATCCTTCAAACATATAGCTAACCTCTTTGAAAACTTTAACTTTCTTTTCTCCAACCCCATCTGAATGCTCATAGTAGTTCTCTATGTGATATGTTTGAGATTTAATTTACAGGCATAAGTCACTTACTGTTGGGGACATGTTATGAGAAATGCATCATTAGGTGATTTTGTCACTGTTTGAACATCATAGACTGTACTTACACAAGTCTAGATGGCATAGCCTACTGTACCCCTAGGTTATATGGTATAACCTATTACTCCTAGGCTATAAACCTGGACAGATGTTTCTGTCCTAAATACCACAGGCAACTGAAACACAATCATTAAATATTTGTATATCTAAACATATGTAAACATAGAAAAGGTAAAAACAGTAAAAATACGGTATTATGATCTTAAAGGACCACTGTTGTATATGTGATCAGTTCTTGACCAAAATATTGTTCATTATGCAGCATATGACTTTATAACAATGTTTCATTGTTGTTCAGATTTATTGTTTAATATTATGGCTATTGTTTTTAGACTAATCCATTCAGACATTTATCCAAGATGGCTAGCAAAGAGGCAAATTGTGTAACAAGGTAAAATAAAGTAAAATGAACTAAAACAATGTGGCAAAGAGGAGTTCTGGTTTATTATGCACTATATAAAAAGTGGGTGGAGAAAAGGAGCAAAATGAGAAGTGGAAAGGAGAAAATAGAGAAAAGTATTTATTGCAATTACAAACAGCCTTAGAGCATGAAAAGTTATTTTTCCTATTTCATGAGAATTGATAACACCTTATAAACTTGAAGATTTTGTTGTAACTGTTCTATTCACTCTAATACAAGCAGACTTTTTTAGTATGTTGGGCCATAAAAGGAAGATGGCATTTGTTGTAACCAGTGGGAAGCTGAGTAGGGTGCTGGAGAGCTATTTAGAGGCTCAAAAGTGAAATGACTATTTCTTTTTTTCTTTCTTTTTTCTTTTCTTTTCTTTTTCTTTTTTTTTTTTTTTTTTTTTTTTTTTTTTTTTTTTTTTTTTTTGAGATGCAGTCTCACTCTGTCGCCAGGCTGGAGTGGGCACGATCTCGGTTCACTGCAACCTCCACCTCCCGGGTTCAAGCAATTCTCCTGCCTCAGCCTCCCGAGTAGCTGGGACTACAGGCGTGTGCTACCACGCCCAGCTAACTTTTGTACTTTTAGTAGAGACAGTGTTTCACAATGTTGCCCAGGATAGTCTCGATCTCTTGACCTTGTGATCCACCCACCTCGGCCTCCTAAAGTGCTGGGATTACAAGCATAAGCCACCACGCCCTCCCTGAAATGACTATTTCTATGCCAAACTGTCTAAGATGTGGAAGATTCCCAAAGCATTTGCCCCAGCTGATTCCGGCTTGCTTTCTTCTAAAAAGACAGTCAAGTTTTGACTTTAATGTACTATTTTTGCTCTCTTTCCCAGGTCTGCTTTGTGAATCTTGATGTGAACAAGGATGAATGCAGCACAGAGCACCTGCAACAGGTAACATTTGAAACTCAAGCTGTCCAGGAGGTGATTACAAGGACTATTCAACTTGATTTCATCTGTAAATAATGCACATTTTGTAGGAGACTCTTTGGTTAGATAGTTTCATTACAGTCCATTTCCCCGACCCTTTCCCTAGCACTTACCCTCTACAGTTTGCCCTTTTTACATTTGTGAAACTTGCTTTCCCATGTGATTTGTTTTATGCGACCACCAGAGCAGGTGCCAGAGAAAAGGCAAGTAGGCAAGGTAAAAAGAAACTTTATTAGCTAGCCAATGTGAAGGAAGAAAGGGCGAAGTTCACCGGTCTCTGTCAGTGGAGGCCGAGGAAGTCACTCCAGCGTTCTCGGGCGAGATTCCTGGGTCCGCATATGAGGAAGGGGCCGAGGAAGTTCGCGCCACGCGCCTGCCAGGAGCGGCTTTTCTGTCTTGGGCCTGGGAGTGGGAGGGCGGTAGGCGGGATGCGGGCGGGTGGAGGGCTGTGTAGTGGGCGTGGTCAGGTAGGTTTCGGTTTCCTCGGTCGGATGTCATGCTGCGCCTGCGCAGCTGACCTGTGCCTTTCCCGGGAGCGGGAAAGTTGGTGATGAAGAACCCGGAAGTACGCCATCTTAGTCACTTTTGTTCTTTGTTTCCCTCTCCCTCCGTCCAGACAGTCCAACCTTTCATTGATTATGATGACTGGGGGCGTCGTTGTCTGTCTGGCTGCTTCCTGCTGTCAGGGGGCATTGTCATGAGGGTCCATGGTTGGCACCTGGACGTAGGGATGTAGGAGCATCTGGTTGAAGGCTACACGGGTGATCTCTTGAACTTTGGCTCAGAGAAATTTGATTAAGATGGGGGCAAAACATAGGATAAGACAGAGAATTAGTATAGGGATGAGGAATGGGAGCATCTGTTGCATTACCAGTAATAACCATATAGGTGGACCTGGGGTTAAGGGAGTGTTGTAGTTCTTTAGTTCTGTTTTAATCCGGTTTAGGGTCTGAATATTAGTGTCAACTAGACCTGATACCTTTATGTAATAGCAACATTCTTCTCCTAAGAAAAGACATGTTCCTCCTTTTTCTACTGTGAGAAGATCTAGTGCTCTTCTGTTTTGTACTGCCACCTGAGCCACTGAAGTGATTAGACGTTGTAAAGAGGCTAGACTTTCAGCCGACGCCTCTATAGCTTCTTGAATTTGGGCAGTTAGAGATCGGGTGGATTGTACAGAGTAGGCAAGAGCCCCAGTTCCAAGTCCTGACGCCACTAAGGAGGAGGCTAGAGAAATCCCGATGACTAAGGGAAGGAAGATGGCCCGTTTTTGGAGATTATTAGGAGGAGAGTTAAATTGTAAGGTGAGTTCAGCTACTTCTGCTTTGCTATATAGGGTTAAACTGGGTACTAAGGACACTGGGACGCAGAGGGATTGGCTGATGGATGTGTGGTTAAGGACCTTGAAGAGGGTTTTATTACACCAGAAATAACCTCCAATGGGGGCCGTCTGGATCTTATTGGGTGGTTGGGTGTACTTACACCAGGAGGAGTTTGGGGCAAAGTAGCAGAAAGGGAGGATTGGATTTTTTGGGTTTTGGTATAGTGGGACTTGGAGCAAAAATGGTTTTTGGGAGGTGCTTGTAGAGCCAGTTTTAGCCTTGAAAGCAGTTGGTAAAGGGACTGCCACTAAGGGGGCTTCTTTAAGGGCTGCGCAGAGGAAACAGTGGGAGAGATGTGTTATGTTAGCTGCCCGTGTTAAGTTTAACCCTTGACGGACTAGCTTTAACCATGAGAAGGGGTCTTTGTTGGAGGAGTGTAGTTGATCTTGTATGGAGGAGTGTAGTTGATCTTGTATGGAGGAGTGTAGTTGATCTTGTATGGAGGAGTGTAGTTGATCTTGTAGGGCCTGTTCTTGTGATAGTATGGCTAAGGTTAAATTTTGTAGGTGTTTTATATTTTTAGGGAGGGAGTTTTCCTGTTGGACTAGTGTCCTTTTGATCAAGAGGGTGGCAGTTGGATATGAAGCTGACCACCTAGCGTAGAGTCCTCCTTTTACTCCATCTGCCCATCGGGGGTCCCACGGGTCTTGGATATTTAGTTGATATTGATAGGGTACAGACTGCATGTGCTGGGTGAAGAATTGATCACCCTCATGTACATAGTGGATTTTACAATATTGATAGGGGCATCCTAGGTTTGTTTCTTGCCAGTAGTTTTTACAATTATATTCTCTTTGGTCATATAGAAAGCAGAGAAATGGGTTAGACCATCTATCTTTGCGAGAAGCGAGGGTGAAATTTATGGTGAGGAGGGACTGACAGCCTTGGGGTGGGCAGTCTGCAGTGCCTTGTAGCTGTGAATGTTGTTTGTTGTTCTCTGACCAAGTTTCAATTATAGAGAATCTCCATACAAAAGTGGGGTTAGTAATGGAGATTGGAGTGCAAGAGAAAAATAGTAATATAAGTATAAAATAAGACTTTATCTTGAGTGTAATCCCAGAGTACACCTTGCCACTGGAGATGTTCTATAAAGGTGAGTAAGCGGGAAAACCACTGTGATGGGCTATGATCTGGGGGCAAGTAGGGATCTGGGGTAATATACTGGAATTCTGTTATGTTTATATAGAGTATGGTGAGAAATCGGGATAAGCGTAAGAGGTCAGGGAACATGTGGTGGTCAAGGGAGTTTGGTGAGTTTGAGGCAGGTAGGGGCAAGTCTAGTAGATGTCCACTGATTGTCTTCTGTGGGGGCTTTCTTTAGTTGTGATACATGGACCCAGTGCGTGTGTCCTAGAAGTTTGGCTGCTGTGTATGTGGATAGGAGGACAGTATATGGGCCTTTCCACCTGGGCTGAAGATCTTTGGCTTGGATATTTTTTAAATATACTTGGTCCCCTGGGCTAAGAGAGAGATGTGGGTTACAGGTGTCTGTTGGAGGGGGGTGTGCTAGTTTGGCATGTTGTCTTAGGAGTTGTCTTAAGAGGGTTAGGTATGGAAGATAATTTGCTAGCGGGGAGGAAAGGGTGGGTAACTGCTGGAGGGTGAGGGGCCGGCCGTAGACTAGTTCAAACGGAGAGAGGCCTGTCAGACTCCATGGGGCTGCTCGCAGCTGGGTTAGGGCCAGGGGAAGGAGAGTTACCCATGATTGTTGAGTTTCGAGGGAGAGTTTGGTGAGTTGCTGTTTCATGAGCCCGTTGGCCCTCTCTACTTTACCGGAGGACTGAGGTCTATAAGGGATGTGGAGTTTCCAGGTAATGTGTAGGAGGGTCGCCACCTGCTGGACTACTTTGGAGATGAACACTGGGCCGTTGTCAGACTGGAGAGTGAGTGGGAGGCCAAACCTAGGAATAATGTGTTCAGTAAGTGTGGAAGCAACTATATTGGCAGTTTCTCCTGTAGTAGGATAGGCTTCTATCCATCCTGAGAAGGTATCAACGAAGGTCAAGAGATATTTGAATTTCTTATGTTTTGGCATGTGGGTAAAGTCAATCTGCCAATCTTCGCCTGGTTGGTGCCTTCTGAGTTGATGGCTCGGATGGAGGTTGCACAATGCGCCTTGAGGGTTTGACTTGAGGCATGTGGAGCACTGTTGGTTGATTATAATTAGGTGTTTCATGAGTGTGGGGCAGTGAACGAGGGGGCTTAGGAGGTTATATAGAGCTTTGGGTCCTATGTGTAGGGAATTATGTATGTCTTTTAGAATGGTGTGGAGTTGAGTTTTAGGAATAACTAATTTATTATTGAGGTAAATCCAATTGTCTGCGGCTAGTTTGGCTGTTGAATCTTGTAATAGTTTGGTCTTTTCTTCTTGGGTATAATTAGGGGTATATTGAGGAGAAAGAAAACAAACAGAAGGAAGTGTGGGAGTGGAGAATCCGGCAGCTGATTTGGCAGTGGTGTCGGCAAAATTATTGCCAGCCGCCACCAGGTTAGATGGAGTCTGATGACCTTTACAGTGTATGATGGCTGCTCTGGAAGGCACTGATAAAGCATCTAGCAGTTTGAGTATTTGTTTTTTGTTGACTATAGGGGTGCCACTGGTGGTTAGGAACTCTCTCTCTTTCCAGATGACAGAATGGGTGTGTGCAATCAAGAAGGCATACTTAGAGTCTGTGTATATGTTTATCGTTTTTCCTCTGGGTAGGAGGAGAGCCCTAGTTAGTGCGATAAGTTCTGCCTGCTGTGATGTTGTTCCCTGTGGTAAAGGCTTAGCTTCTAGGACAGTAGAAGATGTAACTACCATGTATCCTGCCTGTCTGTTTCCTTGAGAATTTATAAAGGAACTGCCATCTACAAATAGGGTTAACTGTGAGCCTTCTAAGGGCTGGTCATGTAAATGTAAGTGACTAGGTGTTTGGGCCTCTAAAAGTTCTGGACAGGAGTGTTCAGCATGAGGTTGCTTGAGAGGGTCAGGAAGTAAGGTTGCTGGATTTAGAGAGGAACAGACTCCTAGGGCAATGGTGGAGTCTTCTATGAACAAGAGGTGAAAGAGTTGGAGTCTGGACGGGGTTAAATGGCTAATACTTTTGTGGGCAATGAGATCTTGAAGGCAATGAGTAGAGAAGACTGTTAGGTTACAACCTCTAATGAGTTTCTTTGCTTCCTGGGTTAGGCAGGCTGCTGTTGCTAGGGCCCAAAGGCAGGGCCGCCATCCTTGTACGGTGGGATCTAGTTGTTTAGATAAATATGCCACGGAGTGGTAGGTGGTGCCTATAGGTTGGGCTAAAAGGCCAACAGCAACTTTTTGTCTTTCATCCGTGAAAAGCTGGAAGGGACATTGGAAGTCTGGGAGTGAGAGAGTAGGGTGTGAGAGAAGTCAGTTTTTTAAGTAAGTGAAATGTTTATAGATTAACTTCGGGTTAGACAAAGGTCCTTGGGGAGTCTCCTTAACAGCTGCATATAGAGGTTTAGCTAAGAGTTTGAAATTAGGGATCCAGTGTCTGAAAAACCCCACTAGGCCTAGGAAGGATTGGATTTCCTTAGTGTCTTGGGGAGGAGAAAGATTTTGTATTAGAGTTAAATGGTCTGTGGTAAGTGAGCGCGTCGTAGGAGTGATTTCAATACCTAAATATGTAACACATTGTTGTGAGAGTTAAGCTTTGTGTTTGGATACTCGGTAACCTTTGGATCCTAGATGATTGAGGAGGATTGCAGTGTCTAAAAGAGAGTCCTGCCTCATGGGACTACAGAGTAAAAGATCATCTACGTATTGGAGAATTTCACTATTGGTAAGAGGACAGGAGGCTAAGTCTTTTGCTAGGGCCTGCCCAAAGAAATGGGGGCTGTCTCGGAACCCTTGGGGAAGCACTGTCCATGTCAGTTGGGTGGAGGTATGGGTGTCTGGGTCTTCCCATGTAAAAGCAAAGAGAAACTGACAATCTGGATGTAAGGGAATAGAGACAAATGCATCTTTTAGATCTAGCACAGTAAAGTGTGTTGTGTTAGGTGGGATGAGAGAAAGAAGGGTATAAGGATTGGGGACTACTGGATGGGTGGGGCAAACAGCCTCATTGATAAGACGAAGATCTTGCACTAACCGGAAAGTTCCATCCGCCTTCTTTACAGGTAGGATTGGGGTGTTGCAGGGAGAATGAGTGGGGATGAGGATGTGTTGGCTGAGTAACCTGGTAATGATTGGTTTTAGTCCATGTAGGTGTTGTGGAGAGAGAGAAAACTGGGCGAGTTGGAAACGGAGATGGGTTTCTAAGTTTTATAAGTATTGGTGGATGATGGTCTGCCACGACAGGAGTGGAGGTGTCCCACACTTGGGGGTCTACCGGAATGGGGAAATCAGGGAAAGGGTTAGTAGGCTTGTTGGAGTCATTTGAGTTAGTCAATACTAGAAGCAGATGGCGGTGGGGTGGGGGGCGCTAGTAGGAAAGGAGATACAGGCTTTCAGTTGACTTAAGACATCTCGGCCTAGTAGAGGAGTGGGGCATGAGGGGATGATGAGAAACGAGTGCGCAAAATAGTTGTTGGCCAGGCAGCAATTAAGAGGTGGAGTTTTCCGAGGGCTGGACAGGGAGCCATTGACTCCTACAACAGAAATATTGGAGGGAAGGCTAGGCCCTTCGAAAGACGGCAAAACAGAGTAGGTAGCCCCGCTGTCGATTAAAAAGTTAATTGTCTTACCCACTACCAGGAGAGTTACCCGCGGCTCGGCGAGGGTGATGGGAGTCTCTGAGTCCCGGCACCTTCAGTCGTCGTCCAGATGTAAGAGCTGGAAGGAGCTCCCAAGGTCCTGAGAAGGGACATCATGTTGAGGCGCCATGCCCGTTTTCAGGGTGGGGCAGTCTGACTTCCAGTGCCCTTCTTCCTGGCATGCTGGACAAGGAGTTGTTGGCAGACGAGGGTTAGGACACTTTGTAGCCCAGTGTCCAGCTACTCCACACTTGTAGCACGGCCACGTTGGCCTAGGCAGCTGGGGACTCTGGGGACACTTATCAGCCCAATGCCCTGGGTCACCGCATTTATAGCAAGCCCCTTTTGCTGTCTTTGAACCTCTGGGGGTTTTGCTCTCTGGTTTTGGGTTAAGGTTAGGCTGCAAAGCAGCAACTAAGGCTTGAGTCTGGAGCTGTACCTTCTGCTTTAGGCAGGCCTGTCGTTGGGCCTCAGCCATTTCCTCTCTGGAGTTATAGACCTTGAAGGCCGACTTGACTAGATCTTGAATAGGAGTTTGG
Organism: Rhinopithecus roxellana; assembly: GCF_007565055.1. Classification (NCBI taxonomy): domain Eukaryota; kingdom Metazoa; phylum Chordata; class Mammalia; order Primates; family Cercopithecidae; genus Rhinopithecus; species Rhinopithecus roxellana. Next base: position 21,379,660 of record NC_044562.1, read on the forward strand.
GGTCCGTCCTCTGCCTTTTGGAGTTTTTTCTGAATATCTGAGGCCGATTGTGAAATAAAATATGATGCTAGAATAGTGGCTCCGGCTGGGGAAGCTGGGTCTAACCGAGTGTATTGAGTTAATGCTTCAGTTAGCCTGTTTAGAAATGTGGCCGGATTTTCATCTAGATCTTGAATAATTTCTTTTAGTTTATTAAAATTTACTACCTTATTTGAGGCCGCCTGCATACCGGCCAGAAGACATTGAGTCATCATATCTCGTCTTCGGCGGCCTGGCTGGCCCATTTGATAGTCCCAGTCTGGGTCTATAGAGGGGACTGCTTGTTCCCCTACTGGGAAGGCGGGGTCTGTTAAGTGTAGTTGGTTGGCATGCTGCCTGGTGGCCGCTAGGATGCACTCTTGCTCCTCAGGGTTTAGAGTAGAGGTAAGAATAACATGGAGATCATGCCAGGTTAAATCGTAGGCCTGGCAAAGGTACTTAAATTCTTTGGTGTAAATCGCAGGATTGGCAGAAAAATCTCCTAAACGTTTTTCAATTTTTGAAAGATCTGCTAGTGAGAAGGGAACATGAACTCTAACCACGCCCTGTGTTCTGGCCACCTTACGCAAGGGTGCTAAGACCGCAGGGGGGTTGTTGGATAGGGTGGGAGTAGGAGTGGGGGTAGTTAGGCAATCTTTAGAGCAGGTATGGGCAGATATAGGCAAACTAAGGTGACCAGGCGGAAGTGCTGAGGGGTTGGAGGGAGGTGCAGCCTCAACAATGGTGGGAGGGACCGAGGAGGAGGGCGGAACAACAGCGGGAGTGGAAGGGGAAGGTGGAGTCAAGAGGGAAGGTGGGGCCGGAGTGGAAGGGGGAGGTGGAGTATACGGCAGGAGTGGAAAGGAGGGAGGGGAAGTAAGGTCTTCCGGCAAGTCAGACAGGAAGGATGACTCCTCCTTTTCGGACTTTGTTAGGCCTGCGTCCTTAGACAACATGACTTGGGCCAAGGAAGACTGGCTACACAAGTCCGGATGAGAACGCAAGGCCCAAAATCCTTGTATATAGTTAATGTCAGACCACTTGCCTAAGCGTCGGCAGAAATTACTGAGGTCGATTAAAATGTTATGGTCTAGAGTGCTTTCAGGCAGCCATTGAGACTGGTTGTCTAATTTATATTGTGGCCATGCCACAGTGGAGAGGAACACCAGTTGCGTTCGCCTAAGATCTTGTTCTAATTGTAAAGTTTTGAGATTTTTTAGAAGACACCCTAAAGGGGAGTCTCTAGGTATTTTGGATTGGGGGTTTCCCATTGCCTATAGGCGGAAATGGAAACCGAACTCTACCTGGCTACAAAGCGTCCTTTGGAGCCACTAGAGACTGGTGGGAGGCTCCTGGAGCCGGAATGGAGATTACCTCCAGGCGGATGTCTCCGTCCTGGACGTGTCTCACACAGACTGGAATGGAGTTCCTTTGGGCAGATGTCTCTACCTTTGGGAACTCTCCTGTGGGTCACCTGGTGACCAAAAGAAAAACGTTGGGCCTGCGCAGGACTTCTGGCCAAGGAATATGAGAGGGAGGCAAAAGGTACTCACCCCTAGGAGACTTGGAGGTGTGGAAAGCGAAGTCTAGGTCCTGGTCCATCCACGGCGTGGAAGGAGGAGGCTCCTCGGACCTTGGGGGGCCCTGAGGAGGGGTCTCCTCCCGGGTTTTGGCACCAACTGATTTGTTTTATGCGACCACCAGAGCAGGCGCCAGAGAAAATGCAAGTAGGCAAGGTAAAAAGAAACTTTATTAGCTAGCCAATGTGAAGGAAGAAAGGGCGAAGTTCACCAGTCTCCGGCAGGGGAGGCCGAGGAAGTCGCTCCAGCGTTCTCGGGTGAGGTTCCTGGGTCCGCATATGAGGAGGGGGCCGAGGAAGTTTGCCCCGCGCGCCTGCTGGGAGCAGCTTTTATGTCTTGGGCCTGGGAGTGGGAGGGCGGTAGGCGGGATGCGGGTGGGTCGAGGGCTGTGTGGTGGGCGTGGTCAGGTAGGTTTCAGTTTCCTCGGTGGGATGTCATGCTGCACCTGCGCAGCTGACCTGTGCCTTTCCTGGGCGCGGGAAAGTTGGTGATGAAGAACCCGGAAGTACGCCATCTTAGTCACCTTTGTTCTTTGTTTCCCTCTCCCTCCGTCCAGACACCATGTAGGCAGAACTGTCCAAGCAGGCACACATCCTCTTGCCCATCAGTGCCTTAAAATGGCTATTTGTAGATGACTTTTCCAAGACTTTTCCAAAACCTGCTAATACCAGCCAACCCTCCCCTCTGTCTCTCAGATTTGCTTCTTCCTGCTGCTTTCATCAAATGCTTCATCTGTATCCATGGCTTGAACTTTTTGCATCCTGTTGCAGCTAAATTCCCCAAGCACATCCAAGGCCGTGAGGGCCCTGATGTACATGCTTGACAGTATGCAAAGACTTGAAGATCTATTCAGTCCTCTGGAACTAGAGCCTACTGATACAATGGGAATAATTAAGTGCTGTAATAAGGTTGCCATTCCATGCCAAAAGCTGACAATGGTTTGAATTTACCATTTGGTGTAATACTGTTTAATGTGTAAGAGCACACGATTTGCCACTTGATTTTCACCGAACAGTAGACCTGCAATTACTCGGTTATTGACAGTTATTCCCATGTTGACAATGCTGTACTTCAAGCTTCTCAAACCCAGTTTCCCACACCACTAATTTATTACACATTTTCACTGAACCCCAAATATCGTCATCTGTGTAGTACTATGGAATTTTCAAAAGAAATTGCACACACAATTTTATTTGATAGAATCATGGTGCAGAGTCCATCAGAGAGATAGCAGGGAGGGCCAAAGCAAGTTGGCATCTAAGAGTAGCGTGTTTGAAGAGTTTATGCGAGTGATTTGAAATAATCGTCTGTTATGGCTAACAGCATACCTTGGCACTGATTTAGCTACATGAACTGAGCAAGTTACTCATCTCTGGGCCTGAGGCTACTTGTGTATAACATGAAAGGAATAATGGTACCTAATCCATATAGGATTGTTGTGAAGATTAAATGTAGTTGGATTTAACCTATATACAGGCTCTAGCATAGTGCTTAGTACATAGAGTAAAATCAATGCTAGTCACAATTTTATTATAATTATTATTATTGAAAATTAGAACAGGAGATATATTAGTCCATTTCACGCTGCTGATAAACACATACCAATACTGGGCAATTTACATAAGAAAGAGGTTTACTGGACTCATAAGAAAGAGGTTTATTGAACTTACAATTCAACATGGCTGGGGAGGCCTCACAATCATGGTGGAAGGCAAGGAGGAGCAAGTCACATCTTATGTGGAAGGCAGCAGGCAAAGAGAGAGCTTGTGCAGAAAACAATCCTGCTTTTTAAAACCATCAGATCTCATGAGACCTGTTCACTATCATGAGATCAGTGTGGGAGAGACTTGCCCCCATGATTCAATCATCTCCCACCAGGTCCCTCCCACAACACGTGGGAATTATAGCATTTACAAGATGAGATTTGGATGGGGTAACAGAACCAAGCCATATCAGAAGATTATTAGTAAAAAAAAAAAAAAAAAAAAATCTTTTATGCAAGGTCTTTAAAGGGAAAATTTTTCCAAGTTACCGTTTATACCTGTGGTAGGATAGTAATTACTATCATATAATGTTTACTTTATGTTTACTTTGTAAAATATTTAGTTTCATAAAATTTAGAACTAAAGAGTTTTTAAAGCTTATATTTTCTCTTTCAATCTAAACGTGCATGCTTCCATTTTATAAAATTTATTCTAGTAAGAATCTTAGATTAAGCAATCTATAGTATGAGCAGTTGGGAGTATTATTTCCGAAGGTAAAGTAGTTTGTGAGTAGTATTTGGTGAAAAGAAATCAGCTAAACTAATAAAGATTCTTGCTTTACAGAAACTGGTCAACGTTTCACCAGATCTTCCAAAACTCATCAGTTCCATGAATGTCCAACAACCAAAAGAAAATGAAATTGTCGTCCTAAGTGGATTAGCCTCTGGAAATCTCCAGGCAGATTTTGAAGTTTCACAGGTAAGACGTAAGTTCTTGATAAGCCATTCACTTAAATCTATAGTTAGCTCAGCACAGATCAGTGTAACCCCCAAATAAACACTACACATAAGCTTCTGTAACATAGGAATCAAAGTGTCTTTATATTTGAGAAAAGTCTGCATTTATGTTTCTCTTAAATACCACCACTTAGAGTTTGACAGAGCTTTTATTACATCAACTCCTAATTTCTATTGTCTTCTCAAATTCCTAAGTTGTATTTGAACTAGAACAGATAGAGTAGGCATTGGTTACTTAGCTTGGTTTTCTACAAATCTACTGGAAAAACGAAAACAGAACTGTCTCCTCTTTTAGGAGCAGTACCTAAATTCTATTTCAGAATCCACAGTATCATCTTTCAGATGTTATGTATTCCTTAGGAGGTACCAAACTAGCCAAGCTAGTAAATCCAGAATGGCAGCTTCAAGGATTGAAAGAGAGTGTCTTGGGCCCAACGAATAAAATATCCCTCCTCCAAAACAAATGTTATTAAAAATAAAGCAGTAACTAAAATACTACTATTATCATTCAGTGCCCTCATGTGCACTCCTACTATATAAATCACTATAACATTATTTATTTAAAGACATGCAAGTAAAATTGTTTAATTAATTTCGAGAAAAATGCACATAAAGTATGTTACAGTGATATGTAACAGCTCCAGATTAAAATGATGAGCATTTGTTTTCCACAAATTGTTCTTCCTTGGGTTTTAATTTCGTTGTCCATTTTTAAAGTCTTCTTTTATCCTTCAACTCTTCAAAATATCAAAAAGCCCCAAAGTCTTCAAATTTCAAGAAACATAATACAGTGTGATAAATCAATTAATAAAGGAGAAGGTTTTATTTCCAGGTAATCAGATCTCCCTGACTTTGTAGCTACTAATAAGGTTTGTGTCCTATAAATTTTACATGAATCCTAGGTAATCTGTGGCTTGTTAATAAATTGTACATTATATCATTGACAGTGAAGACTTTATTCCCATTTTCTTTTTAGAATTCACATACTTTTTAAAAGCTGCCTCTGCATTATAGAACAATTTTCCTAGCTTTTGGTAAGTATAGGTATTACTGAGAAATTCCGGCTTTCTTTCAATATCTCTATGAAAATTGGTATTGACATTAATTGGACTTGACCTTGAGTTTAACTTACTAGACCCTGATTAATCCCAGTTAGATTCTTAATTAAACATGGCAGAAAATTAGCTTAAATAAAAAGAGAACATATTGTTTCATGTAACCAGAAAAAACCCAGGAGTAGATTAAAGACTTAAAACCAATATCATCAAGACATGGATTTTTCTCTTGTGGCGTCTTTCCATTGGCCCCATTATCAGACAAGCTCCTCCCACAAGGAAGCAATATCCCTTTGGGTTCAAGTCAGGAAAGTGTGAATGGAACGTCATTTCCAGGTGGTTTTCAGCAAAAGCCTCTTGGCTCTCAAATGTCACATGTCCATCTCTGAACCAATCACTATGACCTAAGGAATGCATCATTCAGATTGGCCAGGCTTGAGTCACATGATCACCTCTGGAGCTGGAGGTGAATCAACTCCATGTGAATCACTTGGACTCTGGTGAGGTTGACTGACTGATAGTATAGTGTGCCCTTCTCCCCAGGGCAATTGTCTGATTCATGTTTGCACCTCCTTGCATAATTTGCATACAATAGGCACTCGGAAAATACCGGGTAAGTTTCAGTTTAGTGTAGTGTGTCTAAATTCAGTGGAAAGACAATTAAGCCAACTTCACTTACTCTACAACAGCAGTTCCTCTCCATTTGGGGGATCACAGATACTTTGTGAATTCAATAAAAGCTATAGACCAGTGGGTCTCAAATGCTAATGCATGTACCCATCGCCAACAGATTCCTTGGAAACGCAGATTCTGATTGAGTAGATCTGGGTTGAGGCCTGAGAGTAAATATATCCAACAAGCTCCCAGGTGATGCCATGGCTGCCGGTCCATACTCACACTTAGAAAAGCCAGGCAATGGACCACCTTCTTTGAAAAATAGACCTAATCACATATGCATACAGGGGAATTCTATTTTTGAGCTCCCAGGGGATTCCTGAACACCTTGGAAAAGGATTGAATTTTTCATTTTATAATCATCTCTCCTAGAATTATTGGAATCTTTTATTACTATTCCAATGGCAATAAATAATATGAATAGTGAAAATGTGTAGTGGAGAATGAGGATATGGTTTGTAACCCTAGAACTGAACAGAATTAACAGGTCTAACTAGTACATGATTCTATAATTTGGGCCTCTTTATCACTGTTCTTACCATACGCTGGTCTTTTAGAGATAATTAGTTCACTTCCTATGGATTTCATTTAATGTCATGTTGACTGCTTCTTCAGATAAGCAATACAAATTATAGAATCTAACTGTAGTTGATAGAACACTTACTGTACATCTGAAGTACTAGTAGAGGTTTTACTGAGTATCTTCAAGGCAGAGAAAGATACTGGTCTGAGAAACTGGAACTCAATTTAATCAAGAGAGGTAACCAATACAGCGTTGACATTCCCTTCAGCTTGACCAAAATTTGGACAGGCTCCTTCCTGACTCTAGACCCTGACTTCCCTTTTCTTAGAACATTTAATCTAGAAAATTTATAACTGTAAATTCCTCTGCCTTTTTGAGATGTAAATCTTTTTGTAAAAGCCTCTTGCCAGCTTTATACCCAGAAATGTCTTTCTCAAGGACCTGGGAGCTGTCTCATTGAAATGTAATCATCAAGGAAGGTAGTTCCCTTAATGTGCCCAGTCTTTATGGGAGCGTAAGAACCTAACTTCAGTGGGCATCTTGCTCCAGGTTGTAAAACTACCTCCTGTCAAAAAGATACAAGAAAGTTTACTGTTTCTCTGGGTAAAGCCAATGATCAAACACAGATGACCTAAGATCTGCCCCATCACTCTAGCCCTTAAAACCCCTATTGCCTTTTGTTCAGTGGAGTGTAGTCCAGCTTAATTCTGGCCTCTCTTCCCTATTTTAATAGCGTTGAATAAAAACTTCTTTGCCTGTTTAACTTTGCCCAGTTCAATTTTTGCTTTGACCAAGGGAAACTAAAATATGTGATACAGCTGATCTATTTTCCCCCAAGTCAGGCTTTCTGCTAGGTACCTTGTGTTCCCAAACATCACTTGAATTTTTTTGAAGCAGTTTATTAATATAATCCCAGAAGACATTTCACATATTTTAAAAGTGCCCACTCCTGTTAACAGGGGAGCTTGGTGGAAAAGGAAAGGTCAGAGGCAATAGTCTTTTATTTTCCCTTTTGAGTAAATGCCTTCTTTTCTCTCCACTTTTAGTGCCCTTGGCTGCCAGATATCTGCTTGGTCCAATGTGCAAGAGGGAACAGACCAAACAGTACCAATTGCATCATCTTTGAAATCAACAAATTTCTGATTGGTCTGGAACTGGTGCAGGAGCGACAGCTCCACCTGGAAACAAACATCTTAAAACTGGAGGATGACACGAACTGTTCCTTATCCTCAATCGAGGAAGACTTTCTCACTGCTTCTGAGCACTTGGAGGAGGAGAGCGAGGTGGATGAATCTAGGAACGGTGAGAACTTTCCAATTAGTGCCTCCTGAAATTAGTCCCCATATAAAAATGTCTGGGTGGGATTTGAGAAGAGTTCCAGGCCACATCCGTTTGGCTGACACATCACAATCTTTACTTGCTGAATTTTAAGGAAGGAAGGAAGGAGAATATAAGAACACTGGTGAAGATGCTGACAAATACACTTAGCAGACTTAATGGTTGGATGGATCCAGACTCCCAAATGATGCCTTAGGGATGCTAAAGGGAATTTGTGTACTTTAAAGGTAAATCCTCCTGCCTGCCAAGAGATGGAGGCTATCACTGGGAGGAAAGTTAACTTCCCTAAGACTTCCATAAAAGCCATATATTAGTTGGATCCAAGTTGGACCAGACTGGGCTTGAATCCCAGCACTGCCACATTGAGGCTGTGAGATCTGGCGCCAGTTATCTAATCTTTCTGAGCCTAGTTTCTTTGTCTAATTTGGGAGTACAATCATGCCTGTAGCTAATGATTTTTGTGAAGACAGAAAGAGATAATCCAGGAAAGTGTTTAGCACTCATTTCTTCAGCTCTTTCTGTTGACCCATTCGCAGAGCTCAATGAACAATGTGTTCCTCCTCCCCACTTTTAGCCACAGAGGAAGGGGTACCCCAGATGTTATTGCCACTGTCTCTGGGACAAGTCTCATGCAAACTTTAGAACAAATCTTTGCAACAAGTCCCACTACTGAGCTTGCTGTAAACATCCTCCCTTCTCTTTTTGTACCCAATGGGAAGCTCTAAGACACACCTGTCTGGGTTGCTTTCCCCTGAAGAATGGTGGCAACCCTCAACCCTCAAACACTTCCTACTTGCATTTGTATCCCACATGGAAAGCCATTTTTTTGGATGGCATTCTATCATGAAACGTGAAAGCCTTTTCAGATTCATTTTTCTTGAAGAAACCATTCAAAATGTTATTCTTGAAGGGGGAAAAAAGTTGATGCTTTATTTTTATTTATTTATTTATTTATTTTTATTATACTTTAAGTTCTAGGGTACATGTGCACAACAGGCAGTTTTGTTACATATGTATACATGTGCCATGTTGGTATGCTACACCCATCAACTCGTCATTTACATTAGGTATATCTCCTAATGCTATCCCTCCCCCCTCCCCGCACCCCACAACAGGCCCCGGTGTGTGATGTTCCCCACCCTGCGTCCAAGTGTTCTCATTGTTCAATTCCCACCTATGAGTGAGAACATGCGGTATTTGGTTTTCTGTCCTTGTGATAGTTTGCTCAGAATGATGGTTTCCAGCTTTATCCATGACCCTACAAAGGATATGAACTCATCTTTTTATGGTTGCATAGTATTCCATGGTGTATATGTGCCACATTTTCTTAATCCAGTCTATCATCGATGGACATTTGGGTTAGTTCCAAGTCTTTGCTATTGTGAATAGTGCCGCAATAAACATACGTGTGTATGTGTCCTTATTGATGCTTTACTTTTAGAAAGTCATTATTACTTAAAACTTATGGTAACCTGCTTTCCAAAAAGTAATAGTGCCTCTCATTTTCTCCTCACTAGGTTATGAAAATATAAATGTCTCAGCCAATGTTTTGGAAAGTAAACAGCTAAAGGGAGCCACCCAGGAGGAATGGAATTACAACAAGGAAAAGTGGCGTTATGCTTTGGAAGACAAATACGTCAACAAATATCCCACACCATTGATTAAAACAGAACGATCTCCAGAAAACCTAACAAAGAACACAGCCCTGCAGAGTCTAGATCCCTCAGCCAAGCCATCACAGTGGAAAAGTGAAGCTGTAGGGAATAAGAGAGAAGCCACCCATTATTATTATTCAGAAGATTTTAAAGGTCAAATGGAAAAATCACAGGCACTGTATATTCCAAAAGATGCTTATTTCTCCATGATGGATAAAGATGTACCTTCTGCATGTGCTGTGGCTGAGCAGAGAAGCAACCTAAACCCAGGAGATCACGAAGACACAAGAAATGCTCTCCCTCCTGTACAAGATGGAGAAGTCACCACTGGCAAGTATGCTACAAATTTAGCAGAATCCGTGCTGCAGGATGCGTTTATTAGATTATCTCAGTCTCAGCCCACATTACCCCAGGAATCTGCAGTCAGTGTTTCTGTAGGAAGTTCTCTGCTTCCCAGTTGCTATTCCACAAAAGATACAGTGGTTTCTCGGTCATGGAATGAGCTCCCCAAAATCGTCGTTGTTCAGAGTCCAGATGGCAGCGATGCTGCCCCCGAGCCAGGCATCTCCTCATGGCCTGAGATGGAAGCCTCTGTTGAAACCTCAAGTCTCCTCTCTGGAGAGAACCCCAGCAGACAACCCCAGAGTGCTCTAGAAGTGGCGTTAGCTTGTGCAGCCACTGTGATTGGAACCATTTCCAGTCCACAGGCCACAGAAAGACTCAAAATGGAGCAAGTGGACTCAAACTTTCCACTAGGGGGCAGTGGTGCACTGCAAACGCAAGCACCCCAAGGACTCAAGGAACCTTCCATCAATGAGTACTCCTTTCCATCTGCTTTGTGTGGCATGACTCAGGTGGCCAGTGCCGTGGCTGTCTGTGGTCTAGGTGAAAGAGAGGAGGTGACATGCTCAGTGGCTCCAAGTGGTGACCTCTCGCCTGCAGCTGAGGCTTCTGAAGCCATGCCCCCACTTTGTAGTTTAGCAAGCATGGAGCTTGGCAAGGAAGCCATTGCTGAGGGATTGCTCAAGGAAGCTGCTCTGGTTTTAACAAGGCCTAATACCTACAGTAGTATTGGAGACTTCTTGGACTCCATGAACAGGAGAATCATGGAAACTGCTTCAAAGTCTCAGACCCTGTGCTCAGAAAATGTCCTCAGGAATGAACTAGCACATACCCTGTCCAATGTTATCCTGAGGCATTCCATTGATGAAGTTCACCACAAAAATATGATAATCGACCCCAATGACAACAGGCATTCATCTGAAATTCTGGACACCTTAATGGAAAGTACAAATCAACTGCTTTTCGATGTGATATGCTTCACATTCAAGAAGATGAGTCATATTGTACGGCTTGGTGAATGTCCTGCTGTCCTTTCTAAGGAGACCATCAGAAGGAGGGAGACAGAACCTGGCTGCCAGCCATCTGATCCGGGTGCTAGTCTAGCTTGGACAAAAGCCACTGAATCCTCCAGCAGCTCTCCACTTAGCAATTCACACAACACGAATCTTGTCATCAACAATCTTGTGGATGGCATGTATTCAAAACAAAACAATGGTGGAGTGAGGCCAGGCCTCTTCAAGAACCCCAGGCTGCAGTCAGAATTATCACATAGTCACAGAGTACCCGATTCTTCGACTGCTACAACATCCCCCAAGGAAATATATCTGAAAGGAACAGCGGGAGAGGATGCAAAAAGCCCTCCTCACAGTGAGAATGAATGCAGAGTCTCTTCCGAAGCACAAAGGTCCCCGATGGTTGGCCAGTCCAGAAGCAGTTCCCAGGAGGCTGAGGACAGTATCCACCCAAACACCCAAGAAAAGTACAACTCTGCCACATCTTGCATCAACGAAGTTCAAGTCAACCTGTCCATGTTAGGGGATGACTTGCTGCTTCCTGCTCAATCCATACTTCAGACAAAGCATCCAGACATCTACTGCATTACAGACTTTGCGGAAGAATTAGCAGACACGGTCGTCTCCATGGCAACTGAAATTGCAGCAATTTGCCTTGACAACTCCAGTGGAAAACAACCCTGGTTTTGTGCATGGAAAAGAGGGAGTGAGTTTCTGATGACACCCAATGTACCCTGCCGATCCTTGAAGAGGAAGAAAGAGAGCCATGGGAGCGGGGCCACTGTGAGGAAACACAAGCCGCCCCGGCTCAGTGAGATCAAGAGGAAGACGGATGAGCACCCTGAGCTTAAAGAGAAACTGATGAACAGGGTTGTGGATGAGTCCATGAACCTTGAGGATGTCCCAGATTCTGTCAACCTTTTTGCCAATGAAGTGGCAGCCAAGATCATGAACCTATCGGAGTTCTCTATGGTGGACAGCATGTGGCAGGCGCAGGGCTATCCCCGGAATCGGTTACTGAGTGGTGACAGGTGGAGCCGGCTGAAGGCCTCCAGCTGTGAAAGCATTCCTGAGGAAGATTCCGAGGCCAGGGCCTATGTCAACAGCCTGGGCTTAATGAGCACACTGAGCCAGCCGGTCAGCAGGGCCAGCTCTGTCTCCAAACAGTCGAGCTGTGAGAGCATCACCGAGGAGTTTTCCAGGTTCATGGTGAACCAGATGGAAAATGAAGGGAGAGGATTTGAGTTACTGCTGGATTACTATGCTGGCAAGAACGCCAGCAGCATTCTGAGCTCAGCCATGCAACAGGCGTGCCGGAAAAGTGACCACCTCAGTGTGAGGCCAAACTGTCCCTCTAAGCAGTCCAGCACAGAGAGCATCACTGAGGAGTTCTACAGGTACATGCTGAGGGACATCGAAAGAGACAGCAGAGAAAGCACCTCCTCCAGACGGAGCAGCCAGGATTGGACAGCCGGCCTGCTGTCTCCTTCTCTGCGATCCCCGGTGTGCCACAGACAGTCGTCCATGCCAGACAGCAGATCCCCATGCTCCAGGCTGACAGTGAATGTGCCCATCAAAGCCAACTCTTTAGATGGCTTTGCTCAGAACTGCCCACAGGATTTCCTAAGCGTGCAGCCGGTCAGTAGCGCGTCCTCATCCGGTCTCTGCAAATCTGACTCTTGCTTGTATCGGAGAGGTAGGACTGACCACATCACGAACATGTTAATTCATGAAACGTGGGCGAGCTCCATTGAGGCCCTCATGCGCAAGAACAAAATCATTGTGGATGATGCAGGGGAAGCCGACACTGAGCCTGTTTCTGGTGGCTCTCCCTCACAAGCAGAGACGTGTGCAAATAGATTAGCTGCCAGCAGGATGTGCAGTGGGCCAACTCTGCTTGTTCAGGAGTCTCTCGATTGCCCGAGGAAAGACTCTGTTACCGAATGTAAACAGCCCCCAGTGTCATCTTTGAGCAAAACTGCTTCTCTTACAAACTACAACCCTTTAGATTCTAAAAAGGAAACTTCCTCGTGTCAGGACACTGTAGCAATAAACCACAAAAGGCTATCACTTTGCTCAAGGGAAGTGCCTTTGATTCAGATTGAAACAGATCAGAGAGAAGCCTGTGCTGGGGAACCTGAACCCTTCCTTTCCAAAAGCAGCCCCCCAGAGGAAGCAGAAGAACATTCAAATGACAAAAACATCCCAGATGTGGTGAGAGGTGGAGACACAGCCGTGAGCGCTTGTCAAATCCATAGGTGAGTGAATCGTCTCTTAGACTACATAGAGTGCATGTGGTGGAGTTTGCATCTTAATCAGTCTTTAGTCTAAATTTTAGACATAAAGGATTTGATTGGTGCAAGAACTAAATTTTCAAAACCAAAAATAATGACCTCCTAGGTTAAGATGCATTTATGGTAGAGAGTTGAAAGTAAACGTCTTCTTAAAATCTCCAAAGCAAATTAAACTCATCTATATAACCAAAGAAGTAAGATATAATTCCCCCCATTAAAATTAATCTCCTGTGGTTTCCTACCTTTTAAAATTCATTCATGGCAATTTTTAAGCAAATAATAATCTTAATAATATATGATGCAATAATATTAATCATAAATGATGCAACTTATTCATTTGAAAACAGTTAAATTTAAATAAATATTAGTATTGGCATTTGACATTAAATATTTTGGCATCATTTTTCTCTCCTCTCCTTTTTCTTCTCCATAGAGTCTCTCCTTTCAAGTTTTGCTTTCTGTTTTTGTTTTTTGTCTTTCTAAAGATCTTGCCAAGGACACTGTGTCCCACAAGGGCTGGTCCTTTAGATGCCTGGTATAATTCTGGCAGTGTAAATGCAAAGCAACACTGAAGTATTGTTATTTAAACAGCTCTTTTCCAGAAAATTATGACGTAGTTGACAATCCATTTTGAATTTGACACAAGGTAATAATTTCTCTGAGGCTGCTTAAAGAACTCTCCATTCCTTTTACAACTTATATTTTCTGTAGAAAATTTGTAAGATCCTTGAATATGAGACCATTGTATCATTTCTTTAGCTTTGGTTTGTAGTTAAACAAAACAGGACAACGAAAAAGGAAGCTAGTGGCCTTGGAAAACCTAAGTTGGAGAAGTCTTTTCAGAGACATATGCCTATATTGTTTATGATTTACCAAAAGCCCGTGATTTTTAAATGTTTAGTGGCAATCAAGTTGAACACAACCTTCATCAAATTTCAGCAGCTCTCTGAAAGTCTTTGATACTTTTCTACTTCCACCAGGGAAGGAGAAGGGATTCATCATCAGGTACCACCAGTGCTGCCCATTAGAGGGCATCATTACTGGTGTGGTTATGGTTGAGTGTATTTGGTACAGAGTGTCTAAGTGGATTTAAATATTTCTTTTTTAGCCACTCAGTACTAAGAACTTAATTTTCCAATCAGATGAAACCCTGGAAGAATAAGGAGAAAGGATGGAAACATAAAAGCAAAAGAACACAAAGCTAAATCAAATGATGTAGGCAGAGCTAACCAAGAAGACACATTTTTATACATCAGTAGTTCTCCAGCTATAGACAATATGTATCAAAGCATTTTATCTAGGTGATATGGAGAATTACAAATTTTTTAAAGTGATCAGAGTTAAAGAAACAAATTAGCTCATGTGTAATTCTTTAGAATTACCTTAACCTGAAATACAAGAAAAAGGAAAACCCTTCTTATAGAATCTAGATGCCTGACTTGGAGTCTTCTTTAACACAGATATCTTAAACCCAGCTGAGATTTTTAACCAAAGAATGACTAGTTAGGGAACGTTCATGAAATAGTAGTTCAACAAGATTTATGGTTGTAGGCTGAGATCAAATAGCAATTGTCCCTGAAGTTGAATAAAATTCATTATACAATTGTGAATTAAATGTCACTGATATTATCCTTAAAATAGGATATATTGGAAATATGTATGAATAAAGTCCCCAAATGGCTTAGGTTTGTATTACATAGAATAGCCCAAGAATATACCCTTTCAAATCATGATTTCTGGTTTGGTTTTCCACTAATAAAACAAGAAAGAATGTGGAGTCATCCACCCTAGAAATTCAAGACCTACATCTGCTTCCAAAACATAAGGACTAAATATTGAAAATGTTTTTCTTTGCGGAACAATATAAAGAATTATTAAGAACATGGATTTCACTAACCTTGTAACTATGCAACCTTGAGCAACTTCTCTGTTTACCAAAGTTTACTCACCTATAGGTGGGAATAATAATTATCTTCTAAGGGGATCTTTAAGGTTTTATTAAGGAAATGCACATAAATCTCTCAACTCAGGGCCTCGCCTATTGTCATAAATGCTTGCTTTTTGGTTGTTGTCATTGCTGTTTGGGGTTAGGGTACATGATTGCCCTTATTCCAGGAATTTTTTTTCCAAAAGAAATATCTTAAAGGCCTGGTGCAGTGACTCATGCCTGTAATCCCAGCACTTTGGGAGGCTGAGGCAGGTGGATCACGAGGTCAGGAGTTCAAGACCAGCCTGGTCAAGATGATGAAACCCTGTCTCTATTCAAAATACAAAAATTAGCCATGTGTGGTGGCAAGAACCTGTAATCCCAGCTACTCAGGAGGTTGAGGCAGAGAACTGCTTGAACCTGGGAGGTGGAGGTTGCAGTGAGCCGAGATCATGCCACTGCACTCCAGCCTGGGTGACAGGGGAAGACTCTGTCTCAAAAAAAAAAAAAAAAAAAAAAAAAAAAAAAAAAAGAGAGAGAAAAAGAAAAGAAAAGAAAAAGGAATATCTTATAAACATTATGAGAATTTTATTAAAACAAGAGAATTTCCAGATTTTGCTAGAGGGAAAATTAACCATATTTAGATTATTACATTTTCTAAGCTCAGAGATGTTATAGGATTTCATTAGTCAAAATAGCTAAGTACAAAACTCTCTTCTCCGTGAAGCAGTTCTTCTCCCTTACACACAAACAAGGTAAGTGGCATATGGACTCTTAATTTTGTTTGGAGATGGGGAGGCGTCATGTCCTGAAAATAATTTTAGGCTACTTTCTTTAGGCATGTTTTCATGATTCTTACTTTTAAAAATGTTATTTACGCTCAATATGCTGAAATAAAAATCACTTTCTTACATTTTTGATAAAGGAATAACAACTTCAGAATTTATTGGACTTTTTGATAAGTTGAGACCACAAAGTATAAACAACAAACTGAGAATTCTGGACATTCATATGCTGTATGTACTTACTGACATCATCTTATGTTTTAGAAACATATTTTAGGTTGTGTATCTATTTATATTTGCTTCAAGAAAAAAAAATTATTCATCCAACAAATATTTGAGTGCTTACTCTGACCAGCAATTGGCCTTGGGGCTGAAAACACGGAAGAAAATAGAAAGACTTGGTATCTACTCTCATAGTTCTTACACACGAGTGGGAGAGACAGGGAGAGTACATAGGAAAACCTTTTGAAAAAATATTATTGTACAGTGTGATGAGAGAAAAAAATAAAAAGTAATGTGGTAGCAAATAACTGGTAGGGAAAGTGGATACTTAGATAGGATGTTGGCATTTGAGATGAGACCTACAGGAAGAGAAGGTGCCAGCCGTGGGAAGAACGAGAGTGATAGACTTGCATTTTAAGCATTGTGGTGATCTAGCCAGCCTGAAAAATGTTCCCACTATGAGTCACCTAGAGATCCTGGATTAAGTATAATAAACATAATAAACATCCTTTTAAGAACGAAGCTGATCTTTTTTTTTTTTTTTTTTTTTTTTTTTTTTTTTAAAGAAAGACAAGCAAATAAGCTTTAGTGATCTATTGCCCAGAATGGTGAATGTAATAAATAACAATGCATTGTATATTTCTTTTTTTTTGAGATAGAGTCTCACTCTGTCACCCAGACTGGAGTGCTGTGGTGCAACCACGGCTCACCGCAGCCCCAACCTCCTGGGCACAAGCAATCCTCCCACCTCAGCCTTTCAAGCAGCTGGGACTGTAGGTGTGCACCACCATGCCTGCCCAATTTTTTAACTTTTTGTGGAGATGGAGATCTCACTCTGTTACCCAGGCTGGTCTCAGACTCCTGGGCTCATGTGATCCTGCCACCTCAGCCTCCCGAAGTGCTGGTATTACAGGTATGAGCCACTGTGCCTGGCCTGTATATTTCAAAACTGTTAAAAGATTAGATATTAAATGCTTTCACCACAACAAAATATAAGTATGTGAGTGCTAGATTTGTTAATTAGTGTGACTTAATCATTCCACAAGGTAAAACTATATGAAAACATCACAGTATATGCCATATAATAGATACAATTACTGTCAATTTAAAAAATTGACAAGCAGGTGTGGTATATGGATTTGGATGTTTGGCACCACCGTCTAAAACAGCAGCCCCTAAGAGCCCTTATCTGGAGAGATGGAAGCAGAATGCTGTCTGCCATTTATGATTTACACTCATTTCTATATCCTCAGGAATTATTTTATTTACCCTTATTTGCAAGGCTAATCTTAACAATAGTAATTATACAAATTTCAGAGGTTAAAAAAAAAGAATTTGAAAAGGTAGTAAATGAAAGCTGACTCTGCTTGCCTTTGAGGGCATCTACCAGTCTCTGTAGCCTAAAAATTCATTTTCTAAAGGCTAGTGGAAACCGGGAAATGAGGGTCCACGAGTGGTGAAGACTTGGAACTGAGACAGACTTCCACATCCTCAAGGGTTACAACCTCAGTAATAGTGTGAACTATGGAAAAAGTTCACCCACCAGAACAGTGAACTGATTTAAAAAAAAAAAAAAAAAAAAAAAAAAAAAGTGTCTTTCGGGGTTCCAGCTCTGGGTACAAGGAGAAAGCAATCCCCTGGAGAATTTATAACCACGGCTTACCCTAATGCGATTTTGCCATTCTAATTTGCATTATACTTGTGGTCCAGGAAATCCCAAGCTGGTGAGTTACCTTAAAGCAATCTCAGGTTAACAACCCTGTGAGAGCTTGGCAGAGACAAAAATAAAATCTCTGGAGAGTTAAGCCAAGTCTTAAAGGATTTCAACAAATAAAACTCCATCAAATATGAGCTCAGAGTCTTAAACTGAGAGACACACAAGGAATCAAGGCACTGTAAGAAAGACTCAGCACAAACATGAAGAGGCAGAATTAGCCCCATCGAAGTTCTCAGACACTGGAATTATTAAATACAGAATGTAAAGTACTTATGTTTAATATTTGGAAAAAATGAGACATACAAAATAGGAGCAAGAAACCACCATCAGAATACAATAAGGTAGATATAAAATCAATCAAATACTACTACAACGATGAAAAGTATAATAATTGAAATTAAAAACCACTAGATAGAAAAACATATGAATTGTTGAAATCAAAACCACAATGGCATACCTGCAGAGAGAACTTTAAAGATAAATGTGAAAGAACTTCTGTTTCTATTCACAATTAAGTTATTGAAACTCAACTTGCCCTCCATCCATGAATAATTTTTTCTTTTCTTTTTTTTTTTTTTTTTTTTTTTGAGATGGAGTCTTGCCCTGTCACCCAGGCAGGAGTGCAGTGGTGCGACCACGGCTCACTGCAATCTCTGCCTCCCAGTTGCAAGCCATTCTCCTGCCTCAGCCTCCCGTGTAGCCGGGATTACAGGCACATGCCAATGCCACCACACCCGGCTAATTTTTCTTTTGTCTTTTTAGTAGAGACGGGGTTTCACCATGTTGGCCAGGCTGGTCTCGAACTCCTGACCTCAAGTGATCCACCTGCCTCTGCCTCCCAAAATGCTGGGATTGCAGGCATGAACCACTGTGCCTGGCCCATCCATGAGTAATTTTTTAATGGGCAGAATTAAACAACTGTTTTCATACATTGTATGACAAACAGCACATTGAGCAAAGGGAAACAAACATGATTAGCCCTATGGTTGCCCTCACTTTCTATCTGGATTGCCTTTTCAGTGCAAAGAGGGAAATCCTGAGCAGAGTTCAGTGGGCACAATGAGGTGAGGAGACACAGACTAGAGGGAGATATGCAGAGAAAGAAGAGGAACCTGCACAGGAAGCCCCTCGACCTGTTGCTGAGCAGTGAGGCATGCATGCATAGGTACAGCCCCATGATGCTAGAGAGTTGTAAGCTGAACAATGCCACAAGCTCACATAGTACTAGAAGATGTTTAGTCCCAACTAGCCAGAGTGAAGAATCCATGTTACATACACACAGTACTTAGTAGAGACCCTAAAAAGATCACATCATAGAATTAAGGGTAAACTAGCCCTAAAAATAAAGGCTAATCTACACTTGTTCTAACAAAACTTAAAAGCAAACATCAAAAAGATCAAGCTGAACTGAAACTAATTTAATCTAGAATAAAGTTCAACATTGTTTAAAGAAAAGATGATGAAATCTAGTACTCAACAACATAAACTTGTAACATCCAAGCAAAAAAATGCTACACAAAGAAGTAAAATATCACTCTTAATAAGGAGTGTAATCATCAAAAGAAACTTATCCAGAAATTACAGAGAAGATGAAATTAGCAGACAAGGACTTAAATATCTCTTATAAATATGCTGAAAGATTTAAAGGTACACATGAATATAAGATTTGATGGAAGTTATAAACTCACAAATTAAGAAATATAATGAACTCTAAGCACGATCAACAGAAGAAAATCACATCAAGGCACATGATAATCAAATTATTATTATTATTATTATTATTATTATTATTTTTTTTTTTTTTTTTTTTTTTTTTTTTTTTTTTTGAGACGGAGTCTCGCTCTGTCGCCCGGGCTGGAGTTCAGTGGCCGGATCTCAGCTCACTGCAAGCTCCGCCTCCCGGGTTTACGCCATTCTCCTGCCTCAGCCTCCCGAGTAGCTGGGACTACAGGCGCCCGCCACCTCACCCGGCTAGTTTTTTTTTTTGTATTTTTTAGTAGAGACGGGGTTTCACCATGTTAGCCAGGATGGTCTCGATCTTCTGACCTCATGATCCGCCCGTCTCGGCCTCCCAAAGTGCTGGGATTACAGGCTTGAGCCACCGCGCCCGGCCATGATAATCAAATTATTAAAAACAAATCATAAAGAAATGTCTTAAAAGCAGCCCAGAGGAAAAAAAAATTATGTACTAAGGAGCACAAATAAAAACTGCAGATGTCTTATCAGAAACAATGTAAGATAAAAGACAAAGCATGACAACTATACTACGCTGAAGGAGAAAAAAAACTGTCAGCCTAGTATACTTGATCCAGCAAAAATTCCTTCAAAAATAAAGGCTATTCATTAATAGGAAGATTCAATACTGTCAAGATGTCAGTTATTCACAACTGAATCTAGATTCATTGAAATCCCAATCAAAATTCCAGCAAATTATTTTGCAGATATCAACAAACTAATTCCAAAGTTTATATGGAGACTAAAAGACCAAGAATATTGAACACAAGATTGAAGAGGAAGAGCAAAGTCAGAGAATTGAGACTACCTGACATGATGATTTACTGTACAGCTATAGTAATCAAGATAGTGTGGTATTGGCAAAAGAACTGATAATCAATGGAACAGAACAGAGAGCCCAATAATAGACACCCACAAATACAGTCAATGGATCTTTGACAAAGAAACAAAGGCAATATATTGAAGAAAAGATAGTCTTTTCAACAAACAGTACAGAAACAACTGGACATTTACATGCCAAAGAAAATGAATCTAGACACAGACATTACACCCTTTGCAAAAAATAACACGAATGGATCACAGACCTAAATGTAAACACAAAGCTATATAACTCCTGGAATGGCCGGGTACAGTGGCTCAAGCCTGTAATTCCAGCACTTTAGAAGGCCAAGGCAGGTGAATCACCTGAGGTCAGGAGTTTGAGACAGCCCAGTCAACATGGTGAAATGCTGTCTCTACTAAAAATACAAAAATTAGTTGGGTGTGGTGGTGCGCCTGTAATCCCAGCTACTCAGGAGGCTGAGACAGGAGAATCTCTTGAACCTGGGAGGTGGAGGTTGCAGTGAGCCGAGATCACACCACTGCACTCCAGCCTGGGTGACAAAGCAAGACTCTGTCTCAGAAAAAAAAAACTCCTAGAAGATAATGTAGGAGACAAATCTAGATGGATCATGGGTATGGCAATGACATTTTAGGTACACCAAAGGCACAATCTATAAAAGAAAGGCTTGAAAAGATAGACTTTATTAAAATTAAAAACTTTTGCTCTATGAAAGACACTGACAAGAGAATGAGAAGACAAGCCACAGATTGGGAGAAAATATTTCTAAATACATATCTAATAAAAGACTATTACCCGAAATATACAAAGAACTCTTAAAACTCAACAACATAAAAATAAACTGATTTAAAAATGAGTGATGTCATGGAGTTTTTCGCTATGTTTTCTTCTAGTAGTTTTATAGTTTTAGTCCTTACATTTAAGTATTTAATCCATTTTTAGTTGATTTTTATGTAAGAGGTGAGAAAAGGGTCCATTTTTAGTCTTCTGTATGTGGATATCCAGTTTTTCCACACCATTTATTGAAGAGACTATCCTTTCTTCGTTGTGTGTTTTTGGCACCTTTGTCAAAAATCAGTTGATCATAGATATGTTGGCTTATTTCTGGACTCTCTATCCTATATCATGGGTCAATGTGTCTGTTTTTATGCCATTACCATCCTGTTTTAATTATTATTGCTTTGTAGTATATTTTGAAATCAGGAAATTCTGCCATTTGTGACAACATGAATGAACCTAGAGGATTTTATGTTAAATGAAACATGCCAAACACAGAGAGACAAATACAGTCTGATCTCACTTACGTATGGAATCTTAAAAAGTCAAACTCATAGAAGGAGTGAGTAAAATTATGATTTCCAGAGGCTGGGGACTGGCGGAGGTGGACAGAGAAAGGAAGATTCTTGTCAATAGGTAAAAAACTACAGTTAGACAGAAAGAACATGTTCTGGTGCTCTGTTGCACAGAAAGGTGACTACAGTTAATAATAACATATCATATTTCTCAAAATAGCTAAAAGAGAAGGTTTTAAATGTTCTCATCAAAAATGAATAATAAATATTTGGCATGATGGATATTCTTATTACCCTGATTTAATCATTCCACAGTGTATATATATATATCAAATTATCGTATGTATCCCATACATAGATACAATTATTATTTGTCCATTAAAGATAATACAAAACTTGAAAAATGATCAAGAGACCTAAAGAGACACTTCACCAAAGAACATGTATGGATAGCATATAAACATATAGAAAGACGCTCAACATTATGTCATTAGGGACTTACAAATCAAAACAATCAGATACCACCACATATGTATTAGAACCCCAAAATTCAAAATACTGACAAAACCAGACGCTGGCAAAGATGTGAAGCAACAGAAACTCATTCATTGCTGATTGGAATGCAAAATGAAGCAGCCACTGTTGAAGACATTTGGGGAGTGTTTTACAAAACTGGATACTCTTAGCATACAACCCAGCTATCCTGCTCCTTGCTATTTACCCAAATACGTTGAACACTTATGCCCATATAAAAACCTGCACACAGATGTTTATAGTAGCTTTAGTTAGAATTGCCAAAACTTAGAAGCAACCAGGGATTCTTCAGTAGGTAAATGGATAAACTGTGGCACATCCAAACAATAGAATTTTATTCAGCCCTAACAAAAAAGAACTATCAAGCCATGAAAAGATACAGAGGAATGTTAAATGCTTAAATGCATATTATTAAATGTTTTTTTTTTTTTTTTTTTTTTTTTTTTTTTTTTTTTTTTTGAGACGGAGTCTCGCTCTGTCGCCCAGGCTGGAGTGCAGTGGCACCATCTTGACTCACTGCTCACTGCAAGCTCCGCCTTGTGGGTTCAAGCGATTCTCCTACCTCAGCCTCCCAGGTAACTGGGACTACAGGTGCCCACCACCATGCCCGGCTAAATTTTTGTATATTTAGTAGAGACAGGGTTTCACCGTGTTAGCCAGGATGGTCTCCATCTCCTGACCTCGTGATCCACCCACCTCAGCCTCCCAAAGTGCTGGGACTACAGGCGTGAACCACCGCGCCTGGCCAAATAATTTTTGTACTTTTGGTAGAGATGGGGTTTCGCCATGTTGGCCAGGTTGGTCTGGAACTCCTGACCTCAGGTGATCTGCCCGCCTTGGCCTCCCAAAGTGCTGGAATTACAGGTGTGAGCCACCACACCTGGCCAAATGTTGCCAATCTTAAGATGCTACATGCTATATAATTCCAACTATATGATATTCTGAAAAAGGCAAAACTATGAAGACAATAAAAAGATCAGTGGTTATCAGAGGTTAGAGGGCAGGAAGGATGAATAGGTAGAGCACAGAGGATTTTTAGGGCACTGAACTTATGCTGTATGATATTAGTCATTATACATTTGTTTATGCCTATAGAACATACAACATCAAGAGTGAACCCTGGCCAGGCGCGGTAGCTCATACCTGTAATCCCAGCACTTTGGGAGGCCGAGGCGGGTGGATCACAAGGCCAGGAGATCGAGACTAGGGTGAAACCTCGTCTCTACTAAAAAAAAAAAAAAAAAAAAAAAAAAAAAAACTAGCTGGGCGTGGTAGTGGGCACCTGTAGTCCCAGCTGCTCAGGAGACTGAGGCAGGAGAATGGCGTGAACCCAGAAGGTGGAGCTTGCAGTGAGTCGAGATCGCGCCACTGCACTCCAGCCTGGGCAACAAAGCAAGACTCCGTCTCAAAAAAAAAAAAAAAAAAAAAAGAGTGAACCCTAATGGAAATTACAGGCTAGATGGTCTCTAAAATCTCTGCCAACTCAGAGATTAGATTCTATAGTGGACTTTGATATGACATAGTCTTCTGAATCTCTGTGGATGACATGTAAGATAAGAAGGAAGCCATCTGCATGCATCTGCACAATACCTCTGTGCATTATTCACAAATGAGCAGAACTATACATTTCTCTCAAAAGAAAATGAAAACTAGTGTTGTGGATAATGATTATTCATTCTGAATTCCTAGTTATGTGACATGGAACGTGAGATTTACTTTAAATAGAGCATGAAATTAAGATAAAGTAAAATACACTAACAGACTCATTTTTTAATAAGGATGTTGGATGTCAATCACTGAGATTTAACTTCTTTAGTAAGAAATAGCCTGGAATAAATGTTTCTAATAACAGGAGATTCTAAGTTAGTAAGAAATTGGTCCAGGAAATGACTTTTTAACTAGGCAAGTGAATGGTTTGGGAACCTTCTCCTTTGTATCTGGTCCTTGGCTCATTTGCACTGTGTTGGGAATATGTGTGTTACTTCCATTAGTCATCAATGAACTTTTCTTTCATTTGAATTTAAGTCCATGCTGCCTCTTTGGCTGCACCATTCTCCTCCTTCTCCCTTGCACGATTTGGAAAAATCTCAATATTTCAAAAAGAAAAAACCAAGCAAGGACCTTCTTTCACAAAGTGTTAGCAGCATAGCATATTAGAAATAACCACACCTCAATGCCAAACCTACCCAGAATGCTGTGAGAAGGACTGTCAGGAGCAAACATCCAAAACCTTTTGTAAAATTCCTTGGGTGACAAGTTCACACACCAAAAAGGAGATTTTTTAATCACACTCAAAAAGTTATGCATTTGAAACTCTGCTCTCTATATGAGAACTTTTTTAAATTTTTAAAATATAACCATTCTCAGAGAAGAGATAACAGTACTAATTCTAAGATTGAGGAAAATTGCATAGACCTTTCTGTAGCCAATTTTTTACTTTCAATGAAAGAGACCACCTGTCTTAGGTTGTATTCCCCGGGAACAGACTCTGAGAGGGAGAATTGCAGGCAGATAATTTGTCAGGGAGTTCTCTGCAGAAATATGTGCATACACATGTAAGGAAGTGAGAAAGGCAAGATTGGCCAAGAGGAGAGGTCTTCCCCAAATGTGTTTGCAACTGAGGCCTTGGCACATCCTGCAGGAAACCCTGAAGATGGGATGGTCTGTCAGTTTTGATGCAAATGGAAGCAAGGAGTGGGCTTTTGTATCTCTGTATTAGCCAGACATTAGGATCCTCACTGGGAAAGGGTCTAACCTTGGCAAGGCAATTCCTTCACTGAGGGTAATTCCCAGTGTGTAGAGTCAGCAGCCTGTGTTCTCCACAGTCAGGGTACCATGGCCTGGAGTAAAGCATTCCAGCATCTACTAGATCCAGTGACTCTATTTTTATTGTCAGTAGCAAACTATGCTGTTGCTTTTTGTTTGTAGTCATTTATGTCTGTTAATGTCAAAAGCATAAATACTGTTAGTTTTTTATGACCCTGTAAATAGTCTGCAGACAAATTTCCATGAGCATATTTACATTTCTGTACACTCGGAGTTTCCTGAGCAAAGGGCACTGATACCTGAATTAAAGGGTGATTGTATATTAACCCTAAAGGCCAGGCGTGGTGGTTCATGCCTGTAATCCCAGCATTTTGGGAGGCCCAGGAGTGCAGATCACTTGAGTTCGAGACCAGCCTGGCCAACATGGCAAAACCCATCTCTACTAAAAGTAAAAAAATTAGCCAGGCGTGGTGATACACGCCTGTAATCCCAGCTACTTGGGAGGCTGAGGCAGGGGAATTGCTTATATCTGGGAGGCGGAGGTTGCAGCGAGCCGAGATCACGCTACTGCACTTCAGCCTGGGCAACAGAGCAAGACTTTGTCTCAAACAAACAAACAAACAAAAAACAACTATTAGCTTGCAAGTAGTGCAACATCTCAGATCTTTCACAGTTTACAACTTAACAAGTGGAGCTCTCTAGACTGAGAGTGTGGCTCTACTTATAAAACTAGATACTTTTAGCAATAACATATTCATCCGAAGAACAGTTTATGTCTTCACAGCTCTGTTCTTAAAATACAAAAAAGTGCAAAAATTCTTAATAATGAATATTATATACACAAATAACTGTATGTATGAGAATGTGAGTCAGGAAGCTTTCCATTTCATCAAAAAGAAAGGAAAACAAATAGATTACTTCAACCATTCAAGGGAGAGAGCTCCAGCTAAGGAGATTAAGAAATGCCTTGGGGAGGTGGGAGTGTCTTGGCTGAGGCTTGAGGAGTAGTGAAAAGCAAAGATCAAAAAAGCATGTTATTAGACTTATGATTCTTTAAAAAAGCATACTGTTAGACTTAATGAATTATATAATTTATTAATAAGGAGGAATACTTATTGGATACTTATATACAGGCACTAAGCTAAATGCATTAAATGAATTTTTTTCTAATTTATATCTTCCAAAAACCTTTATGAGATGTTATTACTTTTCTTGGAGAAATTTATTAACTTACCTAAGTTGAACAGGTGACAAGTCATGGAACAGGAATCTATAGCAGTTGGATGGCAGAAAGTATGCTCAAACTTGTTGATCAGACCAAACTAGTTGGTCAGAGGACTCAACTAGGCAAAGGCTGGGAGGCAAGAAATCCCTGCATTTTTGAAAAACTGTAGATAGTTTTGTTTGTTTAGTAGTGATTAGGGTTGAGGCACATGAAACTTGGTAAGCAGGGGAAGGCCATGACGGATAGAGTTTGGCTTCAGGAAGTTCCTGAAGGCTCCTCATGAGAGCAACCAACAATATGCTTTAGGAACTTTAATCTGGCACCAGGGTTAAGAAGGTTTTGAAAGTGGATGACTAGTTGAGGCACAACCGTTGGAAGGCTGGTGCAATATAGTCCTGGCAAGCACAAGTGGTGCAATGCCCACGGATCTCAAAACTCAAGGTCTAAATGTCTAGTACCAAATCCTGTTTTAGGATAAGCCCTCCGATCTCACTGGGCTTCTGGATCTTCATCTACAGGAAGTCTTCCTTCGGAATCTGGAATTCTAGCAATTTAGAAAGACAAATTGAAATATTATGTTGGTGCAATAGTAATTGAGGGTTGTGCCATTAAAAGTAATTGCAAAAACCGCAATTACTTTTGCACCAACCTAATAATTTCGTGAACACAGAGACAGGGATGAGTAGGTAAAAGATACTTTAGAGTTGGAACTGAATGAACATAGAAATGTATTGAATGTAAAGGGCAAAGAGAAGAAATTGGAAGACTGCAAGATTTTAAGCCTAGGCACTGAGAAAAGTCAATGGAAATAAGAAGCCCGGGAAGAGGGTGGGAAGGCAATTAGAATTCATTTTAGATGTATTGATTTTGAGATGTTAATGAGCTATGCAGAAGACCCACTGATAAAAGAGCCCCAGAATCTAGAAGAAGGGTCCTGACTGGCATCCAGACTTGGAAGCTATTTTCATAGACAGGCAAGTAGATGAGATTGCTTAGGAACCGACTGTGGAAAGGAGGACAGGAAATCAATCAGAGTCAGCTATAGCTACACTTAAAGGAAAAACAGAGAACTGAGTTCCAGGCAAGACGGGATCAGACAGACAGAAATTCACAGGAGGCCGGGGAGGAGAAGTTTCTAGAACAAAGGCCTGTCAGATCAAGGGTTAGATGCTCTGGAGAGCTCCTTGGTCTAAAAATTCAAGTGCTCAAAAGAGTGGTGCTGATATAAGTCAGGGGTTTCAGAGGGATGAGATGGGGTAAAACGCAGCACAAAATACAGTGCAAGTGCAAAATACAGAGGATATGTATATCAAAATATAGAAGCATCTTGCTTTTTACCAAGTCAGTGCAAAATGACTTGGTAAAAATCACCAGAAATGGGGCAGGTATTTTTCTAATGATCCTCTTGCATTAGAATCAACCAGGAGTGATGGATGAAAATGCAGATTTGTGGGCCTCCTTCCAGAAACACTGAGTCATAATCTCTGGGGTGAATGCTTTGTGTATCTTCTTTTTAAACACCATTGTCCCTCGATAATTCTTTTGTGTGTAGGCCAGGCTACATACATTCAACCTGTGTTTCAAATGATTGGAGGGAGTCAGTAGACAGAGATTAATAGAAGAGATGGAAAAACTGGCTGATGGGGAGTAATCCTGAAAAAGGCAAATGGTACCTGGAGAACCAGCAGAAGGATCAGCTCAGGGAGACTCTGCCTGTGTCCAGTGACATCCTGTTTATTGGGACTCTACAAAGTGGCTCTGTGAAGTTTCTGTGTGTGTGTGTGTGTGTGTGCTGCCTCTCTTGGTAATAATATCCTGCCCTCTACAGTGACAGCCTTGATGCCAGAGATGTACCACAGACTGAAGCCTCCACAGAAGCCAGAGCCTCCGACGAGTCCCCCAACCCTCCAAGCAGCAGTGAGGAGAGCACGGGCAGCTGGACCCAGCTTGCCAATGAGGAGGACAACCCAGATGACACAAGTAGCTTTCTGCAGCTCAGTGAGCGATCCATGAGGTACCTGCTCTTCCCTTGACTTATGAGGGAAATTGGTCTCAACACAGATTCTAAAAAATGTGCTTTAATGGTTCTCTGCAAAGGGTCTCTAATAAAGAAAGGAGGAGAGAACAAAAAAAGGAAAGTTCCCACTATGTCAAGGTGCCTGCCTGTCATGATTTGTGTGCTGAGAGGTATCTTAACCTCCAGTTATGGCTTAAATTTCATTGGCCATGATTAAGAATGAGCTGTGTTCCCTTCCCTGCAAGCCCCAGCTAGTACATTCTGTGATAACAACTGAAAATTTTTTTCAATGGTGGGCTGCTTTTACACCTGGTGTGTTTGATGCTCTGTCTCTGGTTCATTTGTATTTCAGATGCAACATAGGCTGGGTTTACACCAGGCAAGTGTTTCCACACTGTGTTCTATTGTTTGGCCTGACTGTTCCTCCCTTCATCTCCCCTGCCTCTGTATTGTTCCTCCCACAAAGCCAGAGAGGAGATTAGGAGACATCAGATCTGGAAGGGCTCAAGCCAATCAGGAGACATTAACTAAAAACTATTCCCCATTGAGGTGGAACCTCTAAAAGCCTCCCTGTGTTTCTGCCCAAAATCTCATTTGATACTGGACCGCAGGCTTTGCACAGAGGTCGACTGGAAAATGGGATTGGCATCTGGGTGTATGTATGACTCTTGGAAAGTTTTATTTCTGGGAGTTTAGTCTGTTTAGACTTAACATTTCACAATGTTAAAAGATTTGTCAAAACTTCTAAAACTAGTGGAAAGTATTACAAGATAGAAACAAAAAGCAAAGAGAACTCAAATCTTTGGACTCAACAGTAAGGTTTACAGGGTTGATTACCTCCAGTACAATTTTGAATCATCAGGTTTCAGTATGTGAATATATCTGGTGTCCCCCTCAAAAGCTAAGACAAGAATTTAAAATTGAAGGCATCCAGTTGGTATTTTCTACTCTTAGAGTACCATCTACTCTTGGTATATTCAGGAGAAAACTGTCCCACTACACGATGCATCACCACTCACCCTTTGAAAGCCTTGCTTGAAAGAGACGTCACTGGAAACAGAGAAGGTGTGAGGAGACTGAGTGGTTTGGTAAAATTGGATATATTTCATTTCACAAGCACAAACAGAGCCTAAAAATTGGCTCAACTTTGCTGTGTTTCAGTCAGTAAGTTCCAGGCTAGTAATTAGACCATATGTTGATTGTGTAACCTATGAAAATGATGCAATCTGGGTCCTCCTTCTCTACAATAAAAAAGGTGCCAGGTGTTGCACTTTCTTGAAGATTGTAAGATAAAGGACCAATAAAACATTGACATTGCCCAGCTTTGTACTTGGGGTTCTGTAGTCTCATAGGAAAATAACAAGCCAGATGCTTAGCCTATGAAATCCTACGGAATGTCCCTGAGAAAATCCCTCAAATGGCAAAGGGAGAACATGAGTCCACTGGTTTCTGTCAAAACTGGTTTCTGCCAGCCCATGTTTTCAGAAGTTCCTTCATCTCTGCAGGTGTCCCCAGCAGCAAGAAATCTCTTGCCAATAGATAAATACCTTCACCATAACTAGAATGACGAAATGAGGCATACTGATTGTTATCCCCTGGATGTGATCTACCAGTTGTGATACCACTTCAAATAGTAGTATCACAACTTAGTATTTTTCACAAATTATTAGTAGTATTATTAGTATCTGCTGAGCCTGTTAGGCTTATGTCTCATTATGATTTCTCTTAATTTGGTCAGAAATAAATATTAATTGAGGTGTCCTAGGCACAAAGCGATATTCTTCTGGGGACCAAAGGAAGGAGCTTGTACAACAATGGAACATCACTGTCAGCAGCATGTTAGAGGCTGGAGATGGGCATTAATATGTAAACTTTTGCTTTGTCAGCAATGGCAACAGTAGTGCCACTAGCAGTCTTGGCATTATGGACCTGGACATTTATCAGGAAAGCATGCCATCTTCTCCCATGATTAAGTAAGTAGCCACTGAGATGCAGTGATTGTGAGACCACTACTCCAATTCCATCTGGCAATCCATTTTGATCATTCAGGGTGTGCCCAACCACTGACCTCATCGTGTCTGTACTGCTGTGGTTCCATGTCACTGGAGCAAGAATTCAAGCCTGGAATAGGCCCTGCCCTGCCACCACCTGCTTTCTGGGTTACAAATTTGCCCCCTGTGGAATAATTATTTCAGATAAAACTTATCAATGTAATCTGAAGTGTATGTCATTTTACCTACCTAGAAACAGAAGCAAAAATCCATTTAAATTATACCAGGCCAACTAAAGAAGACTATTCAATAGTCTTCACTATGAAACATCATCACTTCAATAAAATCAAATGTGAATGGCTTTTCCTTTACATGTAGAAACCTGGGATTATCACTACTAAATGTGTTTAATATTAAATGGTTGTCATGATGGATGTGTGTCATTCTCACTCAGTGCCTATGCTCTCCACAATATGGGGACTTCCTTAAGACCAAAGGAAAAAAGGACTTAGAGAAGGACGAGTACTTCTAGGAAGTACATGCATCGTAAAATATGGCGCAGAAAGAGAGGGCAACATGAGGTCAGGAGTACTTCTAGAATATGTGGTTATTCTGGAAAATTAAAATGATTGAAATCTATTTTTGACCATTGTGATTTAGCTTATGATTTGGAGATTTCTGAAATTTCAGAACAACGATAAATAAGTGTAGGCTAAAGTTGCTCCCTGACCTATTTTCTCCGTCACTATCTATAACTACAGCACTTTTATTTCACCATTTAACCAGGTGTGTTCCTCAGTGATTGAGGGTGACAGTGCATCCTTTGTTGCTCCACACAGCCATTATTCAGTGGAGATGAACATACACATTATCTTGTTTTTTTGTTTTGTTTTGTTTTAAGGAGAACCAAAAATCAAAACAAACAAACAAAAACTACCTTGGGGTAAATTTATTTTTCTCTTTCAGGAAACATTTATTTAGCTACTTTTCCCAACTTTCTCTGCAGTATGAGCCTATGAGCCTATGACCCCAGGGAAAATCTGTATTCTGAGAAAGCCAAGAAATCACCTCCATGGTCAGCATCCAAAACAGCAGAAACTGTGCCTCCCATCTGTCATACCCCCAATGTCACTTGCATAGAGATCTAGAAGAAAATCTAGATCCTTGAAAAATTAACATTTCTGCAAATAAATACGTATGAATGAAAGAATTACTATACTCTTTCTCTTAACATCAGGAACGCAGTGGAATTTTTCAGCCGTATCTTAACAGTAACAGAATGAGAGAATTGTCTATCATCAAACAACAGATTTTTAAGGGCTCCTGTCCTCCAATTTCTAGACACGACAAAAATACAGGACAACAACAGGCTTCCCAGGATAGCCACTTCCTTTCAGCTGCTGGCCATATGTTCTTACTTTAGAAACATTTACCAAGTCCTCCCACTACGTGCAAGGCTCTGTAATAAGTACACACCATGTGAAAACACCTCCGATATTGAACTCTACCATATGTAATGAAATACTTCAGTTATGAGTCCCTCATTCTAAACCACCCAGCCCACTACACTTCCCCAATAAAAAGAAAGGAAAAGAAAAATTTTAATTGAGATATTTTTCTGTCAAATGTAAGTTCTGCAGTTTGTTGGTTGTCTTTTTTCTTTTCTTTCTTTTTTTTTTTCTTAAGACAGAGTCTTGCTCTGTCGCCCAGGCTGGAGTGCAGTGGCTGGATCTCGGCTCACTGCAAGCTCCGCCTCCTGGGTTCACGCCATTCTCCTGCCTCAGCCTCGCAAGTAGCTGGGACTACAGGCGCCCGCCACCACGCCCGGCTAATTTTTTATATTTTCGGTAGAGACGGGGTTTCACTGTGTTAGCCAGGATGGTCTCGATCTCCTGACCTCGTGATCCGCCCACCTCGGCCTCCCAGAGTGCTGGGATTACAGGCGTGAGCCACCGCGCCCGGCCAGTTGTCTTTTTTATTTCAGATCAAAGAACCATATACCTGTAAAATTATTTTTTAAATAAAATAAAAGCTATGTTGCTATTGTAGTATAGAAAAAAAAAACAGTAACAAGATGGGAACATATGATTCATTAACATGAAAGTAAAATGCAGAAGAATCAATCTCCAAATCAGAACAGTTACCCACAAAATCTCTTTGATTGTTTAAACCTATGAAGGTTTGTGGTAAGGAGGTTGAAGAGAAGAGAAGGAGGCATCTCTCAGTCTCCCACACCAGCTATCCTAACTAAAGTAACGAGTTATCTGGCCTGTTGTTGTTGGAGGAGGACATTTATTGCAGACCCAGTGATCCTACATAATAGCCATATTGGTATTTTCCCAGCATTACTCCACTCTACAAAAACAATAAATCCAGAATGAACTTCAGAAGCCTTTAGATCAGTAAGACCCATCGCCTCATCTTTCATTTACAGCTTATTCTTCTAAACATTATCAATCACATACTGTTGTTTTCTCCCAAAGTGAATTACTAGAAGAAAAGGAGATTCTTAAAGGACAGTCAGAAAGCATAGAGGGTAAGCCACCTTCCCATACTTTTGACACACAATTGCCTGGGCTCTCCCTTTGGAAAGAGGGATAAGACTGTGGTTGTGTCTGTGCCCAGCGCCTGCATCTGGACTGCCCATGGGAACAGCCAGTGCCCAGAGGAGCCTGCTGGTGATCAACTTTGACCTGGAGCCAGAGTGTCCGGATGCCGAGCTCCGAGCCACCCTGCAGTGGATAGCTGCCTCCGAACTTGGGATTCCCATCATCTACTTTAAGAAGTCTCAGGAAAACAGAATTGAAAAGGTATCATGTTCCAGGTTTGGGTATCAATGAAGCTTTGTGTTTTTATCACCACTGGAAACTCAGTAAATGCTCAGTTAACCTATTTCCATTTGAATTATTTGATGCTGACTGTTCTTGACCTTAAAATTGTAGCTAGAACGTTGAAAAATCTTCCACCTGTGTAAATATAATATATTAGCATTTCTTTGATCCTTACTTTGTCTTGGCTGGTAGGTGGTTGTGAGAAAAGCAAATTGGGGGGTTGGGAACTTTTTTAGAGTCTCTTAGTTTTTGGTATTTTCTTGCTCTGGGACAAACTTCTTCATAGCACTCCTTTAAATAAAAGAAAGAAAGAAGAACCTGATACACAACAGAAAGCAAAGTGAAGCCACACTGACATCTAAAACAGGCCAAGAGAAGGCATTTTTAATTCCCTTCCAAACAGATTTGCATTAGGAAGACTTTTTATTTATTATTCTCCACCTTCCAGAAATATAAAGCTAGGCAAGGGATCCTTGGCCAACATCAAAATTAATAGTAACTATCACTCTAATTCTATATCTGTAACTGTGGTAGAATCTTAGCTATGAAGAGTAAGGCATGAATCTGTCTGCCAATGTCTTCAAGCTCAATTTTCCATAGTTTAAAAGTAGACTCGTTTTAAAAGATTTCAAATTAATAATAGCATATTAGTTTTCTATTGCTGTGTAACAAACTGCCACACATTTACCAGCTTAAAACAGCACTCAGCTCCATAGGTGTGAAGTTAGGGTGAGTTCCATTGTAATCTTTGCTTTAGGTTTTACAAGGCGGAAATTAAGGCATGAGCCTGAGTAGGCACTTATCCAGAAGTTCCAGGGAAGAGAAGGAGTCCAAGCTCATTCACGTTGTTGTGCTAACTCAGTTTCAGGTGGTTGTAGGACTGAGGTCCTGTTTCCTTGCTGGCTGTCAGCAGAGGGCCACTCTCAGCTCCCAGAGCCACCCACATTCCCTGTCACATGGCTCCTTTATGTCCTTTTGGTATCAATCTCTCTGATACCTCAGCCACCTGCCAGAAAAAGCTCTGTCTTTAAAGAGTTTGTGTGATTAGGCCAGGTGCAGTGGCTCATGCCTGTAATCCCAGCCGTTTGGGAGGCAGAAGTGGGCAGATCACCTGAGGTCAGGAGTTCAAGACCAGCCTGCAACATGGTGAAACCACATCTGTACTTTAAAAAAAAAAAAAAAAAAAAAAAATAGCCGGGCATGATGGCAGGCACCTGTAATCCTAGCTACTCAGGAGGCTGAGACAGGAGAATTGCTAGAACCCAGGAGGTGGAGGTAGCAGTGAGCCAAGATTCCACCACTGCACTCCATCCTGGCATCCTGGTGGCAGAGTGAGACTTGAGACTTTGTCTCCAAAAAAAAAAAAAAAAAAAGAATATGTGTGATTAGATTATAATCACCTGATTTCTGATTAACTCAAAGGTAACTGATAAATCCTTTTTACCATGTAAGGTAGCGTAATAAGGGTATGATATCTCATCCTATTCATAGTCCCAGGGATTAGGGTGAAAAACCTTGAGTACTGTTTTAGGATCCTGCCTATCAAGCCACTGGGTAGGATTTTCATGTCTTGTTGTCACAAGGTGCCTCCATGTGCCTCATCCTACTTGCTTCTCAACAAGCCTGTGACAAAACAGAACAGATATTGTTGTCCTTTTTTGACTAAGGAGCAAATCGGGTACAAGAACGATTTCCCAGGCCAAGTCCCTGCACTCTGCTTTCTCCATAAAATACTTCTCAGTAGTTCTTTATTTTAAAAGGACCTTTCTCAAGTTAAATCCTTGGGCTTACAATTTGGATTTTTTTTTTTTAACTGTGTAATTGCATTTTAATTATCTGTGCCAAAATCTAGCAGCCTGAAATGAAATGTTCTTTACCTTCTTGCCCCTGCTTACGGTAGTTAGAACAGCTTCTCTATTTCTGCATCACGAGTCCATGGAATTGACTACAGGAAAAATTGAAAAGGAGATCTAATTCATTGTTCATACCCTCTCTCACTTCAACCTTTTTCCAACTGGTAATTAATACGTCCTTTCATGCCTATGCCTGCCTGCTGTTATACCCAAAATTATTCTAGGCACCTTGCTATACTTGTCATACTTTCATTTACAAGGTGTTGAGTGGTTCACTATTTGATAAATTCTCCTCCGACCTTCCACTCAGCTGCAAAGGGTGCAATAAAAAAAACATAATCATGGCTGGGCGCGGTGGCTCAAGCCTGTAATCCCAGCACTTTGGGAGGCCGAGATGGGCGGATTACGAGGTCAGGAGATCGAGACCATCCTGGCTAACACGGTGAAACCCTGTCTCTACTAAAAAAATACAAAAAACTAGCCAGGCGAGGTGGTGGGCGCCTGTAGTCGCAGCTACTCGGGAGGCTGAGGCAGGAGAATGGCGTGAACCTGGGAGGCGGAGCTTGCAGTGAGCTGAGATCCAGCCACTGCACTCCAGCCTGGGTGACAGAGCGAGATTCTGTCTCAAAAAAAAAAAAAAAAACAAAAAGAAAACACCACAATCCCATGTGAGCCTACCCCCATGCCATACACTGTCCCAAAGACCCTCTGCTACATAGAGGAGAGAAAAACATTCTCAGGAATGCATTCCCAGGCTCATGGGAAAATGAAAGATGAGCTGGTTCCAGCTCTATCGCCTGCTACTTACTGAGTAAGAGTGTGACATGGTAGATTTTCAGGTGGTACCTTAATGGAATAGATGTTTGTACAATGTATCTTCTTGAAGAAACAATGTATCTTCTTGAAGGAACAATGTATCTTCTTGAAGAAACAATGTATCTTCTTGAAGAAACAATGTTATATGAATATATGTCTCAGAAATCCCCAGTCGGTGCAAGGGTAAGAGGTGTCTCACAAACACCTGGGTTACATAAATCATGCCCTGACTTGGTATTTGTTTATCCCAACCTGATTTTCAATTCTCAAAGAGAATACTTGTTTTTGGATATAACTATTTTTCTGAGAAAATAGACATTCCGCTAATGTTATTAAGAAGGATATTAAATGATATTTCACTCATTCAATTAGCACCAGCTCAAGAACTTTAATTCTAAATAATGTAATTTTAGGAATAAAATCTTCTAATTTTTTCTGAGTCATCTAAGATTCTCTCCAAAGTCCATTGTATCATTCTATGCCTTTGCATCCTCATAACTTAGCTCCCACTTATGAGTGAGAACATACAATGTTAGGTTTTCCACTCCTGAGTTACTTCACTTAGAATAATAGTCTCCAATTTGGTGGTATTGACTTTTGACTTAACTTTGCAAATACGAAGACAAAAAAACTACAGTTAAGGTTATCAGTTTCAAAGAAACTCATCGCAAAGGAAGGGGAAAATTCGGAAGAATTCGATACTGAGGCGCTTCATCTGTAATCATAAGAAAGTGCCTTGAACTGATTTCTTTAGTCAGATTTAGTGCGTGTTAGAGTCACATAGGGAGGTTTTACAAACTCCAACGCTCCAACCAATTAGATCAGAATCTTCTCCAGCGATGCTGCCCAGGCATCAGGGTTTTGTAAAGGTGTCTGGGGTTCCAGAGTGCAGCCAAGTCTAAGGCTGGTAGCTCTACGGGCCTTAATTGCAGGAGCAATATAATAACCAACTCTCTTATGCTTAATGCAATCTAATTCTGCCTTGGAGGAAAAGGATGTAGTTGCTTTCAGAAACCTAAGTTGAATGTTTTCAAAAAATTATACAACTTGCAACAACTCCCATAGATTTCATGATACAATTTTGTAAAAATTAATCTAATTATTAAATGCACCTGAGAATATAAAAACTATCTCCTATGTGATTCTTTTCTTCAAATGAGTCTACAGATGATAGAATGTAAATTCTTCTAGTTTCCTAAGACAAAACATTCGAAATGCCAACTATGATATAAGGGAAGGGAACCTCATTATTACTGATTGTGAAATAGCAGAAAATGAAATATTTTCATTTTTATTTTTCAATACCATTGAGAGAAAAACTCAGATCCTGACATGCTCAAGCTGATTGTGGAAATACCCAGGCAATAGCATGAACGGGCACAATGAGAGCTCTAGGAATCGCTGCTAAATAGGACGTGGTTTTAAAATTTCAGCCCAGTAAAGAACTAGAATGTCCTTTTCTGACTTCTTCGCAATCTTTTTTCATTCTTACCTTTTTTTAATGGAAGAAAAGAAAACATGAGAACTTCTTGCTCATCAGCCCCAAAGATGTTTCCAGGTCTCAATATCCAAGATTAAGTCATCACAGTCTCAGAAAACGCTCTATTTAGTGGGACCAGACCATTGTTAAATGCCACTGTTTTGGGATATCAGCCTGGACTTAGAAATCATGACAGATTCCAGCTTGTGACCACACCACAAACTCTACGCAGAGTGGCCTAGCTGGTGGCTTATTTTGACAAGTTTGGAGAGACTCTCCTTCACAGGCCCCAAATAGATGGAAAGAAGCTGGTGTTAGGGCTTCTGGAAAGGTAGAAGGCAGGGAGAATTCTGGGAAAATATTGGCATCTGCTCCAAAGCTTTGATTCTTCCCCCACCCAGACAATGACTCAGAGATAAAGGCTGGGGATAAGGTGGTGGTGTCGTGAGCCACGGTTTACAGAAAGGAGCCGAGGCAAATGTCATGTTTCCATCGATGGAATCTTTTCAGACTTGCTAAGTGAAAGGAGGCACCAAGACTACTGGGGATGCTTTAGGGAAATCTGGAGAAACAAATCAACAACCTGTGAGCCTCTCCCAGTGAGACCTCAGAAACTCAATGTCCCCACCTTCTGGACTAGGAGCTCTACTTTCTAGATTTCCAGTAAGAGCTGGAGAGTGAGGAAAAGCCTGCTTAGTGGAATCATACAAAAGCTGTCATTTTAGCCTTTCTCCCCTTTATTCCCTTCAAGACCACTATTCCAAAGCCACACGTCATCATCCGTTTGTTGAATCAAAATCGTGGCGTGGATCTTACATACACTCTTAGATAATAAGTAACAGCTCACAAAATTATTTTTATGTATCTCCATAAATCACTAATAGCTGCTTGAAATGTTCCCCTTCCCAAAAGTATTTTCATCGTTAGCAAAGCCTTAACCTAAAGGGTTTGTACTCTGTTCCTAAAATGTCAAGAATCAGATGGACAAGAAGCTCAGAAGGGTGGTGAGAGGTCCCAGGCAATGAATACTTTCTTTTAAATTTTTTTTCTTTCTTTCTTTCCTTTTTTTTTTGAGATGGAGTCTCACTCTGTCACCCAGGCTGAAGTGCAGTGGTGAGATCTCGGCTCACTGCAACTTCTGCCTCCCGGGTTCAAGCGATTCTCCTGCCTCAGCCTCCTGAGCAGCTGTGATTACAGGTGCATGCCACCACACCCGTTTAATTTTTGTATTTTTAGTAGAGATGGGGTTTTCATCACATTGGTCAGGTTGGTCTCAAACTCCTGAACTCGTGATCAACCCACCTCAGCCTCCCAAAGTGCTGGGATTACAGGCGTGAGCCACTGCACCCGGCCTCTCTGAAATTCTAGCACTGAGACTGATGGGAGTGAATGAGCTGGCTCACCATGGCTGCTACCATGAGCATGAAGCAGCCCCACATCTCACCCCCACAACATATATGCCCACTCAGTCACCACGTGATAAGAAACATGCCCCATGACCAGCTTTTATTTTGCCACATGCCCACCACTCTCCCACTCCAGGCTCTGTTCAGCCTTTTCCTAGATCTATAACCTGCAATCATTTTCGAGGAGTGCTCTTGCAGTAGAAAATTATTGAGCAACAGCCTCAAGAGATGCATGTTTAAATTATATATGTGAAAATACATTACCCAAAACTCAAGACTGAATACTTAGTAAAAGTTCATCCTCAATGATGCTAAATGTTTATCCATGTTCCAAACAGTCTTCTTGAGATCTTTGAATGTACTTGACTCACGCTTGGTCTTGCATCCCTTCTGTCATTCAGCAAATATGCATGGAGCACCTACTATGTGCAGGCATGAGATATGAAAAGATGGCTAAGATGTTGTCCTTCTGCTGGGAGATCACTGTCTGTGGTTACCATCTGCCTTCCATCTGTCTCCCTTTTCACAACATCCTAAAACTCTTTAAGACAATGTTTATGTTTCCAGGTATTAAAAATTAAGGATGTCATTTTCCAGCCTAGGAAATTGCTTTATTTTGATTCAGCCAATACAAGCCAAATGAGTACAATAAAGTACTGATTACTGTCACTGTGCAAATGTTTGGTACCATCACAGCTGGGAGAAGAAACATCATTTAACAGCAGATCTTTATGAGACAGCTTCTCAGTAATTGAAATGAATTAACATACTCAAACTGGAAAGAAATTAGCATTCCAGTCCCTGGCTGATCTCTTAAGTCTGAGCAAACAAATACCAAAAAAGAAAAAAAAAGAAAGAAAAGAAATTTAATTTTTAAAAATCCTAGGGAAAAAAAAAAAAGTCAAAGAACTAGTAACTGAACCACAATCCTCATCTTTTTAGCAAATAAGTCTCTCTTCCTCATAAAACTGCCAAATTTCCAGCCTATTTTTTTTCTCCTAGTGCTCCAAGTAAATATCAAGAACATAGAATTTACTTATCCATATTCCAAACAGTCTTCTTGAGATCTTTGAATATATTTGACTCACACTTGGTCTTGCATCCCTTCTGTTGTTCAGCAAATATGCATGGAGCACCTACTATGTGCAGGCACTTAGTTCGTCTGCCACCAAAATGCAGAAAGTTATGGTGGTAGAAAGAGCATTGGATGGAAGTGTTAGAAGACCATGATCCTACTGACAACTTTTCATCTTTCAAGCTCACATCTTTTTCATTGCAAATGCTCACATCATAGAGTTGTGACAGAACTGAATGAGATTCCACGTGTTAAAATATTTCCTGTAGTTCCTGGCTTTCATTACATGTTTCCTCAAGAAAGTACCTAAGGAGTTAGAGAGTTCTTCACACTGGACTTCATCAGTTCCATGAAGAGAACCACTTATAATTATTTCCCCATTTTTCCTCCCTTCAAGCCCTCAATTTCACTTGCAGTCCAGACTTTCTCTCTAGGTTGTGGCCGATAGAACTGGTACCAATAACCAGGTGACAAATCTAAGGTGTTTCCTCTATCTTTCCTGATCCTGTGGCTGTGGAAAGCCAGACTTTCCTGATCCTTCATCTTAGCCTGGAGGGTGAGGGAGTTGCTTCTCAGGATGGAATGAGAAACCAACAGGTGGTCCTGCTTCAAAGTTTACCACTTGATTTATTTGGCCTAAATTTACATACCCAATGAGATCTTATTTGTGACAGAAATAGAAGGGACTGGGAGCTGTAATACAGTCCTATTACAGAAAGTCTAACCCAGAAAAAAGCAGACCTGAGAAAACACTAAATATCTAAAAGACTGGCTCTTAGAAAAAGAATTAGTCTCATTCCACCTAATCCTCTGCAATCAGTGAATGGCAAACTGCTGTGAAAAAAAAAAAAAATCAGTTGATGAAGCTTGGTAATAATCTGGAATCTTTAAAAAGAAAATAGATTATCCTGGAAAACAGTCCTCTGACACTAGAGACATTTAAATAGGGACTGGAGAGCCATTGGCTTTGTGAGGGTGGTTGAATGAGGTGGCTTTCAGGACCCACTATGCTCTGTGAGCCCTAACTCTCTGTTTTATTTTAGTTTCTAGATGTCGTGCGGCTGGTTCATCAGAAGTCCTGGAAAGTGGGTGATATCTTCCATGCAGTTGTCCAGTACTGCAAAATGTATGAGGAGCAGAAGGATGGGAAACTGAGTCTCTTTGACTGGCTCTTGGAACTGGGATAAGGCAGTCTGCCCTATTGAGCATTCCTTCCCTTTATTCAGCTTAGATTACAGTGGTTTGTTCTAAATGCTCTAAACGTTCTCAAAACATCACATCACATTAGCAGAGCTATAAAACAAAAATCTGCTACTCAAATCCACTGCATACAGAATAAATCGGAGGAAAAGCAAAATATAGGTCTGTTCAAATTCATACAACTTGTGAGTGAGTTCCAAAGACCTTGGATTAGAAGGGCTGGACAAAGAGAAATTTCAATGGGGCCCAAATTAGAAGGCTTATAATGAGACCCAGTCTCCAGGAAAACAACGCTCACATATGTTTAATCATATAAAATGATTTGTAATGTCTCTAATTAACAAACTCGGTGGTCAAAATAATTTTTAAAAGTATTCTGTAACCTATATTTTACTTTTTCTGATTATGTTAAGGGGCTGCCAGCCCAGGGAAATACTTAAGATATGGGTGAGAAATCCCCAGGCTTTTATACAAAAGATTTCCACCTTCAAACCAATGTCAGTGGACATTGATAAAAGGATAGCAGCGTCCCCTACTGAGGTGATTTCCTTTATTCCCTGCAGCCCACTGATAAATATCCCACTTCTCCCAAATAGTGTCTGGGCTCCCAGCTAAGCAGAAAACTAGTGTCAATTGGCATCCAACTGAAGAAGAGGAAAATAAAAGATTGTCTTGTTTCCATCCCTGTATTACTTGGGTAACATGATCACATAATTCTTATCCTAAAGGAAAGCTCTCATATTAAAAAAAAAAAAAAAAAAAAAAAAAAGTCTTTTCAGATAAAATCTGCTTGTGTCTCGAATAATATGACATACAAACTTCTACTTTATTTTATTGTAAATTATAAAGAGATTATTGTCTTAAATAATATATTGAGTTAGCTTTGAGCTTCCTAACTTATGAAGAGAGTGTTGTCTAAAGTCACATAT
The DNA here is from genome assembly GCF_007565055.1 of Rhinopithecus roxellana. Classification (NCBI taxonomy): domain Eukaryota; kingdom Metazoa; phylum Chordata; class Mammalia; order Primates; family Cercopithecidae; genus Rhinopithecus; species Rhinopithecus roxellana. Next base: position 21,421,294 of record NC_044562.1, read on the forward strand.
TGACATCGAGCTCATGGCTTGTTTCATCACGTGTGTGTTGGTAGCTGTACAGCAGACACGCCACTCCAGTGACATTTATGACAGAAGCAGGGTCATGGTCTCGTATTTGACATGATCAGTTAGGATCATAGACTTTCCCTGACTCGTGGATATTAACCTTGAATTGGGGGAAAAGAAGATTTTGTCACATTTTAGTTATTTTAATAACAGAGATTTACTCTTTTGAAAAATAAAGGTATCTAATATCCCTTAATAAGTCTTCTTTCCTTCCAAATAATGACCTACACGGATTTTATTTTCTCGATCAAAGAGGTGTTTATTAAGGATTTCTGGATATACTATACTTTTACTCTATTTTTCAAGACCACAAAGTAATTTTAAATGTCAGCAGGTTCTCATACATGAATGCTGGCCTCACCTACTCTACCATCCACATTTTGAAATGCAAAGAAAGCTCCCTTGTAAGCCATCCTTCCTTCCCCACTCCCATCCTAGGATAGTTGCCCAGTGCTCAGTAGGCATTTATTATTGAAATAGTCCAAATTTAGGTTATTATGCTTAATTTGACACAATAAGCAAATGCCCAGTTTTAAAATATATCCATCAATTCATGCTGAAATGTGCTTCTTTGTGCTATCAAATGGAATAGAATACACTTATTTTTTAAACAATCCCAGAATATTGTGTGTAGCCTTTTGTTGTGCTTGAATAAACGTTTACTTATCTTACAAAGCACAAATACTGGATTGTAACCATGTGATGAAGTTATCTATGTTGTACCTCACATTGCAAATTAATCAATAAATCTCTGTTGTCAGATTGTCAATTATTTTTTCTGCAAGAGCTTTAAGCACCTCATAGGAAAAACAGTCACGGTACAATTGGATAAAGGCCTATATATTCCTTAGAAAATGTTTTGTTGTCCTGCTAATATTTATTGGAAAACGTAAATGTTCTTGGCTTCGTTTGTTAAAATCAGTAATATTCATGGAAATCAGTTTCTCAAACTTGGCACTATTGACATTTGGGAGTACATCACTCTTTGTTGCAAAGGGTTATCCTGAATATTGTGACATGTTTAGCAACATCCCTGGCCTCTACCCACTAGATGCTAGTAACCACCCCCTCACAGTTACAATAACCAAAAATATTCCCAGCCTTGCCAAATGTCCCCTGGAGGCCAAAATCATCACTGGTTGAGGACCACTGTTGTCAAGAATGCATTGAAGGACCAGGCCTTAGTCTCTATGAGGTCTTAAAGGAGGAGGTGCCTTCAGCCATCTAGGGAATCCCCATAAGAAGCCTGAAAACCGGGTATTTCCCTACCCAAGACCCATAGAGTGTGGCTTTTGCCTTAAATCTGGGGAATAGGAGAAAGAGGCACAAGACAGACAAGGAGTCTAGAAACCTGGGGATAAACCAACCTAGACTCAACTAAACTCAAAGTAAACTCATTGGGGTTAGGGGTAAGTGAATGATGCTCTTTGAATTCAGGAAATAAACTATTAGAGTATATGCAAATAGAACATTGAGAATCATGGGCACTTTGTTTTATAATAAGGAGGCATGAACATGCTTTGAATTCTGCAGTCAGCCAGGGGATATTGTTAAATAAAAATAAACTCTGTACATTAGCAAAGAGAGGCTTTATTTACACCGATTATGGCAAGTGGGGTTGGGGGACTCTTTCAGTGGAGGATGGAACTATTGCAATAACAAGAATGCTCCAACCACAAGATCTGCAAATGTGTTAAGGGTTAGGCAAAAAGGAGTTTTTTGTTTGTTTTGTTAGAAAGAGATGTAAATAAGGCTAGAATGAACCAGGAATGGGGAATGGGATGGACAGGGTGAGCCAGTGAGGTGGCATGATCACACAGTAGATTAGAGAATGTTTTATCCCGAGATCAGCCTGGTCTCAGGAAGGGGCCTCTTCGGGAAGGGCTGTATGCTGGATCATACTGAGAAGGGGCCAACATTCAGGAACCAAGGAAAGGAGAGAAGCTTAACTAAAGTTTAGTTACAAGCGCTTGTTCCAGTTCGTCAGTGGGTACAGTTTGGCTAATTCTTTATGAGATAATAAACAAGAATTTGGAGGGTCTGTGTCTGGCCTTGTTAGAAGTAAACCAGAGAGTGACCCACGAGTCTTAAGTCATCCGCAGAAAGATGATTCCTTGCACTAAGCTATTTCTGGAACATACTGGTTGGGGGAATTTCCCTAACCATGGCTGTTTACTAGCATCTCAGTTGTCCATATCAAAGACTCAGCAGATAGTCCTTAGGAAACCATTGTCCTTGACATCTTCTTGGGACACATTGTCTTCCTTTCACAGTGTAAGTGCATGTCCCTTCATTTAAAAAACATTTTCCTTGGAACTATTGAGCGTTGGGTACCATGCTAGACAGTTGGAATGAAGAGCTGAATTACGCGGCACGGCACTTAGGAGTTCACAGACTATAGGGGAAATGTACACATCAAAGTCTAACAGAACAACATAATAATGGCTATAATGCAACTCTATACGGACTGGCAAGGCAGGGAACCCTGGGGAATATTCATTGCTACATGGTGGAGAGAATATTTGTGCTCAGCTTTTGGGGTATGAGGGAGTCATTTAATAAGTAGGGAGAAGAGACCCCCAAACTGCAGAAGAGAGGGCATTCAGAGCAGAAGGATCATGAGCAGCAGTCTGGATATGCAGCCTGAGCCACAGCTGGAAATTTGATGCAATCATAACACAGCTATGAGCTGAGGGAGGCACCAGGTGTGAAGCTGGGAATAGAAATCAAAGCCACATTTTAAGAGGCTTTCCATCTGTGCGAAGGAGTCCAAAATAGATTCTTTTTTATCCCCCCATAGAGACAGAGTCTTGCTATGTTGCCCAAGCTGGTCTTAAACACCTGGCTTCAAGCAATCCTCCTGCCTTAGCCTCCCAAAGTGCTGAGACTACAAGCATAAGCCACTCTATTTGTCCCAAAATGTATTATTTGAGCATGAATCCTTTTAATCAAAGGAGATGGAAAATCAGAGGTACATGTAAGAAAAATTATATATAATATGAATGAATGTGTGTGAATTGTATAAATTATATGAATTAATGAATGTTTGAATTATATCTAATATGAATGGATGTATATAATTTTTGATTATATACAATATGAATGAATACATGTGTGGGCCACTGAGTTCTAGCTTTAATTTGAGATAATACCATGGAAGACAGCTTTGTTCATGGGCATATTCACGGTAGAGGGGCTCCCTCACAGTTCTACGACTTGTTCTTCTCATACAGCACTCTGCACCAGGTGTCTCCAAGACCGACCTCAGATGGAAGGATCCGTCTGATATGCTAGAAGGTTATGCTGGAAGGATCCACAGGATTCAGAAGCCATGTTTCCACAGTTATGATTTATCACAGCAAAAATGGATGCATTAAGCTCAGCAAGGGGAAAGGGCACATAGAGCAAAGTCCAGGAGAAATAAATGCAAGCTTCCGGGTGTCCCTTCTCAGTCGAGTTGCGCAGGATGCACTTAACTCTCCAATAATGATACATGACAACACAGGCAAAGTGTCGCCAACCGGGGAAGCCTTAGCGTCCAGGTTGGTGCTGGAGGTCAGCCATGTAGGCTTGCAGCATCCACGGGACTGACCTCAGCTACTCATGCTCCAGCCTCCACTACACACCAAAAATGGATGTTTATGATACATCTGTTATTAGGTAAATTATGTGGTCAAAGTGGTATAGCATGGCCCAAGGCCTCAGGCATACAAAACACTCTTACCAGGCAGAACATTCCCAAGGCTCAGTGCTTAGCTCTTAGGAACCAGCCAAAAGTCAGTCCTGGAAATAGACCTCTTTGGGGAATGTGCAGGGTTGGAACAACCCAGGCATCATGAGTTAACCCTTTCCTGCACAAGCAGTTATCACCATCTGCCTTTTAGCATGGTACATTGTGTACAGGTGGTCTCCGTTGCTGATTGTGAATTCCTGGAGGATGAAACCACATTTTACTCATCTATGAATTCCGCCATGGTCCCTAGCACAATAGCAGATGTTATGTAGACCTGGAAAACGAATAGGTCTTGGGGAACTGAGGCCTTGGTTTATATCTGATAAAGTTCAGCCATTAATTCTAAAACTACAGTTTTATTTTTATGTTCTTCTTAGCTTATTAGAGACTGCTACCTGGCATATAAATCTGCTCAGAATTTCTTATGAAATTAATTTTGGATTCAGGCAAGTGAAGTGTTCTACAAACATTTGCGTGTTATTGGAATTGTATAAGAATGTTTGACCTAAAATATTTTAATACCACAAAACTGAGAATATTTTAGGGGTATTAGAATGAATTTCAGTGATATTCAGGACATTGCCAGCAGAACTTGGAGCCAATTGAGTGCAGGCAGGTTCAAATGAAATGAACAGAGGAAGGAAAACATCCTTTGAGCCTCCCTTGCTCCCAGCAAAACTTGTTTGTGCACAAACAAACAAAATGTTAATCCATCTTTATTGTTGCAGAGATCCTTTCACCAACTAAATTTTTCCTGAATAATTCCTTCAAAAATGCCCTCTCGAAAGTCCTCTAATTTCCCATTCTTCCTTTCAGTGTTCACAGCTCCTTTCTGCAAAAAGGGAAGGGAAGGCCTTCTGTTCCTTGGAGATGGCCTTCCATTAAACAACTATCAATATGTTTTTATCTCTTTTTGGAAGATTCCCACCACTTTGTTGAACTCCATCCCATTACTATACCCTTCATTCTGTCAGTTTCTGGTCCAGAACCTGCCAGGGACTCCTGATTTTACAATGATGCTCTGAGCACTCAAAACCCAGGTGCAAAGATTGTTTTATGGCAAATTGTGATGTCCTTGGGCTAAGTATCTGGCCCAAATATTTATATGCACACAACCCGTCTCTCTCTTAGCTTGTCATAAACAACAGCATGCGGGACAGATAAAGCAGAAACAAGAGTTTCTGTTCTTCCAGAGGAAGGTAGAATTAATGGCTCTTTGTTGAGACAGCATAAAGGTGGATGAAACCAAGACAGCCTCTAGCTTTAAGTGCCGTGGATCCTTCTCCAGGCCCATGTGTGACATTTGTGAAGGATACTCTTGCCGACTATTTCAAGCAACAGGACAGAATTATTTTAAACCTGACAATATTTTTAGTAATCAGGGCAATAGACCACATGTTGACCTTTTAGGAAATGCACAGAAATGCCAAAAAAAAAAAAAAACCACCTCATTGAATTAGATCAGTTATTACCCTCTGTATTTTTGACAGCAGAATCTTATTTTAAATTTTCATTGCAGGGTTATAGTATTGGAGAGTTCTAGGCTCTCCAATGTATTTACCAAATGTTTTTGATACTTCATTTTTAATCTATGTTTTAATATAACAAGTAAAGTGCGTGAATAATCTGATACATGAGACCATTTCTAACTGAACATTTTGTACACTGCTGTCTGCCAGAGAGATGATACCAAGGAAGGAGTAAAACAATGGTCTGGGGTGTGGTAAGCCACGTGAAGGTTAGAAGAGGCTTGTTCCTAAACATCCAGGAACAGTTTGTTTCTTTGTTTTCTAAATGCCTGGAGCAAGAGGCAGAGAAATCAAATTTTGAATAATTATTCCCAAAGAGGTCAGGAAAACTCTGAGAGTGTTGAGTGAGACAAAGAAAAAATGTAGCTACAATTCTTAACATTTTTATGGCTTAGGCTTTTATTAGTCCTTTCTCATGCCGCTAAAAGGACATACCTGAGACTACGTAATTTATAAAGGAAAGTAGTTTGACTCACAGTTCCACGGGGGTGGGGAGGCCTCAAGAAACTTACAATCACGGTGGAAAGGGAAGCAAACTGTCCTTCTTCATATGGCGGCAGCAAGGAGACGTGCAGAGCGAAGCTGGGGTGGGGACAAGCCCCTTATAAAACCATCAGATCTCGTGAGAACTCACGTACTATCATGAGAACAGCATGGAGGTCACTGCCCCCATGATTCAATTACCTCCCACCAGGTCCCTCCTACAACACATGGGGATTATGGGAGCTATAATTCAAGATGATTTGGGTGAGGACACAGCTAAACCATATCGAGGCTCTTTTGAAAACCTGAGAAAAGCTGCAAATACACAAAATTTAGGGGTTATTGGTAGAACTTCAGGGAGCTGTTCAAGCCTTCTACATAACTCAGTTCTAGTTTCTAAATAGTAGGGCTCATGTCTTCTTCATTTGCTTTCACCTTCCAGATCCTACCTCTGGTTCCTATCCTCAATTCTTGTTTGTTTGAAGAAACCCCACCCTCATTTATGAGGAAGGCAGATCAAAAAAGTCAGATTCTGACCAGAATGAATGCTATTTTAAAGGTTTTTGGTTTTTTGTGTGTGTGGAACATGTTCTCATCAAGATCATTACAGAAATGCAAATTAAAACCACAATGAGACATCACCAGTCAGAATGGCTATTATTAAAAAGTCAGGGCGGGCATTGTGGCTCATACCTGTAATCCCAGCACTTTGGGAGGCTGGGGCAGGCAGATCACTTGAGGTCAGGAATTCAAGACCAACCTGGCCAACACAGTGAAACCTTGTTTCTACTAAAAATACAAAAATTAGCTGAGTGTGGTGGAGCGTGCCTGAAATTCCAGCTACTTGGGAGGCTGAGGCAGGAGAATTGCTTGAACTCAGGAGACAAAGGTTGCAGTGAGCCGAGATTGCGCCACTACACTCTAGACTGGGTGACAGAGTGAGACTCCATCTCAAAAAAAAAAAAAAAAAAAAAAGAGGTCAGAAAATAATAGATGCTGGCAAGGTTGTGGAAAAAATCTCATTCCGTTCATTAGCCACTCATTCCACCAATACTTATTCAACACCAAGCACGCTAAGCACTGTTCTAGATGATGCAAAGAAATGCAATGGAGAACAGAGAGTGTTTTTGACATTTGAGAATTTTCACTCTAGTAAAGGATATAAATGATGGGCTGTAACAAAAATATATTAATAATATATAAAACTTAGTTGGGCATATAGCATCAATAAAAAATGCTGGGAAAAAAACTTTAATTTAAAAGCAGAGTAAGGATTATAGGGTAGTGAAAAGTGTTCATTAGGACACGCCTCCCCTCAGTGGTTCCAAGGGCCTTTTAGTAAATTTGAAAGTTCTTGAAGAAGTCCAAGAGTGTCACTTGAGATGGCCCCTGAGGACTGACTCGCTAGTCAATCTCAGCGTGTGATTGCTGGTACCAAGTAAAGAGGTGGTGAGAAAGCCAGCTATTACCTGCACTTCATCAACTGAGAGGGTCTGTGCTTGCTTGTTATAACCGTGAGAACAATGCTGGGAGCGGGGATGAAAGAGTAAACTATATATCAAAGGACAGTAGTGTACACGGAGACAACACATCTCTATTCTTTGGACAGTTTTTCCTCTCAGCCCCATGTCTCTTTGGTGACATATTTTTCCCACCTTCATTCTCTCCTGACGTTTTCCAGCTGTCTTCAGCTCTTTCTGTCTCCACATGCTGCATTTGTTTGCCCTGTGCTGCCACATGGGTGGGTGACACAGAAGTGCAGGTTGCCTGAGTCATGGGGTCTCACCCTTCAGAATGTCAAGGGCAACACCACCATCGCTGGAACTCCCCTGATTGATGAATAAACAACATTTGAAAATAAACAAATTTGGCCAGGCACAGTGGCTCACATCTGTAGTCCCAGCACTTTGGGAGGCCAAGGCAGGTGGATCGCCTGAGGTCAGGAGTTCAAGATAAGCCTGGCCGACATGGTAAAACCCTGTCTCTACTAAAAATACAAAAATTAGCTGGGCATGGTGGTGGGTGCCTATAATCCCAGCTACTGGGGAGGCTGAGGCAGGAGAATTGCTTGAACCAGGGAGGCAGAGGTCGCAGTGAGCCAAGTCCATGCCATTGCACTCCAACCTGGGCAACAAGAGTAAAACTGCATCTCAAAAAACTAGTAATGAAAAATAAATTTATTCATGGAAGAAAATGAAGTTTCCTGACTCAGCATGGAGGTTTTGGCCAGCCCTTCAGTTAAGATAGCGACATCCACTAATGAGTATCTCACAGAAGTCCCAGAAGGGTCAACTTCTAATAGTTCTGGAAAAGCAGGACAGCTTTGACAAGAAGCTCCCTGATGCTAATTAGTCGGTGTTTTATTAATGATTTCTTCCTCTGCACTCCTTGCTCAGGTCCATGTACTTAACTGAATGTGGGGGGAAAAATTGAATGTAACTTTATAGGTAAGCAAATCAAGATGCAGAGATTTGAGAGGACCCGAGCAAGGAAGCAGAGACAGCAACAAGTAGCATTTATGTGAGCACTTGCTCCGTGTTCCAGACACTATTTGAAGTGCCGTACATGTATCGACTGATTTACTCTCCGCCATAGCTAACTGAAGTAGGTTATCACCTTGTTATTGAAAAACTTGGGGCACAAAGAGAATAAGTGGCTTGCTTAAGGTCACAGAGCCAGAACCAGGCAGAGCAGGATTGATCTCAGGCAGATCAGTCTCTGAGGCTGCACTCTTAACTTCTGCTGCAAGGTTGTTAATTGGCACAAGTTGGAGGCATGAGAAGCAAGGGAGGTCAGAGGACAGACAATGCAGAGAGAAAAAGAAGCAGAGTCACAACCCACAAATCATTCTTTCTCGATTGTACTATGTATTTTCTCAGCCACCATGACTTTTCTAAAATAAGAAGAGAGAACAGTGAATAAAACTGTGTTACTTACTTGACATTGAGCACAATTAAGGCAGGGAAAGTGGAGCTGACGGCTATTTATACAGTTGGGTTGACTGTTTGAGAGCACTCCTAGGGAAGGAGCCTGTACTTCTAGACCATTCATATAAGCTGCCTCCAGGCACAAACACTGCATTTAACTGCAACATGTAAAGATGCCCTCAATCTGGAAGAACACCAGGTTATGTTATCCAAAACTTTTTAAAATTTAAAATAAATGTTTCTTCTTAAGGCACCAAAAAAAAAAAAAAAAAAAAAAACTGTTTAGCTTCCCTCATAATGCTTTTAGAAGTATTTTTAAAATGTTATATTATATTTAACCTTTAAAATGCTATATTATATTAAACACTCAATGAATAATGCTGTGCCATTCATCTGTTCAAAATGGAAAATTAAGCAGCAAACCAAAAAGCAGAATTGTTCAGTGAATCGCAGAGGAAGCGTGCACGAGCCAAATACGCAGCACGGGAAGAATGAACAGATCCTAAACACACTGGGAGATGAATTTCAAATTCTCTTTTTAGAACTTGACTCCAGGAGGCAGCGAGAAAAGAGAAAAAGTAACAGGAGGTTATTTTTCAAAGTAACAAATGCCAACGTGAATTCATTACACGTCTAGGAGTTCGAGGAATCTTCCCTTCCGACAGGCCAATGGAAAGAGGGTATGAACAACGTCACCACAGTACACAGACCTGTTGGTCACTGTGGGTCACTAATTACACCCTGAAAATGACAACCGTCCTGTCCCAATCTGGGCATTGATAGTGACTGTGAGTAGTGGAGGGGATCTTTGGCATGAAGCAATGCAAAGAAAACTGGTCACACTGCCAAGGGCCGCATGGGTCATTGCCAACATGGAAGCCGATGATTGTCGCATACGGTGACACCATGTGGTAGAGGCTTTTGGCCCCCTAGTCAGCAGCATGCCTTCTCTCTCTCCTTTTTACCTTTTTTTTTTTTTTTTTTTTTTTTTTTGGTAGGCATCCACCTTCCTGAACATAACCTATGTGATACAAGAGAAGCTGACGCCATCCCAGCTCCCAGCGTGGATGCAGGCTGGACCGAGCTCAGCAGAGTCTTCCCTTACCAGAGCGTTGAGCCCAGAAATAGACATGGGACCTACATTGTCCCAATCTGAAGGGAAGGAATCACACAGAAGGCTCTAGCTCTTTCTCCCTCTGTCTTTGTCTCTATTTCTTTCACTCTTTCACTCTTTTTCTCTTTCTCTTCGTTTCTCTCTCTTTCTCTGTTTCCAACTTTCTCTGTTTCCATTCTCTGTTTCCAATGTCTCTCTCTCCCCTCTTGCTCCAACTCCCTGGGAATAGTGAACAAGGAATCATTTCCTCGGCAGACAGCTTGCAAATGTAAATGGTTTATTAAACAACTCAAATTATGTGAGGCAGACAAAAATATGATGCATTTTTAAATTTTGCGAACTATGAGGCCAATCGTATTCTGTTAAATCTCTTTTCTGCCGTTCTATTATGAATCTATGGTAGATCCCATATATTCCGGTCACTTGCATTACTAAAATTCCAGTCCGTCTAATCCCATTTATAGACTTGGCTTTGGCACGCAGCTAATCATTGTTGTCTGCCTTTCCTAAGCACCTGGCTGGCTTTGGCCTGAGGAGCTCGAAATAGGAAGAGGGGCAGTGTCTGTGATTCTGTTCTTCTGCCTTCTCTAGTTATATTTCCACTAGTAGTGGGCACTGGGGAGCCGGAAGAGAAATAGAGCAAATTTTTCTTTCTTTATCTGGAAGTGCAACTGCAATTCTCTGATAGCCATGATTGCTTCCCTATTTAATACAATTGCTGGAAATGTTCTCCTTGGGACAGAAAGCTAAATGTCTCCCATCTCATGAATATGTGTGTGAATTGTGTGGAGGCCCCTGTGGGGTCACTTCTTTACCATTTCTCTGATGTGGGAGACACAACCCCAACTCGAGCTTTACCCCTTCTCCCTGTAGCTGATGACCCTGCAACCCCATTTTCCATTCCCCCCAGTACCCAATGGGCAGCCCTCATGGGCAGGATACCCACAAAACTTCTCAAGCACAGTGTGATGGTTAATTTTATGTGTCAGTTTGACTGGGTTAAGGGATACGCAGCTAGGAAAAACATTACATCTCATGAGTCTGCCACAGTGTTTCTGGAAAAGATATACATTGTAATCAGCAGACTGCATAATGAATATCCACCTCACCGATGTGGGCAGGCATCACCCAATCCATTGAGGACCTAAATAGAACAAAAAGGTGAAGGAAGGGAAAGATATCCATCTTCCTGAAATCACCTATGCAAAATTGTGACAGACAAATCTGACATAGCTGACTGTATCTTGCTTCTGACCACCCAGCTGTCCTTGGTCATTCTTGGTCATAGGCCCAGCTGACTTTGGGAGGAATTTATAGTATAACTTTGAAGCAGGAATAATAAAGTCCCTCCCTAAAAAAAAAAAAAATTTACCTCCCTTTTCCAGGGCTGAAATCACCTTTATTTTCATTTTTTATGTATTTATTTTTGAGACAGAGACCCAATCTCTCACCCAGGCCAGAGTACACTGGCGTCATCACACCAAACTGCAGCCTTGATCTCCTGGGCTCAAGCAATTCTCCCACCTCAGCCTCCTAAGTAGCTGGGACTACAGATGTGTGCCACCATGACTGGCTTTTTTTTCTTTTTGGAGAGACAGGGTCCTACTGTGTTGCCCAGGTTGGTCTTGAACTCTAAGGCTCAAGTGGTCCCTGTTGCCTTGGCCTCCCAAAGTGCTGGGATTACAGGTGTGAGCCAACATGCCTGTTCTGAATTGCTTTTGTAAGACTGTGAAAGAGCACAAGATTAGCTTTATGGAAGGGGCATGAATTCGGCTAAACTGTAGGCATAGTTTCTATAGTCTTAGGAGTCATGTGGCTCTGCTCATATGATTTGTAACTTCCCCAGTTGCTCCTATAGATAACATCACTATTGTAAAATCTAAGATTGACTTTTTGAGATATTTTTTAGACTGATTCCATCACCACCAGGCCTGCCTTACAAAAGCTCATGAAGGAAGCACTAAACATGGAAAGGAACAACCAGTACCAGCCACTGCAAAAACATGCCAAATTGTAAAGACTATTGACGCTAGGAAGAAACTGCACCAACTAATGGGCAAAATAACCAGCTAACATCATAATGACAGGATCAGATTCACAAATAACAATATTAACCTTAAATGTAAATGGGCTAAAAGACAGAGATTAAAAGACAATTAAAAGACAGAGACTGGCAAATTGGATAAAGAGTCAAGACCCATCAGTCTGCTGTATTCAGGAGACACATCTCACATGCAAAGACACACATAGGCTCAAAATAAAGGGATGGAGGAAGATCTACCAAAGCAAATGGAGAACATAAAAAAGCAGGGGTTGCAATACTAGTCTCTGATAAAACACTTTAAACCATCAAAGATCAAAAGAGACAAAGAAGGACATTACATAATGGTAAAGGGATTAATTCAACAGGAAGAGCTAACTATCCTAAATATATATGCACCCAATACAGGAGCATCCAGATTGATAAAGCAAGTCCTTAGAGACTTACAAAGAGACTTAGACTCCCATACAATAATAATGGGAGACTTCAACACCCCACTGTCAACATTAGACAGATCAACGAGACAGAAAGTTAACAAGGATATCCAGGACTTGAACTCAGCTCTGCATCAAGTGGACCTAATAGACATTTACAGAACTCTCTACCCCAAATCAACAGAATATACATTCTTATCAGCAGCACATCACACTTATTCCAAAATTGGCCACATAGTTGAAAGTAAAGCACTCCTCAGCAAATGTAAAACAACAGAACTCATAACAAACTGTCTCTCAGACCACAGTATAATCAAATTAGAACTCAGGATTAAGAAACTTTCTCAAAATCACACAACTACATGGAAACTGAACAACCTGCTCCTGAATGACTACTGGGTACATAATGAAATGAAGGCAAAAATAAAGATGTTCTTTGAAACCAATGAGAACAAACACACAACGTACCAGAATCTCTGGGACATATTTAAAGCAGTGTGTAAAGGGAAATTATAGCACTAAATGCCCACAACAGAAAGCAGGAAAGATCTAAAATTGACAACCTAACATCACAATTAAAAGAACTAGAGAAGCAAGAGCAAACAAATTCAAAGCTAGCAGAAGGCAAGAAATAACTAAGATCAGAGCAGAACTGAAGGAGCTAGAGACACAAAAAACCCTTCAAAAAATCAATGAATCCAGGAGATAGTTTTTTTTAAAGATCAACAAAATTGATAGACCAATAGCAAGACTAATGAAGAAAAAGAGAAGAATCAAATAGACACAACAAAAAATGATAAAGGGGATATCACCACCGATCCCACAGAAACACAAACTACCATCAGAGAATACTATAAACACCTCTACGCAAATCAACTAGAAAATCTAGAAGAAATGGATAAATTCCTGGACACATACACCCTTCCAAGACTAAACCAGGAAGAATTTGAATCTCTAAATAGACCAATAACAGGCTCTGAAATTGAGGCAATAATTAATAGCCTACCAACCAAAAAAAGTCCAGAACCAGATGGATTCACAGCCGATTTCTACCAGAAGTACAAAGAGGAGCTGGTACCATCCCTTCTGAAATGATTCCAATCAATAGAAAAAGAGGAAATCCTCCCTAACTCATTTTATGAGGGCAGCATCATCCTGATACCAAAGCCTGGCAGAGACACAACAAAAAAACAGAATTTTAGACCAATATCACTGACGAACATCAATGCAAAAATCTTCAATCAAATACTGGCAAACTGAATCCAGCAGCACATCAAAAAGCTTATCTACCACGATCAAGTCAGCTTCATCTCTGGGATGTAAGGCTGGTTCAACATACGCAAATCAATAAACATAACCCATCACATAAACAGAACCAAAGACAAAAACCACATGATTATCTCAATAGATGCAGAAAAGGTCTTTGACAAAATTCAACAGCCCTTCATGCTAAAAAGTCTCAATAAACTAGGTATTCATGGAACGTAGCTCAAAATAATAAGAACTATTTATGACAAACCCACAGCCAATATCATACTGAATGAGCAAAAACTGGAAGCATTCCCTTTGAAAACCAGCACAAGACAAGGATGCCCTCTCTCACCACTCCTAGTCAACATAGAAGTTCTGGTCAAGGCAATCAGGCAAGAGAAAGAAATAAAGGGTATTCAATTAGGAAAAGAGGAAGTCGAATTGTCCCTGTTTGCAGATGACATGATTGTATATTTAGAAAACCTCATCGTCTCAGTCCAAAATCTCCTTAAGCTGATAAGCAACTTCAGCAAAGTCTCAGGATACAAAATCAATGTGCAAAAATCACAAGCATTCCTATACAACAATAACAGGCAAACAGACAGCCAAATCATGAGTAAACTCCCATTCACAATTGCTACAAAGAGAATAAAATACCTAGGAATCCAACTTACAAGGGATATGAAGGACCTCTTCAAGGAGAACTACAAAACACTGCTCAATTAAATAAAAGAGGACACAAATAAATGGAAGAACATTCCATGCTCATGGATAGGAAGACTCAATATCGTGAAAATGGCCATACTGCCTAAGGTCATTTATAGATTCAATGCCATCCCCATCAAGCTACCAATGACTTTCTTTACAGAATTGGCAAAAACTACTTTAAAGTTCATATGGAACCAAAAAAGAACCCACATTGCCAAGACAATCCTAAGCCAAAAGAACAAAGCTGGAGGCATCACACTACCTAACTTTAAACTATACTACAGACTACAGTAACCAAAACAGCATGGCACTGGTACCAAAACAGAGATATAGACCAATGGAACAGAACAGAGGCCTCAGAAATAACACCACCCATCTACAGCCATCTGATCTTTGACAAACCTGACAAAAACAAGAAATGGGGAAAGGATCCCCCATTTAATAAATGGTGCTGGGAAAACTGGCTAGCCATATGTATAAAGCTGAAACTGGATCCCTTACTTACACCTTATACCAAAATTAATTCAAGATAGATTAAAGACTTAAATGTTAGACCTAAAACCATAAAAACTTTAGAAGAAAACCTAGGCAACACCATTCAGGGCATAGGCATGTGCAAGGACTTCATGACTAAAACACCAAAAGCAATGGCAACAAAAGCCAAAACTGACAAATGGGACCTAATTAAACTAAAGAGCTTCTGCACAGCAAAAGAAACTACATCAGAGTGAACAGGCAACGTACAGAATAGGAGAAAATTTTGGCAATCTACTCATCTGACAAAGGGCTAATATCCAGAATCTACAAAGAACTTAAACAAATTTACAAGAAAAAAAAACAACCCCATCAAAAAGTGGGCAAAGGATATGAACAGACACTTCTCAAAAGAAGATATTTATGCAGCCAACAGACACGTGAAAAAATGCTCATCATCACTGGCCATCAGAGAAATGCAAATCAAAACCACAATGAAATACCATCTCATGCCGGTTAGAATGGCAATCATTGAAAAGTCAGGAAATAACAGATGCTGGAGAGGATATGGAGAAATAGAAATACTTTTACACTGTTGGTGGGAGTGTAAATTAGTTCAACCATTGTGAAAGACAATGTGGCCATTCCTCAAGGATCTAGAACTAGAAACACCATTTGACCCAGAGATCCCATTACTGGGTATAGACACAAAGGATCATAAATCATGCTATTATAAAGACACATGCACACGTATGATGGTTGTGGCACTATTCACAGTAGCAAAGACTTGGAACCAATCAAAATGTCCATCAGTGATAGACTGGATTAGGAAAATGTGGCACATATACACCATAAAATACTATGCAGCCATAAAAAAGGATGAGTTCATGTTCTTTGCAGGGACATGGATGCAGCTGGAAACCATCATTCTCAGCAAACCATGACGAGGACAGAAAACCAAACACTGCATGTTCTCACTCATAGGTGGGAATTTAACAGTGAGAACACTTGGACACAGGGCAGGGAACATCACACACCGGGGCGTGTCATGGGGTGGGGGAAAGGGGGAGGGATAGCATTAGGAGATATACCTAATATAAATGACGAGTTAATTGGTGCAGCAAAACAACATGGCACATGTATATCTATGTAACAAACCTGCACGTTGTGCACATGTACCCTAGAACTTAAAGTATAATAAATAAAAAAGAAAACAAAATTAGCTCAGAGCAGTCTGAGCTACAATGAGGTATGAAAAATGTATCAGGCCCAGAGTGGCATCAGTATGAGACTTGAATCTCGACCTCCTCCACATACACATGTATGCCTAGGGTCAATTGTTTAAAGGCATTTTGCTGTTTATTGTCTTAGAGTTGCATAAAGTGACCCTCACCCATTATCTTCGTGTTCCTGAAATTTGTAATACAAAGAACAATGTATAGCCAATCAATAGTTTATGTTATTTTAATGAATCAATGTGAGAACTGTCCCCTATTTATTCCTTTAGAAACCCACTTATAACTGCTGTTAATTGGACAATATATTCAGGGCAATTTGAATCTGTTTCTCCTGTGTTGTGGTCTTCAAATTTGGCCCAAAAATACCCTCTAATTATATTAATTTTGCCTCAGTTTCTTTCTTAGGTCAACAGGATCAATGTTCAGAGAAGACTGTCAATGGTCAGAGAAACAGTGACAACCATGACACAGAGTATTTCAAAATTGGCTAGATAAGTAGAACATTATTCTTTTTTTCCTGCCTGCCTTTCGCTCCAACCTATTGGAGAAATTTGAAACCAAGAAAACAGCACAGCTGCCTGATCAGCAAGCCCCAGTGCAAAATGAAAATGTAGAGCCCCTTTTTCTAAAATTATTAAGAATTTCAAGATGACAACAGCAGAGCATTAAACCAAGTGCATGATTTTACAAAGTGTAGGGCCTAGGTGGCTACACAGGCTGCTCACCCACGAAGCCTGCGGAACAGTAAAGGAATAGATTAAAACCATGCCCTCTTCTCCTCATAGTTCCTTCAGGCCATAATCAAGCCTGAGTGATAAGAGGACGCAATAAGACAGGTATTTAAAATTAGTTTGGAAAAGTAACTGAATAACAATTAAATACTTTTATGTTTGTAGCCTGCAGAGTTCATATTGCTTAATAAACCCAATTATAAATGAGTAAAATCAATTTGAGGACAATATCTACATTTAGAAAATGCAACTTGTGATAACATTTTTATATAAGTTATCAGCTCATCTACAAACTACAAGGAAGACAAGAAAGAACAAAATGCCTTTAAACAATTGCCCCTGGGCATGAGTGTGTATGTGGAAGGGGTCAAGACTGAAAATTGGGAAAAGGTGCTGCTGAGAAAAATTACAGAGGATAAGTTCTAAACCCCTCAACTTATCCTGCTCAGAGCTGCCCTGTGTCTACGTATATAAAATCATAAAAGTCTTCATTGTTGTTTTATCAGTAGAAATATATATATATATACACACACACACACATATATATATCAGTATCATTAGCTACTCTAACAAATGAACCTCAAAGCAATGTAAGTTGATTTATCCCTCGCTTACCAGTTCAGTGAGGTAACTTTTCAAATTCAATGGAAATGATGTTACACAGTTCTGGCTGTGGCCTGCAAAAGGCCTGCCAGTCTTCTTGGGGAAAACTAGCAGCAATGTAAGCATTGTTAGCACTAGGGAAATGTATCCGAGTCATGGGGCACCAAAGTATGTTAGCTGCGGTGAATCTGACCGGGTCTGCAGCAACCTTAATTCTTGCCATCACAGAAGAAAGAATTTGACCAAGGGGCATAGAGCAGAGTGAGAGACCGAGGCAAGTTTTAAAGCAGGAGTGAAGGTGTATTAAAAAGCTTTAGAGCAGGAATCAAAGGGAGTAAAGTACTCTTGGAACCGGGCCAAGCAGGCAACTTGAGAGATCAAGGGCATGGTTTGAACTTTGACTTGCAGTTTACACATTGGCTTGTGTCTAGGGGGTTGCCTCTCTTCTCCCCTGACTCTCCCCTTAGGATGGGCTGTCCACATGCACAGTGGCCTCCTAGCACTTGGGAGGGACCTGGTGCACAGTGTTTGCTGAAGTGCACACAAGATCGCTTGAGGCGTTTTTCCCTTACCAGTCAAGTTACCAGTTAAACTCCGCCACTTTGTCTCTTAGTGCATATGCTTGCTCCTACTCACCCATTTCCTGAGATCTTATCTGGAAGCTGCTGATCATCAGTTTCCAGTGTTTCTATCTATTGGGAGACTACCTTTCCCTGGCACCAGCTGTGACCCAATTATTATTTTACAGAGGCAGTTTAACGACCACCTGACTATCACCCGATGGTTGCCTGACTTCCCTTGGAGTTGTGGGGTGGGGGCAGGAGGGCTGTCTCCTACCCTGCTTATGTCTGGCTACCTGCTGTAACAGTATCACTATCTTGAGACCACCATACTATGAGGAAGCCCAAGCTGGCC
Source organism: Rhinopithecus roxellana (assembly GCF_007565055.1). Taxonomy (NCBI): domain Eukaryota; kingdom Metazoa; phylum Chordata; class Mammalia; order Primates; family Cercopithecidae; genus Rhinopithecus; species Rhinopithecus roxellana. The sequence continues at coordinate 21,439,532 of NC_044562.1, forward strand.
ATGTGAAAAAAGAGGTCATGGGGAGGAGCACCAAGGTGACAAATATGGGAGGGACTCATTCTTGTATCTTCCATCCCAGTCCAGCCCAGTTGTCAGCTGAATGCTGCCAACACAGTGACCCAGCTGATGCCACATGGAGCAGAAGAACTAATCAGCTGAGCCTTGCTCAAATTCCTGATCCACCAAATCATGAGGAAAAAATAAATGGTGTTATTTAAAGTCACTAAGTTTGGGGGTAATATAGTTTGTTACCTAGCCATTGATAACCAAATCACAGTTATCCATAAACAATTAAAAATATTTAATAAATGAAAAATATTTAATAAAATGTAAATATTTTCAGTTAAATATATAAATTAACTGTTAATTTAACAGTTAAATACATAAATTCAGTTAGATTATATATTTAGGTAAATTTAGTTAAAATGTTATAAACTGTATAACGAAACACTATATTTATAATATATACCATATTGTACAAAAATAAATCATGCTATTTAATGCTCCTACAATTGATAAATAAAAAAAAATCTCCAAAGTAAGTGGACAGAAGATAATAATGACAATTAATAAATAGTCTCTGCTAAAAAATACAAAAAACTAGCCGGGCGAGGTGGCGGGCGCCTGTAATCCCAGCTACTCAGGAGGCTGAGGCAGGAGAATGGCGTGAACCAGGGAGGCGGAGCTTGCAGTGAGCTGAGATCTGGCCACGGCACTCCAGCTTGGGCGACAGAGTGAGACTCCATCTCAAAAAATAAATAAATAAATAAATAAATAAATAGTGAAAGAAAAAAACCAAAAAGCATATGGAAAAATTATGTGCTTCTTCAGCCATCAGGAAAATGCAAATGAAAATAAAACTAAGATATGATTAGCAACAATTTAAATCATTGATAACATTCAGTACTGGCAAAGGGGGAGGGAAACAGGTATTCTCATGCAATGCTGATGGAAATGCAGAATGCTAAAGCTTTGGGGGACATTTTTGGCAGCATTATTAAGATATGTACACAGATAACTTTATAACTCTTATAGAAAGTTACATTTAACCAATTAAGAACCATCTGGCCTGGTTGGCAGTGCTGGACTTACTTCTGCAACCCAAGCCAAGAAGCTGAGTTTGAAGACAAATAAAAAGGTAATTTATGAATTAGGCCAGAGAAACATGAAGCTGCCATCTGCCTTGCTCTCGTCACATACACATTCTGAGACAAAGATTAGGCATAAATAGAGTTACAGTGAGATAGTTTGAGGGGTCAGTGGGGAATAATGACTGTTAGAGTTTATGTAGACTGTGCCTGAAAGCCCAAGTCAGATGTAGGAAATCAGAAATGGAAGAGGTATAGTGAAGATCATTCTTAGCAAAAGAAAGACTGTAGGCCACAGTAGGGGGACTCAAAGCTGAGACAATATAGGACACAGAGCGTGGGAGAATGGAAGGACTCATGATTCAGAAGTGCTTGGAGTCAAAATGTAGAAGGCCTTGAACAAACAACTAAGAATGTAGGATCCATCCATACAATGCAGTGTTTTATTCACACTTGTGTGGTTTTTTGTTTTGCTTTGCTTTGTATATGTGTTTTGATAATTTTCGTTTTTGAAACTATAGTATTCAATTAAAAATTACAGTTGACTCAAATAACACAGGTTCAAATAACACAGGGGTCCACTTACATGAGGACCTATGCAAAAAAAATTGGAAAATATATTTATTTTGGAGTTTTGTGGCAATTTGAAAAAGCATGCAGACAAACTGCATAGCCTAGAAATATTGACCTAATTAAGAAGTCAGGTATGTTATGAATGCATAAAGTATATATAAATACTAGTTTGTTATATCATTTGTCACCATAAAATATACACAAACCTATTATTAAAAAATTTATCAAAACTTATGCACACAGATTGTACATGATGTCATTCACCGTCAAGAAAAATGTAAACAAACATAAAGATGCAGTATTGAATCATAACTGCACAAAAATAACTGTAGTATTTATTGTGCTACCGTAGCAATTTTGTGTTCACCTCCTGTTGTTATTGAGATAGCTCAAGTGTTGCATGTAGCCTCTTAAAAAGCCATGTGATGCCAATCATCTCTGTGTGAGCAGTTCATCTCTCCAGCAAATTGCATATCACAGTAAAAAATGATCTCTCTTAGATTTTTCACTGTGTTTAATTCAGTACTGTAAACCCTCACTAACAGCATGGGACCAATATAAAGTGCCACTAATGATGCTGGAAGTGGCTGTAAAAATTAGAGAAAAGTCATGACATTACAGGAAAAAGTTGAAGTTCTTGATATGTATCGTAGATGGTGGTTTACAACTGGTTTCCCACTATTTCAGACAGACAATTCATCTTATAAACAGATTGCATAAATGTATTGTATCAAAAAATATGAAACAATACTGTAAATGTATTTTATCTTATAATTTTCTTTTTATTTAATTTTTAAAGAACAGATTTATTTCTTACAGTTCTAAAGGCTGGGAAGTCTCCTTATGATTTTCTTATAACATTCCCTTTTCCCTAGCTTACTTTATTATGAGAATACAGTATATAATACATATACTGTGCAAAATAGGTGTTAATAGACCATGTTATTGTTAGGCTTCTGGTCAACAGTAGGTTATTAGTAAAGTTTTTGGGGAATCATAAATTATACACGGATTTTTGACTGTCCTGGGGGTCAGCACTGGTGACTCCTGAATTATTCAAGGGTCAGTTATACAATGAAAATAGGTAATGTGTATTTTTCATTATTCTAGTATTCTGGGTATAGACAAACTATTGCCATAATTCCAGCTACATAGCGTAGCTTAATATATGATGTGGGTTCTGTGATTCAAATTGTACTTTGATAAATGAGAAGCTCTAGTGATGTTTGCTTTATTTTATTTTATTTATTTTTTGAGACAGAGTCTCACTCTGTCACCCAGGCTGGAGTACAGTGGCACAATCTCAGTTCACTGCAACATCTACCTCCTAGGCTCAAGTGATCCTCCTGCCTCAGCCTCCCAAGTAGCTGGGACCACAGTCTTGCACTACCATACCCAGCTAATTTTTCTATTTTTTGTAGAGATGGGGTTTGCCATGTTGCCCAGGCTAGTCTCAAAGCCCTGGTCTCAAGCAGTCCACCTGCCTCGGCCTCCCACAAGTGCTAGGGACTACAAGTGTAAGCAACCGCACCTGGCTGACATCTGCTTTACTGATGACAGGAGAGAGCACCTGCCAAAGGAGGGCTGGACTTGGGGTAAGGAAGCGTGACCTTTATTCTCATGTGTCACTGACCATCTGTGTATGTTTGAGAAAATTATTGACCTTCCCGAGCCTCAGTTTTTCCTTCTGTAAAGGGGGTATCAGTATACCTCAATTACAGGGTTGTTGTAAGTAAACAATGTAACAACATTCACAAACATACTTTGTAAGCATCAAAGTGCAGAGCCAATGTGATTCCTGAACCCTTGACTCTATTTTGAAAAGGTCACCCTAAATGATGTCTGCTTAGAAAAATGACATATTAGTCTACAGAGACAGAGTTAAAAACAGGCTAAAGTATTTATAAAACTAGTTTTCACTTGGGTAAAGCATATTTTTGACAGGTAATTTTCCGGGGAAGCTTTCAAGTGTCAAGTTCATGGACCCACGAATAGAGTCTATAATTGAGGGTAGTCAACGTTAGCTTGAAGCAGAGTTACTAAGATCTTAGAGAGCATAAATAAGGTTTTTAAGAATTAAGTCTTCATATAATACGTTTGCATTGCACCCTCTCATTCTCTGTATTTTTCCAGAGAATATTTGTGAGATTTCTCCTGTCTCAGCTCCATAAGAATACAGGTCTCTGGTTTATTTTGAAAAAGTGTTGTTAATGAAATAATTAGGTAATCTCCTTTCAGTGTGACATAATTATAGTCTGGTTCCTGTGATTTCAGTGGCCAAGGATATTAGATATTATTTACTCCAGTCATAACAGTTCCTTGCCATTTTCCCCCAGATGATTGATGGTCTTGCAGAACCTTACATAAGCTGTTTGCTCTGCCTGGCGTACACCTTCTCCTATCATGGACACTTGAAGGTGACTCTTCTCACATTTGTTTGTCCCATCCCAGTGACTCCTAATTTTCATCTATGTATCTGCTTGCTTAAGAGGGAAATTTATGGCTTTGCAGCCTATAGGGGTTGATATGTACCTAGGTCAAACCAGTCACTGCATTCTATTTCTTTGGCCAAGAGGTTGATTTAAGAGTTAACATATGACCAAATCTAGAGGGTTGGGCTAGATTTTGTTGACTATTGTGGTCTAATTAAATTGATTGGTCAGAATAAATGGGCTTTTTTCTTTATTTTTATTTTCCATTTTTCTAACTTGTTCACTAAGTATTTGTGGCATTTTACATGGTTCTATTGAATTAGGGTTTCCTGGGACTAAAATGTATTTCTTTCTAAATATTGAGAAGATCATTCTGACCATCTGTTTATATAGTTCAACTAATATTGGAGCTCAACAGTTAAAGCGATTAAAAGTCTCTCCAAGAAGTCTTGGTATTTTGCTACAGAATGAAATTTGCATAAGCCAGGGATTTCTCCTCTAGTAACTGGTAGCTCCATAAATCTATTAAAACAGGTGTTCAATAAAGCACCATGAAAATCATATCAGACAACTTGGTTAAGTTATTGCAGTAATTCATGCTACTCAGGAGGTTTGTCCTTAGTGTGCACATAGCTTTTCCTGGTTTTGATAAGGTGATTTTTTTATTTTTATTTTATTTTATTTAGCGAGGGAGTCTCACCATGTTGCTCAGGCTGATCTTGAACTCCTGGGTTCAAATGATCCACATGCCTCAGCCTCCCAAAGTGCTGACATTACAGGTGTGAGCCACTGTGCCCAGCTCAAGGTGATTTTTTTTTTAATGCAGCTGATTTTTTGACACTTATCCCATTCACTAGTGTCTATGTCCGCTAAGCTTGAATTTAGATGGGGTTCTGACTTCTTCACACAAAAATGTTTGGTTGAAATGAGGCAATGTGTCTCCTAAGGCTAGGCCATCAAACACAGTGCATCTTCTGCCTGTTGCTCTTGGGTGTTCACCGTGAAGGAATCCATCTGCCATGTTTAAAAACAAAACAGATCAGCCTGAAACTACCATGTTAGAGAAACCAAGTAGGCATTCCTGTTGACAATCCTAGCGAGCCTAGCTTTCAAGTCATCCATCCCACTCGCACATGCCATTGAGCAGAGATAAACTATCCCTGCTCTGTCTTATCTAAATTCCTAACCCACCCAGAATTTGTTAGCATAAGGTTGTTGTTTTGTGCCGTTATGTTTTCAGTGGTGTCTTATGCCACATAGTAACAGTAATATTTGCCTTTATTCCTCTTCAAGCATAGATTGCAAGATTTTTCTTGGATATGTTTCAGCTACTATGTGAGTAGGTATGCTATTTTAAAATTATACATAGCATTTAATAAACGTTTTGAATCTGTGGGTAGTTTCTTAAATAGTTCCGAAAAATTCTCAGCCATTTCTGTACCTTCTCACTCTCTCCTTTCTTTCTATGTCTCCAATTAAGCATGGCAGATTTGTCCACTGTGTTTCATCCACTCTTCTAGTAGCACTCCATGCTAGATAATTTCTTCTGACCATTTACCAGTTCACACGTTCTCTCTTCAGCTTAGCCTGCTGTTAAACTCATCAATTGTGTCTAAATTTCAGTTACTGTTTTTCAGTTGTAGAAGCTCTTTGGTTCTACAACCAAAAAGCTTCTACAAAGCTTTTTGTAGAAGTTGTAAAAGCTATTTGGTTCTTTTAAAAATCTATTACATCACTTTTTATTATAGCTCCCTATTCACTAAATACATTTCCAAGTATAGATTTTTTTGTTGAGACAGTCTCCCTTTGTTGCCCAAGCTAGAGTGCAGTGGCACGATCTCAGCACACTGCAACCTCTGAATAGCTGAGACTACAGGTGTGCGCCACCACACCCAGCTAATTTTTGTATTTTCAGTACAAACAGGGTTTCACCATGTTGGGCAGGCTGGTCTCGAACTCCTGACCTCAAGTGATCTGCCTGCCTCAGCCTCCCAAAGTGCTGAGATTACAGATGTGAGTCATGGAGGCTGAACCCAAGTTTAAATATTTCTTCAAATAAGCATAGTCAGTTGTCTTTTGGTTTGTATCTAATAATTTGTTGATCTAAAGTCTATTGCTGTGGCCTGTTGTTTTGCTGGACCTCATTCATGTCCCCTAGGTTCTCTGAGCATCTAGTATCTCTGACAGCATGTTAGATATCTACTTTAAAAACTATGTATATAAGTAATTTTAGTCCTGTGATGATGAAACCATTCCCTTGTGGCAATTTTTGTTTGCTTCTGCCGGGCACATGAGAAATCTTTCAGTCTGAGACTTCCTTAAGATCATTTTGTATTTTATCCAGTTCATTTCAGTTGTTTCATTGGAGGTTTTGTTCAAACTACCTAGCTCATCATTACCTAATAAGTTCAGGGCATGGTAGACTACTAAGAATCATAAGCTCTTAAACTTTGGCATGCGTACGAATTACTTTGGTGTTAACTAGTGGAATTGTCAACAGTAGTTCAGATTCCAATTCAGTAAGCCTGGAGTAATAACCAAATTTCTGTATTTCTAACAAGCTCCTAGATGAAGGAAATGCTAAACTTTGAATAGGAAGAGGGCAGATACGTTGTAAAGCTGGATAGGAATATTAAATGAGAGTTGTGGGAATTCAAACATATGCCAACTTAATTGTGTAAAACAATATGGTGCCCCAAATCAAATATGTTGAAACCTTTCCTTTGCAATACATTAGATATCTACGTACCTGGATACCTAGTTCTAATATACTAGATATCTAAAACCTAGATACCAAGGTACCTAGAGATTGAAGCATGTCTGAGAGTACCTGATGCAATGTTGAGGTTTTAGTGGAGATGATTTGCAAGGAGTGAGGAATTTATAGAGGATAGTAAAATACTTGCTCCTTACTCTAACTCTCACAAACAGGTAGTTAAGCCCTGAAGAGGGCAGGTTGTAGATAAAACCTGAAGGAGCTACGTTCATCTTTCATGAGACACAGAAGTATAAGGAAAAGGCCGCCTATCATCAGGCCTTGCAGCTTTGGAAACTCTGGAAAACCTACCCTTTAGCTATTCCCAGTAACTGATACCAAATACTAAGGAGGCATTAAAAAATACTGGTTGCAGCTGGGCATGGTGTCTCATGCCTGTAATTCCAGCACTTTGGGAGGCCGAGGCGGGTGGATCACTTGAGTTTAGGAGTTCGAGACCAGCCTGGCTAACACAGTGAAACCCCATCTCTACTAAAAATACAAAAAATTAGCTGGGTGTGATGATGCTTGTCTATAATCCCAGCTACTCCAGACACTGAGACAGGAGAATTGCTTTAACCCACGAGGCGGAGGTTGCAGTGAGCCAAGATCATGCCGCTGCACTCCAGCCTGGGTAACAGAGTGAGACTCTGTGTCTCAAAAAAAAAAAAAAAAGAAAGAAAGAAAAGAAAGAAAAAGAAAAAACACACATGCAAGCAAATACTGGCTGCTGTGACTCTTAGTGGTGAACCAAAAAGGAAAAAAAAAGTAAAAATACCAGATGAATGAATGATTTGCAGAGTGTATTTTTCAGTTTTCCCACTGCTGATAAAGACATACCTGAGACTGGGAAGATAAAGAGGTTTTAATGGACGTACAGTTCCATGTGGCTGGAGAGGTTTCGCAATCATGGCAGAAGGTGAAAGGCACATCTCACATGGCAGCACACAAGAGAAGAGAGATCTTGTGCAGGGAAACTCCCCTTTTTAAAACCATCAGATCTCATGAGACTTATTCACTATTACAAGAATAGCATGGAAAAGACCAGTCCCCATGACTCAATTACCTCCCACTCAGCCCCTCCCACAACATGTGGAAATTATGGGAGTACAATTCAAGATGAGATTTGCGTGGGGACACAGAGCCAAACCATATCACAGAGTGAGTGGTATTTCTCAGATTCAGTCCAAGGATATAGTCAAGGCAGTCTACAACTAAACATCTTAACTAAACTCTGCACTCACATGAAACATCTCCAGGGGTCCCTGGAAATCATTAGGAGAGATTTTAAATTGAGGTCCTTCAGAATACAAGTGAAGAAGGCAGTGGAATTTGAGAAATTATTATTAATATTGACCTTATTTGAACCCAGGAAATGAAGAAGCCTGGGGATTAACAATGAACTGTAAGCAATTAGTCTATCAGACACCATCAAGGCACTGTGCTCTTGACAAGTCTAACTAATGTTTGCAGCAGATATAAAGAGCATGAAACATTGACCCTACCCTCAAGAAGTTGTAAGATTAAGAAGACAAAAGGTATTGAACACTAAAAATCTATGGATATAGACAGAGCTATAGATATAGATATCTCATTTTTGGCATCTCAAGGCCATCTATATTACATTTCAACGTGAGGGGTGATTCTTAACTAGTGGAGGTAGTATAGTATATTGGAAAGTATACAAGATTTTAAAGCAGATATTTTAGGGTTCAAATCTGTGCTCCATCATCACTAGTTGTGTTATTTAGTGTTGGTTAGCTAGGTTCTTAAATTCCAGAGAGTTTGTGAAGTTTTAAAGTGATAACCTTTATAAACCACTTGCCACATATTAGACATTTAATGGCAAATGTAAATACCTTTACTTCTCCCTTTCCTCAGTGTATTAGCCTGTTTTCATGCTGCTGATAAGGACATACTCAAGACTGGACAATTTACAAAAGAAAGAGGTGTAATTGGACTTACAGTTTCATGTGGTTGGGGAAGCCTCAATCATGGTGGAAGGCAAGGAGGAGCAAGTCACATCTTACACGGATGGCAGCAGGCAAAGAGAGAAAACTTGTGCAGGAGAAGTTCTCTTTTTAAAACCATCAGATCTCATGAGACTTATTCACTATCATGTGAATCAGTGGGAAGGACTTGCTCCCATGATTCAGTTACCTCCCACCAGGACCCTCCCACAACACGTGGGAATTCAAGATGAGATTTTGGTGGGGACACAGACAAACCATATCACTCAGAATCAAAAACTTAAAAAGATGTTTAAATTCTAAGTTTTCTCCAATTAGGATTGTGATGACAGAAGATCTGGACTATTTTGAGGAGACATGCTCTGAAAAATCAACATCACTATTGCATAAGAAATTAAAGCAATAGAAATGTAAGTCCTCTTTCTTCTCTTCACTCCATTTTTAGAAAACCAATGCAACCAGCCAGGAGCATTGATTTGTTTGGTCACACCATTCCAAAGTTGTAGCAAAACAGACCTAGATAATTAACTAATAAATTTTGTTCTAATTTAAGAAAAAAGGAAAAAGATAATTCTCTCCTATTCTCAAAGTAGATTATTCTCAGACTATTTTTTTAAAAGCAGATGTAGGGGGTACAAGTGCAGGTTTCTTACATGCATATATTGTGTAGTGATGGAGTCTGGACTTTTAGTGTACCTGTCACCCCAGTAGTGAACATTGTACCCAATAGGTAATTTTTCAACCCTCACCTCCCTCCTTCTAAATCTTTTTTAATATAAATGTGGTAAGCATAAATGATAAATTGTTATTATTTAGAAAAGACATAAATGCTAAAATGCAAATGTAATGCTCTCCTATATTTTCACCCTGACAAGTTCAGACATATTTACTAATAATTACTTGTGAAAATATGCTCCACAAAGCATATCTTCCTAGAATTACAGTGCACTTATTTATCCCAGCAGTAACAACATGCTGGTGCTTACCTAGCATCACTGGAAATGAGTATTCAGCATCAACATGATAAGTTTCAAATTGGAATCCACTTTAGGTAATGAAAGGTCCATTTTCATACTGCAATAAAAAACTGCCCAAGACTGGGTAATTTATAAAGGCAAGAGGTTTAACTGACTCACAGTTCAGCATGGCTGGATAGGTTCCAGGAAACTTACAATCATGGCAAAAGGCAAAAAGAAAGCAAGGGACCTTCACGAGGCAGCAGAAAGGGGTGCTGAGCTAAGAGGGGGAGAGCTGATTAGAAAACCATCAGATTTCATAAGAACTCACTATCAGAGAACAGCATGGGGGAAACCACTCCCCTGAGATTTGGGTGGGGACACAAAGCCTAACCATATAATTCCACCTGTCCCTGGACCCTCCCAAATCTCATGTCCCTTTCACATTTCAAAACCAATCATGCCTTCCCAAGAGTCCTCCAAAGGTTTTTTCGTTTTGTTTTGGTTTTTTTTTTTTTTTTTTTTTTTTTTTTGAGATGGAATCTTGCTCTGTTGCCCAGGCTAGAGTGCAGTGGCATGATCTTGGCTCACTGCAACATCTGCCTCCTAGCTGCAAGTGATTCTCCTGCCTCAGCCTCCCAAACAGCTGGGATTACAGGCATGCACCACCATGCCCAGCTAATTTTTTGTATTTTTGTAGGGATGGGGTTTCACCATCTTGGCTAGGCTTGTCTCGATTCCTGACCTCAAGTAATCTGCCTCCTTGGCCTCCCAAATGCTGGGATTACAGGCATGACCCACCACACCTGGTCTCAAAGTCTTAATTCATTCCAGCATTAACACAAAAGTCCAAGTCCAAAGTCTCATCTAAGATAAGTCAAGTCTCTTCCACCTATGAGTCTGTAAACTCAAAAGCAAGTTAGTTACCTCCTAGATACAATGGGGCTACAGCCATTGGGTAAATACAGCTGTTCCAAATGGGACAAATTGACCAAAACAAAGGGGCTACAGGCAAGTCTGAAATCCAGTGGGGTAGTCAAATGTTAAAGCTCTGAAATGATCTCCTTTGACTCCACGTCTCACTTCGAGGTCACACTGATGCAAGAGGTGGGCTCCTATAGCCTTGAGCAGCTCCACCCCTGTGGCTTTGCAGGGTATAGCTTTCACAGGCTGGCATTCAGTGTCTGTGGCTTTTCCAAGTGCACAGTGCAAGCTGTCAGTGGATCTACCATCTGGGGTCTGAAGGATGGTGGCCTTCTTCTCACAGCTCCACTAGGCAGTGTCCCAGTGGGGATTCTGTGTGTGGGCCCACACCCCACATTTCCCTTCCACACTGCCCTAGCAGAGGTTCTCCATGAGGGCTCCACCCCGGCAGCATACCTCTGAAACCACAGCCTGAGCTGTACCTTGACCCTTTTAGCCATGACTAAAGTAGCTGGGATACTGGGTGACAAGTCACTAGGCTGCACAGAGTAGGGGGGCCCTGGGCCCCCACCCATAAAACCATTTTTTTCCTTCTAGCCCTCCAGGCCTGTGATGAGAGGCACTACTACAAAGCTCTCTGACATACCCTGGAGACATTTTCCCATTGTCTTGGCAATTAACATTTGGCTCCTCCTTACTTATGCAAATTTCTACAGCAGGCTTGAATTTCTCCTCAGAAAATGGGTTTTTCTTTTGTACTTCATTGTCAGGCTGCAAATTTTCTGAACGTTTATGCTCTGCTTCCCTTTTAAACATGAGTTCCAATTCCAAATCATATCTTTGTGAATAAATAAAGCTGAATGCTCTTAACAGCATCCAAATCACTTCTTGAATGTTTTGCTGCTCAGAAATTTCTTCCACCAGATACCTTAAATCATCTCTCTCAAGTTCAAAGTTCCACAGATCTCTAGGGTGGGGGCAAAATGCCACCAGTCACTTTGCTGAAGCATAGCAAGAGTGACCTTTACTTCAGTTCCCAACAAGTCCCTCATCTCCATCTGAGACCACTTTAGCATAGATTTCATTGTCCATATCATCATCAGCATTTTGGTCAAAGCCATTCAGTGTGTTTCTAGGAGGTTCCAAACTTTCCCACATCTTCCTGTCTTCTCCTAGCCCTCCAAACTGTTCCAACCTCTGCCTGTTACCCAGTTCCAAAGTTGCTTCCACATTTTGGAGTATCCTTACCGTGACACCCCACTACCTCAGAACCAATTTACTGTGTTAGTCTGTTTTTACACTGATATAAAGAACTGCCTGAGACTGGATAACTTATAAAGGAAAAAGGTTTATGGACTCACAGTTAAGCATGGCTGGGGAGGCCTCCGGAAACTTACAATCATGACAGAAGGCAAAGAAGAAGCAGGGCACCTCCTTCACAAGGTGTCAGGAAGGAGAAGTGCCAAGCAAAGGGGGGCAGAGCCTGTTATAAAACCATCAGATCTCGTGAGAACTCACTCACTATCATTAGAACAGCATGGGAGAAACCACCCCCATGATTCAATAACCTCCACCTGGTCTCTCCCTTGACACATGGGGACTGTGGGGGTTATCAGGATTACAATTCAAGATGAGATTTGGGTGGGGACACAAAGCTTAACCATATTATACACTTTCAAATTAGCCTTCCTAAATGTCCTCAATTAATTAAATCTGAACTCTTAATGTTTTATATGTCAGAAATTATTAATGTGAGGGCTTGGGAAAAGGGTATTTTATAAGAGATACTCAGTTGGGCATACAAACATTGACATCCCCAGAATTTCCATATAGTAGGAGCAGTTTAGTAGGAAAAAGCTGTTCTTGAAATGAAACATGCTGACTTTATGAGTCTTTTATGTTTACCTAAAGGGGCTTTAAGCAATCCATTGCTGAAGGAAGAAAACTTGAACCTTCCCCTGATTGCAATCCCTTGGTGCTCACAGGTCTGCAAATATATTTTCTTTCATGGAAAACAACAGGCCCTTATGAGAGTACTTATTCAGTAGTCGTTTCAACTCGCATCACTTGTTTCAGTGAAGGAGAAAAACATGGTAGAGTTGAAGCCTGACATTTGAAGATTCTTTTCTGGCAATAAAAGGGAAAGTGTGATTTGTATGTGCCTCTTATCCAGATCTCAGTATGAATGAAGAGAGAAACTCTAAAGATAGTTAGACCCAGACAAAAGAAGTATAGAAGTGTTAACTTTTTTTTTTTTTTTTTTTTTTTTGAGACAGAGCCTCGCTCGGTTGCCCAGGCTGGAGTACAGTGGCATGATCTCCGCTCACTGCAACCTCCACCTCCTGAGTTCAAGTGATTCTCCTGCCTCAGCCTCCCAGTAGCTGGGATTATAGGCACCTGCCACCACGCCCAGCTAACTTTTTTTTTTTTTAATTTTTAGTAGAGACGGGGTTTCACCATGTTGGCCCGGCTGGTCTCAAACTCCTGACCTCAAATGATTTGCCCACCTCAGCCTCCCAAAGTGCTGGGATTACAGGTGTGCACCACTGCACCTGGCTAGAAGTGTAAACTTTTATAATTCCACATAAAATATCCTTTAAGTACACTATAAGTATAGCTTAATGCTTGCAAGGGGAATTTGGCTGCCTGACTGAGCTTCAACTTGAATGCCACTTTGTTAAACAAGCTCTTATTAAGTTTCACTGTACTCAAGCATCCTGGGAACACCAAATATAAACAAGGTCCCTGCTCCACCGAGCGTTCTTGTAAACAAAAACTATAAGACACAGAGACCAATCAAATGGCTCATCTGTTAAGTACTAAAGAAACTCTTTTTAATTTCTTTTATTCTCTTTGATCATGTTCAATTTTATAATTAGATGGTATGGGGAGGTGTACAAGTTTGACGTTTCCTATGAAGATGTGCTAGCTCTTGATTTAAAAGGGTCCATTTAGAATTACGGCAGAAGCATAAATAATATTGTACCTGAATCCGTTGCTTCAAGCTGGAAACTTTCATCAGAAGACTCGAGCACAAAGAATACATTTCTAGCAGGGTTCTGTCAAAGCTCATTGTTCAGAATAGGCTGTATCTGAAAATGCTGTTATTCATCTGTCTTTATTACCTTAAAACTAAAGACTTTCACCCAGATAAAATTATACCTTTCCTGCTGGTTGATCTTTTAATAATATACACAGATGTCTAAAGATTTATCAAAAGGAATTGCTGAAGTAATTTAGGGCAGTTTCCTTTGAGAAATGCATTTCCACCGTTATTTTGCCATTGTGTTTTTGATAGAGCAAAACATGAAAATTATATTTAAGATTCAAAACTTTATATTTGTTAAGCTAATTATCTAAAAGGAAAACAGGACACCTCAGATTTGAAATTTATTTTGAATTACACTAAGTCTCTCCTTGACACATTTCCAAAATTATTAAATCATAAAATTTTAGAGTTGGAAGAGACATGAGCAAAGCCAAAAAATATAGTCAGTCCTAGGTTCATGTATTTCCTATAACATTTCAATGGTCTTGGCTTAAGTGGCTTTCAGGTGATACCACTTCAGAAATCACAAAGCTGAATTATAGCAAAAGAGAGTATATCAAATTCATGTTGCAGGAGTTAATGGAGGAGTGAAAGAGCCCTTCAATCTTCCTTTTCTTTGAAGAGGTGTAGAAACAAAATTCACTCAAGGTGAAACAAGTTAAGATTCAAACGTTATTTTTAAAGCTACAAATAAGTAATGGATAAAATTAGGAATCATTGAACAAATATTTGAGTGTCTTTCACAGAAAGACCCTTGGGTGATATGTCCAAGGCCCTGGACTAGCAAGGAGGCTAGCCTGACAGTCAATCAATTAGAATCAGTAGGACCCACCTTTGCAAAGACTGTAATGAGAGAAAGTTAGCACGGCTGACTCTGTCTTACTTCTACCCTTGCAAGCTGGCTGTCCTCACTCATTCCTGTGTGTAGGGTGTAGGCCATGCTAACCACGGAAAGAAGTTAGTTTATAATTTAATTTTGAAGCAAGGATGATAATAGTCCCTCCCTAAACCTAATCCCTCCTTACTAATGAAAAGCTATAAGATTAGGATTATTGGAGGGGCCTGAATTTTGCTAAAATGTCAGTGTAGTTTTCTTTTTCTTTCTTTATTTTTCTCCTCTTTTCTTTCTTTTTTTTTTTTTTTTTTTTTTTTTTTGGTAACAGATGGGGTCTCGTTAGGTTTCCCAGGCTGGTCTTGAACTCTTGGGCTCAATTGATCCTGCTGCCTCAGCCACCCAACGTGCTGGGATTACAAGCATGAGACCTCATGCCCGGTCAGGCATAGTTTCTATAATCCCTTATCGCTCAGGAGTCATGGCCAGAGGTCACAAGATTTGTGACTTCCTCAATTGCTCCTATAGATAACATCGGTATTACGAACTTAAAGTTAGGCTTTTGAGATGTTTTTCAGATTTTTGCAGTCTGGCAACTGATTGATCCCACCCAGACCTGTGACTCGTGACTCAGCTGGTACTGTGCCCGCCTCTACCCGGAGGCAGACTCAGTACACAAGGACCATTTTCCATACCCCAATAATTTCACCACCAACCAATCAGCAGCACCCATTCCCTAGCCCCTTACCCACCAAATCATAAAAGCCTAGCCTCTGAGTTCTCAGGGAGACTGATTTGAGTAATAAATCCAGCCTTTCTGCTTGACCAACCTTAAGTTAATTAAACTTTTTTTTTTTTTAGGCAGAGTCTCACTTTGTCACCCAGGCCAGAGTTCAGTGGCACGATCTCAGCTCACTGCAACCTCTGCTTCCTGGGTTCAAGCAATTCTTCTGACTCAGCCTCCTGAGTAGCTGGGACTACAGGCACATGCCACCACACCTGGCTAATTTTTGTATTTTTAGTAGAGATGAGGTTTCACCATCTTGGCCAGGCTGGTCTCGATCTCCTGACCTTGTGATCTACCCACCTTGACCTCCCAAAGTGCTGGGATTACAGGCATGCATGAGCCACTGCACCTGGCCTAAACTCTTTCTTTACTGCAATCACACTGTCTCAGTGAATTGGGTTTATCTGTGCAGCAGGCAAGAATATATCAGGTGATTACAAATATGCCCATAAAGTATAAGACTTACAAGCTAGGTAGAGGAAAAGCAAATGCTATTCACTGCCCTGACCTTGGCCATTGCCTTGATGTGGCTAGAGTTTACAGCTGTAAATACATGTGACTGCATTATGCAGAAGCAGTATTTTATCTTCTATATCCATGCTGTCCAAAATAGTGGCCACTGGTGACATATGGTTATTGAGTACCCACAATGTGGCTGGTGTGACTAAAGAACTGACATTTTCACTTTATTAATTTGATGTTAATCATACTGAGTTGACACAAGAATTAACAAATTTACTTAACTCGAATAAATGTAGTTTTGAAACAGATGCTTTTGCTTTAAAGTCAAATCAATTCTGGCTGGGTGCAGTGGCTCACACCTGTAATCCCAGCACTTTGGGAGACCAAGGTGTGTAGATCACTTGAGGTCAAGAGTTCAAGATCAGCCTGACCAATATGGAGAAACCCCATCTCTACTGAAAATATGAAAAATAGCCAGGCATGGTGGTGGGCACCTGTAATCCCAGGTACTTGGAGGTTGAGGCAGGAGAATAGCTTGAACCTGGGAGGCAGAGATTTCAGTGAGGCAAGATCGCACCACTGTACTCCAGCCTGGGTGACAGAGTGAGACTGTCTCAAAAAAAAAAAAAAAATCAATTCTTCTAAAAAAGATATACCAGACCTGTCAATGTGGGTGTGACTATTAAAGAAAAATGATTATTTGGTACTCAGTTTAGTTATTAAACAATTTTTACAATATGGTTGGAACAACTTGGATCACAATCTAATTTTTCAACTGGGGATTTTATAAAACGTAAATACAAACGGTGTTTCCAGTGAAAATTTAGTGTCTGAATAAATATGAGTCTGTCCTCATTTTCTCTCTACTATAAAAATGTTCTCATTCTAATTTGTCTCAGGAAGGAGGGTTTCTGGTGAGTTTGTCCTGTGGAAGTCTCTGTCAAATGAACCTTCCTTTTGAGGTGGTGACACCTGAACAGCTGGGGTTGGGAAGTGCAGAAGCTTGTCAGGTCACTGGCAAGATTCTTGAGAAGGCTTGACCTCGGGACAGCCTGTCCTTCCCTTTCTAGTCAAGTCACCATTCTCCAGAGCTATGCAGATCTGGGGATGCAGGGACAGCACTAGCCAGTGGTATGTATCTGACCCCGGGAGCAATCCAGGAACCACATTACTGACTCACGACAGAACTTATCTGGGTTTGTTGGTGTGTATCTGACCCGGGGAGCAATCCAGGAACCACATTACTAACTCACAACAGAACTTATCTGGGTTTGTTGCAAAATGATTTTTTTTTAATCTATAGAAAATAGAATGATTTGTCTCCTTCCTGAAACTTATTGTGATATTTTTGAATAATGTGTTCACTGTTCTTCCCAAGGTGGGTCAGTTTTATGTGTCTACTTGGTGAGGCTATCATTCCCAGTTATTCAAACACTCCGAAAGTTCTATTTGCTTTTTTATTGAGTGTAAATGAGAAAAGTCTGAAAACATGATTGAGGATCAATGAGTAGTTGGAGTATCTGTGGTGTCAAGGGAGCTACTCTTCAGTGGCACTATCATTGTGGTTGAGGTCACCTTGGATCTCACAGCTATAGGTATGGGGATCCCAGCTCTGCTCTTCCACTCCCAGAGGTAACAAATCTGCAGAGCTACAGACTCGCAGACTCAGTATGCTGAGATGCACCTGCATGGAGAGAAAAATACACATACACACACGTGCATGAACACACACAATGATGCATAATCTCCAACAGTGAAGAAAATGTGGTACCATAGTTGCCCCTTATCCACAATTTCACTTTCTGTAGTTTTGTTACTCAAGGTCAACTGTGGTCCAAAAATAATTAGTAAAAAGTTCCAGAAATAAACAATTTATATATTTTTAATTGCTTTCCATTCTCAGTAGCATGATGAAATCTTATGCCATCCCACTCTGTCCCATTTGGGAAGTGAATCATCCCTTTGACCTGCATGTGGCTATAGACACTACCTGCCCTCAGTCACTTAGTAGCTGAGGGAAAAGAGAGATCACATTCACATAATTTTTATTACAGTATATTGTGATAGCTGTTCTAACTGTTCTGTTTTATTATTAATTATCATTGTTAGTCTCATACAGTGCCTAATTTATAAATTAAACTTCATCATAGACATGCATGTACAGAAAAAACATAGTATATATAGGGCTCAGTGTTTTATATATATAGGTTTCAGGCATCCACTGGTGATTGGAACATATCCTGTAAGGATAAGAGAGAGATAACTTAATGTGGATTCCTGAATATCTAGTAAGTTCTCACGCTATGACAGTTATTGGGGGAAGTGCAGAAATAGAAAGCCAAACAGACTAGATATTACTAATGTTCATCAATGTCTAATTTTCTTCAACTTCCACGTACTCAAAGGATTACATTCTCCCCACCTGTTTTATAGAGACAGGGTCTCACTCTGTTGCCCAGATTGGATTACAGTGGCACAATCATAGCTCACTGCAGGCTCAAACTCCTGCGCCCATGTAATCCTCACCCTTCAGCCTCCTGAATAGCTGAGACTACAGGCACATGCCACCGGCCTAACTAATTCTTTTGTTTGTTTGTTTTAGTAGAGACAGGGCCTCACTATGTTGCCCAGACTGGTGTTGAACTCCTGGACTCAAGTGATCCTCCCACCTTGACATCCCAAAGTTTTGGGATTACAGTCATGAGCCACTGTGCGCAGCCCTTTCCCCCTTTTTTTTGAAGTTAGGTATGGTCAGGTGACCAAAAAAACTGAACAGAAGTGTCATGTGTCAGTTGTCAATTCTGAACTCTACAACCTCTCTTCCCTTGTCTCAGTGATCCTGAGACCATATGCTGATGTGGAGCGGCACATGAGTCATCCACAGAGAACTGGTGCCCTGAAGTGTCACCTAGAGTCACAGCACACTTACTTTACAGAAGTGAGAAATAAACTTCTGTTTTATTAATCATCTAAGAATTGAGAGGGGAGCAATTTGTGTATTTTGTGTTTGTTTGTTTGTTTGTTTCTGTAGCACAACATTGCCTATCCTAATGAATGTCTAAGTAACACATAGTACCTGCCCTCCATGTGCTTACAGTCTAGGAAGATGATATCAAGTGTCTCCATGGCTTTGATAACATACATTTATTTTTACTGAAATAATTAGTTACTTCCAACTTATGAAGGCATTTATTTCCAAAGATGATGGAATGATCATTTCATTATCAAAACATGTATAAAACAGGAAAACCAAAAAATTCAAATATATTTAGAGCATTTATTCTCAACCTTGGCTATCTCAGAATCACCTGCAGAACATTTTCAAAATACCAAGGTCAGGGCCCTAATTGTCAGAGATTCTGATTTAATTGGTCCACAGTGGAGCATAGGCATTGGTATTTTTCAAAGTTCCCTAGTTTCATTTTCAATGACTTTAATAATTGCATTAAGCTCCTGGGATAAGTCTTTTAAGTTGTCTTAATATTAAACATTAAATTAAAAATTAAATTTAACTTTAGTTAGCTTCCAGTTATCCAAAGGAAAGTAGAAATACATTTCTCAACTGACAGGTGACTGAAAAAAAATGGCAGATAGGAGGCAGGACTAAATTGCAGTTCCCACTCTAGATGGACAGAGCAGAATGTGGAGACTAGCATTGTGGACTTTTGCTCCAAAAACTACTGCAGGAATACACCAGAAAAGCCGAGAGAATCCACAGACCCTTTGAAGGAAGTGGATTGCTCCTGCGGGACCCAAGAGACAGCTCAAATACTGTGCTAGTATCCACAGCTGAGAGAACTGAACACAGTTCACCTCACAGGACTCTGTGCAGACACCCCCCAGTACCAGCCCAGAGCCTGGTAGCCCTGCTTGCTGGCTAGATTCAGAAGAGAAATAACAGTCACTACAGTTTTGCTCTCAGGAAGCCACATCCCTAGGAAAAGGGGGAGAGTATTACATCAAGGGAGTACCCCGTGGCACAAAGGAGTCTGAACAGCAGCCTTGAGCTCCAGATCTCCCCCTGACATAGCCTACCTGAATGAGAAGGAACCAGGGAAACAATTCTGGTAATACGACAAAAGAAGGTCCTTTAACACCCCAAAAAGTCACACTAGCTCACTACCAATCCTAAATATATATACACCTAAGACTGGATCCAAACCAAGAAGAAAACTCTGAATCACCAGAAAAAGAACTCAGAAGGTCAATTATTAAGCTATTCAAGCAGGCACCAGAGAAAGGTGAAGTCCAACGTAAGGAAATCAAATAAATGATACAAGATATGAGGGGAGAAATCTTCAGTGAAAGAGATAGCATAAATAAAAAACAATCACAACTTCAGGAAATAAAGGACACACTTAGAGAAATGCAAAATGTACTGGAGAGTCTCAGCAATAGAATTGAACAAGCAGAAGAGAGAACTTCAGAGCTCAAAGACAAGGTTTTTGAAATAACCCAATCCAACAAAGACAAGAGAAAATAATTTTAAAAATGAAGAAACCCCCAAGAAGTTTGGGACTATGTTAAATGACCAAATCTGGTAATAATTGGCATTCCTGAGAAAGATCAGCATTCCTGAGGAAATTTAAAAGTTTGGAAAACATATTTGGGGGAATAAAAAAACTTTCCCCAGCCTTGCTAGAGCTCTAGACATCCAAATATAAGAAGCTCAAAGAACACAGGGGAAATTCATCACAAAAAGATCATCGCCTAGGCACATTGTCATCAGGTTATCTAAAGTCAAGACAAAGGAAAGAATCTTAAGAACTATGAGGCAAAGCATCAGGTAACCTATAAAGTAAAACCTATCTGATTAACAGCAGATTTCTCAGCAGAAACCCTACAAGCTAGAAGGGACTGGGGCCCTATCTTCAGTCTCCTTTAACAAAAACAATCATCAGCCAATGATTTTGTATCCAGTAAAACTAAGCTTCATAAATGAAGGAAAGATACAGTCTTTTTCAGACAAACAAATGCTGAGAGAATTCACCACTACCAAGCCACCACTACAAGAACTGCTAAAAGGAGCTCTAAATCTTGAAACAAAATCTGGAAGCACATGAAAACAGAACCTCTTTAAAGCATGAATCTCACAGGACCTATAAAACAAAAATACAATAAATAAACAACAACAACAAAAAACAAGACATTCAGGTAACAAAAAACATGATGAATGGAATAGTACCTCGCATCTCAACACTAATGTTGAATGTAAATGACCTAAATGCGCCACTTACAAAACACAGAATTGCTCAATGGATAAGAATTCACCAACTAAGTATCTGCTGCCTTCAAGAGACTCACCTAATACATAAGGACTCAAATAAACTTAAGGTAAAAGGGTGAAAAGAAGACATTAATGAAAATGGACACCAAAAGCGAGCAGAAGTAACTATTTTTATGTCAGACAAAACAAACTTTAAAGCAACAGCAGTTAAAAAGAACAAAGAGGGCCATTATACAATGACAAAAGGCCTTGTCCCACAGGAGAATATCAAAATCCTAAATATATATGCACCTAAGACTGGAGCTCCCAAATTTATAAAACAATTTCTACTAGACTTAAGAAATGAGATAGTGCTTGGTGCGATGGCTCACGCCTGTAATCCAGCACTTTGGGAGGCCAAGGTGGGTGGATCACCTAATGTCAGGAGTTCGAGATCAGCCTGACCAATATGGAGAAACCCTGTCTCTACTAAAAATACAAAATTAGCCAGACGTGGTGGTGCATGCCTGTAATCCCAGCTACTCAGAAGACTGAGGCAGGAGAATCACTTGAACCTGGAAGGTGGAGTTTGCAGTGAGCCAAGATCATGCCATTGTGCTCCAGCCTGGGTGATAAGAGTGAAACTCCATCTCAAAAAAAAAAAAAAAGAAATGAGATAGCAACACAATAATGGTGGGGAACTTCAAGACCACACTAACAGCACTAGACAGGTCATCAAGACACAAAGTCAATAAAAAACAATAGATTTACACTATACCCTAGAACAAATGAACTTAACAGATATTTACAGAACCTTCTACCCAACAACCTCAGAATGCACATTCTATTCATTAGTGCATGGAACTTTCTCCAAGATAGACTATAGGATAGGCCACAAGACAAGTTAATAAATTTAAGAAAATTGAAATTATATCAAGTACTCTGTCACACAACAGTGGAATAAAATTGGAAATCAACTCTAAAACAACCTTCAAAGCTACACAAAGAAGAGCTATGCAATGAAGAATTGGTACAAATCCTATTAATACTATTCCACAAGATACAGAAAGAGGGAACCCTCCCCAATTCATTCTATGAAGACAGTATCACTCTATTACCAAAACCAGGAAAGGACACAAGCAAAAAAGAAAACTACAGACCAATATCCCTGATGAACATAGATGGAAATATCCTTAACAAAATACTAGCTAAGCAAATCCAACGGCATATCAAAAAGATAATCCGCTGGCGGAGCAAGATGGCTGAATAGGAACAGCTCCAGTCTCCAGCTCCCAGCACGAGCGACACAGAAGACAGGTGATTTCTGCATTTTCAACTGAGGTACTGGGTACATCTCACTAGGGAGTGCCGGACAATCGGTGCTGGTCAGCTGTTGCAACCCGACCAGTGAGAGCTGAAGCAGGGCGAGGCATCACCTCACCTGGGAAGCACAAGGGGGAAGGGAATCCCCTTTCCTAGCCAGGGGAACTGAGACACACAACACCTGGAAAATCGGGTAACTCCCACCCCAACTGCGCTTTACCAAGGGTCTTAGCGAACGGGCACACCAGGAGATTATATCCCACACCTGGCCGGGAGGGTCCCAGGCCCATGGAGCCTCCCTCACTGCTAGCACAGCAGTCTGCGATCTAACAGCAAGACAGCAGCAAGGCTGGGGGAGGGGCGTCCGCCATTGCTGAGGCTTAAGGAGGTAAACAAAGCTGCTGGGAAGCTCGAACTGGGTGGAGCTCACAGCAGCTCAAAGAGGCCTCCCTGTCTCTGTAGACTCCACCTCTGGGGACAGGGCACAGCTAAACAACAACAACCAAAAAAAAAAAAAAAAAGCAGCAGAAACCTCTGCAGACGCAAACGACTCTGTCTGACAGCTTTGAAGAGAGCAGTGGATCTCCCAGCACAGAGGTTGAGATCTGAGAAGGGACAGACTGCCTGCTCAAGTGGGTCCCTGATCCCTGAGTAGCCTAACTGGGAGACATCCCCCACCAGGGGCAGACCGACACCCCACACCTCACACAGTGGAGTAAACCCTTGAGAGGAAGCTTCCAAAGCAAGAATCATACAGGTACACTCGCTGTTCAGCAATATTCTATCTTCTACAGCCTCTGCTGCTGACACCCAGGCAAACAGGGTCTGGAGTGGACCTTAAGCAATCTCCAACAGACCTACAGCTGAGTGTCCTGACTGTCAGAAGGAAAGCTATCAAACAGGAAGGACACCCACACGAAAACCCTATCAGTACGTCACCATCATCAAAGACCAGAGGCAGATAAAACCACAAAGACGGGGAAAAAGCAGGGCAGAAAAGCTGGAAATTCAAAAAATAAGAGCGCATCTCCCCCTCCAAAGGAAAGCAGCTCATCGCCAGCAACAGATCAAAGCTGGACGGAGAATGACTTTGACGAGATGAGAGAAGAAGGCTTCAGTCCATCAAACTTCTCAGAGCTAAAGGAGGAATTACGTACCCAGCGCAAAGAAACTAAAAATCTTGAAAAAAGAGTGGAAGAATTGATAACTAGAATAATTAATGCAGATAAGGCCATAAACGAAATGAGAGAGATGAAAACCATGACACGAGAAATACGTGACAAATGCACAAGCTTCAGTAACCGACTCGATCAACTGGAAGAAAGAGTATCAGCGATTGAGGATCAAATGAATGAAATGAAGCGAGAAGAGAAACCAAAAGAAAAAAGAAGAAAAAGAAATGAACAAAGCCTGCAAGAAGTATGGGATTATGTAAAAAGACCAAATCTACGTCTGATTGGGGTGCCTGAAAGTGACGGGGAAAATGGAACCAAGTTGGAAAACACTCTTCAGGATATCATCCAGGAGAACTTCCCCAACCTAGTAGGGCAGGCCAACATTCAAATTCAGGAAATACAGAGAACACCACAAAGATACTCCTCGAGAAGAGCAACTCCGAGACACATAATTGCCAGATTCACCAAAGTTGAAATGAAGGAAAAAATCTTAAGGGCAGCCAGAGAGAAAGGTCAGGTTACCCACAAAGGGAAGCCCATCAAACTAACAGCAGATCTCTCAGCAGAAACTCTACAAGCCAGAAGACAGTGGGGGCCAATATTCAACATTCTTAAAGAAAAGAATTTTAAACCCAGAATTTCATATCCAGCCAAACTAAGTTTCATAAGTGAAGGAGAAATAAAATCCTTTACAGATAAGCAAATGCTTAGAGATTTTGTCACCACCAGGCCTGCCTTACAAGAGACCCTGAAGGAAGCCCTAAACATGGAAAGGAACAACCGGTACCAGCCATTGCAAAAACATGCCAAAATGTAAAGACCATCGAGGCTAGGAAGAAACTGCATCAACTAACGAGCAAAATAACCAGTTAATATCATAATGGCAGGATCAAGTTCACACATAACAATATTAACCTTAAATGTTAATGGACTAAATGCTCCAATTAAAAGACACAGACTGGCAAACTGGATAAAGAGTCAAGACCCATCAGTCTGCTGTATTCAGGAGACCCATCTCACAGGCAGAGACATACATAGGCTCAAAATAAAGGGACGGAGGAAGATCTACCAAAGCAAGTGGAGAACATAAAAAAGCAGGGGCTGCAATACTAGTCTCTGATAAAACACTTTAAACCATCAAAGATCAAAAGAGACAAAGAAGGCCATTACATAATGGTAAAGGGATAAATTCAACAGGAAGAGCTAACTATCCTAAATATATATGAACCCAATACAGGAGCATCCAGATTCATAAAGCAAGTCCTTAGAGACTTACAAAGAGACCTAGACTCCCATACAATAATAATGGGAGACTTTAACACCCCACTGTCAACATTAGACAGATCAACGAGACAGAAAGTTAACAAGGATATCCAGGAATTGAACTGAGCTCTGCACCAAGCAGACCTAATAGACATCTACAGAACTCTCCACACCAAATCATCAGAATATACATTCTTCTCAGCAGGACATCACACTTATTCCAAAATTGACCACATAATTGGAAGTAAAGCACTCCTCAGCAAATGTACAAGAACAGAAATTATAACAAACTGTCTATCAGACCACAGTGCAATCAAACTAGAACTCAGGATTAAGAAACTCAATCAAAACCGCTCAACTACATGGAAACTGAATAACCTGCTCCTGAATGACTACTGGGTACATAACAAAATGAAAGCAGAAATAAAGATGTTCTTTGAAACCAATGAGAACAAAGATACAACATACCAGAATCTCTGGGACACATTTAAAGCAGTGTGTAGAGGGAAATTTATAGCACTAAATGCCCACAAGAGAAAGCTGGAAAGGTCTAAAATTGACACTCTAACATCACAGTTAAAAGAACTAGAGAAGAGGCTGAGCACGGTGGCTCAAGCCTGTAATCCCAGCACTTTGGGAGGCCGAGACGGGTGGATCACGAGGTCAGGAGTTCGAAGACCATCCTGGCTAACACGGTGAAACCCCGTCTCTACTAAAAAATACAAAAAAGCTAGCCGAGCAAGGTGGCAAGTGCCTGTAGTCCCAGCTACTCGGGAGGCTGAGGCAGGAGAATGGCATGAACCCGGGAGGCGGAGCTTCCAGTGAGCTGAGATCCAGCCACTGCACTCCAGCCCGGGCCACAGAGTGAGACTCCATCTCAAAAAAAAAAAAAAAAAAAGAACTAGAGAAGCAAGAGCAAACACATTCAAAAGCTAGCAGAAGGCAAGAAATAACTAAGATCAGAGCAGAACTGAAGGAGATAGAGATACAAAAAACCCTCCAAAAAATCAATGAATCCAGGAGTTGGTTTTTTTGAAAAGATCAACAAAATTGATAGACCACTAGCAAGACTAATAAAGAAGAAAAGAGAGAAGAATCAAATAGACGCAATAAAAAATGATAAAGGGGATATCATCACCGACCCCACAGAAATACAAACTACCATCAGAGAATACTATAAACGCCTCTATGCAAATCAACTAGAAAATCTAGAAGAAATGGACAATTTCCTGGACACTTACACTCTCCTAAGATTAAACCAGGAAGAAGCTGAATCCCTGAATAGATCAATAGCAGGCTCTGAAATTGAGGCAATAATTAATAGCCTACCAACCAAAAAAAGTCCAGGACCAGATGGATTCACAGCTGAATTCTATCAGAGGTACAAGGAGGAGCTGGAACCATTCCTTCTGAAACTATTCCAATCAATAGAAAAAGAGGGAATCCTCCCTAACTCATTTTATGAGGCCAACATCATCCTGATACCAAAGCCTGGCAGAGACATAACAAAAAAAGAGAATTTTAGACCAATATCCCTGATGAACATTGATGCAAAAATCCTCAAGAAAATACTGGCAAACCAGATTCAGCAGCACATCAAAAAGCTTATCCACCATGATCAAGTGGGCTTCATCCCTGGGATGCAAGGCTGGTTCAACATACGCAAATCAATAAACGTAATCCAGCATATAAACAGAACCAAAGACAAAAACCACATGATTATCTCAATAGATGCAGAAAAGGTCTTTGACAAAATTCAACAGCCCTTCATGCTAAAAACACTCAATAAATTCGGTATTGATGGAACGTATCTCAAAATAATAAGAGCTATTTATGATAAACCCATAGCCAATATCATACTGAATGGGCAAAAATCGGAAAAATTCCCTTTGAAAACTGGCACAAGACAGGGATGCCCTCTCTCACCACTCCTATTCAACATAGTGTTGGAAGTTCTGGCTAGGGCAATCAGGCAAGAGAAAGAAATACAGGGTATTCAATTAGGAAAAGGAGAAGTCAAATTGTCCCTGTTTGCAGATGACATGATTGTATATTTAGAAAACCCCATTGTCTCAGCCCAGAATCTCCTTAAGCTGATAAGCAACTTCAGCAAAGTCTCAGGATACAAAATTAATGTGCAAAAATCACAAGCGTTCTTATACACCAGTAACAGACAAGCAGAGAGCCAAATCAGGAATGAAATTCCATTCACAATTGCTTCAAAGAGAATAAAATATCTAGGAATCCAACTTACAAGGGATGTAAAGGACCTCTTCAAGGAGAACTACAAACCACTGCTCAGTGAAATAAAAGAGGACAAAACAAATGGAAGAACATACCATGCTCATGGATAGGAAGAATCAATATCGTGAAAATGGCCATACTGCCCAAGGTCATTTATAGATTCAATGCCATCCCCATCAAGCTACCAATGAGTTTCTTCACAGAATTGGAAAAAACTGCTTTAAAGTTCATATGGAACCAAAAAAGAGCCCGCATTGCCAAGACAATCCTAAGTCAAAAGGACAAAGCTGGAGGCGTCACGCTACCTGACTTCAAACTATACTACAAGGCTACAGTAACCAAAACAGCATGGTACTGGTACCAAAACAGAGATATAGACCAATGGAACAGAACAGAGCCCTCAGAAATAATACCACACATCTACAGCCATCTGATCTTTGACAAACCTGGGAAAAACAAGAAATGGGGAAAGGATTCCCTATTTAATAAATGGTGCTGGGAAAATTGACTAGCCATAAGTAGAAAGCTGAAACTGGATCCTTTCCTTACTCCTTATACGAAAATTAATTCAAGATGGATTAGAGACTTAAATGTTAGACCTAATACCATAAAAACCCTAGAAGAAAACCTAGGTAGTACCATTCAGGACACAGGCATGGTCAAGGACTTCATGTCTAAAACACCAAAAGCAACGGCAACAAAAGCCAAAATTGACAAATGAGATCTAATTAAACTAAAGATCTTCTGCACAACAAAAGAAACTACCATCAGAGTGAACAGGCAACCGAGAGAGTGGGAGAAAATTTTTGCAATCTACTCATCTGACAAAGGGCTAATATCCAGAACCTACAAAGAACTCAAACAAATTTACAAGAAAAAAACAAACAACCCCATCAAAAAGTGGGCAAAGGATATGAACAGACATTTCTCAAAAGAAGACATTCATACAGCCAACAGACACATGAAAAAATGCTCATCATCACTGGCCATCAGAGAAATGCAAATCAAAACCACAAAGAGATACCATCTCACACCAGTTAGAATGGCAATCATTAAAAAGTCAGGAAACAACAGATGCTGGAGAGGATGCGGAGAAATAGGAACACTTTTACACTGTTGGTGGGATTGTAAACTAGTTCAACCATTATGGAAAACAGTATGGCAATTCCTCACGGATCTAGAACTAGAAGTACCATATGACCCAGCCATCCCATTACTGGGTGTATACTCAAAGGATTATAAATCAAGCTGCTATAAAGACACATGCACATGTATGTTTATTGCGGCACTAATATAATAAAATCCATCTATGACAAACCCACAGCAAACATAATATTGAACGGGGGAAAGTTGAAAACATTCCCTCTGAGAACTGATACAAGACAAGGATGTCCACTCTCACCACTTCTATTCAACATAGTACTGGAAGTCCTAGGGAGAGCCAACAGACAAGAGAAAGAAGTAAAGGGTATTCATATCGGTAAAGAGGAAGTCAAACTGTCACTGTTTCCTGATGATATGATTGTATACTTAGAAAACCCTAAAGACATCTCCAAAAAGCTCCCAGAACTGATAAAACTAATTCATCAAGTTTCATAAAACTAATTCATCAAAATTAATGTATGTAAATCAGTAGCTCTGCTATACACCAACCCAGTGACCAAGCTGAGAACGAAATCAAGAACTCAATCTCTTTTACAATAGCTGCAAAAAAAAAAAAAAAAAAAAAAATACTTTGGAATATACCTAATCAAGGAGGTGAAAGACCTCCACAAGGAAAACTACAAAACATGGCTGAAATAAATCATGGACAACACAAGCAAATGAAAACACATCCCATGCTCATGGATGGGTAGAATCAATATTGTGAAAATGACCATACTGCCAAAAGCAGTCTACCAATTCAATGCAATTCCCATCAAAATACCACCATCATTCTTCACAGAACTAGAAAAAACATCCTAAAAATTCATATGGAACCAAAATGAGCCTGCATAGCCAAAACAAGACTTACAAAAAGAACAAATCTGGAGGCATCACATTAACTGACTTCAAACTATACTATAAACCCATAGTCACCAAACAGCATGGCACTGATATAATAGTAGGCACATAGACCAATGGAACAGAATAGAAAACCCAGAAATAAACCCAAATACTTATAGCCAACTGATCTTTGATAAAGCAAAAACGTAAAGTGGGGAAAGGACACCATATTCAACAAATGATGCTGGAATAATTGGCAAGACACACGCAGAAGAATGAAACTAGATTCTCGTCACTCACCTTACACAAAAATCAACTCAAGACAGATGAAGAACTTAAATCTAAGACCTGAAACGATAAAAATTATAGAAGGTAACATCGGAAAAATCCTTCTAGACATTGGCTTAGGCAGAGACTTCATGACCAAGAACCAAAAAGTAAGTGCAACAAAAACAAAGATAAATAGGTGGGTCTTAATTAAAGAGCTTCTGCACAGCAAAAGGAGCAGTCAGCATAGTGAACAGACAACCCACACAATGGGAGAAAATCTTCACAATCTACACATCCAAAAAAGAACTAATACCCAGAATCAACAAGGAACTCAAACAAATTAGCAAGAAAAAACACAAACAGTTCCATCAAAAAGTGGGCTAAGGACATGGATAAACAATTCTCAAAAGAAGATATACAAACAGCCAAGAAACATATGAAGAAGTGCTCAACATCACTAACGATCAGGGAAATGCAAATCAAAACCACAATAAAATACCACCTTACTCCTACAAGAATGGCCGTACTCAAAAAATTAAAAAATAATAGATGTTAGCATGGATGCGGTTAAAATGGAACACTTCTACACTGCTGTTGGGAATGTAAACTAGCACAACCATTATGGAAAACAATGTGGAGATCCCTTAAAGAACTAAAAGTAGAACTATCATTTGACCCAGCAATCCCCCTATGCCTATCCAGAGGAAAAGAAGTCATTACTTGCACACTCACGTTTATAGCACACAATTCGCAATTGCAAAAATATGGAACCAGCCCAAATGCCCATCAGTCAACAAGTGGATAAAGAAATTGTGCTATATATACAATGGAATACTACTCAGTAATAAAATGAAGTGAATTAATGGCATTTGCAGCAACCTGGATGGAACTGGAGACTACTATTCTAAGTGAAGTAACTCAGGAATGGAAAACCAAATATCATGTGTTCTCACTGATATGTGGGAGCTAAGCTATAAGGACGCAAATGCATAAGAATGATACAATGGGCTTTGGGGAAAGTGTGGGAGGGGATGAGTGATAAAACACTACAAATTGGGTTTAGTGTCTACTGCTCAGGTGATGAGTGCACCAAAATCTCACACATCACCACTAAAGAACTTATGCCACCGAATACCACCTGCTTCCCCAAAACCTATGGAAATAAAAAATTTTAAAAAACAAATAAAAGCATAATAAATGAATTTTTAAAAGAAATGCATTTTTCTTTCCTGAAACATATCATGATTTTTTAAATAATTTTAAAAATATTTCTCCCTGTGATGGTCAGTTATGTGTCAACCTGGCTAAACTACAGTCCCCAGTTATTCAATCAAACACTAATCTATGTGTTGCTATGAAGGTATTTTGCTTTAATTTTTGGTAAAGATAGGGTCTTGTTATGTTGCCCAGGCTGGTCTCCAACTCTTGGGTTCAAGCATTTCTCCCACCTTGGCCTCCCAAAATGTTGTGATTATAGGCGTGAGCCACTGTACTGGGTCTTATGAAGGTATTTTGTAGAGGTGATTAAAATCCATAATCAACTGACTTTAGGTAACGGCAATTATCTTATATAGTCTGAATGGCCCTGATTCACTCAGCTGAAAGACCTAAAGAGAATAATAAAAGCTTCTCAGGAGAATGAAATATTCCTCTTGTGGACAAAAGTTTCAGCTGACACTTATCCTGATGGCCTTCCCTAAGAATTTCAGACTTGTCCAGTCAGCCTCACAAGCCTGGAAGACAATTCCTTACAGTAAATCTCTTTATGGTTTCTACTGACTCCGTTCATTGTCTGAACCTCGACTGATATACTCCACCACCCTCAGTAAATTGTAAACCGTGAGGGAGAGGTGTCTGTCTTCCTTTTTATGAATCCCAGTACCTAGCAACATGCCTGGCCCATAACAGGCACCCAGTGAACATCAACACAAACAAGGCTACTCTGTGATCATGATGTGGGCCAAGACAAAAGACAAAACAAAACAAATCACCATACAGCCATCTGAACAGCTAGAACGTGACCATTGTCCAAGCCACAAAAATGACTAAACAGCCCCCTCTCCTGGCTGGTATGAGAGATAGCTGCTCCTTTACCAATTACAACTTTAACCTTGCTCTAGTTTGCTTTCTCTATGGATAATTTTATGAAGATCCCCAATAATATAAAATTATTCTCACTTCCTGAGAGTATTCCATCTAGAGCAAAGAGCAAAGCTGGAAGGAAGGAAGGAAGGAAGGAAGGAAGGAAGGAAGGAAGGAAGGAAGGAAGGAAGGAAGGAAGGAAGGAAGGAAGGAAGGAAGGAAGGAAAGAAGGAAGGAAGGAAGGAAAGGAAGAAGAGAGGGAGGCAGGGAGGGAGGGAGGAAGGGAAGGGAAGGGAAGGGAAGGAGGAACAATCTGGTTGAAGAGGTAAAACATGCAACATAAAGGGTGGGCCTTGAGCCACAATAAATGCTATTGGAATTCAGCATAAGGAATAAGCACATCTGGCCATGGAGATCAGGGAAGATTTATAATATGACCTGGGGTTAAAGGATAGAGAGTGGGGGAACAAAAGTGTAGAGATTAGAAAGGACATATCTGGACACATTGTACAAAATAAACTAAACAAAGAATTCATGTGAGCAAGTGAGGGAAAACAAGTGTGGAAGAATAGATCATGACCAGATTTTGCACAATTAAATGCAGAACTTCATTCTTTCAGCCTGTTGTTTCTTGCTGTTTATCTATTTAACTATCTCTCTATCTCAAGATTCAAAATTTTTTTCTTCAAATGCATTTTACTTGGAGGCTAAAATCAAAGACGAAAACCAAGTGTTTTTATGGCACTCCTCTGGCTAAAGTGCAATGTGGAAGACAGGATTCAGTGTACTCAGCTCCTCACTCACTGAGCTTTAAAAAAATACCTGAGGCTCCATAAAGCTGAGTTTGAAATTCAATGCCCTATTAGTGTTAATTCATTCATGTATTTACTCCATCAATCAATCAATTAATTCACTATTTAGAGAACTCTAACATGCCACATTTTGGAGAAGCTCCAAGTAAGAAGAGAAGCTTTGTCTCCTGGTGGTGGGACCAGACTGAAAAGGGACAAGAACACGCCTGAGGTTGCAGGTCTTTCTGGACATGACTGAGGTCCAGCAGCAGCCTCCAGGTTCTATGAGGCTTGTTCCAAAGACAATGAGTCCCTGACAGAGAGGCAGACTGTTCTGAACACTGTGGATGTATACTAGCCAGATTTTTCCTGACCTCATCTCTCCATGAACTTGTGCCACAACCCTGGGGAGATGAGTTAAAAACAAAGTGTTCCATCATAAACATCTCGGTGAAACACTGGGGCAGCAGCAAAGCTGCTTTACAGTCCACACGGCCAACTGCTAAAGCAGTGCTAAAGGGACTTGAGGTGGAATCGATTTTTTAAATGGAGTATGATATCTATCCTAACAGGAAAAGGTGATGATCCCAGAGACAGAAGTACTTGCCACTTCACCCGCATCCTGTCTTGGAAAAAGCAGGATGTTTGACAAATCCAAAGAGTCCCAAGGAGAATTCAAAGTCTACTTGCCTGGGCCTTCTTGCAAGACTTTCCATTTTTCCCCAACCTCCTTATTTCCAATGGCCTAGGCTCTTTCTAGCCAATGATCTTCCCATCACCCAGCAGGGCTTCAGCTCAGAACACTCTCTAAAAGATATCTAGTCTCCTCTTTTCTTGGTGGTTCGTCTTCTCACATTCTGTCTTTATTCGTGGAACAGCCCATTCCTCACAAGGAACCAACAGATCTGTGCTCTCTGGCACTTTCAACTCTGAACTCCTGTCCTTTGTCCTGATCTCCTTGTAAACCCCCAGCCCAGGGCCAGTGTTAGGTTGTGCCTTCTCCACACCAGTGCTGCACAGCCTAGCCCAATCAGAATGCTGATCGCTACAGTTACTCCATCACCTCCAACTTTGGCTGCACCTCTGATGCTGCCCATCAGCCCTTTATGATTCTCTTCAGTGACTATTCTCCCCACAAAAAAAAAAAAAAAAAAAAAAAAAAAAAAAAAAAAATGCCAATGTCCATCTCCATCTTTAAACACCCCATTCTCAGCAGACATCACCAGAAAGCAAAGTCATCAGGCATTAATTATTCAGGTCTTGTTGGTGTTGCTACTGGGCTGATACTCAGAGCCAGGTCTCGGTGTTTTCCAGTTGAACACAACTTCACAGAACATCAACATAAACAAGGCTACTCTGTGATCATGGTGGAGATCAAGACCAAAAGCAAGACCACGCTAGAGTCATGTCTGAATGAACAGAAGGTGAGCATTGTCCAAGCCACAAAAAGGATGAAACAACCCCCTCTCTTGGCTGATATGAGTGACAGCTGCTCCTTTACCAATTACATTAGCCTTGCTCTAGTCTGCTATCCCTATGCATAATTTATGAGGTACTCCATCATGCAGAATTATCCTCACTTCCTGATAGCATCCAATATAGAGCAAAGAGAGAAGTCCTTAAACCTAACCTAACACAAGCTCACATCCTATAATAAATCATCTCTAAAATTCTCTGAGACATTCCATGGTTTCCCAGAGAGTGCATTTTCTCTGCAAGGCATCATCAACCAAATTCGTTCAACTATAGTCCTGTTCCTGTTGGTGTTCAGCTGGAGGATATTGACAAGAGTAATAAGAAAAAAATGATTGTTTTCATTGGGTTCCATACTAAGTAATTTACATGTGTTATCCATTTTATCCTTTGGTGATAGTGAGGATTTGTACCCATTGTAGCCATGGAAACACTAACACTGAATCAAATAAAAAGCCATCCAAGTCATAGATCAGCGTAAAGGATAGAGGGATTCAGGAGTCTGGCTCCTGAATGAAATAATGTATACAGTGGCCCATTTCCAAGACAAAGTGCCTTGAATCGGCTTAGGCCAGCAAACTACAGAAGAAACAGAGTATACTAGGCCCCTGCTTGGATAGCCGATGCCTGCTTGTCAGCCTCCCCCTCACCCCACCAACTTAGTTGCCTTTACCCAAACCAAAGAAGTTTAGCCTAAAATGAAAGTTTACTAGCCTGCAAAATAGTTTGTTTTATCTGTTATCAGCCTGCCCAGCTACTTAGGTCATAAATCAAATACTTGAAGAGCCCCTGAGCTAACTAGGATTGCAATGCATTGTGGGCTGCAACAAAATGCAGCAAAATGACCCTGAAAAAAAAAAAAAAAACACCTGAAGCCCCTACACAACAATTAATAGGTGACATCCGGGAAGATTGTGACCCCATAGTACTGAGCCTACGAGGAACCAGGGGAGGGACCTGCACTCTAGGGGTTAAATTGCTTGTGGAAACTGTGCTGGGTGTGCCTGCCTATCAGACACCTGATCTTCCAAGATCCTCATTAAAAGTCTCCTAGCACCTGTTGATTAGCTGATCCTAATCTTCATTTCTGGCCTCACCTCCGGATCTCTGAGTCCATCCTTTGGGTTTGGATGAGTGAGTGAGTTTGTCTCACACTCCGGAGCTCATGTTCTTAATGATTTTAGAAATAAAAACTAAGAAAATTTAGCAAGACCATTGTCTTCCTCACATCCTCTCCTCCAGTCTCAGAACAGAGGTTGTTTCTCCTTATAATGTCAGCCTCCCTGTCTGTCTGCTGTTTCACCCCTCCTCTTCCTCCTTAAGCAACTGACATCAGCAAATACCAATTTTCTTCTGATTCTTCATTTCTCTTTCCCCTAGGGCCATCTTCTCAGTCAGATGTAAGCCTCTTTCACTCTAAAAACAAACCACAATTACCTCCAAAGACCCACGGTTCCTTCACCTTTTCCATCTCCACCCCAAGTTCTGAAAACCCTAGCCTACATTTGCAAGAGGAGGATAATTAATAGGCATGCATGAATGGAATTTGGGAAGCCTATCTTTTCCAGTGTGGAGGGCAAGAGTCAGTGGGAGAAACTCAAAAAAAGAGTACAAGAAAATAATGATATCTGGAGTAAATTCTAAAATATGAGGGGGTAAAATTGGCCAGTTGTAGGGATAGGAAAAGGAATTTTAGAGTAGTTAGGTAAAAGTAAAATCACAGAGAAAGGAAAGCGTGGCACATTTTTGAGACCTAGTGAGCAGTCTATCTGCTGTATTAGTTTACTAGGGCTGCCATGACAAAATACCAGACTGTGTGGCTTAAACGACTTGTTTACTCACAGTTTGGGAGGCTAGAAGTCCAAGATCGAGGTGCTCCCAGGTTTGGTTTCTTCTGAGGTCACTCTCCCTGGCTGGCAGATGGCACCTTCCCGTTGTGTCCTCACACGCTCTTTCCTCTGGCCATTCGCCTGCCTCGTGTTTCTTTCTTTTCTTATAAGAATGCCAGTCATTGGATAAAGAAAATATGGCACATATACACCATGGAATACTATGCAGCCATAAAAAAGAATGAGTTCATGTCCTTTGCAGGGACATGGATGAAGCTGGAAACCATCATTCTCAGCACAGTAACACAGTAACAGAAAACCAAATGCTGCATGTTCTCGCTCATAAGTGGGAGTTGAACAATGAGAACACATGGACACAGGGAGGGGAACATCACACACCAGGGCCTGTCAGAGGGGGTGGGGGAAAGGGGAGGGAGAGCATTAGGACAAATACCTAATGCATGTGGGGCTTAAAACCTAGATGACAGGTTGATAGGTGCAGCAAACCACCATGGCACATGTATACCTATGTAACAAACCTGCATGTTCATCACATGTATCCCAGAACTTAAAGTAAAATAAATAAATAAATGCTTGAGGGAATGGATTAAAAAAAAAAAAGAACACCAGTCATATTGGATTAGGAACCCCCCCAACCCCTGTGGTCTCATTTTAACTTAATTACCTCTTTAAAGACTCTATCTTCTTATAATTACATTTTGAGGTATTGGGCGTTAGGACTTCAACAGATGAATTTTAGGAGGGACACAACTCAACCTATAACATCTGGGATATACAGGAGCAGGAAAGATGCAGTCAGAAATGCAGATTAGGGTCAGCTCACAGATGCCTGGGAATATAAGAATGGGAAACTTGAACTTCTTTAGATAGCGAGCTATATGAACACCTGAGATGACATACTTCACTCATTTAACCTTCAAAATTGAAGGTTAAATCTGCTAACATGATTCATTTACAAATAAATTATCTTTGAATGTTATAATGTGTATTTTGCAGCAATCAACACTTCCCTCTAAAGAAACTCACTTTCAGATATATATAGAGATATATATATTCACATTCTCCTATTTTTATCCTCTTCTTTCAAACCAACCCTAAGAGGAAGATCTTATAGATAGCAAGAGATTATCTGAAATGTACATATAGCCAATGCTACAAAAAGGTTTGGATTAATACTCGTTAAGTATTAGCTCAAATGCTTGGGAAAGCGGCTGACGCTATTCTAAATATAGACCACTTGCTTTCCCCAAGGGAGTCAGTAAAACCTGAGTGACTCAGAAGCACATTAGAGAGAGAAAGGCTCTGCTGCAGCAGCAATGAATGGTCTTCAGAAAGGCAGAGGAGCTGCCCTTGCACTTTGCAGGAAGGGCAGTGCATGCAAGATCTTCCTTCCCATCACACAGACAGAACTGATTCCAGCCTCAAAGTGGCACATTCTCAATGGAGAAAGGGAAGGTCATTTTGTAGGTGAGAAAACTGAGTCACAAACAGAATTCTCAAGGTCTCAGAACCATAAAGTGGCGGAGCAGGATATTAAAACAGGCATTCTGATTCCAGAGTCCGTATTTTCAATCACCAAAATACTGCCACTCATGAGAAATGGGCTGTCATGGCAGCCACCCCTCCTCTCAAATAAAAACCATTATGACAACTTGATGTCAACAAAGCACCATTGACCTCCACTTATTCCAGGAAACGGCCACCACAGAAAACCTTCCACCCATAGCATTGAGCAATCCTTAAAGAAACTGCCAAATGTACCTGAAGACCAATTAGAAAGTCTCCCGACTTCCAAAGCTCCCTATCTTCACAGAACACTTGCTAATGAGTGACTGCCTCACATGTCCTCTTTTTACTCAATAAAATGGATTCCCCTCTAAACCTCTGATCTCCTGCTGAAACGCAAGTGACAGCAGATGGTTTCCCTATCTGGTCTCAGACTTACTTTCGTCTTTGACAACCAAACATAAATCAGTTTGACCCTTTAGGTTTATAATCATGTAAAAGTAATCAAATTCAAAGTACTTACAATTATTAGACACTCAATCTACTGAAAACACAGTAAACTTTATTAAAACAAAAATACTCCATGTCATACTCTAATCAGATACTCACACTAAAAGACATAATTGAGTGTTGAATTCCCTGGACCACACGTGGTAATCATGACTCTGAATCAATCCAGCTTTATAGCAACTTTTCCCCTTTGCAAATATCTAAACCTCTAAGTAGGTTAAGAAGCCTCCTCCATTCTGCACAGCAATGGAAATCATTGTTCATGAGGAGGAAGATGTAAATATCATTAAGAGCAATTGACAAATCTTGAAATCCTCCTCCCAGTACTTGAGACGATAAAGTATTTTTATAAGAAAAATCAGAGGGAATTCATCAAATTCTTTAAAAATAATATTAAGGGTAAAATATTTCCCAGGGTGTTCTCATGCTTTAATCTGAACAGCAGTCCTGTAAAATAAATGATCATAATATGGCTTTCAACAGAGGGGCCTGCAAAGAAAAATGGAACTATCACTCACCTTATTGGTCTATGTCCTCACAAATAGAATAGAAGATGTCTCTACAGTGCATCAGGATTAAGAAGATATGTCATTTGCCCCAATCTGCCAGTGTGGTCCTAAGTTTATACCACAATCTGAGCATTGTTATGTAGTCACCCATAAACCTGATCTGTCAGGGACACAATACAAAGCCCACTCTATATTCTTCAAGTGTAGCTGCAAGAAAAGAAGCAAGTGCTTACTTATCTGCTGAAAGATGAACACTGCCACCTGCTGAGATAAGAGAACTAACAAAAGTGTGCAAAGTTATGCACTTCTAAAACAGCGACATTTTCTAGTTTTCATTAGTGAGAGCAGTAAAACGTATTCGCTTCGTTGTTAAGTGAAATACATGAACATCTGGCCTGTTGTGGTGATTACTTAAGATCCTATAGTCCCAAGAAAATAGTAGCAAAAGCAACTTTTTTCAAAGCAATCCATCCAACATTTCCCAAAAGGTAAGACGAAGAGCAACCTTCACCTTCATGGTATTTACAGCTGCCATAGAGCCTTTCTGGGGTTCCTATTGTTTGCATGCCCACAAGTACCCATAATCTCATTTTTAAGCTTCTAAGTAATAAAACCTGAAACTACAAAGCACAGGAGAAAAATTCGGACTAGAGAGAAACTGATGGTTTTGCTCTGATGTGCAGCATCCACAACTGTATCACTTCCCCTTCATATGCTGAATCGATGTTCATCCTAGGAATTTCTTATACAGACCAGGGTGTTCCAGAGGAAAGGCAAGGAGAAGAAGGGGGGAGGGCAGGTAGTAAAAAGGGTTAAAAGACTCAAAGTTATACCAACTCCTAAAAGTGTGTTGTCAGCTTAAATTAAGGCTCTAATAATTCCTACTTTGTTCCTATTATTAAATGAACTAGTTAATGCAAAAGTCTTGTAAAATATAAAATATACAGATACTTGGAATGTTTTCTGTTTATATTAGAAAGAAGTAGCCTGATAGGGCAGGAGGAAGCTAGGACAATTGGCTAGAGGATTGTTTCAGTATCTAGTGCCAGGGTGATAATGAGATTCTAGATTCTAGATTAAAATGGAATAAGACTGGATAACTAGGATTTTTTAATTGAGGGAAATCTTTATGATTTGGCAGATAGAGAAAATAAAGGAAAAAAGGGAATGACAAGTCTATTGTTAGCAGAAATAGCATTGCTGAGATGATACAGAAAATGGAAGCAATAGGGAGGGGAGTAAGTAATTCTCTTTTAGCCTTGATGAGATTAAAATAGATGGCAAGATGCTTAAGCTAATACAGCTGTGTCCTCAATCGTGCAAGCAGGAAGTTTACTCAGGAGGACAGAAGCCAACATGCTAACGATAGAAAAATGGAAAGTCACCAAACTCGGGGTCCTTGAGTCCTCGTGCCATTGCATAGCCACCTTTGGGACTAACCTTGGTTTAATCATGGTATTAATCGTGGTATTTAATCATGGCAAGTATTCCATTGCTTGCAACCAAAGCATTTCTAACCAAGACAACGGCAAATTTGAATTCAGCAAAATATGAAGTAATCTTGGTAAGATGACAGTTTTTTTTTTAACTTCAAATTTTACTTCTTTGGAAACTTAAAAAAATAAGTTGTTTTAGAGTAACACTAGCAGTGAAAATATAGAAGATAAATTTACTTGTAATTTAAAGATGATTGGGGGGCGGAGCAAGATGGCCAAATAGGAACAGCTCCAGTCTCCAACTCCCAGCACGAGCGACACAGAAGACCGGTGATTTCTGCATTTTCAACTGAGGTACTGGGGTCATCTCACTAGGGAGTGCCGGACAATCGGTGCTGCTCAGCTGCTGCAGCCTGACCAGCGAGAGCTGAAGCAGGGCGAGGCATCGCCTCACCTGGGAAGTGCAAGGGGGAAGGGAATCCCTTTTCCTAGCCAGGGGAACTGAGACACACAACACCTGGAAAATCGGGTAACTCCCACCCCAATACTGCGCTTTAAGCAAATGGGCACACCAGGAGAATATATCCCACACCTGGCCGGGAAGGTCCCACGCCCACGGAGCCTCCCTCACTGCTAACACAGCAGTCTGCGGCGATCTAACCGCAAGGCAGCAGCGAGGCTGGGGGAGGGGCGCCTGCCATTGCTGAGGCTTAAGTAGGTAAACAAAGCCTCTGGGAAGCTCGAACTGGGTGGAGCTCACAGCAGCTCAAGGAAACCTGCCTGTCTCTGTAGACTCCACCTCTGGGGACAGGGCACAGCCAAAAAACAACAGGGGAAGCAGCAGAGGCCTGTGCAGACGTGAACGACTCTGTCTGACAGCTTTGAAGAGAGCAGTGGATCTCCCAACACGGAGGTTGAGATCTGAGAACGGACAGACTGCCTGCTCAAGTGGGTCCCTGACCCCTGAGTAGCCTAACTGGGAGACATCCCCCACTAGGGGCAGTCTGACACCCCACACCTCACAGGGTGGAGTACACCCCTGAGAGGAAGCTTCCAAAGTAAGAATCAGACAGGTACACTCACTGTTCAGCAATATTCTATCTTCTGCAACCTCTGCTGCTGACACCCAGGCAAACAGGGTCTGGAGTGGACCTCAAGCAATCTCCAACAGACCTATAGCTGAGGGTCCTGACTGTCAGAAGGAAAACTATCAAACAGGAAGGACACCTATACCAAAACCCCATCAGTACATCACCATCATCAAAGACCAGAGACAGATACAACCACAAAGATGGGGAAAAAGCAGGGCAGAAAAGCTGGAAATTCAAAAAAGAAGAGCGCATCTCCCCCTGCAAAGGAGCGCAGCCCATCGCCAGCAACGGATCAAAGCTGGTCAGAGAATGACTTTGACGAGATGAGAGAAAAAGGCTTCAGTTCATCAAACTTCTCAGAGCTAAAGGAGGAATTACGTATGCAGCGCAAAGAAACTAAAAATCTTGAAAAAAGAGTGGAAGAATTGACAGCTAGACTAATTAATGCAGAGAAGGTCATAAACGAAATGACAGAGATGAAAACCATGACACGAGAAATACGTGACAAATGCACAAGCTTCAGTAACCGACTCGATCAACTGGAAGAAAGAGTATCAGCGATTGAGGATCAAATGAATGAAATGAAGCAAGAAGAGAAACCAAAAGAAAAAAGAAGAAAAATAAATGAACAAAGCCTGCAAGAAGTATGGGATTATGTAAAAAGACCAAATCTACGTCTGATTGGGGTGCCTGAAAGTGAGGGGGAAAATGGAACCAAGTTGGAAAACACTCTTCAGGATATCATCCAGGAGAACTTCCCCAACCTAGTAGGGCAGGCCAACTTTCAAATTCAGGAAATACAGAGAACACCACAAAGATACTCCTCGAGAAGAGCAACTCCAAGACACATAATTGCCAGATTCACCAAAGTTGAAATGAAGGAAAAAATCTTAAGGGCAGCCAGAGAGAAAGGTCAGTTTACCCACAAAGGGAAGCCCATCAGACTAACAGCAGATCTCTCGGCAGAAACTCTACAAGCCAGAAGACAGTGGGGGCCAATATTCAACGTTCTTAAAGAAAATAATTTTAAACCCAGAATTTCATATCCAGCCAAACTAAGTTTCATAAGTGAAGGAGAAATAAAATCCTTTACAGATAAGCAAATGCTTAGAGATTTTGTCACCACCAGGCCTGCCTTACAAGAGACCCTGAAGGAAGCCCTAAACATGGAAAGGAACAACCGGTACCAGCCATTGCAAAAACATGCCAAAATGTAAAGACCATTGAGGCTAGGAAGAAACTGCATCAACTAACGAGCAAAATAACCAGTTAATATCATAATGGCAGGATCAAGTTCACACATAACAAGATTAACCTTAAATGTAAATGGACTAAATGCTCCAATTAAAAGACACAGACTGGCAAACTGGATAAAGAGTCAAGACCCATCAGTCTGCTGTATTCAGGAGACCCATCTCACATGCAGAGACATACATAGGCTCAAAATAAAGGGATGGAGGAAGATCTACCAAGCAAATGGAGAACAAAAGAAAGCAGGGGCTGCAATCCTAGTCTCTGATAAAACAGACTTTAAACCATCAAAGATCAAAAGAGGCAAAGAAGGCCATTACATAATGGTAAAGGGATCAATTCAACAAGAAGAGCTAACTCTCCTAAATATATATGCACCCAATACAGGAGCACCCAGATTCATAAAGCAAGTCCTTCGAGACTTACAAAGAGACTTAGACTCCCATACAATAATAATGGGAGACTTCAACACTCCACTGTCAACATTAGACAGATCAACGAGACAGAAAGTTAACAAGGATATCCAGGAATCGAACTCATCTCTGCA
The DNA here is from genome assembly GCF_007565055.1 of Rhinopithecus roxellana. NCBI lineage: Eukaryota > Metazoa > Chordata > Mammalia > Primates > Cercopithecidae > Rhinopithecus > Rhinopithecus roxellana. The sequence goes on from NC_044562.1 coordinate 21,481,873, forward strand.
CCAAGCAGACCTAATAGACATCTATAGAACTCTCCACCCCAAATCAACAGAATATACATTCTTATCAGCACCACATCACACTTATTCCAAAACTGACCACATAATTGGAAGTAAAGCACTCCTCAGCAAATGTACAAGAACAGAAATTATAACAAACTGTCTCTCAGACCACAGTGCAATCAAACTAGAACTCAGGACTAAGAAACTCAATCAAAACCGCTCAACTACATGGAAACTGAACAACCTGCTCCTGAATGACTACTGGATATATAACGAAATGAAAGCAGAAATAAAGATGTTCTTTGAAACCAATGAGAACAAAGATACAACATACCAGAATCTCTGGGACACATTTAAAGCAGTGTGTAGAGGGAAATTTATAGCACTAAATGCCCACAAGAGAAAGCAGGAAAGATCTAAAATTGACACTCTAACATCACAATTAAAAGAACTAGAGAGGCAAGAGCAAACACATTCAAAAGCTAGCAGAAGGCAAGAAATAACTAAGATCAGAGCAGAACTGAAGGAGATAGAGACACAAAAAAACCCTCCAAAAAATTAGTGAATCCAGGAGTTGGTTTTTTGAAAAGATCAACAAAATTGACAGACCGCTAGCAAGGCTAATAAAGAAGAAAAGAGAGAGGAATCAAATAGACGCAATAAAAAATGATAAAGGGGATATCACCACCGACCCCACAGAAAGACAAACTACCATCAGAGAATACTATAAACACCTCTATGCAAATCAACTAGAAAATCTAGAAGAAATGGATAATTTCCTGGACACTTACACTCTCCCAAGACTAAACCAGGAAGAAGTTGAATCCCTGAATAGACCAATAGCAGGCTCTGAAATTGAGGCAACAATCAATAGCCTACCCACCAAAAAAAGTCCAGGACCAGATGGATTCACAGCTGAATTCTACCAGAGGTACAGGGAGGAGCTGGAACCATTCCTTCTGAAACTATTCCAATCAATAGAAAAAGAGAGAATCCTCCCTAACTCATTTTATGAGGCCAACATCATCCTGATACCAAAGCCTGGCGGAGACACGACAAAAAAAGAGAATTTTAGACCAATATCCCTGATGAACATCGATGCAAAAATTCTCAATAAAATACTGGCAAACCGGATTCAGCAGCACATCAAAAAGCTTATCCACCATGATCAAGTGGGCTTCATCCCTGGGATGCAAGGCTGGTTCAACATTCGCAAATCAATAAACGTAATCCAGCATATAAACAGAACCAAAGACAAGAACCACATGATTATCTCAATAGATGCAGAAAAGGCTTTTGACAAAATGCAACAGCCCTTCATGCTAAAAACGCTCAATAAATTCGGTATTCATGGAACGTACCTCAAAATAATAAGAGCTATTTATGACAAGCCCACAGCTAATATCATACTGAATGGGCAAAAACTGGAAGCATTCCCTTTGAAAACTGGCACAAGACAGGGATGCCCTCTCTCACCACTCCTATTCAACATAGTGGTGGAAGTTCTGGCTAGGGCAATCAGGCAAGAGAAAGAAATCAAGGGTATTCAGTTAGGAAAAGAAGAAGTCAAATTGTCCCTGTTTGCAGATGACATGATTGTATATTTAGAAAACCCCATTGTCTCAGCCCAGAATCTCCTTAAGCTGATAAGCAACTTCAGCAAAGTCTCAGGATACAAAATTAATGTGCAAAAATCACAAGCATTCGTATACACCAGTAACAGACAAACAGAAAGCCAAATCATGAATGAACTTCCATTCACAATTGCTTCAAAGAGAGTAAAATACCTAGGAATCCAACTTACAAGGGATGTAAAGGACCTCTTCAAGGAGAACTACAAACCACTGCTCAGTGAAATAAAAGAGGACACAAACAAATGGAAGAACATACCATGCTCATGGATAGGAAGAATCAATATCGTGAAAATGGCCATACTGCCCAAGGTTATTTATAGATTCAAAGCCATTCCCATCAAGCTACCAATGAGTTTCTTCACAGAATTGGAAAAAACTGCTTTAAAGTTCATATGGAACCAAAAAAAGAGCCTGCATTGCCAAGACAATCCTAAGTCAAAAGGACAAAGCTGGAGGCATCACGCTACCTGACTTCAAACTATACTACAAGGCTACAGTAACTAAAACAGCATGGTACTGGTACCAAAACAGTACCAGTGGAATAGACCAATGGAACAGAACAGAGTCCTCAGAAATAATACCACACATCTACAGCCATCTGATCTTTGACAAACCTGAGAGAAACAAGAAATGGGGAAAGGATTCCCTATTTAATAAATGGTGCTGGGAAAATTGGCTAGCCATAAGTAGAAAGCTGAAACTGGATCCTTTCCTTACTCCTTATACGAAGATTAATTCAAGATGGATTAGAGACTTAAATGTTAGACCTAATACCATAAAAACCCTAGAAGAAAATCTAGGTAGTACCATTCAGGACATAGGCATGGGCAAGGACTTCATGTCTAAAACACCAAAAGCAATGGCAGCAAAAGCCAAAATTGACAAATGGGATCTAATTAAACTAAAGAGCTTCTGCACAGAAAAAGAAACTACCATCAGAGTGAACAGGCAACCTACAGAATGGGAGAAAATTTTTGCAATCTACTTATCTGACAAAGGGCTAATATCCAGAATCTACAAAGAACTCAAACAAATATACAAGAAAAAAACAAACAACCCTATCAAAAAGTGGGCAAAGGATATGAACAGACATTTCTCAAAAGACGACATTCATACAGCCAACAGACACATGAAAAAATGCTCATCATCACTCGCCATCAGAGAAATGCAAATCAAAACCACAATGAGATACCATCTCACACCAGTTAGAATGGCAATCATTAAAAAATCAGGAAACAACAGGTGTTGGAGAGGATTTGGAGAAATAGGAACACTTTTACACTGTTGGTGGGATTGTAAACTAGTTCAACCATTGTGGAAAACAGTATGGCAATTCCTCAAGGATCTAGAACTAGATGTACCATATGACCCAGCCATCCCACTACTGGGTATATACCCAAAGGATTATAAATTATTCTACTACAAAGACACATGCACACGTATGTTTATTGCAGCGCTATTCACAATAGCAAAGACTTGGAATCAACCCAAATGTCCATCTGTGACAGACTGAATTAAGAAAATGTGGCACATATACACCATGGAATACTATGCAGCCATAAAAAAGGATGAGTTTGCGTCCTTTGTAGGGACATGGATGCAGCTGGAAACCATCATTCTTAGCAAACTATCACAAGAAGAAAGAACCAAACACCACATGTTCTCACTCATAGGTGGGAACTGAACAATGAGGAAACTTGGACTCGGGAAGGGAAACATCGCACACTGGGGCCTATCATGGGGAGGGGGGAGGGGGGAGGGATTGCATTGGGGAGTTATACATGATATAAATGATGACTTGATGGGTGCTGACGAGTTGATGGGTGCAGCACACCAACATGGCACAAGTATACATATGTAACAAACCTGCACGTTATGCACATGTACCCTAGAACTTAAAGTATAATAAAAAAAAAAGAAAAAAAAGTGCATTTATTTTAATTTTAAAATGGGAATTATGCTAAATCATGAGCTAATATATTTTTATATATGAGCTGTTAGAAACTATTTCTTTTTATAATAATTCTCTTTCATAGACTCATAAGAAATCTAAACATATGAAGAAGATGGATTAGATCATAATGGTCTATATTGATGATTTCTTTACTTCTCAGTTCCTCCGTTCAATACAGAACTTTTAAAAGGATAATACTCTAAAGAACCTTAAATTTTTTTCTAATTAATAAGAAATTGATCTAGATAATTCTCCTTATAATACCTATAACACATTAAAGTCAGTTATATCTCAAGTATGATTTCTGAGGAAGTAATACTGTGTTCTTTCTGGAGAAATGTGTTTAAATAAGGTGACTAAGGTTTTGTTCATAAAAATAATAGTAAATGTTGGCCAGTACAGGTGCTCACACCTGTAATCCTAGCAGTTTGGGAGGCTAAGGTGGGCAGATTGCTTGAGCCCAGGAGTTTGAGACCATCCTGGGCAACATTGGAAGCCCTCATCTCCACAAAAAGTAACAAAAAATTAGCCGGCTGTGGGGGCATGTGCCTATAGTCCCAGCTATTTTGGAGGCTGAGGTGGGAGGATTGCTTAAGCTCTGGGGGCAGAGGTTACAGATTACACCACTGCACTCCAGCCTGGGCAAGAGAGTAAGACCCTGTCTCAAACAATAATAATAATAACAGTAAATGTTGATTACTATGTTTATTATGTGCCAGGTATTCCTTTTTTTTTTTTTTTTTTTTTTTTGGAAATAGGGTCTCACTTTGTTGCCCAGGCTGGTCTTAAACTCGTGGGCTCAAGTGATCCTCCTGCCTCAGCCTCCCACAATGCTGGGATTGCAGGTGTGAGCCACCGCACCCAGCCTGCACCAGGTATTCCTAATCCTAAAGAAGAGAACTATTGTTATCACTTTTTAAGTAACGAAACTGAGACACAGCAAGTCAACTGGTCAGGTAACTTGCCTAATGATTAAGAGTTGGAATCAGAATCCACAAGCAGGCAATCTGACTTCCAGACCCCACACATACCACACTACAACTCTTCAATGCCTTTTCCTGCAAATGAAAATCAAGTGGGCATATTATCACTTTTCTTATGACTATAAGTAATCAAACACTTATTTTAAGTAGGTTGGAATATCTGAAAATCATAATAAATATTAAGAAAGACTTCCTCAACATATAAAAACTAGCGAAATAAGCCATTTTCTGGCCTAGGCCTTCCTCCACCTAAATTGGTCTATGGGACATTGGATCTCCACTACCATACATTGGCCGACTCTTTTGAATGATGTAACAAAACAGTATCACCCTTCCCTAAAGCAATCAAAGAGTTAGATAGGCAAGAGTCAGCGTCTGCTTCTATTTTTTTGGAGTTTTAAAAGAAGTAACCACAATGGGAAAAGGATAGTCTCTTTAATAAATGATGCTGAAAAAACTGGATATCCACATAAGAACAAATGAAATTGGATCCTTATCTTACATCATACTCAAGAATCAACTCAAAATGGATTAGAGATTTAAATATAAGACCTGAAACTGTAAAAATCCTAGAAGGAAACATAGGGGGAGAGCTCCACAGAGTTGGCTGTGGCAAAGATTTCTTTTTTTTTTTTTTTGTCTTGACAAGCACCAGCAGTAAAAGAAAAAAAAAAAAAGCAAATAAGATTACATGAAACTAAAAATATTCTGCACAAATAAGAAAATAATCAACAGAAAGAAAAGGCAACCATAGAATGGGAGAAAATATTTGCAAACCATATGTAAGATAAGGAGTTATGGTACAGTCATTATGGAAAATAGTATGAAAGAACCTCAAAGAATTGAAAATACAACTACCATATGATCCAGCAATCCCACTTCTAGATATATATCCAAAGGAAATAAAATCAGTATCTCAAAGAGATGTGTGAACTCCCATGTTCACCGCAGCATTATTCACAATAACCAAGACATGGAAACCACCTAAGCATGCATGGATGGATGATGGATAAAGAATATGTGATATCTATATATCTATATGGATATAGTGATACATATATGTCTATATCAATAAAGAAAATGTAATATATATGTATATATCTCTTTATCTGACAATGTAATGTAAGAAAATCTAATACACATATATGTATATATCTTTATCTCATATGTATCACATTTTATTATTCATATGTTCATCAGTGAACACTTAGGAGGTTGTTTCCATATCCTGACAATTGTGAATAATGCTGCAATGAACGCAGGTATGCAGATGTATAATATAGATGCAGCCAGACCTTGGAGATATTGCAGGTTCAGTTCAGATGTCTGTGGCAGTTTCTTAAAATAAGATGGCAATAAAGGTTGTTGCATCCATCGACTCTGCCTTTCATGAAAGACTTCTCTGTAGCATATGATGCTGTTTGATAGCATTTTACCCACAGTAAACTTCTTTTAAAATTGAAGTCAATTCTCTCAAACCCTTCTGCTGCTTTATCAACTAAGTTTATATAATATTCTAAATCCTTTGTTGTCATTTCAACAATGTTCACAGCATCTTCACCAGGAGTAGATTCCATCTCAAGAAACCACTCTGTATATCCGTAAGAGGCAACTCCTCATCCACTGAAGTTTTATTGTGGCATTGTAGCATTTCAGTCACACCTTCTAATTCTAGTTCTAGTTCTTTTGCTATTTTGAACCACATCTCTTGAACCCCTCAGTCATCCATGAGGACTGAAATCAGCTTCTACTAAACCCTTGTTAATGTTGATGTTTTGACCTCCTCAAAATGATTCATCATTCAGGATGAATCATGAATGTTCTTAATGGCAACTAGAATGGTAAAACCCTTTTAGAAAGTTTTCAGTCTACTTTGCCAAGATCCATCAGAGGAATCACAATTTATGGCAGGTATAGCCTTACAAAATGTACTTCTTAAATAATTAGACTTAAGAGTCAAAATTACTCCTTGATCTATAGGCTACAGAACGAATGTTGTGTTAGCAAGCATGAAAACAAAACTAATCCTCTCGTTCATCTCCAACAGAGCTCTTGGATGACCAGGTGAATTGTCAATGAGCAGTAATATTTTTGAAAAAAAAAATCTTTTTTATTTCTGAGCAGTGGGTCTCAATAGTAGACTTAAAATATTCAGTAAACTATGCTATAAACAGAAGTGCTGTCATCCGGGCTTTGTTTTTCCATTTACAGGGCACAGACAGAGTTCATTTAACCTAATTCTTAAAGGCCTTAGGATTTCAGGAATGGTAAATGAGGACTGGCCTCAACTAAAGTCACCAATTGTCTTATCCCCTAGCAAGAGAATCAGCCCTATCCTTTAAAGCTTTGAAGTGAGGCACTGACCTCTCCTCTCTAGCTATGAAAGTCCTAAATGGCATTTTGTTCTAATGAAAGGATATTTCATTTACATTGAAACTCTTTTATTTAATGTAGCCACCTTCATTAATGATCTTAGCTAGACCTTCTGGATAACTTTCTACAGCATTTGCTGCTCACCTTGCACTTTTATGTATGGAAGCAGTTCCTTAAACTTCATGTACCAACCTCTGCTATCTTCAAACTTTGCTTCTGTACCTTCCTCACCTCTCTAAAACCAACATCACCACCTAATATCCAGATGCCCTTGGCAAATTACTTAACTTCTCAGGGACTCAGTTTCCCCATTTTTAAATCAGGGCTTATATCTACTTTGTAACAGTTGCTAGGAAGATTAAATGAGATGTTCTACATGAAGTGGTTGGGCACTACTGGCACATGGTAAGCACTCAGCCATACTGGTATTATTCGCATTATTAAGAAAATGAGTTCTAGAACACGTTCTGGGGATCTGCTGTAAACCACAATACCCATAGTTGACAATAAAGTATTATACACCTTGAAATATGCTAAAAGGACAGAGCTCATGTAAAGTGCTCGTACCAATAAACAACAAAAACCACAAAACAACACAAGGAAATAGTTGAAGATGATGAGAATATTTAGTACCTTGATTTTGATGATGGTGTCATGTATGTTCAAACTCATAAAAATGTATACATTAAATATATGCAATATTTTATATATTGATTATATATCAATGAAGCTCTTTTTGAAAAATAATTGTATAAGATTTTCAGGCATTCTCTTGCTTCAGATTCAAGCCTTATTAATGCTTGTGCTTTTCTTTTAATGTTAATTTTAATATGCATTTGGGTGCTTTTACACAAACCAAGCTTTTAAAAAACATTTTAAAATATTTCAGCAGTACTAAGGTTGTTATTTGATCATTTTCTCTCATGCTTCAATCATTTTCCACCCAGATTGTATGTATGTATGTATGTATGTATGTATGTATGTATGTATTTATTTATTTAGTGTGTGTGAGAGGGCATCTCGCTCTGTCACCCAGCCTGGAGTGTAGTGGCACGATTTCAGCTCACTGAAACCTCTGCCTCCTGGGTTCAAGCGATTCTCCTGCCCCAGTCTTCTGAGTAGCTGGGACTACAGGCACCCACCGCCACGCCCGCCTAATTTTTTTTTTTTTTTTTTTTTTTTTTTTTTGTATTTTTGGTAGAGATGGTGTTTCACCCTGTTGGCCAGGATAGCCTTGAACTCGTGACCTCAAGTGATCCACCTGCCTCGGCCTCCCAAGGCACTGGGATTACAGGTGTGAGCCACGGCACATGGCCCCACCCAGATTTTCAAATGCAATAGTCTGAATATTCTGTTTAACTTTTCCTTAGAAATAAACCTGCCAACATTTTTTTCAATGTATCAATATAGAACAGAAGGTATTTGCTATTAAATAAGATCCACATTATTTCCCTTACTTCACCCTAAAAACATACATCATAAATACAGATGTACAAGGAATTTCCTCCAAACACTTTATTCAACAGAAATTATAACAATAGGCTTCAAAGTAAAATCCAGGAGACACGTTGTTAAGTTACTCTGGTAACTTTTTCAGTATCATAATGCTTTTAAAAAACAAACACAACGGAAATAACTGGTGGCATTAGCCAAACATTATGCTGTGTCTTGCCATCTCCATCAAATAATAATATTGGAAAGGCATAACTTTGTCATGTTTAATGGTCATATCCGTGAAATAAAGGACAGTTGTATAAATAGTTGACTTGTAGAAAAAGAGAAAGTGTAAAAAATGTTAAAGGAGCTGCTGTCTGTGAAGTTCCAGTTCTGGATTACCATTGTTAGCAAGGTTGCTCACTGACCAGCTTCCTTCAGTCAACGCCATATCCTACAGGTATTATCCTTGCTGCCTAATAAAACAGATTTCACAGAGTTATTTTTTTTCTTCATTTCATTCACCTCATTCTCTCTTTCTACAAGTTGACATTTTCTGGGCCATTGGTAATTAGCAATGTGCTACATGGGCTAGGTTCTCCGCACCTAGCTGCAGAGTCTCTGAGCAGCTCAGGCACTTTTGAGGTAGTGATTTTTTTTTTTCCCACAATACCAGCTAGTTGTAAATTAAGCAGGTACACATCCTGCTTACTTACACTAGCAAGATTCATGGCTTCTTAGAATGGGAAAGAACTTGAGAATGCAGCCACCTCAGCCATCCCCTCTGCCGTCCCCTCAAACATCACTGCCCAGTGGAAATACAGTCACTTTGAATATCTCCAGGTTTGGGTGATAAGCCTAGGAGGAGGCAGGACATACCACTCTGGAACTTTTCAAAATTTTAGGGAGGGTTTCTCATCATCAGTGGGCACTACTGGTTTTCTCACCTTCAGGGACTAGGCACATAACATCAGTATAAGAAGTGTGAGTGCCTTAGGAACTAGGAAAGCCTATAAAAACCATATCCCACAAAACGACACTTCATGTTTTAAAAAATGTAAAGACCATGCTAGCTACTTTTCTGCCATTTTCTTTGTGATTCTAAACCCAGCCTCAGGCAGCCCACGACAAAATGCCTGCAGTTAATCACACTGGTGTCCACTCGGAAAATAGAGTAGACTCTTTCAAATAAAGTGATTGCTCTATCGATGGAAAGAGAGACGTATCACCCCATTCTAAAAAGCTCTGCTGTCTAGTGAGCCAACGTTAAGCACTTTGGTGCTTTGGGATACACTAAATTACTCAGTGGCATCTTAGAAGCACTCAGGAATGTATGTGCCAGCACCAAAGCAAGGCACAACAACAAAATTTCTTTCGCTAAACTCTCCAGGGTCCTCTGTGAAAACTGGCTGAGAGAAGAGGTACTGTAGAGCCAGTCTCACATGAGGCCATGTGGACTAGGAAAGGCTGGTCTTCCTTCTTTCGCACTCCCTGCAGGAGCGCCCTGTGCCCTCCATCATAGCCTCTCACCTCTTTTCTCATCAAGGAGAAGGATTTGATATTGTGTTGACAACAAAAATCTATGGCTTATTTTCCCAGTGTTTTCGAAGTACCTACATTTTAGTTAACACTTGAAAATCACAAGCCCGAAGATTTTGAAGATCATAAGCCCTGTGATTTTGGAAACTGTCCATGATTAAGTAGACTGGGGAGGCATTTTAGGTGGTATGGGGAGATAATTCTCAGCACCCCTGAAGTTACCTGACTAGGAAACCACCTAATTAGCCAATATGTAAAGCCAACCTTGGGCCTGTGGCATTGAACTTATTAGACCAGTAATTTTTAAATTTGCTCAACACAATGAGAATCACTGGTACTTAGGCAGATCCAGTCTTCTGTGCTCACTTAGGGCACCCTACTCCACACCACTGTGGCACCCGTTCCCTGCCAAGGCCTCCCCTCGAACCACTGCACTAACATGATACCATCAACTTGTCATTTTTCTCCCCTTTCCACAATCTAAGCTACCCTTTTCTTATGAAAAGTTGCTAATATTATTAATTCACTATAAACTGTTAATGGTTGAAAAATGGTTAATACATGTTCTTTTCCCCCCAAACATTAGTGCTTTAGCAGGGGAGAAAACAACTCTGCTCAAAGAATAAATCTCTAATGGGCTGTAAAGCCAACTAGGGAGAATTTTGATCCTGACTTGTTTTGGTCACTAACACTTACTGCAATAAACTCAGTTTTTTTCTTGAGATAGGGTCTTACTCTGTCACCCAGACTGGAGTACAGTGGCATGATCATAGCTCATCGAAGCCTCCAACTCCTTGGCTCAAGTGCTCCTCCAGCCTCAGCCTCCTGAGCAGCTGGGACTATAGGTGCATGCCACCATGCCCAGCTAATGCTCTATTTTTTGTAGAGACAGGGTCTTGTTATGTTGCCCAGGCTGGCCTCAAGCATTCTTTCTGCCTCAGCCTCTCAAAGCACTGACATTGCTGGCATGAGCCAATGCACATGACTGACTAAATATCAACCATTCAATTGATATACAACACCTGGGGAAAGTTAGTAACCAGTCAGGTTACTAAATCTAGATAAATTATTACCTTATCTAGAGCAAATAAAATTCAAAGTTCACAAAGCCTTACTATAGTCAATGGCAGAGCTCACTCCTGCAGGTCCTCATAAAGCTAAAATTAAATAATGAAAATATGAGGGCAGGCCAAGATGAGCTAGTGACTATAGAAAAGAGGTAGGGAATGGGGATGAACTCCTGTTAGTATTCAGCTTGGAAAATCTAACAGCCAATCAAGAAAAAATGAGTCTATGGTGTTGATATCTTCCATACCTGTAATGACTATGTTGCCTTTATAGTTGAAAGTACATGAAAAGATTTCATCAGTGTGCCCCTCAAGAACCTGGAGGCACTGGCCAGTCTGAGCATCCCAGATTCTAGCCGTTTTGTCAGAGCTGCCAGTTAGAAGACGGTTCCCTTGAGGGTTGAAAGAAATCTGCACAAAAGAAAGAAAAATGATCACAGCTTTGTGTAATGGTTCCAAACACATTTCTTATCAGCAAAAAGAGGACATTACTAAGCACATGTCACCTTCCTAGTCTGGTATTTATTCTTGCATAGAACAATTTCTTCATCATGGGGAAAAAAAATATTGCAGGGATTAATACATGGAAATTAAAATCCAGAGAGAAAATTTAACTGCCTACTCCACACATTTTTAAGCATAAAGACCAAAGCATCCATATAATTTGAGTATTCCCCACCCAGCTTCTTTCCAAAGATGCATGATGCCCTTCTCCATGCAAAGACGCAGGGCCCTGGTGTGGGTGAACACACGAGTCAGGATCCTTCATAGCCAAACCCTGATGTCGTCTTTGTGGTCAAAAGCACACAGATCCAGGCCGGGGGCAGTGGCTCAGGCCTGTAATCCCAGCACTTTGGGAGGCCGAGTCAGGTGGATCACCTGAGGTCAGGAGTTCAAGACTGCCTGACCAACATGGCGAAACCCCATCTCTACTAAAAACACAAAAATCAGCCGGGTGTGGTGCCACACACCTATAATTCCAGCTACTGGGGAGGCTGAGGCAGGAGAATCGCTTGAGCCCAGGGAGGTGGAGGTTGCAGTGAGCCGAGATCATGCCACTGCACTCCAGCCTGGGCGACAGAGCAAGACTCTGTCTCAGAAAAAGAATAATAATAAATAAATAAATAATAATAAATTAAAATAAATAAAAAACAAAAAAGCACACAGATCCTTCTCTAATCTGTGCCAGAGAATAAGTGAATGTTAGAACCTATAAGAAAGGAAGTTCTCATCTACTGCCACCCCAAGTTATACTTGGGGATAGCATTTTCCATAAATAACCTTCTGTGCCTCCCACGTGCCAGGTGTTGCCAGTTGGTATCTGAGTGACCATCAGAGGAACCTGTTAGCCCTGCATTCCTTTGGGCATCATGCTTACATCCCTCTCTAATCACCAGAAGACAGTGATTCGGGCCATCTCGTCAATAACTGAAGGTTTGAGGAGGGCAGGGCCATTTCTGTTTTTATCACCGTGTTACCAGTGGCTGTGCAACGCCCAGCATAGTGGACACTCTCTAAAACTGTTTGCTGAATGACTGAATACTTTAGCTTTGCACCCCATAGAAATGCCCTTACCAGATGCCAATTCAATAATATGTTCACTTTAAAAGCATAAAATTTAATAAAATAGCACTAGAGAATTCTTTATAGTCACTCATTCACGAAAATAGATGTTTACTTGTGGAGGGGACACACCAGATGTATCAATAGCTACCTAGTCAGACACTCAGAAATGTGGGCCAGGCTTCCTCCTCGTCCTGCCTCCCACACCCACACCCCACTTTTCCATCCCCTCCTGTCATCCATAAGCCTCCCAGCTTATGAAGCGGCCATAGTCTGCATGCCCTGGAGACCACCACTGACCAGCCAGAGGGCAATGATCACCAGCTGTAGGTGCAGAGGCAGAAGAGCCGAGAGCACAGCATGGGGCAGAGCTCCAGGGTCTAGATGGAGCCTTCAGAAACCTAAAATCATCAAGCTGATATTTTACAAAGCAAGAACACAGCTGATCTCAGACAGGGAACCAAGGGATTGGGCTGAGCTGGGAGGTAAGAGCCACTAAGTCCTAGTCTACTCTACGAAGTTCTGATGACACATCTAAACTTCAGATCACTGACTAGGTGGGCCTGCTCTGTGAATGATATTTTGGGGTAAGTTTATACAAAATCCTAAGATACAGCTTTGTAGTTTCAAAGTGGATAATTTTATATTTTAGGTGTTACGTATTTCCAGGAACTACTTTCTCAATTGCATCTAACTTACAGAACACTTGACACTCGCTGCACAGCATATTTTTTGCACAACATAAACTTATGTGTTTACTGGAACAGGAAGAGCACTTTACACGCTCCTTAAATTGCTGTATTAAGTATTTTCAGCTAACTAAATATTTTGCTGAGAGTGGAAGAGAATGTTGCTCCATACTTTTTAAGAGGTTTTAGAAATCATTATTATGCTAAGTTTGAGGGCACAGTTAAAAATAAAGTCTTTAGGTGAGTGATTTCTAGAAAAAAAAATGAGACAATTGAACAAATCTTAGTACTTCAGTTCCAGTAGACCTATTCATAATAAGCATGCACTTTTTGCTTTTTTAATTTGAGATAGGGTCTTGCTCTGTCACCCAGGCTGTAATGCAGTGGTGCAATCACATCTCACTACAGCCTTGACCTCCTGGGCTCAAGCGATCCTCCTGCCTCAGCCTCCAGAGTAGGTGGGACTACAGATGTGTGACACCACACGCAGCTGACTTTTTTTGTTTTTTTGTAGAGATGTGGTATCCTTATGTTGCCCAGGTTGGTCTTGAACTCCTGGCCTCAAGCAATCTTCTCACCTCTTCTTCTCAAAGTGCTGGGATTATAGGTATGAGGCACTGCACCCATGCCCTGCTCTTTATTTTTTGAAAGTAAATAAACTCCTCCAAATGAGAAAGCAACTCACCTTTGAAATTTCACCTTCATGGCCTTCCAGTTTGGCAATGCATTTTCTTGTGGCAGCACTGAAAATTCTTGCTGTTCCTTTTTGAGAGGGGTGGGGATACATATAAATTCATCTTAAATACAGAACTTTGGATAAAAGACCCTGCATTGTATAAATATCTATCCCCCTGACACACGAGCTCTGTGCTAAGTTCATCTTCTTGCCAGTGGTGAGAGCCGGATACTTAATACTCTAAATGCCTGCTGGTGCCACTGCAGGAGAGGGCGAGAGGGAGCTCCCCAGTAATCCTGAGCTGATTAGAACAAATAATGTATTCCAAGGTAGAAAAGAGAGCAAGAAACTGGAATCCAGAAAGAAAAACCTTTAAGAGAAAAAGAGGAATTAGAGCAAGTTTCAAGAGGCAGGTGATGAAATAAGCAGCAAGACCAGCATGATACACTAGGTGTGAGTCTGAGTTTCTGCAAGGTGCACAAGGAACATCCCAAGAAGGAGCATCAGCCGCTACTCAACAGGTAAAAAACAGGCTTCAAAAACCCTTTTCCACAGAAAAACCTAATCGAACACTTTGTTCCTGCTCTGCCTCCAGCAACTAAAAGTGCCAAGCCTGTAGTAGCCATTCAATAAATAGCTGTAGGATGGATGGATGGATGGATGGATGGATGGATGGATGGATGATGGATGGATGGATGAAGGATGGATGGATGGATGGATAGATGGATGGATGATGGATGGATGGATGGATGATGGATGGATGGATGGATGGATGATGGATGGATGGATAGATGGATGGATGGATGGATGGATGATGGATGGATGATGGATGGATGGATGGATGGATGGATGGATGATGGATGGATGGATGGATGGATGGATGGATGGATGGATGGATGATGGATGGATGGATGGATGGATGGATGATGGATGGATGGATGTAGAAATGGATGGAGTAAGTACTATGGACATTTCCTTATAAGTAAAGGATGAATAAGTTAAATAAATAAATATTGAAAGAGAAAAACATGAGTAGTAAAATTTTTGTTAGAAGAAAAGTTATAATTTGCCTTGCCAGATGAAGACTGCTTTTTTAAATCTCTAATTATAGCTTTACATAGTAGTAAAATATAGCAAGGATTCAAAATTGTAGGTACTTGATTTGCATCCAGAGAAAAGTAAAATATTGTAATAAATTTTTTACTTCCCTTTCTGACAATGTCAACTTCATGAGGAAGTACAAAAATGATAAAACTTGCCATTTTAGAATTAATGTAATTAAAAAACATATAACTTGAAATTCAGCTGGACATTTCAAAAGCCTCAAAGGGAAGTGACCAATTTGGTTTCAGAGTCAATAACATGAAAGAGAATGTCCTGCATAGATCTACACTTTAAATTTTATAAAACTATATTTCTAAACTTCAGAAAACTCAGAAATAATATGGCCTGAAACACTGTAATTTTTTTACAGATAGGGATACAACTAAAGAAACAAAAAAATGATCAGCCTTCAGAATAATTCCAATGAAGAAGAAAAAGTAGATAGATAGATAGATAGATAGACAGACAGACAGATAGATACATAGATAGATGTTGCTGCACAGGTAACTATTAGATGATATCTAAATTTTAAGAAGGGAATTAGGAGCAAACACCGGAGATAAATAAAAAAGATCATTCTAAACATCAAGACTTCCTAGAAAGACTTCTCATTCCTAGAATGAGAAGAAGTTTACAAAGCAAGCAAAAGGAAAAAAAAAAAAAGATATTTTCAAAGCAATGTTTTACCAAACAAGGGAAGAATAGAATCACGGCCAGAGCAAATATCAGATTATAGAGAAAATAAAACTAGAATTGAGCTTGATTTTATTCTCATTCACCCTAAGAATCCTGATTCTTTAATTCTACCTTTTTTATCCCCCCTTAGTGTGAACCAACTTCTAACATTCTATGCAGTCAAACATTCCATGTAATCTAGCATTCTATATAAGATATGAGTATGGTGTTACATATTGTCTGCCTCTCTCTTCACAATGTACCTCCATGAAGGCAGGGATCCCTATCTCTTTTGTTCACTCAAATATCCCATATTCCTAAAACAATTCTGGCACAAAGTAGATATTTTGATACATATTGTTGAGTAAATTATTTCTATCAATAATGATATTTAAAATGAGAGGGGTGGATTAATTACACTTAAGGTATGGTTACTAAAAGCCAGGATCTATGAGAAGATTAAAAAAAAAGTAAATAGTTATTTAAAAAAATTAAATCCTCCAGCCTCAGGATATTTCCATTCTAGGGTATAAGGAAGACTTATATGTATGAGCAAGGGATCACCTTTGAAAAGTCCTCGTGAGTAAGACAGCAAGCATGCAAATGTAATTTTGAAGGAGACAATGAAATACTGTGTAATTACAATAAATCACCAATAAAATTCTACACCTGATTATAACATAAAGGATATGTGACTGCTTAAAAGTATGTTAGTCACAAGATATTTCCATTTTAGCCAGAATTTTTGTATCCAAAAATTTCCTTGCAGCCATAAAAAAGAATGAGTTCATGTCCTTTGCAAAGACATGGATGAAGCTGGAAGCCATTATTCTCAGCAGACTAACACAGGAACAGAAAAACAAACACTGCATGTTCTCACTCGTAAGTGGTAGGTGAATAATGAGATCACATGGACACAGGGAGGGGAACATCACACACCAGGGTCTGTCCGGGGGTAGGGGCAAGAGGAGAAAGGGGACAGAAAGGATTAGGACAAATACCTAATGTTTGCAGGGCTTAAAACCTAGGATTGATAGGTGTAGCAAACCACCATGGTACATGTATACCCATGTAACAAACCTGCGCGTTCTGCACATGTATTCTAGAACTTAAATTTAAAAATAAATAAATAAATAAAAATAAAAACCTTGCTCATAACCCCTCAGCCAGCAAATCACATATCTAAGTTCTGCAACTCCAAGTTTGTCTATCCAGCAAATATTGACCTTTATAAGAGATTTTGAGGCATACAGGGAATGTAGTTATACAATCATTATATTGAATAAAAGAGAAGAACTGCTGTCTAAAAAAATTTCATATAAGTACTTTTTTAAAATGTTTGTTTTTGACAAACAAAAATTACATATACTCAAATTGATGATGATGATTTTATACACAAATATATTGTGTAATGACATCAAAATTGAGTTAATTAGCACATCCACCACCACCCATGCTATACTTGAGACCCCAGAACCTGTTCCTCTTATAACCTAAGTTTGTGCCCTTTGACCAACATCTCCCCATTTTTCCCACCCCTTGACCCCTAGTAGTCACCCTCCTACTCTATCTTCATGAGTTCAACTTTTTTAGATTCCATGTCAAAGTATATCATACAGTATTTTGTCCTTTTGTGTCTGGTTTATTTCACTCAAATCCTCCAGGCTCATCCATATTGTCACAAATGGCAATGTTTTCTTCTTTTATGGTGAAAATAAAAGTATTTTACTATATATATATATCACATTTATTTATCCATTTATCTGTCAATGAACACTTTGGTTGTTACCATATCTTGGCTATACTACAAAGCTATAGTAATCAAAATAGTACTGGCATAAAAACAGACACATAGACCAATAGAAAGCCTAAAAATAAACTCACACATATATGGTCAACTAATCTTTAACAAAGGCATCAAAAATACACAATGGAGAAAGAAAAATCTCTTTAATAAATGGTACTAGCAAAACTGGATATCCACATGCTGAAGAATATTACACTATTTACAAAAATTAACCCTAAATAAATTAAAGACAAACATAAGATACGAAACTGTTTTACTTCTAGAAGACAATATAAAAGGCAGCTTGACATTGGTCTTGGCAATGACTTTTTGGACATGACACCGAAAGCACAGGCAACAAAAGCAAAAATAAACAAGTGGGACCACATGAAAGTAAAGGCTACTGCACAGCCAAGAGAATAATTTTAAAAATGAAAAGGCAACCCATGAAATGGGAAAAAACGTTTGTAAATCACATATGTGATAAGGGGTTAACATCCTAAATGTAGTTCACACAACTCAATAGCAAAAAATAAAAATGGGCAAAGAACCTGAATAGATTTTTCCAAAGAAGACATATTAATGGCCAACAGGTACATATGAAAAGGTGCTCCTTTCACTAATCATTAGAGAAATGCATATCAAAACCACAATGAAATATCACCTGCACTTAGGATGGTTATTGTCAAAAAGACAAGAGATTTTAAAACGTTAGCAAAAGTGTAGAGAAAAAGAAACCCTTGAATGTTGCTAGTGGGAATGCTAATTGATACAGCCATTATGGAAAACAGTATGAAGGCTCCTCAAAAAAAATTAAAATAGAGCTACCATACAATCCAGCAATCCCTCTACTGGGTACATATCCAAAGAAAATAAAATCAGTAACTTGAAGAGATATCTGCACCCTCATGCTCATTGCAGTATTAGTCACAGTAGCCAAGATATAAAAACAACTTAAATTGTCCATTAGTGAATGGATGAACTTCCAGAATCTCTTAAAGGCTGTCAAGGAGTTTATGCAGACATGATGTCGATCACCACATGCAGTCATCAGAGGAATCGGAAGAATCAGAGGAATGTAGTCATCAGGGGAATCAGACAGAAATATGTGCCTGTCAAAGAGACGATAGTGTAGACACAATGTATTCTCATATATGATTGCCAAGCAATGACATGGTCATAATTCAGCATGACACATATCACAGGGGGTGACACAGATATAATGTAGTGTCATATGTGGTCAACACAGATGTAGACATAAAGTAATGTCATGCATGGCCATGAGGGAGATGACACAGACATAGCTTAGTGTCACATGTGGTCAGAGAGATGACATAAATGTACTGTAGGGTCAAATGTGGTTATCAAGGAGATAATGCAGATATAGTATAGTGTCATACATTGTTGACAAGGAGATTATACAGACATAGGTCAGAATTATGGAGCTGACACATACACAGTATAGCATCATACATGATCATCAATAAGATGATCCGGATGTATAGTAGTACCTACACAGGAGTCCAAATGTTAATGCAGACATACTGTACATCACATGAGGATTTAAAGGAGATAATGCAGACATAGTATAGCCTGAGGTGTGATCATTGTCAAGTTCAAGTAGATGAAAAAGACATAGTGTAGCATCACATATGATCATCAAGAAAATAATGGAGACATTGTGTAGGGTCATATGCGGACTATAAAAGATGATACCCAAATAACATAGTATACATGGCCATCATGGATATGACATATATCCATGATTATCATGTGTAATTGTCCAGAAGATGATGCAGAATAGTATGGCACTCTACAAGGTTATCAAGGAGATGACAGAGAAATAGTATAGCATCATACTTGGTTTTCAAGTAGATGACATGCACATGGACATTCATAATATGTGGCTATCAAAGAGAACAACCTTGGTTTAAACATCATACATAGTTATCAAAGAAATAATGCAGTCATAACAGCATCATATGTACTTCTCAAGCAGATTTTGCACATATAGTGTGGCACCACATATAGTTATCAAGGTGATAACACAGATATCTTGCAGCCTCAAATACTGTCATCAGTGAGATTACTCATAATATCATGCATAGATATTTTAAAATTGATGTAAACGTGGTACAAATTCATGTATTGCTGTTAAAAACAATGCAGACATGGTATGTAACCCTAAGTGGTTGTCAAGGAGATAATTACATATTAGATATAGTGTAGCAGTATATTATTTTCAGAGTAATAGTCATACAGGGTCTCAGTAAGACAATGAAGACATAATGTTGCATCATACATGGTTGTCAGGGAAATCAGAAAGGTTTAAATGTCACAGATGTTTATTAGAAATATGTGACTGATAAAATAGCTATAGTGAACATATGCAGAAATAATGTATAATCATATGTAACTTTTAAGGTGATGGCACAAACATTGTAGCATTATAAACTGTCCTAAATGAGATGAACTACAGCACAATATCATAAGGAGTTTTCAAAGACATGATATAGACAATAGTATAACATTGCATGTGGTTATCAAGAAGAGGAAGTAGATACAGTGTAGCATTATATACAGCTATTAAGGATATGACACATAAGATAGCATTGCATATGGTTGACGGAGACAATTATATTGTAGCATAATAACTGGGAGTAGTGAGATGAAACATAGTACATATATTCAATGTTATTAAGAAGACCCAAATAGAGTCTAGTATCACAGGATTTACTACAGACAGGGTATGTTACAGCATCACACATCATTTTCAGGGAGATGATTATCAGAGGTTATTGTCAAGGAGGCATCACATAAATAGTTTAGCATCACACAGGGTCATTGCAGAAAAGACATAGTTATAGTGTTAATCCCACTTGATGTTCAAAGAGATAATGCAGACATCTTCCAGCATCAAACATGGTCATCAGGAAACTGATCCATAAATTAGCATAATTTATGGATATCAAGAAAAAGAGGCAAACATAGAATAGCATATACATGGTACTTAACTTGATGACACATACATAGAGTAACACCATATGTTACCATCAAAAAGATGACCCATAATAGATTGTCATTTGAGAATATTGTGGAAATAATAAAATCATAGTATAGCATCATATATCGTCATCAAGTAAAGGATGCAAATATAGTTTACATCACTACATGACATGAATTAAAGCAGAGCATCATATATTTGTCAAAGCGTGCCGCAGTAATACTATACCATAACACATACTTAATAAAATTATGATGCAGACAGAGTGTGGCACCATATGTTTTTGTCAAGGGTATGATGCAGACATTATGTAGCATCACTGTCATCAGGAAGTTTAGCCATAGTACAGCAGTATCATACATGGCTCTCAAGGTGAAAAAGTCATAATGTGACAACATATGTAGTATGTTAAAAGGTGATACAGACATAGTATAGCATGGTATGTGGTTGTCATGGTGGGCTATAGCCTAGAATTATATATGATTATCAATGACGCAAACATATCATGTGATTGGCAAAGGGATGACATACATTAGTGCAACATTATCTAAGACAGATATTGTATTGAATCCAGCATAAATTTCAAGATGGTGATGAAAACATGTAGCATCATGGGTGGTTTTCAAGGTGATGACTCTGATAAGATGTAGCACAATACATATTAATGCAGACAGTGAAG
The DNA here is from genome assembly GCF_007565055.1 of Rhinopithecus roxellana. Taxonomy (NCBI): domain Eukaryota; kingdom Metazoa; phylum Chordata; class Mammalia; order Primates; family Cercopithecidae; genus Rhinopithecus; species Rhinopithecus roxellana. The sequence goes on from NC_044562.1 coordinate 21,503,033, forward strand.
CAGACATCATGTATCCTCATAAGTGATCATCAGTGAGATGAGGAAGACAGACAATATAATGCCAAATGGGGGGATAAGGGAGATGACATAATCTAGTGTAACATCATATGTAGTCTTCTTGGATGTAAGGTCCACAGAGTGTAACATCATACACGGTTTTCAAAGAGATGACACAGAGTGGCATCATATATGGATATCAACATGATGGCTCAATGTAGAATCATAAGTAGTAATCAAAGTGGTGACAAATAACATAGATCATCAATGATTGTAAAGGAGATGTGGTACACATAGTAGAGCATCGTTTGTGGTTATCAAAGAGATGGTGCATGTAGTATTATAGCACCATCCATGGTTATCAAGTTTACGATGTAGATATATTGTAGCATCATACATTATGGTCAGAGAAATGACCCAAAATATAGGATAATCCTCAGTACGGGATCAGGGAAAAGACCAGGTTCCAAGATCATACATGGTTATAAAGATGATGAAGATGCAGTATAGCACCATATTTGTTTATCAAGGAGGTGGTGCAGACATAGTACAGTGTCACTCATGGTTATAAAGTAAATGAGGTAGACACGAATGTGATGTGATGTCCTATGTGCTTATCAAAGAAATGTCACAGAAATATTGTTGCATTATAAAGGCCTTTAGGAACATGAGTAGACCTAATGTAAAGAAAGAGAGAGAGAGATGACTCTCGATAGATGATAGATAGATAGATAGATAGATAGATAGATAGATAGATAGATAGATAGATAAATAGATAGGATGACTGTCTTCTGGCAGAAGGTGTAGACATGTTGAATGTCATACATGATGATCAGGGAGATGACAGAGACACTGTAGCATACTAGTGGCCATCAAGAGCATGACATAGGCATAGTGCAGGGATATATGTGTTGTACAAGGACTCTACAAAGATTGATTTTAGAACCATACCTAGTTCCAAGGAGATGATACACTTACAGTATCACATGGTTATCAGTGGGATGATGTACATGTAGAGTACCATCACATATGGTAATTTTAAAATAACACATAGGATAGCATTATACATGAATATCAAGGAGATGACTTACACAAATGTAGCACTGTAGGTTTTCCTCATGGAAATAACTTATATTATGGCATCATAAATGTCACAAAGGAGCTGGTCCGTATAAACAGCAGGCATCATATGTGGTTACCAAGGACAAAAACATTACCCATGATGAAAGGGACAGCATAATGTCACATGTGGTTATCAAGGTGATGACTCAGAAATAGGGAGGTATAACACATGGTTACAAAGGCGATAACTTAGTATAATATCATCTATAGTTTTTAAGGAAATGAAGTACACATAGTATAACATCACATGTGGATATGAATGATATCATGCAGTCATGTTTTAACACAATATAACCCAAACAAAGGATAGTGTCACAAATCATTATCAAGAAGATGATCTTCTCATGTGTGGTTCTGAAAGATGAATCCTAAAATTGCACGTCACTTTGTTATCTAGGAGATGATTCAGATATAGTACAGACTCATACACGATTGTGATTGTAAAGGAGATGACAGAGAAATAGTTTAACAATATACATGCTTGTCAAATGTTACATGCTCCTTTGTAGCATTTAGGATGCTATACGCAGTGACAATATTGTACAACACATAGCGGTCAGAGATGATGCAGATGTCTTGGGGCACCAAACATGACCATCAGTGATAGGACCCAAAATGTGGCATCACATATGGTTGCCAAGGAGATTTGGCATGATATTATAGCACACATAGTTGTCTAAGACACACAGATGCAAACATATAAGAGCACAGTCCACAATTAGCATGTTTATCATTGAAGACATATGGCAGCTTTTTATACGATCACCAAGGAGATAACCCAGAATATACCATCCTACATGATTAACAGGTAGGGGATGACAGCAGTATAGCTTAGGTGTGGTTTTCAACAAGGTGACACAGACATAGGAAAACACTTCTGTTTTCAAGGAAATGAAGAATACAAATGAAGCGCAATAGGCGGTCATCACTGAGATGATGAAGACAAAGTGTAGCAATGTCCAGGCCTCCAGTGATATGAAACAGACATACCAGACAGTGCATCATTATATATGATCATCAAGAAGATAAGGAACACAGTATGTAGCATAACATATTGTTGACAGCAGATGACACGGGCATAGTTTAGCATCACATCCAGTGATTAAAGAGACAACACACTGGATAACATCATACATGATTACCAAGAATGTGACATAACTCAGGAGGCTGAGGCAGGAGAATCGCTTGAACCTGGGAGGTGGAGGTTGCAGTGAGCCAAGATCGTACCACTGCACTCCAGCCTGGGCGACAGAGCGAGACTGTCTCAAAGAAAAAAGAAAAAGAGAAAGAAGGTGATCTCGATATCACATAACATCATACATGTTGACCATGGAGATGAGGCAGAATGTAACATTATACTTGGTTCCAAAAAAGACAATGTACACACATAAGTCAGTATAGTATGGTATGGTATGGCATAGCAGAGCAGAGCATGGTGTAGCACAGTATAGACACACAGACACACACAGACACAGCACAGAGCCAAAAACTGTTATCATGAAAGGATCTACACATAGTGAAGCAGGATATATGGTCATGAGAAAGATGAATCAGACAGCGTAGGGGCATATGTGATCAGGGAGATGGCACACATGTAATGCAGCTGCCATCTGTGGCCATCAGGGAGATGACGTAGACATAGTGTAATCTCATAAAGGTCCTACAGAGAGGTAAGAGATAAGACAGCATCACATGTGGCTATCAGGGATATAAGACATATGCTATACCACATCATATGTGGTAGTCAGAAAGATGATGCAGAAAGAGTACATGTGGTTATCAAGGCAATGACACAGACATAGCGGAGAATTACAAGTTGTTGCCAAGGAGAGGATGAAAACATGTTCTTACAAATAAAATGATCATCAGGGAGACAAAGTAAATATATTGTAGCATCATCCTTAAATAACTAGGCCATGTCACCCATAAGGTGTAGCACAGTCCTTTGTAAAGGGCATGATGAAGTTACAGTGTAATTTAAGTGGCTTCAAGAAGATTATAAAAACATAAAATAATATGCAGTCTTCAGGCAAAAGAAGCAAATACACAGTATGTCATATGTGATACTGTATGCTGAATTGTGTCCTTTTAAAATTCATATGTTGAAGTTCTAATTCCCAGTATCTCAGAATGTAATATATATATACATAATATATAATCATGTATAATTTTAGATATATACACGTGTATATGTATTATATATACACACATATATATGTATGTATACACATAGTATGTATGTGTGTATATATACATAGTATGGGTATACATATAGATACATGTATATATGTATATACATGTGTATATATACACACATGTGTGTACAAACATGTGTGTATACATACACACATACATATAAAATTATACATGATTCTTAAATATATGCAAGCACAGCATAGTTTCATCCATTGTCAAGAACATGATGAGACATAGTATAGCTTCATATACAATTGTCAAGGATATGGCTCACAAAATAGTATAAGCTTACTTAGGTTGTCAGAGAGATAATGCAGATACAGGGCAGTGTCATACGTTATCAGGGAGATGACACATAGCATAGTGCCATACAAGGCATCGGGGTCTCATAGATGATTGGATGCAGAAAAAAAAAGGTATCTGGGTGATGACATATAATTTTGTGTCATATGAAGATACCATGGATTTGACACAGATATGTTGTAATGTCACCGGTGCTTATCATGAAAATGAAGCAGACATATTGCAGCATCATAAATTAAGTGATCAGGGAAGTAACACAAAAATATTGTATCATCATACCCTGTTTTCCAAATGGCACAGACATAGTGTAGTATCATATATGTTTGTCCTGGAGATTAATTGTAGCCTAGTGTAATAAATGGTTATTACGAATATGACACAGAAATAGTATAAAGTAACATATTATAGCATCTTATGGGGTTATTAAAGGGGTGATATAGCAATAATATAACATCACACATTGTTGTCCAATATATTTCAAACAATGTAACACCACATATGGCTGTCTAGAATATGAGGGGGGTGTGTGTGCATGTGTGCGTGTGTTCATTAACGAATATATTCATCAAGGAGACAGGGTCTCACTCTATCACTCAGACTGGAGTGTAGTGGCATAATCATAGTTCACTGTAACCCTGAACTCCTAGGCTCAAGTTATTTTCCTCAGCTTACTGAGTAGTTAGGTCTACAGGTGCACACCACCACACCTGGCTAATTTTGTTTTAATATTTTGTAGTGATAGGGTCTCCCTATGTTGCCCAGGCTGGTCTCAAACTCCTGGCCTCAAGCGATCCTCCCACCTTGGCCTCCCAAACTATTGAAATTACAGGCATGAACCACCACACCTGGCCACGACGCATATATTATATAGCATCATACATGATCATCAAGGAAATTGTCATAGTACAACATCATATATGACCACCAAAGAATAAGATAGGCATAACACATGCTTTAGGATACCTCAGAAACATCATGACAATGTATTTGGTTATCAGTGAGATGATGCACATATAGTATAGTATCATACGTGGGTAACAGGTTATACACAAACACAGTGTGGCATTGCGATGGTTAATTTTATGCATCAACTTGACTGTGTTAAGGGATACCCAGGTAGTTGTTAAAACATTACTTCTGGGTGTGTCTGTGAGGGTGTTAGACTGAGTAAAGAAGAGCCACACTCACCAATGTGGGCGGGTATCATCCAATCCATTGAGGACCCAGATACAATAAAAGGTGGAGGAAGGATGAAATTCTTCTCTCTTCTGGAGCTGGGACATCCATCTTCATCTTCTCTGGCCCTCAGTCATCAGAGCTCCTGGTTCTCAGATCCTCAGACTCCAAGACTGACACCAGTGCCCTCCTCAGTTCTCTCAAGTTTTTGGCCTCAGACTAAGAGTTACACTATTGGTTCCCCAAGTTTTTAGGTTTTCAGACTTGGACTGAATTACACCACTGATTTTCCTGATTCTCCAGCTTGCAGATGGCATATCGCAAGACTTCTCAGCCTTCATATATAAATATGTGTGTGTGTATACTTATATAATATTGGTTACATACTATATATGTGTGTGTGTATTTATATACTATTGGTTATATATTTATATAAAGTATGAACAGAATTATACGTATAGTAAATATAGTATAAAACATATAAATATATAATATATAAAAATATATAAATATATAATATATAAATACATAAAATATATAAAATTATATATAGGATAAAACAGAACAAATAGGATATATATATATAAAATACAATAGGATATATGTATAAAACAGAACCAATAGGATATATATATATGTATAAAACAGAACCAATAGGATATATACATAAAATATCACCACCTTTCTAAAGGTGGCGATGTGATATAGTGGACCCTGCAGACTATGTTGGCCAGGGCAATGAGGTACAAATACTATAGTATCATACATGGATTTCTAAGAAATACTAAGATATGGAACAGTATCATACATGGTTATAAAGAATAGGATAAAGATATAACATACTATCATACATTATTATAAAGAGGATAACAAACACAGTGTAAATTAAAACATAGTAGTCAGATACATGACATAGATAAAATATAGCATCATATGTGGCCATCAGATGGATAACATAGACTTAGTGTAGCTTCTTACGTGGTCATCAGGTAGATGGTATTGATGTAGTTTAGCATCATCTGTGTCTTCAGGAAGATGACACATAGTTCATACTTCATATTCTATGCCTCATAGAATAGCATCACGCATTGCATGTGATGCCATGATATAACATAGACTTAGTATAGCATCACATATGCTTGGAGACATAGGATGACAAGGAGACATAGGATGATGGAGACATAGTATAGTACCATGTGGTTATCAAGGATATGGTGTAGACACAGTTTAGTGTAAAACAGGAAATTGTCAGGGAGATAATGTAGAAGTTGTATAGTGTTAACACATGTTTGTCAGGAATATGCTGCAGCCATAGAGTCGCATCATAAATACTTGCCAGGGAAATAGTGCAGACACAATGAATCATCACATGTGGTTGTCAAAGAGACGACACATAATACAGCATCATATATGTTTGTCATGGGAATGACTTGTTCAGTATCATAAAATGTTATCCAGGACATGACGCATGCATAGTACACCAATACAGATGGTTGTCACTGAGAGAATAAAGATGTCGTATAGCATTGCATGTGGCTTCAATGAGATGATGTGGACACAGAGTTAGTATCATACATATTTGTCAGCAAGATGACTCAAGGTTTTGCATCATATATGATTATCAAGGATATGATGTAGATATGGCCCAGCATCAAATGTGGTTTTAAAGGAGTAGATGAAAACACAGTGTAGCATAATATTCAACTTTCAACAAGATGATGCAGATACAGTGTAGAAATAAACATGATCCTTGGGTGATAAGACAGACACAATATCATGTCACATGTGAGCCACAGGGAGATGACAGATATAGTGTAGTATCACATGTGACTGTCACAGGATTGAAGCACACCTGGGATAGTACCATGTATGGTTATCAATAAGATGACTCATAGTGTAGAATCACAGTGGTAATCAAAGAGACAATGTATACCATAGCATCATGTATGCTTATCACAAAAATGTGGTAGACATAGTGGAACAGCACATGTGGTTATAAGGGAGATTATAGCACCATTGATGGCAATTAAGTTGACAAGGCCAACATAGGGTAACATCATACATAATAATCAGGGAAGCCAGGCACGGTGGCTCATGCCTGTAATCCCAGCACTTTGGGAGGGCAAGGCAGGTGGATCACCTGAGGTCAGGAGTTCAAGACCAGTGTGGCCAACATGGCGAAACCCCTTCTCTACTAAAAATACAAAAATTAGCCAGGCATGGTGGTGCATGCCTGTATTCCCAGCTACTCAGGAGGCTGAGGCAGGAAAATTGCTCGAACCTGGGAGGCAGAGGTTGCGTTGAGCCGAGATCACACCACTGCACTCCTGCCTGGGCAATAGAGTGAGACTCCATCTCAAAATAATAATAATACTAATAATCATGGAGATGACCCAGCATATAGCATCATATACAGATATTAAGAAGATGACAAAGACCTCATATACCTGGTTATCTAGCAGGTGACACAGACATTGTATTACATTTACACATTTATATTTACATTGTATTACATGTACACATTACATGTGGTTATCAGCTATATGATATAGACATACCATTGTGCCATACATGGTCACCACAGAGATGAGACATGGTTTTTAATCATGGCTGGTCATCAAAGAAATGACCCATAGTGTAGAATCATGCATGGTCATCCAGCAAAGCATAAAACTCTCCAAAAATTAAAACATGAACAGATCACATACCATCAGCTGAAGCAGTTGCAATAAGCTTTCCAGTGTAATCAAAGCAGCTGTCTAGTATTTCATCATCATGGCCTGTTAAGGTTGCCACACATTTTCCATTTGTAGCATCCCACAGCTACAATTAAAAGCAACAAAAAACAAAAAAAAAGACTATGACTTTCTTTCTCAAGTGTGAGGATGGCCAGTGGTCTTCATGACATGCTTATGCCTGGTTAAGTAACTGTGCAAATATTACTTGTGTAATTCTCACATGTTCAGTTAGATTTACTTTGATTCATGACCAGAGACCACAGCCAACCATCAAGGAAGGCACACCCTAGTCACAGAGAAAACCAAAGTCAGACATTTAGAATCTGCCACTACATTAAAGAAAGAAAAAATATCTCAGCGTGTATGCTTTACTGGTTGGTGAAGAGTTTTGCTCTTTTTATAGGAAGGACATCAAATGATTAGGAGCTTCATATAAAACTACAATGTCAGAAAATGAAAAGTACATTATAAAATTGTAATATATCTGTTACATAAACAAACGATAATTCCATAGTATAATCTCTTAGTAACCATTTTTTAAGTATAGAAACTTAGGGACAAGGAAACATTGTGTTTGAGGCTCGTTGAGGGTCACTCTACTAATTGAAGTTCTATAAATGAACAGTGGAATATTAAATAAAAATAAAATGCCCTCTCAAATAAGATATTTAATATACTTGAAGAAATTCAAATTGCTTTACTACATCACAATTCCTTCAAATTTGGAAAATCCAAAACTTGAAATTTTAAAAATTACCAATTATTATTTGTAAATTAATATCTTAATTTTATATCACCTTTGAAATTTGTTAATGTTACAGTGGATATCTGACACAGTAAAGAGTATAGACACAATATAAAGCAAAGATATATATTTATTTAGCTCACCATGCAAGTTTTGTCCATAGAGCCAGTTAATATTAGAGAGCAATCCCAATTGAATAAGGCACTGCTAATCTCAGCACAATGACCAATTAAGATATGTACCTTCCTACAACGCAAAAATAATTAAAATTAATGAAAGATATCTTACTTCAGTATATGCACATGAATAATGAGGCCAAGCCCATCTGTGTAAGCTAATCTAAATTTTGGTTTTTATAAAATAATATATTTGATGACAAAACAAATACGGCTTTACTAGTGCTCAAAAAGAAACTACTAATAATTTCATTTCGGCAGGGCGCAGTGGCTCACGCCTGTAATCCCAGCACTTTGGGAGGCCGAGGCGGGTGGATCCACAAGATCAGGAGATCGAGACCGTCTTGGCTAACACGGTGAAATCCCACCTCTACTAAGAATACAAACAAATTCTCCGGGCGAGGTGGCGGGCGCCTGCAGTCCCAGCTACTCGGGAGGCTGAGGCAGGAGAATGGTGTAAACCCGGGAGGCGGAGTTTGCAGTGAGCCGAGATCGTGCCACTGCACTCCAGCCTGGGCGACAGAGCGAGACTCCATCTCAAATAAATAAATAAATAAATAAATAAATAAATAAATAAATAAATAATAATTTCATTTCAACAAAAATGTACTTAGATTTTAAACTATCAAAATAATGCTACTTAAGGCAACATTTCAAAAAGAAATGGGTAACAAATAGTAAAGGCCATGAGAAGTGTTCTTATACCAGACGAGTGCACCCTGGTTGTTCAGAAACCACACGTCAACTGAAAGGTCCTTCTTTCTCTGTCATTTCTTGTTGCATACATCTTGGTCGGCACCCCTGATAATTAGCCCCTCTATTAAATCACAGACAAATCCAAGAGTAGTTTTCCAACACAAATATGCTAATATAGTTAACTTCCTAGCAACTAGGACCAAAAAGCATTAGGAAGGAAGTTAAAGTTCTTGGACTAAATTAAATTTGGGAAATTAACTAAGAGTTTTATTTATACATGATATTCATGCCTAACATAATGACAAGCCATTGAAATTTGATTATCCATGGAATAAATAACAGCTATGTAACCAGACTATTGCTAACATTCTCCTTTTATGTTGCTGTTTGTCATTATTTGCTCAAAATTCCAAGGATGCACGTATTTTGTGAATCAGAAATATCATTAAAGAATGAATGAATTTACATTTTCAATATGTCCTATTTTTATGGAACCCAAAGCAGAGTTAATAGAGAACAGCTTAAGCTAATAAATAACAGAGGGTTTTCTGAACCCCCTGATCCAGGTTAAAACAATTTTTAAGAACTAAGAATTACCTTCCAGTATCAGCGTCCCACACTACAACTGTATGATCAAAAGACCCCGTGATGATTCTGTCTCCTGAGGTGTTAAATGACAAGGAGATGACTTCGCCAGAATGTCCCTAGAAAAAGACCAGATACCGCCAAGTATACCAGCAGATAAAACAATTTCTGCAAGTGTACAATATCATAGTCTAAAAGGAAATGCTGGAGAAGACCGAGCTCTAGGAAGGGAGGTCAGCGGTTGGCTGGGGTGAGGATGGGGAGTGTCTGCACATGGGCACAGGGTTCTTTTTGGGGTGATGGAAAGGTTTGAAAACTAGGTTTTGGTAATGGCTACACAATCCTGTAAGTTTACTAAAATTAGTGACTTACGCACAGCTAGTTCATTTAACTTAATAATGTTGATTAAAAACAAAAGAAAGAGGTTGTGTTTGGGGAAACTAGAGGATGTCCTTTACATTGTCTCGGAAACACTACAGAGCTGGGGACTACATGGGCTAATAATGCATGGTGTGCAAAAGTAAACAGTGTATGAAATAAAACTAATTACTTTTAAAAAGGAAATTATTAGGATAACTTGACATGAAATCGATTGATAAATTCCTGCCTTTGGCCTGACTTTCAGCTCGTTACTGTCCAGTGCTAGTGAATCAAACTGTGAGACAATGGGAAGAAACCCCTCTCTACAGCAGATTCTGGAACTCTGGTAAGGGGATCCTGGGTGGAGTACGTATAGCCCTTGATTCCTTCACTATTTTAGTAAATTCACATAATTATATTTTTAAATAATACAAAGAAATAGAGAAGTTGATTTATAACTGGATATTTCTGATTGATTTCAAAGGACAAAAACATGTAGTTGAATATTAGAATTCTAAGTACGCAAAACAAATGCACTCTCTGGCGCAGACAGGTGTGCCACGCAGGACGCCTCCCTTCGAGTGCTCTTAGGCAGTCTGTAAAAGGAGTCATTTTAGTTGAAAGTGCAGCATTAATGGGGCCTTTCCCTGCACATTTGCCTGAAAGAAGAGATAGTAATGTTGTTGTTTAAAAAAAAAAAAAGAACTGAGAACAGAAAGAGTATACTTACACTAATAATGCTAGATTCTCAGATTCAAGAAAGAAAAGCCATTACTGTTACCTTTAAATGGTGAATTTTTTCTTTCTCAGTCCATGTTTCAACTTTCTTAGAAAAAGCTTTCTGAGGAAACGAATCATGTTTTTACAAATGTATTTACAGTTTTGAAAGGACAAGGAAACTGAATTTCCCATCCAGCTGTTCCCATGAGTACAACATAGGGTCGCCCTATTTTTGTTGCGGTGACTTGGGCTGGCTTGGGAGGAAGGGGAGGGTGGGAGGAAGGGGAGGGTGGGAGGAAGGGGAGCGTGGGAGGAAGGGGAGGGTGGGAGGAAGGGGAGCGTGGGAGGAAGGGGAGGGTGGGAGAAAGGGGAGGGTGGGAGGAAGGGGAGGGTGGGAGAAAGGGGAGGGTGGGAGGAAGGGGAGGGTGGGAGGAAGGGGAGCGTGGGAGGAAGGGGAGCGTGGGAGGAAGGGGAGGGTGGGAGGAAGGGGAGGGTGGGAGGAAGGGGAGGGTGGGAGGAAGGGGAGGGTGGGAGGAAGGGGAGGGTGGGAGGAAGGGGAGCGTGGGAGGAAGGGGAGGGTGGGAGAAAGGGGAGGGTGGGAGGAAGGGGAGGGTGGGAGGAAGGGGAGGGTGGGAGAAAGGGGAGGGTGGGAGGAAGGGGAGGGGAGGGTGGCAGGTCGCAGGGAGGTGCTGGGCGCATGGTGGTGACACACAAGAGCACACCCCACCAGCACTCACTCTGTGGGCAGAGCCCTTTGACCTTCTCCCTCTGGTCACTTGCCCCTCTCTCATTTCAGACTTTGTGATAAGGATGGTTCAAAGAGCAGCGGGCAGGGAAGAGTGTGCTCACAGTCATTGCTTTAAAGATTCTCTTGGCATGGTTCTCCAGTTCTGCCTCTTCCAAAAGTGCCAGCCTCCACCTGCTTTCCTTTTAGCCAGAGAGATGGTGATGGGTTCTAAGCTATAGTTAATGTGTTTTGCAGACTAAAGTTAGTCAAAATAAAAAGCTCCTTGGACTTTCCCAGCACCTCCACCCAAGTCTTTTGGAATAGCCAGGAAACCAGTGGGAATACCCTTTCACCACTACAGTCTGAAAACCAGCAACTCAACAACTTAGAGCTCATTTTGTAACAAAAACACAAATAAGAATTAACACAAATAACAGGCTTATTAACATTACTGACATACTCTTAAGGTGCAAACTTCCTCGCCATTCTGAATGTTCCACAATTTGGCTGTTGTGTCCATACTTCCAGTCGCCACCAATGTGCTTTGAGGGTTAAATGATAAACACACCTAAATTACATGAAATGGGAGAAATTTTAGGAAGCTAGAGTTTCAAAGTGTTCATTATACACAGAAAATTTTCCAGATGCAATTACCTTACCAGATTCAGCCTAATTCTTTGTACAAAACACCACATATGTGTGACCTGTTATCCCCAGGTTGAGTCCTTCAGAGTCCTCCTCTTGAAAAGAGGCTGCTTGTTTTCCCACAGCACCCAGCTCAGGCTTGGAGGGGCACTGGCTCCCTTCGCCACTTCCAGACCACAGAAGAGCAAGAACAAAAGTGAAGCCCACTTCCTTTAAGATCCGTGCTATCTGGCTCTCCTTCTCCTTGCTGCTGTCACCACAGTCCTTCCAATCATTGCCCCTCACTCATCAAGAGACTACTGGCTTGTAGTCTCAATGCCAAGTCTTAGGTGGCCTTCACATGGGCAATCCATCCATTTCCCCCAGACCCATGCCCCAGACAACTCTTTAGTAGTCTCTCCCATGGCCACACCATGGACCTTGGTATTATCTTCTCTAGAAGATTCACCACCAATTCACCAATCCAGGGTCACAATTTCCCTTCCCACTCCCCTCCCCTAGAAGATCTTTCATCTCATTGAGACATCTGCCTTTTCTCCTGGTCCATCCTCCCCATTCAACTGACACCCTGGAAGCATCACTCCTGCCAGTATCCTCGACACTCTTAGTCCCTATCTATCTGATGCACCTTTCGTACAAACTCTTAACATTAACTTTTATCAGGCAAGGATTTTATCCAATCATCTGCCTCCCTGCCTCATCACCCAGCCAAGATAGCTTAAGAGAACTGCACAGAAAGTTACTGATATTGCTCATTTATGCCTCTGTCCTCAACAGAGTCCTCAGCACCATTCCCTACTTTGTTTAAGATGCCTCTGGCTCCATACATTCTCCCATTCCCCACTCCTGCCTCTACTTCCATTCTCACCCCCCCTCAACAGACAAGCTGGCCTCCTGCCACTTCCCTAGGAAAACTCTCCTGTCAGGTAGGAACTTCCCCACTTGAATCTTACTTTCCTTCCCTTCAGTCTCAGATGCAGAGGGATCCTTCCACCTATTCTAAGACCCCCTTCCCTGCACACCTAGGGGAGATGCGCCCACCAGTTTTCCTTCCCTCTAGACTAGATGCTTTTCAGCGACCTGTAAATATGTTTGAGTAAATCCTCCCTTGACCTTATGTACCCCTCTTAGCTACCCTTCTTCTGCCTTTACAACCAAATTTCTTGGGAAACAGTCTACCATCATTTTTGTCCATCTTCTGCTCACTCTTCAACTCTTCTGAAACCACTCTGGCTAAATGTCCAATCCAGGTTTGGTCAGTCATCCCACTTAACCTCCCTGACATCTGCAGCACTGACTCCTTTGTTCTCTAGTTTCCCTCTCTTTCTTCTTGTTTTTCTTTTTTCTTTTTGTATCATTTGAAGTTCTCTCTTCTCCATCCTCCCAAGATTCTGTCAGTCTCCTCTCCACACTCTACCCTTTCCTCTGGGCAATTTCAATTGCTCATTGGTTTCTACTGCCACTCAGATACCAGTGACTCATGCATCCAAGTCTCTTTCCCAGACCTCACTGCTCAGTTCCAGCCCCAAAGAGCCAACTGCTAAATGGATGCCTCTGTTTGGCTATCACACAGGCAGCATATATCAATCTAAGACACAAAAGTCATATCGATGCAAACCTGTTCCTCCTCTTTTATGCACAGAATTGGTGAATGGCACTGCCCATCATGCAAGCACAAAATCAGGGAATCCATCCTGGGTTCCCCTTTTCTTTTATGCCTCATAACTACTTAGTAACCAGGTTCTACTCACATTCTCTTCATCTATCTTTACAACACGCCTTCATCATTTTTCACTTGGATTGCAGCAAGATCCCCAACTGGCCGATAACGTTGATCTTACCACCCTCCCATTTCTTTTTCACACTGCACAAAAATAATCTTTCCAAAGAGCACAGATGATCATACCATCTCCTAGCCAAAAAGTCTCAACAGTATGGCATTACCTGCAAAATAAAATCCAATTCCTTAGCATAGTATATAACTTCCTGCATAATATGACCCTTGCCTGCCTCTCCCACTTTAATTGCTCACACCCTGTGATCTGAATTTGAATGGGCTATAGGTGTGCTAAGGCATGGACACTGTTAACCCAGGCAGCTGGGCAGCAGCAGGGATCCTTGCCCATCGCCTCTGGCCATGCACAGCAGGCAGCTCCCCTCAGTGTGCTGCAAATCCACATTTGCATATTCTGCACATGGCACCACATGGAGGGTCAGGAAGTTCTGCTCTGATCACACAGCCACCTGAGTTTCAGGCACACACCACTTCTCAGCATTTACCAGGACTGCTCGCTCTGCCTGGAATGCACACGTCACCCCTCTGGAAAGTCTTTCCTGAACACCTTTCCCTGGCTCAGGAGGCCGCACAGCTCCCTCTGTGTCCACACTGAAATCCCCATCTACTCTGACCCTTACAACACAACTTTGAACTTACCCATTGAGGCTTTTACTCCTTCTATTAAATTGTAAGAACTGTGTCTGATTCTCTCAGGTACCCTAAGCATGTAGGCCAGGGCTCCACACATAGTCATTATTTAATAAATATTTATTGGATGGATGTTGACTATGAAAAAGATGAATGTCTCCCTAGGAATTATAGATAAAGAAAATACTTCCCAAAATCTGAAGGAGTGTGGGAAAATGGTCACACTCTAAGGACACACACTGTAATGCCCAGACCCGCGATGACCCAAAAGCAACCACCAGAGTCCAGAGACAAAGCCAAGCGGCAGGGTTCACTTTATTTCGAGTTCGAACTCGGTTCCCTCCAGCTAGGTATCAGATCCTAGGGAGAGACCCCGAGCTCGGTGTTCAGCCGTCTTTTATAGTCAGACACAAACGAGTTACAGCAAGTTACAGAGTCACTGGGGATTTGTACAGTTGTAGGTTTACAATTGGCTGACATTTAAAGTTAAACATTAGTCAGTTGTTCATTGGTTCCCGCCCTTTGACCAAACCACAAACGGCCGCTTTCCTGCCCTTTGACCAAACCACAAACGGCCGCTTGCCCTGCTAGGGACTTTCCAGATAACCTTGTTGTTTTTAGCATTAAGGGGAGTTTCCTGACTTTTCTGACCTCTGATATTCCTGACTTTTCTGACCTCTGATATTCAGTATTTTTCCACTTCTCATTCCCCCCTCTCTCTAGTATCTTGAGAGCCAATCTTGGGTCTTATATGTTTGACTCGGAAGTCTTGGTGAGTACAGGTTGGTACTGGGCTCTCAGGATCATAAGCTGGACAGTGTTGAGTCTTTCTTTCACAAAGTTTGTTAATCTGTTTATTATACACGGTCCTATAGTGAGTAAGAGAAGCATACTTATGAATGGTCCTATGAGGGGCACTAGAAGGGAGTACATGGAGGAATTCCACCAGCTGTTGGCCGCAGAGGTGAATTGTTGTTTCTGCAATTCTAGGCTGAGTTTATGTAGCTGTTGAACTCGCGTTTCTACGAGTCCAGATTCATTTATGTAGAAAAAACAATCTTCTCTGAGGAAAAGACAGGTCCCTCCTTTTTCGGCTGTTAACAGGTCTAGTGCACGGCGGTTTTGTAAAGTAACTTGGGCAAGGGAAGTCAATTGTCTCTGCAATGAGGCAAGGGATTCGGTGGAAGCTTCCATAGCTATGGAGAATTGATGAGAGAGTTTTGCAGTGCTGATAAGGGAGTGACCTAAAGCTCCCCCGGCTAGTCCTGCAGCAACTAAGGACATGGTGAGACTCCGGCTACTGGGGGGAGGAATATAGCTCTTTTTGGTCTAGAGAAAGGGGCGGAGTCCCACCTGGAAAATTCTGCAGGGGTGCGCAAGGTTAGTTGGGAGACTAACGTGACAGGGAGACACAGTAGGGTTATAGTGGCCTGAGTGGAAAGGTTCTTATATAGGGTCCCATTGCACCAGAAGAAAGAACCGGGAGGGGCAAAGAGGGTTGAGTTGGGAGTGGAAGTTGTATTACAGAGGGTAGTGCCAGCATTTGAATAACAAAAGGAAACTTGTGTCTGTCCAGGGTTTAGGAACAAGGGGACGTCAGGGATCGGGGGTGGTATGTGGCTATTGTTAGGGTTTAGGCTGAGAGAAGCGTTAGACGGGCCTGGAAGTGGAACTGCAGTTAGCGGCGGTCGCCCTAGAGCCGCGCAGAAGAAGCATACAGAGAGATTGCCTATGCCAGTGGTGTTTGCGATTTCTAACCCTTCTCTTAATAGGGATAACCAGGAAAAGGGGCGGGTAGGAGTTAAAGTTGAAAGCTGGACATTTAATTCCCTTTCCTGGTTCTGTATAGCCGCGTGTAGGGTGGTCTGGATCTGAACAAGGGAACGCCAGAGAAAGAGATGGCTACTAGGCCAGGTAGTTCCTGAAGTCAAGTACGTAGCCCCTTTTTGCTGGGAAGTCCAGCGGGGGTCCCAGGGGTCCCAGATAACCCAGGTGTAGCCTGATGTAGTTTTAAAGAAATTGTGTGACTGCTACGTTTGACTGGATAGGGACTCAGAAGTTTTTAGGATTTTAACAGTGTGAATTTTGCAGGACCTATATGGACAGCTGACACTTTGTTCTACCCATGAGTTATTACAATAAGAGAGTGTTTGGTCAAAGAGGAAACAAATTGCGGGTGCTGCTTTTCCTGGCTGGTTTTTAAAATCAGTGAAATTTAGATGGATGGGAGTGCTACAACCCCCAGGGGGACAGTCAGCAGTGCCTAATACATAGCCCTTTTTTTCTGTCTGAGCATAATTGGTCCAGTTCTCAGTCAGGAAGAAACGCCAAGCAAAAGGGGATGTTGCTGGGTTCGCCTGGGTCTCCCCACAAGGGATCCATAAAAGTAGAAGAGTTATAAAGGAGGTAGGTGTCATAGTTACAGTTTAGGTTGCTGACGGCGTAGAACAAGTTTTAGAGGGTTTTCTTTGGTCCGGTCAACTGTCCAGGTTGCTGCCTCTCCCGTCGAGGATGTAACAAGGTCTGAGAGCGGGTCTATAGGCTTGGCGTGAGTGTGATGAATCCAGGTGGCGATGCCTTCCACTTTGAGGGCTGTAGGCGTGGTCAGGATCACCTGGAATGGTCCTTTCCACTAGGGTTCTAGGGTTTCTTGTTGGTGGCGCTTGACGGTACCTGGGCAGGATTTCTTCTAGGATGTTTTTGGCCACAATCTGTGCAGTTTCTTTCTTTGTCGGAAAAGCTTCTGCCCATCCTGAGAATGTATCTATAAAAACTAGTAAATATTTGTATCCATATTTTCCTGGCTTTATTTCAGTAAAGTCAATTTCCCAATATATACCAGGTCTATCTCCCCTGTGTCTTTTTCCCGTGGTCTGGGTCCCGTGACTGGCATTATTGAGTTGACATACTACACAGTTTTTAACCATGGCGTCTACTTTTTCAGGGGCGTTTTTAATTTTTAGTCCAGTGTGTTGAATCAAATCTAACATCCGCCGCGGGCCCAGATGAGTGCTTCGGTGGATTTGTGCTATTATTCGCTGCCCCAACCTGTCTGGGAGAATAGTATTGTTGTTAGAATCTTTCCACCACTGATTACTGACCTGTGTTCCGGGGAGTTTACTTATCCACTGGAGGTCTTCTTCTGAGTATTCTGGGTGGAAGGGCAACTCTCTGGGCCCGGGATCAGGCAGCTGGAGGGCCAGCAGCTGAGGAGTGGTTTTAGCCACGTCCTTTGCAATCTGGTCAGCCAGGTTGTTTCCTCGAGTGACTGGGTTAGTGGCCTTTTGATGTCCCGGACAGTGGACGATAGCCAGCTTTCTGGGTTCCCAAAGGGCAGCCAGAAGATTTAAGATTTCTTCTTTATTTTTAATGTCTTTTCCTTCAGCTGTGAGAAGCCCCCTCTCTCTGTATATAGCCCCATGTATGTGGGCGGTGGCAAATGCATACCGGCGGTCAGTATATACTGTCAGTTTACGGTCTTTGCCTAGTTTCAGGGCTTGTGCCCAGGCTATTAACTCAGCTTTTTGAGCCGATGTTCCTGGAGGTAAAGGCTCAGCCCAAATTATCTCAGTCTCTGAGGTTACTGCCGCCCCCGCATACCTCTGTCCTTGGTGAATGAAGCTGCTTCCATCAGTGAACCAGGTGAGATCTGCATCTGGCAGTGGTCGGTCCTGGAGGTCTTCTCTGACTCCATGTACCTGGGCCAGTATTTCAGCACAGTTGTGGAGCGGCTTACTTAAGTCTGGGTCTGGCAGCAACGATGCTGGGTTTAGGGTTGTCGGGGGCTTAAATGTTATTCTGAGGGGGTTTAGCAACAGCCCTTGATAATGGGTAAGCCGAGCGTTGCTGAGCCATTGGTCAGGGGGTTGTCGGAGGATGCCTTCAACAGCATGAGGGGTGGTGACTTGTAATTCTTGGCCCATGGCCAGTTTGTTAGCATCTTTGACCATCAGGGCCATTGCAGCAATCATCCGGAGGCAAGGAGGCCATCCTGCAGCTACCGGGTCCAGTCTCTTTGAGAGGTATGCAACCGCTCTGCACCAGGGACCTAAATTTTGAGTTAATACTGCTTTCACTATGCCCCGGCTTTCGTCCACATATAAGTGGAAAGGCTTAGAGACATCCGGAAGACCCAGCGCGGGGGCCGAGAGCAGAGCAGTTTTGATTTACTGGAAAGCTTGTTCAGCCTCTTCAGTCCAATTGAAGGGCTGCTGCTCTTTGGTAGCCTGATAGAGGGGTTTTGCCAGTTCAGGGAAGCCAGGTATCCAGAGTCTGCAGAACCCTGCAGATCCCAGGAATTCTCTTACCTGTCATGTTGACTGCGGTCTGGGGATCTGTAGGACAGTCTCTTTTCGAGCATTTGTTAGCCAGCGCTGTCCCCCTCTAAGTAGATACCCCAAGTAGGTTACCTCTGGCCTGCAGATCTGGGCCTTTTTAGCTGAGGCTCAATAACCCAGGTTTCCCAAGGTTTTCAGGAGGTCTTTGGTTCCTTGGATGCAGGCCTCTGGGGACGTTGCCGCTATTAAGAGATCATCAACATACTGCAAGAGAGTTATACTGGGGTGTTGGCATCGGTACTCACCCAAGTCTTCGTGGAGGGCTTCATCAAACAGAGTTGGGGGGTTTTTGAATCCTTGTGGCAGTCTGGTCCACGTCAGTTGGCCACTTATGCCTCTCTCAGAGTCTGTCCACTCAAAGGCAAAAATTTCCTGGCTTTTAGGGGCTAAAGGCAGGCTAAAAAAAGCAACTTTTAGGTCTAGAACAGTATACCATTGATTTTCAGGACTCAAGGTACTCAGGAGGGTGTATGGATTTGGCACCGTCGGGTGTATGTCCATTACCCTTTTATTGACTTCTCTTAAGTCTTGTACCGGCCTATATTCTTTACTGTTGGGTTTTTGTATTGGTAGCAGTGGAGTGTTCGATGGTGAGTGGCAGGGGCGTAGGACTCCATGATCTAGGAGACGGCGGATGTGTGGTAGAATTCCCTCTTTGGCTTCCAGGGCCATTGGGTATTGGCGCACGTGAACAGGGTCCATCCCGGGCTTAAGCTCAACAAAAATGGCAGGACGGTGCTTTGCTAGCCCTAGCCCTCCTGTTTCTGCCCAAGCCTCTGGGAAGTTCTGGAGCCAGGAGTCTATATTTTGGTTAGGAGGCGTTAACTCCTGGTGAAGCCGGTACTCATCCTCTAGAGTTACGGTAAGAACAGATAGTGGCCTGTTTTGGGAGTCAGTCACTTTGGGCCCTTCTGGTTGAAAATGGATTTGTGCCCCCATTTTTGTCAACAGATCTCTCCCCAACAGGGGACAAGGGCTGTCAGGGATGACCAGGAAGCTATGGGACACTTTCCCGGTTCCCAAGTTTACTGCTCTCTGGGTTGTCCATGGATATTTCTTGGTTCCTGTGGCCCCTTGAACCCAGGAGGAGTTGGAAGATAACTTTCCATAGGGCTTGACTAAGACCAAATGTTGTGCCCTGGTATCGACCAGGAACTGGACCGGGGACCCCTCCACTTGTAAAGTTACCCTAGGTTCGGGGAGGGGATCCGAACCCCGTCTCCCCTAGTCTGTATCTTGGGTAACTAGTATCGGCATAGATTTGGGCTGCCATTGTCCTTGGCCTGGCTGGCGCTGTTTCTTTTTGGGGCAGTCTTTTATCCAGTGACCAATTTCTTTACAATATGCACATTGGTCTTTACTCAGATTGTGCCTAGGGGCACGCGTGGATTGGGTGCTTCCTGGTGGTGGTTGTTCTTTTTGGACAACCGCTGCCAGGACTTTGGTCATTTTCTCAGTGGCCCTAATTTATCTTTCCTCTGGAGCATCTCTGTTGTTATAAACTCTCTGTGCTATGCGAAGGAGGTCCTGGACCTGTTTTCCCTCCAAATCTTCTAATTTTTGTAGCTTTTTCTTAATATCTGGGGCCGCCTGGTTGACAAAGGACATAACGACTGCTGCCTGATTTTCAGGTGCCTCTGGATCTATAGGTGTATACTGTCTAAAGGCTTCCATTAGTCTTTCTAGATAAACAGCAGGGCTTTCTGTCTTTCCCTGTAAAATAGAATATACCTTAGCCAAATTAGTGGGCTTGCGAGCTGCAGCCTGGAGACCCGCCATTAGAGTCTGGCGATAAACGAGTAGCTTTCCCCTACCTTCCGCTGTATTGTAGTCCCACGTTGGCCTGATCAAGGGAAATGCTGTATTAATGAGGTCAGGGTTTGCAGTCGGTTGACTGTCATCTCTAGGAACCAACTTTCTAGCCTCTACCTGGATTCTCTCCCGTTCCTCCATTGTGAACAGAATGCAGAGAAGCTGTTGGCAGTCATCCCAGGTGGGCTGATGAGTGAACATGACACTATCTAGAAGGGCTGTTAGGTTCTTGGGGTTATCAGAGAACCGGGCATTCTGAGTTTTCCAGTTGTACAGGTCACTGGTAGAGAATGGCCAATACTGGAGTCTAGGGTTACCTGTGTCATCGGGGGGTCCTGTTTCCCTTAAGGGGAGCGCTACAGTGGAATCGGGAACTCGCAGAGTTGCCCCACGCTGGACACGCCCGCGCGTTCGCCCTGCCGGCTCTCCTGAGCCATGTTCACTTTCAGTTTCTCCTGGCGCCGCGGCCGCTTCTCGGCTCTCATGGCTTCCTGGGAGTGCAGCCGGTTGGGCTTGGGCATGGGGTCCGGGAAGGGGAGGATAAGGCGGGGGTTCCAAGGATGCGAGGTCCTGGCTGTCAGGCAACACAGGGGGCAAGGGGGCAGTTGGAGTTTTTGGTCTTTTGGTGGTCCCAGTTGGTTGCGCAACTAGGGTTTTACAGGGTTCAGAGGTCAGCAGAAAGGGAGCTAGCCACGGGGGCGGATTTTCCACCAGATCTTGCCAGACTAAAATGTAGGGAATCTGATCTGGGTGTCCCGAACGACCTGGCAGGAAAACCCTTGATTTTACCTGGAGGATAATGGGGAGGCACAGAGTTCCCTCAGCTGGCCAGCCTACACCGAAGGTGGGCCACTCAGAGCGGCAGAGGGTTATTAATTTTCCCTTTTTAAGTTCTATACTGAGATCATGTCCCCTTGCTCTCACATTTTTTAAATTATTGACAAGGAGAGAAAGTGGTGTGGTCTGGGAGTTGCCCATTCCGAGGAAGTCCTGTTGATAGACGATGGGTGGTAAGGGATATTAGTGCCTGGTACAGGACTGGCTCCAAAGCTCCTGTAAATCAAGGTAAATTAGTAGCAACAGATAACTTCCAACAACCAAGATATATTGATCGCTAGCGCGTCTCGGGCTTAGGACCCGACCAGAAGCAGATGGGCCACAGACTACAGAGCCCCAGATGAGCACCAGAGGACGTCTCCCACCGGCCTCCACTGACTGTCCTATAGCACGTCCGCCAGGACTAGATCAGTCTCATATACAGACCCCGCGGGATTATTCAGAGGCAGACAGACAACATATAAACAGAGCCGGCTTACTCACTTTTGCGATGACCCATTGGCCTGGGGTCTGGTGGGCTTAGGGGCAATCCCAGACGAGCCCCCAAGATGTAATGCCCAGACTCGCGATGACCCAAAAGCAACCACCAGAGTCCAGAGACAAAGCCAAGCGGCAGGGATTGCTTTATTTCGAGTTCGAGCTCGGTTCCCTCTAGCTAGGTATCAGATCCTAGGGAGAGACCCTGAGCTCGGTGTTCAGCCATCTTTTATAGTCAGACACAAACGAGTTACAGCAAGTTACAGAGTCACTGGGGATTTGTACAGTTGTAGGTTTACAATCGGCTGACATTTAAAGTTAAACATTAGTCAGTTATTCGTTGGTTCCCGCCCTTTGACCAAACCACAAACGGCCACTTTCCTGCCCTTTGACCAAACCATAAACGGCCACTTGCCCTGCTAGGGACTTTCCAGATAACCTTGTTGTTTTTAGCATTAAGGGGAGTTTCCTGACTTTTCTGACCTCTGATATTCCTGACTTTTCTGACCTCTGATATTCTGTATTTTTCCACTCCTCAGCACTATGTTTTTCTTTGACTTTGGGCAAGTTACTTAAGCTTTCAATGCCTCAGTACCCTACTCTGTAAAATGGGGAAATACCTTCCTCTTAGGGTTGCTATGAGGCACAACTAAGCTAATACCTGTCTACGTAAAGGGGCTTAGGACAGTGCCTCTCAAACAGCAAGAGCTGTCAAAGGATCAGTTATGTTTCACTGCCGTATTCCTAGTCACTAGCAAAGTACCTTCAACAGAGCATGAGTTATTGGTGGATTAATACACCATGAATGTTTAGGATGAGTGTAAATGAATTTTACTTCTAAAATAAGCAGACTGTTTTTGTTCTTGTTTTGTTTAAGGTGTACATAAATTAGCAGGATACAGGACCCTTTCCCACCTACAGGTAACTTCGTTATCCTCAAGAAATATTTCTAAGCATTCTACAGTCTGTCCTAAGTATCTTGTTCCTCAGTTCCGGGGTGGGAGTGGGTGCTAGAACTTGAACACTGCTGGCAGATTGGCTGTCACCAACTATTCACAAAAGCTGTCACCGCTGTGGCTTGCTTTCCCTCCCTCCACCCCTGTATGTTCTTGTTTGCTTTTTCTGGTTCACAGCAGGTATCTTTTCTTCCAGTGAATACTGAGGTTAAAAGATCCGTCACTCTTTGTTATCAATTTCCCCTCTTCATCTAATAATACTTATTAGCACATTCTTTTTATGTCTCTGTTCAATTCAAAAAGTACTGAGCTATATTTCCCTGCTGACAATGATGGGAGAAGTGGTTATATTTTCTTTCCTGCTTTAGCCTTTTCTCTCTTTCACCCTTAAAAGTCTCTATTATTTTTATACCACTACTGCATTGGGTACCTTCTATTTGTGGATTCTCTTTTGGTATTATCCACTTAAGAATAACTTCAAAGTACAACAAGGGAAGTGAGTTAAATATCTAAAGAATCATTCTACCTAATGAAGGCCAGAAATGGAGGGAAAGGGGTGATCCCCACTAACAGGCCAAAACATAACTTGGGGATTTGTTAAAATCAGATCAATTTTTCCATATTTAAATCTTTGATTAAAAACATTTAAGGTATACTAATCATCAGGAGCAGCAGCCTGTTTATTTTTAAGACCTATCATCTGTTCTTACGGAATGCCAATTATTGCACTAATTGTTATAAGATACATCTCAGAATTGGTCAAGGAAAAGGGCTTCCCAATAGTGAAAACTGTTTCGAGTATCAGACTATTCATGCAAATTTGGGCTCTAATGATACACAGAGAACAATCAGCCTAAATATTTCATATAGTAGTTTAAAAATTATATTAAAAACTGTTTTTATCACTTAATTGACCCTTATTGAGTCAGTACTTTAAAGAAAAGTCAATGAAAAAGAAAAAGTAAGATTGGTTATTATATTTATAAATGTATCATATTACGTGTCTACTTAGTCAATGCAGGATACAATTCTTTATAGAATCTGCAAGATATTAACTAGAGTAATTTTTAAATTGTATTGGTACCACCATATAAATATAGGCAGACTAAAAACATGGGGTAGAATTTGAAAACTAATTATAAAAGTGGCTCCACTACTTTTATAATAGAATCCTAAAAAGAAACAGCAACATAAAATAAAATAATAAATTGTTAAATATACTCACTATTTCTGCTGTATGACCCCTGAAAGTATGGTAACATTTTCCTGTTTCTACACTCCAGAGTTTGCAAGTTTTATCAAAGGACCCAGTGGCAATTTTGTCACTAAGATTTAAAAGAAATGTGGAATATTAAAAAAAAGACATGTTATATAATAAACTGAACTAAGATAAGAGATGTTAATACATGAGTAAAAAATTTACTTCACTTCTAAAGCTATAAGCAATCTTAAATTTGTTTCAGTGGATAATAAAAGTCTAATTTTTGAGTGGTATCAATTTACACATTTAATTTCAAAGGTTTCAAAGTTATAGGTATGTTTGTTTGGGATTATAACAATTTTTTTAAATTATACTTTAAGTTCTAGGGTACTTGTG
Organism: Rhinopithecus roxellana; assembly: GCF_007565055.1. Lineage (NCBI taxonomy): Eukaryota > Metazoa > Chordata > Mammalia > Primates > Cercopithecidae > Rhinopithecus > Rhinopithecus roxellana. The sequence goes on from NC_044562.1 coordinate 21,527,660, forward strand.
CACAACATGCAGGTTTGTTATATATGTATACTTGTGCCATGTTGGTGTGCTGCACCCATCAACTCGTCAGCACCCATCAACTCGTCATTTACATCAGGTATAACTCCCAATGCCATCCCTCCCCTCTGCCCCCTCCTCATAATAGGCCCTGGTGTGTGATGTTCCCCTTCCAGAGTCCAAGTGATCCCATTGTTCAATTCCCACCTATGAGTGAGAACATGTGGTGTTTGGTTTTCTGTTCTTGCAATAGTTTGCTGAGAATGATGGTTTCCAGCTGTATCCATGTCCCTACAAAGGACACGAACTCATCCTTTTTTATGGCTGCATAGTATTCTATGGTGTGTATGTGCCACATTTTCTTAATCCAGTCTGTCACTGATGGACATTTGGGTTGATTCCAAGTCTTTGCTATTGTGAATAGTGCCGCAGTAAACATACGTGTGCTTGTGTCTTTATAGCAGCATGATTTATAATCCTCTGGGTATATATCCAGTAATGGGATGGCTGGGTCATATGGTATTTCTAGTTCTAGGTCCTTGAGGAATCGCCATACTGTTTTCCACAATGGTTGAACCAGTTTACAGGGATTATAGCAATTTTTAAAACGAGTTTAATGAATGTAGCAAAAGGTTTAGTTTAGAAAATTACTTACAAATTAAAATAAATAACGTATAGTATGAACTGTGTAAACATAGGAAAATTCTGTTCATAAGTATATGGAAAAGAATAACAGTGAATGTAAAAGAAAAATGAAAAAAGATAAATCCCATTAAAAATATGGTTAATAAGGTTTTGAGAATTTAGACAGTGCTTGTTCTCCTGAGGAAATAATGCCTATATTATTCCAGTTGTAAGAGGGCTTAGAAAGGAAATACAAAGACTTCAGTGACTTTCAACTAAGAGGCTTCCCATAGTGACTGAGGGGCAGGACTGTCGTCAACATCCAACAAGCAAGAGTAGATTACCCTGTTTGGCCTTTGAACTTGGAACTAAAACCTTTCCTTTTAACCCTGGCTTACATCTGTCTTTTATACCAACTCTTCAAGGTGTTCACTCAATTGGATTATCATGTACAGCACAAGCTCATTTTCCCAAAGTGTAAGAGATCTCACCACCCAACACATATATCCTAAAGCAGACTAGAAATTTATATTTATCCAGACTAACACTGATGCCTTGATTCTCTCCCTTGTCCCGGGACACCCATATTTCTGTAGTGTCTACGTGATCTCTCAGACTAAAGCACAGTGGCACCCTCTTTGTCAATGATTGAAGGGTAGCTTATATTGGCAAACACTCACGCACCCAAAGCTTCCTAACAGCGTATCTGACCAGGCTTTCACCTCTGGCATCCAGCCCAGGGCATTTTACTTCAGCTGCTGATGTCTTCCAATATGTGCTCAAGATAAGCTCAAAGCCTTGCACTTTTTTTTTTTTCTTTTTTTGAGACAGAATTTTATTCTGTTGCCCAAGCTAGAATTCAGTGGTGCAATCTCAGCTCACTGCAATCTCAACCTCCAGAGCTCAAGCAATCCTCCCACCTGAGTAGCTGGGACTACAGGTACATGTCACCATGCTTGGCTAATATTTTTTATTTTTTTGGAGAGATGAGGTCTCATTATGTACATTCTTTATCAGTTCCCTCAATTTTTTTTCACACTTCCTGCCCCTCAAACATATGAGTCTGGAGTTGTTGTTTCTTGACTGATATCTATTCTACCACAAACTGTTCTCTATATCCACATGACACCACGTTATAGAAGATATCTTATTGGGAGTACCTGCTCCCAATGTTTAACGTGGGTTCTTTGCTATTTCCTAAGTGTCTCGGCTGGGTTGAGAAATAAAGAGAAAGAGCACAAGGGAGAGAAATTTAAAGCTGGGTGTCCGGGGGAGACATCACATGTCGGCAGGATCCGTGATGTTCCCCAAGCCATAAAACCAGCAAGTTTTTATTAGCAATTTTCAAAACGGGAGGGAGTGCACAAATAGGGTGTGGGTCACAGAGATCACATACTTCACAAGGTAAGAAAACATCACAAAGCAAATGGAGGCAGGGTGAGATCACAGGATCACCAGATGAGGTGAAATTAAAATTGCTAACGAAGTTTTGGGCATGCATTGTCATTGATAACATCTTATCAGGAAACAGGGTTTGAGAGCGGATAACCTGTCTGACCAAAATTTATTAGGTGGGAATTTTTCCATCCTAGTAAGCCTGGGAGCACTATAGGAGACCAGGGTTATTTCATCCCATCGGCTTCAACCATAAAAGACGGGACGCCTTAAAAAGGGGCTGTCTATAAGCCTACCTTCAGGGTGCATTCTCTTTCTCAGGGATGTTCCTTGCTAAGAAAAAGAATTCAGCGATATTTCTTCTATTTGCTTATGAAAGAGGAGGAATATAGCTCTGTTTCCGTCCAGCTCACCGGCGGCCAGTTCAAAGTTACCTCTCTTGTTCCCTGAACATCGCTGTTATCCTGTTCTTTTTTAAAGATATCCAGATTTCATATTCAAACACACATGCTCTACAAACAGTTTGTGCAGTTGACATAATCACAGGGTCCTGAGGCGACATTCATCCTCCTCAGTTTACAAAGAAAATGACGAGATTAAGAGATTAAAGTAAAGACAGGCATAGGAAATCACAAGGATATTCATTGGGGAAGTGATAAGTGTCCATGAAATCTTCACAATGTATGTCCAGAGATTACAGTAAAGACAGGTGTAAGAAATTATAAAAGTATTAATTTGGGGAACTAATAAACGTCCATGAAATCTTCACAATTTATGTTCTTCTGCCACGGCTTCAGCCAGTCCCTCCGTTCGGGGTCCCTGACTTCCCACAACAATATCTCTCATGTCAATGTGTTTGAGAATTACTGTATTGAATCAAAGCTTACACCTGCCCTAAGGTATAAAGCAGATAAACAGTAAATTTGGTTGAAGTTTTTTTTAATCTCTCTCTCTCTAATACACACACACACACACACACACACACACACACACACTCCCTCTTATTCTTTGGTGATTGTGTTGAATTCATGCTACCAAAACCCCAGTGACCCCAAAGTGCAATGAGAAACACTGCATTCATGCATACATGAATCATCAGGCGAGGATAACTGATTGGATGAGGGGGTTTTTCATCAGGGGCTCTTGGTAGAATTCAGTTGAAGGGTCAAAAAGTATCCCTCACCTCTCCAACAAGAGAAAACATCACTCTCAGATAGACACCCAAACACGTCACGTTTGTTAAGTAGACTATTAAAGGATATGGCGTTATGTTACAGAGAATATCCTTTAAATAGCATTGCAATGAAAATAGGAATTATACCAGAAGTAAAATAGTGTCATTTATAATTTCAATAAAATCTTTATCTTTTCATAAGCTGGTGTAATAAGGTATTATAAAAACTGTCATTCTCTGGAATATAAAAATGCATAGATCAAAGTTAAACTTTCTAAAACTTAATTGGAATGTTTAATCATTTTAATGTACCAATTTAAGTTTGGTGCCATCACAATTAACATCTTTTGAAAGGGTATTACTTTTTTACAGATATTATATGGGCAACCTAGATATCAAATTTTTAAACTATAGTATAAAATGTCTATTCTAAGTGTATCAAATTTTTATGAAATTCCTCTATTCTTTCCGCCCCTACCCAGGCAATGAGTGTATTACTTTATTACGAGTGTATTGTCGCGTCTGCATCCTAAATGACCCCCTGGTGTCCTGTTTCTTCTCACATCCAAACCCTCTGACCTCTTCTCTCTGCCAGAGCTATCCTTCTATTTAAAACATCACTTTCATTGTTCCACTTTTTGTTCCTAAACCCTTGATGGCAACTCAGTCCTACAGGACAGAGTTTAAACTCCACTGAATGCTCCGACCTCACACACTTCTGTTTCTCAACATGAAGTGCTCACTGCAGAGACTGGCCACTGAGTGTGCCTGATGAATCCCCTCCTTGAAACACTGAGCTGCTGAGGTCTCTTTGCTCCGTGTGTCCTCTCCACTGCTCACCACCTTCATCCTTCTGGCTTCCGCTTTCGGCTCACACCATCTCTAAAGACTCTCACCAGGAGAAATCACAGTGATCTCTTCTCTTAATTGTTAAATCATTTACTGTTTTGTTCTAGTCATCATAACACTAGAGTAAATGAGCCACATTTATAGAACCAGCTTCATCTATGGAAACATTCATTTAGCATGTGCAATCATGAAAACATACATGCTTGTCTAAAAAATGTATACTCCACTAGATAGAAATATATATTTGTTTGCCAATCTTTTCACAAGAGGGCACTGTCTTTCTTTGATTATGTGTCAGCTAAGTGGAGTTCACCATTTGTCTTTCAGAAATGTTATCAAACCTCTACAATATCTAGTTTTCTTTCTTTTTTTTTTTGAGACGGAGTCTCGCTCTGTCGCCCGGGCTGGAGTGCAGTGGCCGGATCTCCGCTCACCGCAAGCTCCGCCTCCCGGGTTCATGCCATTCTTCTGCCTCAGCCTCCCGAGTAGCTGGGACTACAGGCGCCCACCACCTCGCCCGGCTAGCTTTTTTGCATTTTTTTTTTTAGTAGAGACGGGGTTTCACCGTGTTAGCCAGAATGGTCTCAATCTCCTGACCTCGTGATCCGCCCGTCTCGGCCTCCCAAAGTGCTGGGATTACAGGCTTGAGCCACCGCACCCGGCCAATATCTAGTTTTCTTTTCTTGCAAATGGAATGAGAACTTAAAGAACTTAAACACACATGCAGAACAATCTGAGTGCAGAATTTTTCTAGATTTTGACAGTATGCTTTCCAATTGAACATTGATCTCATCCACAACTTCCTTTAGTTGTGAAACAATTTTTCAAAGATTTGCCTTATCTATGCTTCCCTAGAAAAGACCAGGTTTCTTTTCCACTCATATTTTATTCGTTTATGTAATATTTAGTTAAATTACACGTTATGTTACACAATTACAATTGAAAGCACAACCAACATAAGCACATTGGTCGACAAATACAACTAACTCTTGATCAGTTTAGAACCTAACCAGTGGGAGGAGAATGCCCATTCCAGTGGGTATCTTCATTGCTACAGATGCTCAGGGTGCCATGGGAATCAGCAGTGTGTGGTGAGGAAGAATAGAGGACACTGGGTAATCTCCTGTCAATTACCTAGAGGTTGGCTTAAAAATACTTCTGTTGTACTTGGTACTGTTATTTAGCATGTTGGCATGTTGCCACACACATTTTTTTTCCTGCCTGGCAAGACTGTAAATTAACTTCTAAATGAAGTAAACCATGCTGTGTGTATATGTCACATTCCCCCAGAGGCACCAGCCCAGAGCTGTGAACATCAGCATGCACTGCCTGTTGGAACTTCCAAGGGTTGAGAGTCAAGTCTTGCCTGAGCATGAACTCCAGCTCTCCTCTTTACTACCATGTGATCCTTGGAAGCATACTTGAACATTGTATTCTTTTTTTTTCTTTTTTCTTTTTTTGTCAGAGTCTCACTCTGTTGCCCAGGCTGGAGTGCAATGGTGCAATCTCAGCTCACTGCAACCTCCACCTCCTGGGTTCAAGTGATTCTCCTGCCTCAGCCTCCCGAGTAGCTGGGACTACAGGCACCCGCCATCATACAGTACATACATTAGCCCAGCTAATTTTTGAATTTTTAGTAGAGATGGGGTTTCACCACGTTGGCCAGGCTGGTCTCAAACTCCTGAGCTCAAGTGACCCACTGCCTCGGCCTCCCAAAGTACTGGGATTACAGGCGAGAGCCACCGCGCCTGGACTTAAACCTTGTATTCTGTATGAGGATAGTGATAGGTAACCCAAAGACCCCTTTAAGCATTGAAGGAGGTATTTAAAAGGCTTCCAAAGCGCATACCAAGCACTCAGTCAGTTTAGACCTCTTGTCTGCTTCCCTTTCTCCCCAAGCAGATGGAGGGATGAATAAATGAATTAATGAACAAATACGTGAAAGGATGAACACACCCATAAGGATTGTTGAATGCTATGGCATAAACCACATTCCTGTGGCCCTCCAGGGTGTTCAGCTCCTCTCCAGACGCAGTGTCCCAGAGCTTGCACGTCCGATCGTAGCTTCCTGTGATAAAGCTAACACAAGGAATATAAACGTGTTGCAGGGAAGAATGGCAGTGTGTTAATAAACACTTCATGTTTTACCTGCAGGATAATAACTCTATTTAGTATGCTGTTTTGTTTGTTTGTTTGTTTGTTTGAGAGGGAGTCTCGCTCTGTCACTCAGGCTGGAGTGCAATGGCATGATCTCGGCTCACTGCAACTTCTGCCTCCCAGGTTCAAGCGATTCTCCTGCCTCAGCCTCCTGAGTAGCTGGGATGACAGGTACCCGCCACCATGCCTGGCTATATTTTTGTGTCTGTTTTTAGTAGAGATGGGGTTTCACCATGTTGGTCAGGCTGGTCTTAAACTACTGAACTCAGGTGACCTGCCTGTCTCAGCCTCCCAAAGTGCTGGGGTTACAGGTGTGACACACCACACCTGGCCTATTATGCTTTTTACAATGGAAATCATGTGTGCAGAATAAAAAGTTAAATTGAGAACAATATTTAAATTGTGATATATTCCGTTGTTCCAGCCCCACCCCCACCCCACCCCTGAGACAGAGTCTTGCTCTGTCACCCAGGCTGGAGTGCAGTGGTGCAATCTCAGCTCACTGCAACCTCTGCCTCCCAAGCTCAAGCAATTCTCCTGCCTCAGCCTCCTGAATAGCTGGGATTAGAGATGCACCACCATGTCTGTCTAATTTTTATTTTTATTTTTAGTAGAGATGGGGTTTCACCATGTTGGCCAGGCTGATCTCCAACTCCTGACCTCGTGATCTGCCTCCTTGGCCTCCCAAAGTGCTGGGATTACAGGTGTGCACCACCACACTCGGCCTATATTCTATTTAATAAACAAATGAATGGTTCCTTTAACATTCTCCTACAGGAATAGTGAGTCGAGCATAATGTAAAATAGCAGCATCTTAATCATTCCTTCAACATTCAATTAGGAAAGAGACTTTCTTTTTAAAATATCTCTGAAATCAAAATATTGCTTCAAAAGTATAACAAAAATGTATTTCCCCAGCACAGAAAACAATCCACAAAATTGAAAAGCCAGTCTGAATGTCAAGTGGTAACAATAAAAGGTGAAGAAAAGTCTAATAGCAAAACTCAACTAAACAGGCAGGTTGACAAGACAAGGTATCTTTGATTTCTCCTAGGTATTTTCCTTCTACCATCTTCTCCCACAGACTTTCTCTACCTTTGGATAGATGCAAACTCACATTTGCAACTATACACATATATACTATAGATACTTTTATGGGTTGAAATATAAGCCCTCTAAATTTATATGTTGAAGTCCTAACCCCCAGAACCTTAGAATATGAATTTATTTGGAAATAAGGTCATTGCAGATATAATTATTAACAGTTAAGTTAGGGCCGGGCGCAGTGGAATCCCAGTGCTTTGGGAGGCCAAGACAGGCAGATCACCTGAGGTCAGGTGTTCGAGACCAGCCTGACCAACATGGAGAAACCCCGTCTCTGCTAAAAATACAAGAAATTAGCTGGGCGTGGTGGCAGGCTCCTGTAATCCCAGCTACTCAGGAGGCTGAGGCAGGAGAAGCCCTTGAACCTGGCAGCTGGAGGTTGCAGTGAACCAAGATCACGCCATTGCACTCCAGCCTAAGCAACAAGAGTGAAACTCCCTCTAAAAAAATAAAAGAGTTCGTTAAATTAGGATGAGATCATGCCGCAGTAGGGTGGGCCCTAATTCAATATGTCCATATAAGAACGGGCCATATAGACACAGACACGCACAAGGAAAACCACGTGAAGATGAGAGCAGAGCTCCAGGTGATGCTTCTCCACATCAAAGATGGCCAGCAAACCACCAGAAGCTACAGGAACTGTGGAACAGCTTCTTTCCCATGGCCTCAGAAGGAACTGACCCTGATGACACCTTGACCTCTGACCTCTAACCTCCACAACTGTGACACAATAAATTTTGGTTGTGTAAGCCACTCAGTTTGCCCTACTTTATTATGGAAGCCCTAGCAAACTGCTTATTGTATGTCTATTTTGTGTTTATTTTATGTCTGTAGGTCAAGAGGAGGCTTCTCCCTCGTCTCTGCTACCTAGCATGTCAGCTCCCAAGCTGATCACAGCCATGCTCTCAATAGAGACTTGAAGCTACTGTTCACCATACCCCAGATCACTGCTCTGGAAAACGCCTGCTCTGAATAGACTGATCACAGCCAATCAAGTTAGATATGAGGCCACCCTGCCTGACTCATTCCTGAGTTGAGTTCTTCACAAGCCACATTTGCTGAGAACCCAAGATGCCTCCCATTCACTGTGGCATGAATATGACAGAAAACTCAGATTAGAATAGTGGGAAAAAGGGCTTATATTTCTCCTCAATATCCAAGAGGGTACTGAAATCAGAAAAATGAATATATTATGTACTTAGCAAACTGGAATCTTTGATAAACACAGAAATTTGTTTCATTGCTAAAAATTAGATATAAAAAGAGAATCTTACCATGAGCCCGATTTGTTAAGTGCAACGTTAGTCAGTGGCAATATATGTGCTTTGAGAACCTTCAATGAAAGAAAACACCATTTTTTAGACTCAAGCCAAATTAAATGTAATTTGTTGGTTATAACTTCAAACCAATGAAGACATTCAATTTTGTCTTAATTATACATCAGATTTACCTTTAGACAGTGCTATGTGGCATCTTATTGATACCACTAAGTGTTACCAATTAGTGCTATGTAGTATCTTATTGATAGCACTAATTGGTAACATTTTCTTTTACATATGGCACATAGTTTGTACATATGTATAGACTGGGTATATAGGCAATACACTAAATATGTTTCAATAAAGATTTGACAATGTATTATTACTTTATGAATCCTGAAGCTCCTTTAGAGTCAGAATATGTCTTCTTTATCTTTCAATCCCTACAACATCTAACACACAGTGAATGTTACATGAATATTTGTTGAACGCATATATATAGATTGGACAGTCTATTAAGAGTGATTGGCTGGGCTGGGACAGTCCACGTTATGTCTGTTACCCAAATATAACTATTAATAGCATGTACTTTCACTATCAAAAATATTCCCTTTGGAGAATAAATTATGAGACATGCTTGTTATATAGCTCATATTTGAAATTAAACAGTGCCACCTGCTGGACAAAGAAATATTACAAGACTATAACATCCTCTTCCAGAAACAAATGCCTGGATATTTTGTATCAGGTGAGTATATAACTAATAATTATATTTTATTATCATAATTATATTTAAATCATAAAAGATAAAAGCAGTGTAATACGAAGTAATTCTAAGATAATGACAAAGGAAAATTAAAAGCTTTTCTTGAAGTACTAAATGACTAGATTTGCTATATTTAATCATCAAAAAACTATTTAAAAAGCATATTTACATCACATTAAAATTATATGTCATACAAATAAATAATTTACTGAAATATGGTTTAGTTCACATGAAGGCAGAAAATATGAAATGTTGATTTGTCATAAAACACAACTTCTTAATGTTACTTTAACTAGAAAAAAGCTTTACTTATTCCAGAACTTAAAACTATCTTAATAATAATAACCCTTTAAATTTATCCTTATGTGAGGAGCTGATATCTTTATTTAACCTCTCAAGAAATAAGTGTTTTGGATTTCACTCGTTCATTTAACAAATAATTATTGGGACAATCTTAGCAAACATGTGAGGCACTACAGTCACACACTGACATGCATTTTTCATGGAAAAAAATTTTTAGGGAAAGAAAAATAAATAAAGTATCAATCATTTCACTGAAATTCTTCTATCTGATGTTTTTGTAAATCCATTACCTTAAAAAGATAGAATGTATGATTGCTGTGCTGGCCAAGTTTCTCTTGTAACCTCTGTATCAAAAGTTTGACTTGCTCTGTTCGTGAAGCTGTGATTAGAGGTTCTGCCTTCTGGATTTCTTCCACTAAAGCACTGATATCAGTACTGCAATTCACCCAAAAAAAAAGTTTCTTTTATTTTATGTCAAAATTTGCATATATCTTTATTACATGAAGAATTGATTGTATTGTTTCATGAAGCACACTTATAAAATGTCAAAAACATCATTATCTTTCCCAAGAGATATTGGGGGGGGCGGGGATCACATAAGTCAGTAAATAGATGATGGCAGGAAAGCAAGAAGCTTGGAATTTCTAAAATACATTTTTCCAAAGCTAAAGCTTGTTTCATGGAGGCTGTGCCAAGAGTCTAATGTTCTCACCTAGTGTCGTGGTTTGAATGTTTGCATCCCCTTTAAAATTCATGCTGAAACATGTTCACCAATGTCACAGCATTAAGAGGTGGGGCCTGAATAGGTCATTAAGTCACAATGGTGGAGCCCTCCCGAATGGGATTAGATGCCCTGATAACAAGGCTTGACAGAGAGAGCTCATCGCTTTTGCCCTCCTGCCCTCTGCCATATGAAGACACAGCATCAAGTTGCCATCCTGGAGGCAGAGTCCTGCCCTCAGCAGACGCCAAACCTGTGGGGGCCTTGATCTTGGATTTCCCAGACAGAACTGTGAGAAGTCAATAATCCCGTCTCAGGTCTTTTTTGTTACAGCAGCACAAAATGAATGAAGACACCTAGGAAGGCCTAGTCCATACTAGTTCTGAACATGAGCTCTTTTTCCTTCTTTCCTGTCTGTTTTGAATGAACATGTATTGAATGTTCCCAGCATCATACTTTTCACTTTTCACATGTTCTCTTATTTAATCCTGTAACAATTTGCTAGTGTAATGCTTTTATCATAATTATTTTAGAGACGAAGAAACTGAGGTTCAGAAAGATTTGATTTAAAATATTTTTAGGAAGAGAGAAAAATGCCTAACCCATAAATGTAAAGAATCATAAGACTAATATTAATATTTATTATGGACTAAAATATTATTTCCCTGAAAGATAACTGGTCTGAAAAATATACAGATAGATTCAAATTTCCTCTAGCATTCAAATAATTCACAGAAATTCTGAAAATGTTGCTGGTACAGAATAATATTCGGTCAAAAAAGGTTTCAACGTATATACACCATGAAGCATCCAAAATAGAGCCATTTTACAAGTCCTGTCACACACGTGTCTAGAAGATGCACTATGCAGGTTCCCCCACCTTTAAGAAAGAACTCAGGCCCAGCGTCAGGGTTGGAGCTTTGTTGCCTGACAGCTTCTAGCTGCAGCTCTTTCAGGCACCTTGGCATTCCAGGGCAGGGCTGCCTGTTCTCTTGTGGCTCTCCGTCCACGCTGAGCAGGGGCGGAGCAAGAGCCTGGCCATTTCTCCCTGTGAGGCATTCCTCTAGCTGGCCAGTTTTGCTCCTGAGCTCCTCCAGATTGGCAGAGATTCTGTTGTCCCGCCTCCTTCATCGAGGTCAGGTGGCTCCTCCTGCCTGATACTGCTTCTGCTTCATGCCCTGGACTGTCACAAGTGTCACTGCCCAATAAACCTTTGACTCACCCACCTCTGTCTCAGTATCCACTTCCCATGCATGTGGCCCCTGATAAGTATCCCCCTCTTCACCCCATCAACAAACATTAAGCTCCAGTTTTGTGCAAGGCACTGAGCTAGGAACCTGCTCATTCAATTGACATTTATTGAGTTGGTACTATTGCTTTAGCACTGGGTGTGTAAAAGATATGATCCCAGCTCTCAAGAAACATAATCTATTAGAGTAAGAGTGAATATTTTGAACAAAAATGAACCAGGGACCATCCATAATAATGACTTGGATAAACCCTGAGATATTCCATCGTCAAAAAGATAATTAATTTCGTAAGAATTAAAAGGGTAAAAATGCTCCTTTGAAAAGTTTTCAATAACTTGTATAAAAACAGATTTCCTTGCAAGATCCAAATGAACCAGATAACCTAAACACTCCAACCCTGTAGGATTTTCATGCAATAATTCCAGCATGTCATCTATGGTGCCAGTGTTTTTACAGGCACAATACTTCCAGATTCTTGCAAAAACTAGAAATAAAATTCATACTTTTTTGAGACATTTATTTACTTTCTCCTGTCACCAAAAGGTCATGTTTATGAGTGGCTAACGCCTTACATCTCCTCAGGAAAGCATAGCACGATTGAGTGACTATAACTAATATGAAGCCCTTCAAAGTGTTGAGTGCCTGGAGTCAGAGCCCACAAGTCCTTTTTGAAATCACCTAATAATTCATACTTTTAAAATATAAAAATCTGTGGTTTTGCGGAATGTCTAGCTGGAGGTTATTCTCTCATATAGAAGCTTATCTGTACCACTTGTGTGATATCCTATGTTGTACAAGTTGTTTCTCAAACTAGACAAAAAGCCTATCAAGTCTAGGGATTATGATTAATATCTTTATAGCCTCTTATAGAATCTAACCCAGATTAGATTCTTACATACGTGTTGAAGTTACATGTACATAATTGCTGACTAAATAAACGAATGTCTAACAAAGAAACTTTCTGCATGCTAGCATAATCACACAAATCAATAACATGTTCCATTTATAAAAATTACAGGTTGAGTTTGATATTAGGCCTCATTGTTCCTGAAAATAACAAAGACTGTTGTATTCAATGACAATATCTGTGCCACTGTTTATTCTTTGACTTAAAAAAAAAAAAATCAATTGACTACCTTTTTTGTGCCAAGCACCTGAAATAAGACTTAGACCCTACATAGACCACCATCCTCTGAGCCATGCCCCATCCCCACCCTAGACAGGTGTTCCCAGAATCACCAAACCTCTCAGCAGTTCCAGGATTGACAGAGCCCCTGTCTCATCAGCTATGGTGCCAAGTGTACTCATTATAAAACTAGAGAGTAGCCCATATCAGACAGGTCCTTTTGCTTACAGTCTCAGGCCACAAACCTAAAACACAACATTTTTGTTTTGTTTCTTTTGCAATTTTCACCCATTGAGATTATTTTCACCTTATCTGAACTTAGGCTCTCACAGGATAACCACTAGTCTGACTCTCTCTTGAAGTAGGATTTTTGTTTGTTTGTTTGTTTACAAAGACAGGGTCTTGCTATTTTGTGTTGCCTGGGCTGGTCTCAAACTCCTACCCTGAAGTGATCCTCCTGCCTTGGTCTCCCAAGGTGCTGGGATTACAGGTGTGAGCCACCACACTTGGCCTTGGCCTTGAAGTGGAGTTTTGTATGAGATTTCTTTTTTTTTTTTTTTTTGAAGACAGAGTCTCAATTTGTCACCTAGGTTGGAGTACAGTGGCGCAATCTCAGCTCACTGCAACCTCTGCCTCTTGGGTTCAAGCGATTCTCCTCCCTCAGCCTCCTGAAGAGCTGGGACTATAGGCATGCACCACCATGCCTGGCTAATTTTTGTATTTTTAGTAGAGACAAGGTTTCCCTATGTTGGCCAGGCTGGTCTCGAACTCCTGACCTCAGGTGACCCTGCTGCCTAGGCTTCCTAAGGTACTGAAATTACAAGTGTGAGCAACCACGCCCGGCTATTTGCATTAGATTTCCTAAAGAGAATGAACTCTGGGCATTACATGGGTTTCCTCTGGGTTCATACCAAGCTTCAGTAATAGAGATTAGGGCTCCTTGTTCTGCTCCATGATAATTAGTGAGGAGGAACGTACGCAGTCAGCCTGAAGAAGTATTTAATAAGAAAATAACAGGCTCAGTAACATTCTTAAAACTCAGTAACAAGTACTTCTCAAAAATGTAAAGGTCACTGGCTGGGCGCAGAGAATCGCTTGAACTCAGGAGGCGGAAGATGTAGTGAGCCGAGATCACGCCACTGCACTCCAGACTGGGCAATGAGAGCGAAGCTCCATCTCAAAAAAAAAAAAGAAAGAAAGAAAGTAAAGGTCAGCAAAAATAAGGGAAGTCTGAGAAGCGGTCGCAGCTTAGGGAAGCTTAAGGACACATGATGGCTAAATGTCATGCGGGATTCTGGATGGAATCCTGGAACAGAAGAAAGGAATTAGGGAAAAACTAAGAAAAACTGAATAAAGTGGGCTTTAGCTAATAATTATGTATCACACTGGTTCATTAATCCTAATAAATGTACCTCACTAATCTAAGATGTTAACATCAGGGGAAAGTGGGTGTGGAAACTCTACCTTCACAGCCTCTCTAAAATTATAAACTAAAAGGTTTATTTTTTTAAGACCTTAGAAGAAAAGAAAAGAGCGATGACCCTTTTCCCACTTCCTCTTCATTCAGCAAGAGCCTCAGGTGCAACTCCCTGAAACAAACAGAAACTGATACACCACAGAAGAACAATTTTTTAAAAACAATGTATTATTTGCAGTTTATGCAGCTCATCCACACATCACTCTGTGTCAAGGCTTTCCCAGTGCACATTTACTTGTTGAATCCTACAGCTAACTTACCTGGGACCAAGATCAAGCAAATCTATTGACTTCGTCTTTAATTCTCCATGTTTTTCATATTCCAACATAATTCCTATAGAAATAAACAAACATGTTATAAAAACACTTACGATGACCACCTATGTCAAAAGTTAACCTACGTTGCCACAGTTTTTTCCATTTTTATGTTTTAAATGTTTAATTTTTTAACAAAAAATAAGCAGTGATATCTAGTTCCAAAACAAGATCATGTAGACACACTTTTCCCCGGTCCTTCCCTCTAAATTTAACTAAATACCCTTGAAATTGTCCAATAGACAATGATAAAATAATAGAAAGATGGATGGAAGAAGGTAGACTGGCTATGGGTTTCAGGGCTTGAGGAATGACTACGTGGTGAGATTCCTGGATTTTCTTTTTATCACTACACCCCACACCCCAAAACTAGGACAAGAGGGCTCTAATCCCTGCCCCACAAATGGGGCCTCTGCACGCAGTTTGATCCCGTAGTGGAAGCTTGGAGCTGGTCCAGTTCCCATTGCACACGCTGGGCCCCAGCAGGCAGTCGGATCTGGCTGCAGCCCCATCAAGAAAGTCCTGGAACCTCCCAGACCCCGCTCCACAGCCAGGCCTTTGGTGGATGGTCCTCTCCACTTGCACAAGGGGCAACAGTGACATCCACGGATGTCTCAGACCTCACTCCATAACTAGGCACTGAGGCAGCCTTAGCAAAGCTCTGCGTCTCCCTGTCTTCCAGCCAGCAGCACAATCAGGCCAGAAGTGACCACGAAGATCACTCAGTGACCCCAGGCCTACTAGGGAAGTACCTTCCGCTCCCTGCAGGTGGCGCCCGCAGTGACTGAGCAGGAGCCTTAGCAGTACCCGAAAAAACAAAGGACAGTGACGTTGCAAGCAAGGGCCTAGGAAACTGCACCGACACCATTGGAACTAACGCCCGCAAAAGTAGCCCAAGAACACATATGCCAAATCGAAGCAGATTTCGCCAGATTGGAAGGTTTAGACAGGATCAAGGATCCCTGTAATAATCAAAATGTCTAGGATACAATTTTTTTTTTTTTTTTTTGAGACAGAGTTTTGCTCTTGTTGCTCAGGCTGGAGTGCAATAGCACGATCTCGACTCACCGCAACCTCCACCTTCCAGGTTCAAGCGAATCTCCTGCCTCAGCCTCCCTAGTAGCTGGGATTACAGGCGCCCGCCACCATGCCCGGCTAATTTTGTATTTTTAAGAGAGACAGGGTTTCTCCATGTTGGTCAGGCTGGTCTCGAATTCCCGACATCAGGTGATCTGCCCGCCTCGGCCTCCCAAAGTGCTGGGATTACAGGCATGAACCACCATGCCAATTTTTTGAAAATCATCTATTATACCAAGGACAATCAACAAACACTAATACCAAGATGAATCAGAGGTTGGAATCATCTGACAAGGACTTTAAAGAAGATATTATAAAAATTCTTCAACAATCATTTACAATTTCACTTGAAACAAATGAAAAAATGGAAAATCCCAGAAAATATTTATTAAGCCAAATGAGGATTATAGAACTGAAAAATATGATAACAAAAATAAAAACTTGCTAAGGGGTGGAGGAGGGGGGAGGGACAGCATTAGGAGATATACCTACTATAAATGACGAGTTAATGGGTGCAGCACACCAACATGGCACATGTATACATATGTAACAAACCTGCACGTTGTGCACATACACCCTAGAACATAAAGTATAAGAAAAAATAAATTAATTTTAAATAAAGAAAAAAAAAACTTGCTAAGTGAGTTCAAAAGTAGAGATGACAGAGAATAGAATCCGTGAACTTGAAGATGGATCCATAGAATATATTCCATCTGAACAGCCCAGCACTAACAAAAACTAGACAGAGCTTCCCAACCACTTTATTCTACTACCCCTGTCTATGGATATAAACTAATACATCTCAAAAATTTGGCTTCAGGATCACCTTACACTCTTAACAATTATTTAGGACACCAAAGAGTTTTTGGGTTTTTTCCATTATTAAAAACTAAAATTGAGAGATTTTTAAGTATGTATTAAGTAAAATAACAATAATTCATAGCATGTTATTTTTATAAAATGTTTGTAAAAATAACTATATTTTCATGACCCTAAAAAGAGTAAGAAGAGTAGCACTGTTTTATACTTTTGCAAATCTCTAATATCTAGCTTAAGACACTGGCTTCTCATCTCTGCTTCTGCATTCAAGCTGCTGTTAAATATTTTATATATTTAAGAAAAGTATAAGTATAAGAAAAGAATGTATTCAGACACTGATACGTGGTTGAAAATGAAAGTATTAAAATTGCCCTTTTATATCATTGTGAACATTTTTTGATATTATATTAAAACTCAACAAATGGTAACTTCTTAAAATTAGTTGCGATATAGAATCTGAAACCATATTAGTGAACTTTTCCATATACTTGCATTAAACCCCATTGGTCTATTTCACACTTTCGATGGATCTTTTATTCATGCATGATCCATGCATAATCGTGCACTGAACATTTGAAAAATACTGATCTACTAAGTTATGCATATCTTGTAACTGTTGACATATTTCATCACACAATATCAGAAGGTAACATTTGCCACTTTCACTACCAATTTTTATCATAAGAAAACTCTTACTGTTGGTAAGCTGTCAAGATTATGGTGGTAAACAAAAGTTTTCTGAACTTACACTTTTTGCTTGAAAGCTAAAATATATCACTATTAAGAAATGCTGATATTTTTGCTTGAAAGTTGTGGGCTCACATTCTTCATTTTCAAGAAAATGTCTACCAAATGTCTGAGTCTGAAAACCATGTTGTTTCTCAGTCAGTCTTTCAAGTAAAAATGCTTTTCCATGAAAAAAAGTTGGCTCATCTCGGAACTCAAGCGACCACCTATATTTTCCTTAAGACAACTGTATTAGTTTGTTTTTATATTGCTATAAAGAACTTCCCAAGACTGGGTAATTTATCAAAGAAAGAGGTTTAATTGACTCACAGTTCCTTATGGCTGGTGAGGCCTCAGGAAACTTACAATCATGGTGGAAGGAAAAGAGGAAGCAAGACACCTTCTTCACAAGGTGGCAGGAAGAGAATGAATGCAGGAGGAACTATCAAACAATTATACAACCATCAGATCTCGTGAGAACTCGCTCACTATCATGAGAACAGCATGGGGGAACCGCCCCTTGGTCCAATTACCTCCACCTGGTCCTCCTTTAACATGTGGGGATTGTGGGAATTATAATTCAAGATGAGATCTGGGTGAAGACACAAAGCCTAACCATATCAACAACTATCAGACTTCACACTAGAGCAGAAGTGCTTTCTTAGTACTTCCTATTTGATCACCCGGAATACTCAAAATACATGCACTCCCATGTTAATATTTTGCTACATTAATAATTTTCACTGCTTCATCAAGGAAATCCTCAAGCAAAACTAGGTTGTTCTGTTGGGATTTTTTTGTTGTTGTTTTTTCCTATTGTGAGGGTGTGTCAGTGAAGAATAAATACAGTGACCACCATTAGAGTTTGGTGTCACTACCTTGATTTGTAGTAAGGCACCAGCAGTTTCACCTTCCTTTGCTTCTGCACCATTAGTCACAACGTCAGCACAGTGTAGAAAAGGAAGTTACATCTTATTCTTACAAGGAAAAATAAGTTTGACCTTGAGACCCTGCTGAAAGTGTTCAAGGGTGCCCAGGAGTCCTCCACAGTTTAAGAATCACAGCTATAGACCACAGTTTGGTATAACAGATATAATTCCAGCAGTATTTCAGATCAAGGGAAAATAGGAAATGTTGCCAAAACACTCTACTTTTCAAAAGCACTGAGCCATTAAGAATGTGGCAGAGGCCAGGTGCAGTGGCTCACGCCTGTAATCCTAGCACTTTGGGAGTCCAAGTGGGCAGATCACTTGAGGTCAGGAGTTTGAGACCAGCCTGGCCAACATGCTGAAACCCCTTCTCTAATAAAAATACAGAAATTAGCTGGGCACGATGGCAGGCGCCTATAATCCCAGCTACTTGGGAGCCTGAGGAAGGAGGATAGCTTGAACCCAGGAGGCGGAGGTTTCAGTGAGCCAAGATCACACCACTACACTCCAGCCTGGGTGACAGAGTGAAACTGTCTCAAAAAAAAAGAAAAAAGAAAAAGAAAAGAAAAAGAACATGGCAGAGTTGAAAAGTGTATACTTGGCATCAGATAGATCCTCAACCCCTTACTTATGTCATGATCTAGCAAATGCCAATTTTCTCATCTATGAACCTACAGTTTGCTGGTTGAGATTAAATAAGAGGTATATAAAGCACCTGGAATAAAGTCTTAATGAACAGTACTTATTTTCTAGCTATTAATCAAATGCTACCTTGGGGCATATCCTACATGGTCACCTTGTATTACTTAAATTGCATTTATGCCTTCTCTTTCCAGTGAGATTGTAACATCTTTGAAGTAGGAAGTATCCATGTCCTATGCTTCCCTATATTCCCAAAAAGATCCTTCTCAGGGCAAGTCATGATTTAAGCACAGCAGGCCTGTGATTTTTGTTTAGGTTCAAGTACAAGCAACACACTCAGATTCCTCTCTGGATTCCATTTCTCTATCAAAAGTGCCTGCCCTTATCCAGTGTCTTCATGATCTTTCAAAATGCTCTAGCAGTGCTTGTTGAATACCTGAACTAACTGGTAGATGACAGGAAGACCGTCCTCAAATTGCTTAATGCATTTGACATTCTCTGTCCTTATAACATGTGGCCTTTCAGAAATAATCAATACTATAAACAATATATCCTCCTTCCTCAAATATACCCTCTTTAAGCTTTTTATAAAATCTCTTCTTTCTCTTTTTCCAATCACTTTGTTATTTTTTATTCTCCTTTGTCCTCTTTTGCCTGACCTTTAAACACTAAGCATCTTTAAACTTCAGGTCTACAGATTCTTCTCTTCTCACCTTACATTCTTTCCCTATATAAATTCATCGGTACCATGACTTTAATTACCATCAACATGCTAACTATTAATCGCAAATCTCCAGCCTCTATCTCCTCTGAGTTCCAGATACATAGATGTCTCCCTACCACCTCAAAGAGTCCAGGATCTTCTCCTTCAACACTGCTTCTCCTCTGGAGTTTCTACCTCAGAGTCGGACATCACTACCCACTCAGCTGCACAGCTATGATCTCTCGGAAGGAATGTTTCTCAACCCTGTCTTGCTGGACGGATGTGCTGAAACCTAAACAGGAAATCCAAGCAGCTGTTGTATAATGAACTGCAAGATTTTAGAACAGAAAAGTAATTCAAAATGCTGATAATGACTCAAGAAACTGTCCAGACCACAACACAGCAAGCAAATGCTACTTAGAGGATAGTTTGGCATAATTTTGTTTTGGATTTTTTCCCCCCAAGAAGTAGTTCCTTTGTACTAAAGACCTGAAACCAAACTCTACTCTCAAAAGCAAACTTGAAAAAAAGTTTCTGTGGAGAGTCAACCAGTACTTATTTCCTTAGAGTGGAAAAAAAAAAAGACTGTTCATGTCACATTAAACTTTTCAGCAAAATATGGACATTATAGCATTGTTGAAGTATTTTTAAACTTAACTGTGTGCCACATGTTATAAAAAAGATTTAAGGTGCTTACAAAAGATGAATAGAATACAAAAAGCTAAGACTGGAAGAAGATAAGAAAGAGATACTGTATCCACTGAAGATACAGTTAATGGCAAGATCACATTTATAATTGCAAAGAAAATTACTGAATATCTAAACATAGAATTAACAAGAAATGTGCAAGTCCTAAATTTACTATTGAATATAAAAGAAAATTGTGATAAATGAGGAGACACATTTCTGGATGAGAAAACCCAATGCTGTAAAGATGTCAAATTTATGAAGTTAATGTAATTATAATGATTTTACTTTTTGAAATGTGAAAATTTACTCTACCAGATATTACAATGAACTATTTTTAAAAAGTGTGGTTTTGATACAAAATTAGATCAGCATAATCATCAATTTTGATCATCTATGCATCAAAATTTAAAAATAAAATGAAGGTAATATTTCAAGTTAATAGAGAAAGAAGGTATTGTTAAATAAATGATGTGATAATATTTCAAATTAATAGAGAAAGAATGTATTGCTCAATAAATGATATAATAGTTAGATTTTTTGAAAACTTAATAAAACAGATTTCTGCCACATACAATGTACAAAAATATTCCAGGTTGATTACAAATTTTAATAATAAAAATAAAATATAAAATATTCTAGATAATACAATGTATTTGTCTCTTAGCGTCTGTAATCACCTTTGTAAGTACATGAAATACAATAGCTATAAAAGAAAAAATTGACCAATTTGTCTAAAATAAATTGTAAGCTTCTGTACGATAAAAGATGCCACAAAGTTAAAGGCAAATAGTAATCAGCAAAGTTTGAACCATAAACACAAAGCGTTAAGAACTTAATATAAAGAACTCCAAAAATGATTTTTAAAAAGAAAATTGGACAAAAGTCAGGAGCAGTCAATTTACAAAGACAGAAAATGATCAATAAACCAAAACAGAAAGTCCCTAACTTCATTATTAAGAAAAAATACAAAACAGAATAGACATAAGTTTTACCCATCAAATTAGCAAAGATCACAAAGACTGATAACATTCAACATAAGCAGCTTGAAGACACAGGCACTCTAATGTGTCAGGTGGCTCCTTTCAAGTCATGATCGCATCTTCAGGGGGATGAGGCTGATCTTAGCTATTCCTTGATGCATTTTCCATTATTTGGCTATACACAAATATTTTATTAAAGTAAGAGAAGCCAGGCATGGTGGCTCACGCCTGTAATTCCAGCACTTTGGGAGGCCGAGGCAGACAGATCACTTGAGGCCAGGAGTCCAAGACAAGCCTGGCCAACATGGTAAAACCCTGTCTGTACTAAAAATGGAAAAAATTAGCCAGGTGTGGTAGCATGCCTATAATCCCAGCAACTTGGGAAGCTGAGGCACGAGAATTGTTTGAACCCAGGAGGCAGACATTGAACAAGCTGAGACTGTGCCATTACACTCCAGCCTAGGCAAAAATAAATAAATAAATAAATAGATTTAAATTTAAAAAGTAAGAGAAAAATAAGAAAATAGAAAAAATGATAGGGATCTACATCTTTTCTTTTTCATTTTGTTAGAGTCTGAGTCTTGCTCTGTCACCCAGGCTGCAGTGCAGTGGTACAGTCAACACTCACTGTAGCCTCGAACTCCTGGGGACCCATGCCATTCTCCTGCCGCATCTTCTTGAGTAGCCAGGACTACAGGCACATGCCGCTATGCCCAGCTAATTTTTCAATTTTTTGTAGAAACAAGATTTCACTATGTTTCTCAGGCTGGTCTTCAACTCCTGGGCTCAAGCCATCCTCCTGCCTCAGCCTCTCAAAGTGCTGGGATTAAAGGCATGAACCACCATGCCCAGTTGATCAGGATTATCAGAATATAAATCCTTGAAGATCAAGATCACTACAAAGCTATTTGAAAATTCAAGAAAGATACATACTTTAAACATACAAAGTCTGTATCAGTGCAAGGTGCCATTATCATCAAGGGAGTGTTTCATTCTGTACTATAATTTTAGATTTTTTGCATTATATATGAGGATATTTAATATGTGCTATTAATTATTGAGGAAATAAATGCTTGCACAAATAAATGATGTACACAATGAATAAGCCATATAATAATAATCTGTAACTCAGAGAAAGGTTGGAAAGAATTAGCACCTGGCAGTACACAGAGTATGATCTAATACTCCAAGGAAATACATTTTTAACATTTTAGCAGATAAGTTAACAAAAGTCTGCTTTCTTTATTCACTATTTGTTTGTAATAAAGTAAAAAGTTCAAAGTCTTTAAGCTGACTACTAAAAATTCTTTGGGATGCTGTACAAATGGATCTAGAAAATAAAGTACAAAATTTAAACATGGACATTTGACTGCTTCACTGTGACAAAACCTCTAGGCCAGGGGTCCCCCCACCCCACTGGGCCCTGGACCAGTACCAGTCTGTGGCCTGTTAGAACCCGGGCCACACAGCAGGAGGTGAGTGGCGGGCGAGCGAGCATTACCGCCTGAGCTCGTTCAGCCTCCTATCAGATCAGCAGCAGCATTAGACTCCCATAGCAGCACGAACCCTATTGTGAACTGTGAATACAGGGATGCAGGCTGCACACTCTTCATGTGAATCTAACTAATGCCTGATGATCTCAGGTGGAACAGTTTCATCCTGAAACCATCCCCCTGGTCTGTGGAAAAATTATCTTCCACGAAACCAGTCCCCGGTGCCAAAAATGTTGTGGAACTTTGATCTAGGCAATATGTTCGCCCCTCTCATGATTAGTGAGCTCCAATATGAGCAAAAGGCTGTGATATGTATCATGAAGAATAAAAACAGAAAACAAAGAGTCTGGAAGCAGTGGCTCACGCGTATAATCCCAGCACTTTCGGAGGCCAAGGCAGGTGCATCACTTGAGGTCAGGAGTTCGAGACCAGCCTGGCCAACATGGTAAAACCACATATCTACTTAAAATACTAAAATTAGTTGGGTATGATGGCACATGGCTGTAATCTCAGCTACTCAGGAGACAGAGGCAGAGGTTGCAGTAAGCCAAGATTGTGCCACTGTATTCCAGCCTGGGTAACAGAGCAAAACTGTGTCTCAAAAATAAAAATTAAAAATTAAAATAAACAAAGATGCTGCCAGAAATACATGCTTTTCTTCAGTGATTGTTTCCCATAGTATCTTAATAATCTTGATTTTCCCTTGATTGTGCATTATTCAACAAATCTAATTCCCAAAACACTTAGGTGAGAAGCTTCTATTCCTCAAATTCTTTAATACATTAAAAGGGCATGCTTCAAATGATACTAGTATTCTTTACTTAGATTATATATTCAATCAACAGAAATTCTTAAAGTGCTTAGAATGTTAACTAGATTAGTTAATGT
Source organism: Rhinopithecus roxellana (assembly GCF_007565055.1). Classification (NCBI taxonomy): domain Eukaryota; kingdom Metazoa; phylum Chordata; class Mammalia; order Primates; family Cercopithecidae; genus Rhinopithecus; species Rhinopithecus roxellana. The sequence goes on from NC_044562.1 coordinate 21,551,123, forward strand.
TGACTTAATTCCTTCTCCTGGTCAAAGAACTATGAACTTCACACAATAAACGAAATACAAAAATTGTCACAACTGAGTCAGCTGAAAAATACATAGTCAACACCCACTCTTCCCAAAGCAAAGAGCTTATGAATTAATAAATGTGACCAAGATGAAAAGGAATGTCCCATGTTTGGTTAGCCATGTTACTGGCACGTACATTTAGCCTTTGGGAATGTAGGTAGGGAGAGGGATAATTCAGTAGATAGCAGCAAGACAATGCCCCTGACCTATACGTTATTCAAAAGAAAGTGGGAGGGTGAAAATTAGAGGATTGGGAGGCAAAACAAAACTGCTCTATATGCAGAAGGGATAAAGTTAGCACGGGAATGATTCAGTGGAATGATTTTTTCCTATCTGATAATGCTGTTATTGAAACACCTACCTGCTATTCAGTAGTATCCTGGAAACTTGCATATGATTTGGCTCACCAAAGATTGGAATTCAGAAATTAAATGTCAAGCATGCTAAGTAATATGACCTCATTATGAGATAAGCATTAAGGCAATAATGGCAAGCTTGAGTCAAGAGAATTACGTGAGCCTAAGATCTCTACAAGAATCCTAGGCTTGGCTGGGCGCGGTGGCTCATGCCTGTAATCCCAGCACTTTGGGAGGCCAAGGTGGGCAGATCACGAGGTCAGGAGATCCAGACCATCCTGGCTAACACGGTGAAACCTCGTCTCTACTAAAAATACAAAAAAAAAAAAAAAAAAAAAAATTAGCCAGGCGTAGCGGTGGGCGCCGGTAGTCCCAGCTACTCGGGAGGCTGAGGCAGGAGAATGGCATGAACCCAAGAGGCGGACCTTGCAGTGAGCCGAGATCAGCCACTGCACTCCGGTCTGGGTGACAGAGCTAGACTCCATCTCAAAAAAAAAGAAAAAAAAAAAGAATCCTAGGCTTTTAGAGCTGAAGTAGATCAAACATAACTTATCTGGCCCTTTCACATTTCAGGAAGAGTTTGAGGCATTCTGTTTAACACACATCATCTCATTAAACTCCCTTATTCAACAAAAACATTAATGTCATTTTATGCACCAGGCTTTCCTCTGGGTGCTAGAGATAAGGAGTAAACAAAATAGATAAAGTTTCTACCTTCATCAATCTTTTATTCTCAATGAGCAAAATAAATGAGTAAAATAATGAGTTGGAAAAAGATAGTCCGAAGGAGAAAAGACAAACCAGGGAAAGGGGGTGTGAAATATCATGAGAAGAAGATAGAAATGCTCAGAAAGGAGTCATCTAAGTCTTCACTTTACACACTTTTGAGAAAAGAGTTTAAAAAGATGGGGCAATAGCGATGCAAATGTCCAAGGGTAGGTTATTCAAGGCAGAAAGAACAGCAACTGCAGACCCTAGGTGGGAACACCTCTGCCCCATCCAAGGAACACCAAGGAGAGGAGTGTTGCTGGAGGGAAAAGTCGAAAGTGGTGAGGTCAGGGAAGCAACAGGGGGTGAGATTTTGGAGGGCCTTGGGGATCATGGCCCTTTTACTTTAAGCGAGCTGCGAAGCCATTGGAGGGCTGGAGCAGAAGAGTGACATGGTCATATTTATGCTCTAACAGAACCACCCCATTGCCCTATAGACTGAAGAGGGGCAAAGGTGGAAGGAAGCTTTCAAGCTAAAAAGAATGGTACCAGTCAGGTAGGAGAAATTGTTGAATTCTGCATATATTTTGAGGGCAGGACCAGCAGGATCTGTTAGTGGATGTGGAGATGAGAGAGGAGACAAGGAAGAGTCTAAAATGTCTGACATGAGCAAGTGGAAAAATGGAGCTGCAATTTGCTGAGATGGGGGAGACCATCGGAGACCCCCATCTGAGATGCAATTCTCCTGCCTCAGCCTCCTGAGTTGCTGGGATTACAGACCCGCACCACCACACCTGGCTAATTGTTTTGTATTTTTAGTAGAGATGGGGTTTCACCATGTTGGGCAGGCTGGTCTCAAACTCCTGACCTCAAGTGATCCGCCAACCTCAGCCTCCCAAAATGCTGGGATTACAGACGTGAGCCACTGCGCCCAGCTTCAGGATAGTTTTTAAGCCTTGAGAATGGATGAGATTGGCTAGTGTATGAGCGTAGATAGAAAAAGGAAATCCAAGTTTGGGTCTCTGGGGCTCTCCAACATTAAATAATCAAAAAGAAGAAGAGGAACCAACAAGATGGACACAGAAGAAGTGACAGTGAGACAGGAAGGAAAATAGAATATGTGTCCTGGAAGCCAAAGGAAAGCAGAGCGGTCAGACGGGTCGAATGCTGCTGTCAGGTCAAGGCAGGCAAGGACTGTGGCTTGACCAGTGGATTAGCAATGTGAATGTCATTGGAGATCTTGAAGTGGGCAGTTCCAGTGGGGCAATGAGGGTGAAAGCATGATAGGAAGGGAGGACAGCACTTGGGGAGAATATTCTTCCAAAAAGCTTTCTTTACTCTGAAGAGAAAGAATCAAATAAGATAAGCAGCTGGAAGGGTCTAGTAGACCTGTGAAGTGGTGCTGTTGTCACCATGCACCCATGCTTTGATAGAATAAAACAAATTGCCCAAGTTTTTATTATTATTATTATTGTATATGTTGAGAATCAGTTGTTCTGAACCCAGAGCCCACATTCTTAACCTACACTCCACAACAAAGGGATGAAAGCAAGAACTTCATTTATTGGTACACCTATGGGAACCAGCACAGGCCTATGGGCAAAAAGAGCCAAAAGAAAATTATGGAATACTTAAAGGAAACAGACTATTAGTCTTAATTTTTAATTTTCTATATACTATATACCTATGCCTAATTTAAATTTCATAGATACTCTCAGCCTGGTGCAGTGGGTCACACCTGTAATCCCAGCACTTTGGGAGGCCAAGACAGGTAGATAACTTGAGGTCAGGAATTCAAGACCAGCCTGGCCAACATGGTGAAACCCCATCTCTACTAAAAATACAAAAATTAGCTGGGCGTGGTGGTGCACACCTGTGATTTCAGCTACCTGGGAGGCTGAGGGATGAGAATCGTTTGAATCCAGGAGGTGGAGGTTACAGTGAGCCAAGATTGTGCCACTGCACTCCAACCTAGCAACAGAGCAAGACTCTGTCTCAAAAATTAAATAAATTAATTAATTACATAAAATAAATTTCTCGAGACACTCTCATATATATAGCTTTCTCATGTTATTTTAACTGGAATTCTATGACAGAGAAAATGAGTGTCTTTTCTACAAATGTCAACTTCCCATTGGAGAAAGTAGCTGTCCAGGATTGGTCTTTCAGGGAGGCAGAAGCAGCATCCCTTAAGATTTTCAGTATTTATTCTCAGTAATTTCCACACCTGATCTCTCATCAAACACATCCATTTACCCATACATTCATTCAACAAACATTCCTGATCTCCTATGTCCCCAAATCTCTTCTAGGAGCTGGGGATGCTACAATGATCAAAAAACACTAAGATCTTAGTTCTCACGAAGTTTACATTAAATGGGAAAGTGGCAGACATTTGAAACATAACAAGTAGAGTTTTGGATGCTGACAAATATAATTTTTAAGCACTTTATGGCATAGAGTAAAATCAGCACCAGCTACTTCGAATAGGTGGGAAAGTCTCTTCAGGTGGCTGACATCGATCGAAACTGAAGAAAAGGAAGCAGCTTTACCTAGCTCTAGGGAAAGCTGGGTCCACAAAACAAATGAGGAAAAGACACTCTCTTAAGTCTTAGAAGAACAAGCTAAAGAAGTCGGAAGTACAGTGAGGGTACACAAGTGAAGTTTTAGAAGTTAACGGTGCAGGATAAGCCAAATCCCACAGGGTGCAGATTGTATTCTCAGCATGGTAGGAAACTATTGGAGATCTTGAATTCAGATTCCACTGGCTCCTAGTGGCAGATGGATTGTAGGAGATGAGTGAGAAAACCAGGAATCCAGTTGAAAAGCCACTGGAATGGCCCAGCCAGAGGGAATGGTGGCTGGAATGGAGGGTTGGACTAGGCTGGCAGCTGGAAGGGATGTTAGACCAAGAAATCTGTGCTGTGGAAAGAGGGATAATCTGATGGATTCCCAGAATATTTTGGACTTAGAGCTGGCAGAATGGATAAAGCAATGCGGGGGTGGGGGTGGGGTGGAATTAATGATCACAAGAGAGAAACAAAAAGTGGCCACCTAGGTTTCTGGCAAAAAACAGGCAGGGTGATGATGCCTTCTACTGGCAGGGCACAGTCTGAGGAAGCAGGAGGATTGGGATGGGACTGGAAAAAAGAAATCATGAGCTCTCTGTGTGATACCTCATCGGAGATGTTGGATATGTTGCTGGGAAAAGTGAGACATTCAACCTTAAATTCAAGTCCCATCCCTCATAAAGCTATTCTAAACCAAACAAGTCCAAAGTATCTTACCCTCCTTTGAAATCTTTATGACACTTCCTATCCAAACTTCACTGGGCAAGTGTATTTGGTTATCTTCTGCCTGGAGTGGCATGTTTTGCAGATTTGTTTGTTTGTTTGTTTGTTTGTTTGCAGATATTTCTAATTCAGAATATGAGTTCTGAATTAGAACCCAAGAATTCCACTTCTATTTCTGTCCCTAACAAGCTGGGTGATCAATGGGTGTCACTTATTCTTTAAAGGTGACCATGTCCTCACCTAAAATTAGAGTTAGGCAAGGATTAGGTAATTAATGTATTGCTTATGTTACTAAGTAATAGTTAAGTAATTTATTCCATAGTTACTTCACTCATTGAAATCAAGGACTATGAACTTCGTTAAAGGTTCATAGCACAGAGCACAAAGCGTGTACGCAGTAGGCACTCAATAAATTCAGACGGACTGATATGCACAGTCAAGCTAAACTCTTTAAATTCCTAAAAGAGTAATTGTTAATGTTTTGAGGACAAGTCCAGCATCTGAAGGAATGAGGGGCACAGGTTGGGAAGTGCCCGACTTCCAGTCCCACCTGGGAACCCCGCCGCCCCTCAGTCCCCGTGCCCTCCTCTGCCCCAAACCCTCCCAGTCTGGGAGCCCAGGGTCCCACGTGGGGCTGACGGACCGGGCTGGCGCTTACCTGGCGGATAATACCGGAGCAGGAAACTCTTGAGCTTCATTTTCTTGCTCTCCTATCCCCGGCCGACGGGCTTCGTAGCCATGGAAACGGCTAAACAGCAGCGGGACGCGGATGCGCATGCGCAGGTTTCACCAAGCGGTCCTGGGGCTTCCGGGTGATCCCGCTACGCTGGCTGCTGGGGGTGTCCCGCGGCTCCAGTGCGCGGGAGGCGAGTGTTCTGGAGGTGTCTAGAGTGAACGGGGTGGGGGCACCTCGTATTCTCACTAAGGGCGACCTCAGAGGAGCTAAGCATGGCCGGGTACCGACGGCCTAGGCCAGAGCCTGGGCTGCATGCGCTATTTTAGCACGTTCGTTTCCCAAAAGGAAGGGCAGGAGGAAAAGCCCGCTGCTGGTTACCACTCGGAGCCCCAGCCCGTGCCCTGTCCTTGTCCTCCCAAAAGAAAAATGACCTCAACTTAATATCCTGCGTTTCTTGACTCTGTGCCATACGTTGCACTAAACGGTGTATGCACACATACTCATATAATCCGAACAAGGTGTGAGTTATGTACCACTTCTTAAGGATGAAGTAACTGAGAATTAGAGAAAGTGGAGAACTACCACTAGAGGTCACAGCCTAAATGGATAGTAGAGGCAGAAATTGAAGGCAGGTGCGTCGGAACCTACACCAGAAAGCCTGCACCTGTACTCTCAACCTGGGCTTAAAACTCTCCAGGCCTTCATGCGGCCTGTCCTATTTCTTGCCAGCATCGTTGTTTGCCTGCCACATTTCCATCAGGAAGCCTGTGGAGAGAAAGAGTCAGCCAGCCAGCTTGTCAATTTCCTTTAAGAAATTTGGCCTAAATCGGAATTTCCCAAACTTAAGTAACTCCTGTGTTATCTGCACAACTATGAGCCATATCTCTCCTTACCTCTTCCAGAGATCCATACCTAAGTTTTCTTTAAGTTCCTAAAATGTCTCTAGATTGACTCACTTATTTTACTTAACTTTGTAAAATGTAATTTTAAAAATTACCTTTACTTTTACAGTTACTGGCTGTTTACTGAAAATTATATGGAATTTAATTCCACCTGTGAAGTTTTCATTTCTAAATTTAAAATTATATGAAATGTTCAGTAAACAGCCAGTAACTGTAAAAGTAAAGGCAATTTTTAAAGGTGTTGAATTGGTCGTTAAGGGCTGGGCCATCAGGAACTTGTGCGTCCCTCTCAGGGAGATCTGGCCTTCAGAGATGACAGCATTTGGCCCCAGGAGGAGCCTGCAATCTGTCCTCCGTCTTCCCAGCTTGTGCCCCCCATGGGGATACAGGACAGTAAGGAGCTAAACAGAACCTGCTGCCTGAATGGGGGAACCTGCATGCTGGGGTCCTTTTGTGCCTGCCCTTTCTATGCCTTTTTGTGCCTCCTTCTATGGATGGAACTGTGAGCATGACATATGCAAAGAGAACTGTGGGTCTGTGCCCCATGACACCCGGCTGCCCAAGAAGTGTTCCATGTGTAAATGCTGGCACGGCCAGCTCCACTGCTTTCTTCAGGCATTTTTACCTGGCTGTGCTGGCCTTGTGATGGATGAGCACCTCACGGCTTCCAGGACTCCAGAACTACCACCGTCTGCATGTACCACTTTTATTCCAGCTGGCATCTGCCTTTCTGTACAAAGTTACTCTTAATTGCTGTTGACCTATTTCCAGAAATACAATTTTAGATATCATGCAAATTTCATGACCAGTAAAGGCTGCTGCTACAATGTCCTAACTGAAAGATGATCATTTGTTAGTTGCCTTAAAATAATGAATACATTTCCAAAATGGTCTCTAACATTTCCTTATAATGCCAATTACTTCTTACCTCTTTGCCCTGCCCTCCCCACAAAAACTACTTCTTTTGTCAAAAGAAAGTCAGCCATATCTCCATTGTGCCTAAGTCCAGTGTTTCTTGATACATATAATTCTACCAAGGTCTTCTTAAAATGTTATTTTAAACAATTGAATTATATCTTCAGATTATTAAAGACTATGTGGACCTTAGGATACAGTTTTGAGTAGAGTTGATAAAAATCCATTAAAATAGTCTCTTTAAAAGGAAAGAAAGCCTCTTTAAGGGGAGGAAAAAGAGGGTTGAAGGAATGGAAGTTCGTCTGCGTGTATGCAGGGAGACTGGGTAGGAAAGAGGAAGCACATGGGAGAGAGAAGTTGGAAAACATAAAATGGGTTACTTGATGGTGATTAGGTGGGTGTAGAGAAGCAAATTAAAAGGCTAAATGGAAGGCCAAATTTCCATTGTCTGTAGAAAGCTATATGAGATAAGGACTCCCATTTTTTCCCCAAAGGTGTTGTAAAAAGAATGAAGTCTCCTTATAAAAATAAAATTATACCTCAATGTCCCCAACAAGATTGCTTAATAAATTATGTCTCCTCCAAGCTATGCAATTATTTTAACTGTTGTAGAAAATGTTTACAATATATTTAGTTGTAAACCAAGTGATAAAACTACATATTGTAAAGCCAGTTTTTAAAATACATTGTATATATGTGTATGCACAGTAAAAATAGAAAATATATTGATCTAAAGGCATTGAATTACTATATACTACTATGTATTACTATATTACTATATACTAATTACTACATACTGCCACAAAGACTGTGAACCCAAAACTATTCCTTTCTTTGTAAAGGAAGGAAGGAAGGAAGGAAGGAAGGAAGGAAGGAAGGAAGGAAGGAAGGAAGGAGGGAGGGAGGGAGGGAGGGAGGGAGGGAGGGAGGCAGGCAGGGAGGGAAATTAGCAACTATTTGAGATTGTTAAGACAGGCTACAAGATGGAATAGCACTCAACTGAGCCTTCCTACTTGATGTGTTCAGAAGATTGAAAAGATCATTGAGATGGCAAAGCCTTTGCTACTGACACAATTTAGCCTAATATAAACATGCAACACATGTTTTTTTTAAATCGTCTTTTTCTCACCAGTAGTAAGCATCCCATACTTGGAAAACAGCAAACCATGTGAAATCCAAGCTCTCTTCCAGCTCAAACTTTCTCCTGGCCATTAAGACACTCCGGAAGGACTTATGGAGGGAGGGGCAAAGAGTTTGTTCTATAGAAATGAGAAAGTCTTTGGTAGATTTTTGTCACCTATGTTATTGCTTGTGCTCATGCCATTTAAAATGCCATCTTCGGGCAGGGCATGGTGGCTCTTACCTATAATCCCAACACTTTGGGAGGCCAAGTTAGGAGGATTGCTTGAACCCAGGAGTTCAAGACTAGCCTGGGCAACAAGGCAAGATCTAGTCTCTACAAAAAAATTAATTAGCTGGGTGTGGTGTGCGCCCCTACAGTCCCGGCTACTCAGGAGGCTGAGGTGAGAGGACCACTTGAATCAGGGATGACATCACCAATAGTGGGATGAACTGACATATATTACCTTATATTACAATGCATTGAACACAGCAAGGCAGGGTGCAGTGGCTCAAGCCTATAATCGCAGCACTTTGGGAGGCCAAGGTGGGCGGATCACGAGGTCAGGAGATCCAGACCATCCTGGCCAACATGGTGAAATCCCATCTCTACTAAAAATACAAAAATTAGCTGGACGTGGTGGCACGTGCCTGTAATCTCAGCTACTGGGAACGTTGAGGCAGGAGAATCGCTCATACCAGGGAGTCAGAGGTTGCAATGGGCCGAGATCATGCCACTGCACTCCAGCCTGGTGACAGAGCAAGACTGAAGAAAAAAAAAAGCAGCAATTCTCTGGAATTCCTGCCCAAAATGAATTACTTGACTCAAATCATAAGTAAACATCAGAGTAAACCAAATTGAAGAAATTGTACAAAATAATCGTTGACAGTCAAGGAAAGAAAAGTCTGAAGAAATATATGAGATTAAATAAATCTAAAGAGAATGACTAAATGCACTGAGTGATGATAGATCCTGAACCAGAGTAAAAGTACTTACAAAAGACATCATTGAGACAATGGATGAACTCTGAATACGGATTGTGGTTTAGATAATCGTGTTATATCAATGTTAAGTTTCTTGACTTTGATCATTGTACTGGTTATGTAAGAGAATGTCCTTGTTCTTAGGGAAAGCATACTGATTTATTTCAAAGTAAAGGGGCATGCTAGCACCCTGATCTCAGACTTCCAGTCTCCAGAACTGTGAGGAAGAAGTTTCTGTGGTTTGTGAGTCACCCAGTCCATGGTACTTGTTACAGAAGCCTGAACTAAGACGTTCCCACCAGCACCTGCCTTGAACAACCAGAAACTAAATAATGAATAGCAGTAATTTTAATCTGCTAAGCCAATCCAGTCTAATACGGTGAAGTCACTCTGGGTTTCAGTTATCCAAGTATGGTCCCCAAACCAGCAGGGTCAGTATCACCTAGGAATTCGTTAGCAATATACACTCTCACGTCCCCCGAGTTCCAACCTACTGGATCAGAAACACTGATGATGAGGTCCAACAATGCGTATTTAAATGTGCTTTCCTGGTGATTCTAATGAATGATGAAGCTTGAGAGCCACTGTGCCAGCTTAATAGGTTACACTGGCTTGGACAGAATGAAGCAAGTGAAATTGGGCTTTGTCTCCCATGATCAAGTATTTCTGTGTATTCCAGGCAGTCTTCCCTGATTATCAGGAACAGTAAACTGGTTGTTCAGTCACACGCTCGAATGTAAATGAGACCCAGAAACAACATGGGAAGAAGCTGGAATTATCTACATAATTAGGTTTCAGATGCTCCAATGTACTGAGAGAGGACAGTGGACATCAGGCTGAGGGAGGAATCCGAAGGTACCTGGGAGGGTGGGAATTGGGGAGGGAGGTAGTCTCTAAAATCAAAATATGTATAGTGGGCGTGGCGGCTGACGCCTGGAATCACAGCGCTTTGGGAGGCCAAGGCAGGAAGATTGCCTGAGCTCAGGAGTTTGAGACCAGCGTGGGCAACAGGGCAAAACCTCGTCTCTACTAAAACTACAAAAATTAGCCCAGTGTGGTGGCACTTATCTGTAGTCCCAGCTACTCAGGAGGCTGAGGTGGGAGGATGGCTTGAGCCTAAGAGGTGGTGGTTACAGTGAGTTGAGATCACACCACTGCACTCCAGTATATCTATATAGTATAGATATACTATATGGATGTAGTATATCTATACATACATATTATATATGTATGGATGTAGTATATCTCTACATACATATATTTATATTTACAGAGAGAGAGAGAAGGAGGAGGAGGAGAGAGGGAGGAAGGAGTCAGTCTGCGGGATCCAGCGTCTATATTTTTGAGGCTGGGCAAGGTAAGGGAGGAAGAGTTCTGGCTGCAGCTAGGCTTGGTGGATTCCATTTGGCTCAGCTTCTCCTGGAAAAAGCTGACATCAATGAGATGACTGCATCACTGCTGTTGGGGCCTCACCAAGAGCAGCAGATAAAAAGAGAGATGCAATCTTCTCCAAGAAAAAAAAGACACAGATGCTCAGAGCCAGGCAGGAGCAGTCTGCTGTGCACAGGGTTTAAAGGTGGCCTCGTCACAGCAGGCCCCAGAGCAGAGGAACTGCATCAGGGTGGAGGCATATGGACCAGACATCGCCACTTACCCTCTTCCTCTGCCTGCCTCCATCCCCACAGCAGGACTCAAAAGCATCTGATCTTACCTGGAACTTGAAAACTGACAGGGCCAGGGCCACTAATTGTATCATTCAATAAATATGTTTAAGGACCTGCTAGTACCAGGCATGCTGCTCTTATAGATCTAATTCTGAAAAATATTGCAAGGGAGTTATTCACAGAAAGAATCAGACTTCGGGTGAGTTTGAAATGATTGTAGGTTGCCAGGCGCAGTGGCTCACGCCTGTAATCCCAGCACTTTGAGAGGCCGAGGCAATGGATCATCTGAGGTCAGGAGTTCGAGACCAGCCTGACCTACATGGTGGAACCTTGTCTCTACTAAAAATACAAAATAAACTGGGTGTGGTGGTATGTGCCTGTAATCTCAGCTACTTGGGAGGCTGAGGCAGGAGAATCGTTTGAACCCAGGAGGTGGAGGTTAGAGTGAGCTGAGATCACGCCATTGCACTCCAGCATGGGTGACAAGAGTGAAACTCCATCTAAAAAAAAAAAAAGAAAGGAAGGAAGGAAGAAATGATTGTAGGTCAATGGGAGACAGACCTCTAGATGTGACCAAATTTACATTCACTGGTGGGTCAATGCCAGTACATGGCAGGCTGATAAACAGCCAGCACAGCTGATAAAACAGCTTTACCACTGAGGCATTAGAGCAGAATGCCTGACTTGAAGCCTACCGTTTTCTAGACGTGGGATCTTGGCCAAGGTCCGTCACCTCTCTGGGCGTTAGTTTCCTCATCAAAAAGCTAGAAATGATCATGGTATCCAATTTATAGAGTTGTCACTATGAGCTGATTCACTTGAAACATTCTGTAAGAATTAGGGACGGTGATGATAATAATAAATAAGCCTTATTATGCTAAATTTGTTTGAAACTGAGGAAAGGGTATGTACATATCATTTGCATTTCAGTTGATAATCTAGGTCAACAATTGCTCCAATTGCAATTTGGAATCTTTTGTGTGATCCTTGACAGGTATACCTTGCTAATTATGTCAATTAGTGTTAGTATACTTGGCTTAAATATTAAAATTAGCTTACATTTTTTAAAACATAACTACTTTCTCTTTGGACCTATATAGATTTACCTTCTTAAATAAATGGCCTAGAGGATCTAGAAGAGATGAATGGATTCTATACCTTACCAAGCTAGAGATAGTCCAGAGAAGAACGATACAGGTGGAGAAAGACCAGGGATATCTGGAACATGAACCAGAGACCCTGGGGTGGGCATAATGCCACCCTTTGTGCCTGGCACACCATAGGTCATTAATTAGTGAATGATTTTCGTTATGATCTGGAAGAGGAAGTCACTGATTATGGGTGAAACTAGAGGGCAGGGCTAAGAGAGTTAGATTCATGGAGGCAGATGTTGGCTCCCTATAAAGAGCTCCGTGCCAGTTTGTCCAGTAATGAATGAATAGACCAAGCTGTGTCCAAAAGTATGAGAATTTCCCAGCACTGAAAGTGTTCTAGCTGAGGCAATTTGACCGGTTGCCAAGATGATTTTAAAACACGATTCTAAGTTGGCTGAGAGACAAGACTAGATAAAATTTTCCTTTCATTTCTGTGGTTCCATGATCTTGTGCTCTCTGTATGTCTGTGTGTTTTCACAAAAAGATAAAAGTGGAAAGGTATGAAACAGCAGGTTGCTCTTTGGAAGACAGAAGTTCCAATCCTACCCTTTCATCAGTGAAGTTTAAGCAAATCATTTGCCCTTCTAATCCTCAGTTACTCAACTGCAAATGATTTTCGCTCATTCCAGTCAGCACTCACACACCACGACTCACTTATTCCTGCTCTGGCTCTGATTCTTGTCGTTCCTGCCACCCAGTGAGCCTCCCACATCAGCTGTTCTAAAGCCTCACCCAGCGAGAATCACCTTGCACACATGCTCAATTCGATTTTCTGCAACAGTGTGTGCTGGGTGTGGAGTTCACATCACACACTCCAAAATGTCCGTACCATACGATGCCTGCCTCCAATCCCTATGCCAACAACTGCATCTGGCCACTTTCAAGTAAACTCACGGGACCCTAGCGATGGTTCTTTCGTTTTGTGTTGAAAACTCCATTCTATTCGGTGTGGTTTATTTGATTTTTCTTCCTCTTACAGGGTTTATTCTAAACTCCCGAAGGATCTGATACAATTGCCCTTTGCAGAATTATGGAGAAAAGGTCTGAAATGATCAGCCTTGGTTGTCATTGGTTCTATGCTCCCACTTGCATTATAATGCCCTCCTCAGCTTGTCAGGGTGCCTCCTACCACCTCACTGCAGCAACTTGCTGAAATGTCACTGCACCCTGTTTCAGTCCCCAGAGGACAGTCTGCTGTGTGCCACTTCTGGAGTCTCTCCTCTTGGTCCTGGATCCCTTAAAGAACCTATAGTTCTTGGTGACTTCCATGTCCCCACTCTGGGGTCCAGTGAACTTCTAAATACCTAAACTTGCCAGTTTGACAGATAAATTAGTCGTCTGTCTCCAGCCTGCATCAGGCCGCCATTTCCACTCAATGCCCACCCCTTTCTGCAATGCATGAAAGCTGCCTTGTGAGGCTTGCTGGATTTCCAGGATCACCTCAAAGAAGTTTGCCATCATTTATCTCTCTTCTCGGATCCCAACATTCCAAAGAAGTTCTCTTCTGCCCTCCTACCTCCAACTGTGACTAACTGTCTCCCTCCTTCTCCCTTCTACCCAGTTAAATGAGTCATTCTCTACATATGCTGGTGGCAGTGGCACTGGGGATTGACTCGAATCAGATCACTGGTGCCCTCTGCCTTGCCTGAGAAAAAGGCCCTGGTTAGGCTTGTGAATTTCATGCAGACAGGTAAAGACATCCTGCCATGCTTTTTATGGTGCCACCGCTAGCACAAGCCATGCCTTTGGGCACATTGTGGAAAGGCATCAGCTCTGCGTTGGAGGGTGTTCCTTCACACTGCCAGGACCTCCAGGGCTAATGCGGGCATTCCCGAGGCCAGGAGACCCAAGCTGAGCAAGGGCCAGGCTTTGCCCCACTCACTGGCAGGGCTTCGAGAGCTACTCAGACTGCCCAGTGGGCCACCCAGTCCTGCACACGTGCCCAGGGAGCAGCTGATCCTTGCAAACCCCTGCTAGACTAGCCCTGCTCACAAAACACCTTCACCTCTCCACACTCCCTCATGAGCTTATACTCTCCTCTAGTGTCCTTGCCTGCAAGTTGTTTTTCAATGAAAAGGAAGTGGGGGAAAGATGGTGTAACGCGTAATTACATCAGACCTGCCAAGAGTCAGACTTCTGATGTTGCTAATGACTTCGTCCTCTTTAGGGAGGCCTGATGGCCTAGAAAGGACACAAATGTGAGTCAGAGGATCCTGACATTTGAAAGCCAGTTCTGCCACTTACCAGCAGAGTCCCTTTTAGAACCTCGATTCGCTTAAATCAAAAGGGGCATAATAATACTATCTGCCTCATGGGGCTATTTTATAAAACAAATGATGTAAAACACACAGTGTGCTGTATACCCAATTTCTAGGCACCTAAAATCTTTTTTCTTTGAACATTATCATAACGAAATTAACCACATCTATAACTAAATTGTTTGACTCTGGAATACATGTTGATATGCAAAATATATCTAACCGTCTATTTCAAATAAAAGATCACATCGAGGGACTGTTGCAATTCGGTCAAGGTTATTTATCTGCTACATAGATTTCTGCCAGTAGGGGGCAGCAGTGTACACCCGTTTTATAAGCGCGTTTACATTCTTTCCGCAGGGTGACTACAGTCAATAATAACGTAATTGTATATTTTAAAATAACTTAAATAATGCAATTGGGTTGTTTGTAACTCAAAAGATAAATGCTTGAGGGGATGAGGGAATGGATAACTCATTCTCCATGATGTGCTTTTTTTTCCAATCCTCAGAGACATCTGAAATGTGCTTATTTCACATTGCATGCTGTCAAAATATCTCATGTACCCTATAAATATATATACCTACTATGTACCCACAAAATTTTACAAATAATAAAAATAAAACTTTTTATAATAAAATAAGCAATAAATAAAACAAAATACTCAGAAAAGAAAGAGGAAGGAAGGAAGGAAGGAAGGAAGGAAGGAAGGAAGGAAGGAAGGAAGAGCGGGAGGGAGGGAGGGAAGGAGGGAGCGAGACCAGAGCCTATGCCAGACAAAAGAGCCTACGTATCGAGCAAACTCCTTCTTTTTAGCTACCTCAAAGTTATCCTGGAAATAACTTGGCCAGGCGCGGTAGCTCACGCCTGTACCTCCAGCATTTTGGGAGGCAGAGGCGGGCAGATCACTTGAGGTCAGGAGTTTGAGACCAGCCTGGGCAGCATGGGTGAAACACTGTGTCTACTAAAAATACAAAAATTAGCTGGGTGTGGCGGTGAGCGCCTATAATCCCAGCTACTTGGGAGACTGAGGCAGGAGCATCGCTTGAACCCAGGAGGCAGAGGTTGCAGTAAGCCAAAATTACACTGCACTGTACTCCAGCCTGGGCAACAGAGTGAGACTCCAAGAAAGAAAAGAAAGAAAGGAAAGGAAGAAAGAGAGAAAGAGAAAGAGAGAGGGAAGGAAGGAAGGAAGGAAGGAAGGAAGGAAGGAAGGAAGGAAGGAAGGAAGGAAGGAAGGAAGGAAGGAAGGAAGGAAGGAAGGAAGGAAGGAAGGAGAGAAAGAAAGAAAGAAGGAAAGAAAGAAAGAGAGAAAGAGAGAGAGAAAGAGAAAGAAAGAAAGAAAGAAAGAAAGAAAGAAAGAAAGAAAGAAAAGAAAGAAAGAAAGAAAGAAAGAAAGAAAGAAAGAAAGAAAGAAAGAAAGAAAGAAAGAAAGAAAGAAAGAAAGAAAGAAAGAAAGGCTCCTTGCCATGACACACAAACATGCTAGCAATGGTAACAATGATAATAATTAACATTTATTGAATGCGTACTGTGTACCAGGCTCTGGGTTAATTGTATCACCCAAATCATCTGCTTTAGTCTTCACAAAAACTCTACCCAGTAAGGACCATTGTTCCTGTTTTACAGATGACAAACTGAGGCTTTGAGAGAAGAGCACAGCTTGATATGCCCTCTCTGTTTATGGCCATTTTGAAATAGTTCTTTATTTAGCCAACTTTACTTGCCTTGGTCTAAATTTTTTACTTTTTAAATTATTTTCTTATTGCCTTTTGCTAATACAGAACTGTTTATACCACTGCTTCTCCGAGGTGTGTCTGTGCTGACTCAACACCACACGGTCCCTGCAGGACTTCCTGTAACGTCTAACAAACTCCAAGATGATAATATCTTGAATGCCTCTCAGCCAGGATTTTGACTGTGTGTGTGTCAACTGAACTGAATATGTGCTTGCTGAAAAGTGACATTTTAAAGCAGAAAGGGAAAGATCAGCTTGTCCTTATTTCTTGTTTTCAATGGAAATATATACAGGAAATACTTACAACGATAAAAACTTTTGAAACCTATGGTTTTATGCTTGTTACTGCCACTGTTATCTTTGTTCCCAGGACGTAAATCTCACAGACTGCCCAGCATCTCCAAAGAGCAACAGTAGTAGGTAATGAGGAGGTGTAGCTGCGCAAACCTTGGCTACTCTCCCAAAGGGGGATTCCAGATCCTCTCCACCTCCTCTTTCTTTCTCGGACTCTGTTGGCACTCCCTTTTGTCTTGAAGCTCCTTTCACTTTTTCCTGCCTTTCTGTCTTTTTTTTTCTCTCTCTCTCTCTCTTATGTTTTAGTTCCACATTTCTGTCTCCACCTCCACACATGTAGCAGTTTCTTTTCCTAAACCAGCTCTTTCTTCTTCAAAGCCCTCCTGAACACCCCTTTTCCTTTTCCTCACATTTAATCAGCTAAGTCCTTTTATTTCCAAAACTCTGACATGGCCACATTGGCAGATTTGGTGGGTTGGCTCACTCAGTTCTGTTTCATTCCCCTGCCAGTAGGCCTAGTGCCTGCTGGAGCCCGCAGACAGCTCCACAGCCCAGGTTCCACGTGGGGCCTGATTCCCATCAAGCAGGCGACACCCAGGTGATGCCCGTGCCATCTGGAAGCAGAAGCAACATTGGCAGGCAGAGTCAGAGCTGCTGCAGGCAAGCTCGGCCCGGTCATCATGGGGGTAGTCTGTTTCCTTCTGCAGCAGCTCTAACAGAGCTCTCCACAGCTAGGCTCTAGCATCATGGATGGTGACAAGCCGCGTGCAGGCCATTCAGAATGCCAGCGAGACTGTGGTCCCATAGCTGTCAGCTGTGTGCTGGCGTCCCAGTTCCCTGCTCCCTGATCACAGCAGAGTCGGCCACAGACCTAGTTGAACAGTTCTGCAGTGTTGTTTTGGCGGGCCTACCTGAAAAATCTGCTCAGAATCTGTTCTCACCCACTAATGATTTGGAAAACGTACTTCCTGTTTCAATCACTTTAGTTAAAACTACCACTGAGTCCTACCCAATCATTAATTAGTAGAAGAAGTGATTAGAGACTGGGATCAGTGGGTCACCTCTGTAATCCCAGCACTTTAGGAGGCCAAGGCAGGTGGATCACCTGAGGTCAGGAGTTCAAGACCAGCCTGGCCAACATGCCGAAACCCTGTCTCTACTGAAAATGCAAAAATTAGCCAGGCATGGTGGCGTGTGCCTGTAATCAAGCTGCTCAGAAGGCTGAGGCAGGAGAATCGCTTGAACCCAGGAGGCAGCGGCTGCAGTGAGCTGAGATAGTGCCACTGCAATCCAGCCTGAGCGACAGAATGAGACCCTGTCTCAAAAAAAAAAAAAAAAATCCACACTGGCTGTCAGTCAGCCTCCTCCCCAGCAACCCCAGTTTATGCTCAATGGGCTCATGAATAAAGTGGTGTAAGAGGCAGGGATAAAGGTCAGGCATGGCCCATAGAGGATTCCTTGTCACCAAGGCTGGCCTATCTATTGCCGCTGGGCTGGCTTGCCAATTGCTCTGCTACGTATCCAAATTGCCTGCAGCAGCAATCAACCTTGCAGGCCATTCTTTTACCATCCCTGGAGAACCAGGCTGAAACCCAGCAGAAGGTTGATCATGTTGGAACTGCTCATCACTAAGGGGACAGAAGATTGCCCACAGTGAAAAAGACTTATACTAGATAAGAATTTTCCATGTCTGGCCAGGCGCGGTGGTTCACACCTGTAATCCCAGCACTTTGGGAGGCCGAGCCGGGCAGATCACGAGGTCAGGAGATCGAGACCATCCTGGCTAAAACGGTGAAACCCTGTCTCTACTAAAATTATAAAAAATTAGCTGGACGTGGTGGCAGGCGCCTGTAGTCCCAGCTACTCAGAACGCTGAGGCAGGAGAATGGCGTGAACCCGGAGGGCAGAGCTTGCAGTGAGCCGAGATCGCGCCACTGCACTCCAGCCTGGGCGACAGAGCGAGACACCATCTCAAAAAAAAAAAAAAAAAAAAAAAAAGAATTTTCTATATCTGCCTACTGTGCTCCCTCCCGCAACACAATCTGCCTTGTCCATCATCCTGATATCCAAACAATATTATTTCTCACAAAAATCAAGGCAGTCAAATGGTTCTCTTCTCTTACCACATACCTTGCCTGAGCAACTGGCCTATAGAACACTCAGCTCCAGGGCCAAGTGGAAAAGCAACACTTGGCCGGGTGTGGTGGCTCATACCTGTAATCCCAGTACCTTGGGAGGCTGAAGCAGGTGGATCACTTGAGGTCAGGAGTTCGAGACCAGCCTGATCAACATTGCGAAACTCCATCTCTACAAAAACACAAAAATTAGCTGGGCACGGTGGTGCACATCTGTAATCCCAGCTACTCTGGAGGTTGAGGCAGGAGAATTGCATAAACCCAGGAGGTGGAGGTTGCAATGAGCTGAGGCCATGCCACTGCACTCCGGCCTGGGTGACAGAACCGAGACTCCATCTCAAAAAAAAAAAGAAAGAAAGAAAAGAAAAGCAACATTTGTTAGGTTGGGGTGTGTTGTTCTTGATGTGGTTTTTTGGTTCTGAACCAGCACCCGATCATCTTGGGTGCTGTCTCTCCTATGGTCAGAACACGTTGTTCTGGATGGCCAGGGTGGGGATGTGAGTGGCATCTCTTCACATTCCACCCAGTGATTTACTCAAAAAAGTTTGATCGTGATCTATTTGACTGCTTGTTTAGACGTCTGAGATCGCAAGAACAAAATTGTTCCACCATTAGACACACCCGTGTTCCCGTAACTGAAAACTACCCTTTGGCCATTTCAGGTTCCTTTTGTCCCTGAATAAACAGGCCAAAAAAAAAGGGGCAGGGAGAGGAGGAAGGATTTACCACATTGGCTGAGAAGAGTAGACTGATTATCAAGGGGAAATTGAGTTCCTGTTAAATCACGCAGTTGATGGGAGAATATTCCTCAAACCCAATAATCTTGTCATGTCAGGTGGTAAAAGTCAATGGAAGACCATGGGAACCAACATGACAAGAACCTTCCTAGGGTTCATGCCGTTCACAAAGGAAGGTTTGGATGACCCCCCTAAATAAAGACTCTAGCCTGCTCAAGGCAAAGAGAACACAGAATTGGCAGCGGAGTAAGAAATGGACACAATAAATATCAAATAAACCTCATGGTCAGTTGCGGAAATGAACACTGTTCATTGTTATAGCAAACTTATTTCTTCTTTCCACACTGTGTCATATTTTTCTCTCTCTCCCGTTTTTCTACCATTGAGACAGCCAGGTGGGAGGGAGTCCAACCTCTCCAACCAGCCTGCATGCTGGGAGGAGCCACACAAGTTCATGCCATTTGCAACAGGGAGGAGCCTGGCCCCTCCTCTTCCTGTGTGGAACCTGGGATTGGAATGGCTGGGCAGGAAGTGCTCTAACAGGGACCCTGGCCTAGCTGAGAGTTCCTGTTTCCATATTTTCTAACTTTTTTACCCACTAAAACCCTGGGTTTTTGGGTTTTGTGGTTTTTTTTTTTTTTTTTTTTTTTTTTGAGATGGAGTCTCGCTCTGTCGCCCAGGCTGGAGTGTAATGGCTTGATCTTGGCTCATGGCAACCTCCGCCTCCCAGGTTCAAGCGATTATCAGCCTCCCAAGTAGCTGGGATTGCAGGCACCTACCCTCATGCCCAGCTAATTTTTGTATTTTTAGTAGAGATACAGATAGTCTGTTGGCCAGGCTGGTCTTGAACTCCTGTCCTCAAGTGATCCACCCACCTCAGCCTCCCAAAGTAATGGGATTACAGGCATGAGCCACCACGCCCGGCCATAAAACTCTTGTCTTACTCACCATTCAAATTGTCTGTGGGCCTACATTTTCATGGCCGTGGGAGGAAGAACCCCATCTTTAGCTGAACTAAGGAAAAGTCCTGCAACACAATTTTACATAAGGCTCTTTGGTGGGTGTTAACTTCATAATTTTGTCCATAGGTTATAGTAAAACCATACAGGACTGTGGTTAAACAAAAGAAAGAAGGACTAACCCCCAGAGATGAACCCTGCAACTGATGACATTTGCGGTCCTGCTTTGGGAAAAAAGTATTCTCATTTGCATGAGGAATGGTTTATTGCCATCATGAGAGCATTTTTTGTTGCTGTTGTGGTTTGAAAGTTTAAGTGTGGGAAGATGGGGACACATGAGTGTCAAGTGGTCAAAGGTTTGGTCCATGGCAAGAATTGGACTTTGGCTTCATCAGCTCCATCCCAACCCCCTTGGACTCGGCTCCACTGCAAGCTGGAGGCTGAGAAACCAAAAGACTACATTTCTGAGGCATCCTTCCAGCTCAAGTTTTTTATGTGACCTTGCCACCTAAGCCCTCTCTGAGCTGTGAGAAAGGATGGGAGCAGGGTGTTTAAACCCAAATCTGGGCCATGTTCTTAGCTGTGATGAAAAGTTCAAGAGTGTTAGGAGGCCGGGAATGGTGGCTCACGCCTGTAATCCCAGCACTCTGGGAGGCCAAGGCAAGTGGATCACTTGAGGTCAGGAGTTTGAGACCAGCCTGGCCAACATGGTGAAACCCCATCTCTACTAAAAAAAAAAAGAAGGGAGGGGTTAGGGTCAGAAAGGTGGGAGTTCGATCCCTACTCTGCTACCTAATCCCTATGAGAATGTGGGCAATTTACTGACCTTCTCAGAGCCAAGCCTCGGTGCCTCATGTGTCAAATGTTTATCTGTACCTAGTAGAACTATCCCAAGAAATAAGTATAACCACCTTGTAAAGTACCTGGCACAAATCATGAAATGTCATTTCCCTATCCCTTAACAATTGATGATCTCTTTGGCAGTCAGACAACTGGCCATATCTTTTTCAGCGATACAATGAGCAAAAAGTGTGCAACATTACAGGAATGATAAGAAAAAAATTTCTATTATCTAGTAGGGCATAAAGCCAGGGAAAATCTTACCCTAACTGGGGTCTGATTTATTTTTGGAGGTAGAAAGTTATCTGGGCAAAAGCCTCCTTTAGAATACAGGACCAATATCATATTAAAACTTCTGGACTATATCACTGTTTAAACATATGGTTAAATGTACCTACACATAGTTTACAGGTAACAGAACTGTGCTCATATGCAGCCTTCTGCTTCTACTACTATCTTGATTTATTCCTCTCTTGAAACAGAAAGTGCTATTGCCTACAGGGATTTTATTTTTATTTTTTTTTTTTTAGTATTCTTCAAGTTAATGCTAATGTTCCTAAAATATGTTGTTACATGCTCTCTACTTTCACGGTAAAGCAGAACTATATTGAAATGCTTATTATCAAAAGTCACGCATGATTTAACCTATAGATGTGAAAAGAATAAAACTTCAAATCGTTTCTTCACAGTGGAAACCCCCACTTTTTAAACAATGAAGTGTCAGGGTTGGCTGTCCTACTGAGGCTACTGTTCTAGAAATGTTTGGCGCCTGCTAAGCCTAGGCAGAACAAGAAAGCTATTCATTATCCAGTAACAAAATATACAGTGTTAGATATCATTTCTGGTGTAAACTTCTCAGTACTTCCCATGACTAAGGTGGAGGAAAGAAGTTCCCCTTTCAGAGAACAGGTTTGGAGGAGAGAAGGGATTATTTTCTCTTTTACTGAAATATGTCATGGGTTTGATGAAAGCTATGTGTGATGCTTAAATATTTGAAGACTATACTAATTTGATTTTTCTATTGTAACCAGGAATATAGAAACAATGAGCAGATATTTAGATATATAGGATAGAGTACACTCACATATTAATGGTACTAGGAATGGAGTAAGTGAAAGAATAGGAAATACAAGAAAAAACAACTAAGAGACAGATGGCTACAGAAGAGGAAAAGAAGATATTAAAT
The DNA here is from genome assembly GCF_007565055.1 of Rhinopithecus roxellana. Lineage (NCBI taxonomy): Eukaryota > Metazoa > Chordata > Mammalia > Primates > Cercopithecidae > Rhinopithecus > Rhinopithecus roxellana. The sequence goes on from NC_044562.1 coordinate 21,573,104, forward strand.
GTAAAGAAAGAGGGACACAAAAATAAAAGAGAGAGAGAGAGAACTCTAAAATATAAATAGAAGGCTGGGCACAGTGGCTCATGCCTGTAATTCCAGCACTTTGGGAGGCCGAGGAGGGAGGATTGCTTGAACCCAGGTGCTTAAGACCAGCCTGGGGAACATGGAAAAAACACATGTCTACAAAAAATACAAAAATTAACTGAGCGTGGTGGTGCACATCTGTGGTCCCAGCTACTTGGAAGGCTGAGGTGGAAGGATCGTTTGAGCCCAGGAGGCAGGGTTTCAGTGGCCAAGATGGTGCCATTGCACTCCAGCCTGGGTGACAGAGCCAGATCCTGTCTCAAAAAATAAAATAAAATGTAAATAGGAAACACAGTGCTAAAGAACCTGAATTCAACACCTAGATCTTGGAATAAGTATAGGAATGGAGTTGTTTATTTCTCTGTCTCCTTTACTTGCCAAGTCAACGAATTCACCACTGCATCACTCAAGTTCAGCACAATGCCAATAAACTCTTGTTCCGTAACTGAGTGAGGTTGAGGAATCATCACAGAACTACTGAATGTTAGTTACAAAGACCTTGAAAGATGCACTCTCTTTGTAGCTATTGTTCACCGTATCTTGGTTCTTTCTGGTAACAAACAATACTCTTCTCAAGACAGCTGGAGATAGATAGCTTTCTTCTAATAGGATAAAACCTCTTGCCTCTGCCTACCAGTTTAGCCCTTGGAACTGTATCTGGCATATCTAACTTCTCTTCTATAGGACAGCCCAGCGGAAGCCAGATTTACATGGCCTTCAAGATCACCTCGAAACTCCACTGGTTACTCACACCACAGTTTCCAGTGCTCTCATCTTCATGACTCCATCCTCTAAGAGCATTTTCCTGATCTTCTTTTCTCCTTTCAAAGCATGGCTGCTTCTCTTGGTGTGGTTGGAACAATACAAAGGAAAGGGGCCATGACTGCCTTCATTCTAGAGACTGCAGGTATAATACTATACCTTCCATTCAAATTACTTTTCTTTGAGCGGTCACATGGTAATAAGAAGAGCTCACCACTGAAGGGCACTTTACAGTTTACATGCCTCATACCTCACACTGAAAAACAGTCTTCATCCTCTCCTCTGGGTACAAAGCTCTGGGAAATGTTTGAAATAGGACAAGGAAGTTTGTCTTTGATCAAACAAACTTCATGCACCAACTCTCCTTCCCGCCCAGGTATGTTCCCAAGTGCCTTTCCTTCAGCTTCTGCACTTAGCAAAGCTGACTCACCCTTACTTGCCAACATACTGGCTTGCCAGCATGCTGGGAGCTTCTCGGTTAACTTCCCTTCTCAACAATCCCCTCCAAATCCTTTCCCAGCCAAGCTCTTCTTCCTCCTGCCCATGATTCTGGTTAAGGGAACGAGTGCTGAGCCAGGTTACAGCATTACTCAGGGGCATGAATCCAGACAATTGATTTGACCTTCATTCCCTCTCCTGTAAAATGAGGATAATAAAAATGCTGACCTTGTTGAGTCCCTGAGAGATATAGCAATAAGTGGAAACCTTTCAAATGGGGCCAGGGACCCAGAAAGTCCTCAGGAAGCATTAGTTAGTATCACAGTGCTTGTCCTGGGTCTGCCTCCTGAGGAAGCCCTGTGATTTATTCAGTCACACGAAAGACTGGCTTCAAACTATCATGTGCAGGGTTCCTTACACTGAGCTCCTGAAACTGTATGCAGTTATGTGAATCCAAACGTATTTCCCCTGAAATTCTTTACCCCAGGTGCAAAGTAGAGTCATGTGGGGAGCTTTTAGAAACCACTGATGTCCAGCCCCATCATCCTCAAGCAGATATTCCGATGCTAAGCATTCCTAAGTAAGGCCCAGGCACTTCTCCCGGTAAATGTAACAGGCAGCCAGGGGTGAGAACCACTGATGCATGGCAAGATTCTTAACAAAGGTGAGCATCAGGTCACTTGTGTGGTCTAAGAAAAATAAACTACCCATGCCAAACCTCCCAGAAACTCAGACCCTATAGGTCTGAGTTAGTATCAAGTAACTGTTTTAAAAGCAATACAGGTGATTTGGATAGAGGCAGGAGGCAGATAAATTCTAGGCAGACAGGGGCAGGACCCCACTGACACTCCATCTTCGAGTCAAAAAGCCTGAAACCCGTGGCCCAAAGTGAGAACTTCTATCCCTTTTTGCCTGCTCTCTCCCAATTGGTTCTTTCTGAATAATGTCTTTTTACCAATCAAATATTGCCCTTTCCAAAACTACCTAGAGCCTGTCCTACCCCCGATCCTGTGCCTATAAAGACCCCAAACTCAGTCGGTAGAAAGAGAGAAGTGACTTGACTGGAAAGAGGTTACTTGGCTTCAGAGGGACAGCCGGACGTCAGAGGAGAGATGGCTTAACTTTGGACTTCAGGAGATTATTGGTCTGTCCTGCCCCATCTCCAGCTTCCCTCTCTGCTGAGACCCATTTTCATCGCTAAATAAAATTCTCCACTTTCACCATCCTTCAGGTGTCCATGCGACCTCATTCTCCTTGGATGCCAGACAAGAGCTTGGGACCCACCTAGTGCAGGAAACCAAAAAAGGCCATCACAGTGGCCCTTTGCTGTCACTGATGGAGCGATGAGAGCATTGTAACATGCCCTCTGGGGCTTTAGGGTTGCAGGAACACCCACCTGGCTACCACTGCAGGGCCCACATGAAGTCTGCTCCTTCCAGCGCCCAAAGTGGCCAGCCAGATCCTATACTCACTCACTCATGTGCTTCCTCCCACGAGAGGTTGAGCACGACAGGCCAAATAAATGGATCACCCCTGTTGCAAGTCTGAAGGGATTGAGAAAAACCCTGCTTCAATTCTGATGTGTGCCAGAGAACCACTGGCTGGCAAGTTTTCATCACATTTTCCAAACATAATAAAAAAATTTTTTAAAAAAAGTGGCTCCCTAACAGAAGTCAATGGTGTGGTATCTACCTAGGATGAGGTTTCTTCTGCCAGACTTCTCTTTTCTGGCCTCAGATGTTCAGCCCTAAGCTCCCAGGGGCCAGCCCTGGCTGTTCTCCCTGCTAATCAGACAGATCACCAACCAGAGCAGCTTTCATCTTTACTGAGAATGAGGAAAAGCAGGAGAAATGGCTGAAACCATGGGGTTCCTTCTTCATCTGTAGTCACAATATTTTAGATTGAATGAAATAGCTTAAAGAAAGTTGTTTCTATTTCTGTCAACATATGCATGTGGGAACAGATTTTTAACAATAACTGATAAAAATGAAATCCAGGAGGAAGTAGGATATTGTCACTTCATTTCACACTGCACCAAATATATATGTGCAAATGGACAAGCTTGTATAAAGAAACAAAAAATAAGCCCAAGTAAGGTAAAATATCTGAACTCCTTAATATAGTCTCTTTAAAAATTTATATATCAACATAAGTTTACCTCCTGGGCTTTCTTAAGTTAAGTTTTTCATTATAGCAAAATTGTTCTTCCCATATTTATGGTGTTAAAATGTCCTTTCTTTAGTGAAATGGTGGCACATTTGCTTTTTCATTGGTTTGTAATGACTTTGCTCTGATAAAGAACTGGAAACTGTATGTTAGTAAACACCCCTCTGCTGTGCATCCCCCACAACTTTTTAAAAACCAATCTGTGAAATTCCAGAGTCTTGCAAACAGGTGGTCTCTGCATATCACTTTTCAAAATACTTAACCAATGTACAAACACCTGAACGCCACGCAGCCCTACAAAATGATTATCTCCCAAATACTGGCTTTTAAACAAGTGCCCCAGACCCATGCTGAAATTTGACACCCATACTGGAGGTATTGCGTTTTTTTTGTTGCCTGTTTGTTTGTTTGAAATGGAGTCCCACTCTGTCACCAGGCTGGAGTGCACTGGCACAATCTTGGATCACTGCAACCTCCGCCTCCTGGGTTCAAGCGATTCTCCTGCCTCAGTCTCTCAAGTAGCTGGGACTACAGGTGCATACCACCACACCCAGGTAATTTTTGTATTTTTAGTAGAGAAGAGGTTTCACCATGATGGCCAGGTTGGTCTTGATCTCTTGACCCTGTGTTCCTCTCGCCGCAGCCTCCCAAAGTGCTGGGATTACAGGTGTGAGCCACTGCACCTGGCCAGTATTGCATTTTTAAAAGGAAAGTTTCTTTACTCAAATGGATCTATAACTAGTGACACAACATAATGAAAGGAAGGATGGAGGATAAAATGTGTCAAGTATTTTGGGAAAGTGGATATGAGTGAACTTGAAAAGTACTCTTTTACATGAAATATGAAAACAAAGCATGGAAGAGGATGTTGGATGGAGGGATGGATGGATGGATGGATGGATGGATGGATGGATGGATGGATGATGATGGCTGGGTAATTGATAGAGAAAAGAAAAGCAATGGAAACAGGAATAGAAAGAATTGGGAAGAGGGAGAGAATTAGATGAAGAGGAAGAGAAATATAAGAAAGTGTGTAGATAGCGTCAAGGAAAGAATGCTGAGAATTACTCTACAAATGAAAATACTGATTATGTCCTCAGTTTTCTTTTCTGAAAATGAACAATAAGGTTCTGCTTTCCAAGTGTAGCATTGTCTCTATCTATGGGGTAGACAAAGAAACAGGAAAAGGAAAAAATGTGTTAGATTATGTGTTAGTTTCCTATTGTCACTGTACCACACTACCACATTTTAGTGGCTTAAAAAACAAATGTATTCTTTTATAGTTTTGGAAGTCAGAAGTCCTAACATCTAGGCAGCCTTCCTGTGCACTTCTCTTGCAGCTCTGAGATCCAGCAACATCTTTGGGTTCTACTTTCTCATGACTGCCAAGATTGCCCTGGGGATAGAGTTGCCAGATTTAGCAAATCGAATACAGGACACCCCAGCAGCTTTGAATTTCAGCTAGACAGCACATGGGTTTTGTTTGTTTGTTTGTTTGTTTTTAAGTGGGCTCCAAATATTGCCTGGGACATAATAGCACCAAAAAAAAATATGTTGTTTATCTGAAATTTGAAGTTAATGAGGCATCGTCTATTTTATTTTATCTGGCATGTTTCCTTAGGGATTATACCTATTCCAACCAGCCAGATGGGGAAAAGATCATGAGTAATCATGCTCTAGGGAATCTTTATGGTCCTGGCTGGGATGCATTCACTCATCAAGAATCAATTCGCTTCCCACTCTGGCCAGGTTTCTCTTACATCCCTCCACCAGCCACGTGTTTCTTCTAATCTGCTTTAATCATATTGCCCCTCTCTGTCAGCCTCCCAAACTCCTCAATGTGTCCTGGAAGTTCCTGCCCCTAACCCAACTGGGCGGCTTCATTTATTCCTCATTCCTCTCTTCCCCAACTCCTGACACCTTTCTTCCATGCCTCATAGAAATTGCTGAGGAAAAGAGGCAAACTCTAAAATATCTGAAGAGATTTACTCTGAGCCAAATATGAGGGACCAATGGTCTGTGACATGGCCCTCAGGAGATCTTGAGAACCTGTGCCCAAGGTGGTCAAGGCACAGCCTGGTTTTATAGATTCAAGAGAGACAGGAGACATTAATCCAATACATGTAAGATGTACATTGATTCAGTCTGGAAAGCCAGGATAACTCAAAGCAGTGGGGCTTCGAGGTTATAGGTAGATTTAAAATTTTTCTGATTGACAATTGGTTGAAAGAGTTACTATCTAAAGACCTGGAATCAATAGAAACGAGTGTCTGGTTTAGGACAATAAGGGGTTGTGAAGATCAAAGTTTTATCATACAGAGGAAGCCTCCAAGTAGCAGTCTTCCAAGAGAATAGACTGAAAGTGTTTCTTACCAGACTTTAAGGTCTGTGTCGATGTTAATGCTGATTGGGTCCCCAAAGGGAGGAGGGTGTAATGAGGCATGTCCAATCCTCCCTTCCCATCATGGGCTGAACCAACTTTGGAATGCCCTTGTCCGAGAAGAGGGGTCCATTCAGATGGTGGGAGGGGCCTTGCAATTTTATTTTTGGTTTACAAACTCTTTGAGCCAAAATGGAGTTCATCTGTGCCTCAATAATTGCTCAGAGAGGGAGGAAAGTCATGACTGAAATGGGCTGATTGTCACTTAAATAAACACCCAGGGCCCCACCAGGAGGAAGTCTGAAGCAAGTCTTCCAACTTCCCTGTGAAATCCCTGATTCCTTTTCCTCTGTCTATGGATTCTGAGTCCAGGGTCTTTAACTGGCTTGAGTAATTTTTGTTAGCATCTCCAAAAAGGTAAAAGAGAAACTGAATATAGAAAATAGTGCAAAAATAGAAATTCATTTAAGGTAGGGTGGTTTTTAGGCTTCCGTTCAAGAAAAATAGTCTGACCCAGTTTTCAACTAGGTCAAGATGTGGTAAACTGAGTTAAATCGTGAAAGGCTCACATTACCCTAGAGCAGAGGAAGATTTTTATGAAGTCACTTCCTTGCTGCTTCATTTGCTGGAGCGAAACTTGCCATTCCAGCCTAGTGAGTATGGTACCCTGAGGGGGCGAGGGAAAATGAACTCATAACTTTAGCAACCCTCTTCTTGCATTTTCCCATCCTCCTCCCACCTTTTACCAGGCTCACCATTCCCTTCTGCAATAGTTGGTTTTTCCCTGTTTTAATGAGTTGGAATGACCCAAAAGGGGTGGCTTTGTGGTGTTTTTCATCTCTTCTTTCCACCTTTTCTTTTACTCTTAGCAGAGTAAGAGGGAGAGAGACTTGCAAGTTAGAAAACCTAATAGTGTTTATCTTTTTTCTTCTTCCTTATTTTCTCTGGCATCATAACTCTTACATAGTTTTTGGTTCTTTCGCTTGAGTATTTACCTTAGCCTCTTTAAATTATCAAACTATTAAGATTCCTCTTATGCCATTCTTGTTTCTCTTAACAAAGGTTTTTCCCATCACTTGGTTCTGTTGATCTTTGAAATTTGAGCCCTTTTGATTTCCTGCAAATGTTTGCTCTTTTAAGAAAGAGAAATAAAAATAAGCCACATTTTATTTTTGCCCCATGAACTTCTAATTTTCATGTTTCTATTAAACGTTTCTGATCATTTCTCTTTTTTTCTGCTAAAACTTTTTTACTTTTCTCTCATGTATCTCTCCCCTTTTTCATCTAAGAGAGATCTTAAGAATGCAGCTGCCAATGTCTTCTTTGTTTATTTCTTCCCTTTTGCACTGCAATGCTTCCCTATACGTTTATCTTCTTATATCTTTAATCTCTTTTCTCTATTTCCCACCTGACTCATTCCCTTCTCTCTCTTCCCCTTTGTATCTTTGCCTGAATTTTCTCAAGTTTTCCTTAGTTTTCTCTTCTTTTCTTTACATATTCCTTGGTTTTTCCATTGGTTTGTATTTCCTTGTTTTAAGGGAGAAGGAGGGATATCTTAGATATTCCTTTTTACTTCATCACAAAAATGTTCTTGCTTCCAAAAAGTCTCTAGTAAATCTAAACATGAACAGGACATATTCTGGCCTCTGACCTGCCTTGGGGGCCCCATTTCTTAAACCCTCACACTCACCTGGAGTGCCAGACTGGAGGGAAGAATCGCAGTGCCAAAGGGGTGAAATAGGCAAAGAAGACTTTAGCGTGAGTCTTGCCTCTGCCTAGAAAGCTCTTTCCTTCTCTGCTAATTTCCTTCTTTCCCTCCAAGACTGATCCTCAGAGTGAGGACTTATTCTCACCTTCCTAGCCCTGCTGGCCAAATCTCATTTAACCTCATTATCACTCTAAATTCAAGGTGGGATTGTAAATTTGATCTTTTAAAAAATTTTTCAGTTATAGCAACATATGGAAGAATGCATGAAATAAATATACAGTATATTAAATCATTACGTTTTGAAAATCTGTGAACCTGCATGCAAATCAGCACTCCCTGAAACCTCATGTGTTTTGTTTCAGCCATACCCTGCTCACATGCTCCTGGAAATAACTACGGTCCTTGCCCTTCTGATAATCACGTCTTCACTTTTCTTTATCGTTTCACTACCTTTGTATGTACGCTTAAAAGTAAAGTTTAATTTTTCATGGTGTTGAATTTTAAAGAAATAGCGTCATCTTGTGAGTGTTCTCTCTTGTCGTCTTCTTTTCACTAGATACCAAGTTTAAGATTCCAGGATGTTATTGCATTCAGCTGCAGTTTATTTTCTCTTCTGTCTAGATTTCCATTGCTTGTGATGTCCCACAATTTATTTATTCTTTCTAAAGTTGACGGCCCAGTTTGGAGCTACAATAAACAATGCTTCTGAAACCATTCTTTTACAAGAATCCTGGCACATGTATACATGCATTACTCACAGGCATGTATGAGAAAGAACTGCTGACTCAAAGAGTATACACGTGTTCAGCTTTAGTAGAAAATGCCACACTGGGCCAGGCACAGTGGCTCACACCTGTAATCCCAGCACTTTGGGAAGCCAAAATGAGAGGATTGCTTCAGCCCAGGAGTTCGAGACCAGCCTGGCCATCATAGTAAGATCCTGTGTCTAAAATAATAAAAATAAAAAAATTAGCCAGGCGTGGTGGCATGTGCCTATAGTCCCAGCTACTTGGGAGGCTAACGTAGAAGGATCGCTTGAGCCCAGGAGTTTGAGGCTTTAGTGAGCTATGATCACACTGCTGGACTCCAGCTTGGGAACAAAGTGAGACTGTGTCTTGAAAAAAATTTTTAAGACAAACTCTTTTCCAGTGGAGTTACCACAGTTTTCTTCCTCAGCAGCAGTGTATGGGAATTCCTTTTGCTCCATAGCCTTGCCAAAACCCTTGCTCAATGGATGGGCAAAGACGGTATTCTCCATCTCTATATGCCCGAACCTACCAGATTGACTGGCATGTAGAAGATGCTCTCATTCGTTATTTTGTAAAATTCCCTTGTGTTTATGAATCATTATAGACTTAGTCCAAGTCTAAAATTTTCCAAGGATCCATCTTAGAGGGATTTCTGGTCAGGAGAATGTGAACAACAGCAACTCTGGAAATTTTTTTTTGAGATGGAGTTTCACTCTTGTCGCCCAAGCTGGAGTGCAGTGGCATGATCTCGGCTCACTGCAACCTCTGCCTCCGGGTTCAAGCGATTCTCCTGCCTCAGCCTCCCAAGCACCTAGAATTCCATGCACTTGCCACCATGCCCAGCTACTTTTTTGTATTTTTAGTAGAAACAAGATTTCACCATATTGGCCAGGCTGGTCTCGAACTCCTGACCTCAGTTGATCTACCCACCTCGGCCTCCCAAAGTGCTGTGATTACAGGTGTCAGTCACTATGCCTGGCCTATATTGCTATGTTTCTCATGGAACATATCCTTAAACCCTCACCTCTAATAAGTAAATAGATGCCTAGTAAATGTTGTAAAATTACAAGTCATTATGTGTGGATTTTTATTAAAAGATGTCAAAGAAGACACATTTGGCCACACCTAGCACTGTGTCTTCATACTTTTCCGGAGATCATTTACTAGGAATGACATGAAGTGAACTTCATGCACAGAAAGCTGAAACTTATAAACACATGTTCCAGGATTTTTTCTTAAATGTCAGTGAAGTTTTGCTAATAAAAATTTCCCCACCTAGAAGTAAATGTTTCCCTTAATTCAGATGTTAATTTGAGTGTACGAGGTAATGCTCTACTTTTTTCTTAATGCCATTTGGTTAGGGTATCTGTGATAAGGTGGCTTAAAATTCTCATCTTTAAATCTCTTTGACCTTTAAAACTTTTTCCTTAAAACAATGTACATTTGAAAATGTTCTTCAAATAGAACACAAGTCTATGAGAGAAATTATTTCCCTTTACAAAGAACTTTTAACAAGTTGATAAGAAAAGAGAATATTAGTCATTAGAAAATTTGTGTAAATTGTTGTTACACTTCAAAAAATAATGTTTGAGACACAGAAAGGAAAGAACCTCCTGGGGCTTCATCTTATCCAATTATCAGTCCCTACCAACTTCATCAAGTCATTTCCTAAATGATGGATAAATCCTTATCAGAGCGTTACAGTCATCAATCAATAGAACAAAAAAAAAGATTAAAACTTTATTCAAAATGATTGTATTTTAGGGCCGGGCACAGTGGCTCACCCCTGTAATCTCAGCACTTTGGGAGGCTGAGGCAGGTAGATCTCTTGAGGTCAGGAGTTCAAGACCAGCCCGGCCAACATGGTGAAACCTTGTCTCTACTAAAAATACAGAAAAATTAGCTGGGCATGGGCATGGTGGCGTGCACCTGTAGTCCCAGCTACTCAGGAGGCTGAGGCAGGAGAATTGCTTGAACCTGGGAGGCAGAGGTTGCAGTGAGTTGAGATCATGCCACTGCACTCCATCCTGGGTGACAGAGCAAGACTCCACCTCAAAAAAAAAAAAAAAATCTCATTTGATTTGGCATAGTGATTCACACCTGTAATCCTAGCATTTTGAGAGGCTGAGGCAAGAGGATTGCTTGAGGCCAGGAGTTCAAGAGAAGCCTAGACAACATAGAGAGATACTGTATCTACAAAAAATAGAAAAGTTAACCACCAGGGGTGGTGGTGTATGGCCTTTGTTCCCAGCTATTCAGGAGGCTGAGGTAGGAGGATTACTTGAGCCCAGGTGGTCAAGGCTGCAGTGAGCCATGATCACACCACCACACCACCAGCCTGGGTGACAGCGCAAGACCCTGATTCAAAATAAAAATCACATTTGCCCCCCGGTCAGCCATATTGTTTCTTTGAAGTCAGAAATAAAGGACTTTTTGCAGAAAGAGGTTGTCATCAGCAAATGACAGGGACTTTGCTGAGTAGAAAGAGCAGTGAGCTGGGGCTAAGAGGTTTCCCATGCTGTAGGCTTCTTGGTGTATACTTGAAAAGCTCCCTGAGCATCAATTTCTTCACTTGTAAAATTAGATAAATTAGATAATATCCAAAATCACATGCAGGCTTTAGTTTATGTGATTGAGTGATTGATACTAAGGCCCAGAAATAATGAGAAAGTAAAACTTTTATTTTAATCAGAGAAAGATCACAATGTAACCACCTCATGGGTTCTTCTTGCCCAGATAGAATCAATTTATCGAAACAAGAGAATTGCAGTAGAGAGTTTAATACACACAGAGCTGGCTAAACAGGAGACCAGAGTTTTATTATTACTAAGTTCAGCCTCCTGAAAATTCAGAGGCCAGGTTTTTTTAAATTTTTTATTGTTTTTTGTTTTGTTTTGTTTTGTTTTCCAGACAGGGTCTTGCTCTGTCTCCCAAACTGGAGTCCAGTGGCATGATCACGGCTCACTGCAACCTCAACCTCTTGGGCTCAAGCAATCCTCCCACTCCAGCCTCCCAAGTAGCTGGGACTATAGATGCATGCCACCATGCCTGGCTAATTTTTGTATTTTTTGTAGACATGGGGTTTCACCATGTTTCCCAGGCTTGTCTCAAACTCCTGAGCTCAAGTGATCCACCCCTCTTTGGCCTCCCAAAGTGTTAGGATGGCAGGCATGCTCCACCACACATGGAATAGAGGCTAGGAAGTTTTTAAAGATAGTTTGGCAAACAGAGGCTAAGGAATGGGGAATGCTGATTGGTTGGGCCAGGGATGAAATCATAGAAAGCCATCCTCTTGCTTTGAGTCAGTTCCTGGGTTGGAGGCACAAGACCAGATGAGCCAGTTTACCATTCTGGGTAGCAGCAGCTGGTTCAACAGAATGCAGTCATAAAAATACTTTGAACACCAATCGTCTTAGGTCTTACAATAGTAATGTTATCTATAGGAGCAATTGATGAGGTTAGGAATCTGGTGGCCTCTGGCTGCATGACTCCTGGGCCATAATTTCTAAACTTGTGGCTAATTTATTAGTTTTACAAAGGCAGTCTTTTCCCCAAGCAAGAAAGGGCTTTGTTTTGGGGAAGGACTATTACCATCTTTGTTTTAAAGTTAAACTATAAACTAAATTCCTCCTATAGTTAGCTCAGCCTATGCCCAGGAATGAACAAGGGCAGCTTTGAAGTTAAAGGTAAGATAGGGTCAGTTAGGTCAGACCTCTTTCACTGTCATAATTGTCCTATGTCATATTTTTCTCATTGTCATAATTTTTACAAACATGGTTTCAATAATGTTTTACATACTCTAGAAATTAAACAAAAAATCCACTACACATTTACCAAAATGGCTTTAAAACATTTAAAAACAACAGTACTAAATGTTGGCAAGTGCGTGGAGTAACTGGAACACCTATGTATGGTTGGTGGGAATTTGAAACGTTATAACCATTTAGGAAAAAGATCCATCACTTTCTTATAAAACTAAACATATATTTACCCCCAACCCAGCAATTCCACCTCTAATGTACCCAAGAGAAATAAAAATATATGTCTACAAAAATATTTGTACAAGCATGTTCGTAACAGTGTGAAACAAAAATGAAATTCTAAGCCTCCCATCTGACTAAATGGACCCTCTCTCCTGATTGGCCAAGGGGATCCTAAAGAAAACCTAAACACTATTTTAGGCTATGAGGGGAAGGTAGGTCAAACATGCCTCAGTTATACCCCATCTTGTTGAAGTTTAAGCAAAATTGACCACCATTAATATTAAAACAGAGATCCTAAGACTGACAAAACAAACTCTTTGTAGCAATGAGATACTGTACTCCAACCTACGCCTGATATAACATCACATGAAGTATAGCAGGCCTTGAAGGAAATCAAAGTATTTCATCCCAAAATATATTTATTTGACATGTATTGAAATGGCCCTGCAAAGTCATCTTTTATGGGGAAAGTTTGCATTTTGTAGAGAATTCGCTTCCCTTTCCAGGTCTTTTCCTTATTCAGGAGAGACTTAACTAAGAGACTGACATCTTTTAAGGTCTAATAAGAGACAGTTATCATCTATTCTCTCTGAAGCCTGCTACCTGGAGGCTTCATCTACATAACAAGAACCTTGGCTTCCCCCTTATCTTAACTCAATCATTTCTTTCTGCTAACTTCAACTCTTTAGGCAAAGCTTAACCTTTTCAACAAATTGTCACTCAGAAAATCATTGACTCCACCTATGACCCATGGCTACCCTCTTCAAGATATCCCACCTTTCTGGGCCAAATCAATGTATATCTTACATGTATTGATTTACATCTTTGCCTGTAACTTCTGTCTCCCTAAAAGGTATAAAACCAAGTGGTAACCCAACACCTTGCGCTCATGTTCTCCGGACCTCTTGAGGCTGTGTTCTGAGCCATGGTCTTATATATTTGGCTCAGAATAAACTTCTTCAAATATTTTACAAAGTTCAGCTTTTTATTGGTCAACAACAGCTTTATTCATAATAATCCAAAACTGAAAATAGCGTGGCTGTCCATCAACAGGTGAATGAAAGAACAAACTGTGGTATAGCTATACAATGAACCACTACTCAACAATAAAATAGGAAATACACTATTCATTTAGCAGCATTGCTAAAAAAAAGAAATAAACAAAATGGGCTATTAATACATGTTACAACATAGATGAATCTAAAAATCACGCCAAGTGAAAGAAATCACATACTGTATGTTTTAGTTGGTTCTTGCATTGATATAAAGAAATACTTGAGATTGAGTACTTTATAAATAAAAGAGGCTTACTTGGCTTGTAGTCCCACAGGCTATATAGGAACCATGATGTTGACATCTGCTCAGCTTCTGAGGAGGCTTCAGGAAGCTTGCAGTCATGGCAGAAGGCGAAGAGGGGAAAGGCACGTCTTACATGGCAGGAGCAGGAACAAGAGAGCAAGGCAGGAGGTGCTGCACATGTTTTAACAACCAGATCTCAGGAGAATTCACTCACTATTATGAGAACAACACCTAGAAGATGGTGCTAAACCACTCATGAGAAACCCACCCCCATAATTCAACCACCTCCCACCAGGCCTCACCTCCAACATTGGGGATTACAATTTGACATGAGATTTGGTGGGGACACAAATCCAAACCATATCACTGTGTGATTCCATTTAAATCAAGTTTTAGAACTAATCTACAGTGGAAAAATTAATAACAATGTTTGCCTTTGGGATAGTTGTTAACTATTGACGAAAAAAGGTGTGAGAGAACTTTCTAGGGTGACGATAACACCATATATTTTTGGGGTTTGGATTTTCACTTTGACAAGTGTAGGCATTTGTCAAAATTGATGGAATGGTACACTTAAGATTTGCGCATTGCATTTTAGGTTAATTACCTTAAGCATAATAAACAAATATTGAACCATAATTAATGATAAGTAGTTTGAAATAGAGAAAGGTAGAGAACACTATGTCTGCAACTTATTTTGAACTTTTTCAGAAACTATGTTGGGTTGATGATGGATAGAATTAGGAGATGAAGCAAATTGGGATTACATATATTAATCACAGTGTCCAGTTAGTGGGGGGATGTGTTCACTGTACAACTGTTTCAATATTTCTATATGTTTTACATTTTAAAATTTGTACAATAAAATGTTAGGAAAACAAATCAAAAATTAAAGTGAAAAGGAAAGAACTGAACCTGATTATTTGTCAAGATGATACTATACCATAGAGAAAAAAAGTTATTTAAAGTCATTTTTTTAACACAATGCTTTGTAATAACTTAGTGGGACAGGGTGGAAGATGGCCAAATAGGAACAGCTCTGGTCTGCAGCTCCCAGTGAGATCAACACAGAAGATGGGTGATTTCTGCATTTCCAACTAAGGCACCCAGTTAATCTCATTGGGACTTACTAGACAGTGGGTATAGCCCACAGAGAGCAAGCCGAAGCAGGCTGGGGCATTGCCTCACCCAGGAAGTGCAAGGGGTCAGGGAACTCCCTCTCCTTGCCAAAGGAGGCCCTGAGGGACTGTGCTGTGAGAAATGGTGCATTCCGCCCTGATACTAAGCTTTTCCCATAGTCTTCACAACCTGCGGACCAGGATATTTCCTTGTATGCCTACACCACCAGGGCCCTGGGTTTCAATTGCATAATTGGGTGGTCCTTTGGGCAGACACCAAGCTAGCGGTAGGGGTTTGTTTTCATACCCCAGTTGTGCCTGGAATGCCAGTGAGACAGAATCATTTACTCCCCTGGAGAGGCAGCTGAAGTCAGGGAACCCAGCGGTCTCGCTCAGTGGATCCTAGCACCACAGAGCCCAGCAAGCTAAGATCCACTGGCTTGAAACTCTTGCTGCCAGCACAGCAGTCTGAGGTCAACCTGGGTCACTTGAGCTTGGTGGGGGGAGGGGCGTCCATCACTACTGAGACTTGAGTAGGCAGTTTTCCCCTCACAGTGAAAACAAAGCCTCCGGGAAGTTCAGACCGTGCAGAGCCCACCACAGCTCCGCAAAGCCTCTGTAGCCAGACTGCCTCTCTAGATTCCTCCTCTCTGGTAGGGCATCTCTGAAAGAAAAGCAGCAGCCCCAGTCAGGGGCTTATAGATAAAATTCCTGTCTCCCAGGGACAGAGAAGCTGTGGGCACAGCTTCAGCAGACTTAAACATTCCTGCCTGCTGGCTCTGAAGAGAGCAGTGGATCTCCCAGCACAGTGTTTGAGCTCTGATAAGGGATAGACTGTCTCCTCAAGTGGGTCCCTGACCCCCGTGCCTCCTGACTGGGAGACAGCTCCCAGCAGAGGTCGACAGACAACTCATATAAGAGAGCTCCGGCTGGCATCTGATAGGTGCCATTCTGGGAAGAAGTTTCCAGAGGAAGGAACAGACAGCAATCTTTGCTGTTCTGCAGCCTCTGCTGGTGATACCCAGGCAAACAGGGTCTGGAGTGGACCTCCAGCAAACTCCAGCAGACCTGCAGCAGAGGGGCCTGACTGTTAGAAGGAAAACCAACAAACAGAAAGGAATAGCATCAACACCAACAAAAAGGACATCCACTCAAAATCCCCATCTAAAGGTCATCAAGATCAAAGACCAAAGGTAGATAAATCCACGAAGATGAGGAAAAACGAGTGCAAAAAGGCTGAAAATTCCAAAAACCCAGAATGCCTCTTCTTCTCCAAAGAATCACAACTCCTTGCCAGCAAGGGAACAAAATTGGACAGAGAATGAGACTGATGAATTGACAGAAGTAGGCTTCAGAAAGTGGGTAATAACAAACTCCTCTGAGCTAAAGGAGCATGTTCTATCACAATGCAAGGAAGCTAAGAACCTTGAAAAAAGGTAAGAGGAATTGCTAACTAGGATAACCAGTTTAGAGAAGTACATAAAAGACCTGATCGAGCTGAAAAACACAGCACGAGAACTTCGTGAAGCATATACAAGTATCGAAAGCTGAATCGATCAAGCAAAATAAAGGATATCAGAGACTGAAGATCAACTTAATGAAATAAAGCATGAAGACAAGATTAGAGAAAAAAGAATGAAAAGGAACGAACAAAGCTTCCAAGAAATATGGGACTATGTGAAAAGACCAAACCTACGTTTGATTGGTATACCTGACAGAGACAGGGAGAATGGAACCCAGCTGGAAAATACTCTTCAGGATATTATCCATGAGAATTTCCTCAGCCTAGCAAAACAGGCCAACATTCAAATTCAGGAAATACAGAGAACACCACAGAGATACTCCTTGAGAAGAGCAACTCCAAGACACATAATTGTCAGATTCACCAAAGCTGAAGTGAAGGAAAAAATGTTAAGGGCACCCAGAGAGAAAGGTCAGGTTACCCACAAAGGGAAGCCCATCAGACTAACAGTGGATCTCTCTGGAGAAATCCTACAAGCCAGAAGGGCAGGGGATGGGGGTGCCAATATTCAACATTCTTAAAGAAAAGAATTTCCAACCCAGAATTTCATATCCAGCCAAACTAAGCTTCATAAGCAAAGGAGAAATAAAATCATTTACAGACAAGCAAATGCTGAGAGATTTTTGTCACCACCAGGCCTGCCTTACAAGAGCTCCTTAAGGAAGCACTAAACATAGAAAGGAAAAACCAGCACCAGCCACTGCAAAAACATACCAAATTGTGAAGACCATCATGACTATGAAGAAACTGCATCAACTAACAGGCAAAATAATCAGCTAGAACCATAATGACAGGATCAAATTCCCACATAACAATATTAACCTTAAATGTAAATAGGCTAAATGCCCCAATTAAAAGACATGGACTGGCAAACTGGATAAAGAGTCAAGACCCATCAATGTGCTGTATTCAGGAGACCGATCTCACGTGCAAAGACACACATAGGCTCAAAATAAGGGGATGGAGGAATATTTACCAAGCAAATGCAAAGCAAAAAAAAGCAGGAGTTGCAATCCTAGTCTCTGATAAAACAGACTTTAAACCAACAAAGATCAAAACAGATAAAGAAGGGCATTACATAATGATAAAGGGATCAATGAAACAAATAGAGCTAACTATCATAATATATATATGCACCCAATACAGGAGCACCCAGATTCATAAAGCAAGTTCTTAGAGGCCTACAAAGAGACTTAGACTCCCACACAATAAAAGTGGGAGACTTTAACACCCCACTGTCAATATTAGACAGATCAATGAGCCAGAAAACTAACAAAGATATTCAGGACTTGAACTCAGCTCTGGACCAAGCAGACGTAATAGACATCTATAGAACTCTACACCCCAAATCAACAGAATATAAATTTTTCTTGGCAACACATTGCACTTATTCTAAAATTGACCACCTAATGGGAAGTAAAACACTCCTCAGCAAATGCAAAAGAACGGAAATCACAACAAACAGTCTCTCGGACCACAGTGCAATCAAATTAGAACTCAGGATTAAGAAACTCAAAACCACACAAGGACATGGAAACTGAACAACCTGCTTCTGAATAACTACTGGATAAATAACGAAATTAAGGCAGAAATAAATAAGTTCTTTGAAACCAATTAGAACAAAGACACAATGTACAAGAATCTCTGGGACACAGCTAAAGCAGTGTTTAGAGGGAAATTTATAGCACTAAATGCCCACAGGATAAAGCGTGAAAGATCTAAAATCAACACCCTAACGTTACAATTAAAAGAACTAGAGAAGCATGATCAAACAAATTCAAAAGCTAGCAGAAGACAAGAAATAACTAAGATCAGAGCAGGACTGAAGGAGATAGAAACATGGAAAACCCTTTGAAAAAATCGACGAATTCAGGAGCTGATTTTTTGAAAGATTAACAAAATAGATAGACCACTACTAGCCAGACTAATAAAGAAGAAAAGAGAAGAGAATCAAATAGACACAATAAATAACGATAAAGGGGATATCACCACTGATCCCACACAAATACCAGCTACCATCAGATAATACTATAAACACTTCTACACAAATAAACTAGAAAATCTAGAAGAAATGGATAAATTCCTGGACACATACAGTCTCCCAAGACTAAACCGGGAAGAAGTCAAATCCCTGATTAGACCAATAACAAGGACTGAAATTGAGGCAGTAATTAACAGTAAACCAACCAAAAATTGCCTAGGACCAGATGGATTCACAGCCAAATTCTATCAGAGGTACAAAGAGGAGCTGGTATCATTCCTTCTGAAACTATTCCAAATAATAGAAAAAGAGGGACTCCTCCCTAACTCTTTTTATGAGGCCAGCATCATCCTGATACTGAAACTTGGCAGAGATACAACAAAAAAGAAAATTTCTGGCCAATATCCATGACAAACATCAATGCAGAAACCCTCAATAAAATACTGGCAAACCGAATCCAGCAGCACATCCAAAAGCTTATCTACCATGGTCAAGTCTGCTTCATCCCTGGGATGCAAGGCTGGTTCAACATATGCAAATCAATAAATGTAAAACTAAAATCCAAGGAATTAAGTAAAAACTCTGTAACATTAAATGTTATTGGAAATACCAATATAAACTAACACATTTTCCAATATATTTCCTAGTTCTTCCCTTATGGATAATATTAGGAGTCATAACACCTATTTACAACAAGTACCTTAGAATTTAGATTGTGATTTCTATATGCCATCACCTGCCACCCACAACATATCTATGGCTTCTTGGAGAAATAGTTGATTCCAGGTCTGAGGTACAGAAGGCCAAAGGCAAGCCTGAGACGTCTTGCTACAGAAAGCCAGGAATGCTCAAAGACTAGTGGGCACATGTCAAAAGGGCACAAGAGCTACATTTGGGTTAACATGGGCTCCACCAACCTTAACCCTAACCCTAACTCTAACACTAATCCTAACCCTAACTTACGTTTCAGTCTTTAATCCATCTGGAGTTAATTTTTCTATAAGGTGTAAGGCAGGGGGAGGTAAGGTGTGAGTGACATGGGTTAACATGGGCTCCACAACAGTAAGTGATTGCAAAACCTTGAATAAATAAAAACCCATACCATATAGAAAGAGGAAGGGAAACATACATTTGCTGTCACATCAAATGCTTACTCTAAAAAATTGTTACATTTTTCTAACTCTATCCTCAGGGACTGAGGAAAAGCTCTTTTTTACAGAGGAATTTTAGCTAATCAATGCAGAAGGAATAAGAGATTTTTTTTTTTTTTTTTTTTTTTTTTTTTTTTTTTTTTTTTTGAGGCGGAGTCTCGCTCTGTCGCCCAGACTGGAGTGCAGTGGCTCAATCTCCGCTCACTGCAAGCTCCGCCTCCCGGGTTCACGCCATTCTCCTGCCTCAGCCTCCTGAGTAGCTGGGACTACAGGCGCCCGCCACCTCGCCCGGCTAGTTTTTTTGTATTTTTAGTAGAGACGGGGTTTCACCATGTTAGCCAGGATGGTCTCGATCTCCTGACCTCGTGATCCGCCCGTCTCGGCCTCCCAAAGTGCTGGGATTACAGGCTTGAGCCACCGCGCCCGGCCGGAATAAGAGATCTTTTTAAACCACCAAAGAAGTAATTGATTCAGGCAAGGATCATCCATGGATTTAAAAATATTACTATTCAAAACCATAATGGGGAACAGGATATTGGCATATATCAAAATGTCACCCTGTGGATTATTTACTATTTGCATAGGGAAGTCCCTCCCTTATAATGGAGAGATCTGACTGGCATCCTGCGATGATCACCAAGTGATGAAATTAGCTTCACTAATTATGCAACAAACTACCATTATTTGCCTTGTGAAGTGAGGCATGTAATCCAAACGTCACCTATAAAATTATGTCAATTTTACCTAAATTTCCTCAGCTTTTAGACTTAACTTTCAGTTTGAAGAAAACGTAGAGGTCAGAGAAAATATTAAATTAAAAGAAGCAACCACCAAATGCAGAATGTAAAATGTAACATATAATTCTTTTTTTTTAATTTTTTTTTTTTTTTTTTTTTTTTTTTTTTTTTTTTTGTAGAGACAGGAATCTCACTATGTTGCCCAGACTGGTCTTGAACGAGCTTCAAGCAATCCTCCTGCTTTCGCCTCTTAAAGTACAGGGATTACAGGCGTGAACCACCATACCTGACCCACATATCTCTTCAAAAAGTCAACGTGGGCTGCGCACGGTGGCTCGTGCCTGTGAGTTCCAGCACTTTGGGAGGCCAAGGGAGGCGAATCACTTGAGGTCAGGAGTTCAAGACCATCCTGGCCAACATGGTGAAACCCCATCTCTACCAAAAATACCAAGGCATGGTGGTGCTCAACTGTAATCCCAGCTACTTGGGAGGCTGAGGCAGGAGAATGGCTTGTACCCGCAAGACAGAGACTGCAGTGAGCTGAGATCATGCCACTGGCCCACAGAGCTCAACTTGGTCTCAAAAAAAAAAAAAAGTTGACTTTTTTTTTTTTAAGATAACTAGAGAAACCTGGTGAAATTTCTAGATTAAAAGAGGTGTAACTGGCCAGGCACGGTGGCTCACACCTGTAATCCCAGCACTTTGGGAGGCAGAGGAGGAAGGATTGCTTGAGCCCAGGAGTTCCAGACCAGCCTGGGTAACATGACAAAACCCCATCTCTATAGAAAAAAAAAAAAAATCATTAAATTAAAAAATATTTAACTAGCAAGGTGTAAACCTTTATTAGGACCTAATTTGGAAGGGAGAAAGAACAGCCGAAAAAGACATGTGGAACACAATTGTAATGTGGATTGGACAATAGATGTATTAGAGAATGATTGGTAACTTTATGAGGTGTGATATTGACATTGATGATGGATGAGAATTTCTTTAGGACACCCATGCTAAATTCTTAGAGATGAGATTGCATTGTATCTGCAACTTACTTGGAATGCTTCAGCTAAAAATTTCAGACAGAGAGAGACTGAGCAAGAGCGAGAGAACAACATAGTAAACAAGTGTTGAAACTAGTGGGTAGGTGCCTGGTGTCCATCGTACCAGCCTTTCAATTTATTTGTACATCTGAAAATCTTTCATAATAAAATGTTTTAACAAAAAGGAGAGCAATGAATAAGATCATCTTTTATAAGCTCATAGCAGAGAGTGTGTTTTGAAAATAGGACAGTATCAAATCAAAATGAATTTAAAATAAAATTATGAAATATTCGAATAAAGTAAACAAAACCAGGGTTCTGTTCACCATGAGTAACACCAGGTTATCTGGCTTCCAGTGCTGGTCTTTTCTAATCTATCCTATGACTTGCTGCCAAAATTCGTTTTCAAAAAATACATCTGATCATATTGTTCTTCCTTTGATGTTTTAGGATCAAATCCTAACTTCTTTCGAAAGACTCCTGACATACTCCTATTCACATTCTCCACAACAGCCAAAAAATGACTTGCTCTTCTTCATAAAAACACCTTTTTTTTTTTTTTTTTTTTTTTTTTTTTTTTGAGACAGTCTTGCTCTGTTGCCCAGGCTGGAGTGCAGTGGCACGATCTCGGCTCACTGCAGCCTCCACCTCCTGGGTTCGAGCGATTGTCCTGCATCAGCCTCCCGAGTAGCTGGGATTACAGGTGCCCACCACCACGTCCAGCTAATTTTTGTGTTTTTAGTAGAAATGGGGCTTCACCGTGTTGGCCAGGCTTGTCTCAAACTCCTGACCTCAAGTGATCCACCCACCTTGGTCTCCCAAAGTGCTAGGATTACAGGCACGAGCCACCGGGCCTGACCCATAAAAACGCCTTTTGTACCAAAGCTTTCTTTGTTCTCTCAGTATGATGGATATCATGGATTGGCTCACTCAACTTCCAGTCAGTCTTTTTTTCTAACTGGAAAGGTCAGAAAGTTAAGAGCAACGTTTTTGAGAACTGCCTTGTGTCTACAGTGCTGGATGTGGATGGGGTCTGCCTATTAGATGAACTAGTAAAAGATTTGGAATGCAGAAATGAGGAAGGGTCTTGTTTGAGAGAGGATCTTGCTCTGTCACCCAGGCTAGAGTGCAATGATATGACCATGGCTCATTGCAGCCTCAACCTTCCAAGCTCAAGCGATCCTCCCATCTCAGTCTCTCAAGAAGCTGTGACCATAGGCATGCACCACCATGCCTGGCTAATTTTTTTCTAATTTTTTGAGACAGGGTCTTGCTCTGTTGCCTAGGTTGGAGTACAGTGACACCATCTCAGCTCACTGCAACCTCCACCTCCTGGGCTCAAGCGATCCTCCCATCTCAGCCTCCCAAGTAGCTGGGACTACAGGTGTGCACCACCACACTCAGCTAATTTTTGTGTTTTATGTAGAGATGGGGTTTCACCACGTTACCCAGGCTGGTCTCAAATTCCTGAGCTCAAGCGATCCACTTGCCTTGGTTTCTTAAAGTGCTGGGATTACAGGCATAAGCCACTGCACCCAGCCTAATTTTTTAATTTTTTTGTAGAGACAGGGTCTTCCTATGTTTACCAGGCTGGTCTGGAACTCCTGGCCTCGAGCAATCTCCCTGCCTCACCCTCTCAAAGTGCTAGCACTACAGGCATGAGCCACTATGCCAGGCTAGGGTCATCTTTACATCTTTTTTTCCTAGTCTTTGCAGATCATGAAGTGTTTCTGCAAGCATTCCATATCCTTCACCAACTTCAAGGGTAATGAGCTGTCAGAGCTTCTTGATGAGGCTTTCTAATCCCTGGATTGTAGCTGTGGGGGGTCCAGCCTCTAGTTTCTTCGTAGTCTAGGTGTGGGTGAAGTGGTGGTCACATTGCCGGCACAGCAGTTGGTGACTCCAATCAATATTCTTAATTCCAGCATAGCTCCCATGGTGGGTCACTTCTTTCTGTTTCTAGAATTATTCCTAGAAGAGCAATTATGAACCAATCCTTTCAGCCTTTCCAGTAATTTTCTATGGCCAGATTTCCTGTATTAAATCCCTTCCTGATTAAATTACTTGCAGTGATTTTCATTTTCCACTCTGAACTCTGATAAAGCTCTATGAATCTAAGAAATAAATATCTTTAAAAAAATAATATTTTGTGCCAGGCATGGAGGCTCATGCCTGTAATCCCAGAACTTTGGGACGCCAAGGCAGGCAGATCACCTGAAGTCAGGAGCTCAAGACAGGCCTGGCCAACATGATGAAAACCCATCGCTACTGAAACTACAATAATTAGCCAGGCGTGGTGATGGGTGCCTGTAATCTCAGCTACTTGGGAGGCTGAGGCAGAAGAATCTTTTGAACCAGGGAGACAGAGGTTGCAGCGAGCTGAGATCGTGCCATTGCGCTTCAACCAGAGCACCAAGAGTGAAACTCCATCTCAAAATAACAATAATAACAATAATAATAATATTTTGAAATGACAGGAACTTACACTTGGGCAAGGATTCCAAAACCTGGAATATCAAACCACCTTTAGACACTTGGGAAAAAATAGATTTCCTGACTCCACCCCAGACCTATAGGATAAGATCCTCTCAAGGTGGAGTCTGGAATACATTTTTAAATCCCCAGGTGATAATGATGCAACCTGCCTAGCATGGAAGTGCATGGACTCATATGTAAGACTTAAAGATGTCAGGTCTCGTAGATGTCATGAAACCCAATCTGATGCAAGACTCTCAAGGCTAACATTTTGTTATTTCCCAACTTTCCTCTCCTACAGATTACAAATTATTATCTGTAGTAATTTATTAGCCTGGCAGGGACAGTCTTCTAAGGAAAGCCACCTTTGCAGAAAAAAAATGAAATCACTTCTTTCAAAACTACATAACAAAATAAATTCACAGACTAACCTGTGACTTAAAAATCCACATTTTACTTTACAAAATATATAATGAACTTACAGTAGTATGTGATATACAACTAAGCTCTTTAAAGATATTTTTAACAGCTCAAAACACAGTCCAGATTTTACTAATATACTAAAACAAGATCTCAAAGTAGTATATCACAGAAACATGATATTACAAGATCAGAAGCAACCTTCAAGATAATTATTCACAACAGGAACTTATAGTAGAAGGCATAGTCCAAAAATAAAGACATTGGGCCAGGTGAGGTGGCTCAAGCCTGTAATCCCAGCACTTTGGGAGGCCAAGGTGGGCGGATTGCCTGAGGTCAGGAGCTCAAGATCAGCCTGGTCAACATGGTGAAACCCCATCTCTACTAAGAATATAAAAATCAACTGGGTGTGATGGTGGGCACCTGTAATACTACCCGGGAGACAGAGGTTGCAGTGAGCTAAGATCGTGCCAGTGCACTCCAGCCTGGGTGACAGAGCAAGACTATGCCAAAAAAAAAAAAAAAAGAGAGAGAGAGAAAAAAGAAAAGAAAAAGGAAAGAAAGAAAGAAAGAAAGAAAGAAAGAAAGAAAGAAAGAAAGAAAGAAAGAAAGAAAGAAAGAAGGAAAGAAAGGGAAAGAAGAAAAGAAAAGAAAATGAAAAAAAGTAAATTCAGAGGCCCTTCACCTTGATCTTTTACTGAGTCGCTGGTTGAACGACAAACACAGTGTTTAATGGGGCATATAGGACGCTTTTCAAATAAATGCCAAACTGTGTTCACTACTCTACTTAATCATTTTTTAATTTTTCCTGAAATCTTACCTTGAGGTGTTTCCTAACCTAACCCCTTCTGTTGATCCTGCACTAATGTGCAAACAGTTGGAGAGTTGATCAAAGATGAACAAGAAAAGCAAAGTAATAAAAAAAGTAACAAAAATCTGTAATATTGAAAGAGGCAAGTGATTGTGGAAATGTGTTCAAGGTACTTGAGTCAGAAAATGAAGGCAGAGGGGCAAAGTTTTCCTCCAACATCACCTTTAAAAGCCTGAGAAATAATCGAGAATAAATACCCATCCACTTCTAATATTCTGAGTCTGACAAGAGCGCTGAGGGAGTGCTGCTTTCTGTTGGTTGCAGAAGTGGACCACAGCTATGCCCGGATTGCTTTCAATTCCTCACCTCTCTTCTGGGTATCAGTTACATTGAGTTCTTTGAAAATTGTAAGACTGAATGGCTAACTGTTAATTCAATATCAGAAATATTCTGACCTGATTTTCAAGGTGGAGAATTGACATTAGTAAATAAATACACATGAGATACATTTTGAAACCCATCTGGGCCTGTTCAGAAGCAAGTTCATGATTAGTAATTTCATATAGACTCTGCATTTGATAAGTAGAGTATCGGGATCTTAGAGTTTAGGGTAAAAGGTGGATCCGATGCTACCAATTCTCACTAGTCCTTATTTGCAGTGATTGCCAATAAGCTCATAGAAGAAAAGAAAAACTTAATTTAGCGACTTGAAATACATAAAGAAAATCAAACATATTTATTGTGTTGTATTTGGGCAAGTGACCTCAAGATCATTAACTTGTCAGGTATTTACAGAGTTTCTAGCATGTGACAGACACTCTGTCCAGCCTGGGATAGAGTGGTGAGCAGGGTCTCTGTTATCAGGGAGCTTACATTCTGGGCACGTTCCAGTGTACCTGGAATGCTACCCATGGTCCGATGATCTCATTCTGCTCAGAATTCTTAAGGCATGGACTTTACAGCCAAGTTGACCTGGACTTGGACCTGGACCTCACCTCTTGCTGAACATGTAAGCCTGGGTGCTTGTTCCACCTACTCTCTCTCCTGTCCTCCCGGTCCCCAGGGTTTACATGTCCATCAACACAGCACCATGTTGGAATGGGAAATGACCTGGTCCCGTGGTGTAGAGAGAGAAAGCTCACCCATGTCCTTCAGATGAGGAAGGCCAGTTCTTGGAGGAAGCAAACAACATTTTCCCTGCAAACTCCCTCTTAATCAACTTTCCAGCTTCAAGGATCCATCCAAAGAGGACTTCTTCAGGCTGATCCTTACCTTCACAGAGATAAGCAGGCCTGTTTTCTCTCTCATGAACTTTGACCAGAAAGCAAACTCACCTAACCATGAGAATCAGCCTGGCACTTGTAGAAGTACAGATTCTTAGACTCTAGGCCTACTAAGTCAGAATCTCCAGAAATTTCTATTTTTAACAAGCAATACGGAGAAACACTATTTCAGGATCATAGCCCTGGACAAAATCTAATTAAGAGATGAAGCCAGGTGGCTTGCTAAACATAGGAGAAACTTTTCTCCCAAGGGGCTAATAGAAATGGTAGTCATCTAATTTCTTTTAACGCGACCACGATAAGCCTAAATTTTTTTTTAATTAAAGGATATGAAGAAAGAGAGATGGCATGTGGTACCTTGTTAAAACTGTCCCTGGTGCTTCAGTTTTTGCTGAGATTGAAACATTCCTGTCCTTTAGATTCAAAAATATTTCTTTAGGCATCCTAGAATTTTACTAAGTCTAGACATTACATCAAAAATTTAGATAGTACTATTTTGTTTTATGTATGTGTGTATGTATATATGTATTATTTATTTATTCATTTATTTATTTTGAGACAGAGCTTTGCTCTTGTCACCAAAGCTCGAGCACAATGGTGTGATCTTGGCTCACTGCAACCTCCACCTCCCAGGTTCAAGCGATTCTCCTGCCTCAGCCTCCTGAGTAACTGGGATTACAGGCTCCCACCACCATACCTGGCTAATTTTTGTATTTTTAGTAGAAACAGGGTTTCACCATGTTGGCCAGGCTGGCCTCGAACTCCTGACCTCAGGTGATCCACCCACCTTGGCCTCCCACAGTGCTGGGATTACAGGCGTGAGCCACCACACCCAGCCCTGTTATGAGCATCTTTATCCACACATATTTATGCTCTTATGCAGTTATTTCCTTAGAATAAATTCACAGGAAATAGAAATACTGTACTGTGAAATAGATACATATTTTTAAGGCTTTTGATGCATCCTGAAAATGTGTCTTTAGAAAATTTCTACTGAATTTTACTTCTACCAATTGTGTATTAGAGCGCTGGTTTCCCCTGGGAATTATCAGGTAGTTTTTCTAGCCATTCCAAGTCATCCCAAAAGCACGTTTTAGCTGCAAGGCTTCGTGTTAGCCACTGCAGGAAATGCAAAGAGGTAGAAGCTATGCAACGTTCCTCACCCAAAGAAAACCACAGCATTGTGGAGAGAAAGCTCATGGAGGAAGAACAGTGCATGGGAGAACAAGGCACAAGCTCCATCAGTGGGAGAAATGCAACATGCTACGGACGCTGAGAGGAATGAGGGAGAAGCTTTGGCTGATCTGGGAGTAGTCCATGGAGGAGCACAACCACTCAAGCTGGACCTTAATCTAGATAGAGATTTGGCAGCGTTCTTGGTGAAGTTCTGTATGAAGATGTGTGGACAGAAAATGGCGACGTATGCCCACGCCATGGTAAAGAAGCCAGTGTGCCTGGAGTATGTGAAACACATACATTAAGAGGCAGGATGAGAACTGGATCATGGAAGGCCCTGCAGCCTAAGCTGAGGACCTGATAAGTAATGGATACCCAGAAGTGATTTAGAATCCTGAGAATGATAAAATCAATATTGTGGCATAGATTTGGCAAAACACGTTCAAATAAGAAGAGATAAAGGGCTAGAAAGCCTCTTCAGAGGTGAAAGCCACAGAAAGATGAGGGCGGTGAGAACGGAAACAAAGAGTAGGGAGGAAAACTGTTGCCAACCATGACCAGCCAGGTGAGTGCCTGACCAGTGGTGGGGGCGGAAGACTAAGGGTGAGGAAGGAGCCAGACGACTTTGTGGTTTTGAACCTAAATGATTGGTAAGTGGAGAGAGACAGACGGACTGGTAGACAACAGACAGAGAGAGAGACAGACAGAGAGAAGTCTCAACCTCAGGGAGAGGTTTTGGGAGGAAATACTCATAGTTTGTCCAGAGAGAGAGGGAGAAGGAAGGGAGGGAGAGTGAGAGGAAGGGGATAAAAAAAGAAGAGAAAAGGAAAGGAAACGAGAGGAAAGGAAGGGAAGGGAAGGGAAGGGAAGGGAAGGGAAGGGAAGGGAAGGGAAAGGAAAGGAAGGGGAGAAAGAAATGAAAGAAGAAAAGAAGAAAGGACGAAAGCCCATTAAAGAAAGAAAGAAGAAAGAAAGAAAGAAGAAAGAAGAGAAAGAAAGAAAGCAAGACATACGAAATAACGCGGGAGAAATATGTATGGACGTGACTGAATGATACAGGAATGACGGATGAAGTAATTACTGAACGGCAGTACTGACTTCATGGAGATTATTCCCCTTTCGTTCTTGGAGGGAGTGAGGACGTGCAGTAAGGAAGGAAAAGAACGAAAGAGCGAGCAAGCCATGTAATGAAAAATATTGAAGAAAAAACAAAGAAAGGGTTAATTTTTGGAGCAAGGTAACGAGAAGGATGAAAAGGAGGTGGAACCCAGCTGGAGAGGACAGCATGGCCTTGGGCTAAAGGGAGAAGCCCCTCCAGCATTCAGGAAGATCTAAGCGGGCGCTGCTTGGAAGTCAAGAGAGAAGCCCGAGGACACCTGTCCATGACATCTGTGCTCCTTGAGAAGCAGGAAGTGAGGCCCCCTAACAAGACAGCTCTGTAAGGAGCTGTGTGTGGGGGCAGCATGGCAGCTCCAAACAAGTCCAGCCTGGAGTAGACACCAGGAGAAGCTGCTAAGTTCAGCTAAAAGACGACTAAGGTCAGGGGGACTTACTGCTCCCCTCATCTTGACCAACTTTAGAAAGGCTTCTTCCTGCCTCTACACCTGGCCTCCCTTTCCTTAGAGCATCTATTAATACTTTAGAAAACTTGTCTTTGTGAATCGTTTCTCTATGCCTTTGAGATGTATATTTTTGGAAAAGCCTCTTGTCCATTTTATAGCACACGAATGTCTTTCTCAAGGACTTGAGGGCCATCTATTTGAAATGTAGATACTGCCCTATCTCCCAGCTCTGCAGTAGTGTGACAACCTAACCTCTGTGGGCAGCCGCCTGGCTCTGAGCTGTAAAACTAACTCCATCACGAAGATATGATACAGTGTACTTTTCCTTTGGTAAAGCCAATCAGCAAATGCAGAGGGCCGACCATACCTTACCCCAGCTCTGAAAAACCCTTCTGTCCTCTGTTTCAGTGGAATTGAGTCCAGACAACAGTACCGGCCTTTCTACCCTATTGTAAGATCCTTGCCTGTCTGACTTTGTCCGGTGCGATTTTTGTTTACTTACAGGCATACGGGAAGCCCAGCTGATTTGGAACATCATGAATTTGCAACTGACCAGACCATAAAAAGCGGAGTTCTGCCCCAGTGCTGAGCCAAACGTAAATCAAGAGGATGAAGGGTGGCACAGCAGCATGTGTGTGGCACAAGGGGACAAAGAGACCAGGATTTTGACAGGAGAATTGTTTTGGTGTCACATCCTGGGATTTAGGCTGGCTGGGGAAAGAACCAAAGCCTGCGGATAAACTGAAAGAAAAGGGAGGAATCAAGAAACTAGAGAACTGCATAAGATTAAAAACTAAAGCAAAGCAGAAATCAAGAAATGAAATTAACTACCAAGAAGAGAGGAAGCCGTCCTCAGAGAGGAGTCAGCCAGTTCAGTTCCTGTCATCCTCCACTTGAGTTCCTTCTTAAGCTCTCCCGATCTCCTCAAGGTGGCAGCTGCCTCTTCCACCCTCATCTCCAGCCCCTTTTGCAGCCTGTGCGCCTACACACATACTCACTAGTGCATACACACGTGTGCACACACGAGCTTCTGTGCACATGCCTCAATTTCCCCACCTGACAACTCCCAAGGCATCCTTACACCCTCAGCTCCTGGAGGCCTCCTGCCAGCCCCAGGTAGAACTCATGGCCTTTCCCTTAACTCCTATAGCATTCCTACTACAGACAGTGCATACAATACAGAATTTCGGTTTTGTGTTGAGTTTCTTTTTTGTTTTTAGTTGGAGAAGATTTTTACCCCTTTTGCGGCAGAACGGAAAACAGGTTGCACCAAACGGAGAAAGTGCGGCTGATTCTTAGGGTAGGGCAGGGAGGAGGGGCAAGTCAAGTCAGGCCTAGACAAGTCAGCTCTGCCAAGCTGAGCAGAGTGGTGGTGGCAGGAAGAGGCAAGTGGCGAGGGCAAGGCCTGCCCCGGGAGCCCTAGGGGTGGAAACTTAGGAAATGGAATCATTTCAACAAGTGAAACAGCATTCGGGCCAAATGGGACCGCACCCAACATGCCAAACCCAGGAAGCCAAGGAACGAGGCTGCGTTGAAGGAGACAGACACCATGTGTCCTTTCTAATTGCATTTGACAGAATGCCCAGGGAAGGCCACGAAACTGCTGCAAAACAGGACAAAGAGCCTCTGCTGTTACAGAGGGCGGTGCAGGGGGATGCAGGGATGCCCTGTGTGATTTTCAGGGAGAAAGACCTATGTCACCCTTTGGCTTGAGATGTGAAGCAATTGCTGCCAAATAATTCAGGTGAGATGGGATGTTCATTAATTCGGAAGTTTTTCCAGGACTACGCCACTTGATAAACAGTTCTACCCCCAAAATGGGGCTAAGATTGATGTGGGAGAATTCCTGGAGTAATTCACATAAGAAAAGAGAGGAATGTATGAAAACATGGTTTTGGTGAACAATGTTAGAAATAAATTGGTCCGGCGAGGTGGCCCATAGCCATAATCCCACCACTTTGGGAGACCAAGGCAGGTGGATCCCTTGAGGTTGGGAATTCAAGACCAGTCTGGCCAACATGACAAAACCCTGTCTGTTCTAAAAATACAAAAATTAGCCGGGCAGGGTGGCACATGCCTGTAATCCCAGCTACTTGGGAGGCTGAGGCAAGAGAATCGCTTGAACCTGGGAGGCAGAAGTTGCAGTGAGCTGAAATCGTGCCACCGCACTCTAGCCTGGGCAGCAGAGGGAGATTCTATCTCCAACAAAAAAACAAAAAGTGTATGAATACATGAAATAAATCCCAAAGGACCCAGCATTAGCCCCCATTTGCTCTTCTTGGCTCCTTAGTCTTTAGGTCCTTTACATACGTGGATCTGCTTCTAAATTTCAACTCTCAGTAATAAGCAGGTCTTTCTTCCCTGGATTTAAGCCTCCAAAGCACTAAGCTCATTATGGCCTGAGTCTGAATGAATCTACATTCAATACTTTCCTCATCACCTGGAATTTAGGTGATGAGGAAATTAGGTGAATTTCTTCAAATTAAGAATTTAAACTTTAATTCACCTAAATGTAAGATTTTAGATTATTGAATTGTAACAATCTCTTAAAATCATTGTTTTTCAGGTGAAGGGAGAGGGAACCAGAAACAAGAAAAATGAAAAAAAAAATGTACACTAGCTTTTCAAACTTGTGAACATTTCCTGCTAGAAGTGCCTTGATGTCAACAATGAAAGGAATACAAATTGTGTTGTACCATTCTGGAGAACAGGCAGCATTTTCTGTAACCACATTGTTGTATGGTATTTATTCCTAGACATTGTTTGTTTTAACTGAGCCAGAGCCACAGAAAGAACACAAATTCGAAGAATCACCAGACTCAAGGAAAGTCAGTGCTGCTGCGTGCTAATGCAATCCCCAAATCACAGTTTGAATGCATATTCAAGTTTTCCTAACTTGAGTTGGCCCCAGCTGGAGACTTGACACTTGGTAAGCTCAGTGAAGAAAATTGTATAATCTTAGGGGTTCTAACCTATGAGCTACCCTTTTACTCAGAGTAAAGCGAGGCCTAGTGCAACAGTCTTCCATGGACCTATGTTATCTCCAAAAACTAAGACTGCACTCTTGGGCCAGGCACGGTGGCACACGCCTATAATTCCAGCACTTTGGGAAGCCAAGGCAGATGGATCACTTGAGGTCAGGAGTTCGAGATCAGCCTGGCCAACATGGGGAAATCCCATTTCTACTAAAAATACAAAAATTAGCCAGACGCGGTGGTGTGTGCCTGTAATCTCAGCTACTGGGAGGCCGAGGCAGGAGAATCGTTTGAACCTGGTAGGTGGAGGTTGCAGTGAGCAAAGATGGCACCACTGCACTCCAGCCTGGGTGACAGAGGGAGACTCTGTCTCAACTAAAATAAATAAATAAATAAATTGTAAAACACCATGGTACTGATGAATTTCTACAGGGAAAGAATGTAAGGTGAGAGGAGAAGAATCTTTAGGCTTGAAGTCTAAATATGCTTGGTGTCTAAAGGTCAGGCAAAAGAGGACAAATCAGTAAAGGAGAATGAAAAAATGACAAAGTGATCAGAAACTGCACTCCAGCCTGGTTGATGGAAGCAAGACTCTATCTCAAAAAAAAAAAAAAAGAAAAGAAAAGACTACACTCTTGGACAGGTTTAATCAGACCTGTCTTCCTTGCCCTATCCAGGGTCTTTTCTAAGCCAAGGGGAAGATGGAGGCTTTGTTTCTGTGAGAAAGGCAGGAAATTGTGTCAGGCTCTACACAGATATGAAGTTCTCCATCCCCACCCTCTGTCCCTTTTCCCAACCTTACTGTCCTCATATTTCATACATTTATTTGGTGATACGTGTTGTATGTCCCCTCTTCTAACCATGAGGCACAGGAAAGCAGCAAGGTTATCCTGTTTATCCCCAGTGACCACCTCAGCACCTGGCACATAGTAAGTGTTCAATAAACATCTCTCGGTTGAAGGAACACATGAGTGAATGAGTGGAAAACATTATTTTTATCCAACAAACTGTGAAGAGATGTAGCAAGAAAGAAAAGTACAACAGTGTGATATATGTCTGGCACTGCTAGGGAAGACGGTGTCCACATCACAACTGAAGCTTACTCCTTGGAGAAACAAACTTTTTATTTAGAAGCCTTTTTGATCCCCCCCAAAAATCTAAAGTGCTCTAATACTTTGATGGTATCGTCTAGAACAGCAGAGCAAACAGATGTACAAGAAGATTGCAAATAAGCAGCCCCAAGGCTGAGCATCAGGCACCGGAAGTGCTGCTGTCTCCTTGAGACAAAAACACCTTATGCCAGAGGCCAGGAGGGAGCCCTGAGAACAACTCTAGACTCCACTGTATCTTTAAAGACTGTGTGACCTTCAGTAAGATTCTTAATTCTCCTGACCCTCGGTTTCTTTATCCAAGAACAGGCATAAAATTAGAGTTCAGAGCTCGTATTCCAATAAGGTACAGTGGCAATCTTAGCAAGTTATATTAACATACAAATGCTTAAATAATCTAGATATTATTAATGACATGATTATCACCCAAATTTTTGCATTCATCTTTTCTTTCTCATACTGCTCGTGCTTCCATCCCAATTCTCCATTGTGCCTCCAACTCAACTCCACAATGTCCCCCATGACCTTCAATGGAAACTTTTTTCTATTGTAAAGCAACTTCCCTGTCCTTCCGTCTTCTACTTCTTCATCTCCTGGCTTCATCTGAAATCTGAGTTTATGGCAAGAACACTACTTCTCCCTGGGATCTTCTCAAGATGAAGGGGCTCCTCTCCCACTCCTCTCCCACCACAGAGCCAGGAGTGGGTAGAGACCAGCATTCTTGTGCTTCCATGACGGCACTTCCTCATTCCTACATACCTTTCCCATCATCTTCTTTGAAGCATATGGATGTCATTAGACCATCCACTTCCCCTCCCTCTGGCTGTCAGTTAATGGCCTTGATCAGTTCTTCAGCTCAGTGTTCCCTTTCATTCCTGTTGATGACATCAGTGTGGACAACTTTGTAACCGTGTGGCACAATGCTACTTATCCAGTAGCCTTATCCCCTTGCATAGTAAACTCCAATCCAATCCAGCCTCTATTTCTAAGTAGGGTCGAAGAACATGCTAAATAACACCACGGGAATGCAATTAACAAAACTCACAAGGTGGGAAACCACAGAACAAATGTCTTGGTTTCTCCAAAGCATAAATTTCAAAGGAAAAGGAAAGGAGATGGGGCTGGTGGTGAGGAGCTCTCAGATTAAAAGCAAAAAAAAAAAAAACAAGCCAAAACAAATGAAGTGTGTGGACCTCTTTTGGATCTTCATTTATACCTTCATCTACATCTTTAAATCTTCATTTAAAGAAAAGATGGATGCAAATAATGTTTTTTAAAGCAACTTTTTTTTTTAAAGCAAGCAGAGAAATTTGAATGCTGACTAGACATTGGATGATATTAGAGAATTAGTGTTGATTTTTAAATCCATGTGAGTGAAATTGTATGTTTTTAAAAGTTCATATATATATATATATATAGAGAGAGAGAGAGAGAGAGAGAAATACTTATAAACAAAATAACTTAATGTCTAGAAATTGCTTCAAAGTAATCCAGGGGGGATAGATGGGAAGAAGTGAGTTGGGTGGTGTACATGTAACAAGATTGGCCATTAGTCAGTTGAATCCAGATGATAGATACATGGGGGCTTTTTATATGATTCTCTCCACTTTTGTATTTTCCTTTAAAAAAGTGGAAGGAAGCAGGGCTTGGTGGCTCACACCTGTAATCCCAGCTCTTTGGGAGGCCAAGGCGGGAGAATGCTTGAGACCAGGTGTTTAAGACCAGCCTGGGCAACATAGTGAGACCCCATCTCTCTTTTTTTTTTTTAAAGGAAAAAGTAGAGGGAAAATCAGTGGGAATGACTCATCCATCCTGGTAGCCTTCCAATCATCACCCTGCTACCCCACCACTTGAGTTGCACACCCACAGTCACACGCTTGAACTTTGGCTCCTGGAGCTGCTCCAGCCCCTCCGGCCCTCCCATTCTCCTGCTCTTTGACCACACTGAGGCTTTTTATCTGAGGCCTCCCCATACTCTCCCAGTGTCTTAGATACCTTTGGACTTCATCTCCTGTCTCTGGTCTAAACTGCATAGTTCAGCACTTTGACCCCTCTCTGTACCCTTATCATTGACTCTCTCGCCCTCTTGTCCTTGCGCTGTGCCTAAATGCAAAGCCTGAGCCTACACTAGTCCAATTAGTCACCACTGTCTATTCTTACACCCAAACTGCAGCAGGCCACCTGGTGCATGCCAATGGAAATCACAGCGGCTTAGTTATCTCCAACCTCAGTGAACCCCAACACTGTGGAACAACCTTGAGTGTACCCCTGTGTCCTCTACTGACTATCTCAAAGCATCTCCTTTCATGTCAAAAGTCACTCATCACTCTCAAAAGGTGACTAGTCTTTCACCAAGAAAAGCAAGACCACCAAATTCAAAGTCTGTTAACTTCCTCCATCACAAATTGTAAAACTCTCCCCACCTACTCCTGAGTGAATTTTGTTCCAAAAGAAGAGATGACTCAACTGAACTGTGTTCTGGAAACCACTTCTGCTTTTTGAGAGAAGTTGAGGTACCATTTGTTACTCTTTTAGAATCTTCACCTCTTTATAATATATTCAGTCTCTCTCTCATTCTCTCTCTCTCCTCTCCCTAACTCTTTCAATACTTTTCCATCTAAAGATAAAAGGCTCTCTTTCTAGCTTTTATTTCCTCTTACCTTCATTGTGAAACTACTTGTCACCATTCATTCTTCAACCCACTATCATTGGGATTCTCTCTCCTACACTACCTCACTGAATACTCCTATAGTTACCAATGACCTACAGATTGCCAGGGGTGAGATATTATTCCATCATTATCTTACTCACCTCTTAAGATGACACTAATGGAAGGAACTAGGGAGGCACCAAAGAACTTGGAGACTACTCTGAGAACACAGCAAGTGAAATCCACTTATAGGGCCTATGGCTATGGCCAGGCATCAGCAGTCTTACACAAGAGACTTTTGGAAAATATATGAGCAAAAACTCAGAATCATTCAGATCGTTAGAGTGTATTTAGGAGACAGAAGTAGACTCTTGCATAAACTAGCAGTGGTTCTCAAGAAGACTGTACAAACAGAAAGGACTACTTAGCCCAGGGGAGAGCAGAGGCATCCTGTGGTGTCACCTCAGAGAGTCAAGGGGCTGGATGAAAGTTCAAAGGAGACCTTCACCGTATCACTATTGCCTGAATCTAAGAATGAGAGTGAATTCATGTACTATACATGTCATTAAAAATAAGTACAGAGACTGAAGATTCTAGTAAAAGAAGTCAAAATCCAAAGAGTACATGCTGGATAGTTCCACATATATGAAATCAAGAAAAGGCAAATTAATCTATTGTGAAACAGGCCAGAACAGCTGTTACCCTTAGGTTGTACAAATGGAAGTGAACCTGAGAGCGCCTTCCTCTGCTGTGTTGTGGCAGGGTTGTTTCACAGGTAGATGCATATGCAAAAATTTATTAAGCTGCACAATTAGGATTTGTGTATCTGGGCCAGGTGTGGGGACTCACACCTGTAGTCCCAACACTTTGGGAGGCTGAGGTGGGCAGATCATGAGGTCAGGACTTCGAGACCAGCCTGACCAACATGGAGAAACCCTGTCTCTACTAAAAATACAAAAGTTAGCCGGGTCTGGTGGTGGACGCCTGTAATCCCAGGTACTCAGGAGGCTGAGGCAGGAGAATTGCTTAAACCTGGGAGGTAGAAGTTGCAGTGCAGTGAGCCGAGATCATGTCACTGCACTTCAGCCTGGATCACTCCAGAGCAAAACTCCATCTCAAAAAAAAAAAAAAAAAAAAAAAAAAATTGTGTATCTTACTGCGTGTAAATTATGCTTCAATTAAAAAGTAAATAGGAAAGCTTTTTTCCAAAATGGGAAAAAAAAGAGAGAGAGAGAGAGAGAGAGAGAGAGAGAGAGAGCTGTGAATCGGGAGTGGCATCCCTAATCCAAGATCATATTTAATCCAGTGAAAACTAGAGCATTAAATATTCAAATTACATAGCTAAGGCCCTGCTCTCTGATCCCAGGCTTAATAAACCAGCTTTGTGATTCCAGTTTGACTGATCAGGTAGCTTGCTCCCCTAATTTAGCCGTGTGCTTATGTCCACATACTTGACCCTTGGATGCTTTCATTGTTGATTAGTAAATTGGCATTCTAGCCTGGAGTTTTCAGTCTTCAGAAACTCACTTAATATTTATTAGTGGTCCTGGCCTCAAAAGATTCAGACAGCTTCAGAGTGCTAACAAACTTTGCTCCTTTCCTGACTCCACAAGCCTTACCTGCTGAGGCCTTCTGGCAGTGAGACAAATGTGCTGCCTCCTGACAATGCCTAGCTTTGGCTGTGCTGTTCCAACAGTGACTGATTGGGAGGAGAGGAGGGGTGTCTGGGATGAGTCCCAGGCTTCGCAATCCCACCTCTTCTGCACTTTTTCTGGTTTTTTTTTTTTTTTTTTTTTTTTTGGCCGTGGCTCTGACTGAGATTTCACCGTTTCTCAGCCTCCTCATTGCAGCTGTCTCTGGTACCTCTGCTTTCCATCCACCCCACCTCCCTTTCCTCTGCCACGCAAAGACAACATCTATTTCGACCTTTACAGTGGTTTCCCAGTGCTGCATGGTCAAGCCCAAACCACGACACTTAGTTGAGATAACAGTTATACTTAACCTGAAGCTACTCCACCCCTGTCCCCACGCACATATACTCCTCTTCATCCAGTATTGCTCAATGGTGGCGTCACTGGCGTTTGGTGTGGCACAGTTCTTCACTGTGCAGAACCATCCGGTGCATTCCAGTGGGTTTAACATCCCTGGTTCCTGCCCACTGCATGCTTGTTGTACCCACCCTCAGACATTGTGACAACTACACATGCCCCCAATATTTCCAAACACTCCCTGCTGTCCCTTTTCCAACTGGCTACTTCCTACTGATTCTTCATACCACAAGCATTGGCCTGAATCTTGTGACATTGCCATCTTCTCAGGTCAAGAACATCAAATATTGGCTATTTACTATGATTCAACTGCATAGTACTTCTTCTGGAAACCCTCAGGAACGATGCCCAGTGACTTTCCTTGTTAAAGTGCTGGCCACCCAGTGTTGTAAGAGCTGCTTTACTCGTTCCTGCCTCTCGCCACGTTGCTCAACCTTAATTATCTAGCAGTAAGTTACTACGTTTTAAGTCACTTCATCTCTGTATTGGCACAGTGCCCAGCACATACCAAACGTATGTGTGATGAATCAGCACACAGGATGTTGAGCATACTTTCCCTGATGATTCAGTGTTGCTGTTCCTGAGGATGCAGACGCCCTCGGGGACAATTGAGCCACTTACTCTTTTTTGGCTCCACGTCAAATGACCCACCACTGCCCTATTTTATGGATTTCTGTGTCTTGATTTTGCATGATATCATCAGTGTGCCTGCCTCCAGTGACCCCGTGTGTTCTTTGGAATCTGAGGCACTCTGTGAACCTTGGTGCATGAATGTACCATAGTTAACTACTGGTTCGGAGTCTTTTCATCGTGTTTCTGGGCTTTTACCAGGTTTCACACGTTTGGGGGCTCCCCTCTGGTGAGCAAGGCAGTCACTAAGAATTCTCTGAATAGTCACTTTCCTTTCAGAAACTGCTTAAAGATGACTCAGGAGGACTTTTAAAGGGAGAAATGTTCGTATGCTGAGATCCTGGCTGGTGACGGAAGGATGGAAGAAGTGATCCCTGAAGGTATATTCTAAATGGTTGTTGTGTCCCTGTAGTCAAAAGGTGTGTGGGCATGGTTTCTTATTTTAAACAGTTTTTTTAAAAATCAACAAACATTGGGTTATGAATTTCAGATATAGGATCTTTTTCAACTTTTAGTCTGGATGACTTGGAATTAAAGAAAAAAATAGAACAAACTGTTCCATTATAATTAATGTAAAATCAAATCCAGGGCCATGAGGGGCCGAGGTCAAGGGAACAACTAGAAGTAAGTGGCGAATGTAATTTCTCAGACAATTCTTATATTTTCTGTGCCTGGAAATGGTTTCAATACACATCATAAAAATGATATATAACTCAATCAGCAAAATAACTTTTTGTTTCTTTCTTTATTTTCAATATTTGTCTTATGAACATTTTTCTTATTTTATGATGTAATTACAACAATTTAGGAGACAGAACAATATAAACAAAAGAATGTTAAATAGTTTTTTTAAAAAAATAGCTTGTTGCTAGCAAGAAAGTCCATATAATCTTATTCCCCCCCAAACATAATTTTATACTTTGCACTAAACCAAAATAGCTTATGGAAAATTAGTATTAAATAGCCAAACACAGAAAACCTACAGTTATAAATAACATAAAATACAGTTTAACTTGAATGTGATGCTTAAACAAAGCAAACTATGATGCAATATGAATCAACTTCATTAATTGGACAAGTCCCAATGAGGTGCAAATTAGATAAGCACTAAAGCCTCCATCATGTGCAAGTGAAACCTCCAGCCCCAGCAAGGTTCTTTCTGTTCTTGGGCTAAGTCCAATTCCATTCCAGAAAAGCCACAGTTTCTACATCTTGTTGATTTTTTTGCTGTAAAATGAAAAAGAAGAAAAGTGTAAGTAATGACAAGGTGACTGCATGGGAGGAATGACTTTGGTACCTAAAGGTTGCTTCATATGCCCTTAATCTCAACTCAGTGTGTCAAGCAGCTCGGAGTTCAGATGAGGAAATTGAGGTTTAGACAGGATGGCCCTTGCCCAACCTAACTCAGCTCATTAATGACAGAAACAGGGTATGTACACATTTCTTGTGTCTCCAAGTTCAGTGGCTATGGCACACTGGTGTTAGGTGCCTTCCGTCCCTTGATAAAGTATTACTGTCTATTATTGTCAGTGTAAATCAGAACCATTGATCTCTGTTTAACTAATGTTTATTTTTCGGTTTTTAACAAACAACCAAATGCTGGATTGCCTTTACATTATATAAATAGGAGGCATCTTTGCAACAAGAATCTGGCAGCTAGTAACTATCAAATGCATAGAGAAATCTAATACATCTTTTAAGAAATCAATAAACTAAAATAATAATAACGACGATGATCTGGAAGTGGAAAAATGCATTCTTTGTTTTTGTGGTCCAACTCA
This sequence comes from Rhinopithecus roxellana, assembly GCF_007565055.1. Lineage (NCBI taxonomy): Eukaryota > Metazoa > Chordata > Mammalia > Primates > Cercopithecidae > Rhinopithecus > Rhinopithecus roxellana. Next base: position 21,613,133 of record NC_044562.1, read on the forward strand.
AATTTTCCCTTTAAAAATTCCACAATAGTTAGACTAAAGAATCTCAGAAACCTACGGCCCACCCCTTTGAATACTCCTCTTTCCTCAAACCTTTGCAGAGGCTAAATGTCAGTGTAACATACCTGAGGTGTCGTACAATAAATTTCACCCAGGTCTGCTTTGGATTTGCGCACACAGACAACCCTTTCCTTGTGTGAAAGCTGAAAAATCAGAAAATTTGATTTGTGTTGAATGAGCTTTTAAATGGGTTTTTCATAGAACGTACAATGGAGATTTTATATTCCAGTTCATTACACACTAAACACTTCAGTTGACGAGGTAAAATAAAATGCCAAAAAAACAAACAAAAAAAAATGCTTCTGATGAAGATTGCTGCAAAATGAAAGTGATTCTCCCTTTCTCTGCAATGTAACAAATAATAGTACGATGGCAGAAGATAAACTCCCAGAATTGTCGTATAATTTTGCTATTGGTGGTTACATAGAATATGTATGTATGTGATCAATAACTTCTATAATTCCAAAATATAATATCCTATATAAATCAAGAAAATTGTATGTGATAGTATAATTAGTTTGAGATTTTACTTTTGGTCTCAAACATTTTCTGGTAGAAGATGCTCAAGTCAAAATATGTATCTTCCATATTTTCCTAACATATCACTTTAATAGCCTTAGAAAGTGATTTTTGCCCTATACTAGTTCCTTTTGACCAAACAATTTTTAAAAAAGCAAGTTTTTGCCTTATTCCAGTCCTGTTTAAAGTGAACTTTGACGTAGATATGTACTAAGACAAAGCTATCTTTGCCACATCATTTCTTTCTTTTTAAGATAAGATCCCATGTTCAAAACATCAGGAATTTCTGAATGAAACTCTAAAAAGGCAAACATTTTTAAAACTGAAGTTTCTAAGTATTCCTGATACAATTGAATTAAAATCAATTCATAACTTACATGACAGCATTGATGTCGCAGGTTTCATTGGCCAGCTGCTGTGTGAAGCCCATAATAAATTTAGGATGAAGGATACGGTCTGTATATCGAAGACAGCAGTCAAAGTTGCTTGCTGCTAAAAAAAAAAGTGAAAGGTATTGGGTCCACATGAACAAACTTATCCTGTGACTGGTATTATAAAACTACCTTAAGTTGTGAAAAATCTAGTGAATCTCATGTATATGATGAATAAACCACTTAGTGGAAGAGTTTCAATGTCTTCGAAACTTTTGTAAGGTCGTTGAGAACCAATTTAACACAGTTTACAGTTCTTTGAAACAACAGTTCGTGTGCTGAGAAGTTTTGGTTCGATAATACAATTGAGAAACACACGACTTCTCGTAAGTGGGATATCTTTAGTAAGAAACACAAAATGACAATATTTCATTTCAATTCACTATAATCATTCAAGAATATGAGCACCCCCTTCCCTACTGCTTGAAGGAACCCTTATGTAGATAAACTTCCAAAAGCAGAAAATGAATAAATTGGCAGATCTTAATTTATTATCTGGCTACTAAGTCTTGAGAAATAGAGCTACAAAGGGAAATACGATTTATAGGAGTGAAAACGCTTTGAAATTGTCATGTTAGCTAATAGGAATGTTTAATTTTGTTCACAAAAGTTCAACACGTGGTTGGGCATGGTGGCTCATGCCTGTAATCCCAGCACTTTCGGAAGCCAAGGAGGAAGGACTGCTTGCCTCCAGGAGTTCGAGACCAGCCTGGGCAACATAGTGAAACCCTGTCTCTACAAAATAATGTAAAAAAATTAGCCGGGTGTGTGGCACACGGCCGTGGTCCCTGTTATTCAAGAGGCTGAGACCGGAGGTTCACTTGACTCCAGGAGGTTGAGGCTGCAGTGAGCAGTAATCATGCCACTGCACTCCAGCCTGGGTGATGAAGTGAGATCCTGCCTCAAAAAGAAAAAAAAAAAAAAAAAAAAAAAAAAAAAAAAAAAAATTCGATGTGCATTTTCAGGAATGCACCTGTTGCTAAAAGTGATGTGTGACTATTGAGCAACAAAGCAATACTTGGACATTCCCCGAGTCAGATAACAACATGCTGTCAGGTAAGGGATTAATGTTATTTCAAAGTTGGCAAGCAAAGTCCCCCGGGCCTTGTGGGGATGTTGATGACAGGTATTATAATCTACTCCTTAAGGATGAGTTTTGAACTTTACCAAAACTATTAAGTTGGGAGGTAAGAAAGTTGGGAATGTGGGAGTATTCTCTACATTTCAAAACTGCCCCATCTACTGGTAACATTACACACTTTGTATCACTCCCAGAAACAGCACTTTGGCTTTGTCCTGAAGTTTAGGGGTCTCTAAGAGCCCACCACTCCCCAAATCTGCTGAGACTGACAGCAAAGAGAAAAGCCTGATCCACAGCAGTTAACTCTTCTCTCCTCCACTCCACAATGGGCTGAAAACTTCCATCACTCCCTCTTGTATACTTTCAAACAGTTTTCCACCCCTTAGGGACCCCCAGTTGAGCTCAAGGCTTAAAGGAAAATGAAAATAGTCTTTCTCCTGTGCTGGCAGAAAGAGCGACACTTACCTTCTGATTTGCTGCAGAGGTGGAGTAGCAGCACTGACATCAAAGCAGCCAGGAGCAAACTCTTGCTACAGCACATCGTTTTTTAGCTCAAAAAACAGATCTGCTCAGTGCTGGGTACCCAGTGCTTTGGGAGTGCTGTTGTGTTCTGACAGCAGCCTGGGATGGCTCTATTTATAGCAAATATTGGGAATGTACACAGAAGGTGTGTTGTCACATGGGGTTTTCCCCATTGATCAACCAGCCCCATCATGTCATCATAAAAAAAAAAAAACCCCACAAGGAAAACTTCCTTCTTTTTCCTCATATTGGGAAGATGCAAAGGTCAGGGTAGGGGACAGGAATTTGAGAAAGGGAGAAATCCTGTTAAATTATTTGGATTTGCAAAGAGCAAAAGCAGCTCAGCCTTGTGGCCCAGAAAAGACTTTCATCCAGTTTTAACTTAATCATTTTTGCATCTGAAAGTAGAGGAATAACAGCGATACAAAGGTCAGCCCCACACAGGAACATTCCAGCACTCCTATTGTTACACCCTACTTGCTTTCCAGAGCCAGTCAAGGAGGAGGGGGAGGAGGAGGAGGTGGGATGCCAGGCATACTCTGGTATGCATATACCATCGCATGGTTCATGTTCAGCTGTCATGAAGAAGACCCTGAATTGCTAGACTAACATTCAGAGCAGATACTATAACAGTGCTACGGTACTGTCCGCAGTTAGAGCAGAAAATGTCAGTCTTTAAGTAAGGCTGAAACCTCATCTTCACCTTGATTTAATGTCAACTCTTCTAAGAATCTTATACATTCACTACATTCACATGACTTTAATCAATATTGCAGTTCAGGAAATAATCCTTACCTGCCTTTAGCTCTTCATGATGATGTACTAATAAAACTCAATATAGAGCCTCACAATGGTTGAAGAAAAACCTACCAGCAGTAGCTAGTCAGCAAAACAAATGTCAAATAATGGTACTAATGATGATAATGTAACATGACTCCCTCACCTAAGGCTGTAGAAGAGTTCTCCACTAGACCCAAATAGGTTGAAAGTAAAAGGATAAAGAAAGATGTACCAAACAGTAAACAAAAGAGAACTGGAGTTGGTGATGCCTATATCAGACAAAATAGATTTTTTTTAATGTTACTAGAAATAAAGAGGGACTTTCATGGTGACACAAAATTAACCCACTGGGAAGATATAAAACCTATAACCATACATATACCTAACAGTAGCACCCCAAACTACAGAAAGTAAAAACTGACAGAATTGAAGGGAAGAATAGGAAACTTTATTTTATTTTATTTGAGACAGAATTTTGCTCTTGTTGCCCAGGCTGGAGCGCAGTGGCACCATTCTCGGCTCACTACAACCTCCGCCTCCCAGGTTCAAGCGATTCTCCTGCCTCAGCCTCCTGAGTAGCTGGGACTACAGTCACGCGCCACCACACCCAGATAATTTTTGTATTTGGTAGACACAGGGTTTCACCATGTTGGCCAGGCTGAACTCCTGACCTCATTACAGGCGTGAGCCACCATGCCCGGCAGAATGGGAAATTTAACAATAAAAAAATTGACAGCTTTGATACCACATTTTCACTAAATAATAAAATTTAGGCAGAAGAGCCACAAGAAAATAGAAGACTTGAACAACACTATAAGCCAAATAGACTTAGCAGGCATCTAAGGACTACTCCATCCAACATCAACAGAATAGTTGCACATGGAGCGTTCTCTAGGATAAAGCATATGGTAGGTTATGGAACAAGTCTTGATAAATGTAAAACGACTGAAATCACATAAAGTATACATTCAAACCACAATGGAATTAAATTAGGAATCAGTAACAGACAGAAAGGAAACCATATATTCCTAAATAACCAATGTGTCTGGCCGGGAGTGGTGGCTCGTGCCTGTAATCCTTGTATTTTGGGAGGCTGAGGTGGGTGGATTGCCCGAGGTCAGGAGTTCGAGACCAGACTGGCCAACATAGAGAAACCCTGTTTCTACGAAAAATACCAAAATGAGCTGGGTATGGTGGCACATGCCTTCTAATGACAAAAACACTCAACTAACTAGGAATAGTTGAGAACTTTCTCAACCTGATAAAAGTCATCTATGACCACATCACAGCTGATATGAACAGAGATGAAAGACACAAATAATTGACCCTGATTAAAGAAGAAAATAGAAAATTTGGGATGGGCGCGGTGGCTCACGCCTGTAATCCCAGCACTTTGGGAGGCCGAGACAGGCGGATCACGAGATCAGGAGATCGAGATCATCCTGGCTAATAAGGTGAAACCCCGTCTCTACTAAAAATACAAAAAAATAACCAGGCATGGTGGCGGGCGCCTGTAGTCCCAGCTACTCGGGAGGCTGAGGCAGGAGAATGGCGCGAACCCGGGAGGCGGAGCTTGCAGTGAGTAGAGATCGCGCCACTCACTCCAGCCTGGGCGGCAGAGCGAGACTCATCTCAAAAAAAGAAAAAAGAAAATGATTCCTTTATAATTATTGAGGAATTCAACCTGTTAGCAAATAAAACATTTGTTTACTAAAAATACGTTTTATTTGAATAACAGCTTTTTTTTTTTTTTTTTTTTTTTTTTTTTTGAGACCGAGTCTAGCCCTGTCACCCAGGCTGGAGTGCAGTGGCACGACCTCGGCTCACTGCAACCTACGCCTCCCAAGTTCAAGCAATTCTGCTGCCTCAGCATCCTGAGTAGCTGGGACTACAGGCGCCCGCCACCACGCCCGGCTTAATTTTTTGTATCTTTAGTAGAGACAGGGTTTCACCGTGTTAGCCAGGATAGTCTCAATCTCCTGACCTCATGATCCGCCAGCCTCGGTCTCCCAAAGTGCTGGGATTGCAGGTTTGAGCCACTTTATTCTTCATGACATGAACAGGCTGTAACATAAATTAGGTGCATTCCAGCCTGGCCTACGTGGTGAAACCCCGTCTCTACTAAAAATACAAAAATTAGCCCATGTAGTGGCAGGCACCTGTAATCCCAGTTCCTCAGGAGGCTGAGGCAGGAGAATTGCTTGAACCTGGGAGGTGGAAGTTGCAGTGAGCGAGATCACACCATTGCACTCCAGCCTGGGCGACAGAGCGAGATACCATCAAAAAAAAAATTAGGTGCACAATAGATCTTTATTGAATGAATGAGTGAATTTCTATCCTTCCTCTTCAGTGAACAATAGGGTTCATGTAAATGAGTCATTATTTGAGTGATAATAATGCATGTCCTTTTTCCTCCCTGACCATAGCTTGTCCTTTGTGTGTGTATATTTGTGTGTGAATGTGTGCATGTAAATGTTCTAACATTGAAGACTAAGCAGAGATTATTTTCCATAGCAGAAAAGAAGTGGCCTTAGAAGTTTCATAAATCAGAATTCAATTTAGGGTTCTACGTGAAAGGTTAATTTCTCCCCATGGCAGCACAGTGGAAAAAAACAATTTCTACATGTCTGCCAAAAACATTTTTATTTTCCCAAGATCAAAAACAAGCACTGACAGGCTGGGTGCTGTGGCTCACACCTGTAATGCCCTCACTTTCGGAGGCTGAGGCAGGAGGATTGCTTGAAGCCAGGAGTTGAAGACCAGCTTGGCCAACGTAGTCAGACCCCATCGCTTAAAAACAACAACAACAACAAGAAAGCAGCGCTAATGGTCTACCTGCTGGGCCCTCCAAAAACTTAGGGACATTATCTGATGTACCTGTGTGAAGTTTTCATAATATTTACTATTAAATGAAGGTGAAGAGTTGCTTCTAGTTGGTTAAAAAACAGTTGAGAAGGAGATATTGAAGGTTGTCAGTGGTTGATAAAAACTGGTTTTAATGCTATCCTGGGACCCTCTGGTGGAAGCAAGGAAGGATTCCTATGGCCTCTCTGGTGATGTTTTGCTAAATGAAACCCTCCAACCTGCCAGCTTCAGAAGTATCCCAAGACGGCGCAATGGCTCATGCCTGGAATCCTAACACTTTGGGAGGCCGAGGCCGGTGGATTGCTTGAGGCTGGGAGTTCGATACCAGCCTGGGCAATACAGTGAAACCCCGTCTCTACTAAAAATGCAAAAATTACCCGGGGATGGTGGTGTGTGCCTGTAGTCCCAGCTACTGGGGAGGCTGAGGTACAGGAATCACTTGCACCCAAGAGGCGGAGGTTGCAGTGGGCCAAGATCACACCACTGCACTTCAGCCTGGGCGACAGATTGAGACACTATCTCAAAAAAAAAAAAAAAAAAAAGGTGTCTCAGATGTCTCAGATTATGTAGTCTCAGATGCTATGGCGAAGGGTAAGGAAAAAATTTTCAGCGGCCCTTTGGCTGTCAACAAGCATAAACAGTCAGGCACAAAAAACAAACAAAAACAAAACCCAGAAAACAAAAATAAAAAACACACATTAACAAAACCATTCAAGAGGTGGCCTTCAGCAAAATTAGCAAACTCCAAGGTAGGAAACCAGGTCATTTGGGGTGTGTCTGGAGGAGAAAGAAGCCCAGCATTGCAGTGGAGGTGATGAGAGCTGTAACTGTTCTGTTTCTGGATGAGCCCGCCACTGGCTTAGATGTTAGCACATCAAATGCACTTTTCCTGAAGATGACAAGGCAAAGAAGGCCCATCCTCTTCTCCATTCTAGCCTTGTTAGGCCATCTTCAAACCTTTTGATAGCCTTAGCTTGCTGGCTTCTGGAAGGGTGATGTTCCATGGTCGTGTACAGAAAACTTTGACATATTTTGCATTTGCGAGTTACCAGCACAAGTCCTATAAAAACTCTGCTGATTTATTTGTTCCATATCGTTAATAGAGGCTCCTCTGCTGTGCCCTTAAATAGGAACCAAGGAGGCAAGAAACCTGGGAACTCGAAAAGCCTCCCAATCAGGAAAAACAATGAATAGAGGAATTAGCTGAATTTTATGTCAATTCTTCTTTCTACAGGGAAACTAAATATGAATGTAATGAAATCTTAGTAGGTGAAAAAAGGAGTGAACTTTCTTTGATCATCAACTCAGTTGGAGTCCAGATGTTTATTCAAAAATTTGCTTGGTGAGCCTCAAGGCTCCATTCCTGAAATAAGAGCCCCAGTTATCAGACAGGGCATCCAGGTTCTTTACTGTGGTTTAAACAATAGCCCTGCAGAAATTTATCATAGAAGTGGCTTCCTGTTCTGCTTGTCCCGCAGCCAATGCCTGAACAGTCTCAGTGGTATTTCTTCTGGTCCTTGAAAAAAAGTAGCCTATGCATGAGTTTATTGGTGGCTATTTTAGACTATCATCATATTTCTTTGGAAAGCTGATATCTGACCTACTCCCTGTGAGAATTTTATAAAGTATGACATAATGAGTGCATTGCATCTTTTGTTAAGACCAAAGCTGAAGGTGGAATCTTTTTTTTTGGAGACAGAGTCTCTCTCTGTCACCCAGGCTGGAGTGCAGTGGCGCCATCTCGGCTCACTGCAAGCTCTGCCTCCCAGCTTCACGCCATTCTCCTGCCTCAGCCTCCTGAGTAGCTGGGACTACAGGCACCCACCACCACACCTGGCTAATTTTTATCTTTTTAGCGCCCAGTAGAATAAAGTATGACATATCTACAAAAAATATAAACCACAAAAAGTAACACAGGAGATGATATGCTATCCTACAGAAAGCATACATAGATATAAAACATACAGATAGATATAAAGCATACAGCTAGATATAAAACATACAGCTAGATATAAAACATACAGCTAGATATAAAACACAGGATTTCTCCTACACATGGGAAAGTAAGCCATGTTATTTCACAGCACTTTTGAATGCATCTTCATCTTTCTTTTATTTTGATTTTCAGGCTCAATGTATTTGTGATCAAAAAGTTTGTTGTTATTAGATAGTATAAAATAAAGCAGATCATTTCTGATTATTGCAGATTATTGCTTCCATTATTGGACAAGGAAGTGAGGACCTGGCTGCTTTCCAAGGAACCTTTCGCCATGGTAAAGGCAATTCTATTTATCAATGTACATGAGGGCTCAAAGGTCTTACTAAGAATTTCCCTTTTAACTTTTGAAGCCAGTGAGTCTTCCTTACCACTTCAGAATAATTTGCATAACCAAGCCTATCAACTTTCCGTGATTAAATTGTCCTTACAACAAAGAATCAACTCCATTGAAACAACTTTACAGGTCCACATGAGTGATTTTTTAAATCTTCAAGTCTTTTAGGAAATATGAGCTTTTTAAATTTTAGTATTATCAAACCAACTTTGCCTTTCTTTGCTCAGCTGGTGGTAGAATGCCTTAAGCCCTGTTGGCTCAACCAAGATCTGTGCCTTGAAATCCAGGTTGAAGGAGGATTAAAATGCTAAACAAAACATCAAGAAATTAAAACTCCCCTAAGAAACAAGGTAAATGCTATAGGACATACCAAAATACTCAGTGTTCATGCTGAATGTCTGTGTATGTGTGCATGGCGTCACCATGAGAAGATACCTGGGTGTACTCTGTAACACATGTACACTGATTATTGTGCTTTAAAATAGTATTGATTTAGGCTGGACACAGTGGCTCGCGTGTGTAATCCCAGCATTTTGGGAGGCCGAGGCAGGCAGATCTCTTGAGGGATACGAGTTCGAGACCAGCCTGGCCAACATGGTGAAACTCCATCTCTACTAAAAATACAAAAATTAGCCAGGCATGGTGGCATGTGCCTGTCAGGAGACTGAGGTGGAGAATCCTTTGAATGTAGGAGGCAGAGGTTGCAGTGCGCCGAGATCGCACCACTGCACTCCAGCCTGGGCAACAGAGCGAGACTTTGTCTCAAAACAAAACAAAAAAAAATTATTGATTTTCTGTATTTCCAGCATGTTATATAGAATTCTCCACAATAAAATAAATTGTGCTTTTTTGTTTAAATATTCTAACACATTCATAGCATTTTTCTTAAAGGGAAATGCTATGCTTCTTGGTTTAGAAGAATTTTTTTATAACAATATTACATGAAAAATGCAACAAATACTCTTTACCAGTTTCCTTTCTTCTTTTTTTTTTCTAAAACAGAGTCTGGAGTGCAGTGACATAATCTTGGCTCACTGCAACCTCCGCCTCTCCTGCCTCAGCCTCCCTAGTAGCTGGGATTATAGGTGCGTGCCACCATACCTGGCTAATTTTTGTATTTTTAGTAGAGATGGGGTTTCACCATGTTGGCCAGGCTGGTCTCGAACTCCTGACCTCAGGTGATCTGCCCACCTCGGCCTCCCAAAGTGCTGGGATTACAGGCGTGAGTCTCCGCTCCCGGCCTTTCTTTACCAGATTTCTAATTGATTTTAGTATGACAATTTCCTGAGATAGCAAATGGATGCCAATCTTTGATGAAAGGTATTGGTTGGGATTCTGAGGCTAACTGCACTACATTGAGGAGAGTGGGATGACTGTTTTGAGATGGGGAGATGATGTCATGAAGGCAGTATATTTGTAATTCTAGAATCATATCTGCTCCCAATTTTTTGTAACGGTTTTAATGTAACGTTTGCTGTTTAGTCTTTTCCTTGCAAGGAGACTTTATCACAAAGAAAAAATGTGCATGTCAAAGTACATAAATCTTCTAATGTTTTATCTTCTCTTGAAGGTGGAATAAAGTCTTTGAGGCACAGTACAGAAAGAATAGAGTTTTAAATCTCTTTCTGTGCTTCAAAAAATATTACCATAATACATACTCTGTTGAAAAAATAAAATACATAAATAAGTTAAAAGAGGAACGCAAAGATTAGTCATAGACTCAGCATCTAGAGAATCACAGTGCTAAGTTTTTAATAGCTTCCAGATTCACTTCTGTTCATATATTTAACATAAATTGAATCTTAGAGTACATTTTTTTAACCTAGCCTTTTCATTTAAGGATATGAATACAGTCATCTGTTCATCTTTTAAAAAATGACTTTGTATGCCATCATTTAAAACAGTTGTACAATTTTCAATTGTATGGTTATTCATGATTGAATTCTCCAGGTTGTTTCTAATTTTTCAATTATTATAAATAGTACTATGAAGAACAGTATGGATGAATCTTTGTACATATTCTTAATTACTTTCTTACGATAACTTCAAGAAATGAAACATTGGGGTCAAAAACTATGCATATATTTAACAATTTTGAGATTGTAGGCCAGATGTGGTGGCCCACGGCTGTAATCCCAGCACTTTGGGAGGCTAAGGCAGGCAGATCACCTGAGATCAGGAGTTCAAGACCAGTCTGGCCAATATGGTGAAACTCCGTCTGTACTAAAAATGCAAAAATTAGCCTGGCGTGGTGGTGCGTGCCTGTAATCCCAGCTACTAGGGAAGCTGAGGCAGCAGAATAGCTTAAACTTGGGAGGCCGAGGTTGCAGTGAGCCAAGATCACACCATTGCACTCCAGCCTAGGTGACAGAGTGAGACTCTGTCTCCAAAAGAGAGAGAGAGATTGCAAAACAACCTTCCAGAAGGTATTGGTTGGGATTCCCTGATCAAGTAAACCCATTTCTCTGCATCTTTCACGCAGATCAGATAGAGATAAATTTACTTAGGATATTGCAGAAGCAACTACATCTTCTTCTCATAAATATGAGTATAAAATGTGACAAGAGCCTCAGCACTATCGGCTATTGTGATTATGTCCTCACCTCTACTTCATTAACCACAAGGGACTTTTTATTTTTTCCTGGCACAAACAGCACATGCCCTTGTAAAGTGAGTATGCCACACCCTGAACTCTTAAAGTAAATATTTTGCCAGGGAAATCGAAGAACCGGAAGAAGAGAACCAATGGAAATGGGGAGGGCAGTCCCTACCACTCCCGTACTTTCCAAAGGAGCCTCTGCGTGCCGAGCATATTTACTTAACAGACCAAAGGTTTTTAATATGTATGAGAGTTGTGGCACTGATGATGAAATATTGGTAGAGCTCTCTATCGTAAATCTGAAAATTCCCCTGCATGTGTCTCATAAGAAGGCAGCTACAGTAATCATCCGACTAGGCAGAGAACAGTTTACTAAGGAATGCTGATCAGTTAAGGTACAAACAGGGACTGAGGCCTGCATTCCTTCATAGCATGTAGCTTCAGGTTAGAGCCAAGAATTTCCAAGTGGTCGTTATGAATGGCGTTAATAGGCTAGCACGTTGGCATATTCCAAGTTCTAACGTATGATGTGTAAATACTCCAATTTGATGTGGGTTTAAGTCTATTACAGTTCTGTAGAAAAAGGTTCAGCTATCCATTTGTATATGGCTCCAGAGTTATTCCAGGAAAATCTAAGCCTAACCATTTGTTTAAGACAATGTATATTTACTATGAACATAATCAGAAATGTGTGCAAAAATTCCGTACAAAACTATTCACTGCATCACAATTAAAATAGGAAAGGAAACGAAAAATACACAGATACTCAGTAAGAGAATAGTGATTAAAATCATTCTTGAATATCCACAAAGTTCAATATTATAGTATGTTGCCATTTAGTAATCTGCAAAGCATTTTATGCAAGGGCTAAATGCTAATGACATAATGACAGTGAAACTAGCAGGACACAAAATCATAAATGGTGTGTTAACTCATTATGGGAAGTTGTATATTTCTTATAATTGTGTATTTCCTATATTTATGCATCTTTTAAAAAGACTAGAAGGAAATTCACCAGAATGAAAATACAAATGATCTCTGGTAGTGGGAGGCGCTCCCCTTTGATTTTCACATTTTTTCTATATTTATCGATATCTATTTATTTATACATTTATCCATTTATTTATTTATTTATTTATTTATTTATTTATTTATTTTGAGAGGATCTTGCTCTGTCACCCAGGCTAGAATGCAGTGGAACAATCACAGCTCACTACAGTCTCAAACACCTCTGCTCAAAGGCATCCTCCTGCCTCAGCCTCCTGAGTAGCTGGGACTACAAGCACATGCCACTGCACCTGGATATTTATCCTTTTTTTTTTTTTTTTAAACAATAAACACATATTACTTATAATCAGAACAGAACAAGCTATTTTCAAGACCACATGTGAAACGAACTACAGTTCCTAGTATATGAAGCAAAATAAACTTAGAAATATAGTCGGGCGCCATGGCTCATGCCTGTAATCCCATCACTTTGAGAGCCCAAGGAGGGCAGATCACTTTAGGTCAGGAGTTCAAGACCAGCCTGGCCTACATGGTGAAGCACTGTCTTTACTAATAATATAAAAATTAGCTGGGCATGGTGGTGGGCGTCTGTCATCCTAGCTACTGGGGAGGCTGAGGTACGAGAATTGCTTGAACCTGGGAGATGGAGGTTGCAGTGAGACAAGATCATGCCACTGCACTCCAGCCTGGGCAACAGAGTGTGACTCTGTCAAAAAGAATAAAGAAAGAAGAGGAAGAAAGAAAGAAAGAGAAAGAAAAAAGAAAGAATAAAGAAAGAAGAAATGAGAAGAAATAAAGAAGAAAGAAAGAGGAAAGAAGATAGGAAAAGAAAAAGAAAGAGAGAAAAAGAGAGAAAGAAAGAGAGAAAGAGAGAGAAAGAAAGATAAAGAGAGAAGAAAAGAAGAAGGAAGAAAGTAAAGAAAGAATAAATAAAAAAAAAGAAGAAAGAAAGAAAGAAAGAAAGAAAGAAATAAATAAAGAACGAAAGGAAGGAAGGAAGGAAGGAAGGAAGGAAGGGAGAGAAAGAAAGAAAGAAGGAAAGAAAGAAAGTGTTAGGCTGGGCTCCATGGCTCACGCCTGTAATCCCAGCACTTTGGGAGGCCAAGGTAGCCAGATGACTTGAGCCAAGGAGTTTGAGAACAACCTGGCCACCATGGCAAGACTCCATCTCTACAAAAAATGCAAAAGTAATAACCAGGCATGGTGGCAAATGCTGTTAGTCCCAACAACTCCAGAGGCTGAGATAGGAAGATGGCTTGAGCCTGGGAGGCAGAGGTTGCAGTGAGCCAAGATCATGCTACTTCACTCCAGGATTCCAACATGGGCAACAAAAGTGAGACCCTGTCTCAAAGAAAATAAGAAAAAGAAAAAGAAAAAATATATAATTGTACAGAGTTACTTTTATTTATAGCTTTAATACTTTATAGTAAAAATTGCCACTGGAAGAGGAATAAAGACCTTATTTTAGACGGAGTCTCTCTCTTGTTGACCAGGCTGTAGTGCAATGGGGTGATCTCGGCTCATCGCAACCTCCGCCTCCTGGGTTCAAGAGATTCTCCTTCCTCAGCCTCCCGAGTAGCTGAGATTACAGGCATGTACCACCACACCCAGCTAATTTTGTATTTGTAGTAGAGATGGGGTTTCTCCATGTTGGTCAGGCTGGTCTCGAACTCCTGACCTCAGTTGATCCTCCTGCCTTGGCCTCCCAAAGTGCTGGGATTACAGGCATGAGTCACCATGCCTGGCCAAGAAAGACATTATTTCTTAGAATACTTCATACCAGGCTCTCATGAAAATATTACAGTAAGCCTTACAAAATTTTCACTGCCCTCCTAACTGTGTAGATGGCCCTAGAAGAAACATAACTCTGCCAGGAAGACATCAATAATATATTATATCTTGTGTTGGGATTTACAGGATAAAATAGATGAAAGCTAACTGGAAACAATTTACATAGTAAATAAGCTTTTAAGCTTTTAGAGAATTTAATTGTGAAGTTGTTTTATTAGGTTACAAAAAATATGTCCATAAAACTGTTTGAGAAATACAAATTAATTCATCTCATGAAGGCTAAAAAATGACTAATTAACCATACCAATAACTCACTGTGTTGGTTGGGCAAGTTATTGCGTTCTCTGGGCCTTGGTATCTCCATTAGACAATTAGAAGTGTGCAGTTAGTTATTCCCCGAACTCTTTTTGGGAAGTAATATTATATGATTCAATGCTATAAAAATAACATTGGAAAGTAATATCATATGATTCAATGTTATAAAAGAATTCTTTTACAGATCTTTCTAATTAGCAGCTTCATCTCCACTCAATGAGAAGAAATGACTATAACCTCTTACAGTATTCTAGCCTGATGATTTTAATCAGTTTATAACAAGCCAATTTAGCCAGTGGTTTTTTAAACGCTTTATTGCCTTTCGCGATGGTCTGACCGTAAACAAGCATCCATTTTGAACCTTGCTCTGTTTCATGACTGCATTCCATCATGCCATCTTAGCCTTTCTTCTCACAGCGAAGTTAGGCAAACCCTAAGCTATCATGTCACTTCCAGCTACATACATTACCATTTATGGCTTATGTCTTTAGAGTTCACAGGTGCCTATTAGGAGTGAACCCAACCCTAGAAACAGATGAGCAACTGGAATGCTCCATCATGCCTGCCAGCCCAGGTCAAGAGCCATCAATCTGCTTGGAGTCTATACGGCACATCAGAAAGAGGAAATGAATCATTGGCTTGATGCAAACGATGTTTCAACCGCTGCAGAAATAGGTAGGGTGACGTAGTAGCTAACCAGGGAATGACGCTAATAAGCCCAAAGCTTTGGATCCATTACCCAATTGACTTATTGATTTGCCTCTGTCACGCGGATCTTTCCAAGCTGGCCACATGTAAGGGAGCTTGAGTGAGTGATGGCAGATGAATAAGAATAAAATGTGGTTTCTACTGGTACAAACATCAGTATAGTGTCTCCAGAAAAAGTCTGAAATTTTTATGAAAGCCAATGAATAGGATACACCCTGCATGATGATTGAGTGTAAGCGTCTTCTGAGAGGCTCCTGCCCTTTCGGAGGAACACTGATTCCCCGTCAACCCCTTTTAAACATCTGTGTCATACAGAGTAAGCCTTCCAGGAAAGAACCTTCTCCCAGAGATGAGTCAAGTGCAGGTGATAATTTTTACCTAAGCTGAGGGATGAATAGGACCACTGAGGGATGAACAGGACCACTGAAGGAAAAAAAGTTAAGGCTTGGTGCAGTGGCTCACATCTGTAACCCCAGTATTTTAGGAGGCCAAAGCAGGATCACTTGAGCCCAGGAGTTTGAGATCAGCCTGGGCAACATAAGAAGACTCCACCTCTACAAAAAAAAAGTTGAAATAGGCTGGGTATGGTGGCTCATGCCTACAATCCTACCTCTTTGGGAGGCTGAGGTGGGAGAATCACCTGAGGTCAGGAATTTGAGACCAGGCTGGCCAACATGGTGAAGCTGCATCTCTACTAAAAGTACAAAAATTAACCAGGTATAATGGCACACACCTGTAATCCCAGCTACTTGGGAGACTGAGGCAGAAGAATCACTTGAACCCAGGAATCAAGGGTTGCAGTGAGCCAAGATCATGTCACTGCACTCCAGCCTGAGCAACAGAGTGAGACTCCATCTCAAAAATAAATAAATAAAAATAAAAATTTAGCTGGGCATGGTGACACATATGTGTAGTCCCAACTATTCAAAAAGTTGAGGCAGGAGGAATTCTTGAGTCCAGAATTTCGAGGCTGCAGTGAGTTAGGATTAGAATACTCCAACCTGGGTGGCAGAGTGAGACCCCATCTCTGATAAATAAAATGAATAAATAAATATTAAGGAAAGCTATGACTCTAGGAAATCGGGTATCTTGCCATGAAAGTCACTAGAGACTTTTCCACCCTAAAACTATGTGTTACTCTGGAATAGAGATTCAGAATCACTTTTTTTTTTTTTTTTTTTTTTTTTTTTGGACGGAGTCTTGTTCTGTCGCCCAGGCTAGAATGCAGTGGTGTGATCTTGGTTCACTACAACTTCTGCCTCCCGGGTTCCAGCCATTCTCCCACCTCAGCCTCCTGAGTAGCTGGGACTACAGGTGCACACCATCACACCCGGCTAATTTTTGTATTTTCAATAGAGAAGTGGTTTCACCATGTTGACCAGGCTGTTCTCAAACTCTTGGCCTCAGGTGATCCTCCCACTTTGGCCTCCCAAAGTGCTGGGATTACAGCGTGAGCCACCACACCCGGCCCAGAATCACTTTTAAAAAGATGATTTCAGTAATGAAAGCAGTTAACTCATAACACCTTGGAGCCTGAGTAGCACATGAAGCACCTTTATATAGTTATCCTTTGTTCATTTCTCTTACTATGAATTTATTTTATTTTAATATCACTTCTGCTTTCTTTGGGGATTTAAGCCTATTTTTTCCTCGCCTTCCTCCTCCCTCTTTTCTCTCTATCTTCTCTCCCATCCCACCTGCTTTTCTTATTGCTTTTCAATAGGCCATTAGTTTTGACATATAAAATATAGTATATAAGATTTTCCCCCTCTTTCTGCTTCCGTTTTTTCTTCTTCCTTACTTTCTGTGCCAAATATTAGTGTACATGAATAGAGTTTTACTTAAGCTCTAGAAAAATGTTGACCCTTTTACTTACTGATAAAAATGTATGTGTTTACTTTCAAACTGTACCTCTAATAGAAAAGACATTAGCAAGTTCTTCCACAGACTTTTGGGAGTTTAGAAGTAGGTAGCATGAACACATAACGGCTAAAATGCCATTACAAATGAGAAAGCTTCTGTTTCAGCATGAAGGCAGCTAAGAAAATCATCCAGACACAAGGTTCTTCATCCCTCCAACTCCTAAGAAGTCCAACCTCCACAATAAATAATAGAAGTAAGAGACTAGGGCCAGGTGCAGTGGCTCATGCCTGTAATTCTGGCACTTTGGGAGGCTGAGATAAGAGGATCACTTGAGGTCAGGAGTTCAAGACCAGCCTGGCCAATATAGTGAAACCCCATCTCTACTAAAAATACAAAAATTGGTCGGGTGTGGTGGTGCATGCCTGTAGTTCCTACACAGGGGGCTGAGGCAGGAGAGTCACTTGAACCCAGGAGGCAGAGGTTGTAATGAGCCGAGATCACACCACTGCACTCTAGCCTGGGTGACAGAGTGACAGCGAGACCCTGTCAAAAAAAAAAAAAGAAGAAGAGGAAGAAGAAGAAGAAGAAGAAGAACAAGTAAGAGACTAAGTACAGGAATGAGGGAATTATTTTAAGAAACTGGGAAGCTAAAACTAATGAGAACTTTCAGTGAAGGAGGGGAAGAAAGGAGGAAGAGACTGAATGATGTCATGTTTCCTATAATTTATAGCAATAAAGCACATTAGAAGGACAGGAATCTCTTATTTCAGGAATTTTAACTATACCAAAATATGTAAATAAGAAATGACCACTGAAAGTTACCGTGCCAAATTACTCTATAGAATGTGAAAGACGCATCTTAGAGAAACACATGAACACACAGAAGCATTTGTTGAACATCTGCCATGTGGTCAGGTTGCCCGGAAGAAATAACACAGGCCAGAAACCAGAAAGACTAAGTTCTAAGGTCATCTGGGTCACACACTAGCCGTGTGGCCCTGATCAAACAAAAGTTTAGCCTCAGTTTCTCATTTAAAACGTGGGAATAAGCATGTATCCAAGTATGATTGAGAGGATTGGTGAGGTGATCTAAGTGAAAGTAGCCTGTACAATGTAAAGTATGACTCAAGCGCAAACTGTTATTGATGATACCATTTCTACTGCATTAAGCAATGTGGTCAAGACACAGACATAAAAGAAGTAGTCTTGTGATTGAGCAGCTTGTGATTTAGTTGGAAAGACAAAACAAAAATTCATAAGAAAGTCATTACAAGGGCAAGCATTTATATAGCAACTTACTGGCAGGCACTTTTATATGTGTGTTATGTATATTAATTTGTTTAATCATTACAATAATAATATAAGTATCATCATATATAGTCTCTATTGTATATATCATAATGACTATTATAATTCCCATTTAACAAGTGAGGAATCTGCTACAAAGTAAAATGAAGTAACTTGCCCAGAGTCACAGGATGTAAGTGACAGAAATGAGATCTGAACTCAGTAGTAGAGAGAGAGAGAAAGAGAAAGAGGAGGAGGAGGAGAACAAGGAAGGGGAGGAGAAGAATAAGGAGAAGAAAAATAAATAGAAAGAGGAAAATACGGTTCTAAATTCTGTGTTCCACATTTTATGTTATTAAAAGGAGACATTATTCAGGTAACCAACAACCTAGCGGTGAACACTCACTCTGATGAATATTCTCAGAGAAACAAAGATATATTAAAAACTATTCTCTTCCTTTAAAGAAGTTGGTGAATTATGAAGACACTACAGATAAAGTGTTAGAGTATGGGAATTTGACACAGGACATTTTACACAAAAGAAGAAATGAAGTTGTTCTCTTTTTTCCTTCTATTCTTTCAAGACTTGTCTGAATCATAAACAGCAATTAGGGTTTCTTTGACTAAGGAGAGAAAATATATTCTAGAAATGGAAGGGGGAGAACAATGTCATAAGTAAATAAATAAACACACAAAAACTTCCTAGATATGATAAGATCATCTCCTGGCACCTGTAGACATTTCTTGTATGTGATGCCAAAAAAAAAAAACACCCTGCTTCTATTTCATCATTCAAAAAAAAATTGCAATCCACCCACAATGTGCGTGCCAGCATCCTACAAAAGTTTACCTGGCACGTGTGCCATTTGGCCTGGAGTTCTGGCAAGGACTACTCCAGCTCCCTCGTCACCCTCAACTCTTGCAGTTTGATGATTGCTGACTTCTTAGTCTTAATTTTTGTCGTGACCTATTTATCATTTCCTGTACATCAGTAAGAGAATTAAGTCGCACTGAATAAACTTGAACCAAATCCAGTTCCCAGGAGCGACTAACAGGAGTCTAGCATGATCACACATGAGCCATCTGATCCCTGTCACCAAGCCCATGAGTGTGATGCAAACAGAGAAACTCAAACAGGGATTCAAGAAGAGTTTTTTAAAACCAACATCCACCAGAGATAAGATTAGGATGCGGGGGGAAAAGTTAGCATGATTCCCAAATGAGGATTTGGAAAATTCGGAGGGTAGAAAGACATTGTTTGGGAACGTGAATGCTAAACACATATCAGCCTCAGACAGAAGACAAAGCCAAGACTAGAGGGGAAAGGAACTGATTGTGTGTCTGTCTCTGGGGACACGCAAGGCCTTCTTTGAGCCAGGCCTTCTTAGATCTGGGCCTTCAGACCCTGACCATTGTTAAGGTGACTAGCCTAGGGGACATTTAGCATACACATCTGCAGGCTTGGGGAAGCCCCTCAGAACATGAGAGGGAACTCACTTGGTGGAATTCTATCCATGCCTCTCCTGTGCAATTCCATCATTCCAAGAAGTCCTGGGAAAATACAAAAACTCTTCTGGTCTTATCTCTCACTTAACATAATAAACATATCTAAAAGTCTTTCCCCAATGGGTCTTCACTTGCCCCTGGAGGAGCTAAAACCATCACTGTTGTTAGGTGGTCATATTCTACATGTCATTCAATGTCTAATTCAAAGGCTACTTTTTCAAGGAAGTTCCCATAATTGGATGAAATAGTTCTCTACTTTGAACTCCCATCAGGCTTTGTTTTTCATGCCACATAGTCACCTGTATTGTCCTGCCCTTGTCCGTTTAGCACCTTACAGAGGGTGCTCAGAAGTTCAAGGATGTGTGGAAGATGGATCAACCATGTGAAGTCACCTTTGATTACTCCTACCCTCATTTGCCCTATCTGTCACTAATTCTTTTTATTTCTTTTTTTTTAATACTTTAATTTCTAGGGTACATGTGCACAACGTGCAGGTTTGTTACATATATATACATGTGCCATGTTGGTGTGCTGAACCCATTAACTCATCATTTACATTAGGTATATCTCCTAATGCCATCCTTCCCCCCTACCCCCTCCCCACAATAGGCCCCGGTGTGTGATGTTCCCCTTCCTGTGTCCAAGTGTTCTCATTGTTCAATTCCCACCTATGAGTGAGAACATGCAGTATTTGGTTTTCTGTTCTTGCAATAGTTTGCTGAGAATGATGGTTTCCAGCTGCATCCATGTCCCTACAAAGGACACAAACTCATCCTTTTTCATGGCTGCATAGTATTCCATGGTGTATATGTGCCACATTTTCTTAATCCAGTCTGTCACTGATGGACATTTGAGTTGATTCCAAGTCTTTGCTATTGTGAATAGTGCTGCAATAAACATACGTGTGCATGTGTCTTTATAGCAGCATGACTTATAATCCTTTGGGTATATCCCCAGTAATGGGATGGCTGGGTCAAATGGTATTTCTAGTTCTAGATCCTTGAGGAATCACCACACTGTTTTCCACAATGGTTGAACTAGTTTACAGTCCCACCAACAGTGTAAAAGTGTTCCTATTTCTCCACATCCTCTCCAGCACCTGTTGTTTCCTGGTTTTTTAATGATTGCCATTCTAATTGGTGTGAGATGGTATCTCATTGTGGTTTTGATCTGCATTTCTCTGATGGTGAGTGATGATGAGCATTTTTTCATGTGTCTGTTGGCTGCATAAATGTCTTCTTTTGAGAAGTGTCTGTTCATATCCTTTGCCCACTTTTTGATGGGGTTGTTTGTTTTTTTCTTGTAAATTTGATTGAGTTCTTTATAGGTTCTGGATATTATTAGCCATTTGTCAGATGAGTAGATTGCAAAAATTTTCTCCCATTCTTAGGTTGCCTGTTCACTCTGATGGTAGTTTCTTTTGTTGTGCAGAAGCTCTTTAGTTTAATTAGATCCCATTTGTCAATTTTGGCTTTTGTTGCCGTTGCTTTTGGTGTTTTAGACATGAAGTCCTTGCCCATGCCTATGTCCTGAATGGTATTACCTAGGTTTTCTTCTAATGTCACTAATTCTTTTTACACTTTGCCTCCAACTCATTTCCTTCTCTCCCACCTTGGCTGTCCTGGTCTCAGGTCTCAGAGCTCAAAGTCTGTATTAATATAGTAGTTTTCCAAAGCGGTGTCCTCACCCCAGCCACAGAATCAAAGAATAGTAGGATGATAACATCCCAAATTTGTTCTCCATTGTTCTAACTGGTTGGTCCCCAGGAGAGAAAAAGAGGTTGACAGACCAGTCCAACTTCCCCAGGGGGCTGTTTTTGACACAGGCAAGATCCTTTTATAGGAACTAGACCCGAGGAGAAGAAGTAAATAGGGAAAAAGAGTAATGATGGGAAAATTACATGAACAGAGTGAGTTGATGAGATTTTTTTTTGGTGGGGGGGAATGGCGGGCAGTAACCATGAGTTTGAAATTTTAAAGAAAGGAAAAATGTCTACAGGGAATACTTTGAAATTTTTTGCTAAATGATGCTCTGTGGAAAAAACTTGTAGAGGATTTCTTACCTCTACAAGAAATCCTACAGTAAGTTGAAGTTTATTTTTGAGAACTTTGTGCTTAGACTACTGGATTGCTCGATGTCATGTTGAACAAGACTAAATTATACCAGGCTTGGTGGCTCACACTTGTAATCCCACATCTTTGGAAGGCTGAGGCGGGAGGATTGCTTGAGGCCAGGAGTTTAAGACCAGCCTGGGCAACATAGTAAGACCCTCCCCCCCCGCCTCTACAGAAAATGTATAAATAATTTTTTTAAAAAAACTAGATCACAGAATATCTCAGCCTTATTCTGGCTACAATAGAACCTCAAGATCATAGAATCATAAAATATAAAAAGGAAGTTATCTTCTTAAATATATCAGAAAACTGCATTCCACAAAACTTAAGTGACCTATGCAAAGGTATATCATTAATCATTGGCAGAGTCTAGCAACCCAGAAATTACCCTGCCCAAGCAATTATTCTTGCTGCTGTAATATCCAAAGAATCCCATAAAATGCAGACCATGCCTATTATTTCCATTCTTAACCCATTACCTATCAAAAGAAATTTTAACATCTTAAGCAGGAAGCCACATAGGAAGACACACAAAAATATTAAATGAGTAAAATTTACCCCAAAATGGGCAGAGCTTAATAGCTTTTTGATATTTATAATTTGGCATTAATTTCTTCATAGATCTGTCACTTTCTCCCAAAATGTACCTTCTACTGAAGTTAAATAAGCCTCCTTTGTCATAATAAAGCCTATTTATTATTGAAAGTTCTCTCTATAACACATTATTTATGTTCTCGTCATTATTTATGTACTTATTAGTCTTTGGATACCTATTTCTATACCTATCTTAGAGATAAGAGACTTGGAAAATTGAATAACTTGCCTGAGGTCACCTGACTTATAATGTCAGAGCTGAGATTTGAAACCAGATAATCCAGACACACATTCCACACTGCTTCTGTTCCATCACCTGCTTCTTCCATACTGGCGATAAAAGGAGAAAGTTGACAGCTCCCCAGGAATCACTGGATTCCAAACCTGGGTAAGCACCCTTGCCTAGGTTCACGTGGCTAGACTCTAGTGGAATCAGAAATTCAGCACTGAACTACCTTCTTCCAAAACCCAAGCTGCTTCTACCGTGTTTTCCTTTGACTTCCAGTCCTGTGACCTTGCTTCTGTCTGTTGCACTATAACTTTTCCAAGACTTCCATGGCATTGCTAGAGGTAACTCTGTCTTCCATGAAGCATTTCCTTATACTCCTTGCTTCATAGTTACTTATCACTTATAGCAGTTTGCTACAATACTTCAAACTGAAGGATTGTTTACTTCAAATTGTTTGGATCCCTAGGCACTGCCATGGCTGGTCTCCAAGATGTTTACCCAGCCCCAGAAATTGTGTTTGGCTCTGTATGTATAGGTATATTTTTCTTGAGAAGTAGGTCATAGTTTTCATCCAAGCCCTCAAGGAGTCCACAACTCCAAAAAGTTGAAGAATGGCTACCTCGGAGCACTTCTGCAAATCCTTAGATTTGCTCTAAAAACAAACAAACAAACAAAATACAAACAAACCAAAAAAACTGTGTTTCTTCTTTTCAATTTATTTCCCTGAGTCTACTATGCAAAGGAATTTCAACAGCCCAGGATCTTTTTGGTAACAAAAGGGGCTCCAGATTTCCCTCAGTGCTTTCCTATGGTCAGAATTCCAGGATCCTGGTTATTTGAGCACCACAGCTAATTTCCCAGCTGTGGTACTTCCCCACTTCTTTCCTTTATCCTTGTTCAGACAATTATGCTGCGCTTTTCCTACACTACTTGATTACTCCTCCTTTGAAAGTCTGACTGATAAACTGTTCCCAGGCCCTTTATCTCAAGCCTTTCATTCTCTGCCTGACTGAGCAGGTAGTTTCCTGATACTGGGCCCAGAGCCAATCAGTTCTCTTTTGAAAAAAAAATTCCCAAAAGGAAAACCAAACCTATTGAGAAATATGAAAAATGTAGAACCATTTTATTCCTGTCATCTATGTTTATCAATTCAGGGCTTCAAGTTAGAAATGCAAAATGATTCGGGGAAACGGCAGTGAAATGTTTGAATCCACAGTCACATTTCAGTGCTATAAGTGAACTCATCCAGTTCAACAAACAAGTTGACCAAACACCCACAAATTTCATCCAAGCCTTGGTTTCTTTTCCTCCAAATCATTCTCTATCACCAACTCCAAGACATACACATATTCTTTTCTTACTTGAGTCCGTATTTTTCTTTTTTCTTTTTTCTTTTTTTTTTTGACGCTATCCCTCCCCCAGCCCCCCACCCTCCGACAGGCCCCGGTGTGTGAGGTTCCCCATCCTGTGTCCAAGTGTTCTCACTGTTCAATTCCCACCTATGAGTGAGAACATGTGGTGTTTGGTTTTCTGCCCTTGTGATAGTTTGCTGAGAATGATACTTTCCAGCTTCATCCATGTCCCTGCAAAGGACATGAACTCATCCTTCTTATGGCTGCATAGTATTCCATGGTATATATGTGCCACATTTTCTTAATCCAGTCTATCACTGATGGACATTTGGGTTGGTTCCAAGTCTTTGCTATTGAGAGCATTTTTCTAATTCTATATACCAAAGCTTCTTAGCCACAAACACAGGAACATGTCAGCTCACCTTGCATGGCAGCAATTTTCCTGACTTTGGGCCTAAACTGGATAGTGCAAATCATATATACAGACTTAACTGTGTAGCACCCAATCTAAAAATACGTATAGTTATACAAAAGAAAGAAGTAAATAAAAAT
The DNA here is from genome assembly GCF_007565055.1 of Rhinopithecus roxellana. NCBI lineage: Eukaryota > Metazoa > Chordata > Mammalia > Primates > Cercopithecidae > Rhinopithecus > Rhinopithecus roxellana. The sequence goes on from NC_044562.1 coordinate 21,637,639, forward strand.
CAAAGTCATGGTCACATCTAACCAGCACAAAACTAAAGATCTGCCAACTGGCTTCGTGATGCAAGGTTTAGTAACTGACTATATCCTGGGCTCAGCAGTAGGACCTAGCCCCTCACTAAAGTATTAAATCTGCAAAGACAGCTCTAGGCAGCAGGCTGGCAGTAGCTTCTGCCCATGATGAGGGTCAGCAGCCCTGCAAAGGCAAGGCAGAGACTCTTTGTTCAGCAACTTCCTACCCTCATTTTCTTTCCGATAGGAAAAAAGCCACCCCAAAGTTCCCATCAACTCTGCCAAACCTCTCCGCTTCCCAACTTCAGCTTTACCAGAAGAGATAAAAAGGAGAAATTGCTTTTACTCTTTGGACACAACCGTGGAGTTCATGTTCAGGGAAAAGTGGACACAGTGAGATCACACTTCTCCCTAGGTATCGGGGGTTCTCTCTCACTGGTGTTATATGGATCTGGGAAAGTGAAATAGGGGACAAAAGATGAGATAACGGAAAAGGTCTCGATGCTGGGATTAAAGTTGAGTGGACAGGCCGGGTGCAGTGGCTCATGTCTGTAATCCCAGCACTTTGGGAGGCTGAGATGGGTGGATCACTTGAAGTCAAAAGTTCAAGACTAGCCTGGCCAACAGGGTGAAACCCCATCTCTACTAAAAATACAAAAATTAGCCGGATATGGCAGCAGGCACCTGTAATCCCAGCTACTGGGGAAGCTGAGGTAGGAAAATCTCTTGAACATCGGAGGTTGCCGTGAGCCGAGATCATACCACTGCACTCCAGCCTGGGCAACAGAGAGAGACTCTGTCTCAAAAAAAAAGAAAAAAAAGTTTGAGTGGACAAGGGGGATATTCTCGTAAGACAGGCAGGGATCTTCAAGAAAGCGCTTGGTTATTCTGAATGGGTGGGAGGAGAATCACTACACGGTTTGAGAAGCAGAACTGTGCTTGATATCCATTTAGTTTTTCCTTCCTTTCAGTGAGAGAATTTCTTCAAAAGTGCAATGAAGTTTCACTTCTCAGCTAGCACAGTGACCACCTCTTCCACGCTGTTTGGAGTTCTGGCTGTCTTGTGGGGTCCATTGTTACCACAGTAGAACCCAACCAAAGTGGGCATTGCCCCCAACTCCTGGTGTGACTAGCAACCCCACATAAATGGTTTTTCCCATTTCTTCACTTTGAAACCTCAGTCAATAACTCAAGATCCTTACTATCTAGAAGGAAGAAGAAAGGGAACTTCCTTTTTTAAACAACATTTACATAACACAAACATGCCTTTTATTGCAGACCTTTTTGTAAGTGATTTTCAAATATTAACTCATAACGTAAAAAAATCCCATGCTAGGGACTTTTGAATCTATTGTTTACTCCTGTGTCTCTCAGAATGGTATTTGGAAACTACTCATACCAGAATCACATGAGTCTTGTGAACAGTGAAGGTGTCCAAACCTTCTAAATCAATCCATAAAACAACTGGGAGAGGTAAGTGTATTCACACCCACTTTTCTTTACAGATGAAGAAACTGAAACTCAGAAAAATTTACGTCCCACCATAGGCCACATAGCTAGTAAGTCCCAGAGCCCAGATGGAAACATGAGTCTGCCTGGCACTAGAGCTCATGCTCCGTCAGCAACAACATGGTACAGAATGAAATAATGTAGGAGAGGCTAGGCACGGTGGCTCACGCCCGTAATCCCGCACTTTGGGAGGCCGAGGCAGGTAGATCATGTGAGGTCTGAAGTTTGAGACCAGCCTGACCAACATGGTGAAACCCCCTCTCTACTAAAAATACAAAAATTAGCCAGGCATGGTGGCACTTGCCTATAATCCCAGCTACTCAGGAGGCTGACACAGGAGAATCACTTGAACCCAGGAGGTGGAGGTTGCGGTGAGCCAAGACTGCACCATTGCACTCCAGCCTGAGCAACAAGAGCGAAGCTCTGTCTCAAAAACTAAAATAAAATAAAGAAACAATGTGGGAGGATGAACACATTGATGCTGCCTGCTACAACTTCAGCAGCAGAGCCTTGGACATCTACCTTGTGCAATACACTCCTGAGTGGCACTGCTGTGTCTCACACACAGCACTTTGACCTCGGTAGACGACCGTGGGACAAGGAAGACTGGGGACTGAGTAAGACCTAAGGTGAGACAGGAATGGAGTGGACAGCAGCTACAGAAGGTGGGAGCTGTACGAGTTCAGCTGTGAATCATCCAGGCAGAAGAACACGATGTCAGGACGCTCAAGATTTAAGAAACTGGAGTGTCCCCAGAGATGACAAGCAATCTATGAAGAGACCTGTTCAACAAAGTGGGTAGGGCTGCAGTGAACAGCAGAGAAATGAACAGAAAATAACAGACTCCATCACTGTGCCCAGTTTTCAAGACAGGCTGCGGTCCCTGGGGTGAGAGCAAAGTGGCTTTGAGAATAAGGCACGGCCGTCTCTAGAATTGAGACCTGGCCTTGGCCCCAGCAATAGGGCAGAAGCCCAGAAATCACAGCTGGATGCATGGTCAGGTTGGGCCAGTGGCGAGGGGGCAAAGTCCTAGCACATCGTCTGGAAGGAGGCATTTTCCACTCTTCCGTGGACCAGCATGGTCGCTGGAGAGGGTAAAGGGAATCTTGGGTGGCTCTAGGCTTAGCAAAGCTCACCAAATACTTTGATGTTTTTGCCGAGGCATTTGTATACTCAGATTAATTTTGATATCTCCAAAAAGGGGCCATAAGTCATTTCCCAAACATATTTGATCACAGTGTTATTGGCGGAGAATCCTCATGTGTCTGCAGCAACCTCAATTCTCACCTCCTCAGAAGGAAGAGTTCTACTAAGGGCCATAAGACTGAGGGAGAGATTGAGGCAAGTTTTAGAGCAGGACTGGAAGTTTATTTAAAAGCTTTAGAGCAGGAATAAAAGGAAGTAAACTACACTTGGAAGAGGGTCAAGCAGTCGACCTGAAAGACAAGTGCATTCTTTGACCTTTGACTTGGGATTGTATACATTGGCATGCTTCTGGGGTCTTGGCATCTGTCCCTTTCCCCCAGATTCTTCCCTTGGGGTGGGCTGTTCGCATACACAGAGGCAGTCCAGCACTTGGGAGGGGCCCCACGTGCAGTGTGTTTACTGAAGTTGTATGCATACTCACTTGAGCTATTCTTCCCTTTCCAGCCGAGTGTTTCTATAAGGTCATACACCAATTAAACTCTGCCATTTCACCGCTTAGTGTGCATGCTTGAGTCTACTCACCCAACTCCTGAGATCTTATCGGCAAGCTGCTGATCACCAGTTTCAGATTTTTTTCTATCTACTGGGAGACTGCCTTTCCCTGGCACTGGCTGTGACCAATTATTATTTTAGAAAGGCAGTTTAACAACCACCTGACCATCACTAGATGGTCAGATGGTTGCCTGATATTCCTGGTGGGAAGTCGGGGGGCCTCTCCTGCCCTGTTCACGTCTGACTAGCTACCTACCATAACAACAGCATTCCTTTTTTGTTCTTTAACAGGTCATCTATGGTTATCTTCCAGAATATCAAAATAACATTTAAAAAACAATGAGGTTGTAAGCTTTGGGTCTGTTAATAAAATAAATAGATAATAAGGTAGCGTTTTTTTTTAAGTTCACTCTTCACACTCAATGTTGAAAATATGTCCTTAAAATGGGGCAATGCCGGGCCAGCAGGTGGGGGTCCAGGAGTCCTGGCCACACAGAGGGGACTACAGGGCTGGAGACCAGGCAGGGCCAGACAGGCACAAGGAGAATAAAACATAGAAATGTGGTTCCTGGGGCAGGTGCAGTGGCTCATACCTGTAATCCTAGCACTTTGGGAGGCCAACACAAGCAGATCAATTGGGGTCAGGAGTTTGAGACCAGCCTGGCCAACATGGTGAAACCCCGTCTCTATTAAAAATACAAAAAAAAAAAAAAAAAAAAAATGAGTCAGGTATGATGGTGGGTGCCTGTAATTCTAGCTTCTTGGGAGGCTGAGGCTGGAGAATTCCTTGAACCTGGAAGGTGGAGGCTGCAGTGAGATGAGATTATGCCATTGCACTCCAACCTTGGTGACAGAGCAAGACTTCATCTTGAAAAATAAAATAATAAAAAAAAAAATGCGGTTCCTGCTGTCCGATGTTTAGATGTTTACACTCCATAGCAATCGAGTCTTTTCAAAAAGGCAGCTGTAACTTCTCTTTCACTTTATCCAGGCTATAGCCATCATTCATATGACAGCTCTGCTGGTTTTCTCCTCCCCTTTTCATGGAGTCAGTCATTAATAATAAAATGTGGTATGTCCAGACAGTAGAATATTGATCAGCAAAGAAAACTCACAAAGCACTGATACATGCTACACACAGATGAACCTCAAAAACTTCATGCTGAGTGAAAGAAGTCAGGCACGAAAGGCCACATACTGCATGATTCCCCTTTATATAAAATGTTCAGAATAGGCAAATTCATAGAAATAGAAGTGACATGGATGGATGCAGGAGCTGGAGGTGGGAAAGGAGTGGGGAATGACTGTGAATGCACGTGTTTTCTTCTGGGCATGTGAAAATGCTCTAAAATTAGATTGTGGTGACAGCTGCACAACCCTGTGAATATAACAAAAAACATTCCATTGTATACCTTACGTGGTATGTGAACTTATCTTGATAAAGCTATTTTTAAAACAGTTACTGAAGGCTGGGCACAGTGGCTCACTCCTGTAATCCCAGCACTTTGGAAGGCCAAGGCAGGTGGATCACATGAGGTCAGGAGCTCGAGACCGGACTGGCCAATATGGCAAAACCCCATCTCCACTAAAAATACAAAAATTAGCTGGACGTGGTGGCAGGCGCCTGTAATCCCAGCTACTCAGGAGGCTGAGGCGGGAGAATGGCTTGAACCTGGGAGGCAGTAGTTGCAGTGAGCCAAGATCACGCCACTGCACTCCAGCCTGCATGACAGAGACTCTGTTCCAAAACAAATAAAATAAAATTAAATTAAATTAAATTAAAAAGGTTACTGGGTAATTCCCCCACACCCAGCTCGCTGAGAGAGAGGTGCATCAGGCCTCCATCCCTGGGGCAAGGAGAGCCCTTCCTTTCTTTTCTTTTCTTTCTCTTTTTTTTTTTTTTAGACAGAGTCTCGTTCTGTCATCCATGCTGAAGTGCAATGGCATGATCTCAGCTCACTGCAGCCTCTGCCAGGTTCAAGCGATTCTTGTTCCTCAGCCTCCCAAGTACCTGGGATTACAGGCTTGTACAACCATGCCTGGCTAATTTTTTGTATTTTTAGTAGAGACAGGGTTTTGCCATGTTGGCCGGGCTGATCTTGAACTCCTAAGCTCAGGTGATCCAGCCACTTCAGCCTTCTGAAGTGCTGGGATTACACTCATGAGCCACTGCATCCAGCCTAGAGCCCTTCTTTTCCTTCCTGCAATCCATCATCTCTTTTTCTCCTGGTGGCAAAACTCCCCTGTGGAAAGCACACCTTTTTCTGCCACCTACTTCTCTCTTGCCACATGTACAGCTCCTCGGTTACTTCTAAGAAGAAAACAGCTTTCTCAGAATGGGATTCTCAGACATCCCTGAGTCTTTTAGCCCAGGTTTTGAAGAAATTGACACCCCTTTTTTGCCAAATCGCCAAAACTCTGAATGGGGAAAGCCAGCCCCCTTTTGGCTCTTTGCTTGTTAACACTTAACTGTGCTCAAATCAAGTGATTGGCACTGGGTGTGGTGGCTCACACCTGTAATCCCGACACTTTGGGAGGCTAAGGCAGGAGGATTGCTTGAGGTCAGGAGTTTGAGGCCAGCCTGGGCAACATAGGGAGATCCCATCTCCTAAGAAGAAAGAGAGCAATTCCGTTCCAAGGCATCTGTGAGCCTGTGGAATAGACGCCATGAGCAAAGCTCACCCTCTCGAGTTGAAAAAACTTATGGACAAGAAGTTATCATTGAAGTTAAATGGTGGCAGACATGTTCAAGGAATATTGCAGAGATTTGAGCCCTTTGTGAATCTTGTGATAGATGGCTGCATGGAGATGGCAACTAGTGGGCACCAGAACAATATTGGAAAGGTGGTAATACCAGGAAATAGTATCATCATGTTAGAAGCCTTGGCCAGGTGTGGTGGCTCACACCTGTAATCCCAGCACTTTGGGAGGCTGAGGCGGGTGGATAACTAGAGTTCTAGACCAGCCCGGCCAACATGGTAAAACCTCATCTCTACTAATAACACAAAAATTAGGTGAGTATGGTGGTGGGTACCTGTAATCCCAGCTACTCGGGAGGCTGAGGCAGGAGAATTGCTTGAACCCAGGAGGCAGAGGTTGCAGTGAGCCAAGATCGTGCCACTGCACTGCAGTCTGGGTGACAGAGTGAAACTCTGTCTCAAAAATAAATAAATGAATGTTAGAAGCCTTGGGATCAGTATAAATAATGGCTGTTGAGCAGAGAAACCCATGTCCTCTCTCCAAAGGGCACATTTTACTATGAAGTAAGAATTAGGTCATGCACATTTTCATATTAGACTTTTTGTTAAATAAACTTGTGTAATAGAAAGAAAGAAAAAGAGAGAGAGGGAGGGGAGGGAGGGAAAGAAAGAAGGGAGGAAGGAAGGGAGGAAGGAAGGGAGGAAGGAAACAAGGGAGGAAGGGAGGGAGGGAGGAAGGAAGGAAAGAAGGAAGGAAGGAAGAAAGGAAGGAGAGTAGGAGGCAGGCAGGGAAGGAAGGAAGGAAAGGAGGGAGGGAGGGAGGGAAGGAGGGAAGGAAGAAAGGAAAGAAGGAAGGAAAGAAGGAAAAAAGGGAAGGAAGGAAGGAACAAAATAAAGTGGAATGATTCCCCTTTACATAAAATGTCCAGAATACACAAGACTATTTATTTATTTATTTAGAGATGGAGTCTCACTCTGTCGCCTAGGCTGGAGTGCAATGGGACTATCTTGGCTCATGCAACCTCTGCCTTGCAAGTGCAAGCAATTCTCTGCCTCAGCCTCCCAAGTAGCTGGGATTATGGGTGCGTGCCACCACACCCGGTTGATTTTTGTATATATATATTTTTAAGTAGAGATGGGGTTTCACCATGTTGTCTGGGCTGGTCTCAAACTTCTGACCTCAGGTGATCCACACACCTTGGCCTCCCAAAATGCTGGGATTACAGGCCTGAACCACTGCACACAGCCACAAGCCTATTTATTGAGGAGGTTGGGAGACAAGAATAGGCAAGCCTATTTTATATACAGGGGAATCTTGCAGTATGTGACCTTTTGTGCCTGACATCTTTCACTTCGCATGAAATTTTCGAGTTTCATCTGTGTTGTAGCATGTATTGGTGCTTTGTGAGGATTTTTTGCCAATCAATATTCTACTGAGTGGACATACATTTTGGGACACATCCTCCACAGAAGCCAGCTGTGTTCTCTGAGGGACATCCTGCCATGTTTATGTTGGCCAAAGAGGTAGCATCACAACTAATAATGAATACTGCCACTAAAAATTCACTGGGTCATCTAAAAAAAAAAAAATCCAGGCATATGGCTCATACCTGTAATTCCAGGACTTTGGGAAGCTGAGGTGGGCAGATTGCTGGAGCCCAGGAGTTTGAGACCATCCAGGACTACATGGCAAAACCTTGTCAGAAAGAAGAAAGAAAGAGAGAAAGAAAGAAAGAAAGAAAGAAAGAAAGAAAGAAAGAAAGAAGAGAGAGAGAGAGAGAGAGAGAGAGAGAGAGAGAGAGAGAGAGAGAGAGAGAGAGAGAGAGGGAGGGAGGGAGGGAGGGAGGGAGGGAGGAAGGAAGGAAGGAAGGAAGGAAGGAAGGAAGGAAGGAAGGAAGGAAGGAAGGAAGGAAAAAGAAAGAAAATTCACTTTTCATAAAAATAATAATTAAATAATAAAATGTAAGCAATTAAAAATATTTGACTCCTCAATATCAAGGTCACCAAAACCAAGGAAAAACTCAGTCACTATCACAGTCCAAGGAGCACTGAAGACACGTGACAACTAAATGGAATGTGGTCTCTTGGAGGGATCCTCAAAACGAGAAAACACATTAGTGGAAAACTAGTGAAACCCAAATAAGGTCAGGAGTTTAGTTAACAGGAATGCGCCAGTGTGATCTTCTGTTGTCATCAATGCAACGTGGCTATGTAAGTTGCCCACAGTAGAGGTAGCCAGGTGAAGGGCACACGAGAATTCTCCCTACTATCTTTGTAACTTTCCTGTACACCCAAAATTTTTCCACAATAAAAGAGCAAAATTGAAAATTGAAAAAAATGTCTATGCACAAGCATGAGTCTAGTCCAAGCAGACTGTTATTATTTTTTCAGCCGAATCGTGTCCTTTCTCCTGCTTTTCATGGATTAATTTAGTTTTCATAACGCCTTCTCCACAATCAGATGCAAGAAGTTCTTCCCACTGGTTCCTAATGCCCCACCAAAACCTCTCTGCAGCCATGCCCTGCTCTTTTCCTTTCTACTGCATGAAGGAAGATTCCTTATTATTTGTTTGTTTTCCTTTTCCTACAGATGCTTCCCTGAGGCTGGGCATGGTGGCTCACGCCTGTAATCCCAGCACTCTGGGAGGCCCAAGGCTGCCTGACCAAGGATCACCTGAGGTCAGGAGTTTGACACCAGCCTGGTCAACATGGAGAAACGGCATCTGTACTAAAAATACAAAAATTAGCAGGTCTTGGTGGTGGGCACCCGTAATCCCAGCTACTCGGGAGACTGAGGCAGGAGAATTGCTGGAACCCGGGAGGTGAAGGTGGCAGTGAGCCGAGATCACACAGCTGCACTCCAGCCTGGGTGACAGAACGGGACTCTGTCTCAAAAAAATTAATGAATTAAATTAAATTTTTTTTTTTTAAATTGTTCTTCTCTGAAAGCATCCAGAGAAGATTGAGACAATGTGGGACTATGGGCTTTAGTTTTCCTTTGAGTCAGGATCTGTTTCCGGGGGTGACTTCTACTCACTTCTGACTCTACCGCTTACACACACACACACACACACACACACACACCTTTCAGCTTCAATTATATGCTACTGTAAACATTATATAATCCCATCTGCATTTTACCAGGCTTGTCTTAAAGGTCAAACCGCCCCCTAGCAACCTAAACTACAAGCAGAAACCATGAACTTATAGTGACATATTCTTGTACCTTTTTCTTTTTAAGCAAATGGCTCATTTAAAGTGATACAAAGTAAAGAACAACAAGCAGAAAATGAATCATGTGGATTGAGACTGCACCTGTCAGCACACAGAGAGGAAGAAAAAGTTGAAGCCAAATGTGAAATGTCAGCATATGTCTTTTCATTAAAAGAAAGAACTTTACTGTTAGCATCACTTTTCACACCAGTTTTCAAAGTGTGGGAGACAATATTTTCCAGTTTACATCAGAGCAGGCAAAGCACCACAACTCTAAAGATAAAATGTCAACATCAATATTTCCTGGAAATCAGTATTGATGGCATTCACACAGTTTTGCCAGACCATCAGAAAGGTTAAGAACATAGAAAACTCCTGTAATGCTGGGTGGAATCAAAATGAAAGGTTCTCAATCAATGAGAGACGAAGATGAGAGGCCCAGCGTGCTTTTCATGATTAATGGAAATTCTGATAGATAATATCAGGACTTTGGTTTTTAAAATTAAGAAATGGAAAGCAGCAAACTCCTCATCATTTCCTCTTCTGTATTCTTTGTCTGTTTTAAAACTGGCTTACCTAGATTTGAAAGAGTCTTCCTACTAGCAATTTAAATGTAGAAAAGTATACTACCAAAAAATGGCCTACTTAGAGTTCGGTGATATTTTAACAGATACCGCAGAGGCCATCTCCACAACCATTTGAGTTTCAGATGATGAAATGGGGCCGCAGGTCTGTTGAATGACTTTTCCAGGGTGAGTTATCTACTGAGTTGTTGGGATTCCCTCAGGATGGTGGCAGAAATATTAAAGGGAAATATTAGGGAAAGTTATAAGGAATAGTCACAAACCTTTTTGGAAGGTCGAAAGGTTACATAGCTTGTAGTGATTGAACAGGCTGAAGGCAGCCACTTCTTACCTTAGAGCATTAGAATACTAGGGACGATAGAGGTTCCCCCAGTTAAGTCTATTTTCCCTACCTTAGGTAACGTTACCTAACTAACCTTTGAGCCAGATGGCCCTCTTGCGGGGAGGTGGACCAGGAATATTGCCCCCAATGGTATTTCCTTTAAACCGCGGTACCTGAGCTTTAATCATTTGTAGAACTACTCTCTTAACCATATTAATTATCCACAAGACTCAGAGCTTCTGTTGTGAATTGTATAGTAAATAAATGCCTGGAGTGCGAGCTGCTCAGGGCCGGCCGGAGTGACAAACCTGTCTTGGTGTGTAGGCGTTCAGACACTCAGCGGGACTGGCAAAACAGAGTATCTGTGTGTCAGTGTACATTTTATTCATCCGTCGTTTGGGTCAGGGTCTGTAGGCAGACCCCCGTAGCTAATGCCCACTTGTGAGGAGCAGTACTTCAGTGAGTGGAGAATCAGGACCCCAATCCAGGTCTTCTCAAGATCTTCATGTAACCCACAAACTCTGTTTTGCTTATATCACTTTGGATGAAAAAGGCAAAATGTTAGAATATGGAAAAAGGGTATAGTAATTCACTATTATTTTCAAAGAAGAGGCATTCATAAACACAAGAAGATGGCCAAAGGAGAAACTGGAGATAATAGTTATCTGTCACTGAAAAATTAACTCTTCACTTATTATAAGGTGTTTATTTTGACCTATTTGGCACAGAGAAAAAAAGGAGCCATGCTTTCAAAGCAAGATTGCATTTATGTTAGAACTCAAGATCTTCTTCCCCTTAGCAACACTTCTCTCCCCGTCTCTTTAGTATTATAGGTGAACTAAGTATGCAGAGAGTAAATATTTCATAATCTTAATGCTTGCTGCCAAAAATACTCGGAGAGGAAACTATTTTCATATGAAAAAACATGTCATAATAAGTGATTAAGATCACCATGAGCAAGGACAGGGAAACAAAAGAGAATGTTGCAGTGCTTTGCATTGTAAAACAACAGAAACTTGGGTATGATGGGGGAGCGGAAGGAGAAACTGATGACCATATAAATGCATACAAGCTAGGTGTGTCCCTGACACTCAGAACCCTTGGGGAAGAAAGACAGTGGGCCTAGTAGAGCCCCCTTTAGCACACTGAGTGAGAGCCTAAGGCCCAAAGCAATCCCCAGCACACACCGTATACACATTCATTATGGCAAGTGGTGAGTGAAAGATGGCTCCACGTTCAGCCGGTGGGAAGAATTGTGTGGTTTACACCAGCAGGTCCTCAACCTTTTTGGCACTAGAGACTGATTTTGCGGAAGATGATTTTTCCACAGACCCGTGATGGGTTGGTGGGGGATGGTTTCAGGATGACTCAAGTGCATTACATTTATTATGCCCTTTATTTCTATTATTATTATGTTGTAATATAATGAAATAATTCTACAACTCACCATATTGTAGAATCACTGGAAGCCCTGAGCTTGTTTTCCTGCAATTAGATGGTTTCACCTGGGGGTAATGGGAGACAGTGACAGATCCTGGGTATTAGATTCTCATAAGGAGCGTGCAACCTAGATCCTCACATGCGTGGTTCACAATAGGGTTTGTGCTCTTATGAGACTCTAATGCCGCAGCTGATCTGACAAGAGGCAGAGCTCAGGCGGTTACGTGACCAACAGGGAATGGTGGTAAATACAGATGAAGCGTCACTCACTCAACTGCTGTTCACCTCCTCTTGTGTGGCCTGGTTCCTAGCAGGCCACGGACTGGTGCTGGTCCACAGCCCAGGGGTTGGAGACCCCTGGTTTACACGACTTGGCCAGGTGACTGAGAAGTACAAACTTCATCACACAATATGACCTGGCCCCTTTGTCACATGGAACAAGGAGCGAATACATATGACTCCTGCAGTTTCAAATTCCTTCTCTTCCTTTGTGTTCTGGTTTTGTTTGTTTGCTTTGCACTTTGAGTGTTATTGTGATTCTGGAGAGCTCAAGGAGAAAACTGCCTAGAACGGTCTCAATAGGCTGGGTGCGGTGGCTCGTGCCTGTAATCCCAGCACTTTGGGAGGCTGAGGCAGGTGGATCATGAGGTCAGGAGTTCAAGACCAGCCTGACCAACATGGTCATGTAGAGAAACCCCATCTCTACCAAAAAAAAAGAGAGAGAGAGAGAGAGAGAGAGAGAGAGTGAGAGAGAAGGCCTCAGTAATGACCCAGAAGACCTTCACCAAGTAGTCGAGAAACCTTTTTTTTTTTTTTTTTTTTGAGACAGACTTTCACTCTTGTTGCCCAGGCTGGAGTGCAATGGGGCAATCTCATCTCACTGCCACCTCTGCCTCCCGGCTTCAAGCGATTCTCCTGCCTCAACCTCCCAAGTAATTGGGATTACAGGTGGGCACCACCACACCCGGCTAATTTTGTGTTTTTAGTAGAGATGAAGTTTCACCATATTGGTCAGACTAGTCTCGAACTCCTGACCTCAGGTGATCCATCTGCCTTGGCCTCCCAAAATGCTGGAATTACAGACATGAGCCACTGCGCCTGGCTAGTGGAGAAACTTTTAAGAGTAAACTTAACTTATAAGAATGTCGGCATGGGAGAAAAAGGAGGGAAGCTACGGATATAACCTAGCAAAATCCTTCACTTCATAATGAAGAACCAGAGGCTGAAGACAGCAAGCGTTTGGCCTCAGAGAAGTTAGCTGGTTAGCATTTGAGCAGATCTCCTGCAATTCATGTCACTGCTGAAGAAAACTAGATTTACCCATTTTAAAACATGCCTCTGCCTGCATGAGGCCGTCAACCACATTCTCCAGGGCATTAACTGTTTCCAGCAAGGAGGAGGTAAAATACTCCTCCAGAACCCAGCAGTCTTTTTCCTCGGCAGAATCGTGTTCCCTGTGGAACTCTTTCTTGTAGGCAGAACAGAACTTTGACCCAGCCCAAAGTTCAATGATCATGATCAGTTAAACAAGGAGAAAGAAGGAAATCTCAGACCCGAGGAAACTCTAGGGAAAACACCTATAACACAATACCGAGGAAAACTAGCAGAAGTCATCATGACAATGTAAATTATTATTACCGTTGTTATCTGAAACGGGGTTTTGCTCTGTTGCCCAGACTGGAATGCAGTGACATGATCTCAGCTCGCTGCAACCTCCACCTCCTGAGTTCAAGTGATTCTCCTGCCTCAGCCTCCCAGGTAGCTGGGATTACAGACACATGCCACCATGCCAGGCTAATTTTTGTATTTTTAGTAGAGATGAAGTTTCACCATGTTGGCCAGGCTGGTCTCAAACTCCTGACCTCAAGTGATCCACCTGCCTCAACCTCCCCAAGTGCTGGGATTACAGGTGTGAGCCACTGCTCCTGGCCTATTCTTAAAACACATAAAATTAAAATATGAATTATAATCAAAAGCTGCTATTCAAGGTCGAGCCCGGTGGCTCATGCCTGTAATCCCAGCACTTTGGGAGGCCGAAGAGGGCAGATCACGAGGTCAGGAGTTCGAGACCAGCCTGGCCAACATGATGAAACCTGTCTCTACTAAAGATACAAAAAATTAGCTGGGCATGGTGGAGTACGCCTGTAATCCCAGCTACTTGGGAGGCTGAGGCAGGAGAACTGCTTGAACCTGGGAGGCGGAGGTTGCAGTGAGCCGAGGTCGTGCCATTGCACGTTAGCCTGGGTGACAGGGCTAGACTGGGTCTCAAAAAAAAAAAAAGCTGCTATTCAAATAAAAACTATTTTTAGCAAACAAATGTTTTATTTGCTAACAAGTTGAATTCCTCAATAATTTAAAGGAATCATTTTCTTTGACCAAATAACACTTCCTACAGCCAAAACATTTGCTTTGAGGGAAGTTATATCAGTTTTGTAGTTTGCAAATATTTTCCGATTCTATGAGGTTTTGCCCCAGACTCAACACGATCCTCTGAGTCATCTAATTTGTGTTAAAGGAGAATGTGCTGTGGTTGGCTGAATAAAGGACCCTAAAGATATCTAGGTTCTAATCTCTGGAACCTATGAATGTTACCTTCCATAAACGGACTTTGCAGATGTGATTAAGGTTGTTTTTTGTTGTTGTTTTGTTGTTTGTTTGTTTTTTGACTAGAGTCTGGCTCTGTCACCAGGCTAGAGTGCAGGGGTGTGATCTTGGCTCACTACAACCTCTGCCTCCTGGATTCAAGTGATTCTCCTGCCTGAGCCTCCTGAGTAGCTGGGACCATGGACATGTGCCACCAGACCCGGCTAATTGTTTTGTATTTTTAGTAGAGATGGGATTTCACCATGTTGCCCAGGCTGGTCCTGAACTCCTGGCTTCAAGTGATCTGTCCACCTCCCAAAGTGCTGGGATTACAGGCATGAGCCACTGAGCCCAGACTGATTAAGGATGTTAATGGAAAGAGTATTCTGGATTATCAGGGTGGGACTCAAATGTAATCAGAAGTGGCCTCATAGGATAGAAATGGATCAAGATTTGACTACAGAGGAGGAAATAGATGTCACAATGGAAGCAAAGGTTGGAACGATTTGAGGAAGGGGTTTTAAGTCAAGGAGTGCACAAAGCCTCCAGTAGCCAAAAAAGGCAAGGAGGCGGCGGACTCTCCCTTGAACCTCCAAAGGGAACCAGCCCTGTGAACAGCTTGACTTTAGTCCAGTGAGCCTGGTGCTGAACTTCTGGCCTTTGGAATTGTAAGATAATCAATGTGCTGTTTTAGGCCACTAAGTCTGTGTTTATTTGATACAGCACAAAAGGAAAGTAATTCAGGTGGTTAATGCGATTAATTTCCACGTGGTGAGCCCCAATGCGTTTTCATTTAAAGACAAAAGAATGAAGACAAACTTTTGTCAAGTCGAAAGCGTCAGAGTGGGTACAGAGCACGGGGCAAGCCCCTCCCCTCCAGTTTGGTCCCTGAAGCCTCACTCAGACTCTGTTTGCACTTTATTCAGAGTATATGCTTCTGAGGCCTAAAGAATTTTCACATTAATAAATGAGCCTAGGACCGGGCACGGTGGCTCATGCCTGTAATCCTAGCACTTTGTGAGGCCGAAGCAGGTGGATCACTTGAAGCTGGGAGGTTGAGACCAGCCTGGTCAACCTGGTAAAACCCCAACTCTACTGAAAATACAAAAATTAGCCAGGTGTAGTGACGTGCGCCTATAGTCCCAGTTACTCGGAAGGCTGAGGCATGAGAATCTCTTGAACTCGGGAGACGGAGGTTGCAGTGAGCCGAGATGATGCCACTGCATTGCAGTTTGGGTGACAGAGTGAGACCGCATCTCAAAAAATAAATAAATAAATGAGCCTAGAGTATAATAATGTTATTGATAAACAACAAATCTCATAGGAACAATTTCCAGCAATTTTTGTACACTCTTTTATATATTGTTTTATTTATTTTTAATTGACAAGTAAAGATGATATGTATAACATGTTTTGCTATATGCATACATTGTGAAATGTCTAAATCAGCTATTAAACATATAGGATTACCTCGCATACTTATCATTTTTGTGTTGAGGACACTTGAAATCTACTCTTAGCAATTTTCAAGTATACAATATATTGTGATTAACTCTTGTCACTATGATATGCAATAGACCGCGTGAATGTATTCCTCCTGTCTAAATGAAATTTTGTGCTTACCTTTAACCAACATAGATACTCAATCAGAAGCAAATTTAAAAAATCAACATCATGCCTATAATCCCAGCACTTTGGGAGGCCAAGGCAGGCGGATCACGAGGTCAGCAGATGGAGGCTAACACAGTGAAACCCCGTCTCTACTAAAAATACAAAAAAACTAGCCGGACGTCGTGGCGGGCGACAGTAGTCCCAGCTACTCGGGAGGCTGAGGCAGAAGATTCGTTTGAACCCGGGAGGCGGAGCTTGCAGTGCGCGGAGATCGCACCACCTTACTCCAGCCTGGGGGACAGAGCAAGACTCCGTCTCAATAAAATAAAATAATAAACAGAATCCAGCAATACCAATTCTTCTCATGAACTTTTTTTTTTTTTTTTTTTTTTTTTTTTGACGATGTCTCACCCTGTCACCCAGGCTGGAGTGCAGCAGCGCGATCTCGACTCAGGTACAGACCCGGAAACCATCCTGCTGGGGGCACGCATGTAAAGCTGCAGTCCGGGTAGCCTAGAGGCCCTGCAGCTCCTGTAAAGGAGACTCTGGGGAAGGAGGCACGCCCCGTGCCCTCGAATAAACTGAGGCCTACTTGAGGGGAATCACACTGCCTTTAGCCTGCAACTGTATCCAGTGGCTTCCCGGCAGTAAGACGGTAACCTTGTCTGGGCCACAGAATGCAGTTTTCAGCGCTCAGGAGCCTGGACGGGGAATTGGGGCAGGGGAACCCTGGGAGGAACGCGACGCCATGGAGGGCAAGGGGTCTGTGGGAGACCCCCCAGATATCTGCCCCGAGCTCCAGGGCTTGTTTCTGCAAAAGCACGGTCCGTGGGCCAGGGCCTCCTCTGTTTCCTGCCTCGTGGAGCTGGGGCCGCCAGAGGGGACTCAGTCAGCCGCGTCCCGAGCCCAGGATTCTCGTCCCGTGGGGCCTGCCCTGTGCACCGAGGGGGTTTAGCAGGGTCCTCTAGCACCGCCACCCCGGCCGCTTGCTGTGACCAGCAAAACTGTCCCAGACACGGCTGGATGCCTCCTGGGGGGCTGAATGGCCCCTGGTTGAGGATCCCGCTATAAGGCTCCCAACAGCCAAGGAGCGATTGGAGCCATGTCTTTTTCCTGTTGTCTGTAGCCTGCTTCTCCCACTCTGTCCATTTCACATCACGTTCATTGCCAAGTGCTGACAACTTTGCCTCCTAAATATTTCTTGAACCTGTGCTCTCCCCGCTCTGTCATCGCTGGGATTCTGGTGACTGGGGAACTCACAGCTCCTTCTTGGTGGCTCTGCATTGGCCTCTCCTGGGCCTTGTCCCCCACATCCCATTTTCCTCACAGTCACCTGGGACTTTATACAAAATGCAACTCTCCCCAGGCCACTGCCATGATTGACTGATTATGACTGATTGATTTTTTTTTTTTTTTTTTTTTTGACAGAGTCTCGCTCTGTTGCCCAGGCTGAAGTGCAGTGGCACAATCTCAGCTCACTGAAACCTCTGTCTCCCAGGTTCAAGTGATTCTCCTGCCTCAGCCTCCCAAGTAGTTAGGACTGCAGCCGTGTGCCACCATGACCAGCTAATTTTTGTATTTTCAGTAGAGACGGGGTTTCACTATGCTGGCCAGGCGGGTCTCGAACTCCTGACCTCAGGTGATCCGACTGCCTCAGCCTCCCAAAGTGCTGGGATTACAGGCATGAGCCACCATGCCCGGCTGACTGATCGATTTTACATACAAGGTCTGGCCCTGTCTCCCAGGCTGGAGCGCAAGGCTCACTGCAACCTCAATCTCCTGGGTTCAAGCAATCCTCCCACCTCAGCCTCCTAAGTAGCTGGGACCACAGGCATGATACCACACCCGGCTAGGGTGTGTGTGTGTGTGTGTGTGTGTGTGTGTGTGTGTGTGTGGTGTTTCATTTTTGTAGAGACGGGAGTCTCATTATGTTGCCTAGGCTGGTCTAGAACTCCTGGCCTCAAGCCTCATACTCCCCTGCCTCATACTCCCAAAGTATGGCCCCTGCCTCATACTCCCAAAGTGTTGGGATTGCAGGTGTGTGCCACCACGCCCGGCCAACTGCCATGATTAAAAGCTCTTCAGTGGCTTCCCATCAGCCTCAGATTAAAGTCCAAGCCCCTTACTAGGAGCTCTCCCATCATCTGGTCCCAGCTGACCTCTCCACTCAGTCTCCTAATGTAGCAGGACAAGCCGCAGGCAAAACTCCTCAGACACCGGATTAAAGAAGGAAGAGGTTTTTTATTCGGCTGGGAGCATCGGCAGACTCACGTCTTAAGAGCTGAGCTCCCTGAAGAAGAACTACTTGGCCTTTTTAAAGGCTTACAACTTTAAGAGATCCATATAAAAGGGTCATGATAAATCAAGCAAGCATGGAAAACGTGACGGGGGCTACATGCATCAGCTAACAGAACAAAAAGTTTTACAGTGCTTTCTCATACAACGTCTGGAATTTACAGATAACACTAGTAGTTTTGGTCAGGGGTTAATAATATTATTATTATTTTAACCACCAGGGCCAGGTGGTGGCGCCAAGGTCGTCTAGCTATTTATCTTCTGTTTCTTTCCAACTTTTTGCTTTCTCCCCCTTCTCCTGTCTTATAAACTAGGGAAAAGGGGAGATGGGGAAAAGCTGGGAAGGACACCAGGAGAAGTGGTGGTCTCATTCCATACTAACACATCCTTCTTTGCTCTTAAAAAAAAAAAAAAAATTGTTATTTTAGACTCTTCTTGCTATGATTCTCAGTTGTCTCTTGTCACTCATGCATGGAAGGATAACTGCTGTTTTTGCGCCTTGGCGTGTGCTGCTCCCTCTGCCTGGAATGTCTTTGCTGATTTCTGCTTCCAGCTCCTCGCTGGCCTGGGCTCACCTCCATTGTTGCGCGTATCGCTTTTGACCACCAGGTGGTAGCCCAAGGCAGTGTTTAAGCGCTCGGGCACAGGAGCCCAGCTGCCCGACCCCAAATGCCAGCTCTGCCAAGGACTGAATTACCCTGGACAAAACACAGAATGCCTCTGTGTTATAATGGAGATAATAACTATCTACTTCATAAAGTTGTTGCGTGGGTTATATGAGCTAATACGTGAAAAGTGCTCAGAAAGTCTCCTGGTGAAAGCTCCATACAAGCTACTTGTTATATTTTTCTGTGTGTCAGTCTCTTCCAGAAGACTGATTAATCTTCCATATTTTAAACATGAATAACAGAAATCTCACTTTAAAGCAGTCTCTTAACACTATCCTGGGAGTTTCACGTTTTCCAGGTTATTTGAGAAGTTTCCTGGCCATTTGTACTACCCATCCGTGAATTACTTGTTCACACCATTTGCTTTTTAATTCTCCCAACAGAGGGGACTGTTTTAGAGCTCAGTTTTGATCTCTGGCCTCTCTCCCTCTCCTCATGGTCTCAAGCCTTTCCTCTTCCTGTGACTGTGTGAACTGTGTTTCAGGACCATTGTTCTTTTCTACATTTTACTATTTAAGGTAAACATGTTGTCTGTTACTTGAAGTAGATAAATCAGCACCTATGTGCTTTTTCCAGCCAGTAAGAGAAATCGCATATTAAGTAGGGAACAGATAAAGAATGATGTTATTTCATGCATATTGTTTAATTTTCTCCACTCAAATTCCAATTATGAAAGAAGAGGGAATTACTAAGATAACTTAAAACCATATGCTGCAGATTTTGAGGTTACTTAATGACACAGAAACCTCCAGAGCCACATGATACTGGGGTAGTGCTTTCACTGACAAACACCACAAAAAGACAAATCTTTTCTTTAAGGGTAGTTTCTGGTAGAATCTACACCTCTATATGTTCAAGGATGCTCATTGCAGCATTGTTTACAATATGAAAAAATTAGACACAACATAAATGCCCATTATTGGTGACATAAATAAATTGTGGGAGCCAGGCACAATGACATGCAACTGTAGCCTCAGCTACTTGGGATGCCCAGGCAGGAGGATCACTTGAGCCCAAGAGTTCGAGTCCAGTTTAGGCCATATAGCAAGACCCCACCTTAAAAAAAAAAAATTGTGAGCTGGGCACGGTGGCTCACTCCAGTAATCCCAGCACTTTGGGAGGCCGAGGCAGGCAGATCACTGGAGGTCAGGAGTTCGAGACCAGCCTGGCCAACATGGTGAAACCCTTTCTCTACTAAAAATACAAAAATTAGCTGGGTGCAGCGGCACATGCCTATAATCCCAGCTACTTGGGAGGGTGAAGTAGGAGGATCACTTGAACCTGGGAGGCGGAGGTTGCAGTGAGCCAAGTGGTGCCACTGCACTCCAGCCCGGGTGACAGAGTGAGACTCCGTCTCAAAAAAAAAAAAAAAAAAAAAAAAAAATTGTGGTAAATCTATAAGATGGAAAACTTTGCAAAAATTGTTAAAAGGTGCATATAGACAACAGAAAAAACATGCAGTACTGTAATAATAAGTAAGAAAAGCAAGGCTGGGTGTGGTGGCTCTCGCCTGTAATCCCATAACTTTGGGAGGCCGAAGCGGGTGGATTGCCTGAGCTCAGGAGTTCGAGACCAGCCTGGGCAGTACAGTGAAACCCTGTCTCTACTAAAATATAAAAAATTAGCCAGGCATAGTGGCATGCACCTGTAATCCCAGCTGCTCAGGAGGCTGAGGCAGAAGAATCACTTGAACCCAGGAAGCAGAGGTGGCAGTGAGCCAAGATCACACCACTGCACTCCAGCCTGGGCGACAGAGCAAGACTTCATCTCAAACAAAAAAATAAAGAAAAAAGAAAAGAAAAGCAAGTTGCACAAAAAATATATAGCGTATAGAACATAAGTCTCACTTTGCAAATAGTAACTTTTATTTGTACATGCTTAGGGAAAACCTAAAAGCATAGCCACCAAATGCAAAAGTGGTTACCTTTAGGTGATGAGATTCACTGTGATTGTCTGCTTTCCACTTTATCTAGTTCCAGAGAATAAATTTCTCCATCATCATAATCTATTTGTGCAATATAAAATTAATATAAGTTTAGGCAAGGCACTGTGGCTTACGCCTGTAATCCCAACACTTTGGGGAACCGAGGCAGGTGGATCACCTGAGGTTAGGAATTCAATACCAGCCTCGCCAACATGGTGAAATCCTGTCTCTACTAAATATATAAAAATTAGCCAGATGTGGTGGCACGTGCCTGTAACCCCAGCTACTCAGGAGGCTAAGGCAAGAGAATTGCTTGAACCTGGGAGGCGGAGGTTGCAGTCAGCCGAGATCATCGTGCCACTGCACTCCAGCCTCAGCAACACAGCCGGACTCTGTCTCAGTAAATAAATAAATAAACAAATAGTCGAGAAAGAGTGGCAGAGAGATGGGTGTGTGCAGTCTCTGTAAAACTGTGCTACCTTGCTGTCTATCTCAGTACAAAATCATAGTTTTATTCCTTGTTTCATGATTTTCTAGGAAAAAAGCAAAAAGAAACAAAGTCAGTTAACCAAGAAAATAACCGGAATCTTCACTGCACTCTCTTAGCAAAGTTCAAAATGGGCAGCAAATTATAGGAGGCAGAGAAAAGCACTATCAACATACTCATCCCTTGGTCTCAGTGTGCCTCTCCGTCAGAGCATGGCAGGGTCCTTATCTCTCCCCAGGCTCCTAAAACTCCCCCCAGATTCCCAAAGAACTCAGTCTTGGCTTTCTTCTCTTAGGATCTCACCATCTCCCCACCCCCGCCCAATCTAATCCTTCCTTGATTTTCCAATATAAATTGAAATTTTTTTTCAATTGACAGAGTCAATTGAAGAAAAATTGTCACTCCAGCCTGGGTGACAGAGTCTCGCTCTATCACCCAGCCTGGAGTGCAATGGCATGGTCTCGGCTCACTGCAACTTCCGCCTCCCAGGTTCAAGGGATTTTTTTTTTTTTTTTTTTTTTTCTTGAGATGAAGTCTCACTCTGTCGCCCAGGCTGGAGTGCAGTGGCGTGATCTCAGCTCACTGCAAGCTCTGCCTCCTGAGTTCATGCCATTCTCCTGCCTCAGCCTCCCAAGCAGCTGGGACTACAGGTGCCCCCCACCACGCCCGGCTAGTTTTTTGTATTTTTTAGTGGAGACAGGGTTTCACCGTGTTAGCCAGGATGGTCTCGATCTCCTGACCTCGTGATCTGCCCACCTCGGCCTCCCACAGTGCTGGGATTACAGGCGTGAGCCACTGCACCCGGCCTCAAGGGATTCTCTTGCCTCAGCCTCCCGAGTAGCTGGGATTACAGGTGCTCGCCACCATGCCTGGCTGATTTTTGTATTTTTAGTAGAGATGAGGTTTCACCATGTTGACCAGACTGGTCTCGAACTGACCGTGTGATCCACCCAACTTGACCTCCCAAAGTGCTGGGATTACAGGCATGAGCCACCGCACCTGGCCTAAATTGCTTTTGTCTTTCTGGGCTTCCTTCAGTCCTCCACTCTGAGAGCTGATAGGTAAACCCAAAATCTATGGGATGGAGGGGAAGATAGGCATATTTTTTGTGTGAATACCATTTATTTACATAACATGTGTGATATCTTATGTAAGACACTATATAGTCTATGGCCGTAACACCCTGAACATACCTGATATCATCTGATTGAGGAAGCTAAGCAGGGTCAGGCCTGGTTAGAACTCAGACAGGAGGTACTGTATACCTACATGTACATGCCAGGAGAAAGATCCCCATTCAGTAGTTTTCCTTAGAAATGAGCAAGATGTAGCGGGGCCCGGTGGCTCATGCCTGTAATCCCAGCACTTTGCGAGGCCAAGGAGGGTGGATGGGTGGATCACCTGAGGTCAGGAGTTCGATACCAGCCTGGCCAACATGGTGAAACCTCGTCTCTACTAAAAATAGAAAAAAATTAGCTGGGCATGGTGGTGGGCGCTTATAATCCCAGCTACTCAGGAGGCTGAGGCAGGAGAATCGCTTGAACCTGGGAGGCGGAGGTTGCAGTGAGCCAAGATTGTGCCAGTGCACTCCAGCCTGGACAATAGAGTGAGACTCTGTCAAGAAAGAAAGGAAGGAAGGAAGGAAGGAAGGAAGGAAGGAAGGAAGGAGGAAAGGAGGAAAGGGAGGAAAGGAGGAAAGGAGGAAAGGAGGAAAGGAGGAAAGGAGGAAAGGAGGAAAGGATGAAAGAGGGAAAAGAGAAAAAATAGAAAAGAAAGAAAGAAGAACTATTTTCCCCTCTATCCGAAATTCGTCCCTCTCTCTCGCTAAATCGCCTTCCCCCCCTTCTCCTCTCCCTCTCTCCCTCCCTCCCAACCTCCCTCCACCCTCCCCAGCCCTCTCCCTCCGCCCCCACCCTCCCTCCCTCCCTCCTTCTCCCTCCCTCTTTCCCTTCTCCCTTCTCCGTTCTTTCCTTCCTCCTCCCTTTCTCCCTCTCTCCCCCCTCTCTCCCTCTTTCTTTCCCTCCTCTCTCCCTCTCCCTCCCCCCCCTCCCCTCCCCCCCTCCCATCCCTCCTCCCTCCTCCCCCGCCCCCCCCCGCCCCCGCATCGCGCCATCCCGCCATACCCCGCCCTAAAGAAAGAGAAGTTGAATTCACAAGGTCTTGCCAACCATAACACAGGGACTTTCTGTGTTATTTGTTAATGCTTGACTTAAGATACAAACACAAACACAATACGCACATTTCCACGAAATACCATATGCTTCTTCAAAGACAAAGAGCAGTAGCTATCAACCGTGTTAATCATTTAAGAAGCCATTATCCTCACTATAAAAATAGAGTCTGGAGATGTAGCAATAAAGTTGTATTTATAGCCAGTTATTAAACTTCGCCCTTTAGTCTGGGGAAATGGCTATAAAGTTGTATTTATAGCTAATTATTGAACTTTGCCTTTTCCTGGATCTGGCATACTTCACTCTCTTGTGCTATGTGCAAGAGTCAGTACAGAAATGTTGGATGATTATCTAGTGGGCCCTGAACCCTGATTTTGCGTAATTGTTACTCAAGTGAATTGGGATTCTTCGTGCTATCCATGCAGCCGGTTTTCTTCTCTAGACCAAGACTTAGGCAGAACATCACAAAAATGCTCCAGCCCCAACTAGGAACTGTGCCTGATGTTCCTTCAAAGGCAAACAATTCCCAGTTGAGAGTAAAATGTTAAATGAAAATGTGTCTGGCACCTGTCCTCTTTAGTACATTTGCACAGCTTTTAATAACTGACTTCTGCTATCAAGACTTTTCGTGCAGTAGCTTTTGAAAAAGAAAAGGAACACACGAGCCAGTGAACCCAGAGGAAGAAGGCCTGAGCCTTCCCCCACGCACCAACTTAAGCTGTAGAACAAGGACAATGGCAAGGACATCAAGGACACCTTGATCTTCTTCATCAACTGCTTCAGGCTCACCCAGCAAGGCTCCTTTTTTGGACTCTCGCCACCTCATAAAATAGCATCATGAGGTTGCACAGCATCCACATGGAGATGTCAACTACACACATGGAGAGGTCAGCATCCCATGTGCTGAAAGGTGGCCTGGGGGTAGCAGAAAGTGTATTCCAAGTAGGAAACAAACAGTCTAACCAGCAGAGA